>NW_023500908.1:4412500-5758724 GCF_013390185.1 Colletotrichum aenigma
AGAAATGATAACGGAGTGACATTGACGGTCGCAGAGACTCGAGGGGAAATGACGAGAAGGAAAAAAAAAAGGAAAAAAAAGGAAAAAAAAAGAGGGCGAAAGCAACTAAGGCAGATGTGCAGGTGACGGGAGGTCGTTTGGGGGCTTCCCCATAAAATGCCACGAGCCAACGGCAGGCTGGAAAGACTGCACGGGGGCGGATGGTTGGAGGAGAGAATAGGATGAACGACTCACCGATTGGAGTTATATAGGACAATGCATCACCAGGGGTTTGCATGCTCGTTGCGTCCATGACTGTCTGCTGCAACTTGCACGCTCTAACGCACCAGGGAAGCAGCCAGCTGGACTAGCGCTAGACAAGCACGGAACGTTGGCTGATGGTCGTTGTAAAAGTGAATCAGGTATCCGGGAGGGAGCAGCGCGCATCGCCCGAGAGAGAGGGCTGGGGTCCTTTCTTCCTGGGGATGACGAGGATCGAGGATTGGGGTTTCCGGGAGCCGCTTTTAGCGGATGGCGATGTTTGGTAAACCGACAGAATTGCTGCAGTAGTCGAGTCGCGGGTTGTGGATGGACAGATTCCTGCGAATGGAACCCGTCGGACTGGAACACGCTGCCGTCAGGTCATGGAGCAGAGGGAAATTCGGATGGCGGGGCTCGGGGAAGCCTGGGATGGAGGGGCAGTTGTGTTGTCGTCAGACCCGGCCTGGACGGGATTTGGGGGTTTGGCTGTCTCCCGTCGTCGTTGCTGAGAGATGCAGCGCTGAAAAGTGCAGCTGATTGGTTGTAAGTGTGACTGCACACTATTGCCCTGTTCAGCAATTTGCGCTGCGAGGCAAGGCGAGAGGTGAGGCGAAGCAAAGGAATGCGCGCAGGTGTGATACAATTTGCCGTGCTGCGATGAGGCTCGCTCTAGGATGACCAAAGAAGCTTGCTAGTATCACGGGCCCGTCTGTATTTGTAGTCTGCACCGGCCAATTAACGTCGAATACATGGGGCCATGAATCCCCAAAGTGTGACGACCTTGATCTCTGCCTGGCCGTTATCCTGCCTACCTTACCTTAGCTGCAGCCAGTAGGCACTCATCCGTGGCGTACAATATACCGTCAACTGCCAGCCCAACGTCTTGGATCGTCTTGCCTTGCCAGCGCGGCAGGGCCTGTAGGTGTGTGAGTCGGATTCGAGTACTTGCCCTTGGCCCTCTCTCGGTATTGCTTTGCACCGCGTTCTGCTTGGAAGACGCCCGTTTGCAAGTCTTTCGGAACAGAGATGGAGGCACGGATATGCAGGAGCTCGGAGCTTGGAGCACGTGTGATGCGAGCTGCCAGCGTTACCTCCCGACTGATTACTGAGTAAAATCAGGTTCTGTCTGGTTCAAGGAATCGCACTTAAGACAAGCGAGCCAGGGTATGGTGGCGGCGGCTCTGTCGGATCTGGAGTGACGAGAGAGATGGACCTGACCAGGAGTTGAGATGCGATGGCGGATGGCAGTGTGCCTCACTCCTCCATGAACATGAGGATGACTTACAGAATCGAATCTTCAGAATGCCTTGGGCACATGCGAAACCCCCACAATGAGCCGTCATCAGAACACAGCCGGAAGACTGGATTGGTCTATTCTCATGTCGTCGTTTGAGAGGCCGGACCTCCTTCAGTGGTGCAGAGAGGCAACGGAGTGTGGTGGCATGCATTCCGGTAGCCTCTCCAATTCTACTTTGGACGGACTGCAGTGGACGGTTGGCTGCATGCCCCCCGAGGCGCGCCCCGAGGGGAGAACCGGATCAGTGGAACCGCTTCTGGAAGACGCCAAAGATGAACGACGGTTCATCTTGGAAGTATGGGCTCAAGAAGGTTCCGGATTCCACACAGAATTACAGTGATGCGAGCGGCTGATCAATGCCGTGTCTTGAAGCAACCTCTAGACCTGTCTCGTTGTTTGAACCGAACTGGCCCGCGTGGACAGGTCGAGTCTGGGCTCTGTCTTCATTGATGACTTGGATGCAACACCAAAGTCGTCCGTCCACAGGCGATCATCAAGCAGAGATGCAGGCCGATATCTCCATCTGCCACGCTGTCCGCATGTCAAAGGAGGCGCCTAAGTTCCTCGGGTCCACTGACCGGTCTCTTTTGCACCCGATCTTAATTAGTCCTTTAGTGCAGCAGCCCCAGCGGTGGTTGCCAAGTCCCTGCTTTGAACTTTGAAGAGGGGGTTGATGGGGTCAGAAGGATCTTTGCTTGCATGCCGGTTTGAAGGTCATTCTTCGCTGGCTGACACAGATTCGCGTTGTAGGCGGTGGTGTACTCGCTGCAGGGTCACGCTCGTTGGTTCTCGGGCCATGGGTGAAGGTGCAGACAACGGCTGTTCAAACCGCCGCTCTTGCCCTCGTTTGTTTTAGCAGCGGCAAGGTATGGCTTGCATTGGACACATCTCCCAGCGATATGCTTGTTCGTTGCATCGCTTGGCTGAGAGGAGGTCGCCAAGACATGAAGCTCATGATGGGCTCTTGAGAGCATCATCATTTGCTCCAGTCTCATCACCGGCTCTGCCTTCTCAATTGAGGCGACTGAGAAACGGAAACGGAACGGCAGGGTGCGTGCCAAGAGAGGGAAACAAGGGGGCGTGGATGTGAAGCAGAAGGGCGCGATCGTGCGCGGTGTTGTCTGGTGGGGAGAGTCATTGGAGCAAGAACAGGCGAGGTTGAGAGAGTCGCTGTGTGTAGGTAGGTAGATAGGTAGGTAGCTAATAGTTACTGGGCAGAAGGGTTTAGTCTTCTTTCTGGCAAGCCGCAACGCAACCTTCAGAGGCGCGAGGCAAACTCAAAGGATACGCTATCCTGACTCTGGGCTTCTAAACCTCTCTGGACAAGACCTCGGCGAAATAGAGAGGTCTTTATCGTTCACCCGCAGGTTTCAAAGATGATGGATCTCTTGCCGTCTGGCGACAGGACTGGGAAAAGTGGTTGATGACGCGAGAGAGTTGCAGGGTCTTGAGGCCGAAGAATGTCTGTGAGTGTTGCAGAGCTTCGGAAACGGTGCTAAACCAAAACCTGAGAGAATCAGGGAGTATGGACACGGGGACGGGAGCGGCAAAACGATGGCAGGCCTGGCTGGGTACCTTACGGATACAGGTGGGTAGGTACCTTAGGTAGGCACCTTACCTCGCGACGAGTTGGCTCCTCAGGGGGACGGGAGGACTCAGGAAGGCAGTTCTGGTGGGAAAGCAGCCCGTGCCGCTGGTTGACGGCGGGGGTGTTTGCTGGACACACTGCAGAGTCGTGGTGGTTGGTAAACACCTCAGGCACCCGACCCTTCCATTGGCCCGTGGATAGGTCCAAGGTGCCTACCTACCTACCTACCTACTATTACTGCCGGAACGGTCTTCCAGTCGCATCAAAACCCGACTGCAGCACCCCACCACTCTAACGCATTTTTGGGAACATGCCCTGCCGCAAGTGCAGTGGATGCCGAGCCTGCAGGACATGCGGCACATTTGGCACCCAATGCTTAAGCGTTGTGCTCTGCGTTGTTTGGTGTTTGGCGTTTGGTGGGAGGGGCAGAGCTGGCGGCGACGAGGGCGCGGGATGGATTGTCCAGTGAAGTGAATGAAGGACTTGGCAAGGTGCGAATTGGAAGACCGGGTTCCATGTCCTGCTCGTAACCAAGATGAGTGATCTTCCAGGTCGTATGAACGGGATACAGGCCTGACACTGACACGCCGAGCACCGCGAGAAAGCGCTGGAACACTGGGTCTAGCTGGACCGGCCTGGGACCTGGGACCTGGGACCCCCATCGATCGTCAGCTTGCTTCATGAAGATTAGCGGCTCCGTCTGCTGTTCTTGCTTCCATTTCCGCTGCGACGCGAGTTGCTGCTCGATGCAAAGGATCGGGAAGGCACTTCTTGCTGCTTCTGAAGTTACCTTAGGTACCTTACCTTACCTTACCTACCTACCCCCCGTTTCCGCCGGTTGGATTGGGCCTGGGCCGGCGGGGGTTCCATTGTTCAGAACCGGAGCTGTCCCTGCTCCCGCCCTGGCTCCCACTCCCAGAGACCAACAGGAAGCTTTCCTATGCATGTCACTCACTCACTTTCTCTTTCTCGCCCCATCTCGCCGTCCTTTCCCAATGCTTGCTCGCTCCCACAACACAACACACACCTCCCCCCTTCTCTTTTCCTCTCTCGTTTCTTACCTACCTTACCTTACCTTACCTATGCAGTACATACTGCTTGGTACGGTGCACCGTTTGCCCGTGTTTATCTTCTCTCGGTTTTTTACGCTCAGCCCACACCTCCCATTGCCCACTTCCTCTCCCACACACACTCGCATCTCACTCACACGCCGCAGCCACACAACGCACTCCCTACCGCTACAACCTGGTCTGGCATCATACCCTGACCTCTCTTTTAATTTTTCCCCCCCTTCCCTTTCTTTGGGCCGGACGTGCTAGCTGGGCCACTTCCATAGTCGTTCCCTAGCACGCGTGGGCTGTTCGAGCACAAGCTCCATCTTCAAAGGGTTAAGTATATAAATCAACTTTAATTTCCCCTGAAGCCCGTTCCCCCGTTCTGCTGCTATGGCACGAGACATGCCACCCTCTGGTCTGCACCAGAGCTCCCAGCTATTACTACAGCCACTGCTACAACAGCTTCCCTCAACCTTCCTGGCCCTTCCCGGCTTCAACCTCTTTCTTCTCCCACGTTGAACCCTTTCGGTTTTTTTTTTTTTTTTTTTTTTTTTTTTTTAGTCTTCTTAGTCTTGTGCCGTTGCCGGCCAGGTCGTAAGCCAGACGCTCTACCCGAAACTCGCCCTCACCCTCTCACCAAGGTGCGGTCTGTCGTCAGTCGGTGGTGCCTCAGTCATATCTGACGCTGCCCTTGTGTCTACCTCGCCTCCATCCGTACTTCGCCTCTGGTGTACCAGCTGCTTACCAAGGCTGAGCATACAACTCTTGCTGCCTGCTTTTCTCGCCGCTCAACTCGACTTTGCGCCTACGTCCGCTTGTTACTTCCGCCGCCCGAGTGACTCGTCGGTTCAGCCAAAATCTGCCCTCCGGCCGGAAGCGTGCGACTTGCTGGCCCATCACACCTCAGGCTGGTCCCACTCGTTTCTCCAGCGGTGGTGCATCAAATCCATCCGAGCGTTCCCTCTTGCTCTGCCGCGCCTACGATCACACCGTGTGGGAGTGGTGCCCTGTTCAGACAAGACCACGTCCTGGCCTCCAGCGAAATCTGGAAGCTCACAACCGACTCCATCCGAAGCTACAGAGCGCGCGCCATCACCACGCCATTCACTTGTCCAAATCTCGCAACAACCTTTGATTCAGAGAGCGAACGACTGCCGTTTGGAACAAGAAACTGCTCTGCTGAATACGCGATCATGTCGCTGAAAAGCCTTTGAGCCCTCGCCAAACCCCGACGCCCCGGCACCTTTTTGACTTGCACATCAACCGCGAGAAAGGAGCCAAAAAAGAAAAAGAAGGAAAAAAAAAAAAAAAAAAGTTGTTGCCGTACCTACCGCTACCGCCACGCTACCGCGACTACATATCAGAGCAGCTCTGCAGCCCACAACTACCTAGTCTGCTCCTCCGACACCCCTCCCACCACTTCAAATTCCCGCGAATTCAACAACAACAGGCTGCCTAGCATGTCTTCCTCTCATAAGGAGCGGACGATGGAGTCGCGCACGGGAAGAAGCAAGCAGCGTAAGTGCGCAATTGCGGGCAGAGGCTTTCCCTTTCCCATTCTCCGTGTCTCTCCCCTCAAACCCTGGTGCGCCTGCTTGCAGCGCGGGACCCACTAACACCTTGTCCTGCAGGTTACAACTCCAAAGGCGAGCGTCTGGTTGCCGGCGTTGTTCCCCTCACAGAGGACAAGCACTACGTTCTCCTCATCCAGTCTACTCGTAGGAAAGGCTGGGTGTTGCCCAAAGGCGGTTGGGAGACGGACGAAGAGTGCACCGAGGCAGCGGCCCGCGAGGCCTGGGAAGAAGCAGGCATCAGCATCGAGATCAACTATGACTTGGGAGATATCGTCGAGACTCGCCCGCCGAAGCACTCCAGCAAGGACTCGTCAAAGTCCCTGTACCGATTCTACGAAGCGACAGTCGTTCGCCAAGAGGACAACTGGCCCGAGAAGCACAAGAGGGAGCGTCAATGGATGACATACACCCAGGCCAAGGAAGCGTTGGCGGCACGGCCAGAGCTTCTTGAAGCCTTGACTAGATGCACTATGAAAAAGTCATGATACGCAATGGGCGCGTTGGCGCCTTGGTCCCTCGTCTCTTGCTCATGATATGAAAGCGACGCATGCACCTTTCCTGCGCGAGCATTACTGCAAGGTCTTTATACACCGCGAGCCGCCCGGATTACGCCTCGCCGCTGCTATACACTGTCTCACGAAACGCAGACCACACAAGCCCCAATGGCCCCTCGTACTCAATCTCGGAACGGAGATTCTGAACTTGTTGGACGTAAAGTCAATTAGCGACGTTGCCTGCTTTACAAACGAAACATCATTATTTTTCATTAACCAAGAATATGGGGGAAACAAACAATTGCATCACGAATGGGCGTTATCGGCTGGCTTGCTATAGATGGTGGGAAAAGTGGGCGGCTATGAACCAGCATGGCTTTGGTGCGTAAGAAGGTATTTGGTCGTTACAACCGGGCGAAGCGGAAGGCTTGAATTCACAGTTTGTCGTAGTCTTCTTCGTCCATGACCCGAATGAGTGCTTTTCGGATCTGTCGGTTCTGCTTTTACATACACACCAAAAAAAGGGCCCCATCACTGCTTATTAGACAGAGCGCAAGTAGTCTCCACAGAGGCGAGAAAGAAACAAAATAGCTAGAGGTAAAAGTAAGCTTCCAGCTCTGGAGGTTCGTGTGACACGAGGATCCAAGATTGGTTGTCCTCCATCCATATCCTGCAGTTGCGCAGCACGCTACCAGAGGTCAAGCGCTCACGTCATGGTCCTTCACTGACAGAAGAAGGGCGGGGAGGGGGGAAGGGGAAAGGAAAAAAAAAAAAAAAGGCCAAGCTGGGACGCAGACTGGTCAAGCTGATAACCCCTCCAAGGGCGAGAGCAGTGACTGGTGCTGGAGGAACATCAGCGACTGACTGTATGCCCCGCATGCATCTGAGATCATCAGAATTTTTGGCAGCAGGGGATTGACTCATGCCCCGCCTTTCACGTGCCCCAGCCGCCCAAACGCCTGTCACCCGACGATCCGTGCTCGGAGTTCCAGCCGGGGTTTGCTCCCAAAAGTGTCAGCTGCCGTCCAGGCGGGATCCATTCAGGGCAGTCGGGTTTTCTTTTTCGGATGCCGCAAAAACATTCCCTCCGACGACGGCTGGGACCCACCTCAACCTAACATTGAAGCACCGCCTGCCAACGCCGTCGCCCACAAGAGCTGAGGTGACCAGGGTGGACCCACGATGATGATGGCTTGATCGAACACCACACTACCTACCCACCGCACTCCAGCCCGTATCTCAGCAGCGAAACGGGGCAGAATCGCAAGGCTACTGCCATCGAACTAGACAAGACCGACACGCACGCTCCCACCTCGATGATGCTTTTTGGCGCCCTCGCATAAGCTCCTGCTTGTTCTTTTCGCATTTTCTCCCCTGGCCCATAATCGATGGCCTGGGACTGGTCCGAATGCAATAATTCTCAAATACCAATGCCAACCAGATAACGAGGGGAAAAAAAATCATGGAAAACCTCACAATCTCCGACGCCCCTGCACAGGGGGGCCAATCCGCTCTCGGCGGCCGCGCGCCGCCTCCTCCCCAACAGACTCAACTTCCGCCGCAGATGTTCACCACCGCCGCCCAGTTGCTGGATCTTACTGACAGTAAGGCAAAACACGCGACTGCCGTTGCCTGCTTGACTTGAGGCAGGCGCAATTGACGTAGCTGGCTAACGCCAGACTGTAGAAAAGCTTATGGTCGCCCTCCGTGACGGTCGCAAACTGATCGGTGTCCTTCGCAGCTGGGATCAGTTCGGTATGTGCATCGCATACAGATGCGTGGCATAGACGCAATGACTGACACTCTCCGCGTCACCAGCAAACCTCGTCCTTCAAGACACCATCGAACGTGTCTTTGCCCACCCTGATCCGGAGGCGAACCCACCCCGCCCCTCGGGGCTCTTTGCCGACATAAAGAGAGGCATCTTCCTCGTTCGCGGCGAGAATGTGCTCCTCCTGGGCGAGATCGACCTTGACAAGGACGACGACCCACCCCCGGGCTACGAGCCGGCTGACCTTAAGCTGGTGCACAAGCTGGCCGCTGAGAAGAAGGAGCAAGACAAGGCGCGTGACAAGAGTCGCATCAAGAAGTTGAGCAAGCTAGGCTTCGAAGGCGAGAATATGGGCGAAATTCTGCTCTAAGCTCCGCTCTACCGCACCGGAGCTTCTTTTACTCTGCAGCCCTTGGAATGATCAAATGGCAAAACGCCTGAATGCGCATCAGGGAGTGAATATCAACTTGAAAGACGAGAGGATGGAAAGGCGGAGTTTCAGGTGCTGGTGGGATGAGCGCCAGGATACGGCGTACCGGCACCCCTTCACATTTGTCGTTCGACGCCGCAGCAAACGGCTGGTTGGATGGGGAGCAGAATATTGTGAAATGCTCGCCATCCTGGGTCTGGTTGTTATGACGGACGCCAGCATAGGGAAATCAAACATTTCGGATTCCAGCCAGTGTTTTATCAATGAGTGGATTGTCCCGTGCACTAGCTTTGGTCGACTTTGACATTGCATCTGAGCTTACCCACGCTGAAAGGGACTGTAGAAAAGACGAGTTGGTCATGTGGAGAGTTCAACTAGAGAGGATGTCTACCTTTAAAAATCTCTAGGCTAACCATCCTGATTAATTTACAAACCCGGCACGAAATCTTCTACGACAACATTCCAACTTTCCGGAAAGTGTGGGCCTTCAGCATCGTCCCAGCCGCCCGCCATCATAGCCATTGCTAAGAGCAAACTGCTTGAGCTAGGGAAATACGGCGTGGGCACTCTAGTCCCTCCGACGGGGTAACCCGCATCGTCGAATTGGAAAGTCGAGTGCAAAAGATACTCAGCCGCTCGTTGCGAGTCACCCAAACGCAGGCTGTTCATCGCAAGCAGGGGGAAATCCCAGCCGAAAGACTCGTCGAGATCCCAAAGATCCCAGATCTTGGCGGCTGTGTTTTCCAGAGTGGTCCGGTTCAAAGCAGGGCCTGATCTTGGTGGTGGGAGGAGGCCGAAGATACCCGACATTGCTGGGTGGTCTTGTACAGTGGATATGTTGGTCCACATTCCCCGAATGCCTTCGTAGACGGGGTATGTGTCATCAATAATGGGTAGTGGTGCTAACTTGTCTCTGACAGTTTCCCAAGTGCTAGGGGCCTGCTCCCCAAGACGAGATTTCCAGGATAACGCGATATCGAGCCCGAAGCGCCAGTATGCCAGCTCGAACGTCGGGTTAACGGTGGCATTTGGATTTGTGTTCTCTGAGACGGGGTACATTGGCGGCCCCAGGTCATACACTCCAGTCGACTCGTTGAAGAAGGCAAAGGATGCCATGAAGTCAGCCGTTGCTGTCAAGATCTCGTCCCACTTCTCCAGGGTCTCCATGGTTGGCGCGTGGCGGTACTCCATCTCGGCGAAGTACATTGGGTGAGGCTGCTGCCAGATGAGGAGGGTGTTGATCTCACCCGGGGCATCGATAGTCGAGGGGTCTGTCATCTTGCCCCAGCGGGCACCAGCATACCCTTGCGTCAAGGCGCGGGAGACCGAGGAAGGGAGGAGACGTGTATAGGTTTGGGGCAGAGAGCGGGATAGAAGAGGGAAGTGGTTCCAACGGGCGAACTGGAGGTTGTGCCAGAGGACCATCTCCATGTGAAACTTGCCGAACCAGCCGTTATTAACGAGGCCAGATTCCTGCGGAGGGTAGTTCGATGCCGAGTTGACAGCTACCAGATACTGGGACTGGATCGTCCGCCTCTGGAGCTCGGTTGCGTTTGCGTTTGCGGTGGCGGTCATGTCGATGAAGGCGCCACTAGACCAGTATGTCGGCCACCAAGTTTGGGACGCTTTCGCAATCTCGTCGAAGCTGGGTTGGCTTGCTAGCTTGGAAGGTGCGAAGTTCGCCGTGAAGCGGAGCTTGTCAGTGCCACTTGCGGACAAGACATACCGATGGCTCCCGTCGGTTGGTGATGCCAACTTTCCATCAACTCTGCCGCTGTCCCATCCAAGACGCAGGTCGTACTCTGCGGTGGCCAGGTTATGGTGAATCGTAGCATAGCTCTTTCCACATTCCCCGAGAGTGGTCGTGTGTTGGTCGGTCAAGTTGAATGCACCTACGAAGGGCGCCCCAAACTTGTCGTTCGTCGGATAGGGAAAGTCGAAAAAGATGGACAAATCCCCGGATGACAGAAGCTTTGATTCAACGGCCACAGCGACGGTGTCAGAGTTAGGATCGGCCCAGGTTTCGACCTTGACAGAAGCGTTCTTGTGTGTGAAACTCGAGTGAATAACACCCGACCACATATCGAGGGTCTGTTCCTTGTCGCCCAGCATGCTCTCCGTGACCGTGGTGATGTTCCCGCCGTTGAAAGAGAAGCCGATTGTGCCAAGGTTGATTCGATGTGGGTTCTCGCGGAGCCAGTCAGCAATCTCACTGTTTGTCGGGTTGGCCATGTTGTACTGGACGAGCCGGCCATGGGTCCACCACTCAGTGCCATCGTAGTCTGCGAAGGTAATCAGTGTCTGGTTCCTAGAGGTCAATGTCTTCAGCGAACGAACCATCGATCGACGTCTGACCCGGAGCTGTGGGCAAGCTGAAGTTGTGCCATCCCCACGTTGACATAGTCGCGAAGGGACTGAAGGTTTGGAGGCCAGTGATGTCGGCCCCGAATGCAAAGTTGCCATTGCCTACCTGCAGCGGCGTCTCAGGAGAACTGGCAGTACGGCGAGGATTGAAAGCCTGAACGACCCTCTGCCGGTCTATCCTGGCCTCAACCAGGGTACATAGTAGTGGCACGATGTCTAAGGCACGCATGGCGACAGACAACTTCCAGAACTTCCAAGTACAGCTTCCAAAACTTGTTCAGAGCTAGAGATCTATTAGATACAAGAACGGGCCTGATGACTATTTGTAAACTAACTCGCGTCGTCGTCTCCGGATTTCCGTCTGCGCGGGGAAGGCCTGTCACGACCAGAACCCTGGGAGATCGACACCCAACCCATGACGACTAAAGGTTGGGGCCATGAGCACTTCTAGCCTCTGTCTGGAGCTTCCTTCGTAAAATGAACAATCTCGGGCATTTCTCAACCGAAGACACCCAAGTGTAGTTGCAAAGCAGACCGGCATTACCTGGACCCAGAGGAAGGGATAAAGAGGGGAAACAGGAACAGAGAGTGCGGGGATGGATGTTCCCCACTTTGTATTGAGGCTATTCAAAATGAGCGGCCGGTAGAACTCAGTAGGGGGCTGAGCGTGATGGACTTACATGGATAGACACGAGTAAGGACCCGGTCTGCAAAGCTTTGGATTTTTAACCGGAGTGACGCCATAAAGCATGGCTCGACACGAGAGACGGATCGGCTCCCGAACGTTTGGGTTTGGGAGAATGGGTCTTACAGCTGCGAAGTACTCAGGTCCGTAGATGGGACCGCGTCCGGCTGCCCGTCATTGCGGAATAGCAACGGAGATGACCCCGCGCTCTAGCCACAGAGACAAGGGGGAATGTGGCTGAAGTATCCATAAAGCCGGCCCTTGCAGCCCAGCAACCACACCGATTGGGCAAGCGCATAAACACCACCAACACAATAGGGAGGAAGGACCCTTTGACCAGCACCTTACCGATATCCCAAAACAACAACCTGCACCGCATCTCTTGCTTAACCTGCAACTTTTGCGATCCCAGGTTGACCCTCAGCCCCAACATTACATTTTCCCACCGACCGGACCCCTACATCCACCACATAAGTCCGCCGACGTCAGCAGGTAGGCATGCTCCAAACAACATCTCGGCGTACATCTTGTGGATTCTATCTGTTCCATTACCCCGCTTACCGTTGGAATGGAATGCAGGATCCCAAACGAAACGACGACAGTATTAAAACGCATCCGAATTCTCAAGCGCTTCTCGACAAGCCGCAAACATGAGCGCGGTGCCGGGAATGACAGTGTCAGTACCACCACAACAGCGGCCCCGATGATGTCCCTTTTGCAGTACCTCAACGTGAGGACTGGGCTGCTGGCGGGAGGCATTCCATCGCTGCCGATGCCTTCGCCCCCGCCAGCGGCACCAGACCCTCTGTGCAGCAATGCTGTCACTCGCAACGTGACCGTCATCAAGACGTATGAGCCCGAAGTTATTGAGACAAGCGCTGACGACGACTGCGACGGGAACAGTAAGGCCGGTAGGAACCAGTTCCGTGCGCGCACCGTCAAGGGAGGCAACAATGGTGTTGCGCTGCGACAGTATGCCGAAGCGACCCTGGGAGGAGGAAGTCTGAGGAAGGTCGTGAAGCTGCCGGAGGGCGAGGACGAGAACGAGTGGTTGGCGGTAAACAGTAAGGGATCCCAGGCGTTGAAAGACAGCAGCGGCGTACCGTTCTGGCTGACGTTTGCAATGCATAGTGGTCGACTTTTACAACCAGATCAATCTCCTCTACGGCGCCATCACCGAGTTTTGCTCACCCAAGTCGTGCCCCGAGATGAAGGCAACGGACGAATTCGAGTATCTGTGGCAGGATAGTGACCAGTATAAGAAACCAACCCACATGTCAGCCCCGGACTACATTGAGCACCTCATGACCTGGGTGCAAAGCACCATCGACAACGAGACGATGATGCCGAGTAGGATTGGTACGTATACTCCCCCCTGCATGCGAGGACGTGGTATTGACAGCAAGGCTCAGGCGTTCCCTTCCCCAAGAACTTCCCGTCGCACGTTCGACAAATCTTCAAGCGCATGTACCGAGTCTACGCCCACGTCTACTGCCACCACTACAGCATCATCAGAGAGCTCGGTCTTGAGCCCCATCTAAACACGAGCTTCAAGCAGTACGTGCTGTTTGTCGACGAGCACAAGCTCGCGAGCGGCAAGGATTTTTACGGGCCTTTGAACGACCTTGCCGAAAAGATGATTGAGAGCGATTGAGCGCAGTAATGACGATGTTTGCGCCGATGAGTAAACTGCATTGTCTAGGCGTTGGGGATAAACAGGGACGCGGGCTGGCTTGCAATGAGGGAAGTGCTGATGACTGGGCGCGTTGGGCTTTAAGACCGTTGCAGCGCCCCGCGACGGGGCGTCGTAGCGACATATGTGATATTACTGTAGACTACACACAGGGTTACGGACGACCCGGCTATGGGTTTGAGAATCCGAGCATTAGACATGACCAACTCTGTTTTCGCGCTTTTGGCCACGGGCGAATGTGTCGCCAAGGACTCATGGTTCATCTCAATTCGTATCATCGCTTACAGGGAACTCAATTGGTGTGGGGCTTGCGTCTGTTTAGGCTCCGTGCTGTTGGTTGGCCGGTGCCTGTAACGTAACGACGGGACACAGCACGGAGTGGAATTCCAGCTCCGATTTCCACCGACCCGACCACCCTGGAGACCCAGCTTACCTAAGTTGATGCCTCACAGAAACAGCGCACGACACAGCGCCAGCCCCAAGGCATCAACATCCCAAATTGCCGAAGTTCAAACCTCAACCTCGAAAACCGACAGCTACCACCACTGCTCCTCAAATCAGCAGCATCCCTCCCTCCCCGCCTCGACGCCCCCCCGTCCGACTCCCATCAAACGAACACTCCCACCCGAAAGTTCACCATGTTCTCGAGATCGGCTACCCGCGCAGTTCGTGCGGCGGCTCCCGCGTCGCGCCTCGTTGCTCCCCGTGTCCCGGCCGTCCGAACCTACGCCGCTGCCGCTGCTGCCACCGAGAACGTCAAGCCCCCTGTCGCCGTCTTTGGCCTCGATGGCACCTACGCCACTGCCCTGGTACGAATATCCTGCTGTCATGTTTTCCCGGGCTCAATTGGGTTCCGTCGTTCAATTGAAGCAGCTCGAAACATCGAGGGGTCCCCTCCGATGAAGGAAGCGAAATGGAGGGATAAAAAAAAAAGTTGGATAACAATCGAGCGACACAATCGCTAACTGCGTTCACTTACCACAGTACACCGCCGCTGTCAAGACCTCCGCCCTCGACCCCACGGCCAAGGCTCTGTCCAGCCTCGAGGCCCTCGTCAGCAAGGATGCCAAGCTGTCCACCATCCTGGCCGCGCCTACCCTGAGCGCCGAGGACAAGACCGCCATCGTCGCCGAGCTCACCAAGCAGGCCGGCGCCGGCTCCCAGGAGACCGTCAAGAACTTCCTTGCCGCCCTCGCCGAGAACAACCGCCTCGGCCTCCTCCCCGGTGTCTGCCAGAAGTTCGGCGAGATCATGAGCGCTGCTCGTGGTGAGGTTGAGCTTATTGTCACCAGCGCTACGGTACGTCTCACACCATGCTGAGGGAATGTTGCATTGTGTTTTCTGCTTTGAGGAGGGCATGAGCATCCAGTGAATCAAGAAGACGAAGCTTGCTTGAGGGTCTGGCGGCGGAACTTTCTCGACGAACAGAAATACCGCGCATATGTGCGGTTCTCAACAAGCAGATTTCAGAGCGGATGATGACTTACACGAAAATTGCGACTGACATCATTGCAGCAACTCGACAACAAGACTCTCAACAGACTGGAGTCTGCCATCACCAAGTCCTCCTACGTCGGCCAGGGCAAGAAGCTCAAGGTCACCAACCAGGTACGTTACTTCACCTCGGCCGAGTCCCCGAGATCACCTCGGACCGGGTGAAGCTCGGCGCTCTTCAGCGCAACATGGACTGACACAATATCCAGGTCAACCCCGAGATCGTCGGTGGCCTCATCGTTGAGGTCGGCGACCGTACCATTGACCTTAGCGTCTCCTCCAAGATCGCCAAGCTCAACAAGCTCCTTACCGACACTTTGTAAAACAGTTCTTACCATAACAAAACCATCAAGCCCCTCCCTTTTTTTTATGAGAGAAGAGAAGAGTAAAAGATGAAGCAACCGACTAGCATATCTCCATGACTCATCTAATCCCCTTCCCACACCTCCCCGCCGAACTGATTTCTCTTTGTGTGTGTGTTTCTTGTAAACTTTGGCCATGGGGTGGGAGGTGGCTTGTGAAAGGGGGGAAACGGGAAAAGTTTCTTCTGAAAAGACGTCATCTTTCTGTAGAAACTGTCGTTGGGTCCTTCGGCCTCGACTGGGTGAGAGAGAGATGGGAGGGATCCTATTCCAGGCCATGAGACGAGCTGTGCATAGTCTACAATAGAAGCATTCACGGTACTCTGATTTTGGTGATATGATCTAGATTGCGAGTCAAGCGAGTAGACGTCGTGTTTGTGTAGGTAGGGTGAGGACACCAGTGACACCCATGCCCTACGAACCCGCTGCTGTCAACCGATAAGGACTACATGAGCGTTCTCGCAAGCTGACACGATGGTGTTGCATGATGAGCAATAGTCGCGTTCAACAACATTAGGGCGTTCCTCGACTTGGCTGGCCCCTTGGACACAGTTCCAATGACCCTGATTTCTCAATTCACATTTAAAACGAGACTTTCGTTCAGACAAGGAGTCATCAAAGGCCGAGGGCACATGTGGTATTCTCGTTTAGTCGTCAAAAAAGAAAATTGCCCGCTTTTGATCAAGCCCGACTACGGGTTGGTTCAAGATGCTGCGCATGTTGCGGGCCGAGTCTTGTCCCGCTGGGATAAAGTCGCCTTTGGATACAGAGAGCCTAGCAATGAACGTATGGCATCGGCTAGAGGGCGGAAAGGGGGCCTAGAAAGGTAGAAAGGAGAAACTAAAAGTGGAATAGAGGAGGGGTGGTGAGAAGAGCTCGAGCAAGTTAGAAGACAAAAGCTCAGGTGCGGACTCGAACCGCAGACCCTACGAAACCAGCAATCGGATTTCATGCCAAGTTCAAACTAACGACTCTCAGCGTTATACCTCTGGGCCACTTGGCCCTTCATCAGGCTTGGTTGACGGTGACGAGGCAACAGGTTGGGTAAAAGGGAAGGGGAGGGGGGGAAGGGTTCATGCGTTGAGGGGAGGTAAAGCAGGCAGGCAGGCAGGCAGGCAGGTGAGAGAACATTCTTGAATTGGGAAGGCAGAGAGGCTGGCTACTTGAGTGATTCACGCACAAAGGACCATGCTGAGACGAGCCAGGTCTGGGCGACAAACAAAGTAGATGAGCTGGACTCTCCGTGTACTTATCAGAAGCCTGAAAAAATTGAAATCTATCTGTTCCACATTCTAATAGTTCTGTCTGTGGCTTTATATGCACTGATGGCAGTAATATTCAAATTCGTAACCAAGGAAAGTTTCCCGCATGCAATCTCTATTCTTCTGAAGCCCCCCTCCCACGCTCTCTCACATAAATGTTTTCTCGCCCGGTACCTTGGTCGCCATTACATTCCAAGCCATTCTCTCGCTCTCCCACACTCAGAAAAGCATCGAATGACGATTATACTAACCAGACAGGACGATACTTACAAGTCACATAAATCACTTAGGCTCTGGTCTCGTACTCGTCGCCGCCGTTGACATACTCCTTATCCTCCTTGTCATCCTTGTAGCGCTGGAGCTGATCTGAGATGTAGCGATGCATGTGCGCGTCCGCCTCCGAGCGCTCCCTCATCCTCTCGCGCAGCTTGTCCGGATCCTCCAAAGTGACCGAGTTGCCGAGCGAATCGTCGCCGCCGTCCTGTCCGTTCATCTCGGAGTCGAAGTCGCTACGTGCGCCGATGGAGCGTGCGGTAGAAGATCTGCGCATGCGTGGCTTGCCGTTAGGTCCCGGGGTGCCTGGGGCGGTAGAGTCGCGGCGCTTGATCGAGCGAGTGAGGATATCGTCGAAGTAGTGCGACATGCCAGCAGAAGGAGTGCGGGGAGTCTGTGGAAGGCGGCAGGTGATACTGTGATCGTTGTTAGCACGCATACAAGGAGAAAAGAACAAGCATCAAAACTAGGAAGCTTACCCAGTGTCGTGAATGATTTTGGCCATCAGGCCAGTCCAACCGCACTGGTGGGTGGCACCGAGACCACGGCCGGAGTCGCCGTCGAAGAACTCGTAGAACCAGAGGTAGTCCTTCCAGTAAGGGTCAAAATCGAGTAAGTCGTTTCCGGCGTTGATGCTGCGACGACCATCGTCGTTGAGAGACATCAAGTGCTGCAGACGGTGCTGGATCTCTCTCGAGACGTGGCCGAGATGCATGTAGTCGCCGCTGCCTGTGGGACACTCGACCTGGAACTCATGGCCGTAGAACAAATAGAAGCGCTGGAGGGACTCAACCAAGAGGAAGTTGACACACAGCCAGATGGGTCCTCTCCAGTTGCTGTTGCCTCCGAATAAGCCACTGTCAGAATCGCCTGGTACGTATCCGACGGAGAAGGTCTGCCCGTTGACGTCCATTGAGAAGGGATTCTTCTCGTGGAACTTGGAAAGAGACCGAATGCCGTGCTCGGAAAAGAATTCATCCTCGTCAAGCATGCGCTTGAGAATCTTCTCGAGCCTGTCCTTGCTCACGATAGACAGCAGGATTCTGTTGCCCTCGCCACGCTTAGCGATACTGGCCATGTTTCTCTCGGCCAAGTCACAGCGGTTCTCTATAAACCAGTCCACTCTCTTCTTGAACGAGGGCAGCTTGTTAATCAGCTCAGGCTCCAGAGTCATGGTGGCGTAGAGTGGAATCAGGCCGACCAAAGATCGGACAGGGAGCTGCTGAATCCAGGGGCCACCCCAAGAAATGGCATCGTAGTAGAAGCCATCCTCGTCGTTCCACAGAGACTTCTCGTCCTTCTGGCCAGTCCTGAAGGTCATGGCGTCACTGATGAAGATGAAGTGCTCAAAGAACTTGGACGCAATATCCTCGTAGGTGCGCCTGTGCTTGGCAAGCTCAAGGGCAATGTTCAGCATGCTGAGACAGTAGAAAGCCATCCAGCCGGTACTGTCGGCCTGCTCCAGGGAGCCGCCAGTCGGCAACGGCTCAGATCGGTTGAAGAGGCCGATGTTGTCGAGGCCGAGGAAACCTCCCTCGAAGACGTTCTTGCCCTCGGCATCCTTGCGGTTAACCCACCAAGTGAAGTTCAACAATAGTTTCTGGAAAACTCGCTCAAGGAAGTCCAGATCCTGCCTTCCGTACAGCTTGCGCTCAATTTTGAACGTGCGGAAGGTGGCCCACGCGTGGACGGGGGGGTTGACATCGCCAAAGTTCCATTCATATCTGTTCCTAGTCAGCAAACACCGTCTTTGTTTCAACGCATATGGTAGGCAGCTCACGCTGGCAGTTGACCGTTCGGATGACAGTACCACTCGCGAGTGAAGAGATCCAACTGTTTCTTTGCAAAGTCAGGATCCAGCATGGCGAGCGTGATGCAGTGGAAGGCGCTGTCCCAAGCGGCGAAGAAAGGGTATTCCCAAGAATCAGGCATGGACAAGATATCGTCGCAATGCATGTGCTTCCACTGATTATTGCGGATGTCCTTCCTGCTTGGCGGCGGCGGTGGCTGAGTTGGGTCCCCATTCGCCCACTGGTCCCAAATGAACAGGTAGTGCTGTTTGGTCCACATCATGCCAGAGAACGCCTGACGCTGGATGTTGCGGAGGTCGTCAGCCATCGGCAACGGGCTGAGGCGGTAGTAAAAATCATCGGCTTCGGCAATTCTGAGGTCAATCAAGTCATCAAACTCGCCTTCGTCGAAATATGTCTCATTCCGCTTGGAAAGGCGGAAACGTACAACCGCGCACTCGCCAGGGCCAACACCGCCGTCCTCGTTGAAACTGAACCATGCGGCGCTCTTGGTTCCCTTCTGCTCGGGGTTGATTGCTTCCTTCTCGCCATCGACAATGTACCTGTGGAATGCATCCTTGACATAGGGAGTCTTGTTCTCTTGCTTGTACAACAATTCATAGTTGGTGTCATTGTCTGTGAACATCATCTTGGGAAGGACGTCGTCGCCGCTAGAGCCGACACCAGGCGAGGGCGACATGAGAAGATACCTGTCGCCAAGCTTGTGATGCTTGGACTTGACCATGCTCTCCGCGTATGCCTCAACGGACGGTTTCTTGTCCTCGGGCTCGCGGCCCCAGGCCCAGGTATTGCGGAACCACATGTGCGGGATAATGTGGAGGGGTGCCGGATCGGGACCTCTGTTCCATGCCGTCACACGGAACAGGATTTCCTCAGGGTCGTCGGTCGCCTTGGCAGTTTCGATGAAAATATCCCAGTATCTGTCTTCCTCGAAAACACCAGTGTCGATAATCTGGTATTCCTTGTCTGTCTTGCCTCTTTTCGCGTTCTCGTCAAGGAGATCCTTGTACGGAAACTTCTTCTGGGGGTATTTGTACAGGAACTTCATGTAAGAGTGCTACGTCTGTTCGTCAGCATCAATGATCTCAGTTGAATCCTTCTTTGGGCTTACCGTCTGCCGAAGTTGTTAGCTTTGTTCCTATTCTGGAAGATTGTTGGAATGGTTACTCACGGGTGTGTTATCGACGTGGAAATGAGCTTCCTTGACGCTTTCGCCATGGTTGCCCTGAGGATTAGAGAGACCAAAGAGCCTCTCCTTGAGAAAATCGCTATCGTATCATCAGCAATTGAGCTGATCGATATGATTTTCTACGCCGACCTACTCTTCCTCGTTCCAGAAGGCGAATGCGATGTTTTGGAAACCGTGGGTGTCGGAAACGCCAGCAATTCCGTCTTCACCCCATCTGTAAGCTCGGGATCGTGCATCGTCGTGGGTAAAGTCTGGGGTTGGTCTGTCAGCGGGCTGCAATTGGAGCTCGTGGAGCAAGCAGGCGGGGGGAGATCCTCACGACTCCACGCGTCTCCGTCGGGACTGTAGTCCTCTCGCACTGCGACACAGCTCTGGTTAGATGGCTTTTTGTCATGATTGGGAGACAGCCGCTGGCTCACCGGTTGCCCATTGTCGCTCGGCGACATAGGGACCCCATTTCTTCCAGTACTTCTCGCGATGGCGGTCTTCCCTCAGGCGCCTCTCCTCCTCGGTGAGGAACTCGTGTTTGTCATGGATAACCATGGCGGGCGAATTGGCACCGTGAGGAGCTGGGTACAGTGGCTGGCAGGACGCCGGTCACGACAACGACAAGCGGGTGAGCTTGAGGGGTTTGCGAGAGTTGAAGAAGGGGAGAAACTTGTGGGTTGCTGCGGCGAAAAGAGCGAGAGGCTGCAGGCCTTGGGAGGAGCTGGCTTTAGTAAGAGCCAGACACCCTAGCAAATACCACCACAACGACTCAGTAGGCGACGTCACGTATCACGATAGCTTCAGCGGCAGGCGGTCAGCTTAGGAAAAAGTCGGACAAGTTAGTTTTGCTGGCCAATGGAGGGCTGGCGATGTAGATTGATGAATGGCGGAGGTTGGAGGGGACGTTGGCGGAAAGAGGCTTTCGCCGTGTTGTGTGCTTCTTTTTTTTTCCTGATGAGCGGCCAGAGAAACGACCAATGTATCGGGAGACGGGCGTCAACGGGAGCTCTACTCCGGGCACCTCACCCCCGAACAAGGAACTCGGGCTAAGGTAACTGACTACCTAAGGTACCTACCTACCTTAGGTACGCTTCAAGCGCCGGTCGGCCAACCAAATGACAGCAAGATTAGCTCGAGGAAGCTACCTATCTGGCTCTTTCTGCCCTTCTAGAGACTGTGCGCAAAGTGTCAGCACCGGCAAGCAGGTGCCTGCTTCTGTCACACGGGGCGCTGTAGTTGACGGCGACGGCGACGGCGACAATCCCGGCCTGCCCAGGTTCAAGGTTGAGGGGGCGACAGCGCGGGGCATTCATCAGTATGCTATTCTCTTTTCCATGTGGAATGGCCGTCTCCCCGCCCCGACAACAACAACGAATGGGGCCCTTATCAAGAGGTACACTACTGAGTGTGTTGTCCATTGCCCCATACCCACATGCCCATCACATACCTAGCTAGGTATTGACAGTTATTCCTGCAGAACATGCGCTCTCCATTGTGATTTCGTCCTCTCTCTTGCAGCTCGCTGGCTCCCGGTTTCTGCCCCTTGTTGCCCCTCTCCTTGAAACGCTAGAATCAGAGCTTTCAGAGGCATGACGTCAACCAGCTTTAGCGCACCTGAATCCGACCTAGCGGGGCAAGCTGTTCACCGACCACATCGCACTGCATTGGGCCGCCGCAGGCCCCGAGTAGGCCTGGACCGCACCGACCGACAGGGGACGAACGGACGGCCTTGACGATCGCCGATGAGCCTCTGGTTTTGATATAGCTGCCGCCGTACCGGTGCTTGGCCGTTCTTCTTCCGCCGTTATGTTGGACCTTCTCGTCTCTCGAACGGGCGAATTGTCCTGCGACGGAGATGAGATAATATACCACCAGGACCGGGACCAGGACCAGGACCGCACATCAGCCAAGACGTCCGTGTCGGGAATGGTATGGATATCGTGAGGAATTCGAGGCCTTCTGTGGCCCCGACGTCAATTGCTGAAGAGGATATCTATATCGCGGAAATCGACCCAAATCGCCATTCACCAATCCCTCCCGCAACGTCGTATGAACCCGACTTGTTTATATATACGCCTGCATGCACCGGCATGTCTCACGCCAGCTTCTGGCCTGCCCCCTCCATTCGCGCGTCACGCCATCGCTGGTCGTTGCCACTGTTGCTGCCGCCTCGTTAGACAGAGTCTCTCCATCGATATGCACCGCCGGACTGCCAAATTCTATTTGGCGAACCAGGGGAACTTCTTCTTGCTGATGTCACCACCGCCTCCTGCCGTGCTCTCGAGCTGCACACTGCGCTGGTAAATTTCCTGGAGGAGCACCATTAGCATCACATGCCTGTCTCAGACTGTCTTCCCTAGACTTACCTCTTCATCTGTTGGCATCCTGCAGTCCAAAACAAGTTCTCGAGCCGCCTCGTGCTTTGTGAGATTCGGATAAGCGGTCCCTTGACTCTTCATAAGAGGGAGGAGCACTTCGCCGAGCACCTCGAACTTCTTCCAATTAACTCTGTCGCCGTCGGGCCCCACGAATGTCTTGCTTCCCTCTTCGGCCGAAACCAAGTCTCTCCGATGGAGTGGTATGTATGGTATCCGGGGCAACGGTGAGTTTTCCCATGCCAGTCGATACGCAAAGTGACTTTTTTGGGTGCCCATAAGAATGCCCAATTTGGCAAACGACTTTTGCGCCTCCGGTGGCACCAGCGCCCATGTCTGCGCCAACCGGTGAACTGCAGTGCCGTTAATGCCGGCAAGCACAGCTGCCAGCCCGTTGTAATTGTTCAGTCGCCGGAGCTTCTGCGCAATGTTCATGAACTTCTCCAGCATCTGGGCGCGATGCTTCGCCTTGTCCCGGAGCAGGATGAGGTTGGCCACCCACTTCGCCACATGATTAAAATGATTGATCATGCGGTTAACGTTCTTGAGACTCTTGCACTTGGATCGAAGTTCCAATGAGAGGCTGACGTGCCGTACGAAGTCTCTTATACGAATAGACGAAAACATGACCCAATCGATACGTGTCATCTCATCAGCAATGTCATCGTCTGTAATGTCCATGAAGATGTGGTAGCGGAACTTGTTCATGGGCAAAACATCTGTCGGCTCCATGTTGGCAGCCTCCCTTTCGTACTCATCATAAGAATGGAAGGAGACGTGTGTACCAACGCTACTCGTCCTGTCCACGTGTGACAGATCAGAGCTGTTGGATGGCCTCTCATCGATCGCATCGTCAACGGTGAGTGTGATCATCCCATTGGACAAATCTGATGTTGAGCGCGTCTTGTCCTTGGACAAGACTTTGCTGCCCTCTTGGTCCGCCAATTCATCTGATTTCGCCCAGCCCGTGTCGTCGTCTTCCACAACGCTGAATTCAAGATGGCGCTTGATCTGCTGCGCAGCGATGGAAAAGATTGGCTCAGTGGACAGGTGCTTGATAAACTCCTCCAAATTCCGTCTCGTTCCTGGCCGCGCAAAGTCGCCGGGATATAATGACACCCACTTGGCAACTACTTCAATGATCCTGAGTTGGGTGGCTGTCTTTGACAGATAGTGTGCTGACCTGTCGTCCCGGACGCGATCGAGTCGCGTGAGGATGGCTGAGAAGAGCTCGCCTGGTGCGGCGAATTTTCGATACAGACAGAGGAATACATCCGAGAAGTTGTTATCTGCTTTGGTCATGCGTGGGGCGATGAGGCGGTCAACCAATTCGTCAAACGCCACACCCGTTGGCTTGGGCTTTTCGAGGAAAGTTTCTTCGCTCCGCTGCAGGATCGGGATGTCCTCCGAATACCTGAAGGACTCGGCGTCTGATTCCTCCATGTCGAGGAATGAGTCGGTTGGCCCGCGATCGAGGCGGATGCCCGGGGTCCGCAGCTGGCTCGATACGGTTTGTTGTTGTGTTTCTTCTTCGATGGTCTCTGTTCCAAAAGTTGAAGTTGATGGCGCGCTGAAGTTGGCCAGTCGGGGACTACCTGGAGCTGGTGGGCCGCGTAGGTGGTCGGGGATGGGAGGGGGGACACCTCGAAGGAGCGACAAATCAGAGCTCGCTCGGCTATGTTTGCTGTGCTGACTTAGCGGGCGGCCGTTGGAGCTGTCGTGGGCCTCGAGATTGGCTGCCGAGGCTGCACGACGGCGGGACAAGCCCCCTTCCGACGCTTGCGTTTCTGACGGTTCATCAGCATGCACTGGCTTATGCAGTTGGAACTCGTGTTCACGTACCCTTGCGATAAGCGATGGCGGCTTTCAGCATGGCATTTAGGCAGGCTCGCGCCCGTTCGGGACTACTCGTCGACAGATTGAACTGGCCGACGCAGGACTTGAAATATTCGTGGTTGGCGACACGGGCGGCGTCAATTTGTCGTTCGCTCTCGGGGTGATCGCACTTGTTGGCGACGAGGACCGCGGGGAGACCGGATTTCGTCAAGGCGGCTTGCGGTCTCGTCAGCAAGGCGCGACTCGTCAGACGGAGAACCAACAAGATTATCGCTCACCTGTGGCTTGTGGCAACTCTTTCATGCTCTCCTTGTTCATAACATCGTAAATAATCAATGCGCCGTCTACGCGAGGTACAATGTGGCCGTTAATCTGCTTGGGCCACTGGATGGGCTGCAGAGGATTCAACTCGAAGTATTCGAGGTCGAGCTCGATCAGGGTTACGCCGTAGGTGACGTTGTCGACGACCATGCGCACGCTGGAGGCGTTTGTTATGGGAGGGCGCGACAGACCGAGGACTCGTTGGACGAAGGACGACTTGCCGACGCCGGATGCGCCAATGACGGCGATGTTGAGGCTCTCCATGATGGCGGCGGCGACGGCGGCGGCGGAGGTTGGTTGTTGCTATGATCGTCAGCCCCTTTTTTTCCTCTTCCCGTCTCATCAGCTACCCCGCAGTCTGTGTTTGGTGGGGCATTTACCCAGGACAAGGAAGGTCCTATTATCAACGACTCTCTTCTTGGGGGCGGCCAGCGCTCGTTGGGGCTGTCGTCATCGCGGAGCTCAAAGTATCCGAAGTCGAAGTCGAAATCGAATTCCTGCGTGATTTCGTATTTTTGCGTCGCGCCTATCTCCTCGTGCTCGTCGTCTTGTTCGTTATCGTCTTCGGGGTTAGGGTCGTGGAGTGTGGGAGTCCGAAGCGGCTCAAATCCATGCGCACCCTCCCCTGCGTAGTCGTCGAAGCGCTGGAAGAACGGGTCGTCCACAATCGACACAATCGAGTCGCGGTAGTTGGCCGGCTGTTCGGTCGGGAATCTGGGGGGCAGGAAAGGTTCGTCTCGGTGGAGGGCGTAGTGCGGTTGGTACTGCTTCGAGGTCGCGGGCGCGGAGCGGTGGGCGGTCTCGCGTTCGGCCCTCCTCGCTGCGGCTGCTGTCTCGGAGGCGGAGGCGGAGGCGAGAGAGGACGGGGTTCCGGAGCGGTGGAAGTGATTCGGAGGGATGTGAGAGCCTTCTGAACTCCTGTGAGCCTTTCGAGCTCCTATTCGATCTGACGCCATGGCCACGACCACGAGCAGGGGGGAGGCAGCACTGCGACAGAGGCTATTCGGAGAAAACGAACATGCGACGTGTAAGGGACAAAAGATGGAAAAACGACAGCGACGGAGTGCAGGAGAACAGGCAGGCAATGTAGGAGCAGGGCCCAAAAAATCCAAGCCTTGTCCAAACCAAACTTTTGGGACACTGGATGCACTGACTAAAAGTCGGGATTGTCGAGGCTCAAGGAAGGCATGGCAAACCCACAGGCACCGTACTTAGTGCGAACAAGGGAGCGGTAGGGTCAGGTACGCGACGGATACTGGCTGGCGAGACGAACGAACGGGAAGGGTCAAGGACAGGAACAGGAACAGGAACGGGAGCAGGATGGATCATCTCACGGCAGGGCAGGGCAGGGGGGGAAGAGGGGAGAGGGGAGGATTCTCGTACACTGTACTGTACTTGGTAGACCCAACTTCGTACTCTATACTCTGTACTCTTTTCTGTACGCAGTACGCGGTTATCCTAGTGTTGACTCTGGAGCTTCGTGGTGCGGCGGACCAGGGGTTGCAAAAAGGGGCCCTTTTCCTCGCTAGGCGCTCCACCACGACGCAGATGTCCGGAGGGCAGAGGCCAGGACTGGAAGCTGCTAGATGGGGAAGGAGGCCGGCACGCCAGGAAGGGGGAAGGGAAGGGGAAGCACGGCACGGCGGTCGACGACGATGCTAGGCACAGCAAATGAGGTCAGTCGCGGATCCAGATCCAGGGCAAACTCGTTCAAAGCCAAGGGCACGACCCCCTTGGACGAGTGAAATACGGCAAGGTGGACTTTGTGGACATTTGAAGGCGCATGTGCAGGACCAGGACCGGTTGTGATGGTGCGCAACCTTTAGGCTGGGATTGGTACAGCGGGCCGGGAAACGGGGAGGGGGGCGAGAGACAGCAGGACGGGACGTTGCGTTACCTACCTCTTGAGATTCGTCAAAGTTGTGCGATACAGAGGCAACAAGTCTGCTTCGTCGGTAGGTGAGGTAGGTAGTGTGAAGAAAGGTCGTTCCTGGGCCGCGCTGGTCTGGGCCGGACTGGTCGAGTAAGATGAGAGAAAGGGGTGTGGAGGAGAGAATGATTGCTGAAGGGTTAATTAGGGGACCAGCAGCAGGAAGAGGACGGGAGGAAGAGCAGCAGAGAAACTAACGGCAGAGCGGGATATAGCCGCGACCTGGACCTGATGATCAGAGGGGAAAGGGGGAAGGCGGGGCTTGGAGCGCGAATGCGACTGTGCGGCGGGAGTGTTAGTTACCTCTTGCTAGTGGGCATGAGGCAAGTGAGGTAGGTATCCGTACCTGCCCGTAGGGTAGACAAATACGGTACTCAGTCACAAATGGATGCTATTGCAGACATTCATTCGCATGCATTGAAAGGCACAACAGGTAGAGCAATAGAGCCGGAACAATACGCAGCGAATGCTAATGCTCCCTTTCTTCCGCGCAGTCCGTCTGAAAACTCTACGAAATTGTGTGTCGTTTGGTGTGGATTTCAAGACCCCAATGCAGCAAACGACAATGGGGGCCTTTCGGCTCGGGTGGTTCTAGTGCGCGGCATGGAACGAATGGGACGGGACGCTGGCCGTGGAGCAGCACTGGATGGGCCACAATGTGAAGCTGGCAGCTGCCGACTGCACCGTGAGCGCTCGGGGACCCGGCACCGTATCCCAGAGACTGGGAGCCGCCACGTCCGGACCGCACCCGCTCAATCACGCCTGGCAACTGCCCCCTCTTGAGGTGGTCCTCAAGTACCTACCCAGGCACCTAAGGCCCTCCCCCCACCCTAGGGTGTGAGTAGCCTGTTATTTATTTGAATTTCTCTTATATTAGTCTTAGTAGACTACTTTATCCTTTAACTCTTTATTTTACTTTTCCTATATAATCTAAGTAATTAATAAAACTCTTAATAGAGTAGCTCTATAAGTAATATATTTATTACTTTAGAGAACTATAGTAAAATCTTACTCTATTTAATTTATTACTTTTTATTAATACTTTTTACAAGTATAATATAAAGCTTTTATCTATAAACATATTAGTTATAATTTAGTTTATTTCTAAAAATAGATATTAAAAATCAATATAATAATAATTATAATAATAATATCTTTAATATTAAACTTAGTAGTATTTATAAAGAACTTTTATACTCCTCTTAACTATAGCTCTTATATACTTTTAGTAGTTATTAGAGGATTAATATATATAGTATTTTCTAAATTAAAGTTATTATTAAAGTTATTAGATTATTAAATTATTATTATATTATTATATTATTTAATAAATATAGAGTATGAACTATTTATTTGACTACTACTTTTTTTATATAAAATAAAGTTCTTATAATTTTAATAGCTAAAATTATTATTAAAAAAGTTATTATACTTTATTTACTTTATCTTTATTTTTCTTAAGACCTCTATATCTTCTAATACTAAGTATAATACTTCTGTGTTGATACTTTAGGTTATATCTATTAGGGTTACTTAGTCATTTTCTATATCTATACCTTACTATATATTATACCTCAGCTAGGCACCTAAGGTACTATAGGCACACTTAGCTGCTGGGGCTGCAGGTACAAGTGGTGGATACGGCACAGATGGCCCTGTCTGTTCAGTGGGCCGCTGCACCCAGGCACCCAGGCCACCCTGAGCCCAGCGCCGCGGACCCAGCTGTCAGTGGAGCGTGTGTGTGGTTTGGTGCTTGTCAGTCTTTCCAGACAGGACGTGGACCAACAAGTGCGGCTATTCGTAGCCCGAGTTTTCGTACCTGACCTGTGCTCAGGCACCGTCAGGCCCGTCAACCGGGGTCAACACCGCCTCACAGTGCAGGCAGGTGCAGGTGCAGGTGCAGGTGCTTCCATCAGGTCTGCTCTGATTCCCGGGCTTCACTTTCCTTCTTCCCCTCCAGCCACTTCCACCTTGAACGTTACAGTCAAACGGCATGCAAGCAAACATCAAATGGCGGTCTGGCCATCCCGAAATGCGCACGACTCGAACAATGGAATCGTCAATTCAATCCATTGACAGCACCACAACATGTCCTCTCTCCGCATGACGTACCAAGCTCCAACGTCGAGCTCCCTTCCTCTTTAGGATTCAATCAGTCGCAATATCTCCTCTCCTCTATGTACAAGATCCGCGTAGCACCAAGCAAGCTAATGTCACCGCACATCACAGCAAACCTGCCGTGAGCGCGCGTACGGACACCGTTGATGTCTCAAGATGAAGCAGCCCGGCTGGTGCCATGATCTTCAAGCGCCCTAATCAGCTCAGAGTCGCATCAACACGTGGCCGCGGAGCGAATCACACCTCTTGGCTACCTAGTATACCATGGTATACTAAGGTAACTAGCTAAGTATCCGTTCTACCTTACTTTACTTTAAGTATCCGTATGGATACTCTGTCAAGGTTCAGGACTGTTATTCTGCCATCAGCAACTAATTACCAAGAACCGTTCGCTCCAGCCCCGGACACCCATGTACAATGTATTACTTGCTCACCACAAGAAGCTTGCGACGCCTCATCGTCGGCACTTTATTCTGTGCCATCCATGCCTTCGTCGACGGACCTTCCTCATGCACCGGCTCCTTTTCTACGGACGGGCGCCTCACGTTGTGCGCCTCACTCATCTTCTGACTGATGATCCTTGACCAAATCAAGACCCGTCGTCCATGGATGATCCTCCAGAACCTGGAGCTTGGCGTTGCCCATCAAGCACCAGTAGCTTGGGTCTTGGGAAACTCCCAATTAGCCCATGTCGGATCCGGCAGCATGATCTGACTTTGTCACTCCCTCATCTCGCGGAACGGGGACACGCGACACCCATCCACAGATTGTCGGCCTCGTGCAAACGGCCCTTCTCACTTGCCGTCCCGGACACTCGGATCTCGAAACCGCATTCCACAAACGGCGCCAAGCTTCTGCCTCGGATAATAAACTTCTGTCAATTTCGAGCACGGTTCGTCTTGAAATTGCCCTCTCTGAACGGTGCAATTTTGTGATGGCCCGAAACTTCGTTTAGGATTGTCAGAGTCAACCAGCACTGGACATTGAAGCAGCTACTTATGAGCTACCGCCCGACATTCTGTCAGCTCCAGCTCATTGCGCTACGACTCTTAGCCATTCCTTCGCTTGACTACCTTATGGAATATTCTCAGGCCATCACTGAAGCAACCAACCGGCCGCAGGCGTCGTCAGGGCGTGGTGGAAATAACGTCGTGGACTAAACTTCTGGCCGCTTTCTTGGCATTCCGCCGCGGACCCCTGGTCTTGGCCACTTCTTCGTCGCGTGCCTGCACAAAACGAGTGGCCATCGAATCATCTTGCAGCAATTGACGAGCCTGGACCCGACCGTCGTCTGATTCCGGGATCCGGAAATCGACCTTCACAATTTCACCGTCCTCATCATCAAATCTCTACAAAGTCAGTGTGCAATTGGACTTTGAGTTTGCCCGCCTCGAGTCGTCGTCAGCAACATCTCACCTTACCAGCTTGACCGGCGGATCAAGCGAGGCATAGACGTGCTCAATAGATTGGAAATGCTGAGCATTGTGGCGGCCTAGTGTGCTCACCTCATGCATTCCAGAGATCACAACTACCGGGGATTGGCCGGGTGCTAATTTGAAGAACGGCTTGTTTTCTTTGCAAAAAAGGGCTTGCGCAGACTGTGCGCAAGTTTGTATTCGTGAACGGCTTGAGGCCATGAGTGACAGCACCAGCATCTGGGCGAAGAATGGCCATTCAGTCCAGCAGATGATGGGAAACAGTGGCGGAGCACAGGATTCGGAAGGCTGGCGACCTTACTTTGGGATGGCCAGAATTGACCGCACGCACATCGAATTTCCAGAACATCCTCCGTAAACCCCAACCCGCGAGAGTGTTATGGATATCAGCGTGCAGCTGTGGCGTCACAAAGCCTTATTTCCATTGGCGACATAAGCTAAAGGGCGATCCTTCTGGAGGTGCATGCAGCTTTTGGTGCCACTCAGATGCGCAGAGGGGAGGATGGGGTTGTGGCTGCATCGCCAAGCCGCATGATATGGCAAGACGACGACGAGACCCTTCGTAAAAAGTGTCGTCTTTGGGTTACATGGATTTGGGATACGAGGACAAGACATGCAGACGTGCAGCAGCAAACTGCAAGAGGCAGGCCACTGCCACTGCCACTGCACTGCACTGCAGCACTGCACGCAGCAGCAGGAGATATCGCTCATTGCCGAAACCCACGTCGTCTTTGTTTCGTCCTAGATCGGAGTGTTGTTGGACTCGCATCGCAGGCATGGGACAAACGCAATCAGAGACAGACGCTTGCTCTGCCTGCCGAGGCCTCTGGATGGCACGCGAGTTGCGCACAGCACTGGCGGTAAGGTGTCCGTCAACCGAGACAGGAGGTTCGGCCTGGTACGTGTCGAGACTGGACGGGCCCTATTGACCGAGAAACGCATTCAACAATCGACGAGCAGCCGCCGCCGCCGCCGCCGCACCTGTGTTGAGACGGTGAGGGCGGTTTGCGATGGAGGAGACGGCCGTCGTCGGATTGTACTGGTGAGAAACGAGGAAACGACGGACCACAAGAAAGCTGACCCCGACGCGACGCGGTTGTCGAGGGATGACGGCCAGCCAACTTATTGATCCCATGATCGACCATTGTCCATTGTTCGCGTTTCCATGGGGTAAGTGCGAGTGGGAGGAGTGAAGCTCAACGCTAGCAGATCCGCCATCGTCGACTGCCAAGGCCGGCCGCTGGTCTGCTTCTTAGTCGGCGATATCATGGCTGTTCTGAGACAGCCGGCGAAGCCCTAACCCGCCTGATGGCTGAGGACCACCATAAAAACAACAACCGTGCCTTGAGGCTCCCTATCCAGCCTTTTCCTGGGGTTAGTTCTTTCTTTGCCGCACCTCAGGCAGTAAACGTGAACAAGGGACGGAGGCGTTGGGAACGTGGCATGCCCCCTCCACCGCCTCCGGCATGACGAAACCAACCACATTCAAGAGACCGGAGGTCAGACTACTACGCCGTACAGATGCTGGACTGCGGACACTATGGCCAATGGAGACGGCCCATCGGACTTGTCAAGGAGCTTGTCTGCACCAGTTGCTTCCTGTAGGTCCTTCACGGGGCGCTGACACTTTGTCGTGTGAGTGCACTGCAGTAGACTGATGCCCGCCGTGGATCATCCCCACCAACCCAAGGGTGCTACTCACCATACCTAACACACTCAAAAAGCTCACCACACCTTTTGACTGATTCACCCTATCCAAGGGAACGTTTGCTTTTTCCCTGATTATGCAGCAGCAGAGGCGCCCAAGCCATGTTGCCTCTTCCTACGGGCTGGAGGGAGGGCCGCCAAGGGTCGAGTGCCGCAGCGCCACCGATGTGTGAGATCAGAAAAAGCTGGGACGACAGCCAGCACCAGGGAGAAGGACAGCAACAAACGATGGTCGTCCAAAAAAGCCCATGCAACCGCCTCCAACCGGCTTCCTCAATTCCTCCTCCTCCGCATGTGTGTCGGTGAAGCGGCGGAGAGTGTGTCCCAAAGCGGTATCCGACCACTGGCCCAGTGCAACTCGACCGACCAACGGGGCGTCCTAGGAACCCCTTGAAGTCTGGAGACTATTCCGAGTTGGTTCGTTGATCGGTTCATCTGCTAAGATAGTCTGAAGCCCTTGGCTGGTTATGCTTCCTGGCCTTAATTTTTCTCGCTTCGCCCACCCCGTCCTACCCTCTTTCTCCCCATTGCAGGTCACGATCTTGATCGGTTCGGGAATGGTCGCCCTGGTTTTGCTGCCATCGGCCATCCGTTCTGCCCCCAGCGGGGAAGCAGCCTTCATGCACCTTACTCGCCCAGCATGCTACTACGACGCTGCTAATTAATTAAATCACATCTTGCTAGCACCAAAAACCCCACAGTTGCCAGTCACAAGCGCCATCACTATCGATTGGCCCGAGGGGCAAGAAAATCCAGAGAGAGGCATCGTGCCAGCGAGAGGCAGAGAAGCAGAGGAGGAGCCAGATGGCGCCCCGAGTCTGGTCCGTCGTCCGTCGCCCGTCCCAAGGTTCCCCATACCTCTTCATCCATGTACTTTGAAAAGTACCTACCCTTCTTCCCCTACTGCGTTACTGCGTATGGCGGCGCAATTCCCAACCCCCACCCGCTTGAAGACATGAAATGGACGGGAAATAAAGCCTCCAAGCAAGTAAGTCAGTAGTAGTAGTAGTAGTAGTAGTAGTGCTGAGCTCCTCCAACCCAACCCCATGCAAGCATTAAGCCATAATGAGCCAGCCATCTCTCTCTCTCTCGCTCACTCACTCACTCACTCTCGACGAACGAGAGGAAGAGAGAGACCTGACCAGACCTGACCAAGCGAGCTTGTCTAAAAATGCAACCTATGGAACGCTCGTCCTTCAAGACATCCGTGACCCCCTCCTCCCCCCCTTGTGGCTCTTAATTCTTCATCTTTTCCCACCACAAAAACAACACTTTATTTTTGTCTCCTCTGTCTCTGGTTCTCTTGGGTCTTGTCTCTGTACTATTCCTGGTGCGGTTGTGTTCTCGACCACTAGCACACGGAGCATTCTCAGTCAACTGTCTCTCCTCCTGCCCTCTTCATCCTTGCACGCTGCAAAGAGAGAGAGGAAGAGAGAGCGTCCGTTCTCGCCTCGACCAAACATACATACACACACACACCAACAACACAACAATAACTTTACATATAAGCAAAACACATTCTTCTCTTGTCCTCTTCCTGCACCTTCTTGCACACACAGTCATCATACCTACGCTTTATCTCCGCTCTCCCGTCCCAAAACACACACATCAGCATCCGAGTAGAAGGAACCGGGAGGGACTAAGCGCGGACACAGCAGTTTGAAAGTGTGTGTGTGTTCGCCCGTGAGGTACATATTGTCTGGGACCCTGCCGGACCGAAAGAGAGGACGAAGCAGCAAGAAGACGCAACCACGCATACGCAAACTCACCTCTCACCTCCTTGGCTTGCGTCCCATCCATCCATCCACCCATCCATCCCCCTCTCAGTCCGCACGCAGGACACACGACGCAAGCCCAGCTCGCTCCGCTACGGTGCCTTGCACCAGACGAACAGCCGACAGGATTTCACAAGGACCCCTGTGCGCCCGCCGTGCCGCGCCGCGGGAGAGTGACAGAAGAGCAGGACAAGGGGAAACGCTTTCGACCCCACTTCCGTTCGGCCTGGGCCTGGGACGATCGAGCCAGAGGAACACACACTCGGGTCGCTTGTGACCTGCTTCGAACCGTGGTTCTGCGCCGGGTCGTATGACATATACATAGCCCACACAGGACCCAAGACTGGCGGTTGCGTCGTTCTCACTTCCAGGGCAGTTTGTCGCATTTCCAGGGCAGCAAGCAGCGTAACCAAAAGTCAGCAATCACCTTTTTTCGTTCGCATTTCGCCGTCCACCTCTCCGTTTCGTACATCAAGGGTGGTGGGTTCTCCGGATGTGACATATCAACGAAACCCTGTTGTACAAACCACCAAGATCTCGCTACTTATTTTCTCCTTGTCGTCAACCCACCGTCCTCGATCAACCGATTGACCCGGCGAAACTTCGTACGAACACACGACAAATAGCATCGCCTTACATTGTGTATACAATTTTTCAGGGCTTTCACATATTCCCACCAAGGGTCGCCAAAAACTCTGGAACACTTTCACCTCTAGACAGCCTCACTTGGAGAAATCCCCAGTGGGGTACTTGCACGTCATCGACATGTTATACAACATGAGTTACCCTCACGACCACGCGGGGGCACCTCCGGCGGCGGTAGCGGGGCAGCAACCCATCAAGCCCACAATGGCACCCGTGGGTGCCGCCGCCATCCGGCCGCCGAAACAGCGGTGCTCCCAGCCGATGCCCTTCGACCCGGAGGAGCTCTCACAGAAACTCAACAAAGTCATTGCTGATCGCCAGGCTTATTCCGAGAGAAGGAGGAGAGCCAGGGCCGAGGGAGCGGCCGGCGGCAACGCAGCGCCGATGAACCTATCCTCAGCTACTCAACCACCACCGCACGCTAGCGTGGCCAGGGAAATATTCGAACAAGGCACTCTCAAGCCCGGAGAACGTCGAACCGTGATCAACCCCGTCAGGCCACGCACCGAGCCAGCAGCGAAGAAACCCACGGCACCCAAGGAGAGACCCGAAACCAGCGCGGCGCGGCCAAAGTCCAAGATGTCCGACGACAGCCGGAGCTCGAGCTCCAAGTCAAAGGACTCCTCCAAGAGCAAGCACCACTACATCCCGCAGTTCGCCGCCTCGCAATTTGCAAGGACGACCACGTCAGACAGCATGCCGGAGGGCAAGGGGCTCGTCCACAAGCTGTCCCGCACCGCTCTGAGGATCGCGCAGGCTCACCGGGAGCGGCATCAGCAGGAGCGCAAGAACTTCTACTCGGACCGCATCCCGGAGGATGAGACGCAGCCGATTGAACGTCCGCATCGCGACAGGAAGCGCCACAGGCACACCATCGAAGGTGCACCCGCCGGACATCATGCGGAAGACCGTCGCGCCCGCGCTGCGAGGCGCGCGAGCACAGGGGCTGCAGACCTGCTGATGTCGTGGGAATCCGGCACCTCGTCACCGAACCCGGACGGCGACAGCCCCGAAGTGGCCGATCAGGATCCCTATGACCGCCGTGCCGACTGGACGCAAAGGGACGAAGCTCCTCCCCACCAGCCAGAGCAGCAGGCACAACGGCAAAAGTCCAGGCCCTCCTTGCGCAGCGCAGATTCCATCTGGGCGCTGAGGAATAAGTTGAGCGCGTTGACCAAGCACAAGCAGGACGATCAGCAGCAGAGATCCAGGGATGGCAGCCCGCCGTCTGACACCACGCTCAGGTCACCCAAGAGTGGATTCTTTGCTAGATTCAAGGTCAACCATTGATCCCCGCGGCAATACAGAGGGGGGTCGGCTTACCGTTGTCCAACAATATTACTACTATACGAATACTTCTACACGTACACGGTGGTTCACAGCACACCTTTCGAATGTGTACGCCTAATCCAAACCATGGCGTCAAGCCCATTTGTCTCCCGCCGGGCTATTTACCTACCCTCCTCCAAGAGCTTCCTAATGAGATCCGTATCCTTCTCCGCTGCACTCTTCCGGATCGCCTCCTCAGCAGCGGCGTCCTCGCCCTTGAGGATTAGATGGTTGATGAGCTCAATGTACTCCCGCACTCCCTCGCCGTCCTCCCCCGCCGCGGTCCTCGCCTTCCGCAATGCCTCCTTGCCGTTGCGGATACCCACATCATGCGACCACTGTTCCTTCTTGGGATTCGCGGCCGCCAAGGCCCTCGCCTTCATCGTGTCATTTAAGCTGTTTCCGGTTCCCTGCAACTCCAGCGGCGGTTCTGTGGCGGCGAGGATACCCAGCAGGCGCGATTTTAGACTCGGGTAGCGCTTGAAAAGGTAGCGCAGCTGGGGCGAGTCGTCGAGGACGCTGAAGGGGTTCTTTGGATCGAAGGCTTTTTTTGCCCCTGGCTGCTTAGGGGCCTCGACGGGCGGTTTGGGAACGGGTTCGGGATCTGGCGGGTGGTTCTCGCGGTGGATCTTACTACATTGCACCGAGCAACTATTTTCATACCCATTAATGTTAGTAAATAATGCACACGACAACAGAGAATGTATAATGAAGACAAAATGTCCCCACGGTGAGACGTACAATGGCAAAGGACAACGTGTGCACTTGTATTTGCCTTCCTTCTCGTCGCAAATGCCACACATCTTAGTCTTGGACGCCGCCTTTGGCTCGGGTACTGCTTCGGGTTCTTGGGTTTGCGGTGCTGTTGTTGGCGCAGGCTCTTTGGCAAGATTTTGTGACACCTCTTGTTTTCTGCCCTCGTCAACGGCCTCGCCTGTCGCGTCCTTGCTCGTCGTTCCGTTGGCAGCCGGCGCATCTTTCTCCCCGCTCTTCGCCGCGGCCCCCTCCGTCTCTTGTTGGTTCTCGTGGGGGCTCACAGTCCTCGACCTCTTGTTCGCATGCTCAATCAGCTCCTCCAGCACATCTTGCGAGCGCTTGGGGGACCGAGGGACGACCGGCTGCGGCGGAGGGCCGTCGTTATCGGCGGACATTGTTTCACTTCTCTCTCGGATCGATTCGCGCGCCGCCACAAAGTGTTTCGCCCGTTTCCTCCCGAAGTACTTTCTCCGCTCCGTGAGCAGTCTCTAGGCAGCTCTCCGAGTAGCTATGTCTGCAAGAGCCGCAATTGAAGTCTTCGCTGGGTGGCTCCGTTTCTCGCAAAGATCCGGGCGTTGGATCTTTCTCGCCTCGGTGCTTGAGAAGCGTCCTGTTCGGTAGAGAATGGTTCGACCTCGTCTGGGTCGCTAATATGAACAAGGTGCTGGCTTTGGTCAAGAATGTCGAGTAGGATATGTCAGAGATAGTGGAAGCAAAGAAAAAAGCAGACGGGTAAACCTTTTTGGTCGCAAACGGAGGTTCAGCCGTTGTGGTTCACCCCGCGATTTCCTTTTTGTTCGGGAACGTTGCTTGCTGTTGTTTCCCTCACATCGTTTTATTTTTTCTGCCGCTCAACGGGCTCGCAGACCCAAGCGCCGGAGCTCTCGAGAAAATTCTAGTGGGGCCTGAGCTTTTGGGCGGTCAGTCCTAGGTAACCTCAGTGCAGAGGTCCGCACCACCCGCAGTCCACTGGGCAGCTGGGCCTGACCGCCAAAAGCCCGAGTCGAATGTCTGCCCGCCATGTACAGAGTACTCTGGGGACCCGGGGTGACTTTGGCTCTTCCCCACCAGATGTATGCACCTCGAACACTGTGAGAAGTGCATTCGTGCCAGTATCGAATTATTCTGGAGCTCGTCCGAGTGTCCATTTGCGTGCCTCAGTCCCACTGTGTTCGGGCGAGTCGGGAATTCTACGGACGAAGGCAAGCGAATATTAGTGAGGGAAAAAGGCTTTGCGTCATCCTGACAAGGCCCGCAGCCGCAAGACCCATGATTGGTAATACAAGGCCTCGGAATTGAGCGGCGAAGGGGAAAAAAGAGGATCCCTCTGTCAAAACTGTGCTCGAAAAGCCGATTTAGCTCCATCTGGCGGTTGCGCCCTGCGTTGAGTAATGCCGAGGAGCAGAGCGTTCGAACCCTGGGGTAAATTTGTACATGGCGACCGCAGTCATCATTTTGATGTAATCTTCCACCTTGCAAACCAACTTACGAGCCAAATCTGAATAATAACGACGCCGCCGCCGCCAAGTACGCACTTGACGACGACGAACATAATTATACACACGTTCACACACACGCACACACACACAATGTCATCCTTCAGGACGTCGAGGACAGCGCTCCGCGCCATTGCGCGCTCCACGAGGCAAATCAGATCCGCCCCCGCCGCGCAGCAATCGAGACATTTCGCGAGCCATCACCCCTCCAGCCTGCCCGCGGCCGTATCCTCCGGCCTTCTGCAGCAGAGTCGACTGCCTCGCAGTCGGACGCACCAGCAGCCCCAACAAAGACAATCGCCCTTCGCCGGGCGTCAGGGCGCCGTTCGCACAATCTTCATACAGACGGAGTCGACCCCGAACCCGAACGCCATCAAATTCCTCCCGAACCACCGCATCCTCCCCGAGACGATCTCGAGCCCCTTCATCGAGTACATGAACCCGCGCTCGACCATCGCCCCGCCGTACCCCTCCCCGCTGGCCGCCCAGCTGATGAATATTGACGGCGTCACCTCCGTCTTCTACGGCGCCGACTTCATCACGGTGACCAAGGCCGCCGATGCCAATTGGGCACACATCCGTCCCGAGATCTTCGCGCTCATCACCGAGGCCATCACTTCTGGCCAGACGATCGTCAACGTCGCGGAAAAGAAGGACGGCGCCGCGGCGCCCGAGGCCGAGGAGGAGGACAGTCTCGCGTACGACGAGAACGACAGCGAGGTGGTCGGTATGATCAAGGAGTTGCTCGAGACGAGGATACGACCCGCGATTCAGGAGGACGGTGGCGACATTGACTTCCGTGGCTTCACGGACGAGGGCGTCGTTCTGCTGAAGCTTCGCGGTGCCTGCCGCACGTGCGACTCCAGTACCGCAACCCTGAAGAACGGCATCGAGAGTATGCTGATGCACTACGTGAGTATTCGAAAATCTTGTGCCTGTCTGGCTCTGTGTGCTAATCCTTATTGCCAGATTGAGGAAGTCAAGGGTGTCGAGCAGATCATGGACGAGGAAGAAGAGGTTGCCCTCAAGGAGTTTGCCAAGTTCGAAGAGAAGCTCAAGGCGCAAAAGGGCGTCGAGGCCATCGCCTGAGAGCTGGGAATAGAGTCTTTGCGCGATTATGACTTTGGGAAGAGACGGGGGGGAAAAAGGAGTTTGGGGGCGCGGTATGGATCCTGTAGGAAATGCTGTATCATTACATCCTCGGGACTCACCAGGCCAAAAACAAGGCCGGTGACCGAGGCAATACCCATCACATCGCTGTTCATCACAGCCTCGTCTACGTCGCCCGTACAGCCTCGCCATCGCCAGTGGCATGCTTCACGCATGCCGTCACCGCTTCGGCTGGTTGCCAGCGTCCGTCTGACCAGGCTCGCGATGGCTCGTGTTCGGCTGCAAATTGAGCGAGCCTCGCCAATTCGCCAACTATGCAACTTTGGCTTTCCATCAGATAGACTCGTGTCCCAGGGCGAGACCGGTCCAAGTGCATGCCAGCCTATGCGCGGGGTGCACGAGACCCCCTCGTGCCGGCGCTGGCCAGATGAAGAGCCAGACAACGTCCGTAGACGAGGCGGGAAAAGATCGTCGTAATTCCTACAGACATGAGCGTTCGAGACCGTCTTCGTCTTCACAACCGTCAGGGTTGGCGGAGGGTTTTTTGTTCTTCAACGTTGATTGGGCTCTCTTGTCCAGCCAAGGGTTGCTGCAGCGGATCAGGGCGGGGAGCCGGGGTAGCTGGTCGCCGTGCAGGAACCCCTCAAGTGAGAGTGAACCCCTCAATCCGCTCGGGCGAAGAGGGTGGGCGGGCATCCATCTCCACGCTTTTCGCCGTGGTGTAGAGTCGCAACCGCCGACCGGAGTGCACTCCTTGCCCTCCCTCGCCTACGTCGTCGTAAGGCCACCCAGCGAGCAAAGCAGGCCAACGATCCGTTCCACGACACGGCCACGTCCGGCTTGTTTCCCGGCCCTCTTGTCCTCGCATATGTGGACGAGGGGAAAACCAATCCACTTGGGGGTAACTTGCTTTCCCCCCTCGGTCAAGTTTAGCTTCCTTGACTTCCGCTGATCTTGTGCCGCATCTCCTCATCATCATGCCAGCCATTCCGGGTACATGCCTGTCCCGTCTCCGCACCGAATACAACTGGATGCTTTCTGACAAGCAACGGTCACGTCCTGAGCAAGCTTTATTCCAAAGACCACAATGTGAACAGAGGCCGTCCGAGCAAAGGCTTGCAGGGCACAGAGGATGAGGGGCAGCCGGCGCAGCAGAAAGATGTGGTGTTGCTGGCGAACTGACCCTGGGCGCCTTAGGATGTTAGATGCGCTAGCGCGCGTTGAGAGGGTCGCTTTGTAACTTATCAAAGTATCGCTTGCCGTAAGTGAGCCTTGGGTTGAACTGATCTTCTCACGTCCAGCGAGAGTGAGCATGGATGCTGTTGGTCAATGGCTGGCGCCGCTTGAGTATTTCCTGTGGTTTTCTCGCCCATCCACCCGTTAGAGCAGCCAGAGCCAAGGTTGAGTTTAATGACGAGATGAGAATCCGGGGTAAAGCCCCTGGCTGACATTTGACTTTCGCCCTCCATCGGCTCGGGGGTATGTCGATCTGGGCTGCGGTGCGGTATGTCGCGTTTCGGTTCCTTACATCACATCCATTCGACGGTGAGCCGGTCTCAGGGACGATGCCATTATTGATTGTTGATGAAGCCATTAAGATGCAGCGGTGAATCCGACCTCCCAACTCATCTCTCGTGAGCTTAGTATTGCCCTTGGTTGTTCAGATCAGAAGCGGCAGCATTTCCCGCTCCAGTTCCGGGTAGGAAAAGTCCAACCTAGATAGGCTAGCCAGCCTACACATACAGATACATCAGCGCATCGGTATGCAGGAATCCAGGGTTGCATGTATCTCTTCAGCGCACGTTCGCCAAACACGTCGGCTGTCGGCAGGGCGCTCGCACGCGGACCTCGACGATATACCTTCATTCGACATATCGTCGCTCCAAAAAGTGTTATATGCCACAAGTCTGGATGATGCCACAGTGAGGTCAGTGAAGAAGGAAACCCCATTGAGGAGGGCTTCTGCAGAATGAAGGAGGTTAGGTGGAGAACGGCGCGCGTGACAAGCTGCAGCAGCCCGTCTGCTCCACGGATCCTTACCCCTCTTGGTCTCGGAAGGTGCCCTGTACCCAGACCCTCAACACCAAACCTTGTGCCAGCGTCTGCACATGCACGTTCGCCTGTAGTGGCTGGTCCTTTCGACGTCACGGATGCCTCTACCCAGTTCCTTTGCTTTTCTTCAGCAAGGCGGTTGCCGAAGTAGCTGGGGCATGTGGCGATGGCTGCAAATGCTGTTATTTCTGGATTTCAATTGACCTTTCAATTAATCTTGCGGCTTGTAAGAAAAAGAAGCAGTTGATTAGCAAGGTCGCCATAAGCTATGGAATGAACCATTGCAGAGGGACAGACGTCCTCGTGTGTTGGGGCTGGAACACACGGACATTCGAGGAACATGGATTCGATGCGGGGTGTTGGATGAAAGCCGGTGACCAGCTGCAGATTCCCGAACACAGTCGCAACCCCCCAACGGCAGAAACAATACACTTGCAAGGAGAGGCCCTGCAAGACTGGACCAGAGCTCCTCTGTTTTCGCTGGTAGGGCACGATGGCGGCGTGTGCGTCATGTAGCGTTCAAGAAACAAACGTGTTTGGATCGAGACGGCGTCTCACGTACGTCCGCGGCCAGAGCGATGTGATGTGAGCGGGGGGAGAGACCCTACAACGGCGGGTCTGCATGACTGCACATAGGACGGAACATGGAAACGAGGAACGGGTCGAGTGAAAGTCGCGAATTGCGACGATGATACCTTGTCGATTGTTTGCGCAATGCCACCGCTGACCGAGGTGGACTTGGCCCAGCGTTAATCGGGGGGGCGAAAGGCAGCTAAGGTTGGAGGATCGGCGATGGGCGAATGGGCTCCGCCTGTTACAGCCGCATTTGGGTCAGATGCCCACTCCATGCTGGGAGGCTGAGGGAAAGCATGCAAGAACAGAGCTGCGAGACTGACGGCATCGTAGGGCCCATGCCATGGGGTTTCCATCCGGTGATGGCCCTGTTCGATTTCGTGTTGGCCAATTTTTTGTCCGTCTCTCGGCCGGGGCCACGGTCAGACTGTTTATTTGGCGCGCGGGGCTTGGCCGTGAGTTATTATCAAGTCTCTTTGTAAACGTCCTGATCCGGCAGAAGACAGATGTCGGAGCTCGGAAGTCGTGTAGGTAAGCTTTATCGGTGAAGGCCGCACCGGCAGCAGATGGAAGGGTGGTGAATAGCTTGGGGTGCATGGCTGTGGACGTGTCGATCGCAGCAACATTGTACGGCGTAGTACACAGGCATGTTATGGCATGGGCTCAGAACAGAAGTGGTTGAGATGCCAGGGTCTCGTTGCAATCGGAAGAATCTTATGCGAGTTTCCCAATCAATTAATTGAAAGCTGCTGGGACACGGAATTGGTATCCATCGCGGCCCGGCCAAACAAAGAAGTTTGGGTATCTTCCTGGCCTTGATTGAGAACGGGACAAAGCTGGAATCTGAAGAAAGTGCGGGTTGACGAGCAAGAAACGGATCAGAGATGCAGCTGTCCAGGCACACGAGGTGCAGTCAAGTCGATGAAGAAGAAGAGCACCGTAAGATGAGGTAACCCTGAAAAACCCCGGTTGGCAAATTGGGGATTTTGGGGGCAGGCTGCTCGCCACGGCCAGAACACATCTTAGTGGATTCTTCTCCCTCTCGTCTGGCCTCCTTCTGGCTGTGTTTCCCCGCTTCTTTCTCTCTTGGTCTAGAATCTTGGATGTGTCGAGGCAGCTCCCAGTTCCTCCTTCCGTGAGGAATAAAGAGGACGTGGACGGGGGTCGGGGAGGGGCTAACGTGATTGGCGCATCAGAGATGGACGGCCCCACTAGCCAGCACCCCTGACCAGCCCAGCCCAGCCTAGCTTGGCTCTGACTGGCAGTGGCACAGGACATGAAGCGGGCCTTTACCTGGAGAAAAGTGTGGGGAATCGGAACGATGCTGAGCGGTACGTACCTGCTTGCTCACAGGTGTGGTTAGCGCGACTCCATCACCCATCACGCAGGGCGGACATCTTGCTTGCACTGTATGGACACCAGCCGACTGAGTAACGCCCATCGTTATTTTTCCTTCTTTTTGAATAGCAGGTGTCAGGGCCCAGGGCAGAAGGGTACCTTAGCCTGAGCTTGTCCGAGATCCGTCTTCTCAACCGTCCCGTCCAGTCTGCTCTTGGGCAACCTGCTCTTTAGTCGACTTCTTATGCTTCATGTATTAATGGCACGTTGCTCATTGGTCCATCAGAGAGGCCTCAGCCTGAGTTGGCGAGTTCCCTGGCAGCCGCGGAAGCTAGGTGCAGTACACCACTTCAAGCTCCTCTGGGCTCCAGCGGCAGTCTTGGACAACTTCCTGCGTACTATGGTTCTCATCGCTGGCTGGGCCCCGTGAAAAGGGGTTTCTGATCTTCCATGTCGCCTCTCTCTCTCTCTCTTTCTGTCTCGCTTTCTGGTGCACACCCTCTCGCAGTCCAGCTTGAGCCATAGAGCGGCGTTTGACAAGGAGGGGGGAACCATCCAGCAGCACACTCAGTGCCAACCTTGCCGTAAGTGACCTAGCTGCCGTACCCTCAGCGAGATGCATGCTTCATGTTTCCCCGGACGTTCTTACAGCCTATGGACCGCAACCTGGCAAACTCATCCAATCCTTGGGCCGGAAACTGGATATTATGTTGTCTGAAGATTTGGCCACCGGTCTAGTCTCTACTATGTAGAACATTTCACTTTGCTCGATCTTTACGGGTTCCAGGGATTCCAAGTGGTCCGGTCTTCTAGAGTAGCCGGGCAGTCAGTCTGTAACTGTGTCTTCAGACAGCGGTCGTGTCGATTTTACGACTGCCGTTGGTCTGCTTCTCCGCGTCAACCGAATCCCGTGTCTTGCAGGCAAAGCAATGTAGTCTCCTTGCCAGATAAAATGCCCTCCTCCAATGAACGTAGGTGGTCCTTGTCGGTACCTGAGGGTCGCAGGTATCATTCTCTGCACGGCAGCCCGGCCTGCATCGCCAGTCCCCTCATTCAGGGCCATGTCTGTTACTCCTCATCCTCCAAGTCTCCTCACCACCTTGGCCAGGTAGTCGTAGATGCAGACGCCCATGCTTGACAACCTTCCCCTGCCTTGCTTTGCCTACTACGTGAGTTGAGTTGCGTACATCAACACCTCACCTTACCTAATAACGTTGCAAATGCCCCTAGCTGGAGCTTGCCTACGCTCTCTCTCACTTGATGGATGTCTGGTGTGTGCGCGAGTGTGCGTACGTGCGTGTCTATGTAGGTAGCTACGCTAGTAGTGCTTTCGAGCTTCCTACGAATACCCTACCCCGTCCCGTCTTTGCTCGTCAGCAAGCCCATCCGTTTCCTTTTTCTTTTTCTTCTCGGCCCTCCGCCATCGCCATCTCGAAGCATCGCCGTTGTGTGTCGTGCTTCATCGTTCCGACGCGTTCCCACTATCCCGTACGATGATCAACTGGGACCTGCCCACTTGTCCTCTCCACCGATATTAGTCGATTCGATCCACTGCCCGCGTCCGCCCGCCGCACATTCCCGTCCCTGACAATCTGCCTACCAGACCCAACTCCCGTGCCACCTTGCCCTGCCCGGATCCCTAACCTAGGTACCTTACCTAGGCCAGCCTGGGCAGACTCGTGCGCCTGTACGGATAGCGTGCTTCTGCGAGTGGTATTCGTACAGTGCGCATCTTGAAGCGAAGCGTAGCGCAGTGCAGTGCATACGGCAAATCACACAGACAGACAACCGACAGACGCCTGGTCTTCACGGATTGCTGTGCCTTCTTCTCCGTCCAGTCAGTATTTGCCCCCAACGACGTACGAAAATCTGCGAATCCAATACCTCAGGAACCCGGCCCTGGCTGACCTCGTTTCCTGACGGCATCTTCCATTCCCGCAGTCCCAACCCATCCATCCGCTGAGCGCCTCGCCCCTCTCCACTCCACGTTTCTCTCCCATCCTTTCCCGCCTTAGCCACCCACCACCACTTTGCCTGACGCCGTCGCAACGTACCTGAACCTGACCTGACCTGACCTCTTCGGCGCTTCTGTCGTCAGGTAGGTAGCTTCCATACGTTCCAGATTGCCACCTACACTACCTAGGTACATACATACATACCTACATACTTGACTACATACCTACAGGCTACATACATACATACTACCCTTACCTTACCAACAACCCTGTACCGGGACCTTTCCACCTCACTGCACAGTCCAGTCCCATTTTACTTACCTACCTTACCTAGTACCTACCTGCCCCCATACCTCCTGCCTTACCTTACTTCGTACCTACCCGTCCCGTAGCTACGCACCAGCCACTTGGACAAGCTCTGGTCTCGTGTCGCAACGTCCTCTCCTCCCCCGCTTCCGTCGACGTACTACAACCTCTTCCCATCGCCTTCTCAAACCACTCCAACTCTCTTCTCGTCCGTTCCCCTTCTCCTCACAAGCTGCTGCTCTACCTCCTTCTTCCATCAAGGACCACCACTTCAAGGATCGAGGGCGCCGTCCCAAGCCTCTTTCTTCTTCTTTCTCTCCCTTCTACATCCTTCACAAACATCTCGCCATCTCCAACCGCATCCCGCCTTGCGATCACTACCCTACGCGCCTGCCATGGGATGCGCGTAGCTCTTGTCGCATTACCTCGCTCTCGACCAACGACCGCACCGCATCTCCATTCTAGACGGCAACCGCGCACTCGCGTTCGCTCACACTACACGGTACCTTTGGGCTCCCGGCGACCTTGCGCTGCGCAACAATCCCGTCAAACAAAACGTTATATTTCCTTTCGGCACTTGGGGTCTGGGTTAGACGAACTGGTTTAGACGACATTGGCGATTTTTTTCGGTTCCCATTTCGCGCGCGCCATAATCATCTTCTATCTCTTTCCCGTCGAGTCGCATCTCGCCCAAACCAAACCGTACACTGTTCAGAGGCCTACCATCTTCTAGGACACGCCCTTTTTCTCGCTCCCTGCACCTACATCTGCAGTTGCGTTGGCCCACTGCCACATCGTCAGAACTGTTGCCGCTGCTGCCTCCATCTCGCCTCGGCCAGGCTCCCAGCTCGACTGCGCCCACGACCGACACACAACACAACACCTCGCGCCACTGTTGCCGCTTCAATCTCATTGATTCATCATCCACGTTCCTCAATATCTAGAAGTTGCGCCTTTTGATACCCCGCCGATAGATCTACCCAAATCCCTGCTGTCTGGTACGTTACTGCTTTCAATCGTTTGCTGTGCGAATCACACACCTATGTCGCAAGGCTGCTGCTGCTGCTGCTGCCGCCAGGCGATAAATCCTCCGACGACCGGGTTCACTGCTCTCGTTGGTCCAACAGCTGCGCGGCGTCATCGTCTGTCTGACTTGACGGTCTTGTCTATCCTCGTGCGTGTCACCAGCTCCACCTCGGCTCAGCTCATCGTTGAACGAGTAGCTAAAGAGGCTCGTTCGAGGACTCAGCAATTTTTGTCATTCAGTCGCCTCGGCCTTCTAGCCTCTGAATGACTCTTGCTCGGACCTCGTGGCGCATTCCAATTGCCCTATACCAGTGGCTGCCAGCTTGGACCCCCCGAGAGCTGAGCCGCAGCTCCCGTGACACCCCAAGCTGCTTGCGGCGAAACTCGTCTCTTTCATCTTGTCTCACAGCGCTTGCCTTTTAACGTTTAATGACATAGCTGCTAACACAAATTCTAGGCTCATTCGGCCTTGACCGCCTTTCATCCTTGTTCTACTACTTCCGGCCGAAACAGGGTCCTCTCATCATCTCACTGAACTCATTCTTTCGTTTGAAGATATTGTTCTTCTGACACTCACACAGCAGGTGGTTCACTGCCATTTCTTTCGACGAGGAAGCTGTTGTCTGAGTTGGTTTCAGGGTCCGGGTCTCACTTGACTAGAGTAGTAGGACAATGAGCTCTGGAGGAAGTGCTAACCCCGCCAAACCCGGCCCGCCTTCCAAACCGGGCCAGGGCACCTTCTCGGCGGTTGCTCCAAGTAGCCACGCCATCCTCCTTGATAAGCTTAATCGTCGCTCGACTCCTGATTCCGAAGCTCTGGCGAGCTCAGACGACGAGGCCGACGCTCACCGTCAAGACCTTCCTCAGCCGGTGTCTCAACCTCAGAAACCAGTCAGGCGCGCCTCTTGGCTTAACGATACCACACAACCTCTGCCTCGGCCACGCAAGGGTTCTTTCGCCAGCAGCTCTATGTCTCCTACGGCTTCCCACCCGAGCACCCCATCGGCGGAGGGCAACGCGCCTTGGGGCTCTCATTCACAGTCTTCCGGCGTCATGGGCCGGGCCTCGGTGCCAGGATCTACTTTCACTTGGGGGACTGGTATTTGGAACAACGACAGGAAGGATCCACCTTCGCGTTTGAGTGAGGTTCTGCCCTCGCCTACCTCGACGATGCCTCCTGGTTCAGCTGGAGGCTCTTTTTTCAGCGAGAGCAGCTACGGACAGACTTCGCCCGCCCCGCGAGACTCCGCCCCTAACGCTCAGATCCCGTTTGCGATTCCTCTGCACCCGACACCGAAGACTTACCGCTCCCAGTCGTACTCTGTCGGCCAGCTCGAACCCGATGCGCCGCCCGCATCTATGAGTAGCTCGACGATCCTTGGCCGTGGTCGCGCTCATGGTCACTCTGGTCTGCAGCACCGTCCCTCCCGACCCAGCATGCTGAGTGAGATGTCAAATGATGGAGGTCTGCTTGGCAAGGTCAAGGAGGTGGACGACGATGATGACGAGAGCGCAAGCGAGTCTATGCAAGGCTCGATGCATCAATCTGCCGAAGCGAAGACGATTGAGCTTCTTGCGCGTGAGAATGCCATGCTCCGGCAACAGCAACAACAGCAGCAGCAACAGCAGCAATATCAGAACCGACTCAGGCCTAGGGCTTCAACTGGTGCCGCGTACGGGCTTGGCAACGGCTACTCACTCCGAGAGACTGTGCCAGAGGAATCCGACTATGCTATTGACGAGCTGGACGAGGCTAACGAAGGAGCTGACTTGGCAGCAAAGAGGGCCATGGGGCGCAGGATGAGCGAGTTTGGAGTCTCCGCGTTTCGTTCCCCATACGAGAATCGCAAGCTGGAAAACGTTAAGAAGGCGTACTGGCATAGCTCGCTCGGATTTGGAGGGCCCGAAGGGCAGCAGAGTCGGAGACACTCATTTGCAGATATCCCGACACGTCAAGGTTCCATCAGTTCCATCAGTGAGACCGTCACCGGGCTCGATACGCCAGTGGCAGAACCGCAACAGCCCGTGGATTTCTCCGCTGCTTATGGTGAGAACCCGAATTTTCCTGTCAATACCGGTGAGTCCATCACTACGTCGCTTTGGACTTAACACGACTGACTCTGCGATATAGCATCGTATTTCACACCTGGTGGCAGCCTCCAGGCCCCCCCAGCGAGCATGTTCAGTAACCCGTTCTCCTCACCTTACCCTCAGATGCACCCCACCCAGTACGGCAACCGGGCGCCCTCGCCTCATCGTAACGTCTATGCCATGTCACAGCCGCGCCATAACCAATTACTGCACATAGTCTTGTTCAAGTGCGCCAGAGCCGATGTATTCTACATTCAGGAGGGCACCGGTCTCACGGTGAAACCAGGCGATCTCGTGATTGTCGAGGCGGATCGAGGAACTGATTTGGGAACCGTTGCGCGAGACAATGTTGACTGGCAAACTGCCAAGGAGCTGAAAGAGCACTACGCTGAGGAGCAGTACAAGTGGTTGATGATGTACTCGCAGAATGCCGCTGCCGCTCAGGACGGCACAGGCGCCGGCCTGATGGCGGCCGCAAACGGCCTCCAAGGCAGTGCTGTTGGCGGCATGGGTCCCCCGAACCAGCATCATATGCAAGAGCCCAACGCGGGAGAGCTCAAGCCGAAACTGATCAAACGCCTTGCACAAAGCCACGAGATCCATGCCTTGCGGGACAAGGAGGGCAACGAGGCCAAGGCCAAGCGTGTTTGCATGCAGAAGGTCAAGGAGCATGGGCTCAATATGGAGATCCTCGATGCCGAGTTCCAAATGTAAGTGATTTGTACTTCTGTTTGTTGGGACAACTAACTAATCGGCCACAGGGATTGGAAGAAGTTGACTTTTTACTACTTCGCCGACTCCTACATCAACTTCAACTCCCTCGTTACGGACTTGTTCAAGATCTACAAGACCAGGATCTGGATGTCGGCCATCAACCCGGCGTCCTTCGCCAGCCCGACTCTCGGCATTCAGGCACCAAGTGGCGTTGGCCCAGGCGCTGTCGGCGTTGGTCGTGGTTCAAACAACTCGGAAAGACGATCCAACCAGCAGCAACAACAGCAGCAGGAACAGCAGCCTGTAGGGTTCAACGGGGCTGGGCCTGCCGGCCGTGGATTCCAGAACTCATTCACGCCACCTTTCGGAGGGGACAGGCCCGGACCTGGCGCTGGCTACGGCCAGCCAAACTACCCTTATTCCCACATGGGTGGTGGTTTGAGCAGCGCCCCTCGGCCTGGAAACATGCCCTACGTACCTGGAGTCATGCCTTCGCTTGACAGCTACAGCTTCCAGGGAGCGGGTGACTATCAGATGCGCACGCGTTTTGCTCCGGCCCCGGAAGGACCTGGCCCTCACGATACGGGTGCTCCAATGAACTCCCAAAACGATTGGGCGGCTGCCTTCCAGGGTCTGTCTCTGAACAGCCGCTGATAAGACTTGTTCTTCCTCCGGTTGAAAAGTTATCGATATTGGACGCGCAACCTCATTCATCTACGACTCGTCGATTCTCGCACCGAGTTTTAATCTTTTTTTTCCATTCCACTTCTTCACGCGTTGCTGCCACATCGAACCCACACATCCGAATCTGGTTGGCATGGCCGAGGCATTATAAGCATGGCCGTGGCTGAGAGGCCCGGCGGCATTTCTCTCACTTTCGGCGTTGGAATGGTTCTCATTTTCTGCTTAAATTGTCAAAACGGCGGGACCTTTTTGTGCTTCTTTGGGAAGACAAAAGAAGGCTTAAAAAGGAAAGGAAGACATGTTGAACTACACACCACTTTCACTCTTGTTTTGTTTGCTTGCGTTTCGCGATGCAGGGACCACGGCCTCCCCCATTCATGATGATGAGAGATTCAAGAGGAGATTGAGAGAGACTTTCACTACTACTCAGGGCACTACCGTCATAGACAGAGAGACTTTTGAGCACGAGCATGGTGTAACCTGAGAATCAAAAAAGGGACTTGTTTCTGGTTAATGGCTCGGTGGGATTCTTGTACGAAAGATTTTGCTTTTCCATTGGGTTTTGAGAATATAAGGATTACACAATTTGGTTGACGAGTTCGCAGGAGACCTTGGAGATGGTGGCGCCGATGCCCAGGTATCAATCATGCCATCTGAGAGGGGTCACACGTGAATTGATACACAATCTTGAGGATGTTCTTATATCCTTGAAATGTTTATCGTCTGTATTGATGTTCTTGCCTATGTTGCTTTGTCCTCCTTAATTCCTTGGTTAAGAGGTATTTCTGACATATAGCAATGTTCAGGAAGGCAGTTGCTTCCTTGGCTGGTCAGCTGCCCTCCCTGACTGGGTGGCGACTTCTACTCCTGTAATACAATGGAATCGGGAAAGCGCTGCTTTGCATGGGTGTCGTCACCTCCTTCCTCTATTTTTCCTAACAGCATGGTAGGTAGGTAGATGCCACGCCTGCTGAAGAGGTGCAGCTTTCCTTCATCTCATGCCAACATTTGTTCGTTTTCCACATTCGGCATCGCGTCCAAAGAGCAACATCCCCCATTATTAGGATATCCAATCAACCATTCTTCTTTTGTGTGCATATTTCGCCTCAGTGCTCTCATCCTTAAACACGTGTCGGCCGGTTGGCGACGATGGAGGAAGCCATCATCGGCGCTGAAGCCATCATGGCCCCCGAAGACAATAAGGCCCCCAGAGCTACCGCGGCGCCTGAGAAGAGCCGCACACCTGCCACAACAGACACCCTGACTACTACAACAAACACCCTGAGCAGCCCAGCGAAAACAGGGAGCAGCCCGGTAAGGGGCGGGAGCCAGGATCAAAGGAGAAAAGTCAGCCTGACCAAGTACGGTAAGAACCGCACATGGAGAGGTCCAGGCAAGTTGCCCGTGGTCCCCATACATGTAACTTGATATCTGACCTGGAATAGATGGGCGGCAACAAATCAAATCAAGAGCACCGTCACGACGTGGCAGATCGAAGTATAAACTTCCCACAACCGAATCAAACCCCCTTGTTATTGACGAGGATTCTTCGGGGAACCCGAGTCTTGATAAGAAGGCTGCTGGAACTGTTGAGACTAGAGCAAAGAAAAGTGAATCTCCAACTCACAACGCCTCGAAGAAAGTCTCTCCACCTGAGGGAAAGACTGTGCCAAGCGAGGACCAACCCTCGGAGCCAGAGAATGCGAAGCCCGGCCACGATGGGTGAGATTTCCAAGCCAAGACATGTTTCAGTACCTACTTGCTGATCATATTCCAAGGACAAGACGATCCAAGCGGTTGAGTTCCTCCGGCCGCGTGAAAACACCCGGCAGCACCAAACAGAAAGGGTCGAGATCATCGAAGTAAACTGGAAGAAGCTTGCCTGGTGAAGTGGCTGGGCCTGACAGACGATTGATTGATTGCTGTTCTCTGCACCTGACGGCGAACGGAGGAGGTGAAACCGATGTCCATGGAGCAGAGTACGTCGGTATTGGTTCAATATTGACATGGAATTGGTACAATCCTTTCAATGCGGTGTTCACCAAGACTTGGAGCTTGTGGTTTTCAAACTGGGCGGGCGCAAAACTTGCATTGGTATCAGTGTGAAAAGGGGTGCTGTCGATAACGAGAGTGGTAGTTCAAGAACCCATGGTTCTTGGGGATTGGGGGTTGAACATATCGGATATGAATAGCACGATAACACTGAATGGACTATGATGAGCATAGCACAGCTACTGGCAACGATAGCATAGACAACGTCCGACGATAAGGTACAGACTACGACAGAGGCGGCGAGCGTCTGCTTGGTGGGTGGGGCACTTGGCCTCACCGAGAAGCCCTGCTTTGCCCTGGTGCTCACCGAGCCCTGTCGGTGAGCGGGGTATGGCCCCGTCTTTCTGTCCGCTTCGGGACTAGCGCATCTCGCTTGGGGCTAGCACCCACATTGTGAACTTCGAAATTTCACTGCCCGATTGAACTTTCTCTTCGTAGCCATTTTTTCAACTCCAACCACCACCCTCACCAAAACCTCGGCAGCCGGATTTTACGTGAAAAGCTGGTTTGTTCCCCTGCGATCCCCTCGATAGCCTGATTGATGTCGGCTTGACTTTCTTTCTACTATTTCCTCAATCAAACAGAGCGGCTAACCTCTTGTCTCGCTGTTGCAGTCAAAATGGGTGCCCTCAAGTATGTCGAAGAGCTCCAGAAGAAGAAGCAGTCCGATGTGATGCGCTTCCTTCTGCGCGTTCGCTGCTGGGAAGTACGTTGAATCACCCAATCCGAAAATGTGGACGCCAAAGACTTTTTCACTCTCCTCTCCGACGACCTATCTTCCTGTCGACTGCTCTCAATGGGATTTGGTGAAATAATCTGATTGAGAAGCACAAGTCGGTCTGGGAGTGCGGGGACTCGGGAGAGGATTGGGAAAACTTTGCGTTCCTGCTATACACTCGTTGAACTTTTTGCTGAGAGTGCATCAATATAGCTCCGTCAGTTGAACGTCATCCACCGCGCCTCGCGTCCCTCGCGCCCCGACAAGGCTCGCCGCCTCGGTTACAAGGCCAAGCAGGGCTACGTTATCTACCGTGTCCGCGTCCGCCGTGGAGGCCGCAAGAAGCCCGTCGCCAAGGGTGCTACCTTCGGTACGTTTTGTCCCTCGAGAGAAAGGATTGCCGGTGGAAGGAGGAGATGTTCGGGAATGGGAGTGAAGAAGATGAGGGCAGAAGAAAATTTTGTCTCGTCACAGAACGCTAACATGACGCTTCACCAACAGGCAAGCCCACCAACCAGGGAGTCAACCAGCTCAAGTACCAGCGCTCCCTCGCTGCCACCGCCGAGGAGCGTGTCGGCCGCCGCTGCGCTAACCTGCGTGTCCTCAACTCCTACTGGATCAACCAGGACTCGACCTACAAGTACTACGAGGTCATCCTCGTCGACCCCCAGCACAAGGCCATCCGCACCGACCCCCGCATCAACTGGATCGTCAACCCCGTCCACAAGCACCGCGAGGCTCGCGGTCTCACCGCCACCGGCAAGAAGTCCCGCGGCCTCAACAAGGGCCACCGCTACAACAAGACCCGCGCCGGCCGCAGAAAGACCTGGAAGCGCCACAACACCCTCTCCCTCTGGCGCTACCGGTAAGCGGCTCGCCCACCATCAACGTCAACACAGGCGGCACCGCTCTGAGAAGGGCGGTCGTCGTCGTGTCAGCGCTGTTGCTGTTGCTGCTGCTACTGTTTCTACTACAACTGGGGACTTTAACGACGACGACAAGAAAAAGACGGCTGGCGTACTATCGGGCCCTGCTGCCGTCAGGTGTGGTTTCTGGGTTGTATTCGGGACTGCCGCCGCGCGTTTGCGCGACGCACTTGGTATCATGCGCTGGAGTATTCTGGTCTGACCAGGGAATTTCAATTACGATACGAAAATGGAAACAGACTCTCTGAAAGAGCTTTTACATAACTTTTGGGCGGGCGTAATGATTAAAATGTGATTTTTGTGGTGACACACTTCAACTCCCCAATTTCTCCCTCGTAAAGTCCTCTCTGGCTGTGGTGTGCTTCGTGCTTGTGCCCCTGAATGTCTTCTTGTCAGGTACATCTCTAGAATCAGGCTTACGGGCTCTAACTGGCCTTGATATGTGCTCACAGTCGCCTTCTCGATCGTAGTGGTTCTTCCAAACAAAGCAGTAAAAATTTCGACCAGGGCTCCAATAGGTGGGGGTTTTGCAAGCGGGCAAACCCCCGGCAGGCGTGATCGACAGGAGACATCCCGATAAGATGTGCACGGCACGGGAGTCTCATCAGTCGAGGGCCTCATCACGGCCGGGCTGACGAGCCAAAGCAATTTGTCCTCGTCTGCCACACGGTTTCAGCTACATTTCCTTGCTCCGATTTGAATTGCACTCCTCTTTTCATGTGAAACCAGCACCGCGTCTACACATGCAGTGGAAGGAAATATGAAGCAGGACAAGGGCCATTGATTCCGTCGCCGGACGCGATACCGACTGGCAAAGCAGATACACGTCTACTACCACGACATGCGACTGGAAGGGTTTTGATCTCCTGTATATCAGACTGTAATTACTGGTTCTATCTTCCCAGATTATCTGTCATCTTGTAATAGAGTGGTTACCGATGGCGCTCATGAAGAAAGATCCCCAAATCTCATATCCCTCGCTAAAGACCTTCCATACCCGGGTATTTTGTTTTCCAGCGACAAAAGAAAGACTCGCGACGCCGACTCCCTAGTGACCAATGCTTTTCAGGCCAATTCATTTGCCCATCTAACTCTTCTTTACTGACGACTCCGTACGTAGTGCCCCTAGAACTGGCTCATTGAAGCGACGCTGTAATTGGTGGCTCGGGCCCGGTGAGCGGGATGCAGCGTGGTCAGCGGCCGCTCGATGTTGGGAATGATGGGGCTGCGGCGGTCCTCATCGTAGTCGTGCGGCTGTTGAGGTGTGTATCCACGCTCCATGTCCGGAATCGGATGGCTGATCTCAGGCCGGCCGTTGTCGTTTCTGCCCCAGGGTGTCATTTGTGTCAGGCGCTTGAACTTGGATGGCTTCTCCTCGCGGACGGAGTTGCTGCGGAACGAGTACCCGTCAACGCTCTTGGCCGAAGCGAGAGAGCCGTCGGCGCGGAAGTTGCGGGAGTTGAGGTCACCATCGCGGAAGATGATGGCGGAGATGATGTTGAAGAAGCCAAAGGTAATGGCCAGGATGCCCGAGGCAAGAATAAGACGCCAAAGCGGAAGGCCAAGTGTGTCGGCAGAGAAGGCGGGTTCGGAGGTGTTAGCGAGCACCTGGCAACCCATGACAATCATGGCAATACCCAGCCAGCTGAGACCATGGTTGAGTGAGAGGACCGGCCAGTTACGCTGAAAGTACCCCTCGAAGACGGGGAGCTCGGAGACGATGAGGAAAACTGCGATGCAGAAGGTGAAGAAGTGAGAGACAGAGTCGAAAAAGGCAAAGTTGCCCTTGAGGATGGACATGACAATCATGACCCAGCTCGAGGCGCAGACAGCCGACAGGCCGATGATGTTGAAGGCGCGGAAAACGTTCAGAACCACATGGCTCGAGCCGGCGAGGCGTTGGTTCTCGGCGATATTGAACATCCTAACGGTCTTTTTGACGATCGGGACGTCGCAAATGTTGACTGGCATGGTTAGTGGTGTGTCGAGACCGCGATGGTGTGTGTATATATACGTACGAGAGGCCGATGCCTGGCTGTCGATAGCTGTTTGTGAGTTTGTGGGTGACGAGAGCCGTGGCGTAGCAAAACAGTCGAGTCAATCAGACTGAGCAACCCAAAATATTGTGACTAGTGATCTGTCGCAAGATTGTCGAGAGAATGTGAGATGATTATGAGGCTGATGGACAATTTTTCTGGAAACCAGTCCAGAAGGTGCGTTGATATAGGGAGAGTGGTGTGGTGCAACGGAGAGCTTCACACAGAGTTGTGGGTAGAAGAGAGGAAAGACTGAACGTGAACAGGATTAGTTGAGACCCAAGAACAGGATTGTCCACAGCTGTTCAATGGGGAAGGAGGGGTGAGGAAGCGCCTGCCAAAGGACCGGTGGGTGAAGTCGATGTCAAAGGAAGGAGGGACGGGGAGTTCCTTCCTTTAATACGGACAAGAACTTGTTGCTCCGAGTGCCTGGCCTTTTTTTGTTAAGCTCTGGGAAAGATTGGGTGACAGCATAAGAAAAAATAATGCAGAGCAGAAACAGTGTATTGTTCCTCCTGCGCGTCACTAGGAATTTCCTATTTGAACGGGAACACAAGAGCAAAGTCAAGTCAGGTAGGGCAGGTATGGTTTGACCGAGGGTGCCTGCCCGGTGACCCTCCCTATTCGCCGTTTCGAAATGCAGGTAAAAGTTTCGCGCAGCCATCAACCAATCCATTCAGCAGCGCGAAGGGACCCTCAGGGCCGGGATGCGTCGGTGGGGGATGGTCGATGAGGAGGGATGAGGAGACCTCCAAGGGTTCTCTCACGAACGGCTTAGACGATCTAGCATTTCCTCCTCCATCTCTACTTTCTCTCTCTCTTTCTCTCTCGCATCCCAGCAGCGGCACGAAGCACGACCAGGATTATGGGATGGGAACACCACGCTTGTGGGCATGTGGACGGGCACTAGAGCGGTGGAGGTGGCGGCAACGTGAGGAGATGCCTTGCTTTGCTGTACCTGCGGTCGAGGTTCCAGACGTTGCCGTGCTCCTGCGAGCAGACGTGGTTTCAATGAGGTCCCCTGGTCGAGCACTCGCAGCACCAGCTGAACCACAAGTCCAAGGCGTCTAGGCGGGTGTCTTTCGTCCGGGCCTCTGCTTTCCATCTTACGGGTCGGGCAGCGGGGACCTGCAGCATGTGCGTGAGCCCATACTCGAGCCGGAGCTGCTGATGGCCTGTGAACGTTCAGCTTTGTTGAAGATCCCCCGGGCTGATCAAGAGCGAAGACGAGACGAAGCAGGGCCCCGGGAAGCAGAGACCATGGGTGTGGCATGAGTGGCGTGGGCCGCTTTCATCCAATCGTGCATTGAAAGTCACTGGCCACCATCGTTGCCATCATGGACCAGTCACAGACGGCTGGCGGGGCCTGTAAAGAATAGCAAGCGAACATATGAAGGGGCGCTTCGAGGTGGGATGAGGCGATAGACCAGGCCAGAGGGAGGCAAAAAGACAGGGCCTGGGAGCGAGGCCAACGGTGTAGACATGGATACAGAGATAGCAGAAGTAACGTGAATAGGGATGTGCTGCAGTTGAGAAGTTGCAAACAGATAGAACTAGTGCATGGCAATGGGTTGAAGGAACATGGTATGTTCTCAGTTGTTGGCGTCGAAGACGGATTGATTGGATGACGGGCGACCAGACTTTGTTTCATGCGAGTTTAGCAGAGACAGCCGCCGGCCGAATGTCAGGCACAAAGACCCGCTGGGCGACCCCTGCAGGCGCCAGAACTGCCGATAGGCTGCCAGTCGAGAGGGCATTGAAGTGCGAGCGGCAAAGCAGCCCCTGCCGTGCTGCAGCTGAGCCAACTGAGAAGAGACGCTACAGTCCGTTGCATTAACAGCGTCCACCCCCTACTTTATGGCCCGAAAAAGGCAAAAAAAAGGGGGTATTTTACTAAAAAACTACTAAATTACCCTAAATTTCACACCTTAATAGCTCTATACGTACGTAATACGTAAAAATAAAAAATATATTAATCAATAGCCCTTAATTAAATAATTATAATAATATCTTTTTTATTCTTATGTATAATATATATATATATAGAGTTATTAAAGTATAAATTTAAAACTAATTTTAAGAAGTTTTTTAAGTAGAGGTCTTTTTTTTTTGGTATTATGAAAATTTTCTACTAGCCTAAAACCCCCTAAATTACCTTAGATTTTATACTTTAAGAGCTCTATACGTATATAATACGTAAGAATAAAAATATATATTAATTAATAGCCCTTAATTAAGTAATTATGACGAAATCTCTTTTATTCTCATATATTATATACGTATAGAGCTATTAAGGTGTGAAATTTATAGTAATTTAGGGGGTTTTAGGCTAGCAGAAAATTTTCCTTCCAGGTCAAAGTTAGGGGCGGACGCTGTCAATGCAACGGACTGTATTGTGTTGGCTGTCCCGAGTGCGATGGAGCTTCACAGCACCGGTTGGCAACCACCTCCGAGCGATACGATACGGAATCCCCACTACAATACCGACAGCCTCTAAGCCACTCCACCAAGCTGATGATGGCTATACATGGAGCATCCGCCTCACGAGGTTTGTGTATGCAGACATATTCGGATGGTTGCTCGATTCACAATCAATCATTTGGTCATGAGAGCAAAGTATGTGTGGCTGAAGGTAGCCCTGTGCTGAATATATTTCGAATATATTTTGTCTACACCTCAGTCATTATTGCTTCATGAGTCTGGCGGCTTGCCCCAGGCACTGCAGTAAGCCGAGGCATCACCGCGATGATGTCAATCACTCGAATGCCAATCTAATACCCTCGATTTCTTCATGATTTCGGTTCCGTTCTTCTTCTTGGCAAGCTGAGTGGTCGGCCTAAGCTCCCCACTCTAGCTCGTCACATATATGATGCCTCACGGCCTGCGCAATGATCACGACGCACCTTCATCGCATGAAACCTGAGCATGAAACCGCAGGATTGGGCATGCCCTCGACGGAAGAAGAATGACAAATTGACCGTGCCTCAAGCGCCATAAAATGCATACAGAATTCCAGATGAAGTCGGCTCCGAGTCCAGATTCTTTCTGCATATGGCCCACCGAGGTCGCCTAATAAGCGCCCGCTCGCTTTGCACCTCATTTCGCGATGCCCAAATTTAGCTGTCAAACTCCACCACGTCTCTTGTATGCTGCCGTCTTCCGCGCTTCCATTTTCTTTTTCTTAACACAAGCAATTCTAGGCCATTTACACGGCCAGCCGCGCTCCCTCTTCGCTTAATCTCGAACACTGCGTAGAAGCGCCAGCACTGCCTCCTGGGCCATTGCCGCGACCATGTGGCGCCAAAAAGGTCAGAAATTGAATCATACTTTGACGTGCCTGTCTTTGAATGAGACACATGTATGATGAGCTGCTTATTTTCATCCCGAGGTTTCCTCACCGTCACTTGTCCCACTTGCTTACAGGTCGCCTTGATGACGACTGACCAAGTTCTAGTTCACCGAATTAGTAAGAGGAACTTCGTCCTTTATATAAACTGTTGGTATGTTGAATTACATGTTTCACATTCAGAATGGGGCACGATTTAGGCTGGTCACTCTATCCGTGGACAGGACTACATGCGCGGCACAGCGGAAATAAGAAGGGTCACCATCACACTGAACAACGAGAGACTTCGAGATGACATTGAACACAGTTTGAATTTGGCTCCCAGTGCTAGCGCCATCAACCTAGGGCTATGTTAATTAATGTACAGGGCGAGGCCAGTCTAAACACAACGCTAGAGTTAGATACCAAGGGTGAACTCGACGCCGACGTCAATATCACGAGCTGAAAGTCCCAGTTAGCACAATTCATTTCAGACACATAGCGAAGGCTGGATTAACTTACCCATCTTCACAACCTTGGACAGCTGTACGGCCTTCTCGGCGGCAGTCTGGAGGTCGTCGATGGAGAAGATCTTCATGCCGGAGTTGTTGATGATCTCGTGGGCGGCCTCCATGTTGGTGCCCTGCAGACGGGCAATGATGGGGATCTTGAGGTTAAGCTCCTTAACGGTGTTGATGAGGCCGTGGGCGATCAGGTCGCAGCGGACGATACCACCGAAGATGTTGACGAAGATGGCAGTGACCTTGGGGTCGCTGGTGATGAGCTCGAAAGCCTCCTTGATGGCAGCGGGGGTGGCACCACCACCGACGTCGAGGAAGTTGGCCGGGGCGCCCTTGTTGAGCTTGATGATGTCCATGGTGGCCATGGCCAGGCCGGCACCGTTGACCAGGCAGCCGATGTCACCGTCGAGCTTGATGAAGTTCAGGCCGGACTGGGCGGCGCGGACCTCGTCGGCGTCCTCCTGGGTGGTGTCGCGCCAGGTGAAGATCTCCTTCTGGCGGTAGTCGGCGTTGTCGTCGAAGCCGAACTTGGCGTCCATGCACAGAACCTTGTGGTCAGAGGTCTCGGAGAGGGGGTTGATCTCGATCTGGGTAGCGTCCTTCTCGACGAAGATCTTGTAGAGCTTCTGGATGGTGTCCTTGGCATCCTCGATGCACTGCTCGGAGAAACCGAGCTTAACGGCGATGTCGCGGGCAATCTCATCGGTGACACCCTTGTTGATGTCAATGTTGGTGGTGATGATGGCCTCAGGGTTCTCCTTCGCGACAGTCTCGATATCCATACCGCCCTGGGAGGAGGAAACGATAACGGGGGCCTGGGTGGCGCGGTCCATCAGGATGGCGAGGTAGAACTCGCGACGGGCGAACTTGCGCTCGCAGATGTAGACGGAGCTGCAGAGGCGGCCGCTAGCGCCGGTCTGCTTGGTGATGAGCTTGTGGCCGATCATCTGCTCAGCGAACATCTCGGCCTCGTGAGCCGAGTAGATGACGCGAACACCGCCCTTCAGGCCGTTGTCGAAAGTACCCTTTCCACGTCCACCAGCGAGAACCTGGGCCTTGATAACCATGTCCTCACCACCAATCTCCTTCGCAATGGCCTTGGCCTCGGCGGCGGTCTTCGCATTGGAGCCCTTGGGAACACCGACTCCATACTATCGAGAATGCGACAGATGTTAGTTGATAGGGAGCTCCTGAAAACCTGGCTTGAGGAGAGTGGGGCGCAATCGCGGGACGTTTTACCTGGCGCAGGAGGTCGGCGGAGAGGTACTCGTGGATGCTCAGGTTTCTCCTTTGTTGCTGAGCAACACCGGGGAATCTGGCGGCCGGGGCAGCGAGCCTCGAGGGGATGGCGGAAGCCAAACGGCTACGTCCGAGCTTGAACATTGTCGAAGATGTGTATTGAAGCGTGTCGCGACGAGGGGTGAGGAAAAAGGAGAGGGGACCTTTTCGAGGAAATCGAAACCGTAGAGGGGAGAGGGTCCAAGTGGGAGAATGGAAAAGGCGCTTTCAGTGACGAAAGGGCCAAAAAGGGAAGACAAGGACCAAAAAGTCCAAGGCGGATGTAATGTGATGCAATCGGGGGCTTCACGGGAAAAGCGCTATCACAGCAATGCAGAAAACCAGAGGTGTGTCTGCTGGTCCGCGGGAATTCCCGGCCCCGACTGGCTGTTTTTCGCCCGGAACAAAGCTTCAACCGAAGCGAGACAGCTGTCCTGTGTCCTGCAAAGGGAACGCTGGACCGAGCACCCGGTAAAAGGATGCACCGCCGCTCAGACGGTGCAGCAGGTCAGGTAGGTGGGATAGGACGCCTGCTTACCTAAGGCAACCAAGATAAGTGACCTTTTATCCGTATCGAAGTGCAATGAGCCAAAACCATCAGGTATAAACCCTTCCCATGGAGCAGGCGCCAAAAAGTCAGAGGTGCAATATTTCCGTCCTTAAATACGCATCCTAAGTATTCCTGCATTTGAGTGGCATTGCATCAAGGGCCTGAAAGTAGCTGTGCTATATGTACCGGGCTGTTGCATCCAGAAGAGACTTGATTCCAGCGATTAGATAAGAGATAGCAACCACCTTGAAGCGTAGTTTGACTCGATGGTTGTCATCCAATCCAAAACTGGGACTCCTGGTTCCTGCTTCCAGCCACAGCTCCTGGACCGTGCACTGCCAAAACACGTGAGCTCGGTAGGACATGGGCTTGGGCAGGTACCTTAGGTTTTTGGCTGGCATTGTTGCACTCTGACGCCTCATTTAGCACGTCAATCACGTCCGAGGTCCCGCCTAATCCATCAACTTTCCTTCAACAACACCTTGCAAAGACGACCTTGGTCGCTGACGACGCGAACATCCATCGGAAACGCCTTCATATTGATTGACTTCCTGACAGAGTATCGCCACAACGATACCCTCGTGATCGCCCAACCGCCAAAGCCACCCGCTCCGCGCCGTCGTCGCGACACTCCCCTACGTCCACATACATCACACAGAGACACCATTGCATACTTCAAGTGGATGCGATAGCTCCCGTCGGATGATGCTGTAGAGGTTACCGCGCCATCTGCTTGGATCTGGTTGGCTTGGTGGGGGGGATTGAGCAGGAGGAAGCCTGGACGCAAGAGTTGGAAACTGCACTTCGGCCCTCCCAGTTTAGGTTACCAGCGTCGTCTTTTTCCCATCAGAACGACAGTGCTGTGCTTCTCAAATAACGGTGGTTCACTCGTGCTTTCCAGTGCTCACGGTGAAGGGCCGACAAGGACTTGAGGTGTTTCCTGTCGCCCCTTCGCTTTTCTGCAATTTTTGCTCGCTTTTGCTCGCGTGCTCTTGACAGATCAAACACAATATCAAATCTCGCAACCCAAGGGGACTTTCACAACAATGTCATACGAATCCTCCGCCGCCGAAGTGGCGGAAGATTACCGCCAGGCTCTTGAGGACCTGACTACCAACGTGCGCTTCGAAATTAGCAATCTTACAATGATTGCAAGAGAACAGACCGAACATGCACAGGTCATCTCTGAAGTGCTGCAGGACCACATCTTGAAGGTAGGTTGAGCCTCCCTTGCTCTCCATCTGCATCGCTATATAACATCTGACATATTCCCCAGGCCCCTGCACACAAGAAGCTGCCAGCCCTTTACGTCCTCGATTCGATCGTCAAGAATGTCGGAACTCCGTACACCCTTTTCTTCGGAGCCAAGCTATACCAAACGTTCATGGAAGCGTATGCCGCAGTCGACGGCCAAGTACGCCGCAAGATGGATGAGATGTTGCGCACATGGAAGGAACCTGTTCCCGGATCTCTGGACAAGCGTCCAGTCTTTGCTCCGGAAGTCACCCAGCCCATCGAGAGCGCACTCATGAAAGCCCGGACGTCGGCTCTTCAAGCTCAACAAGGCCGCGGCCGTGGACGACCTGGTGCGCCGTATCGCGAGACGCCCACGCCTCCAGGTGTGCGACCTGGATCGAATCACCAAGGACCCTACGGCCAGCCGCCTCCTATGCAACAGCCGAACGGAAACCGACCTCCAAGTGCCCCGCTCCCACATCATCCGTCAATGGCGCCATATGCAGTACGTCAATCCGTTCGTTGGGTATCCGTCACTCATGCTAACTTCACTTACAGCCCCCGCCAGCATCGTACAGCGCTCAGCCGCCTTCAGCGGCCCCTGGTCCCTACCAGCCCCCTCCACAAATGCCACACGCTGGGCTCGCGGGTGCTCAGACTGGTGTGATAAGCAAAGATTCTCTGGGTCAAGATATCCAGAAGTTGATCGATGCGTCGAAGTTGGAGTTTGCGCAGAACCCACATGATCATAGTGTTCATCAAAGACTTAAGGCATTGTTGGATGTGCAGAACTTGCTCCAGCACCAGAACTTGCCTCAGGACCAATTGGTCCTTATAAAGAATCAAGTAGCCGATCTTGCTGTAAAAGTGAGGCCGTTCGCGGCCCAGGGTCATGCCCCTGCTGCTACGCCTGTCCCCCATCATCCACCGCCCGCTGCTACGGCACCTGTAGTACCGCCGTCCGGACCTCCTCAGCAGTCAGGAGGCGTGACACTTGACGCTCTCTTCGGCCAAGGGGCTCTTGCTGCTCTGTTGACCCGTCAATCAGCTACACCACAAGCACCAACACCAACGCCGCCTCCGCCGTTCCCGAATATGGCGATCCGATCTCCTCCACCACAAAGAGCCGAGCCTCAACGGCAGAGTAGCGCTCCGCCCGCCGCGGACCCTATGGCCTTGCTTGCAGGATTGCGGCAAGCGGGATTGCTGTCTGGAGGTGTGCCAAGTGCTACGCCAACACCAGCACCGCCGGCTCCCGCGCCAGTTCCCCCTCCGGGAATGCCTATGCTGCCGCCCGGCTTGTTGCCTCCGAACATTGCCAGCTTGCTAGCTGGCATGCCGCGACCTCCCATGCCGAATATGAACGCGAACCAGCTAGATGCCACAGCGCTCAAACAACAGTAAGTTTTTCTCGTGACTATGGATGTCACTGGACTCACTCTTCTGTAGATACCAGCCGCATTTGATTGCGTCAATCTATGAGCAATTAGGACCGCAATGCACGCAATGCGGCAGACGATTCAAGACAGATGAGGAGGGCAGAAAGAAGAAGATGGCGCACATGGATTGGCATTTCAAAGCTCACCAACGGCTTGCAGAAGCAGAGAAGCGAGGCCAGCATCGCAGCTGGTATGTCGACAATAACGTAAGTCTCTTGTCTGGTTTGAGGTGTGGCAGTATCTAATATTTCACAGGACTGGCTCAAGTCACGAGAAGCAATCGATGTCGACCACCCGCCATCTACGGGCGATGCCTCGTCTAGCCCCGGCAAGGAGAAGAAGGAAGCCAAGCCCAAGTACATCCCTGTGCCAGATGCGTCAAGCAGAATCAACAGTGTCTGCCCTATATGTCAAGAAAAGTTCGAGAACAAGTGGCTGGATACGGCGCAGGAATGGGTTTGGCTGGATACAATTCTAGTCGGCAACCGGGCATACCATTACAGCTGCCATGCGGAGGCAACACAAGCCCGGGGGAGCACCCCGACATACTCGAGGAGTACCCCCGAGCCGATGCACCGCAAGCGGAAGGCGGAGGTAAGCAGTGCGCAACCAAGAAGGTTTATCGGCCAACATTCGTTGACATCCATAACAGGGTGACCACAAATCTCATCGAGGAAGAGTGAAGGCGGAAAACAGAAAATGGGAAACAGAGCTCGATTACTAGCGATTGCATCGAACCGGTGGGAAGCGGCATATTGACAGGGCCTCGTGGGGCGGCATCAGATCATTCAGGGGAGGTCTAGAAGACACCATATCTGCATCTTGAACACACGAGGCACACTTTCTGGTGGCATTACGCGTTGCCAAGCGAGTCGTTGACATTTACGAAACAAGTGATTGGAAGGCGGTGTGGGCGAATCGAAACACTTGTCACACAAGCAAAAACGCCAACGCATCCGACAACAGAGAATAAGAAAAAACGGGATCCATGGACTAAGGCCCGGGTGGAAGAGATGAGAGTCGATCGTGGGGGGATCGGCACATACGGAATAGCAGAGGTGCGGGCGCCAGGTGGGAAGACGCATCTGTGGTGGTGATTCTCGAAGCTCCTCCGTTCGTCGGAGTTGCCGGGCAGGGGATCGGCGGACGAGCTCCTTGGTATCGCGGTCAACCTACATGCTCGGCAAGGCTAGGCTATGGCTACATGAGCGGAGATGATGTTTATAGACGATGCGCAAGGGGGAAGAGACGAGGGCTGAGAAAGCAACCAAGACACACCGCAAATCCAGACGTCTGACAGCGCAGCGGGCATCAGGGGTTTGATGCTCACATGGCGGGCAGACACTTTTTTCACGTATCGTGACAACTCGTGTTTATCGTGCTTCTGGGGGGTCAGATATCACCTTGGCTTTAATAATGAAATGCCGAAAACATGCAAGATTCCGTGGAAACCGTGATGGCGATGACAAGCAACCTCTTCTATTGGAATCTCGAAGCCATGCAAAATCCAGTCGCGCCCCATGAAATTTCTCGACGCTTCTCCACATGAGCTCTTGTGATCATGGATTTTGCTGTTGCATCGCATCCCACCACCCACTCCCCACAGTCTTGACTCTGCGCTAGTTGGGAGGAGGGTTGCAAGGGAACGCAGCGCGCATCTGTAGGAATCCTTGCATGTCAACCCTTTTTCATTGTATTGCAGCGCGTGGGCGACTCCGATATGGTGTAGGCGCATGGAAATGTTGCCGGAGCGGGCTGGAACGCGGCCTGCTGCGATGCTCTCTTGCGGCTGGTTCCTGGCAATGTTTCCGACCTCCGTTTAGATCGGTCACAAGAGGCACTCGTAGATTGGTGTGAACTTAGAGGGGGAGCGGGAGAGAGAGAGACTGGAGGCGTTGGGCCACGATTGGGTCGCATGGAGGCGGAAAGGACGGAGAAGGAAATAGTATGGGGATAGTGCAGGATGGACTCGCTCAGCACCCCACGACGACGTCGGTGGCAGTCCATGAGCACACTGGCAAGGTCGAAGACACTGGTGGCTTGAGACGGGAGGCGGCGGATGGCAGCCGGACCATCCTTTTTGGGCTTCCCGACGTGGCGCCCTTGTCTCTTTTGTGTCTCGCCTTCTTTTTGCTTCTTTCGGGGCTTGGTGCCTCATTGTTTTCTTGGGGGTGTATGCAGATCTCCGTGTGTAAGTAAGTACCGCTGTCTGACCGTCTTTTGATAGAAGAAGTTGCTTTGCTATCTAGTCTTTGCTATCTAATGAGCCATTGCGTTGTTTGATTAGACCACAGAGACTCCTACAAGCACGATGTTCTACGTTGAAACCCATTGGGTTGAATTAGTCTGATTCGGATGTCAAAATGCTGAATAGCTGTTACATGGGCAGTGTATTTAGGATGTAAGGTAGTCAGTGGTAGATGCTAGGTAGCATTGGGGCCCAACGGGTGTGGTGGCGGTGACGGAGACGGGACGAAATAACATTGAAATTCAAACAAAAGCAACATCATAATTGTGGAGGGAGGTCCCAAGCTCGTTTCTGAGCGAGAGAGCGAGCGAGCATTGGGTTGACGCACAACTCCCGTCAGCCGTCACCACCTAGCCAAGTGTTTCTCCAGGTCTTGCTAAAATAAAGTAGCCCGCCTGTTCACGGATGGTGTCGCAACCCCTTCTGGAAGCATGTGGAGAATGCTGTCATTTGGCGGGGTTATGCTTCCTTTCCGTGGCCTTCGACTTTGCCTCCAGTTACCCAAAGAGCTCTGTTCTGGACTTGGTGTAGGTAGGCACTTGGGGCGAGACCAGAGCGACTGGGGAGAGAAGAGGCGATGGATTAGCTCTCCCGGAGCATACCAGTTCTGGAGCATTAGGTTGGGGGCCTGGCCATTCAGGGACCTTCCCAGACGTCGTGGCTGCTTCCCCGAGCCCCGGAAATCCCACGGTGTAACCCCCCTTGCTGCAGTCCAGCGACCAGCAGATTCGATTCGACGGGCAGAGCTGGCGATGGACTGGGCTCCTTCCATGGTTGCTTGGCTCCCAACAGGCGGCTGGACACACCCCGAATTCAGTGGAGGTTAGGTTCAGGTCCCCCGAAGGTCCCTTGCGGCGCGGCTTGTGGTCGGTCGGTGCTGCGGGCTGGGTGGGTGCCCGCATATCGAAGTGGATGCCCCCCTCCACACCCCTCCATCCCATCGGTGTTGCCCCCGGTACGAGGGTGAGCCTGGCCGGCACCCGATAGCGCTTGGAATTGCAGCTGACACAGGCCGCGGATCCATCCCGAGCTTGCCATCATTTTTGTGGTTTGGCTACTTTGAGTCTCTGATTTCTGCCAGTCTGCTGGATTCTAGCTTGGCCCTCTTCCGCATCGTGTACAAGCGATGGCCTACAAATGCGCAGGGTAGCTCTTGTACCTTACCTACGCAGTACTTACCCCACCCAATGGAGGGGCAAAAGGGGTCCAGGTCCTGGGCAGGCGGCGCGAGCACCAAGCTCAATCCCCGTCGTAGAAGTGTTGAAGGTGGTGGTCCAGACGTTGACGGTCGTGGGGTGGGTGTGTGTGTTTGTCTGTCTTGTCTCCAGCCGCCCCTCCAGCTCGTGTTGAGGTCCAGCTCCCTTCTTAAGAAAGCTCCTCTTCACTCCTCTTTTTTTCTCTGGGTGCCATTGATTAATGGACCTGGAGGACCCAAAACTTCTACTGCCTTCCCACTCGTGCTAAAATCTTTCACCAGTCGACAAAAACAAACGAGACCCCAAAGTCTCACCTTCCCAACTTTGCACTACGTCATACAATACCGCGTGAATGGGTGAATATCTGCCACAGATGGAGTGAGTTTTATCTCTATGGTGTTTTCTTTTCCCTTTGTGAAGCTATTGATCGCGCTCACAACAGTATCCTGATCCTTTGGCTTCACATTGGCTTAACAAAAGAGCTTCAAAATGGCTAACAATCCTCCCTCCAGGCCCCCCCAACTTCTCGTGAGTTGCCAACGGAGAGCTCACCAGCTCATCTCTCCCTCGACACGAGCGCGGGCCACTGACTGAAGCAATCGATAGGATCATTACATCGGAATTGATGTGGGCACTGGCTCCGCCAGAGCTTGCATCATTGATGAGACCGGCGATATCAAGGCCCTGGCCACCGAGCCCATCAAGCTCTGGCAGCCAGAGACCGGATTCTACGTGAGTCTCCCGGTCCTCCCATTGTATTCTCTAGCTTTACGACAGCCTCCGCCACCGAGACAAAGTAAGCTAACTATCGGCAGGAACAATCGACCACAGACATCTGGGCATGCATTTGCCTCTGCGTCAAGCAGGTCCTCATCGACTCCTCGGTTGACCCTGCTAAGATCAAGGGAATCGGCTTCGATGCTACCTGCTCCCTCGCCGTCTTCAGAGACGACACCGATGTTCCTGTCCCTGTCACAGGCCCCGACTTCGATAACGCCGATGGCAATGACCGCAACGTCATCCTTTGGCTGGACCACCGTCCCGTCGAGGAGACGGAGAAGATCAACGCCACTGGCCACAACCTGCTCAAGTACGTCGGCGGCACCATGAGCATCGAGATGGAGATACCCAAGGTGCTCTGGCTCAAGAACCACATGCCCAAGGAGCTCTTCGACCGCTGCAAGTTCTACGACCTCGCGGATGCCCTCACGCATATGGCCACCGGCAACGAGACGCGGAGCTTCTGCAGCACCGTTTGCAAGCAGGGCTACGTCCCTGTTGGTGTCGACGGCAGCGTCAAGGGTTGGCAGGAGGATTTCCTTACAACAATCGGTCTGGAAGACCTTTGCAACGATAACTTCAAGCGCATGGGCGGCGTCAACGGGGTGGTGAGCGCCGGTTCCCGCGGATCGAGGACATTTGGCTAACAAGAATCGCAGAACGGAAAGTACCAGAGTGCCGGCGAGCTCGTCGGAACTCTCAGCAAGAAGGCCGCCCGGGAGCTGGGACTTCCCGAGGGCATCGCCCGTCGGTGGTGGTGTCATTGACGCCTACGCTGGATGGATCGGCACCGTCGGAGCCAAGGTCGAGCTCCCTCCTGATCATCTCGATGAGGAGGCGCCCAAGAACGACCTGTCCCAGGCTTTCCATAGGTTGGCGGCGGTTGCCGGAACATCCACGTGCCACTTGGCCATGTCCCGAGAAGCTGTGTTCGTGCCCGGCGTTTGGGGTCCTTACCGCGATGTGCTTCTGCCCGAGTTCTGGATGGCTGAAGGTGGTCAGTCCGCCACCGGCGAGCTCCTCCGTCACATTCTCGATATCCATCCCGCATACGTCGAGACCCAGGCGCTTGCCACGGCCGAGTCGAAGAACATTTACGACTTCCTGAACGCTCATCTGGAGTACATGCGAGAGAAGGCGAACGCTCCTTCCATCTCCTACTTGGGCCGCCACTTCTTCTTCTATGGCGACCTCTGGGGCAACCGATCACCCGTTGCCGACCCCAACATGAAGGGTGCCGTCATTGGCCTGAGCAGCGACAAGACGACAGACAACCTCGCGCTATGGTACTACGCGACGATGGAGTTCATTGCCATGCAGACGCGCCAGATCGTCGAGTCGATGAACAACGCCGGTCACGTCCTCAACACCATCTTCATGTCCGGCAGCCAGTGCCAAAACCCGCTGCTCATGGACCTGATGGCCACCATCTGCGACATGCCCGTCCTGGTGCCCCGCTACGTCAACGCTGCCGTCGTCCACGGCGCCGCCATGCTGGGTGCCAAGGCGGCCACCGCGTCCGAGGACGGCACCACGGAGAACCTGTGGTCCATTATGGATCGCATGAGCAAGCCTGGCAAGCTTGTCAAGCCCGGCACTCTGAAGGGCGAGAAGTTCCTCTTTGACGCCAAGTACAAGGTCTTCCTCGAGCAGTGCAAGACGCAGCAAGAGTACCGCAAGCATGTTGATGTCGCCGTTGACCAGTGGCTGCAGAACTAGGGCATTTTCTTTTCCACGGACTGACGACGGATTGACGAGATGAAAAAGGGGAAACGGAATCTTTCGGCGTGGGTTAGACGGCTTGGCTCAGGGGATTTGCGGCTTTCAGACCATGGATTGCGGTCACCCTCTGGATGGCTTGTTTCGAGGGGTTTTCAACGATAATGATAATAGTCGTTCATTACGAACATAGAAGTTCTTCACACAAAAGAGATTTCATACTAATCCGACGTGGAACCGTGGGTCGGTCGCATTGCGGCTCGCGAATGTTTTGAGGCGAACAGCGAGGATGCCGCAGTGAAGCAGGGGTAGCTGCGGGTTTCGTTACTGCACGTCCGCATCTGTAGCGAATACACGTGCCTTTGAACATAGCAGCTGATAGGGCAATGGCCTCTGCGCTAGCAGTGTAGGTAGCGGGACGGTGGAGTTGTGATGCTGCAACGGGGAGAGGCGTGTGGGGCCGCGCCTCAGCTGCCACGGACCAAGGCGACAGACATCACCTTGCAACGGCCGAAGCTTGTTTTTCTATTCTCTTTCTCCGTTGTACTTTTGCCTCTTTAAATTTCCTCCTCCTAGGCCTGCCGGCTCGGATCTAGTTGATCGAGAACAAAATCTAGGCAAATTCGTGACGTGCACTGGCCCGTTTCAATCCCTCGACGACCGATAAACAAAGCGCACGTTTCACAGCTCGCCAGCTTCACCAACGATCCCTCCCGAAGAGCCCCTAGCAGCAATTGCAGCCGCCGCTGCCACGAGCCCACCATGCGATTCGGAAAGACTTTGCGGCAGGCCATCTATGCGCCTTGGAAAGACAAGTACATTGACTACGCGAAGCTCAAGTCCCTTCTGCGAGAGGACAAGTACGACGACGAGGATGTCGCGTGGACCGAGGAGGACGAGAACCGATTCTGCGACGAGATCTTCAACACCCAACTCGAGAAAGTCGCGCAGTTTCAGGAGGAGACATTCAACGCGCTGAAGGATCGCATCGATGCCGCGTTCGAGAAACTCAAGGATCTGGCGCCGCCGGCCAGCGAGGGGGAGGAACAGGACGGGTCCGAAGCCAAGAAGCCCGACGCCGCGACGGCCCAGAAGCTGAAGGACATTGAAGCGGAGCTGGATAAGATCACGACCGAGATCTCGGAGCTCAAGAGGTACAGCAATATCAACTACACGGGCTTCCTCAAGATCGTCAAGAAGCACGATCGCAAGAGAGGCGACCGCTACAAGGTGCGCCCGATGATGCAGCTGAGCCTGTCGCAGCGGCCCTTCAACTCCGAGCAGGGCTACTCGCCATTGCTCAACAAGCTATCCATCATGTACTACGCTATCCGTCAACAACTTGACGAGGGCAGCGCCGATCAGCAGCCTTTGGACCTGGAAAGCCAAGGCGAGACGCATAACGGAGAGAGGTACACTGCCCACAAGTTCTGGGTGCATCCGGACAACCTGCTGGAGGTGAAGACGTACATCATGAGACGGCTTCCCGCGCTTGTCTACAGCGAACAGTCGGCCAGGGAACTCGACGGCTCCAGCGACCCTACGATTACGTCGCTCTACTTCGACAGCCCCAAGTTCGACCTCTATGGAAAGAAGGTGGAGCGCAAGGCCGAGGCCTCTTCACTGCGCGTGCGTTGGTACGGACAGTTGAGCTCTAAGCCTGACCTGTTCATCGAGCAAAAGATTGTCGGAGAGCAGGGATCCAGCGAGGAGCGCAAGTTCACGATCAAAGACAAGTACATCAAGCCGTTCATCGACGGAACATACAAGATGGAGAAGACGGTGCAAAAGATGGAGCGACAAGGCGTCCAGGCCGAGGAAATTGAAAACTTCAAAAACACCGTCCAGGCGCTTCAGGCTTTCGTTCAAGAGAACAAGCTCCAGCCCGTACTTCGCGCCAACTACGCCCGCACCGCCTTCCAGAAACCCGCTGACGACCGCGTCCGTATCTCGATCGACACCGAGGTTGCCTTCATTCGTGAGGACACCTTGGATCGCGATAGGCCTTGCCGTGACCCTTCCGAGTGGCACCGCACCGATATTGACGGTTCAAACGTGACCTACCCGTTCAAGGCCATCAACCAGAGCGAGGTCTCTCGCTTCCCCTACGCCATCCTGGAGATCAAGCTCAAGGAAGACCCCAACCGAAAGCGTCCTGCGTGGGTCGCGGATCTCATGGGTTCCCACTTGGTTCATCCCACTCCACGATTCTCCAAGTTCGTTCACGGCGTTGCCTCTCTCTTTGAAGACTACGTCAACAGCCTTCCTTTCTGGCTAAGCGATCTGGAAGCCGATATCCGCAAGGATCCTCAGAAGGCGTTCGAGGCTGAGGAGCAGCGTCGGGCCCAGCGAGCCGAGGATGAGCAGGCCGTCGGCAGCTTTTTGGGCAACAAAGTCAGTTCCTACAAGGTCTCCAAGAGCTCGCCGGCCGGCGCGTCCTATCTCGCCAACCGCATGGCGGCCGAGGCGAGCGCTCGCTCGAGGCAAGCGGGGACCACGGAGAACCAGCAAGCTGGCTCGAACCAGGAGAATGGCGACCAACAGCCGCGCAGCTATGGCACGCTGTCCTCCGTCCTCCCCGGTTTCTCGCTGTCCAAGTACTCCAAGGCCAAGAGAGCACAAAAGAACCAGGTGCAGCTGCCCGAAGGTGTTGTCGAGCCGGTTCAGTGGCTCAAGAACTCGGGCGAGCTCAAGATCGAGCCCAAGGTGTGGCTGGCCAACGAGCGCACGTTCCTCAAGTGGCAGCACATCTGCATCCTTCTGGGTGCATTGGCCGTCTCGCTGTACACCGCCGCTGGGGAGAACTTCCTCGCCGAGGTCATGGGTATTGCCTACATCTTGATCGCCGTTTTTGCCGGCATGTGGGGATACTTCATGATGCACAGCCGGAGAAAGATGATTATCGACCGCAGCGGAAAGGACTTTGATAACCTCGTCGGGCCGTTGATTATCAGCGTCGCGATGATGATTGCGCTTGTGTTGAACTTTGTGTTCGCTGTAAGTTGACGCTGATCTTTGAACTGTGACAGAAAGCTAACGACAAGTTAGTACCGCGGTGCTATGGAGAGGCTGAACGGGGAGAAGATGGCCTGGGAAATTATCAACGGCACCGGTGAGCCTATCCGCCAGGAGCTCATTTAAGTGACGAGAAACTCGACAAGTGTAGATTGTGTGGGTGAACCCTGTGTAGATGTCTCGCGTAGATTTCGTTTGGTGATCAACATGGCTTTGGGCCGGGTGCTGCTTTGGCTCTTTTTTTGGTATAATGCGTGATACCTCAGTCGGAGGCGGATGTAGAAGCATCGTGTAAATGTTTATGGGATAGGACTGTGCATCAAAAAAAAAACATTCTCTTTGTCGGTCAAGTAGAACTATATTGCACCACACTGGCGACACGAGCTTCTGCTTTCGAAACTCTCGACTTCTCTCTGTTCAAACTCTGTGGTTCTTGTACATGTTTCCTAGCGTTCCCGTGTACGAAGACGATGGTGCGCAGGAAGTGTAGACCGGCCATATTTCGTCAAGCAGCGCGTCTCACTGTAGCCACATTGAAATAATGAGGACTGCTATGTTGCAAGCTTCGACTCCAGCTTCAAATATTAAGGGATGCTTTGAAGACACTGTCATCTATCGCATTATTCCTTGCCGCTTACTTAGAATCAATTGCAGAATGTGATTAGTGGTCTCTGACCACAGAGAGTACGCCTCGAAGTAGTCGCAGACTTTGACGCTGGCTATACTCTTGTCTGTCTAGCTGCTACAAATTCTATGTAAAAATACTTTTTACTATTTGATATGCCCAAGTGAGCATTGTTCTACGTAAATGTCGAGTTAATAACAGCTGCATTATGTTATCCTTCACATCCGGTTCGACTTCTTCAAATGGACAGGAGGCCTCTTTATTAGGACGACCAATTTTATGAATACTAAAGTTCCCTCAGGTTCAGGCTATAATGGCAACACCAGCTCCAACAGCCATCAGCTGATGCATTCTTCTCCTGTCGACCTCCTTCTTCAGCATACAAATACAGCTTGCAACGATGAGGCATTCTACAGTGTCCTTGCCACCATTCTTCAAATCCGTCCACCTGAACAAGTCCATCATCAGCCGGCCCCCGTTGCCGGCCGTACTCCTTCCGGTCCCCGGCGTTCTTGTTTTCTCCCCGCGTACGAGCTGAGCGACGCGCGAAGCCTTCTCCTCTGTCTTCATCCCATTCGCAGGAATGGCCTGCTGGACAAGCTCACAGATGAGTAGCGTGTCCGCACCGTCGACAGCGGCGCGCTCTTTGCGGGAAGCGTAGCGCCATCGAAAAGTTCCGCATGGGGTTTTGAGGACCTGGGTGCGGGAGGTCAAGGATTTTGAGCGTATTTGGAGGTCCGAATCTTCCTCGCATATCTCTGTCACTACTGCAGAGCCATGCAGTGACGGATTCTCGTTTTGCAAGCGAAAGACTGGAGGCTTCCCTGGTCCGAAGCGAGAGAGCGTTGTACAAACGGGCATCTGAGCCGCATCGTCTCCCCGTATCAGGATACAGCTGTTGTCGCTGCGTGAGAAGCGGAGGGACCTATACGCTGGCGTGGAGCAGTTCCAGCGCCCCCCCTCGACTCGGAAGACTGGAATGGGGTCTGGCCTTGTCCCTCTCGGCAAAGAAAGCCAATGCTTTCCCGAGGACTCGATCTGAAATTGCACTGTGGATGTGAAGCACTCGCCGGCTCGAGATGGAGAGCTGTCAGAGGAGCGAGAATCTGGGGTGTTTGGAGGAGGTCTGATGCTAGCATTGGGAAACGAACGTGCTGTGGCATCATCGTAGGTTGGCGGCGAGTTTGAGAGCCGTGTTCGCGGCGATAGCTCGGTCAGGTTCACCGCAGAAGAAGACGGCAGCTCTGTCGCTGAAGAGTACGACGGGAGGGAAGATGTGCGCAAAACGGGTTGAGGTGTTTCGGTTAGCGTAGACATGGTTAACTTTGCTATTGAAGAGGTGGGAAATTTCAAATGACGATGTAATATACTAGTATTGTTGGGTCTTTGAAAAGACTTGGGTGATAGACATGCAAAGCCTCTCGACACCAGGTTGTTCAGGACACGGGGAAGCACGCCTTAAATGAGCTGGCCTTTCTCTCCAAGGTATGCTTGATTTCAAAAGGTTGGCCTCCGTGAAGAAAGAACGAGGAATACGGTAAATGGCAGCGCCTCACACTCTGCAATCGTCCGTCCGACATTGCCCATTCACTTCCTCAACCACTTGGGGCAGGAAGCATATAGTGTCCCATGAGATTCCACGAGCGTCCCCGGAGGCGCAGCTGCCTAGCCACCTCATCGTCCCAGCTTTCAGAGCTGAAAGTGGCAGGGAGAACTCTATGCGCCTTCCCGCCACGTGCTTGGTCACCGAAGCGTATTGATCGTATGTCTTCCAATTGCCTCCTGGAACGCTGGCCAAATTGCAGAAAATCAAGCTTTTCTCCAGGTCGCCTTGGTCATCAGAAATGCAAACGTGAGATGGTTGAAGTCTCGTTCTCCAGCGGCCCCACTTTCGGCCGTCGTATTGCTCGTTTTGCTCACTTCAGCCAATGAGAAGCCGGGCGTCCGGGCGGTGCGTCAAGATGATGGTGGAGGCGGTGCCGGGCCGGGTGGGGCCCATCCTGCCTCGGGTACCCGCACCGACGACTAGAGCGGTGATGAGGATCGGCGGTATTGTTGCCATGGTCTTGGAAGAACGAACCTTGTCTTTCTCACATGTCGTTTTCGCCGTGTGGGAACTTGAGTTTTCTGCACGCGTGAGTGATCCAGTGGAGTTTGCAATCTTTGTAGGGCTGGCTTCTTACCGGCGAATTCGAGCACGTCTTGCGGGCTGCAAGTACACGAGAGGAGATGTAAGATTATAGCACCAAAGTTATGATTACTATCCGTCATTGTATCTGAGGGAGCATCGGGTCATTCATTCTATCTTTGTAAAGAAGAAGTGATCCCGACTCATCTGGTCCTCCACCCACACCGGCCACTGGTTGTATATGAGGTGCTCATGGTCTATCTGCCTGTTCAGATACCTCAGCCAGCGAACAATGCTGCCCATGTCCTCCGGGTTGTCCGTCTCCTTCTTCGGCGGCGCTTTCTCGCGGCATTCATGCTCGGCCTTGGTAACCGATGCCATTACTAGCTGAGCGGCGATCCAGTGAGTAGCCAGGAGAACCATCGTCATGTTAGACATGTCGATGACCCGCTGGAACTTGTCATGCGGCAGCTGGATCCACCAGCCGTAGTGCTTCGAGATCATTCTGTATGCTTTCGAGGTTCGCTCAGGTCAGCTTCTTCTTCTTTTGGCGAACTCTTCAGCATTGAGGCAGATAGAGAGAGACTTTGCGGTACCTTCCCAGGATGATGTGTGCATCTTGCACGCCAACTCGTATATGATATCATAGTACTGAATCCCAACCTCGTCTCGGCACAGATGTCGTAACGCACCAATGGCTTCAACCGCACCGTCAGCCCACTCCTGCCGTATCAATGGAAGATTCACCATCTTCGGCTCCAAGACCGCCCGCGAATCCTGGTCAAGCATGTTGACGAAGACGGGCTTGGTCCCTTTGCACATCATATGCGCGCCGATGATGAGAATGCCTCTGATGAAGGTCATGAACTCGCCCATGCCATCCTCGAAGCTGGTCGACTGGAACGTCAGTGCGAAGCACGTGGCTACGAGCGCGTTGGCGTGCTCCATGTTAGTCCCCTTGGTCGGAAGCTCGGCCAGAGACTTCTTGATTGCCTTGATGGCCTTGACACGGTGAGCCATGGCGAAGGCCAACAGGCTCGGGTCTTGGGCCATTAGATCGCAGGCCGCCATGCCGAGGATGGCGTGCATTAAAAACTCGTGCTGTGGAGGCGTTAGTGAACGTGGCAAATGCCTCGGGAGCGAGCAGGATCGTACGCTTTGAGACAAGCATGGAATCTCGTGGGTCCAAATGTTCTCGTTGCCGATGGGGTGGTGCGGGTAGCACTGGAGCATGAAGTGCTGGAAGAACCTCATGTCCTGCAAGCTAAAGAGCGGAACTTGGTGGTGAGGCTGGAGAATATTGTCAGCTGCCATACTCGAAATATTGACGCCTGGCGTACCTGGTGTGTGATGGTTGGCGTGCTTGGATATTCGCACTTCAAACCGGTCTTGACACAATGACCACAAGATGGGCGCGTTTCCTGGCACTGCGGAAGCGGTCAGGTCAACCGACCCCAGATAAATCAAAGACGGGTGGAGTACCTTGATCCGCCTTCTTTTGCAGTTAAAGCATCCTCTTCGGCTCTTCGTATGTCCTCTTCGTTCAAGCCTCTGCTTCTGAACCGGTGCGTTTGACGTGCTAATTTCGGGACGTGAGTTATTGGCAGCCACTGCCGAAGAGGCGCCCGTCGGGGGAGAGGCGGACAGCGTCTCACTAGAGTACGCGGCCCCGTCTCCGAGAAGCAGGTCCTCGTCCGGGAAGGCCGACCCGAGGTCATACTCATTGAGACTGAAGACAGGTTGAATCGGGATGCCTTGGTGTGTGACGTCCATGTTCTCGTTTTTCAACTTCGGGGGGAGTTAGTGATGAATGTCTCGTTTCAAAGAGCCTGACAGCTAGAAACGAATCGCCGTGCTAGACGTTTTAAGAAGCTTGTTCCATCGCCTCAACGGCTCGTCGACAACAGGCTGACGCTGAACCCATCACCTGAAAAGCACCCAAGAAAGCCAAGTCAAGTCACGTGTGGCAGCGTCCAAGATTGTCATCGTGGCAGGGTGTCGGAGTGACTTTCAGCCCGCTACAGGTCTTAGATGCATCATTCCTAAGCGTTCATTGGCCCCTTCAGATCGTCACTCAGCTTTGGTGGCTGTCTTGTGGAGGCTGTGCGCGATGAAGCCTTTCAAGTTGCCTTGCGACAGAACCAGTGATATGGCTCGCTGCTCACCGAATGAGTCTTGGAAACGGCACATTGTGTGCGACCTCACGCATCGTCGCGGCGGTGCAAATATCGTGAGGTCCTCTTCCGTGTAGGTACACGGAAGACCCGCTCCGCCATGCGTGTGCGCTCCGTAAGCGCCCCAGGGGCCGCAAGACAGCAGATGCAGCTGGATCGATAGCTCAGTGGTAGAGCGAGAGATTGCAGTTCCACGCAGTTATCTCTAGGCCCCGCGTTCGAACCGCGGTCGGTCCTTTCAGTTTTGCACTTCGATCCTGGTGATGCCCTTTTCTTTTTGACGATTTTGGCTTGTGTAGTCAATATCCTCACTTGAGTTGTAAGAAATGCAAGGTTTCATTTTGTGTGCGTGGCCATGGCGCGCGCACCCGCTTAAATTTAAGCGTGTTTGTGCTCTGCCATAGTTATTCACTTTCTGGGGTCGGTCGGTCCCAACACAGACTTGTACTCAAAATCAGTTAACCATACACGATGATGGTCTTATATCCCGAGGCTTGTAGAATGGCCAGACGCTACTTCGGAATTATTGACATGCCATTGTTAGTCTTCGATGCGACGGATGCGAATTTAGGATAGCATCGAAATAGCCTTAGCTAGAGCCGCCTCCCACCCTGATGGAAATGGAAAGCTGTCCTTGCTGAACACTCACAAGGGGACTAGAAGGGCCGCCGAAGGTTGAGCAGAAGGTTGAGCATTAGCCTACGCCTCAGCCATATCTTCGAGGGTTTGCAAAAGTCTCATTACCCTGATTGTTGGCGACGACGAAAGCAGCGGTGCGACGCTGCTGATTTGCTCTCCCCAAACTCACCTGATCTCCTAGGACCCTGAAGTTGTACCGCGAGCCAACTCATTCCTTTCTTTGACTTCCAATCTAGTGGGGCCCGTTCTCTCGGCATCATGCTGCCGACAACGTCACTGGAGGACTCCTTAATAATTTCAGCATCCTATGCTATGGATGGCATCCTTTGTATCAGTAGATGAGATCAGATGATGGCTGCCGACTTCCGGTTTGCAGTGTCTGACACGTTGCGAACGCCCGCATCATAGCAGCCGTCAGCCAGAGGGAGGGTGGTCCTGCAAGGGAAGACTTGAATAAATATAAATGCATGCAGCTGGGAGGAATCATGTTCCATGTGGTAGTACGGCGAGGAAACGACGAGAATGACACTTTGAAGGAATGCCGGTATTTTAGGGTGTCTGCAGGCAACCTTTCCGTGCGGCGTGCAGCATGCAAGTAAGACAGCCTGTTTGGACAAGCGCAGATGACGGACACCAACCGACAGATTTCAGCCTAGAGAATGGAGAACAATACCAAGGCCTAAAGCCTATAATTGTAAGACATTGGCGCGGATGGTTGCCTGCTTGATTAGGGCGCTGTCAGGCAAGCCAGGTCACCTTGGGAATCAACAACGTTTATCGGCTTGGACAATGCTCTCAGCGTCGAACGAAAGTACTCGGTGTTTGAGTGCGGCAGCTGTTTGCGGCGAGAGGCCCAGCTCGAGTGATTACGTACGCCGCGATGGTTGAACTACTGAACGGTGAAAAGACTCGTGTTCCTCATAATGAATTGAGTTGCGCGGCCCAGGGCTCTGAGTCGTGCTTCCGTCGACGTCGGCTTCAGCCTTTATCAACCACAGTGATCCGAGCGTCCAGCCCGGTGGTAATTGGCCTGATCAAGAACAGCGGCCGGCATGGCAGTCCCGGATGATGGACCCGGGTGACATTCCGAGGCTCTAGTGTAGCTTCGGCGTGGCGCAGTGGTGTCCAGGTTGTCGCTTCCCGGTAGGTCCTGCTGGGAGTTGGGGTCGAGGTCGAACTCCCGTTGGACCACCAAGCTTTGGTTGATCCGGAGAGCTGGTCATCATCAGCTTCCTTTGCCAGGGCAGCAAGGCAGGCAGGGGAGGCACCGGGTCGGACTGGGCGAGGGATGTGGGCGGCTCTGGGCGCCGTGGAGAGAGGACCAGACAAAAGTGAGAGAGATGCCAGAATGGGCGCCAAGTTTCGGGGATAATCGATGGGATGCGGTCGACAACTGCCCCGTGGCGGCGGAAGCTCATCTCGCTTAGGGTTTCACAGCCGGCACCCTGGGGCTTGCGGGTTGGCCCTGCCGGAACTGACGTTGTCGGGGACTGGAAGAGTCGGCCGTGTCCAACTCCAAGTCGAGTCGCCCAAGTCCCGGGCAAGGGCTGGGACGTGGACGGGCTGGGCCTGGTCCCAGTCGATCCATCTGGTTCCACGTAACGTACTAAACGCAAAAGGGGATAGGCTCAAGAGAAAGAGGAAGACGACAACGTGGAGCCAACCCAAAGTGGTGAAACGGGTCCAAAGGGCGGGCCTGATCGTGCTCTCAGTGGCCTCGCATTCGTCCCATTTCCCTCGCAGATGGCATCAGTCTTTGTCGGCTGCCCCAAGCGCGGGGCTGCCGTCCAATGTTGTCGTTTCTGTCATCCTTTGTTCATCCGATGCTGGCAGCTGCGGGACCGATACGAAAGCACACCAGGTTGTGTGCGCCGTAGGGCGGGCCCTTCAACCCGGGGCCAGGCCAGCTGAGCCGTTGAAGGCTTCGTCAGCGAGGATTGAGGGTCTCGCGTAATGGTCGAAGCCTCGAGGTAGGTGACTCGTCGACGATGAGGCTTCGCCTTGAGCCTGGCAAGGGACGAAGAGGCGGCAATGTCCGGAAACGGCGGTGGCTCTCGTCGTTTGTTTGCACACGTCTACGTCTCCCTGGTGATGGCGCAGAGGGACCAAGATGGGTGAGGAGAGGGGAGGAGAGGGAGCGGAGCCAAGGCAATGGTGACGAGTCCAAGCAGCCAAGCAGAAGTTTGTTGGATGAGTGAGGAGGGAGGCGAAAACAGAGGGATTTCCGAGCAACTGCTGTGAGCCATAGCAGGACAACTAAGAAGGTGGTGGAGGCCGTTCGCTAGGATTTCACATGCAGACTTGCAGAGTCTTTTGCTGGTCAAGGCTCAATCAAGTTGCACTCAGCAACGGGCCTAAAAACAAACGTTAGGGTTGCAAGAACCTAATTAGTTGCGGAGATGCAGGTACAACGAGCTAAGTCAAGCACCTCAGTGTAGCGCAGACGAGAAACAGACGGCCGAGAGTGCTGATGATGATTCTTACCTGCATCACGCTTACAACACGCACCGGCTCTGACATGTCTACCTACCATCGACTGCCACCTGTGCGTGTTGCCAGCCTGTGCGGTGCATCATGGTCTGGCAGCCGCCGACTGGACTTGGTGGGGACTACTGCATAGTACAGGGACGGTTGAGGGGATAAGCAAGGAACTGGCTGATTCAGACGACTTGTGGTGCAGGCTGCTGGCTCGTATCTTTTGGCGGACGACAGGGCCGAGGTGTACCTTGGCGAGCAGCTCTCACCGAGGTATCCTTGCCGCCCGGCGTTCCAAGGTTGCGCCGCGGTTCCGGTTCCTGCAGCATTTTGCCCCCCGTTCCTGCATAAGCCAGGGGTGAAAATGGCGCTTCTTGCTCGATTCGCCTCCTGGTTGGCCACTGAGGTTGACGGGAACGAGTTTTCAACCCTGCCAAGTTTTGCTTCTTTCCCCTCTTCTTGCTGCATGCGCCGGGCTCGTGCTGGCGGCGAGGGAAGCACGGAAGGAAGGAAGCATGTTGAGCACCTACCTAGGTATGGAAGGATAAAGTATGGACGTGATGGTGTGAAGGCACTCTGTAGGCGGCAATGTAAAACAAGCCACAAAAAAAAAAAAAAAAAAAAAAAAAAAAGCGACTGTTTGTTTCTCCCTCGTTTGACGCCGAGCAGCCGTAATTAGCCCGGGGATCTGGATTATCGAAGACCAGTGAAACCGAGACTCCAACTATTAAGGAATAGAGGCAAATAGCCAAAGAAGAAAGGGATTGTTCATTGCCTGCCCCCTTCTGTCTCAGTACCCATACACTTGGTTGGCCGTTGACGGTGACTAGGACGCAGAATTCCAGCGAGTTATGTCACTGTGGGCTCTCGAGTGTCCGTCTGCACGGGAAACCTGCTATCTGTGATACCGTGATTCACCGCGGCAGTTTCTGAAGTCTCCGCTCTGGGCAGCAACTCCAATGCAACAGTCGAGGAAGCCCTGGGTAATCTTCTGTCATCAGGTCGTTGCGTCGGTACGCCACCCCAGCAGCATTCGCGGATGTGTCCCGCCCTCTCGGCTGCCATTGAGCGGTTGCTAGAGAGTCAGTCCAGACTGTCCAGGCCCTGAGGCCCATGACGGGTGCCACAAAAAGAAAAAGCATGGGCCTGCTCGGAGGTGCTGATCCCCTCCCAAAAACGAAGAAAAAAAAATAAAAGACTCAAAGAAAAATCGGACGAAGAAAGACCTGATGAACTGCCAGGGGGGGAACACGGGGGCGCAAGGGAGTTTCCACAATCCAATTCCGTCCCATCTGTGCCACCACTCCAAGTTCCAAGACCACCACCATTGACCTTCCATCGACCACCACGACAGTGACGGCGGATGCTCCACCTGCCAGTCACTGACTGAGGCGTTCGGGTATTTTGGTGTGTGGTACTCCGTAGAGGTCAATGGCAGGATGAAAAATCAGTGAACCAAAGCTGACCTAGGAAGTCACGTCGCGACTGGCGAATTGCGTGTGCTGGCGTCCTGGCGCATCCACAATTCCCTGCGGTACGCAACCACTACCGCACCATGATTCCTTTCCTGGAAAGCGCGATACATCCGGGCCGTCGTAAACTACCCCCTGCTTCCTGGAGTTGCGCGGATAGGCAGGTCCAGAGTCCAGAGTCAGTGCCGGTGCCCACCCCTCCCAGCTCCTTCCCGAATCCCTCGTGGTGAATCGTGAATCAGCCCCGTTGTCCTGCAGCCCCGACCCGTCGGGACCCACAGCCCGCACCTCCTCCCGTGTCGCTCCTGCGTCTAGCCAGCGTTGGCACACCCACAGATCGTTCGCTCGCTCCTTCTCCTCCCCGTCGACTTCACCAGTTGTTTCCTTCGTTCCACCTCCTCGTCCCTGCCCTGCCTTGCCTGTTTTTGTTTCCCCCCCCCAGTACCCAGTTCCCGAGTCTTCTTAAACTGCCCTCCTTCCCCCGCACTCTCTTGTTGTTTCCCCTTCTTCACCTCACCATCAACCGGCTCGTCCTTCCCTTTCCCAAGCCAACAACACATTCCTTCAGCTTCGGTCGCCAGCCTCGACCTTGCTTTCGCAGTCCGTTGTCCAGCTAACAATTCCATCAACGACCGCATCACTTTCATTATTCGCGTCTTTGACAGACCGAAAACCAAAACAGCAATAACCACTCCTTCTCAGTACGGATATCAACTTTCGATATAACCCACCACTCCTTCTAGCGGCTGGCACTTCGCGCGTCTTCGTTATCTTCGGGAAAGAAACAGTCAACAGCTTATTTTCACAAGCACCTACCTCTCGATAGACACTACTCACGCAAACGCCCCCTCGAAACACAAAACACCAAACCCGATACTCCATCGACGACTTTCAAGATGTACACCAAGAAGGCTCTTTCCCTCGCTGCCACTCTGGCTCTTGCCGAGCAGGCCATGGGTTTCAACGCTCACCGTCACGCCCACCAGGACAAGCGTGCCATGCAGTACGACATCGTCACCTACTGGGTCACCGTCACCGAGACCGAGGGCAACGCTCTCCCTAGCACTCCTACTCCCACTCCTGCTGCCCAGCAGCCCGTTGCTGAGGTTGCCTCCTCGCCCCTTCCCTCTACCACCACTTCCACCAGCATCGTCGTGGTCCCTACCCCCACCCCCGTTGCTCCTGCCCCTACCACCACCTTGGTCACCTCCTATGCCCCCAAGGTCCAGCAGGCTGCTCCGGCTTCCTCCTCCTCCGCTGCTGTCTTCCAGGCTGCTGCCGTCAACGTCGCTGCCACCTCTGCCACTTCCTCCAAGGCCGCTGCCGCTAGCACCGTCAGCACCTCGAGCACTGGCGGCAAGCGTGGTCTCGCTTACAACTCGGCCAGCCTCGTCAGCAACTTCTTCTCCAGCGGCAACAGCTGCGAGCAGTGCTCTTGGGCTTACAACTGGGACTCTTCCTCCAACGGTCTCTCCGAGAGCCTCAACTACGTCCCCATGCTGTGGGGACCCATTGACACCCACACTGCCCGCTGGACCGCCAACGCCGACGCCGCCATCAAGGCCGGCTCTACTCACATCCTGAGCTTCAACGAGCCTGACCTTCCCGCCCAGGCCAACCTGGACGCTGCTACCGCCGCCACTGCCCACGTCAAGTACATGAACCCCTACTCCGGCAAGGTCAAGATCGGCTCTCCTGCCATCACCAACAGCAACATCGCCGGCCAGGGTCTGGACTGGCTCAAGGCCTGGGTCTCTGCCTGCGACACTGCTGGCTGCGCCTACGACTTCTGCGTCACCCACTGGTACTCTCCCTCCGACGCTGCCGACACCCTCTTCTCTCACCTCCAGTCCGTCCACGAGATCTGCGGCAACAAGCCTGTCTGGCTCACCGAGTTCGCTCCTCTCGGCAGCGACGACCAGATCTCCAGCTTCGTCCAGACCAACGTCCCCAAGCTGGATGCCGTCTCTTACCTTGACCGCTATTCCTACTTCATGGTTAGCGATGGTGTCCTGACCTCCGGCACCGGCCTGAGCGCCCTCGGCAAGACCTACGCCTCTGCCGCTTAAGGAGTTCCAAGTCAGCATCACTTGATTCTTGAGCGCGCTTCACTTTTGGGATGGGCAGGCATTTCTTCGGTTTCTGGGGTTCAGGGTGGACAACTTTCTGAAAGTGGATGGCACTTTCTTCCTTCTTCTTCTACTGTACATACAGTTACCTTTCTTCCTTTTCGGGACTCTCGTTTTTTCACATCTGGGGGTGGTCACTCGCTGGATATTTCCCCACAGGATGCTTCTTTTTTTCGGTTCGGGGTTGGCTCAAGAATATGGGATACCCGACGCAAGGTGTTTGCGGACTTTTTGAGGCATAGAAAAGGGAAATTGGCTCTTGGACGATCCTACGAGGAACCAAAAGGATAGACTCACGAGCTACGATCAGACAAACAATCATGGAATGGAATACCAGGCATTACGCCAAGACCACGCCATTCGTCCACAACCATTGAACCCCATTGTAGTCCGCGCCATGTGCTAACTAACTCCGAAGAAGAAGCATGGAATAACTGCTGTCCTATTCCACAAGTCCTTGCTGTGACGATGCGTTGAACTCTGTTGTCCTGGACCCGTGCAGCTGGGCCCTGCTGCTACCGTAGAGGGGGAAAACGGTGTTGATCTTTTGGTCAAACGGTGACAGTAGAAGGAAGAGGTGTGCGGTCCGCCAACCAACGGGTAATTGCCACTAGCAACAAAAACTGTTTGGTCCCGAAATCACAAGCTATTCCGAGTCCCTGTTCCTTCCTGCGAAGACACACAGACACAAGGCCCACTGTCTGCCGTTGCCCGTACCAGCCGCTCCGAGTCTTTAGAGCACTGGGGAGAGGTGACACAAACAGCTTGTGTGCGCGAGTACACAATTTAAACTTCCGCCGGATGTCACAAGCCCGTGCGTTGATCGGGCCGTACGAGACATCTCCTTTAGTGGTGGTGGACAAACAGTGAAGACTAGAGTGAAGGTAGGGCCAAGGCAAGGGCCAAGGCAAGATGAAGGAAGGCCCTGTGAAATTGACGTACAGCTTTGTTGTTGGGGGAACCGCTGTGTCACCTGTGATCCTACAGCAGGTGAGCATTGTATGCCTTTATTGTCTCATTGGCCATGACTGTCTGCTGACTTCCATCTTTCTTCTCCATTATTCTAGCTTTCCGGGATAAAGGCCCGAGGTGGGGAGCCGTCTAAGCAGTCGCAGCGATGCTTGTATGGGGTCATACGTAGGAGAAATGCAAAACTCAAGAGACTCGTTAAAGTTATGGCATTACGCATATTCCTCCATATATGGAGACTGCCCTGCGTGGGACGCTTCCCTGCTGACAAACGCCTTCCATGGCCGCCGTCTTGGTGGGTTGGACTTTGTATGGAAGGCAGCGAGGTTTGTGGGGGAGGGCGGAAGAGTTCGTGAGAACTGTCATCCGTCTTCAATTAGGTTTCAGGGTTGGTGGCTATGATGTACATGTCTGCAGATCATGATGCTCTCGTGGGGAGAAAGAATGCCAGAATAGGATAAACCACCCCGTGTACACGACTTCACGTCACGTAGTGGGGATAATTTAGACGTTTTGACAAGGTCCGCTATGGTTCAGGCCGACGCAGGTTCAAGAGATGAATCTGATGGTGCGCAGATCATGGTGTGCCGACTGGACATGAGAGGGAAGGAAAGGGTCGCAGTTTTCGGCGTTTTCAGATCTTACCTTTCGGCGATGCTGAGGAAGTACGAGAGAGACAGAGCTTCGGCGCCGGTGTGCCGCTCTTTCCGTGCTTTACCTGTCACGAATCCACATCTCAAAATTTGAAAGGGGAGACCGACGGAATGCGTAGTACGGCAGTCGTGATGGTGTAGCAGAGGTCAAAGACTCGTCGGACGGAGGAAGGAGATGAGAATGGCCGCCGCCTGAGGGTGCCATCACGCCGGGCCATGCTCTTCTTCACCGCCGGTTTGGTATTCTACACACGTGTTTGACACGCTACGTGCAGAGAACTAGTGTGGCCTGCGTCCAATCCGGTCAGGGAGAGAGCGATGGAAAAGATGGTGTTGAGGACGAAGAGGAAAAATCAGATCGTGATCGACGGCATTGTGCCATTTGCCATGTGTTTGACAATGGCAGTTTGTCGCCACGGCCGAGAATTTCCGGTCAAATTTGCCCATTATCATGTTGATGGTGAATTCTCACCAATGGTGATATTGCCGACCGAACGAGTGGTCTGCCGGAGTGAGTGTGTGTGTGTCACCATTGCGCCGGACGACTGAACGGCATGCCGATGATGGGACGTCTCGATGTCTGACATTGTCCAAAACTCTGTGCAAAATTGGTGGCTGCTGTCGTCGCGTGTGTCTGTAATCTACCAACGAGGGCGGATTGTGTGTAAACATAAACCCTCGAGCCAGAGCCAGCCAACTGTCTATTGCATGCTAGCTTCGGACGTGTTGTAGATACGTATTCTGGCCAACTGCTAAAAAGGAGTATGCAACAAGAATCGTAAATAACACATACCGTTTTGTTAGTGGTCAGCCAGACGGAGAGGGGGTCAAGTTTGATGCGGTTCCGCACTTGCAGGAAACTCAGCCGATGTCCGGTCTCCAAGTTATGCCGTTCGGATACATAAGATAGACCTCTACAGTTGTATGTCTTTGGGCATGGGCAAGATCCAGCTGCGCGCACGCAATGCAGGCAGCCAGCTAGACGACGGGGCAGGGCAAGGCGAAGGCAAGGTAGCGGCGCGGTAGACTAGTAGAAAAACTGCCTCAAAACCAGTTCGAAGCTTCGTTCCCGGAGAGGGTTTCCGACGCAACCTTCACGTACGGACGAAAAAGACTAAAGGCAGGAATGGTGTAAAAATCAGTCGAAAGACAGGGAGGCCGGGGGCGGAAAGGTCGAGTAGAGTTGCGTTGGGCTGTGTTTGCGTTCTTGTTGGTTGGGCTGGTGGGGTTGGTCGATGAGTGCGCGCGTGTGTGTGTGTGCGGAGGACGGGGATGGAGGCACATGTAAGTGAGCCAGAGAAGGAGAGAATGGAAGGCAAGCGTAGCGTAGAAGCTGATTCTAATACATGACTCGTGAGGGGAAGCACGTCGTAGCAGGGGTGGACGGTGCATGAAGAAGGATGTTTCTCCCGCCTCTTTGGACTCTTGGCTTTCTTCGATGAGACGAAAAGTAGGGATACTTTTTGCACACGTCGAACCGACCGCTGTTCCCCGGCTGATGGAGGGGAAGGGGGGGAAGGGAGCTTGGGACATTTCTCGGTGTGGATACGTCGCAGCGCTCCGAGCTGGACCGGGGGAGGGGCTGAAGTCTGGAGACATTGTACACACCCTCCACGGTCCTGAGTCGGTGATGTGGGGATAGGCCGGCGGTAGAAGCGGCTTTCGTGTGGTCTCCCCATTGACAACGCTGCGTTGCAGATGAACCCGGTATGTCACGCGAGCTGAAGAGATGGCAGTGTCTGGCTGATGTGAGTTGATACCACTGTCGAGTCCTGCCAGCTTTCTTTCCCACGCCGCTTCCGTCCGGCTCTTTCAATGCGGCGGCATATCAGAGGAAGGTCCACGAGACGTGGTGCGGCTCTGGCGAGACATGCGAGATAACGCCTCCTTGGCGCAGCGACACATTGGAGGGGCGATGGTAGCTTTCAGATGTCATAGTATGCTGACCTGACGTCTGCTGTAGCCTGACTTTTCCGTCTTGACGTGGTATCAGCTCTCACCTCCACAACGACCGGTCCATCAAGAACCCAACCCTACACTTTTCCGAGCTTGCTTCTATTTATCCTTCTTCCATGCATCCCTAGCGCCGCATACTTGCTTACATAGTATCATCCTACGGTTGGGACCGTATTCGCCGCACTCAATGGCTTATTGGGCGGAAGATGAGCTTCTTAGCCTTTTGGCTACTCCTCCTCCTCCTCCTCCTCCTCGACCTTTTGGCCACGGTAATACCACAAACATCGCTTCCGACTGGCTACTTGCAAACCGCAACACGTGGTGCTGGCTGTCTAGTACGAAGAAGCGAAGCTACGCTGCGGGATACGGCAGATCTGGGTTTCTCGGTAGATAGATCTCCTAATCTCATCTTCGTTTCGCCTCCCACCTCCTCCTCACTCCTCCCCCCTCCTCTTCGTTTGGTTTGTCCTTCTGTAATGCTACCCTTGAACTTTTCCAACACGCGAAGATACAAACCGTTCCATGTGGTTTTCCATCGACTTGCCGTTTTGGGATGTTATTGCGTGATGATGCGCGGACACTGCGAGGGCGGTACGCGTTTTGCCCGCAATGCTAGGGTTTGACGCATCAACCCTCCCTCCCGCTACACTTTATCTCATCTTTTTGTATTGCGCCTCGCTTGCTTGGGGAGAGGGAGAAAAGATTGGACAAGGTGCCCGCCACCACGCCAGTGCTTCTTCGTTCTGAGTGGTCGCTGCTTCTGCTACTCTTTCGTAATCCAACGGCGCGTGCGAGGTAGACGTTCTGACCGAATGAGATGCAAAGAAGAACATACTTCTTTTTTCTGGGGGGTGCGCTTTGCCAGCCAAGCACACACTGCTTCCTCCTCCCTGACATGTGTAATAGAAAGTGCCTTTCTTCTCTTCGGCACGTAGGAAACGAATAAGCGCCGGTTCGGAACGTCTGCCGAGAGAGAGAGAGAGCCAATGCATCTTGTCAAATGCTCCAAGTCAGCTGTCAAGACGCAAGAAAGAGCGAAGAATTCGCGAGGATTAACACGAACGCCCTGCATGCGGTTTGAATGATCCAGGGGAGTCCCCATCAAGAGGGCCAATGCCCGCAGAATAGCTGTTGCCCGGGCTTGCCCAATGCTTCATGCCCATGCTTCAACAGGACAATGCGCAAGATGTCGCCATCTCTGCTCTTGCAGAGAGTCTGCCCAGCCCGGTGCAGTGCTTTTTATGATGGGCCTGCACCCTTCTCTCAAAACCAACGCAGCCGCTGTTTTCAATCATGTTTACGCAGCAATTTAACCGACTGTATACAAGCATGCACGTTGCCCGGAAGACAGGCCTCAGAGATAAACAAGGGGTCTTGTTAGACGAGACAGGCGCTTACGTGCTCTTCTCTGCTACGGTAGCAAATCCCGAGAAGCGGTAGTCCGAGTCAAAATCATACAACACTTACAGCTCGAGGGGCCAATCCTTGGCTCTTGCGCAGCTCAAACAAACACCGGTGAAGAAGGGAGAGAGATAGCAGTCCGAGGCGCCCATGCGTCCAGAGTCAGGAATGCAACTTTGTTTGCTTCTGGTGACTCGAAATTCGTCGACGGCGGATAAGCTCCATGGGTGATGCCTCCTCCTCCCCCGAAGGACCCTCCGTTTTCAACAACCTGCACAAAGAGTGGAGCAGCGGCAAGGTAAACGGAACCGGGGGGCCGCGAAGGTAGCCAAGACCGGGGAAACGACAGGCTTTCCTGGCCTTGGGGACTGGGACGATTGCTACGGCGCAGCTCAAGCCCCCAGCTTCACCTACATGACTTGGGCGGACAGAAAGCTCGTAGAGAAAACGACAACGAGCAGAGTTATGGGAGTAATTCTGAAGGGCAGGTCAGGGCAGCCCTTCATGTGGCTGGTCTTTGATGGGTGAACGGGCGCTTTCGCTTTGGGAGCGGACAAAAAGGCCGCAATATCGCATTGTTTTCAGCCCCCGATGAAGAAGGCCCGAGTCTCGAGTTCCGGAGCTTCTTTTTTCTTTATTTGGCTTATTCGACCAACTGACTACATACCTACTCCATGAGGTAAATCGCTTCGTAGATGTAGTAGTAGCAAGGGTCTGACTGATATGAGAGAGCGAAGATTTCGGAGGATCTCTGAGCCACGTGTATGCGTTGAATCCTCCTTTCGCATTACAATCAACGTCCTGAAAGCGCGTGTTGACCCTGGGCCCCCTGCCTCCCTGGTCGCATTCATCCCCGTTCACAGGATGGGCTATATCTGAGATTACGAGACACTAGGGTCAAAAGTAGTACATGAATACATAGAAAAGAGGGCAAAAACGAATAAAACGTGGCATGGAAGTCAAGTTCCGACGCCCGCGCACTCAGATACATGTTGTACGACGTGTGACACATGGCGTCCCGCCGCCGCTCGACACGATTTCCAGGTGCAACAAACCGTCCAAGGTTCGCTAGAAGAGCCGTAGAAGCACGTTCGGCAGATGTGAAAGGAGGAGGCGAAAACATCAAGCACGTGGGAAATCCGGACTAAACTTGGGGGGCGGATTCTGCAGCAGCTGCAGCAGCAGCAGGCCATCGGTCTGGCTTTAGTTGTGGTTACCTAGTGAATGGCGCCGCCTTGGCTCCTCTTCTCTGGAGAGCAAATCACGTCCCAAAGTCCCAAAAGGCAAATGTTCAGTCGCTAGATGTGAGCTTATTTGATCGAGATTGTGGCGAAGGGTCCCATTCCTGGGCCACGTAATGCGCGACGAACACTGGAGGACACGAGGTTCTTGGATCTGTTTCTCTCACGTGTTGTGATACTTTATTCTGATGAGACTTTTTGGTCTCGACTATTGCAGCCGGTGCTGCTGCTAATGCTCGCGGCGTAACGTTGCGGATCGCTGATCCGTCCGACCCTGTTGGTTTTCGTGACTGGTGCAAGAAACCCCATTTTCCTACCCATCGCCATTTTCACCGTCTCTTCATGCGGAAATTGACCCCATGTCCTGAAAATTCCCACGTCCTCTTGAGAGTGAGCCTGTTCTCTTGCCAAAACACCAAAAGAGTTCATATGAGCCGTAGAGATTCGTCATTTCCGGTTATCCTCGTGTATGTCCCAGTAACCTTATCCAATACCAAGCCCGTCACCCAATAACAACCATATTGCCCGTGTATATAGATGGAGATAGAAAAAAGAAACAAAGACAAGACATCCAGCCCATCGTAGAGCTCATAATGTCGTGATATCAAGAAAAAGGAAATATGTTGACTCCGGTGGTGTCTTTCGTCCTAGAACCCCCGTGAGGGCAGTCCGATCCCCCAAAAAGAAAAGAAAAAGTAACCGTTGTGACGCCAATGATGTTGTGTGTAAGTTTGGAGCCGTTGCGCGCCGGGAAATGAGGAAAGCGATCCCTGGATATGATGCCGCCTGTGACAAAACAAAAGCAGTGGGAACGCCCTTTTCTCGATCGTCCTCAATCAACGCTTGCCAGCCGTGATTTTCGTCCGCGATCCCCTGGTGTAGTTATCAAATTCCTGATCCCTGCCGCTCATCGGTCTAGATGATGCATTACTGGGCGGTGCTGTGTACCCGTCCTCGATTTGCATCTCCTCGAAAAGAGCCGGCCCGGGCTTCGATTCGCGCTTGATAGTCGTCGTCACCATCACGGCGCCGGTCGATGGTATCGTGCTCGCCGAAGAGGCGTGGCGTTGGCGTTCCGCTTCGCTCGAGCCCTTGTCGCTGTTGGCGAACTCGCAACGGGTGCCGCTGTCGAGCGAGATCTCTCCCATGTCATCCATGACGTGCTTCTGGCTCGGGGCGATGTGAGGTGAGTAGCCGCCTTCAGGTCCACCACGGAAGTCATCGACCACAAACGGGTTCGCATCGTTGCTGCGCGATGCACCTCCTGAGGAGCCTTGCGTGGCAGCGTTATCCTTGTTTGTAACCCACTGGACGACAACAGCAGAGAAGAGAACTGGGGATGGAGTCAGCCGATGAAAAGCAGGGATATGGTTGGGTGGGAAGCATACTATCGCTGTTGCAGCACATGAGGCAAACCCAGCCGGGCTCACCGTCAAGAGCCATCAATACAGTCAGGTTCCTGGAGCGAGTCAGAAACTTTGAGCTTAAATCATGTTATCTGCCCGCGACTTACACGATGCTGCTGGTAAGCGTGCACAGGGCACCAACGAACGTCCGCAACGCGACAGTCCTCAAGCGGACGTTGGCAGGAGTCTTGGGGAAGTTTTTGAAAGAGTAAAGACCTGTGCTTGGATTAGTTGGTGCGCTTTTGTAGACTGGGTAGATGAGACTTACTCTTGAGGGGGATGAGGAAGAGGATAGTCAGGTAAACGTTGACGACGGCGTCAAAAGAGATGAGAGGGATCATCGAGACCTTCTGCATACCAATGTAGCACTGGCCGTCGTCTATCCTCGTAATTCGGCTGTAGCGTTGTTAGCTGTTGTCCATCTGGAATTGTTTCCGGATCGCGTACAAGATAAAGTTGAGAATGGCAATAACTGCGTAAACGCCCAGCATGCCAAACGAGTTGAAAATGTAAAGCTTCGACTTGAGCCGTGGCTTCGTCGCGCCTCGAATAATGTGCTTCGCAGACTGTTAGCCAATTTCCCATCCTTCAACCTCCTTTCCCGAAACACAGGGTACGCACTGCTTTCTCAACCAGGAACAGGTAGATTAACACTTTCGTCGTGATGTAGCAAACGAGGCATAGCAGAATGGCGCCGTCGCAAATTTGGATGTTCGTGTTGACGCCGAGGGCGAATTGTAGAACCGCGGTGACGAAGACGAATAGGTATGAGTCGAGGTAGATTAATAGCACCACTTGAGGCTGTCGTTAGTATGTGTTGTCCTCCCTGTATTACTGGTTTGCCGTGTATTCGACTTACACCACACCACGAACGGTATCCTCCTCCACTGTTTTATCGCTGAACTTCTCTGGGCTGCAAGGTCTCATTAGCATCCCGGTCGTGGCCCCCTCTGATCCACCCGCTCCCCGCGATATTCACATACCAATGAAGCCTGAGATGATACTGATGGAAACCAGACAGATGATGACGCTCATCACCGTGCCCGCCAAAGGCTCTACCGTGTGCAGCCCGGCGGGGTCCGCTCGGGGGAGCACCATTGGAGCCATCATGTCCCGATATCTGTGTTGATGCCCTCGGGTGGTCGTCGCAAGGGGAGGGAGGTGACGGAAAAGGCGATGTCGAGGGATCCGTTTTTCGGTGTCACGGTCTTTCGTACATGGGGAGGTGACGAGAGGCTCTGAGCAGAGGTGTAAAAGGGCCAGAAGAACTATATACCAAAGACAAACCGGGAACGCTATAGGCAGGAGATCGACGGTTTGGGTGTCCGAGCTACCCTCGTCTCGCAATGTCTGGGAGGGGGACACAACCGTCTTTAAGTTTCGTCCAACAGGTGATCGAAGCGTACGTGCAAGGACGGACGGGTGAGAGGGGCAAGCTAAAGTGCGGTACGGTACAGACAGCCCAAAAAGCCAGTGCTGCTACAAGGATGGAGGAGTTCCGATGCGCTAGAGGCAAGGGGTGGGAAAGCAGACTTGCAGGCGAAGAGGAATAAACTTATCCGTGGCTACGTCTCTTTCCTTCGTCTTCCTCCTCTTGGTGGGTAATGTGAAGGCAGGGGAGGGGCGCATCCATCCAGAGACGTACGTGATGCCCAGCTGAATGGTCAATAGTAAGTAAGACTCAAGCCCACTTAGCATGAGAAGAAGAAAAAAGGCGTTTCTGCTCGGTTTCTTCTTCTTCCTTTTTTTTGTGGCAGCTACCGGTCTAGGTCCGGCTGCAGCTGGTTGACTCGGAGCAAGCCACCGGCCAAGAAATGCTAGTACGATCTTGGTATTTTAAACAAGTGACGGCGTTGAACAGTGAAAATGTGCTACCGCTTAGTAGCATGTAGGTACGACGAGTATCATTGGGATAGCTAGCGGCCCCTGATGCAAGCCACAAGGAAGGGGATTCCAAAGCGACAGACAGACTCTGATGGATTCTTTTGGGGCTAATAATGAAGAGAAACGGTTTGTACACGTACCGCGGTACCCAGCCGCAGTCTCGTGGGAAACGGAAATGAGGATGCAAGGGAGAGGTGGTGACGGCTCGGAGAAGACGTGTGCTCGTGCACACATACATACACAAAAGAGCATTTACGTACTGTAGGCAGAGACAGAGTTCTCTCATACAATACATGGTAAAGACAGCAGGGAAGCAGATTCCGTCGGGTCAGGTTCCAGCCCTCGGAGAAAACGGTAAGGCAAAAGGTAGGAACAAGGACCTCATCGGGTCGAAGACTGCAGCACCCCAGACACAGGTGACGGCAGGAAACACAGCAGCCAAAGGCTGTTTCGTGGCCAAGCTCATGTCACGGTGACGGGACGGGGGACAGGGTGCCTGAGTCGAGGTGGAGGGGCACATCGTTACGAGAGATAAACTCTAATCCGATGTGTGTTTTCCCGTCTCTCTGTCGCTCTCGTCGGGTGTCTCTGGGTTTCTCGCCTGCAGGTCAAAGGCACAAAGTAGAAATCCGCGACAGGAAGGCCCATCCACCGAGCGGTGATGGTGGTGGGAGCTTCCGTTGGCTTTGCAGCTGTTCTGCTGTGTGTGCACGCTGGCCTAGCAGAAGCTACCAAGCATGCCTCCAACCAGACGACGCAGCAGCTGAATGTCTGCATCGGGGCGACAGGGGACCATGGTCGAACCTGGCTGCCGATCCCGTCCAGCAACCAACCAGCGCGGTCCACTATCGACGGTCCGCCGGGCTAAATCACCATGTTGACCAGGTCCAACGAAGAAGCCCTATCTCGCCTCAAGGCAACCTAACAACGTATTATTTGCATCGTTAGGCACAGGCAGGCTTCACCGTCTGTCCACCACCACCGCCATCCACACTCCTTGACAGATATCGACTACTGCGGGAAGAAGTGCGGACATGCGGACGTCCCGCGCTAGCCAGCACCAGACTGGCGTAGTTTCGCTTCAGGAGCTGTCCGCCACAAAGAAAAGACGGCAGGCTAGAAACATGGCTGGACGTCTGTAGCATGGACCCTTTCCCCGTGACTTGCTGCCACTGCTGCTCATCTTCCTCCACCGAGCGCCTCTGCCGAAGGATATTGTTCGAGCTGCGCGAGCAATCTAGTCTGCGGCACACGGGACGCCGCCAGCCCTGACCCCCTGGCATATTGGGTCCCTTCTTTTGCTGATTTTGAGGCTGTGGGCTTTCGCATCGTCACGGCTCCGCGGTTGCGCGGCCGAACGACGGACGGGGTCTCCATTTGGTTCTTGCGCAGCAGCAGCAGCAGCAGCAACAAAGAAGAGCTGTAGGCACGGCGGATCTGTGAGACCCATTCCCGCAACTAAAACAGACGCGTTCCTGGGGAACGGAGAGATCGACAAGCGTATCCGCATTTCAGGTAGTTGGGACTAAATGGATCCCGATGTGGGCGAGCTACCGATGTGAGACCTCCCTGGATCTTCCACGCCTCATCCGGCGGGAAAGACTCCGAGACAGAGCACTATACCCGCCTGGCCATGTAGATTCAAGTATTCGCCGAAAAGGCCGACTAAGAAAAGTCTTACGGCCGACGGTGACCTCACAGCCTCGAGAGGTATCTGCTAGAAGGATGGACGATCCAAAAAAGAAGGTTTGAAAGTTCAACTCTGCGAATGGGGTTAAATGACTGCAAATGAACCTGAGGGAAAGGAAGAACACGAGATGGATGGAAGAAAGTGGCAGAGCGCCGGCCGACGGCGGGCAGCACTCACGGCCAAGATGTCAGATCGCTCGCTTCGCTTTCATCTTTGATTTATGTCTTTCTTTCTTTTCTGAGCGTTGTTCGAGTCCTCGACGCCCTCGCCGCACCTCCGCAAACCCCAAATGCCATACCTTCGATGCACGATCGGTTTAGCGTTTGATTGAGAAGTCTTTGTGCAATATAGTTGTTTCTGGCTTTTCGAGTCTGTGGGTGGGCGGGACATGCGGGCAATCTTGCATCATCGTCACGATCTAGAGTTCGGTCGAACGTTTGAGCCGGGTTATCTGGCGTGCCATTGCCAGCGCCCATAGTCGAAGGAAAAGGGGACCATTAGAACCACTAAGCAGTGGTTCAACGAGGCCCAAGAAGCCAGAACAAACGATCGCTGAGCTTATTGAATCTGCGTTAAGACTGTGCCCCTCGATATGCGAATCCGCGGTTTCCTCCTCGTTCAAGCTCATGCGCGCCACGCCAAACAGTCCAAGGCAATTGTGTGCTCGAGGGTGCGGCTGACCTTAGCACCTAACACCGAGACAACTCACGGAGCTGCAGGAGGCATGAAGGGTAGATCTTCCTCATCGTCAGCTAGCGGGTTGAGCGTTGTCGGGGGACATCCAGATGGCAGCCAGCCAACCGCGTTGACGGGAAGGAGAGATTGGGCAGAGGCTAGGCAGATGGTGAGACCCGGAGGTTACCGGGGATGGTTGGAGCTTGAGAGCTTTGCGAGCCACGGATGTCGCAATGGCCGTCTAGGAAAGGAAGGCATAATCCGCAAAGTGTCGTGTAGGATTGTCGTCCAGACTTTTGTGTGTTTTGTGCAGCGGGGGACCTTCCGCGGACGCTTGCTCCATAGTGCATTTCCTCGTCATAACGCCAGCAGGTCTGTCTGATGAGGAAATACCCGAGGCCAGAGGGAACAATTGTCCGGCAGGCAAGTCCAATGTCGTGCTCGGTCTGGTGGCTGAGATGTGGCTGCCAGCCGGAAAACCTGTCGTGGGGTGGATTCGGGAAGGAGGCAGGACAACACCGTGCACTCAGTTCGTGCAGATGGACAGAAACGCCATGCAGATAGATGCGTGGCACCGACACCTGCTAGACCCCGTCTTGCTTGCCATTCACCCTCCTCTCCCCGCCCTCGCTTTCGTGCAGCCGGTCTCAAAGCTCGCCTGTGTTGCAGTATGTACGTCAGGCGCGTGGCCTTGGCCGAGGAGATGTCGTCGTCGTCGTCGAGGCATTTGTCTCCCGTTTGCACGCTGCGCTGTACCATTCAACGTGTTGCGAGAGCAGGGCCTGCAGTCCCAGAAACGACGCCCGAGCTGACGTTGCACTCTCCATGTGGGCCATTATGCGCTAGATGGTGTGCGACGGCGGCGGACGCAAATTCCGTAATGCAATCCGACCCAAAAACGCGACCATACAGAATCTAGCCAAGTCTGCGAGCCTGCGGCTGCAGTTGCCCATGCCAGAAGATAAGCGAACTGAAAAACGAAGATCTGGGGCGCCGGACGCTGGATCACGAGGACCCGAGGAGGATATGCGAGGTGCGACGAGACAGAAAGGTATTCCCAGGCCCCGGGTATCAGGGAGAAACAAGCGGTTGACAAGAAGACAGGATAAGCAAGCAATGAGACAAGCAGCCCGAGGAGAGAAGGTCGTGTTGCCATTGGACAATTGCGCCAATTCATCCGGCCCCAGCTGGACGACGGCGCAGGGACCAATCCTTTTTTTGGTGGACGACTTTCTCGGAAGAACGAAACTCCACTTTTGCCCAACCCCAAACATCCAATGACAGCGGCTTCTGCGGGATCCCGCCCCGCTGAGAAGGGCCCGTGAGCGCAAGCCACATCTCCGAAGCTCTCACGGACAGCATCCTGCCGGAATTGCTGATTGTTCCTGCTCGCCTCGGCGGGAACGGAGGGACCGTGCCACACCTCGACCTCGACTTCACTTGTCTGGGGAAAGTGCGGCCTCAACCAAGGAAGGACAAAAAAAAAAGGGGTCCACAGGCGGTTGATTGGCCCGACATCAACCACCACCCATGTCATCACCGTTTAGCCACACATCGTCAGCCACGTCGGGAACACGATGATACACCACGACGCCCACACGCCAGACTGCTTTAAGGGCTAGCATCGCCGGCTTGCCTCGTTTCCAACAGACCGGCACGCCCTTCTCTTCGGCAGTCTCACACTCTTGGTTTATTGCGTACGACGGCGCCGTGAGCTAGTTGTTTCTGCTTCGCCCGCCCCCTTTTTCGCGAACCCACCGTAGTATTTCGATGCGACGCGGAACACTCCTTGATCAGCCTGATTAGATCTCCGAGACGCCTCTCAGCGATCGATATTTCGATTAGTTTCATTCACGGAAGCGTCCGTGTCTGAGACCTGGAGGCTGCCTTCTCACCAAGACACCTGACATTCCAACGATTCTGAGGGCTTCCTTTGGCGCAAACCCAAACGCCTACCTGAAGGATACGCCCACGCTCACGACACGTTTCGTTCCCCAGCTGATAGACGTGCGGGTTGAACTGCGTGGATTTGCACACGCGCGCAACGTGTGGAAGATGCCGCCAGCCCCGTTCTTCGAGGCGTTCACGTTGCCAGTCGACCCCTCCAGAAGCAATGGAATTCGAAAACACGCCTATGACAAATTTATCGAAGATCAAAAGGACTTCAAGCTTGTTGTTTAACCTCTGAGACACGGCCGAAGTCTACCTGGGATCCGCGTGATGCTAAGCCCACGACAGCCACACCCAGATTCGCCGTGAGCACTTCTGAAAACAGACTTCGCCGACCCTAAAGAGTCGCATTTTCGGGAGTGACGGTTTGGGGAATCAGAAAATACCCAAGACAATCCCAAGTTTCCGCAGTCGAATGGCACTGAATCACCGCGCCACAGCCCTATAGAGGGCGGTACGGTCCTTTGAGCTTCTGCATTCCAAAGAGGTTGGCAAAGCATCTCACTCCCGACTTGGCATTGTGGATTCAGACGCCGCCTCGCCCGGAGCCCAGGAACCCGGTGATTGAATTCTCTCGTCGTGCCGGCATTCTCCAGCAAAAGAAGTGCAAGGCCATTCGGCCAGTTCAAGACCGTTGTGCGTGACCTGACAAACTGAATCAAGCCTTTTGGAACACCACAACCAACCCGCAGATATTGTGATTGTCCTCCACTGCTGCCTCCCCCACTCGCCACAAGAGTCCGTCACGATGCCTCGGAAATGCCAAGCCAACGGAATGAACAACCGGTCCTTCACCATGCCCCCCAAATCCAGACAGATCGGCACTTGGGGGAGGACGGCACAGCGACGAAGCATACAACAACCGCCATGATGAACGCCTCTAGCCCCCCGTGGCCTCCCCTGACTATCGCCCAAACTAGCCCCCAGCGAAAGCAAAAGAAACGGCAAAATCCCATCCCGTCCCGTCCCTCCCCCTCCGGTGGGCTGGATTACCAAGTCGAGGCTAGCTCCAGCTTCTCCTCCTCCTCCTCCTCCTCCTCCTCCTCCTCCACTCCGCCGCCGCCAGTTCTATTGCCAGCCGGGCAACAGAGAGAGGGAAGGGCACCAAGACGTATCGAGGCTGGCAGGCTGAGGAGTGAGAGTGGGTGAGGAAGACCCCCCCGCTCAAAGATCTGCGAGAGAGACACAGAGATAGAGAGGCACAGGGGGGGGGGAACCAAGGCAACGAATCCTTTCGGCCTCTCTCGAGTCAAAACGCCGGCCGAGTCGGTTTGGCTTCCCATTGACTGGCCGCGCCTTTGTGGCTTGTCCATCGTTGTCTCGGCGTTTCCTCCATCCTCCACCAAAACGAACAAGCATGTCCAAAACGCCGGCCCTAGTGGCCCAGCCTGCCGAGGTCAAGCAAAAGTCACTGCCGCTACTCGAGTCAAGTAATTCAAATCTTCATTCACCATTCTTCTATCTATGTACCGTCGTGAATGCCACCAAGAACGTGTGCTTGCTTCGTGATCAATCGTGGATGAGATGCTTCGTGACCCTCCATGTCGGGGCCTCTGTTTTCCTCGAACCTGCCGTTCCTGGCCAACGTAGCCCATTGTGATTCGTATTCAATGCCATGAACGTTGAGTCCTCCCAGTCCACCAAATATACAGTCGCCCTCCCTCTCCCGGCCGAAAGTATTAGGGTTCGCCAGTGACCACCAGTCCGTCGTGGTTCCATGTCCGCTAAACGCCGTACAATGCTGAAAGTGTCCGCCGGTATGACTTTATTCCTGTAACGCCAAATTCTATCCGTCGAAGAAGTGAAAAAGGGGTCCTTGCCCGCTTTCGCGCTTGAACAAGGCCCCCTGGATCATCGCAGTGTGTTGTCGATATGCTGCTTTCAATGTCGTTCTCTACTTCGTCAATTTTGTTGCAGCCTCTGCAACTGCAAGTTCGATCTGCCTCATGCGCTCATCGCCTAGTTGATATGTTCATGTCGGAGGCAGTTAGGTTTAAGACTGGGGGTTTGTTCTAATGCGAAACTTCTCCCGCAGCTTGTCGGCCATCCTCGCTCTGCGACTTCTCTCTTGTCTCTCGTCACCGTTTGCACCAGCGGGCTCGTCGGACACGTCCTGGCCTTGCTGCTGTGTTCTATACTGCCGCAGGGCCTGGATACGCTCTTCGGCGGAAGCGTGTCTCAACCGGTTGAGGTCGAACAGCCGGGTCCGCCGTCTCTGTGTGGTTGATGAGCCGTCACTCTCGTGACCGTCGAGGTCCAATGGCGGGGGAAGTTCATCGCTGGGGTTTTCAGTGTTCTCACCCTGAGGTCTCAGGTCGAGACGACTGCAATATGTTAGAAAGTGCTCCGTTCGACAAGGTTCAAAGACAGAAACTCACCAGAGGGGGCAGGTGCCCGAGACGTTGACCAGCCATGGGTCAACGCAGTTGGGGTGGAACTTGTGATTGCAGGGTAACACACGAACATCTTCGCCGACGGTGAAGTCGTCTGTGCAAATGGAGCAACCCAAGTTCTCTTCATCTTGAGCCGCGGTCTGGGGTTTGCTGTCAGAGGCAGCCGTCTTGGCCGTAGCTCCAGTGGCAACTGCAGCTGCGGCTGACGCACCTGTTGCCTCTGCAGCGATGGCCGTGGTGGTTGTGGCTGCTGCGCTCTTATTTGCTGGGGCAGTATCCTGCTGCCTCTGCTCATTGCGGCTCTCAGGCCCTCTTTCATTCTGAATTGAAGCGCTCTCCAACTCGATGTTTGGGTCGGGCTTAGCGATACCCTCTTGCCTCTCGCCAAACTTGACAATGGGAAGGGTATCCAGAACAGCGCGAGCAAGGCCCTTGGCACGGCTCTGGCGTGGACGGCCATTGAACGCGCTGCGGGGTCCGTACCTCTCGGGGTAACGGTGTGCCCTTACAGCACCCGTAGCGATGATGATGAGGAAAAGCAGCGTGATGAGACCCGTTATACTGTAAAGGATGCTCATAGCGACCGCTGAGTTGTTACCGCCTCCGCCGTTGCCAGACCCTCCGTTGGCAGACGTGGCGTTTCCAGTGATGGTGACCTTGATTACATCCACCTCATTTGTGCCGTTGAGAATGTGCAGGGCCTGCGACGCGTCTCCGGCATCCGCCATGGTGAGAATGGAGCCGTACGAGACGTCCCCGGATAATTGGCACCAGTTCCCAACGGTGCTGTACAACACAATAGCCCTTGGCTTGCTCTCCATCAACGTGGATAGCATCATGTTTGGGTTGATGAAGCCGCTGCCATCATTGTCGTCGCAAGACAGGTATGCAATCTGTGAGTTCTGGTTGATTGAGTTGTAGTTTGAAGGGGTGGCGGCAACCATGGTGCCCTCGATCTTGATTGTCTGTTGATACGTTAGCGATGTTCACTTTGTCTTGACGAGAACACCCGTCGAGACGGTGGCTTGATGCGTACCCCTCGGGCGACGTCTGATTGATTCAGGCCCAGACTCTCGGTAGAGGGCATGACGATGAACGTCAGAGGCACGACATCGCCGCCAGCAGAAGACAGCGACAGCTGCATGGCAGACTTCTCGCTCCATGAGGGAATGTCATTCTGGGCAGCGATGGTGGCGGCGTTTACCGTGGCGAGGGCGGCAGCGGCAGCGGCACAGGCCAAGCCGCGAAGCAACGAACGAGCCATGTCGCCTCGGGGTGTCGATGCTCTCTCTCCCTTCTCTCACGTTCGCGCGACGGTCGACGTCGCTTGGTGCGGACGGAGGAAAACAGAAGTCGAAATTCGGATGACAGGCGAGGTTAAGATGTCGGTAAGATTGGCGGGGTCGACACAGATGTCAGTCGAGGGAAAGGTGGAAACCTTGAGCCAAAGGCAAAAGGGACGACGATGGAAGAAGCGTAGTGCGATTGCGAATGGGCATGCAGTGCGGTCCGGTGCGGTGCGATGCGGTCGATGCGGTCAGGCGGGTAGTTGCACGGCAGGAGGTGCTGGAAGACGGTAGGACGTGGGTGGTCGGGATCGCTCGGTTGCAGGACTGGACTTGTGAGGAAGATGGGGGGATTGGCGTGTCACATCTCCTCGGAACCGCCAATATCAGATGGTCATCTTCTCTGGATTCCGGTATCCGCAAAGAAGTGGTCGTCGCGCCGAGTGTAATGCGTCCGATGGATGAGCGCGCTTAATGTGTGTCGTCGACGAACAGACGGGCGGTTGGACGTCTTCTCCTTGTTGCGGTGCTCTGGTGGTGATGTCGTTGATAAGGTTGGACGACAGGAAAGGCCGGGTGGGAGATGGAAAGGTCGGCAGTGGTTTGTGGTTGGAGTGGTGTGGTGAAGAGGTGGTTGAAAGGCGGGAGCGACGAAGACAAAAGTCAGCCGCCGGAAAGGATGGGAACGGTAGCGGCGGCACGCTGGCAGGCGCAAGGTCAAGGTACACGGCGGTTTGGTGGTGGACAGCAGGGAAAGCCAAGTACCTGGTGCAAGCGACTGGGTGCTGGCTCCAGTGGAGGATGTGCCAACGCCAAGACGAATGTGGAGGAGTGACGGCGGAGGCCAGTCTCAGTCGCAGCGACACAGGCCACAGATCAGCCCGGGACCTCAGGCAAGTTCGGGTCAGCTGCAGCAGCACGACGGGGATGCCGTGAGAATCGATGTGCTGGCTGGCTGTCGACGAGACGGCGCTCCGGCGGCAGTTTCGAACAGAGGAAGAGCACGTTCTTTTCGTCTGTGTCCTTCACTGGAGATGACAGATGACGATGACAACGACGACGAAGGACAGAGCCGCAAAGTCGCAGCAGACCAGACGCAGACGGGGCGCAAGCAGATTTAGATGCAGAATCTCAGAATCCCCCCATCCCGCAATCCCGCAATCCCTACCGCGAGTCGCCATGCCGTCCGTTGGCGCACCTTAACTCACACGTCGAGACCTGAGATGAACCTGGTCCGATTGCCAGGCGCGCGCAAGGAAGACGGGAACTCTACCGGACAGCAATCATCAACGTCGCCGCTGTTTTTCTTATTCCCCCGCATCTGACTGGCCCGTTGGCCCCCGGGGAATCAACACCAGAGTTTCGCCGCGGAAATTCTCCAGCGCCTATCACATCACTCCCAAGTAGGTAGGTATTTCACAGCTCACCTACGAATACCATGTACATTGCCAGGTTTCTGGAGACGGATGAGTGAGGCTTGGCTTCAGACTTTCTCACTTGCGAGACGCTGCCGTGATCACCATCAGGCCTCTCAGGTTCCAGCCCGCCCTTCTAACAGGGCCCCGGACTCCACCTAGGCTTCAGGCTTCAGGCTTCAGATGCCCTTCCGGGCAAGGTCGGGTGGGGTCACCATGGATAAATGTGCCGTGCCGTGTCGCCCACATTCGCTGCACCAAACAGATTCCGCTGGGAAAAGTCTCCGAAGTGAACCTCTGTTTGTTCGAGATACAGTAGCCAACACGTACGCCTTCGACTGATGTGAGCTCATGTATCTGATGTTTGCCCGTCCATCTGCCGCGAAACAGGCATCAATTGGCGACATTGAAGAAGCATTCTCTCGTTTCCAGTCACTTGGGCGCGCTGCGAAGTGAACCATGCCCAAATCTCCAAACTACCCGACCCGACCTCGCACCGCACCCGAGAGTTTCGAGTCATCCGGGGCCAATCCTGATCATCAGAAGAACCGTTGCACTGCACCGCACAGAATCACTGACTGCGCAAGGCCACAAAACAACAATAACAATATAGGCGCCCGATACACAACACAGCCGCAACGCAGAAGAGACCCGAGCCTCAAACTGCCTCTGGCTTGAAATACGAGACGTGTCGCGAAGAGCCTCGCGTCCAATACGGAGGCGCCGGGAGCTTGCCGAAGCCCCATTCCCCCCCTTGAGGTGAAGGAACATATGGAACGCTCGCCATAGGCCGCGGTCGTGTTGTTGTTGTTGTTATTGTTCTTTTTGCTTGTCCTGTGCGAGTGTGGCAGGCCGCAGCAATCAGGGCTGATGGTATCCATCTGCATTGCATCCCTTGGACAAGTCGAGCCTCATCTGCCGCCACTCAGAGGACCTGCACCGATCGCTGACGCATCTGATGCAACCGTTGGACCCGGTCATGGCAGGCTTCGAGACTGCCCTGTGACATCTCTCACGGGTTTCCGAATTGACGCGCACCCACGGCCCCGGCCCCGGCCCCCTTTCCCACTCCCACCTCGGGCGGAAGAATAGGGAACGCAGTCAGATCTTTTCCCCATCTTCAGCCCAGCACCCGAACAAATCCCCGTCCATCCCCTGTCAGGAGTCCGGGGTTGGTTCGCTTTGCCTGTTCCTGACGTTGAGTGTCCTGTAAGAGAAACCGATGTGTGTGCGGTAGATTGCCCAGCTGGGCGTCAGCGATCGCGAACCTCCGACACGCTGAGACGGCGAGCCCCGTTTGAGCGCAACTCAAACCGATAAAGCTCAATGCTATATTGCAGCACCCGCCATTCTCTGCGCTGCTCTGCCTCTGCCTCCCTGCCTTCAAACCTCCGCCCGCTCGTGGCCCCATCTCGCCGCCGCATCAGAAAATTTCCTTCTCTCGTTTCTAATGCCTTCATCCCGCACCCGACACACTGCAACAAGCAGCATCCTCACCTCACAGCCGCCGCCCCTTTCTACCTCACACGCAGCTGTCACTATTAACAGAAAGCTCGCCTCCAGAACTTCAGCCTTGCGCGGCAAAATCGTCGTCGACAAGCGAGCTCGTCCAGGTCAAGCCCTCAATTTGCCGCCGTTGTTCTTACCAGTTCGGCAGTTCGGATCTGCCTTCAAGGACATCCCATATTACCTTGGGGACGTGTCTGACTTGTGATACAGTTCGGCCAGGTCGTGTTCGAGCCCGGGTCCAGATTCATCACAGACTCAGGCTACCTGGGGCTCGTTGGCTTCTTCGACACTTCTGGGTTCAGAACATCAGGTGATGTCGGTACTCCGGTCGGTTCGGACTTCTCACGCCTGTCCAGGGGCGGCTTCCTCGGCTTACCGTTGATAAGTAACGTGTGTTTGCCCTTTCAGTTGTCCCGCGCATGTGGTGTCTGGCCACGCAACTGTACACCTTCGCTACGCGTCGCCACGCGATTGTTCTCCGCCGTGCGTTCTTCGGACTGCGCTGCAATCCCGAACCGATCGAAAGAAGCTGTCCGTTTGATCAGTCGTTGGGCCAGTTCGGCCGAATTGCCTGTCATGATGCTGCCACTTTGTCCATTCTCAACACCGCTCCGAGGTTGTGTGATCAGCAAAACCCTCCTTTTGTGCGTTTTACTGGCCAGTCAGCTAGCTGCAGGGGGGCCACATCCCTCAACCGCCCATACTCTTTCGCGACTTCACAGGGTGAAGGGAAAACCCTCCTGGACAACTTACCCCAAATCTGTCTTCCGCTACGAGACCAGCATGCCCGGCTCTGACTCCGGCGCGGTCTGCTGGGCTGTTCCTCGTTGGCGCATCAAGACGAGAACAGAAACAGTAACAAACCCTCTTCATCAAACACCCGGACCCCGGTGTGCTTAACTCACCGTCCGGCACCCGCCTCCGATGTCAAACTTCAAGCTTCCTTCGTCATTCGAAAGATGAACTCTGGACGATTCGGGCAGGTAGTGATGGAACGCTTGTCCCATCAGATAGTATAGCCTTTGCCGTTGCATTATCTGCATTGATCTCGTCCAACACTGCTGCGCTCTACTCGCTCGTCATCCAGTTCAAGTTGACGAACGCCATGCCAATGCAAACATTGTTTGCGGTTCGCCCGCCCTCCCATTCGGCTCCTTCGGAACTTTCTTCGCATCTCTGCTTGGTGATCGACCATCGTTCAGTCTCAGATGCCAAACTTGTCCCCATGCCTTCCGCGTGACAGGAAACCCCATATCCCGCTGCATGTCGACGTCCTTTCTTCTTTTTATCCCCGCCTTCTTCTGCAAATTCTCGTTGAGGTTGGGCTGATCAACATAGCCTCAACTACTTTCAAAACAGATGTTCATAGGTCATCATAGAATTGCTGTAGATTTACCACTCCCACGGGCAAAGTTGATTCTCCCACGGACTTTGTGGTGCTGTCCAAGGTTCCATTCTAGGAGAGAAGAAGGGAGGTGCCTAGAGCGAGGAAAGGCAACTTGTCGGTCGCGAGCGACGCTTATGACCTCTGCAGGACCTGGACCAGGCGGTCGTGGAGCTGGCTCAGACACAGCCTATGTCTGAGAAGTCTGCTGATCCTGGATCTTTGGCTGCCGACCAGCGTTCTGACTACCGAACCTTCCCCAGACAGTCCCGTCTCTTACCCGCTTTGTTGAGCCGCAAACATCTCCCAGGGCGAGGTCGGCAGTTGCCTGTCATTCATGCAGTTGTACGTGAATGCTTCAAGGTTCACAAAGTCTCGGAGCTGATGATGATGCTGGCTTCTTCATGCTGGCCCCCGACCAAAGCTTTTCTTGGTAGACTCTCCTACACACCACAAACTCTCCCCCTACTCCCTCTCAACTTTTGCCTTTGGCCCATCGTCAGGAGTTCAGGCACCGAGAACGAGCCTTTATGTTTCTTGCCACGATCGAGTCACGTCGAGGGAACGGACCCTGTCGGATGAAGTCACTGCCAAAAGGGGCGTTGTGATGGTTCGATGGAGGGGATGAAGAGAAGACTTTCGTTTATGAAGTTTAGCGATCGCCTGCCTTTGCCAGGATAAAATTAAAACCAGTCAACGCCAAATGCACTCCATGTCCATAGAGACTGGCGAAGCGATCAAGCACAAGAAGGCTCAGCGCTGCACCAGCATGGAGTGCTTCGAGGAGGTGGATCTCCATATGCTGTCATACAAGCCCTCAGTCCGGTAAGAAGCCCGCGAGCTTGCTGAACATGTGGACGATTCGTCCGACCCTAAAGTCATCGGACTGGGAATCGTGGGAGTTTGCCAAAGACTCCCGGGTTTCGGACGTAGAAACCAGTGGGCGAGCATTGTACGCAACGACATGGCTCGGGAAGCAGCCGGTCACAGAGCAAGGCTTTGTTATGCCGCCGGGTCCGACTCGGAGACTTTCTGCCCGGCGGGAACGAGAGTTGGTTCTTTGGAACAAGAACGTCAAGTCTGATGTTTGGAAGAGAGAAACGAACCATGTCGTGGCAGACGGTTCATCCAAAGATGTGCCGAAAACAGGAGAAAGCATCGAGAACTCGAGAGCGAGACTTGGACGTCGTCCGATATCGCTGACACAGATTTGGTCTGGTATTTGACGATAGTGTTTGGCTGATCATCTTACACACAGGGCGAAATACTCGAAACGGGAGAAAGCATCGAATCTTGTCATTACTGCACCAACGCCCCTTTGCCATTTGGTCAACGGCCTTTCTTGGCCAGCGTTCTCCGCGAACAAGTTGGAATTTTACGATCAGTGCATGATCGAACTTCCACGTTCGCGTTCGTCTGAAATATGTGTTCGGACTTGACCTGGGGAACGTTCCAGAGAAGAAAAGGGGTTCGTTGTCTTCGCGTAGCCACGCGACCACCTGGTCAGCCCGTCGCCACGGACTCCAAGCGCGGCAACGATGGCGCCGAGTGTTCCTTTCTTCATATTTCCTCCATGTCTTCCAAGTCGTCCAGAACCGGCCAATCGCCAACCTCAACCCGCTCGGGCCTCACGAAGACGCCATGCTTCAAGGTCGAATGCTCGCCCCAATACCTAGTTCCACTGATGCTGCCGTCATTCTTTCCAACGGGTTCATCAAGGTGAACTCCGATCCAGGGACCCAGGCCTCCGGGGATCTCCTTCACATCTCCAAAGTATTTGACGACACCTCTGCGAGAATCCTCGCCTCCAACTCGGCAACGCTTGCCTACCGCAATGCCCCGCTGGTCAATTTCCTGCTGGAGAGCCGCAATCTTGGCCTCCTCAATGCTTGGCGCGTCAGGATCGAACCGACCCAGCTTTTGGGCCTTCTTCCATGCTAGGACGGAGTCGGTCTTTTTGGCATACTCCTCCTCCGGCATGACATACTTCTCAACACCCGTAGTGTCTGTGAAGTTCGGGCGGGCTCCTGCCGGCCGTGTGTCGGCCACCTGACAGAGGTGTTGTTAGCACAGTATACTCCAGAGTAACAAAACGCCAGACATCCAGTCGGGCATCGCCATGGGAGGCCTCAAGACGATTAGGGCGAGGGCCCGAGTGGTAACTTCGCCGCCTTATCCGGGTCACTGAATTTGGCGAGGCGGCTAGTGAGGATATGTGTACTGGACAGTGGTGGCGAGGCAGACGGGGCAGGGAGAAGCGCCAGCGAGCCGCCATAGGCGAGCTGAGAAGGGGTACAGGTAGCAGAACACAGCCCTACTTACATGCAGCTCTGCATAGGGGGCGAGCGGGAAAGCTGTCAAATGCGCGTTGTCCTCATCGGCAGCCTCAATCGGAATGCTCGCCGAAGCGGTCTTGAGGCTAATTCTCTGGGACGAAGGGGGGATACCCGTGATGGGCTCCAGCTTGGATCTCAGCTGGCTGATGGTCCATGATGGGGTAATACGGCGCTCTGACGACGAGTTTTCCGAAATGACTTGCAGAGGAACGTCGGCCATGGTGGATGACTTGGTCTGGTTTCCTGGTCCGAGTGGAATGGGATTCGGGCTAATGGTCGGCTGCAAGGAACACGTGGGGCGGGTTGAGTTCCTCGGAGGTTCTGGCGTAGCGTAAGGTAAGGTGAGGTAGGTAGACAGTAGGGGGAGAGGGCGGCAAACTTGGTCGATAGAAGTTGCCGAAGGAGTTGTGACGGCGCAACAGGGTTCAGGAACCAAGCGTCTTGGGTGTCAACCGGACAATTCTTTCGTTGGCTGGGGCGAGAGCAATGCACAGTAGGGCTGGATAGTCCCGTTGTATGCAAGTCAGACGCACGACCCAGTCGGTTGTTGGGCTGTTGTAGGCACTTTGATGCTTGTGGTGCTTTTGTCACGGGTTTAATCAGGGAGGGAGGGTATGGAAACCTGTCCGGTGACGTTGGGTGTTGTTGCAAAGCGAAGGTCCAGTCGGGTTCGGGCTCGATGAGTTGACGAGGTGTGGTTGACTTGTCGTGTGCCTGAAATGAGTGAAATGGGCGAAAATCGGTCGAACGTGGAGGCGGTTCAAGCCTCACTACCCAGGAAGTGGGTAACGGAGGGGGTGTGCACCTAGCGCGCCTCAGAGCTTTTCTTATTGGTGCAGCTACATGGCGTCAGCCCCACACGCCAACTCAGGCTCCAGCCACAGTACGTAGCTTAGGTAGCTTGGTGCCTCCCGCCCCCAAACTTGGATGGAAAGGGTACGTCTCTCTGCGGTGATGACTTGTCAACCCATCCACACTTCACCCTCTCACCCTCTCATCCTCACCCGATCTCTGGCTGTACACCGCTAGATGACAACTATCGATGCAAGTACGAGAAGGCGAGGGAGAGAAACGGGAAGGGGAAGAGAATGAGGACTGTACCATGCGCAACTGCGGCACGCCAACCTCTGGCAGGTATCCGAACTTGAATCCCGCCTTGCTTCATTCCTGCCCAGGGGCCTACCAGGCGGCTGCTCGACGCGAGTCTGAAGCTGGGTCATCCACGATACAACGAGATCGAAACGTGTCAGCCCGGTTCCTCATTGACGGGTAGCTCGTCCCGCGAAAATAAGAATCTGGCTTTGTGGCACAGTCGTACAAAATCCAGGTGCAACCGTCCGAGGCCGCTTCAGACAAGTTTAACCTTCGGCCGATGGGAACAACGCTATTGACAATGATTGGCGAGTCTCCGTTTGCAGACCACAATCTACGGGAACCGTTTGGTCGGGAACCACAGCATGGCAACAGCGGCATCGATGCAGTCAAACGCCAGATTTCGCGCATGCAAAGCCCCGTCTGGTCTGGTCTGGTCTGGTCTTCTGGTCTGTCTGTCTGACAAAGCCAGGCCTACGCCCCAATCCTGGCCTGTCTACATGTGCTAAGGTATGCAGTATCATCAAGCATGTCAGTCACCAACCCGCAACAAACGGATTTCGCCCGGGACTTCCTGGAAGAGCCCAAAGGTGGGTGTGTGGAATGGGGCAGACACACAAGGCATATCGCAACCATTCGGATACAACCAGAGAGCCCCTCGCGATCCTACTTTTTTGGTGCGTGTAACCGGCCAGCAGCGACAAATCACCACAGTGCATATTCGTTCATGATTTCATCGACCCCAAAAGATGCACCACCCTGTGTGCAGGGCCAACGAGCAACCAGAAGTTCCAGCCAGTAAGAGCGGGCGCAGCACAAACGGATAAGATGAAACATCCACGATCATGTTCGTTGCAGAATCATGATAACCCACACACACACCTGCGAGACCGCGCGCGCACACACACACACACATACGCACACACATTCTTCGGGCTCCAGTTTGGTTAGTTAGGCGAGCATGGGACAGTCGCTCGCGGACGGGCACGGCAAGGAGCACGTTCTCTGTTCGATTCGGGATGGACAAACCCTTTGATGTGAAGGGCTTGCTTTTCCAGAACAATCCTGGCACTCGTTCTGGGAAAGGAAAATCCTTCCTAATCGTCTATGCAACATCGTCACAAATCACTTGTCGGTCTGAACTCGACAATAGCCCAGAGCAATCGACATTATAGTATTTCTCGTGGAATTATTATTGTGAGGACCTGGGAAAGAAGGAAAAACGACATATTAGCGACGTCAGATTGCTGCTCATTGGCCGTCAGCCCAGGGTAGCTCAGCCCCAGACTGCAGTGACAACCGACAAATCCTTGGACGATGCTTGATGTTTGATCCGTCACGGGCAAACTGCCTCCACCACACGCCAGATCTATCCTTGCTACCCGATCCGCCGATGGCCTGCCGCTATGCCCAAGGAAGATCCGGTTCTGCAATGTTGGCTGACGTTCACCGCCACGTTGGGTTTTCTTTGTGTCACCGACAATTCGTTGTTCTGGTCGAGTAATGCGAATCCGATCTCTGGCACTCGCCCCGACGCGGAAGGAAGCACTAGTGACAGAAAACGAAGAAGAAGAAGAAGAAGAAGCAGAAGACGAGATGTTGTTTTAGCTAGGTCGGCCCCAGGATGGGCATGATGATGACAGGGATATGCGGAGTGCATACATCAATGGGGCAGCTTTTCTGCCCCAGAGCCGTACGAGCTTCTCACAACGCTCGCAACCTGAACAATTGGCAATGTGCCATCCGCACAGTTGTTGTGGACATGCCCGTCAATCTGTTCGTTCTCGCAGATCCCCTCATGACGTCGGCACCAGTCATGGCGCGGGATAACTGGTGAGGCAGCTCCGGGGCAGGGATCTGGCCAGGCGCATAGCCAGCACAGCGCGTCTGGTCTGGCTATAGCACAGGGTGTTAAGGTGGTCGGCAGACCTACCGACGACAAAGATGGAAGTCCTATCGCCCGTTGTTACCCTGGCCCTTGTTTCCAGTCTATTGCCAGACTACCATTGCAAATGCAGCAAAGTCTGGTGTCTCGCCTTGTTGATGGGATGAGAACCCCGAGGCTGGGTTCCCCTGAGACGGCGCTCTCATCGCGCGAAGCTACGATGCAAGGCCAGCGCGCGAATGGAAAAATAATATTCTGAGGAGGTGCAGGTGCAGCAAGGAGAATTTCCAATGAAAGTATTTCTTTTAAACGTCAGCCCCGAAATGGGATGCGACCCCAGCCGAGTGGTGCCTGGTGGATTGGCAGGCGGTTGCTAAGTACGTCGAGAGCTGTTTGATAGGCTCTGAGTTCACTCGGCACCACCAACAAGGAAACCGACATACATACGCTTCAGCTCACTTGACCTGCTTACTCGTCGACGACAATGTGGCGGCTGTGTTGGGTATGCCCGTAGCCCTCGCGCAGATAAGGGCGACAGGCTCAATATGAACAGGGCTTGCAGAACTTGGCGGGCCCAAATGACGATAAAATGGCATTATATCAGATCTGGCTACTTTACGAGCAGCTGGGGAGGTGTTTAGCCACATTGGAAATGCAAACGAAAGACAAGACGATGACACGTGCGTGGGGACAAGGTCGTGTTTTTAATTGCTTTGTTCGGACAACGACAGACCAAACATGCCGGGTCGCCCGCCCGGTGTCGGTGATCTTTCATCTTGCTGCCATTGTATGGCGATGTCTAGATGACTAGAATGAAGGTCTCGGCGCTGCTGCCCCCCTTCCCCCGTGCAATGGAGCCCCGGTCCCTGAATAATGAGTACCTGGACGCCAAAGCTGGCTGGCGGCAGACAGCGGATGGCTGGTCGGGCACTAGGCCGGCCGCTCTATCCACAGCCGTATGTATGTCATCTACCGAGTGATAGGCAGGGTCTGGAGCTGAGCCGGGGGATGCGACGAGGCTCTGATTTATGTTTGGGGATGCAGGCGCATATCATTAGCACCGGCTGCGCGTGTCACGATGCTTTCGTGAGGGAGGGCGATATGCTCCTTCTTTCGAGTCAAGGCAATGAGAAAGTCAATGCCTGATCAAAGCAGCGGTGAGCTGTCTTAGTCATGTCGTCGACGGCCTTGAGACGATTCAAGCTGGACGCATATAATTTGCGTCGGTGTAGAGAAACGGGCGTTTAGGTCAGGACAAGGCAGCATTAGAGCAATCTCCATGTTCGCCCACCCACAGATCAGGGCTGATGGCTGACCGACATCTCCCAGTGGTGTCCATGTTACTAGCCATGCCGTTGGGTACCAGCCGTCGTCAGCTAATCACGAAGCTACCTTGACTTAGTTCGACACCGGGCCTTGGGCCAGGCAGCGTGGGAGTATTCTGGCTGCGACCTTCCGGGAGTTGAGGCACACGAGGTAGGTTGTATGGCATTCTGCGATGTACGCTTTCCTGTACAGTTTGGGGCGGGAAGCCAGAGGGACGCTGCTTGCGACCCTAGTTGCACAAGTCGTGGTGGATGGATGCCGTGGACCGTCCGCCTCCGCCTCCGCCTCCGCCTCCGTCTCCGTGTGCATCCCTCATTCCAAGACCACGAGCAAGACGGCAGACTGAGACCAAGACAAACTTACCTTACCTTACCTGTGTGCTAGTTTAGCGGAACTTTATGAGGATTTATGTTGTCTTAGCGTTTCTGCCCTGCCTTACCAGAGCCAGGTCTCCGTCAGCAGTGGGACGGGCACGCGCAAGGAGGAAATGCCGCGAAACAAGTACGGTACATGCAGCAGAGGATGTCGACGTCGTAGCACCGCGGACAACCGGCTTAGGTAAGATGAGGTAGTCATGTAGCTTCGGCAGGTAGGTAAGGTAGGTAAGGTAGGTAAGGTAGGTAAGGTAGGTAAGGTAGGTAAGGTAGGTAAGGTAGCTAGGTAGCTACCTGCCTTGCTGCGTACCGCAGTACGTTGCGCGGTACGTACCCGGACAGCCTGAGGTCTAGTCCTTGCCTGCCTATCGGGACATTTACTCGGAAGGTGCTCTAGATTTGGGAGGGAGGAAGGAAGCAAAAAAGAAAAAGAAGCAACGACAGAACAAGTGAGAAAATATCGATTTTCTGATCTCACACCGCGCCGCTCTTGAGGTACATCGCCCTACTGGGTACATGTCCCCGGGGAAGACGATTCCGTCCCAGCAGCCAATATTCAATCTTGCATGTCGGTTCCAAAGACCCAAAAGAGCTCCGCGTCCTCGCTATCGGTGCTGTTGTACAACAGAGTGTCTCTCCTTGTACACGCCTTCGAACCCGAATGGCCGCGATATTACTTCTTTTCCCTTTCGCTGGCCTTATTTGCTCCCTTATGTACCGCCCCGTCGTCATGTCAGGCACCGGTACCGTGTGGCTGATGCAGTTCAAGGCTTCGGGAGACAACAGACAAATGTCAAACGGCCCAATCAAGCCATATGTGGCTTGCGGACACCGAACCACCAGGAAGACGTCGTGGCCGCCGCCGCCCTGTCCACATGGTGGGTGGTTGTGGGTTGATCATCATGGGTGATGGTGGTGCGGCAAAAGGGAACAGCAAGCTTCAAGGATGCGACGACCGCAAAAAAAGGGCTGCTGGAAAAGCCGCTAGCCAACACAGCACCCAGCAAGCATGTCCCAGGCTTGCATGGCGATCATGGTTCATGGCAACTTGATGCAGCCAGGTCTCTGCACAAGCTCGCAACCTGGATTGCCGCCACGGGAAAAACGTTACCGCCCCGGTCCTGGAACTCTTTTTGCTGGACAGACGCTGGACGCTGCAAGCTGCGCTGCGCTGCATATCTGACCGCCAGTTCATCATTAGACCAAGGGCCAAGCCGAAAAGCATCACACACAAAAAAAACAGACAGAGAAGAAGCAGGGCAGGCCAAGGGCCGGACAACGCAGCGGAAGGGCGAGCAAGCAGCCCCCCTCCTCAAGACAACACAAGACAAGACAGACCGGCTTCGTGAGGGCTGTCCCTGGCTTGTGGCCAAGGTCATGGATGTTCCAAGGCTCGTCGAACTGGGACGTGTGCAGAAAATTTCGACGAGAGCATGAAGGGCATTGATGAATGTTTCTCGAGCCAACCCAGCCCTTTCAGCCCGTCCTGGGGACTGTCGACGGCTCTCGACGACTCGCTCGGCAGTGGCGCATTGTCAACGTGGTTTGTTGGCTGTCCGGCCTTGTCGAGACGCCTCATCTTACGCCGCCCATTGTCAACCGCACAGACGTCGGGGCTCACTGCAACTGTTCTTCCTTCTTGTTCTCCCGCTGCCGTTGCCGCTGCCATATGCAGAGCACAGCACTCAAGTGCACTGCCGGCGCTTTTTTCAGACTGCCCAGCTCAGCTCATCAAACCGAATCGCACCGTCGAGTGTCAGTGGCTCCAGGCGCTAATCCGCGGAAGAGGAGCCGCCCAAGACAACACAAGGACAGACATGCAGCCTGATTGCTTGATCGAGCAGGGCCTCGTCGTCAGGATCGGCATCGAACGGCATGCGCATTTGGGATTGGAATTGAGATGGGGATTGGTACCGCCTAGTTCAGCAAGCTGCCAAAACACGCACAGGCGCAGGTATCATCCGTACAGGCTCAGGCACTGGTAACGGCGGGGCCATCCAAACCAAAGCGAAGCAAGCAAGCAAGCACCCAAATGGCGGAGCAGCAGCTGCAACAACCACAACATCAACAGCGGTGGCATCAAGACCTCAGCGCGCAGCTCACCTTCTCTTCAGGTTCGGTTCCTCAAGCTTGTCCTCCCGGCCACCAACAAGCATCGGAACCCTCGCGAGCCTACTGGCGTTCTCTACCCTCGGCCGACTGGCCCATCCCTCTTGTTCGACAGCTCCCGCCGGTGTCCCAGTCTCCGGTTCGTTAGGTGTTTCTTGGCTCTCGCCTTCTTCGCTGCTCGACTATGCGCGCCGTCATACTTTCGCTTTTTGACTTCTACGACCGCGTGCCGGATTCAGGGCACCAACCAACCACGGGACCGCGAGTACGAAGCTACCCGTCGCCTCCGGAGAGTCATAAGAATCAACGTTGCGAGGTTTCCCCCCGCCAGCTGCCAGCCAGATCGTCAGCCGGGCGCGAGGAGGATCCCATCCACAAGACACAAGACAACCCACCAAGCTTGCCTACCAACCAACCTACCTAGTAGCCAAAGTCCACTCGACTCTTCACTGCATCAGCAACCGCAGGTTTCAAACAAAGACTCCACAGCACCCGTATGCGGTTTTGTGACACCTGCGTCTTTTCCCACCACATCCCGCCCACGCAGTCTCTCCTCTCTCCCACGCTACGCTTGTCTTGCCCTAAACACACTCTCGCCGCCAGTCGCTCGGCCCTGTCGGGTTCTAGGAAGATGGATGGGCCCTGCACCTTTGACGACCTCTCGTTTCCCCCCCTCCTCCATCTGTCTCTGAACTTTTCCCGCCCACATTGATGAGATTTTCACCCGCCTCCAACTCGGAACTGATGCCCTGCGACCTGCGAGGAGCTGTGACCAAGCCTGCCCATCAGACACGGACACGAACATACCCTTATCCAGGCAAATCCCATTGTCTGCGTTTCTCGGATTCCGTCTTTCGGAGCTGTCATCCAGCCAGCCAGGCCCACCAGTGAATTTAGCTTGGGCTTCGCATTACACGCGTTGGCCATGGGCGGCGGACTGTCTATTCGACTACGGCGCAAATGCCACTTGCATGGCTTTGTACTCATACTACTAGCAGCTAGAGTATTGGTTGCTCATGGGATTGCAGTGTCCAACAAATTAGGCAGTCTCTTTGGTATTTTCCTCTCATTGCATTTCTCTCAATCCCTCACCGTCCTCGTCTCCTATTCAAGACCCCTCTTAAGCTACAGCGTCCAGGGTGTCGACGTGCGGGAGAACATCAGCACCAGGCCTGCCGCTAAACAAGGCATTGGGCAGGGGGGTGTATGTTGGAAAAGAAAGCATGGAAGCCACCTGGTGTCTGTGTGTGCGCGGCGGGAAGGGGGGGCGTGTGTCTTTCAAACATGTGCTCAACTAGCCCATCCATGTAGGTTCCCAAACTATGCCTGGGTGAGGTCAACTTCCTGAGCCTTATTCGACCACCTCCACCGCATCGCATTCTTCAATGAGGGCAGGGCAAAAGACGGGTTGGCCCAGGCAAGGCAAGGGACCGGCGGCATCAACAAGATCCCATCATCTACCAGCACTCACGCAGTACCTCCCTATATGCGACCTTGACATATATGCTCTGCCCTATTGCTACGTACACTCTTACTGTAGCTGCCACTGCGTCTGCCGGCTAGCTACCGTATTGTCTGTTACTGCTGCCGCTGCCGCTGCTGCTACTGACTGCTGCTGCTGTTTCTGCTCTTCTCACGCTGGGAACTGCTTTCCAAAACCTACCCAACCTTTGCCCTTGCCAAACACACAGCAGCACACACCACACACACTTCTCCTTCTTCTTACACCTCTTTTCACACAGCGCACATACGCACACACACATACCACATGCCTACCATACACACCACACACGCACACACACACACACGCTACGCTACCGCTCCTCGTCGTCTCTTTCCCTTCTCCACAGCCTCGGTGGCCCTCTCTCACACATACTCTCACGCGCTCCTGCTGGACTGCTTGCTGGGTTGCTGCCGCTGTGGTGCCGCCGCTGGGCTCGTCAACCTCATCCCGCCGTCTTCTTCTTTTTTTCTTTCCTCAACTCACGCCCTTCCACACGCCCCTCCCTTGCTCCCACTCAAGTCTCCTCTCGTTTCTTCTTCGATGACTTTCCTCTCGTCAGTTTAAGAGAAGTCTTTCTGGCCCTGGCTGTCACTTTGTTAATCAGACCCCGGTCTCCGTCCCCCACCTCTACCTCTCTACCTCCACTACCTCTTCAACCCATCACCGTCCCTCCAACTACTGCTTCCTTGGTCCATTTTAATTCTTTTCTCTTCCATTCACAATCCGCAGCACCGCAAGTTCCCGACGTAGACTGGCTTGTACCTTGTTTCGTTGGCCTCTACCGACTTTCCGTAGGAGAACGATGACTCTGGCAAAGCTTCGCTTTCTGATGAAGACTTCTAGCAGCCTAGTTTGACTGACGTATACTTACGCCGACGCCCTCCCGGCCTGCCCTGCCCTGCCCGCCTGCCTGCCTGCCTGCTTGCCTCATCACCAGGCAAGCTCATTTCCCCGATCATTGGTCACCAGCCTCTCGGACTGGCCCAATCATGTTGATGACTTCCTTCAAAAACACCGCCAGTTACGCACCCGTCTTGATCTGAGCTCAGGTCCTCCTTCCTTTTCAGATCTTTTTCCCCTTTTCACTCTCCACCAGGATACACGGGACGTTTCCCATCTCACGAGGCCAGAGCCGTCCATTGTCCTGATACAACACGCTCACGATACCTCCACTGCTCCTCTCGTCCGCAGCTACGGGCTCCTTTGTCACTAATACCCACTCGTCAACGACTCTCCGGTCCATCTCCAACTCCATCCTGCTGCCTTCTCCAGCGAGTCGACCTTGCCCAGATCTCTGCCTGCGAAGCTGGGAGCACTTCCCAACGAGCCCACGAGTACTCGATACGCCCCTCAGAAAGGTCGGAACATCTCACCGACCATCGCCCCTCCAGCTCCATTTTTAAGAAAAATCCGGCCGCCTCCTGGGTGGCGTTCCGCAAACCGAAAAGCTGGCGCGCGTCTATCGCGCCCATGACACAAGGCCGTATCCCACTTACTTAGGCGGCAAAACCGTCACCGTGGATATCGCGTCTCTCCTGAAGGCCCCCGACTCAGATGAGTCCTCCGCTGCTCCTCCTCAACACGCTCGATCTTCGTCAGTCCCCTCCACAACCGCAACCACGGCGGCCACGGCGCCTGTCAGCGGACTACCTCCGTATGTCCCGCCACCCGTAGCACCGGGCTTGGCTGCGAGCGGCAAGCGCGCCATGCCGCCGCACGTCGCGGAGTCTCCGGCAAAGAAGCAGAGCAAGTGGTCGCCGGAGGAGGATGCGCTAATCATCGAGCTTCGGGGGAGCGGGATGAAGTGGGAGGACATTTCGAAACGCCTGCCGGGACGGAGTGCCATCAGCTGTCGACTTCATTACCAGAACTACCTCGAGAGACGAAGCGAATGGGACGAGGAGCGCAAGAACAAGCTCGCACGGTTGTACGAGAGGTACGAATCGCCCCGTCGAGATCGTGGAAGAAATGCGGTCTTCCATCGCCCGACAACGCGGAGAGCTGAGCTAACCTGGTGTCCAGATTCAAACCGGAGATGTGGGCGAAAGTTGCAGAGGAGATGGCAGTTCCTTGGCGTGCTGCGGAAGCTATGCACTGGCAGCTGGGCGAAGCGGACATGGCCCGGCGTGCTGGCGTGGTGCCTTTCTCCCTCACAGCGGTCAACGTCGATCAACCAGGCGGCAGCCACCGACACTCGCCCTCTCGCGGCCACATGCACTCGCAATCCCAGGGCAGTTTACCTCGGGACATTGGCGGACCTTCCCCGCGATACAGCCGACCGCCTCCCGGCATATCACCGATTCCCGGCGGCCGAGTCATTGCTGCCAGGCGTGAGAGCATTCCTGGACGGCCACCTATGGGTCCGGATCCGAACGAGGGCGTACAGCTGGCGGGCATTGGACCGCCGGGCGGCCCCGGCCTGGCTCCGATCCAAGGCCTGCCGCCGGGCCGAGGTGCAGGGATGCTTCCGGGAGTAGCCGAACTGACAACCGGCGTGAGCCCGTACAGCACCCCAGCGTACGCGATGGGCGGCATGCCTACGGCTAGCCCCGTACCCAGCGCGAGGGCTAGTCCAGGCCCGCTGCTGCCAGCCCTCCACTACCCTCCTCACGAGCCTGCCGGCTCCAAGAGAAGAGCGAGCCCGGGTACCGAGATGGGCGCACGAGAGACGAGCCGACGACGGCACTTGGATCCTCGTCAGGAGGAGATGGAAAGGCGACGTATGGCATGACAGTAGGGCGAGCAAAGGTGGCGAGGCGAACTTGGAGTTGGGAAAAAAAAACCTGTTTTATTTCAAGGGGTAGAGGGGTTCGGCATGGCCATCGTGTGCGCACCCCCCTTTTCCTCTTTTTCATGATAGCATGGGGAACCTCCGGGGTTTGTGTTGATTTTTTTTCCTCATTTGCTCGTGGTGTTGTGAGAGGCACGAGAAATGGGAAGCACTGGCATGTTGCATCGGGATCGGAGCAAAAATCTTGTCTTCATCTTTTTTACTTCTTCTCATACACAACAACATCGTTACCACCACCACGCACACGCGGCGGGCTTGACAAGCTTTCCCCCATTCCACGTCAGTCAGTCAAAAAATCTCGGTAATCGGGCCCCGCCTTCGCTCCAAGCGAGGAGGGATTTCGTGTGTCCTTCACCACCATCTACCTTCCCCTACCCCGCCTCTTTTCTTCTACTTCATGTCATTTAACTTTTATTTCTCCTTTTTCTCATGTTCGAAACACACATGCTCTGAGCCGGCGACGTGGTATGCGAAGAGAAAACAAAACCTTTTTTTTATTTGCCGTTGGGTTTCCACGGTACCCGGCAGGTGGGGTGGGCTGGGGCGGAGTGAGGAACGGGTTAAGGGGGAGATGGAACCAAGGAGTTTATCGTCATTGCTATTTTTGTGTCACAAGGAAACATGGGTGAATAGCTCGGTGGGTTTGGTGTTGTCGGGTTTGGTGTTGTCGGGTTGGGTGTGTGTGTGTGTGTGTGTGTGTGTGTGTGTATGTGTGGGCGCGTGGATGAAACTTCGTTTGTATGTATTGTCTCCTTGTGTATCGGGGAGAGGAGGGGGAGGAGAAACGAAAGATGTCACTTGATATGAAGAGATGGGATATGGTCATGATAGAATTGCAGGTCCCTAGATCACTTGTTTTCCCTTGCCTCTTTGTCGCCAGTCCTATCATTTCCAATGTGACGCCCTCCCTTTTGTTTTTGCTGCTTCATTTTTGTTGAACTATGAGTCCCGGCAGAATATGGCCCACCAGTTGTCTCTTTCGTAGCCGCTCTCGAGAACTCTGCCGCCCACAGCCACGACGTCCTCTTCCAGCTCGCCCTCGCGGTAGAGGTGGTAATAGCGCTGGTAGGTCGTGTCCTTGGGCTTCTTATATTCCTCGGCGGCGGCCTCGGTGTCAGTGGTCTTGCTGCCCTTGGTGACCCACGAGACGAGCTGGTCCTGGTCCGCGCCGGCGTCCCATCCTCGCCGGCTGTTCCCTTGCTCGAGGGCCCAGACCATGACGAGGACTTTGCCCCCTCCTTGTTGGCCTTGGCCGCCCGGCCGGACGGAGGACAGCAACGCGGCGACGGCGGCACGGCGGCGCTCGCGGGTTGACATGTGGTGGATGACGGCAATGGAGATGGCAAAGTCAAAGGCGGAGGGGCGGTAGGGGAGAGCCAGGGAGTCGGCGACTAGCACCTGGTTTTTGGGGGTTGCTACTGGCGGAGGAGGAGGAGGAGGAGCAGTCTCGGCGAGAGCTGCAGCAGCGGCAGCGGTAGTGGTGGACTTTTTGCTCCCGCCCTTCTTCTTCCCCCCTTTGGGCGCGTTCTCATTGTAGAACGGGGGCTGGTAGTCCCGTGCGAGGGAGACGAGGTTCGCGCTCCGGTCTGAGGCGATGATGTAGAGGGATGGGTTGACGCCGATGTACTTGCCGTTGCCGCAGCCGGCGTCGAGGCCGACGGAGCCCGGGGCGAGGGACAGAAGGAAGGAAGAGACGAGGGGCCAGGGCTTGTAGCGGGTGGATGAGAAGTGCGGGGCGATGGCCTCGTAGACGGTGTGGACGTGGCGGGACTCGTAGGACTCAGCGTCTTCCTGCTGACCGTCGGTCTGAGTTTGGGCTGTTGGCGTTGATGACGGGGCTGCGGCGGCGGCGGAGGAGTCGCCGAGAGCAGAAGGGGGCTCCGGCGAATGGGGATCGGCGGCGGGCACGGCCGTGCCGGCGCCGGGTCGGGGGCCGGATGACGCTCCCATGTGGGCGGCTAGCTAATCTCTGGGCTGAGAGCTGTTGCAGCAAGGTATGCTACAGCTGATTTCCCTTTTCAGGAGGTTCGAGCTTCACAGGGCAGTGTTTGCGGCGAGAGCGAAAACAAAGCTCTGTCCCCTTGTCTAGGTAGCCGGTGTAGTGTGGCATGTAGTGTGGCAAGGAAGTGTTGTAGCCACACACCCACGCTGAGGCAAGTTTCCGTCCTGGGTGGGACAGAAGCAGAGGAGGTGAGGTGGTGCAATCTCAGCCAGGGCCCTGGTCTGCGGTCCCGTTAAGGTTGGTATGCGTTAATATAGCGCCCGTTGTCTGGGTGTGTGTTCTGTTCGTCCGGGCGGCTGCGCGCAGGCGTTGGTGCCAATATAATTAATGCAAGGGAGTAGGTTTCGAAGACAAAAATGGACGCAGAAAAATGGGTGGACTGCGGAGGGTTCGTGCGCCGCGGGCTGCAGGACTTGGAAGATGGTTTTCCTTCGCCGGGTGTGGTTGCAGAAGGGACGTGGGATGGAACCAAGAGACGACGAGGCGACTTGGAGCCAGAGGAGGAAATGAACCAGTCTGAGCGTGCGTCTGTGGCGTCTGTCTGCCTTCCTGCACTGCACCACCCCGCCAGTTTGCGCTGGCTGCTGACACTGGAGGACACTAACGTAAGGTCAGGTATCCGTAGGTAGGGAAAGACAGGAAGAAGGAAAAAAAAAAAAAAAAAAACGTGTAGGCGTTGTGTGCGGTGGGTCCTCGACGCAGAATGGGCAATGCGGCACGGATAGGTACGGTGCGGCACGCCTCAGAACTAGCGCTACGAACGGCGCGCCTCGAACGGGGTTTTGCGTTCCGGGATTAGGGCCCTTTAATCCCCGGCTCGGGGTACGCCGACTATTGCTCCGGGGTCGTACTTGATCACGAACCTACCGCCTAAACAATGCCCGTTGTGTGCCCGTGTTTGAACGGCAACGGCTCCCAATGACGGCATTCCTCCCTCGTTCGTTCGTTCGTGCATTGATGAAGAAGCGGCATTTGAGGGGCTGAGAGAACCGGCGGCATTCGACCCATGGATCGTGTGTTTGCTGGTGGTCTTATTTTCACCCTGGTCCTCCTGCATACTCTTCAGCCGCTTTGGCGATTGATTGAAGAAAAAAAGGGGGTGAGAGGGGTGTGTGGTGCGGCGTGTGAGCAACCCAGATCGAGACACGAAAGCTTTCAAAAGGAGACGTACAGGAAAGAGTAGACGTTGCATTGCTCGACCGGGGCTCGAAACGAAATTTGGAATTCCGATCACTCGGTATGAACGGATGGAGAACCACCCTGGATGATTTCTTGCGTGATTGCCGCCAGGGATCTTGGTAGCCCTCCTTGGGATTCCTGCGAACGCCCCCCGAACGGCAAGGTTGCTGACCGGAGTCCATTCCGGGAAATACAAACCTCTTCCCCCTGATGCATCGGGACACAGAATAGGAGAAAGAGAGCAAGGCGAGCGAGTGATAACCAGGGGATCAGTGTGTGATTCCGATGTTTGCTTCGATCGGTGAACGATGGGTCTCTGCATCCCTGGGTTAATTAAGTCTCTATTCGTAACGCTTCACTTACACCAGGAAAAGGGACGTCACTTTAATCGCTGCATCGCGCCGTTTCCTTTCTCGTCGGACCATGTCGTCACATGCAGCCGGAACCACTGTCGAAAAGACCAAGGGCGCCGCCGAGTCCTTGGGACCTGCTTAATCTCCGATCAGCACCAGAATTGTGCTGCCAGGCGAGATTATGTCTGCGCTGTACCGCTGGCCGAGTTACACAGTCGTCTCCGAGGCCACGTGTGGTAATTGCATGAGTGTATAGGGTGAGGTGAGGCTCGCAGAGTGTTAGCTGTAGCAGATCCAGAGTTGCACGGAGCGCCTCATTTGGGATGAATGGTTCCCTCCAAGTTCCCACACCTTGCCTGGCCGGGCGCTGACGTTATTTTGGAAGGAAGCCTGCCTCATCAGGGTTCTTCGGGAAGGAGGGATGCATAGCAGCAGGGGGTGGGTGAGAGAGTAGAATCAAACTGACGAACCGGTTCCTGCTTGCTTGCCGGGTTTCCACGGCGAGTACGTACACTACTTTGGAGTCACGAAGGAAGACGGAGTAGGCCAATTGCATATTTCATCCATTAGAAAGATTCTTGGACGGCTGCCTCCGTCCCGTTCCGAGATGGCGGATCTGGGCGCCGGCCCCGGATCCGCGGAGGCGGCCGCCGACTCCGAACCTTGTGTACCTCATCTGCCGTCTTGCATCTAGTTCCATATTTTCGCTCCACTCTGCTACACTTTGACTGGCTCAGGCGTTTCCGAGGTTCAGCGGGCTCTTGGGGTCAAACTTGTCGGTGGTGATGAGTTCGGGGTACTTGATGCCGCCCTGCTTGATGGCGCTGTCCATCGTCTCCATGATGACGAGACTCTCCGAAAGCGGCAGCGTTGAGCTCTCGAGTTTACCGTCGCGCAAGCAGCGCGCGCACTCGTCGGCCTCCCAGAACATACCGTGGCCCCAGTTGTTGCGGCCCGGGTCCGTGGGGATGGGGCAGTCGACGGCCTCGACCGTGCCGTCCTTCTTGATGAGCTTGTACGACAGCGGCCTGAAGGCGGGGTGGGCGACCTGGATTTCACCCTCGGAGCCCTGGACGCGGATGGCGGGTGCAGACTTGCCAGCGCCATCAGGGTCGGTTGCCACGCGCATCGAGGTCGTCGCGATACCGGTCATCTGGTGCTTGGGGAAGTTGAGGATCATGCTGGTGGACTCGTCGGCGCCGGTGACGGGGTACTTCTGCACGGCCGCGAGAACCTGGGGGGACTCCTTCTCACCCTCCTGCAGGTGGTATAGGGTCTGGAAGATCCACGTCAAAGAGTAGATGCCCAGATCCAGCAGAGCGCCGCCAGCCAGCTCTGGGTTGACCATGCGATGGGAGTCAGGGAAAGACAGCTTGTTGGGGTCCTCGGTGTTGTTGTTGAAGGACAGGTCGGCGGTGGCGCGGTAGACCTTGCCGATGGCGCCGGTAGCGATGAGCTCGCGGATCTTGATGCTGAGGGGGAAGTAACGGGTCCAGACGGCCTCCATGAAGAAGAGCTTCTTGGCGCGAGCGGTCTCGACGAGGCGGCGGGTTTGGTCGGCGGTGACGGTCAGGGCCTTCTCGCAGAGCACATTCTTGCCGGCATCGAGGGCCAGCATGGCGTTCTGGAAGTGGTGGCTGTGCGGAGTCGCGATGTAGATGATGTCGACGTTGGGGTCCGCGACAAGTTCGGCGTACGAGCCGTAGGTGGCAGCGTCCGAGGGGCCGTCAATCTTGTTGATGAAGTCGCGGGCCTTTTGGGCGTCGCGGGAGGAGGAGACGGCGACGATCATGTGGGCGACATCGGTCACATCGCGGGCGGCAGGGTTGGTCAAGAGATCCTTGCAGAAGGCTGGAGTGATCAGTCGTCAATGGCCAATGTTTTTTTGCCTGTGGTAAAGGAGGGCTTACTCTCGGCGATCCAGCCGGTGGCCATGATGCCCCATTTGACAGTGTGCGGCGCCATTGTGAAGTCGATGCGGGTGCTGACAGTGCTTGCAAGCTGAATCAGACTGAGGGTACAACTAGAATCGAAGGAAGTCGAGTAGCACTCTATATAGAGAGAGGAAACGACAGTTGACTGAAGAACACGGGACGGTAAAAAGGTGCGAATCGGCGAGGGTGTCTTTTCCTTTTTCAATTGCACGTCGATACGCGCCCCTCCACACCACCAGGCGCAGTAGTCCTCGGAGGGAGCTGCTGCGGGGTACGAGAGCGGGAAAACATGGGTACCTTCTTGAACACGAAACTACCTGCCTCTGGAAATATCTAGGTACTAGAACATGGCAGCAAGCGACGATGCTCAAGTCCAGCGGGCGGAGTTTCCGCCAGTCCCGCCCAAGCACCGGCTAAATTGCTCGGCGGGTGATGCTTAGAAATTGGACCTGTGCAAACCCCGAGTCTCGAAACATCATGGATGACGCCCTAGATACGCGCCTTGGGTGACGAGGATACCTACTTTGAGACGTTAGAAATGTACAGGTTCGACTCCTAGACTTTCCCCTTTGGGCCAGCTAGGAGTTTACTGAGCGAGAGCTCTCAGAGAGCTTGGGGGTTTCGCACGGGGGAAAGTCGGGACTTACCCCGCGGCGGGGTCTTCCATCTCTTATCGGCCACTGATAAGACGTCATAAACGAGCTCCGGCGGGGTATTAATCCCGCGCGTTGGCGGGAATGGGCGTGCCGAAACTAACACCGCGGAGTGTCGGCCGTTTGCATGAGGCTATTCCTGCGATATCGAACTTCTAGAAGCCCGGCTGCTACATATCTCAACGACAGTCTTGCATTGTTTTGGAAGGCAAGGGTTTCATGCCTCGCGAACCGACCGTGACCCACGCCGCTTGAGCCCCATTGCTTGATTGCATCTCCTCGAGCAAGCCAACCACTCACCAAGGTGTAACAACACGGCGTAATCTCCCTTTCCCCAGTCAATTTGCCAAGCAACAGCTGTCGTTCTTCACCGCCTGACTCACCGGCGTTATTGACTACCATGGCATCAAACACCGTCGCTCCGATTCCCCGCTTAATCTACGGCACGGCCTGGAAGAAGGCCCAGACGGCCCCTCTCGTGGTCTCCGCCCTCTCGGCCGGCTTCCGCGGCCTCGACACGGCGGCGTCCCACCACTACTACGAAGAGGGCGTCGGCGCCGGCCTGCGCACCTGGCTTACCCAGAACCCAAAGACCATCCCCCGTTCATCCCTCTACCTCCAGACCAAGTTCTCTCCGGCCCCGTCTGAGCTTCCCATCCCGGACCAGGTCCACGAGCAAGTCGCCACCTCATTCAAGCGCCTGTCTGTTTCCAAGTCTCTTTTCAAGGAGACGGTAGCCGAGTCGGCAGACGCAGCCAAAGAGCCCGCCACGGCGGACGACGAATTCTACCTAGACTGCGTGCTGCTACACTCGCCATTCCGAGAACACGAGGACACCCTCCTAGCCTGGCGTGCCCTGGAGTCCTACGTGCCCCATCGCATCCGCACCATCGGCATATCCAACGTCGACCTGGAAGAGCTGCAGGCCCTCTGCAAAGATGCCGCCGTCAAGCCCGTCGTCGTCCAGAATCGCCTGAACCCAAAGGAGGCCTACAACACCCCCGTGCGCGTCTTTTGCCGCGAGCGCGGTATCAATTTTCAGTCTTTCTGGACCTTGACGGCGAATCCAGATATTGTCAAGAGTGAACTGGTGGGGGGGATTGCTGCAGCGGTGGGGGTGAGCAACGAGGTCGCCATGTACGGACTCGTGCTAGGCTTAGGAGGCGTAAGTGTTCTGGACGGCACAACGAACGAATCTCGGATGAAGGGTGACTTGGAGGGCGTGGAGAAGGTGACGGCTTGGGCTGCGGGCGAGGGATCAGCACTTTGCGAGCAAAGCTTGGAAGCCTTCAAGCTTATTCTGGGAGAGACCAAGTGAATGAAGAAGAATGGCAGAGAGAATCATACGCCAAGACTATCCGGTAATAGTGTATTCATAGGGAGAGCAAGGTACCTCTCCCGCATTCGTGACGAAACGCCCAAGAATGCATTCTGCCACGGGGTATTTCGTAATTCGCAGAAACGCGCCAGAGCTGTCAGCCAGCCCTCATGCAAAATACATCCTCCTTCCTCGACGTCATTCCGGCGTCCCACTATGAAGTTGGCGCCCTCGTAAAGTATACTCGTAGTGGTATCTTGAAACTTGAAAGAAAGCTATGATCAATGGCGGCCAGATTATCCCTCGACTTTTCCCTTCTATCCTGCCGGGTCGCCATTATAACAAACGTGGCTCATCAATTGTCATTAATCGTCGTCGTTGTATTCTCGACTGTCGACCAGAATCACAACCGTCAAAGTTGCTGCATACGCCTCTCGAATGGCACAAGCCATACTGTTCAAAGGTCAGCTTTCTCTCGTTCAAACAAAGAATATGGGACGGCAAGTAGAACTAACCAAGTCTTGCGAAGATCAGCAACGATGGCGCTGAGGCCCCAGTGGGAACACCAAGCTCTGGCCAATACCTCGTTATCCCTTACCCCGAATGCTTCCACAACCAAGACTTGCTCCTCATCAATCTGCTCCTGGCTTGAAGCTGTATGAGGGCCCGGGTTAGAACTGGTCCGGGAGCTGCGCGCACTTTGAGACTGTCCGTATAACCCACCCCAGTCTTTGATGCTCATGATGTCGTCCGCCCGTACAGTTTGGTAGACGTAGTCGAAAAACAATGGGTGCGGCCCGTCTGAACAAGGCCATGCCGAAATGAAGGACACGTCGTAGGTAAGACGCATTGGCCACGAAACCCCATCAACAGCGAATTGGATCGTGGCATCGTACACCTTCGGCGCAGGCGGTGGTTCCTGGAATCGGTCTGGGATAGCTTTGAAGCTGAGGAGCTCAATGCGCACCGTGTCGACAACGTCGTCGGCATCCGGCCCCACAAGTTTGTACTCCTTGACGGGAAACACCTCAGCCGGAGGGCCAAGAGGGTCGGATCGCTCGCTCATGGACTGGACATCTTCAGGCGTCATTCGTTGACGGGGTCGGCGCGACCGCACTCTCGCGATCTGAGAACGGCCGAGGTCTGCCGTTGGTCGAGCGGGCCCAACCCAGCCAGCCAAAGACCTGCAAGTGGGAGCAAGGACCTTGCCAACAATGGATGAAGCAGTCCAGTACGTGTAGCTGTTCCTGTACTGGAATCCACAGTGAGGATGGAGATGTGTGAGGAGGGCAAGCGAATCGGTAGCCTTGTCAGGATCGATGTCGATCAGGGTATTCATAATCAGAAACGGGAATGTTGGCTGGTCGAAGGTTAGCTCAAGCGCGATGACGTCGGAAATGGGAGACTTACACCTGGCAGCACAAGCCCGCTGAAGAAGGCCAATGCATCAGAGCTGATGATGTCGAGACTCGCCTCGATGTCCCGCTGCTTCATGCTGTCCAGGGTTTGGCCAAGGTTTGGCCACTTCATCATCTGAGCGAATCGTCGAAGCATCTTGATCTGCCGCTTCTTCAATCTGAAGCGGAGGCTTACTGCGACATCATGAGCGTATGCCGTCAAAGTGCTGCGCTCATTGACTTACTCTGATCGACCGTCTTCCCATAGCTCTCGACCCTAACGTGCTCCCGCCAACGTCTCGCAAGTGCGAGATTCCATTGAATGGTAGGTGGAAGTTGCAGTACCAACTTGTCTTTTGCCGAGTCAGCATGAAGACTCGAGTTGATGCGGAGGTCAAGCTCCATGCTGAGCAGGAGTTGATGGCAGAACTTGAGGTATTGAGCCTGGCTGGAGTGACTTGGGTCGAAGATAAACCGCGTGACGACTTGGTTTTTGGGGTTTGTAAAGTCAATCCAATCCGGCCGTGTTAAAACCATGATCAGATCAGTAATCTGCTTGTCAAGCGTCTTGTGCGGACTCAGCAGCTTGTCGGGATCGCGAAGAAAGCGGCGGTATAGACTTCTGTACATGAATTCTTCGTCGTCATCCTCAAGGCCGGACTCCAGCTCTTTCAGACGCCTGAATATGTGGCCCAAGTCGACCTCCCGAGGCGTCACCCCGGAATCTCTCAAGGCAATCCTCGGTGGCAGTATGCTCGACATGGCAGCCCATTGGTTAAGGGTAATGGTGCCAGGGCGTTGACCGTGAAAGAAGGCATAACTGGGTTGTTCCAATGTCTCCCAAGGGTAATCGGCGAGACCAGGACCCTGCATACGGAGAGTCATGAGTTGGGTCATGGAGTCGTGCAAGTTGACCACATCGGATTCCTCGGTTTTGTCTCCGTTGGAAGACGTCGTAAAGAGAGCGTAGTAATGATCTGAAGCGTGAGGAACAGGGCGCTTGTGTCCCTTGTGAGCAGGCACACCTCGCGATACGAGGGCGACAGCATCACCGAGAGTGAGCTCTTCATTACTTGACATGCCGGACGGTGGCCATTCAGTCAGCGGTCCCTGTTCAAAAATATTGCCGTTTGGATGGGCGCGGCCTTTGCCCTTGGCTCGCGCCGGATCAGGTCTCTTTGGCCTGCGACGAGAGCTGGGCTGCGGTGGATGGCCGTTTGGAGACTCGACAGTTCTGGTGCCGCCGGACATGTCGGGTAACGACCGACGCCTCCGTGGAATGACATCTCCATCACTCGCCCTGCGCGATTCGGGGTTATCCTGTGATAAAGTCAGCCCAACAAATGCGGGAGTGAAGCGCGCGATAACGCGACGGTTGCGAGCGCACCAGTGCTCCCTTCCTCGCGAGGCTCCTGTTCCTGAAGATGCTACCCCAGAAACTTTTCTTCTCGGGTCGGCTTTCTCGATCCCTCCCCTCCTTGACGTCGGCCATGTCTCATTGATGAATTAGGATTGAGGAACCCGATAAGGGGGCCTAGGTAAAGATTGTGATGCGAAAGAAGAACAAAATTTGGGAATGCGATGAGGTCCGGGCAAGGGCGAGCGTAAGTGAATTCGTCAGTCGCGTGGGTGCGCAACAAGTGTGTCACGGGGAATGCGCCTGTCGCAGACAGAGCAAGCCGCCCGGCATCAGCTCGTGTCTGACAGGAATGAATGTCGGGACGGTCGATAAGGATATTGGGGCTCAAGGCAGCGATTGACGCATTTTTTGGTATTCTGAGGCGGTGGTTGTTTATTAGTGACGGCGAGGATGGATCAATCAAGCCCAGCCGTTGTCGTCGGAGGGATGAGAAACGGGTGTCTGTGTGTGAACGTCCGTGAGTAGTCCGAAAATCAGAGATGCATCTCAAAGTCGAGAACGACAAGGGAAGGTAAGGTAGAGTTGGGGTAAGGGCCGTGGGACGGGCTGGAGTAATCGTAGCCGTAACCGTAACCGTTGACTGCTGCAGAACAGAAATGCAGTGGCCCGTACGCAACAGAGTGCTCAGTAAGGTCGTAAGGTTGAGTTGAGAAGTATGAACCAGTGATGGCGCTCACCTCAATCCAAGGTGGTCGTTCACGTGTCGCAACGGCATGAGATGAGGGAATGAGCTCGGGCGGCGGGCGGCGGGTCTCTTGGGCGGGTTTTTGGGTTTGGGCGAATGCGGGACGTGGACAGGCGTCGTTGTGGTAGTGGTGGTAGTGGTGGTGGTGATGATAGTGGTGGGTGGACAGGTAAGGCAGGCACGGCACGGTATTCGTACGGAAGAGGAAGGGACTGAACAGGGCCAGTTTAGAACCCGAATGCTGCACCGCCCATTGAACGTTTCCAGGCTCTTATTAGTGCACCTAGGTTCTTGGTGCAATGGCAGTCTGTCCTGTCCTGTCGTGTCAAATTTTCTCAGCAGGGCTGCAGTAGCAGTAGCAGTAGCTGTCGCAATCGCCAGGTGCAGTTGCGGTTCCACGTCGCGTTGCTGCAGCAGGTCTCGCTGTTTCTCGTTTCTTAGTCGTCGGTCCCTTGCTTCATAGTTCGTTCTACGCCTTCCATCGCCGCCAACACGGCCTGCCTTCCTTGTCTTGGCCAGGTGCTGGTGGGCTGGCCAGACCGGCAGGTGCCACTAATGCTGTGGGTGCTGCCTGCCTCACTTTCATTCAAGCAGGGCGGTACCTTCCGCGGTTGGTTTCCCATATCGAATCGCCTCAGGTAAGGAAAGGTGGCTTGAACAGCTGCAGTTATCCTTTTACAGCAGCATTCAGCACCAAGTATGGCGAGGGGCATCAGCATCGGGTGGCTGTGGCCAAAAGCATGCTGCAGCGCCTGCAGGCGGGAGGCCCGTTGTGATAGGACGCGGCGCCGCAACGACCGAAACCAAAAGAATGGGAGAGCCTGCATCTTCGGCCGTCCAGGAAGGAACACCCTAGTCTTAGTCTCCCTTACCGGCATGCAAGAAATCCAAACCTGCCACGTCGTATGTCATCCCGCGCTCTCCACGTTCTCTGACTCGCATACCACCAACTTGAGGGCCTGGCTTCTACCCGAGCTTCTTCGTCTCTCATTTTTTGGCCATGTTTTCTTATTTCTGCCCCATGCCTGGATGACATGACACCCGGCTCACTCCCGATATTGGGACCCTAACCCTGGCTTTGGCCAACGTTACCGCCAACAACAAACCGCCCTGCCCGGTCTCTTGTCACCCTCGTCCATGCACGTCACTAATCGAATCCACCGTCCGATGACACTCTGGGAGCTCGACGCCCGATAAACCACTGTTCGATCGAGATCGAGCCCCCGTCTTGCTGAACCACCGCCTAGCCAATCAGTCTTCCTCCTCAGTCTTCGGAGCCGGTTCCAGCATTCTACCTACCTCCTCCCAAGACCTACGCAGACCGCTCAGGTACAGCCATCACGGACGAAACAACGGCCCAGAGTAAACCTCCATGTCGCGATACCCGCCATCCGTCCAAACTCACTCGGATGCCCGCCACCGGACTACAACTCTCTCGCTCCCAGAAACCAACATCCGACACTTCCGACTCCCGCCCCGTCCGCATAGCCCAAGCCGCCCTACGTCCATTGCCTCAGACTATCAGGAACGGCTTTTACGTCATGGACAACCGCAATCTTCTGCCCCTCGCCATCTCCAAATATTAACTCCGCGGCTAATATACGCGTCTGGCTTTGACGTGTTCTTGCGACCTAACGATGTGACTCCCCTCAGTGGACCAGTGGCCTGACCGGTTCCTCGATCTGATGGATGTTCCTGGTGTAACTCTGGATCTGGTGTTTCGACCTGTCGCTCAGGTGGTGTGACAGCCAGGTTCAGGGTCCATGGTATTTTGGATTCTGATCTTCTAAAGCCCATATCGGTGGTCTGGTATACCTCCAATGCTCAACCGCGAGTTGGCGTCGCTTAATAGCTCTGCACACTACTGCGGGATATTTGGACGGTCCCTTTGATGTCCCCGATAGAGTACGTCGCCCAAGGCCATTGTTCACTTTCAAGAACCGAAGAATATGGGCATCATCGAAGTTGGCATTTACTGCCGGAGACAATCTTGAAAGTCCCCAGAACAGCCCCGAAATACGCGGCTGGCTTACACGCTAATTAACCTGGGTTGAACATCAGCGCAACTCTCTGTGCGCACTGGACCCTCCAGGATGCTCGTTTTGCAACGCAGTCTAGATAACCGGTGGGCAGGCACTTGGACCCTGAGCTTTACCTTACTGACGATAATAGCAATCCTCGCATGTGCTGCGTCCGTTCCCCTCAACTCACGAAGTTTGCCCGGAGGTCTCTTTTCCCCTCTGCCATGACCCAAGCTTGCCCGGAGCTTATTCCGGTGGGGATCCACAGCTCAGCGACATGCCGCCAAGTTCATGCCCTCAGATATAGTACCAAGCATGCAGTTCATGCCTTGAACTGAGCTATATAACAAGCGCCCTCTTATACCCAAGGTGTAGCGGTCGCGAACATCACTTCTAGAGCAGAAAGTCACTAGACCTACGGAACTCAACATAGCCGTGGGTGTGTTCGGCGAAGTGCAGCCGGATCGTATCTATGAGATACTGGGTACGTTATGGAATAGACGAGGCTCGACCTCCCCAAGGCGAACCTGCTATCCCACCGTCTGCTCGGACTCGCATGGCGGATGCCTCTCATCCGGTCTACGTCGCCTCGCTGGATAGTCTCTAATGTGGTTTTGGTGAGAGCCTCGCCTCTGCAAACTTACGCCCAAAGCTGGACCGCGTTGCGTTTGATACCTCGAGGCACAGGAAGGCGTAGACTATACTCAGGCATGCCATTCGGTGCTCCGGTTGCACCCCCCGACACGACCACCAAACCAACGATATCTACCAAGCGCGGTAGGAAGCGTTCAGATGAAGCTTACATGATATCTTTCGGTGGCTGAATCACACGCGGCTGGTAAGCTTTGAGTTTAAATCTGCCTCCTCCTTCTGTGTTTGTGTGTGTGTGTGTGTGTGTGTGGTCTACCATCCGTATCTTGGGGCTTTCAATTTTTGATGGTGTCCATGGCGGAACATGTTTTGTTGTAGGATGGTTTGGCTGAGAAGCATGTCATGATGGAGAGCGGGAAGTGGTTAGTCGATTTTTGGTCGGTGAGCTGTCCGAAAAACAGTACAGGCTATTGAAATTACTATCGAAAGCCCTTGGATCATCCCATTCTGGATTTGCAGCTGCTCTAGGCTTCTGAAAGGCACAGCGGCAAGTTCTCTATTCTATGACCATAGTATCGGACCTTGAGATACAAACGCGACAGGATAAGTCACGGGAAAAAAAGAGCAAGTCGGTCTCGCGAAGTCCCCACAACAGGTGATTTCTCGGAAGAAAGCAATTAGCTGCAGTTTATTCAGCCTTCTTCAATGCCTTGAGACAAAATACAGGCAGGGAAATACACGCTTACACTCACGATCTTGCATTTTCCTAGGGATGTTGTTATGGATCAACTTACGAAATTACATGGATTGGTTCGGTGTCAAGACCTCGATCATTAGGAGCTTCCCATCTGCTTCAGTTATGATCAATGTCCATAATGGAGATTGGCGAAATCACCAACACCAAACCCATCATCCTGAATCAACTCACTTCTCAAAGCACTGATCATCAGAGAACACTCGGATACATCAAACCACATGTGTTGGCACTCCACCCGTGCTGGTCTTCAAAAGCATGGAAAGCGCTGGACTAAACACCCTCGAAACTGATGATTTCAATGACAATGCGAAAAGATTGCAAAAAGAAATGCGTGTTCCGACACCGAGAATCGAACTCGGAGCTCTCCGGATCTTCAGATGCGATCTGATGAAAGCGGAGTATGTTAACCATTACACTATGCCGGATTGATGACTCAGGAGGCAAACAATCATGTTAAGTAGGGTACCCCGCGTTGCTCAATCGGGCATGGGCATGATGGTGGAGGATGGGGGCTAGCAAGGGAGGACGCTGTGGGGCTTTGTGGGCTCCATCATGGCCCCCAACGCGAATGCACCCGATAAGCTTACGACGTGGGCTTCGGATCCGTAAGCAAACGATAGGAGGTGGGCCAGCGGCGTAAGTCGTCTGGGCTCTTTGATGGTATTTTTGTCGGGGAGAGTTGCCATCAGACTAGGGCTGAATTGCCGCGGTGAGAGTTGCCTTGACTCGCGAGCGGGCTCTCTGTTGTGTTAGGGTGAACGACACCTTGAGGGCGTGAGCTGGATCGCTTGAGAGAGTAACACGGGATCGGGATCGGGATGAGCTTCCGCTGCCTTCATCGGACCCAAGCTAGCTCTTAAAAAAAACGCTGCCGGCATCCAAGTTGTTAGTCCTTTGGCTCTGTTTTTTTAGTAAATAATGCTATTGTTCGATTGAGGACGACGTAGGCAGAGGAGACTACATGAGCGACAGTAAGCACGACGACGACGACGACGACGACGATGACGACGACGACAACGACGGCGACAGCAATACCACTCTTGCTCGAAACAACTCGTCGCGGATGCACTCCTACCTAGAACGCATCAGTATCGAATACTACATCAACAAGAGCTGTTACGTGAGTATCACAATTTTGGTTGTAAGATTCGACAATAACAACATCCAAAATCACAAGTGAAGATGTACGTATGCACACTGTTAATATTTCAGATATGTACAAATATGGTGTAATCCAAACAGCCACTCTAATAACCAAAGGAGAACATTCCCGCACGAAAAAGGATCGCTGAAAAGGCATGTTTTGTAGTAAATCGGGTTAAATGAAAGAACCCTTTCCGGTTTCCCGCTTCCGCGCCGCTGTTGTGCCACCCGACCTCGCGGTCATTCTGAATCATTTCTTCGTACTCCTCAAATTAACGACTGCGTCAACTTTTATGCTTTTTTGGGGAGAGTTTAAGCCTGGGCAGGCTTCACCCGGCTGAAGATCTCGCCGGCGGTGCGCTTGACGATACCACCGGTGACGGGGAGACTGGTGCACTGCTCGAGGAACAGATCAATCTCGCGAGCAGCCTGGCGACCTTCGTTGATACCCCTGCAGATTTGTTAGCTGACTGATCGAGACTGACCTGGATGCAGGACGAGATAAAACTCACCAGACGATAAGGGACTGGCCGCGACGGCAGTCACCAGCGGCGAAGACGCCGGGAATGTTGGTGCTGTACTTGCCGGGAGGAGTCTTGACGTTCTTGCGAGCGTCCTTCTCAATGTCGTCACCGAGGATGCGGGCCTCGGGGCCGAGGAAACCCATGGACAGGAGGACGAGGTCTGCAGGGAAGAACTGCTGAGAGCCATCGATCTTCTTCATGTCCCAACCACCAGAGGCGGAGCGAGTCCACTCAACGCGAATGGTGTTGATACCCTTGACCTTGCCAGAGCCGTCGTCGACGAACTCCTCAGACATGATGCAGTACTCACGGGGGTCCTTGCCCATGTGCTGCTTGACCTCAGTGTGGCCGTAGTCCACACGGTAGATGCGGGGCCATTGGGGCCACGGGTTGTCACGGGCACGCTCCGGGGGAGGCTGGGGCAGCAGCTCGAAGTTGATCACGGACTTGGCACCGTGGCGGACGGACGTACCGATACAGTCGTTACCGGTGTCACCACCGCCGATGACGATGACGTCCTTGCCCTTGGCGGAGATGTAAGAGCCGTCGGCGAGCTCGGAGTCGAGGAGGGACTTGGTGTTCTTGTGAAGGAACTCCATGGCGTAGTGGATGCCCTCGAGCTCACGGCCCTTGATGGGGAGGTCACGGGCGACGGTGGCACCAGTGGCGATGACAACGGCGTCGTTCTCAGCCTTGAGGTCCATAAGCTGGATGTCCTCGCCGACGGCAACACCGCACTTGAAGTTGACGCCCTCGGCTGCCATGAAGTCGGTACGGCGCTTGACAATGCGCTTGTCAAGCTTCATGTTGGGAATACCGTACATGAGGAGACCACCGGGGCGGTCGGCACGCTCGTAGACGGTGACGGTGTGGCCGGCACGGTTCAGCTGGTCGGCAGCGGCCAGACCGGCGGGTCCGGAACCGATGATAGCAACCTTCTTGCCGGTGCGGACATCCGGAGGACGAGGAATCATCCAGCCCATCTCGAAACCACGGTCAATGATGGCGCACTCAATTGACTTGATACCAACAGGGTCCTCATTGATACCCAGGACACAGGCACCCTCGCAAGGAGCAGGGCAGACACGACCAGTGAACTCGGGGAAGTTGTTGGTCATGAGAAGACGGTTGAGAGCGTCTTGCCATTGACAGTTGTGCACAATGGTGCGGTTTGCGAGCTGATACAGGCCGCCAGAAACCTCAATAGCTCTGAACTCTCCATCATGAGGCTCTGAAACTTCGAACGTGTGGGCATCCCAGTTGATGGTATGCCCGCCTGTCTTCAGACTGCCAAGCTTCTTTCGAGGGATAAGAAGATGATGCTGGAACTTCTCGCAGCCTTTGAACATGTCGAACTCGAATCTCGGCTCTTTTCTAGCCTTGATATCAGACTGACGGACGGGCGAGCACATGATGCCGCAGGAAAGAGCCAACTTGCGAGCATCTTCAACAATCTTCTGGTGCTCGAAGGTGTTTTGCGTGAACCGATAGAATTTGTTGACGCGATGGCCATCAGACTCAATCAAGCCTGCAAGCACAGCCAAGCGAGTATCTTCGTCAGCGTTCATGTAAGCGTCAGGAATGCCTGCAGTCTTATCCTCGCCAGTGAAGCCCAAGTTTCGTAAACCTGTGTAAATAGGATTCCAGAAGCCTGGACCTCTCTTTGAAGAAGAGATCCTCCAGTAGTACACATCAGCCGTACTAGTGATCGTAGAGGGAGCCTCATCGCCGACAGGAGCCAATTCTGCTGTGTAGCCTGCCTGATGGCGAATCTGCTCAGTAAAGAGCAGAACAGGCTCACCTTCAGGTCTCTGGCGGTTCAGGCGGTCCACATAGGATTGGACATAGGCCTTTACCTCCATATCAGTGCTGGTTATGCCAGCAGCATCCTTGGTACCATCGCCAAGCCAGAATCCAAAGTAGTATGGATCAACTGGAACAGAGGTTGCTGGTGTCTCAGAAGGGACAAACTTCAAGGGAGCTCGGTAAAGTTTGAGCTTTCGGTTGGACTTGTTGCTCACATTAGCACACGAAGCCTCGTACTCTGCCAGCGTCATGGTCCAAGTATCGCCGTTCTGAACAGCATGGGGATCAACAGTGCGGAAATGATCGCCTGAAAGCAAGTCTAGAGCAAGACGAGCTTGATCTGCATTCTTGAAGCGAACCTGGTACTTCTTGAATGCTCTGCAGGGCCCATTAGCATGGGTGCACCGCGGCGAAATTGCCTCGCGAACCGCAGCAAACTTCTCCAGATGATCCTCCTTACGGACCATCTGGACAGTGTCTGCAAATGAGCTGCCTTGAGACTGCTGTGAATCTTGTGACTCCTGAGACTCCTGAGTTTCTTGCTGGGCTGGAGGAGATGATGGAACTGCGGTAGTCTGCCGGTATGTAGGGTCAGACGTGTGTGTTGATGAAGGCATCCGCTCAAGCGAGCGGAACTTGCGTGGACGGAAAGCGTCTAGGTCAATCTCAAGGTCGTCGTCATCATCAGGAACCTCCTCTTGCTCAGGCATGAGGTGCTCGAGGTAATCATCCATCTGCTCATGTAGGGCTGCACGGAACATCGGCTGCAGGCTTTCATCATCAAGATCTAAGCAGGTTAGCAGCTTATCAAATAATTGAGATAGATAGTGAAGTCCAGACTTACCAGCTAGCTCCTCCAAGGGAGAACTCTCCTTGAACTGCTTAAAGACAAGGAAGAGACTATCATTCGGATCTGAAGTAACAGCAGACCACTTATCCACAAGTGCATCAATGAAGGCGTGGACGTCAGCATCAGTAGGGCGAAGGGCATTGCCCTTTTGCGCGTCAGAGTAAAGACGATGCATCAACTCATTCCACTTGAGATCTGTGACCTCTTCCTTAAGCTCAGTCCGATCGCAACGGGTGTACCAAACCACAACACACCCAAGCTTAATAGTAGGCTTGACACCATACGACTTCATAGACATGATATGGTCTGAAGTGCATTCCATGGTCGTGTTGGTCTTCGAGTTCCATTCCTTGTATGTAATAGTCCTCATGGTAGAACTTGTCTTGATCTCGCCCGCGGCCAGACAAAGCACAGGCATGTCGTTATGATCGAAAAGCTTGTCGCCAATGTTGATGTCACGAATCGTCTTTTGACCTTCAACTGTGCGGACCAAAGTTTCAGGTGATAGACATTGAAAGACCAATTCGTTCCATTTGGGGATGATGTTAGAGATAGGGCAACCCGTCTCTGACTGGCAGAAGGGGACACCGCAGTCCATGCAACGAGCAGATTGGTACTTGAGCTCGTCCTCGTCGAGACGGGAGGAGAGCTCGGCCCAATCCTTGGTACGAGTCTTGGGGTTCCTGTACTTCTCAGCACGGCGCTGGTACTTCATGAAACCCTTGGTCTTGTCGAGGACCAGAGCGCGCTTCTTCTCGGCAGCGTTGTCGCCAATGGTCTCCTCGATGTCCTGGAGCTTAGCGGCCTTCTCCTCCTTCTTGGCGGGAACGCCAGAGATGACGGGAAGGTTGTACTCGGCACGCTTGGCCTCAGCGGCCTTGGCGGCCTCCTCAGCCAGGACACGCTTGTAGTCAACGGGCATGACCTTGACGAAGCGGGGCAGAGCGCGGTTGAAGTCGACCAAGATGCGGGCAGCAAGCTCGGATCCGGTGTAGTGGTGGTGGTCCTCAATGAGACCGCGCAGGTAGGCAATCTCAGTGGGCTCCTCGACGGCTTCGGCCTCAACCATCTCAGTGTTGAGCTTGGAGAGGAAGTCCTTGTGAATGTCGAGAACGTAGGCGATACCGCCAGACATACCGGCAGCGAAGTTGCGACCAGTGCTGCCAAGAATGACGATGCGGCCACCAGTCATGTATTCGCAACCGTGGTCACCGACACCCTCGACGACGGCGGTGGCACCGGAGTTACGGACAGCGAAACGCTCAGCGGCAACACCGCGGAAGAAGCAGGTACCCTTGGTAGCACCGTACAAGCAGACATTACCGACAATGATGTTCTCCTCGGCCTTGAAGACGGCAGAACGGGGAGGGTAGACGATCAAGCGACCGCCAGACAGACCCTTACCGACGTAGTCGTTGGCATCACCCTCAAGCTCCAGGGTCACACCAGGAGCGAGGAACGCACCGAAGGACTGACCAGCGGAGCCCTTGATATTGACGTGAACGGTGTCCAGAGGCAGACCATCCTCGCCGTAGCGCTTGGAGATATGGTATGAGAGCGAGGTACCCATGGCACGGTCGGTGTTGACAATGTCACACTCGATTCTGGAAGGCAGGCCCTTGTCCAGAGTCAACTCGGCCTCCGAGATAAGCTTGTTGTCCAAGCGGACGTAGAGCTTGTGATCCTGCTTGCGAACGTTGAAGGTGGCAACACCCGGGCGGAGCTTGTGAGCGGGAGTCAGGAGCAGGGAGAGGTCGATGTTGGAGGTCTTCTTCGTGCGGAGGTCATCGCGAACCTTGAGAACCTCAACATGGCCAACCATCTCGTTGATGGTGCGGAAACCGAGCCTGGCCATGATAGCACGGAGCTCGTTGGCGACGTAGTAGAAGAAGTTGATGACGTGCTCGGGAGTACCGGTGAACTTCTTGCGAAGCTCAGGATCCTGGGTAGCAATACCGACAGGGCAGGAGTTCAGGTGGCACTTGCGCATGAAGATGCAGCCCATGGCGATCAAAGGAGTGGTGGCGAAGCCCCATTCTTCGGCACCGAGCAAGCAAGCCATGGCAACATCACGACCAGTGCGGAGCTGACCATCAGTCTGCACAACAACACGACCACGGAGGTCGTTGAGGACCAGAGTCTGATGAGTCTCAGCAAGACCAAGCTCCCAGGGAAGACCGGCGTACTTGATACCAGTCCAGCGGGAGGCACCGGTACCACCATCATGGCCGGAGATCAGGATGTGGTCGGCCTTGGCCTTGGCGACACCGGAGGCGACGATACCGACACCAACCTCAGAGACGAGCTTGACTGAGACACGAGAGCGAGGGCTGGAGCACTTGAGGTCGTAAATCAACTGCTTCAAGTCCTCAATAGAGTAAATGTCGTGGTGGGGAGGAGGAGAAATGAGACCGACACCAGGGGTGGAGTGACGAGTGCGAGCAATGGACTTGGACACCTTGTGTCCAGGAAGCTCACCACCCTCACCGGGCTTAGCTCCCTGGGCCATCTTGATCTGAAGCTCGTCAGAGTCGGCGAGGTAGGCAGAGGTGACACCGAAACGGCCAGAGGCGACCTGCTTGATGGCAGAGCGCATAGTGTCACCGTTGGCCAAGCGCTGAGAACGCTCAGGATCCTCACCACCCTCACCAGTATTGGACTTGCCGCCGAGTCTGTTCATGGCAACAGCCAAGGTGGAGTGAGACTCCATGGAGATGGAGCCGTAAGACATGGCACCCGTGCAGAAACGACGGACAATCTCTGTCCACGGCTCAACCTGCTCAATGGGGACGGGAGTGCAGTCTTCAAACTTGAAGTCAAGCATGCCACGGAGGGTGCAAGCCTTGATCTGCTCGTACTGGGACTTGGAGTAGGCCTCGTAGGACTTGTCGTTCTTGGTGCGAACGGCATCCTGGATGTTGGCAATGCAGGTAGGGTCGTTCATGTGAGCCTCACCACCGTCACGCCAGTGGTATTCGCCAGACTCAGGGAGACCAGAGACACCAACGGTGTAGCGAGAGGGGAAACCACGCTCGTGGAAGCGGAAACCATCCTCAGCAATGAGCTCGAAAGTGGAGCCCTGGATACGGGAAGCAGTGCCCTTGAAGCAGCGCTCAATGACTGTCTCGTCGAGACCGAGAGCCTCGAAGATCTGAGCACCCTTGTAAGAGGCGAGGGTGGAGATACCCATCTTACTCATGACCTTGAGGATACCACCATCGCAAGAGTGCTTGTAGTTGTGGATGAGAGCCTCATCAGAGAGCTTCTTCTTAATAAGCTTCTCGCGGTTCAGCTTAAGAATGCACTCCATGGCCAGGTACGGGTTGACAGCATCGGCACCGTAGCCGAGAAGGACACACATGTGGTGCACCTCACGAGCCTCGGCAGTCTCGACGACAATCGCAGCCATGGAACGCCACTTGTTGCTGACCAGGTGATGGTGGACCATACCAGAGGCAAGAAGGGCGGAGACGGGGATGCGGTCCTTGGAGGTGGCGCGGTCAGAGAGGACAATGATGCGGTCCTTGTTCTCGATGGCTGCGGTGGTCTCGTTGCAAATGTAGTCGAGGTGGCGCAGGTAGCCCTCAGTGCCCTCGCTCTTGGGGAAGGTCAGGTCGATGACCTTGACAGTCCACTCGGGGTGGATGCTGGCCATGTTCTTGAGCGAGTTGAACTCGGGGATGGAGAGAATGGGGCTGGGCAAAAGGAGACGGCCGCACTGAGAGCTGTCCATCTCAAGGAGGTTGCCCTGAGGACCAACGTAGCACTCCAGAGACATGACGATCGACTCACGGATGGGGTCAATTGGAGGGTTGGTGACCTGGGCGAAGAGCTGACGGAAGTACTCGTACAGAAGGCGAGGAGCCTGAGACAAGCAGGCCAGAGGGGCATCGTTGCCCATGGATCCAAGGGCTTCCTTCTCGTCAGAAGCCATAGGAGCCAGCAACAAGCTCACCTGCTCGTGAGTGTAACCGAAGGCCAGGAGAAGAGGATCCTCCTGCAGACGCGTAGCGTCGGGCTTGGCCGCAACATCCACGGTCTGGCCCACAGTCTCGAGAACCTTGGGCAAGGTGATGAGCTCCTGGTCAATCCAGGCGCGGAAGTCTTGGCGGCTGGAAACAGCCTCCTTGAGCTCCTTGTCGTCGATGATGCGACCGGCAAGAGTGTCAACGAGAAGCATACGACCGGGCTGGAGGCGACCCTTCTGAATGACCTTCTCAGGCTCGACGGGGATAGTGCCGACCTCAGAGGCGCAAATGATGCGGTCGTCGTCCATGACGTAGAAACGGCAAGGACGGAGACCGTTACGGTCGAGGTTGGCACCGCAATAACGGCCGTCGGCGAAGGTGAAGAGCGCGGGACCGTCCCAAGGCTCCATTTGGCAAGCAGCCCACTCGTAGAAAGCAGCCTTCTTGGGGTCCATGTGGGTGTTGCCTTGCCAAGCCTCGGGGACCATGAGCATGACAGCCTCAGGGAGGGACAGAACACCGTTGATGGTCAGGAGTTCCAAAACGTTGTCGAAAGCAGCGGAATCGGAGCCGCCATCCTCAACAATGGGGTAGAGCCCCTCGAGCTCCTCGCGGAAAATGTCAGACTGCATGACACCCTCACGAGCTCTCATCCAGTTCTTGTTACCACGAAGGGTGTTGATCTCACCGTTGTGGGCAGCCCATCTCAAAGGCTGAGCACGATCCCATGAGGGGAAAGTGTTGGTCGAGAAACGAGAGTGGACAAGGGCAAAGTGAGCCTCGTAGTCGGCGTTGACCAGATCATAGTAGTACTGGTAGACCTGGACGGGGGCCAGCTGTCCCTTGTAAACAATGTTCTTGTTGGAGAGGGAGCAGAGGTAGAACCAGTTCTGGAGGCCGATAGTGTGGGTTGCTCGCTTTCTGAGGACATATAATTGTCTTTCGAATAGTCTGTCATCAAATTGCTCGGGATCGGTGTTCTCGGGAGCGTTGCCCTGGCCGTAGGCGGAGGTCAAGACGACGAAGGGCTGCATGATAATGGGCTCACGAGACTTGGCAGCAGGACCAAGCAGAGTCGAGTCAACAGGAGGCCTTCGCCATCCCAAGACACGCAGGCCTAACGATTCGGCAATATCTTCCAACTGCCTCTTGGACTCTTGCAGAGTCTCCTCGTCTGGCTTAAAGAACAGGTTTCCCGTAGCATATTGTCCCAGAGGGGGCAGCTTAATGCCCTCCTCCTTTTCAAAGTTCTTGATGAAGAACCTGTGGGGGATCGAAGTCATGACGCCAGCGCCATCACCGTCTCGTGCATCAGATCCCACAGCACCTCTGTGGGTCATGTTGCAAAGCAGGTTGCGCGCTGTAGGAGCGGTTAGCTGGAAATCCTGGGGATGTCTGAAGCGTCAAGCTTACCATCGCTGACGATCTTGTGGCTAGGCTTGCCCTTGATGTGGCTGCAGAAGGTCAGCTGCAACGTTCCAAGAAAGTCAGTAGTCATGACCATGAACATACCAAGCAAAGCCGACACCGCATGCATCTTTTTCTAAGCTCGGATCATACAATCCTCTGCAATCTCGTGTCAGTCTCTATCCAAGTTGTACCTCGAGTGGTCGCACATACTGCTTCACCGGCAGAGCACCCGCCCATGAGTCGTTGTTCTCTGTCTGATACTCATAGGGAGTGTATTGCTCTTTTTTAGATTCGATGTGGATTTGTCGGTCGTCGAAATCCTCGGGCAGGCCCATGCTAGGCGAGGATTCGAGCCTGTGTATCAATGAAAAGGCTGGTATAGGTCGGCGAGGGAGCGACTATTCCAGTCGTCGGCAGGCGATCGGCAGGAGCAAAGGCTCGGTTACTGATCTGTTCAAAGCAGCGAACGCAAGTCAGCAAGGTGGAAAACGAAGTCGAAACTTTTGATAAGCTCGAAGAGACAAAGTGAAGGGCAATATCCGATGCTGAGCAGGAGCATCGCACAGAGGAAGCGAAGAGACGTTCGCATATGCGAGACAGAGGTAGGTAGCAGACAGCCAATGCGATTGTTTGACAGAGATTTTGGCGACAGAGAAGGGTGATGGCGGAGGGTAATGTTGGAGAGATCCAATGCGGGGTGATTTCTTTCAATTAAGCTCGAGCTGATCCAGGGACGCACGGTGGAAGATAGGAGTCGGGTTTTTTTCTTCTGGAGTAGCGGAAACTCTACTCTCGAACCGGCGTTTGTGCAACGTCTCCCGAGAAGAGGCAGCTCCGGGTCATGAGGGTGCCTGTAATGGTTCTAGTCGATATCGCCGTAAGCTCAGGGCTTCCGGACGGAATTTCCGACAGACACAGGCAGAAGCAGCAAGTGGCACTTGTACCCAAGCAAGCAGGCAATGGCCTCAGGAATGACGGCGCCAGCAGCAAGCAGCGGGAGCAAGCATCGAAGCATTGTTGATATGCAAGCCGGACCAGGATTGAGGGGGAGGGGCAAGCTCCAGAGCAAGCCACAATCAGCAGCATCCGCAAGACAACTCAGCTCAGACAAGGTCGCAGAGCAGAGGAGAGCAGGCAAAGCTGCGCATCCCTACACTGGACCAGGCCGACTGCAGCAGACTGCATAGAGACATTGGGATGATTGCAGAATGCAGACCGCGGTGCCGACCGGGCCCCGCGGCGCTCATGTGCCAGTGGCCAATGGCAGGCGGGCTAATGGGAAAAAAGAGTGTGCGGCTAACGATGCGTGACGCCAGTACCCGTCTATCAGAGACGGACAAGCATCGCACACACCCGACAGGCGACACACCCAAATTGCCATGCCCATGTAGCTGCGCTAGCTGTGTGCTAGGCCGCCACCGGCCGACTGCCCCTCCAAGAATTTTTTTTCTCTCCCTTGGTGTTGTTTTGGCTTCGGCTGATAGGCGACTGCAAGCTCCATTCCCGCGGTGACCTTACATCACTGCCACAGGGATTGCGACCAGGGGTCGACGTCTGGACCTGGGGGTGTGTGGGGTCGTCTCGCAGTCGTAAGCGCAAGCCCCCCCAAAAAAGAGCATGTGGAAACAGGCGCCGCGCAGAAAAGTGCGGACGGAGATGCCCAAACCGATGGGGACGGCACGCGATTGGGATTGCTGCTATCTGATTGCCATGGCTGGAGTGGGTGCTTTTGCTGTCGCTGTTGCTGTTGCTGTTGCTGTTGCTATTACTATTGTTGCTGCTGCTTGCGCGGGACTGTTGGGCATCGCTGTGTAAACCGCCGTTTTCGTCTCGGGAGCTGTGTCTCTGTGGAACTCTATGTCTTGGTCCTAGGTCCTATGCCGTGTGTGTCTGTCTCTCTCGTCGTTCTCTCCGAATCTGTCTGTCTCTGTCTGTGTGGTGTCTCCTCTCTGGCGTCGTTCTCTTGCTCTACGCGACCTTCGGTGCTGGTTTGTTCCGACCGATTGTGTTTGTGTGTTTGAAGGGCAGGTAGGATGAACGTGGAAGTGGCATGGAAACGGGCTCGGATATCAAGGCTGGGCTTGAGTTCCGCGTGTCTATCTGTGAGCACTTATCACTTACCGGCGAGCGTTGTGTATTTGAAAGGACCAAATGGTCAAGCTGGATGCGCAATGGTATCGAGAGGGTTTATTTTACTACCGTCGAGGCACCGCGCGAGAGGAATGGGAGGGCGAAAGAGGGAGGAAAGGAGGGCAGAGGTGGGAGGAGGGAAAAGAGCAACCTTTTATGAAAGGGACGGTCCTAGCCCAAGAGGGTGTGTGTGAGTGCAAGGTGGGATGGACAGAACAGGAGTTGATGGAGTCCTGAGTCGTCGCTGGCAACGCTGGGTCCAAGCCGGGGGTGGTTGGACTGGACGGGAGGGGAACGGATTGGAAAGGGAAGGACTCTCACTCGCCAGCGGCCACCCGACGAAGACCACAAGGGATCACAGACCAGACGGAGCTAAGGCAAATTGGATGAATAAGACGGTTGTCGATGGAGACAATGGGTGGACACTGTCGATTCTGGAGCCTGGCGAGCGGAGGCACAGAGTGAGCACGAGAAGGAGGGAAAGAGAAAACGAGAGCAAGATGCGGACTAAGAGCCGAGCCACGGATGAGGCGCCGAACAAGAACGACAACACCCGGCAAAGAGTAGGCCATTTCTCGGGATATTGGATACAATTCTTTTTCCCTTTAACCCAGCGCAAGATGGCTATTGGGGGGGTTAATTCGGAATGGGCCGTGGCAATGCAAACCGAACTGGTCCGCTGCTGCAAGTAGACTGAGAGGACTCTAGAGGCGTAGTGCAACGGAACGTCCGCCTCCTGGAGTGTCCATATGCCTCATCCCCTCCCAATTTGCGGTGCAGACGAGACGAGACGGAACGGAAGATGGAGCCAGCACAGGCTCATGCTTTCTACTGAGTGTGCCAGTGTAGATATGCTGCGGCTTTCGTTTTCGCTGGATACTGGCAAGAGGGGCCGAAATGGTGGGCAGTGGGGGTTTGCAGCGTGATGGAAACGGTACGTATCTTCTGCAGAATGCTGCGAAAGCGACAGAGATGGGACGGGATGGGATGGGGGGAGGGGGACTGAAGGGTGGTACGTACACGCTGGGTAAGGCTCCGTGGACGGCGCTTGACGTCTGTGCGCTGCAGCTGCTGTGGTGCTGTTCCTCCCACTCGGGGGAGTCGGTCTTTCTCTGATTCACTCTCCTCCAGACTGCCGCGTCGGTGGGGACGGAGCCAGCCAATCAGCCATGGGCTCAATCCAACAACATCGTCTCTCATTGGTGGGGTCCAAACAGCATCTCTGACTCTTCCTCTCCGCCCCGCCTCCGGTCGGTGGCTGCGTCGCTTCCAGCTCCGTTTTTCGGTCCATGTCTCTTCAGTGGGCTGTTCCACCCTCTTCGCTCCCCTGCCTCTGATGTTGCCATTTTTGCCCATGTTACCCTGCTAGCTTTCCCTGTCTGCCATGGACTGCCCAGACAATCCAGGGCTGCTGAACTGCCACCCTGCAATGAACCTTGGAATTTCTTCCCCTCGAGTGGCCTGTCCATGGCGAGGACGGCCTGCAGGTGGACCGTCCAGCGCACGATTTGCCCCTCCATGGTGCTGTTCGGTGCTGTGCAGTGCTGAGGAAAGAGGAGGAGGACACCCGACTGCTGTTAACCACATGCCAGAAAACAGCGCACATCGGCTGGGAGGCGCTCTTCATCGACACGACAACACCGTCACTGATCTGCTAAGCGGCCAACAGCAAGCAAGCATAACACCTCTGCCCATCATCCCGCAGATGCCCTACTACCTTACGTCTGTACTGCGTACGCAGCACACGTACCGCCGTATTGGACGCAGCAACAACCTGCTCGCCGGGATGCTCTTGCTTCCCTCCTTCTCAAAGGTTCAGACTCTTGCCGCGGATGGCTAGGAACGGAACGACACCACACATACCGGTGCACCACCATTCAGCATACATTCTGCTCATCTCCGGCCACGTCAACCTCGATCGACTTTCCTCCGCGTCGACTCACCCATCACCCTTTGGCCGACAATATCCACTCGTTCGATTCGACTTACCATCTTCGCCATGTCTTACCCTCTCTGTCGATGCTCTCCTCTCCAACAATACACGAGTTCCGAAAACCTTCGTCCCCAGACGCCTCCATAGACAATACGTCTCTGTAATTTGTGTCCCCATGCGCCGCAACAACGTCCCCAACAACAAATGGCTCACCCACCACAACGGACGTGCCAACGTTGCTCTGCGGGGTCCAACCCTGACCGTTTGAGGTTCCCTCACGCCGTGCTGCCAGTCTCGCAGCGCTTGGCCCCATATTCTACTGCTCCCCTTTTTCTCATCAGTTGAACGACACGGGGCCTAACCGCAACCACGAGGCATAACACCAGCACAACACTGACTGCCTGACGTTCTACCTCGCCGCCTCGTCTGGGGGAACATAGATGTTGTCCGCAACGCGCCCAATGCCGCCAGGTCGATGTTGCTAGACTCGTCTTGCAATAATGCCCGATCCACAGCCAGCCCCTAGACCGACAGTCGTTTCTTCTAATTCTGCTTCGTTTTGCGACGTCGTCCGCCCCGGCACTGTACACTGGACTCGGCTCATAGTATCTTTCGGATGCCATTTCGCCTCCTCACGTCGCCGCCTGCCCTCCGAGACTCCGTCGCCAATGGAGACGTCGCCAATTCAAATCAGCAAGAAAAGATCTGTCACTTGCTAGCAATTCCCACAGCCGCTCGCTAGGGTCCTTAATGGGCGGTTATGCCGTTTTCTTTCCCTGGTCTTCGTTTACCCGCGGGCAACCGGCGGCTTGGTTCGACAACTCGACAGGTCGAGCTAGTGGTAAATCAGCTAGACCGTATTGTCTGCCATCTCAGCCGTCGACACGAGGAATAATTCTGACCGCGTGTTTGGGCAGTGGCTAAGATTTCCCGTGGGCTGATGCTGAAGGTCGAGACAACCAACGCCCAGCTCGTTCCTACCGTCCTCTTCAGTCGACTTTCAAACTACGTACAATTCGCACAATTCTGTTCGTGACCGCCAGCAACTTGGCTTTTGGCTACGCATGCCAAGGGTCTACCGATTTAGCCAGCCTCTCGCGTTCTTCCCCGGCGGCAGAGCAATTGCCTGATAATCTTCGTTTGGTGTCCCTAGGCGAGCTGTCTTCCAGTCAAGTGTTGTTTGCGACAATAACTTGGTGTAAGAGAAATTCAGCAGAGAAACCCAGCGCTTTGGCCAAATCCAGCGACGGAGATGCACCCCACACACCGCATGCAGGCTAAGCAGGGGGCACCCAGTTGACCTACGCATCTTGCGAGGAGGTCTATTCGGCACCCCCATGTCCCTATTCGGCACCAGGTTAAGCCTCTTTAGGAAGAATTCCCATACAAAAAAAAGCCGTGCACGAAAATGCTCGCGAGACAGCGGCCCACCTAAAACCAGTGCGAAGCTGTCCACACTAACATCTGCACGCATTACGCGCGCGAAGCTTAGAAATTCTTAGAAAATCAGGGAAAATCGGGGAAAAGTTAGGAAAATTCCTCGAAGATGCGGTAGATTTCGCGGTTAATACGTTTGGGCTAGGCTAGGTAGTTAGGGTTATGGTTAGGGCTTAGGGTCAGTGGTTAGAGGTTCGTGGTTGCTTGAGATGTCGGTTTTTTCTGTTAGTAGGTGGGTGCCGAATAGAGCGCCTCCATCTTGCGAAACTGAATAGCTGAAAGGTTAATGTCATCGACGAGCAAGCTTTCGGCACCGGCCAATCACCTTGATGCATTTCAAAGAGGCCTTGGCCGATGTCGCCTCCGCTTGGGGGCCCCTGACAGGCCGCAGTAACCCCCCAAGAAATTGGACCCGGACCCTTATTAGCGAACCAGGGCGAATCCAGCACCGATGCGGGTGATTTGGGGGATGGAGTTTGGGGATACGGGGTGAGGGTGTACACTACAACATCGTTCATCTACAAGTGCGCTTGCACATGCTACTGCTGCTGGGTGGCGCGTTGATGCCGAAAGCTTTGCCTAGTGTGTACGACTAGGGTCCTTCAATCCATCTCTCGCGGTTGTGCGTACGCCGTTTGGCGGTGGTGGCGGCAGCAGGCTCAAGGCACCAAGCAACGTCCGATAATCTCAGTCCGTTGCGTCATGGAACGACAAGAATGCATGTCCCGATTTCACTCCGAAGATCAAGCGCGAATTAGAATGGATGGTGTTTATCCTCTGCCTATCAACCCCTCCGATCTACGGAAGTTGGTGGTGTCGATGGCTGGGCGGCGGCAGAGGCCGACGGGAAACCAGGGGACCGGTCAGCAGCGCAACCTCTCCCATTTCTCAAAAGCGCCGGAGGCGTCATCAATCATGGGTAGTGGCGGGAATGTACGGACAAGGTCTCTGACAGAGACAAGCCTGCGCTGCTCGTCAGAAAAGCAGCGTTGCGCGTGGCCCAGAAGAGCGAGATTCCCGACGAGATGCATCACAAATGCAAACAATACGGGTTCAATGGGAAGGCTGGCCAATGGCGGGCAGCACCGAGCACATGCGTCAAGGGCAGCACGAAGGGAAGGCTTGCTGTAATAAGATGAGATGGATGGATGGAACGTATTCCTTTGCCGCACAGAGTGACATACGGATAAGGCAACAAGTCTCGTTGTCGTCGGGCACATCCAGCCCAAGGAAACGAAGTTGGCGCGTGACCGGACTGCGGTGCAGCATCGAGAGATGTTGTCGCCCAGAGCAGAAAGGGTCGCTGTCAAAAAATCGACAACGTGAAATTGGAGAAGCCGGCCAATCACAATGGTAGCCGCATCTTCAACCGTCTTATCTCGGCCCAACCACGATGGCGACTTGTTGCATCTGCATCTGAGCTACAGCGAAGCTAGGCATCCCCTAGTCTCACCCATGCTAAATGCAACCCCGCCGGCCGGAGGCGTTCGAGATCTCACAGCTCCCTGCTGGTGTGACCCCTGCTGGCGTCCACGCACAGACGTTTCTCGCTCTTGGCTATTGGAGCTGGAGGGGAGGAGAGGAGAGGAGAGGGGCCTTTCTCGTCCCAGGGAATCAAACGCTTAGCCTGCCGAAGACGAGAGGCACAGGCATGGACGGCACAGCTGCCAGACGAGAGACTCACGCCTCGGTGATGAATCGCCTGGGCGCCACGCAGTTCCTACGTCACAGATGCTGTCGAGGTGCATAAGCCGAATGCCTGTCAGAACGCGCACCCGGAAAGGCATTTTCCGACACTGATAAATTTTGAACTCGGGGAGGCAATTAGGGTTTCCCAGATCATCTCTCGCAGCAAGCACGTGTTAGCATCCTGGATCTGGATGGACGCATATGTAAATGTGCCCAATATGCTGGGAGCGGCTGATCACCTATGCCCTCTCGAGGCCACCCTCCAACTCAGGTCTCGAAGTATGACACAGGCTCGGATTCACCACCTCAGTCCTGGTGCAGGTCTCTGCAGCGCCCCCGGCGAATTATTTGGGCATGACGGCACGGGCGAATCAACACCGCGTTAAATGCTGTCAAACAAGATGGTCAGACTGAGCCTACTTAGCCCAATGCCTGGCCTGTGTCACCGGCTACTGTCAGACCAGCAACTCGATCAATTGCAATTAGAAATAGCTGCGTCTTTTCTGGTAACGGCTTTCTTTGAACGAATTCCGCACCGCTATGTGGAGCACGACAACGGAAGCGGACCTATGTCCTGCATAGCATACTTCTACCATTTCCATAGCGCTAGCAGAGCCCCGCCGAAGTCGGCTCGGTGGTTCCTCCCAACTAGGGCCGGGCGGATGCAACCCCTGGCGGAGCGGTCTTGGACTGCGGTTTCTCAGACCGCCCTATATCGGAGCGGCCACAAACTGTCCAGACCGTTGATGCAGGGACGTGCAAGAGAAAAAAAGCGGCAGAAAAAAAAAGTGTCCACTCGAGTCAGCCCATGGCCGCGCAAGGAAGGGAAAAAGATCCCACTTTGCGGAAATATGGCATTTGAAACCTCCACTAGAGCACACACAACCAATGCCAATTACTCCGATGTCAGCGGTGGTTCCGACTTTTCCCGATGAGACACATCAGAGCGTCCGTCGCGGGGCGCGAGGGAGCGTTTGGTCCTCGTTTCCCCGTCCGCTGCGGATGGGTCGAGAATGCGAGAGAAACGCAGCATTCGTGGGCCGTGGCGGGAGGCGGGAGCCAGGCGGCAGCGGTACCGGACCCTTGTTTTTGTTACCTCACAAAAACTAGAAATATTGGAACCCAAGGAGACGTAGGCGCCGTGGGTAACCACGGACACTTCACTCTCAGTGAAACCTGGCATCCAGGCCAGGGCAGAGCAGACAGGCTCGACGCCTCGGTCAGGAATTGAGGCGAAAGCAATTTGGCGGTGGGCGACGGCCGATGCACCCTTTTGACCGACTGTTTGTCTGCTGGCAGCTGCTGCTGTCGTAGGAGGGGCGGGGACACGAGTTTCCCCAGGCTTGTGCCACACACACCTCGTCGTGCGCGTTGAGACATCGTGAAGACCGCGTGTGACGAGACGGGACGTCGTTGAATAAATACGTAGTTAACCACATTTTCTGCCGCCCACAGTGAAGCATCGTGAACTCTTGCGACAGGGATCAAGCGCGCTAGGCGCGGCGCGTCTGCGAGTGTGGGGTAAGTCCCCTAACCCCCGTCGCTGCTGCCAGTACGTACTCTTTCAAATGTTTACACTCGCAACCACTCTGGCGCGCCTGCAGCTAGGTATAGCTACGCAATAGGGGAGACAGCTCGCTTTCAACAGCACCTGAGCATGTGTGATACCCGCACACAACGACGTTGACGAACCTAGGCGAGCCCAACCTACCTACACTCGACCGCCCTCCCGCCGGTCAGAAAAGTATCCATCATGTTCGGCCTCCTACCCGACCTGACACCACGAGATGTAAGCTTCCCCCCCCCCCCCCCCCCCCCCCCCCCCCCCCTCTACCAAGCTTCCAAAGGGTACCCCGCCATCGTGACGTCTTCTAACGCGAGGACAACCAAAACAGTCGCATTCCATCTGGTACACCTCGTCCCGCAACCCTCTGGCCCAGGCCGCCCTCCTCGAAGCCCACGAACAGTCGGGCGAGCAGACGCAACAACAGCAGCAGCAGCAGCAGCAAGCACAACAACATGGCTCGTCATCCCGCCGCGCGGGCCAGCTCCTCATCGAGCGCTCCGCCCTCGCGCGCCTACGCGCCGACGAGCAGTATATGGACCGGCGCAGGCTGAATGTGCGCAACTTTGGCAGCGGCTGGCTCAAGCCCCCCGGCATCCCCAAGACGCTGCACCAGATGCGCGAGGAGGAGAAGGAGCAGAAGGAGCACGCCGAGGCCATGCGTCGCGAGGCGCTCGTGCAGGAGCTCGCCGAGGCCGGCGATGCGGGGCAGGATGTGCTTGAGGATGGCGGGGACGACCTCGGTCCGGACCTGGACGCCGAGGTTCCCGACGGTGACGACGAGCCGCGCGACTTGGATGACGAGATCCCCGACGCGGACGGCAGTTTCGGCTTCGACGGCGGAGAGGACTCTGACGAGGATGGTCTTAGCGGAATGACGAGCAGCGTCGAGGAAGCTTCTGAGGAGGAGGATGACGACGATACCACGCAAGGCCCCGGCGGCGGCGGCGGGGACGAAGACGAGGAGGAAAGACGGGAGGACCTCGTCGAGGCGCGCATGCGCATGGCGGATGATGCGTACCGGCAAGCCATGGCCCGTGGTGACGCGGATGGCGAGGACATCTACGGCGGCGAGGAGGAGCTCGAGGCCGAGGGCGGGGGCCGCATGCTCGACGAGGAAGACCTCCTGACGGCCGGCGACGAGGACGACATGGGCATGGGCATGGACATGGACGCGGACCTGGACGACGACATCCCCGAGGCGGGCGAGCTCAGCGGTGTGTACGAGCAGACCGATTCCGAGGTGAACCTGAGCAGCAGCAGCGACGACGGACGCGGCGGGGCCAGCAGCGACGAGGAGGACGACGAGGACATCAGCTTCGCGCCGAGGGTTGCCGCGCCGTTGAGGGCGCCGCTGAGCCCAACGAGGGAGCGCGGACCCAGGAGCAGCATGGACCTGAGCGGGCTGCTGTCTGCGGACAGCAGCATGATCGACAGCAGCATGCTGCATAGCAGTCCCAACGTCAGGGCCCAGAGGCGTTAGATGCGTTCCTACATTGCAGGCTGGGGGAGACGGACGAATAGGACAGATTCATGAACGATAGATACCCTTTGAAACACAACGAAGCAATTCACATCACGGATGGCGACGAACGACGAGGCGAACGGAGCAAGAAGTGGATATTCACTTATAGAAATCCTCCCCCTTTCTTCACAATCCTATCACGGGGATGGAGGAGACACAGTAATGTATCAGTTACAAAGTCCGAAAAACAAAACGAACCTGCTCTATCGAGGGGCGGAAAAAAAGTGGTAGCATTAGTCGGTATACCCCGTTATTACAAAAAGTGTTTATTATACTGGCCAAAGGCAACAAAGTCCTTCATTTCGTTTCCCGTCCTTTCAAACGTAGACACATGCAAGACACACAAAAGGCCTGCCGTTTTGGGGAGTTTCTTAAGAACTCTTCGTCGCGTCTCTCATCGGCAATGGTTCAAATGCATCGCTCTTGCTCGCAATTTCCAATCTTTGCGTGCCTGTGACGAATATAAACAGTTTGAGACGTAAGAGAGCCTGTGAATGAAGTACTCCTAGTAACGCCGAGCGATGCGAGCTCAATCAATCGCGGCCGACCCTGGGCAATGCAAGATCAAGCTCAACCTCGCGAGAAAAGACGCCATTTCCTGTGCCCTTGCGGACCAGGGTTGTAATCCGAACGTCTCTCTCGCAAAACTCCTCCCGCTTGCCGTAACTTCGTCTCTGAGCATGCCATTTTCCAAGGTCAACTAACTCATTGACCTTTGTCAAGCCCTCATACCGCGACCCATAGGGGGGGTTGGTATTCCCAACTCTTTCAAGTTTTAGAATAGCCACACGTACATGAAGAGGAAGCAGACAGCAGCGAAGAAGCCGAGCCAGACCTTCCAGCCCACGCCGGTGCGCTGAGCCATGACCAGCATGCGGTTCATGGTGCCGCGAAGGCGCAGCCGGGTCGAGTCGAAGGTGTCGTTCATCTTCTCGGCGATGGCGGAGGATTCGCGGATCTCGTCACCAATGGCTACCGTCATCTAAAGAGTCTCGTCAGCGGCTGGTCTCGCATCTGCCGGTTCACCGTCTTGCGCCTTGTAATTCACGACGCGCCGGCCGGAGGCTGTCGCCAGGATGTCACGTACACTCTTCAGCATCTTGACCTTGCCCATGATGCCCTCCACCTGCTCATCGTTCTGGCTCTCGAGCTCGTTGAGGACTGCATCGCTGTATTGACCCCTGATGAACATCCATCAGCAAATCGTTCGCGCATCCGGAGCGTTCGCCGTCATGCAATCGGCGATGGAGCGAGCGTACCTCGAGTTGGGCGTCGCCGGGCGGAACCCCCGGGTGCCGTTGTCGACGCCGAGGTGGCTCCCCGTGGGCGCGGGGGAGGCACTACCGCCGGCGTAGCCATAGCCATACCCGCCAAGACGCGATGGCGAGGCACTGACTGGCCTCCTTGCGTTGTCGCCGGTGTAGCCCTCGAACAAGGCGCTGCGGGAGTCGCGCTGGTGGAGCGAGGACGCGCCGAATCTGTCATTCACGCATGAACATTAGCAGAAGCTCGATCGACGTTCTTTCGTGTTGTAGGTGATCCATGGCGGTCTTCGCAGTCGCATCGTGACATGCTCGTCTGGCGATCTGAAGGACGTTGGTCGGGGGAGGCGCCATTGTCTCATCCGCAACGCTTCGGCTGACGGACTCGAACCATGACGGCCGCCAGAACGATTCCGAAGCAGAAGAGATGACATCGAGATGTATGCGCAAGCTCGTGATGCCAGGGTACGAAGCAAGGGGCGCAGATGTATCAACCGTTAGGTACTAACCTTGAAGCCATGGTGTCCGAACCGTCGCCTTGTCGCGGCGTGTCCAGAGGACCCCCTAAGCTACTGGATACCTACGTATCGCGCGCGCAACACGGAAATCCGGGCGCCGTCGTTCGGATCGCGGGTTGTCTCTAGGCGGAATGCCAAAAGGGGTGTCTTGTGTCAAAGAAGGGGGAAACTTCAAGAAGTCCTTGCCCCGTCTTCCAGCCGTCGAAGAAAAAAAAGGTGGTCGTTGCTAGGTCGAAGGGCCCGGTCGGCCTGGGTCGTCGCTTCGGTGCGTGCCGGGGTATGTTTATGACGGCTGGGCGATCTTTAATTTTATTTGGCAAGACTTCCGTAGCGGCAGTCCTGTCCACTGACGTCTTTGGCTTTTCTCTTGGTCCGTCAACACCCCTGTTGAGAAAGGCAAGCTAATGTGTGGGAAAGGGGAAATATGACGAGAGATGGCCCGGGTCGTGGAGTCGAGATCGACGAGGGAGATGAGTAGCTCAAGTATGTTCAGTTGTAAGAAACCATCGTGGGAACGGAGAAATAAGCAGGCGTGTAAGGTGGTCAATTTGGATGCGACCTATTTGTCCTGCTGCGAGAGGTCCTGTTCTCGGAGGCAAAACCTAAGTGCTTTCCAGGCTCTTGTACGTGTCGTCCCGTTGTCCAATCGAAAGCAGTGACAATAACCTAAAAGACGATGGCGGAAGGGCCAGAACGTGCAAGCGGCGGGCGGGTTCCTTGAACCGCCGTCTGTGGTAAAGTCCCCTAAATTGCACGCCGTCTGACACCAGCCAGCTTCCCCCCGCTACCTACATTCAGCAGCACTCGTCCAAGATGTTGAAGTGGTTCTAGCGCAGTCAGTGGCCGCACCGCGTTTCGTCGGGTCCCGACGACCCTAGAGCTTAGAAATACGTCTTAATGGTCCGTCCCGTCAGCTGTGCCAAACTCGACCTGCAAAGGATGAATCGGTTCGTCCTGTCTGCTTTGCGGTGCCTTGCAGAATTATTCGCAGAAAGGAAAGCTACGTGACTACGTACTTGCCATTTGCCAAGGCAGTGCTGGTCCCTCGATCGGATCTAGGTCGCTTCATGCATGAATCAGCGATCGAGCTGGCAGCTTTCATGTGGATAAATCCCCGTTGGACAGCTAATAAAAAACTGCTGCGAGGGGCGGCTACTGGGGCCTGCATCAACGCATAACGCCGGCTACCTCCTTCACACCAGCATTAACTACTAGCATCACTGTTGATCTGATCACGTCTACTTCGCACATGGCCGTTCAGTGTTTGCATGTATTCGTTTCCATAGCACTCATGGTCGGGGTATTGACGCCCGCGGGCAGAGCAGCGTAGGTAGGATAAGAGACATTCCATCCCACCTAAGGTCCCCTGGGCGGGCGAGACAGCAGACCAACTCGTCTCTAAACGCCGTCCAAACGGGCAATATCCATCCACCGTTGCCTGCTGCATGTGTCCAATCACCGGACACGCCGTCATCAAAAGCGAGAAACCCTTAAGCCCACGTAAAACTTTTGTATAACCCCCCATTCCGTTTTCTGATGTGCTGTTCGTTTCCATAACCGTAACCGTGCCACCTTGTGTGTTGGTGGCTGCAAGCAAGACGAGTCGAGGCGTGGCGAGGAATCGCTTAGTCCTCCTCCATCTTGGAGTCGTCAGCAGGCGCCTGGAAGTCATCGTCCTCCTCATCGTCCTCGTCGTCGGCAGGGTTCTCCTCGGCGGCCTTGGCGAAGTCGATGACACGGCCACGGGTGCGGCGACCACCCTCAACGATGTTGTTCAGGTCGATCTCGTCCATACCATCGTCCTCGTCAACTGTAAACCCAATCGTTAGTCGTGGTCGTGGGAAGAGTCTTGCGCTGTAGGCGACGCGGTAATCAGCTCTTACCAGGCTCAGCGGTCTGTTTTTTTTAACGTTAGCTTGCGCGCAAACACTGAGGGGGAGGATTGGGAAGTAAGTACCTCGTTAGCCTCCTCCTCTTCGCTAGAGTCATCATCCTCGTCCATGGCCTCGCTCTGCTCGACGGGCTCCTCGCTGGCGACGGCCTTGCCCTTGCCCTTGTTCTCGAGCTCGGTGGTAGGGTCGGTGACGGAGTTCTCGGTGGCCATTGTGTTTGTTTGAAAGTGTTAGAGAGGGAAGATTGTCAAGTAAAGCTTAGGCGACGAAAAGGCGATTGCCGTTGACCTAACGTAAGTGTTGCGGTTGTGGAAAGAATCGGGTGGGATAGCGTGGGTGTAGATGGAAAGTGGAGGTGAAGCTGCGCCGGTCAAGGTAAGGTAGGCGGCGGATTTTATCAATTCGATCGTACCTTCCCCAGCAGGTCCCAGCTTTTAGCAGTGGTTTGCATGTCTCTTAGCAACGGCGCTAGTCCCGGGCAGGATTAGCGCCACAAAAGCCATACCACACGTGCCGTGTCAGTCCCTGTCAGAGCTGTCTGGAAGACGGAAGGCGATAGAAGGCTTGCGGTAGGCTGTCAACTGAAGGCTCCAGGCTGAGCGACCGATATGAGATGCGGCATCAGACAGGGTTAAAGCTCTGTTTTCTGTTCAATCATTGGCAATTGGACTTGTAGGCATCTCCATATCTAGTGCACGCAAGTCTCTATAGCCTGGGCTCTGGGTCCAAGGTTCCCGATAAGAGTACACCGCTAGACTTAGGAAGAAGAATACCTTCTGCACCCGCCGATGCGTCAAGTCAGCCAGTTCTACAGTGACAGAAGGGGTTACGGATTCGAATCGGGAACACAGCCGGGACACCTAAGCACAGCTTCGCTTGAACAGATCTTGCGGTCTAATGCAGTAATAAAACATCAATTAATGGGTATTCATCAATGCTGCCATCCTCTATATCGTCGTCTATTTTCCATCGCCGCCGCCCGTGACCGTCATGAGGACGACGATCGCAATCAGCCACCAGTACCTGTGCCGACGTTAACTTTAAGCTCAAGAACACCCGATTGTGAGAAATGGTATACTTTTGAAAGAGGGTCTTCTCCTCTTGGACGACCTTCCTTCCCTCAGGACTCAGCACAACAGGCTTATTCAGCTCCGGTGTCTTGCCCTGTCCCGTAACCCGAACAACAGCCTGCGGCCCGAAGTCCCTCGTCGCGCCCGCATCGATCCTGACGCCCTTCAAGCCCGCTCCAACCACGTTGCCCTCAGCGTCCACGCTCAGGAGGATGTTGGGCTGGTACCCCTTGGCAAAGTTCTCCGTCGAGGCCACCGACACGGAGGACGTCCATTGCTTCGTCGCGGTATCGTAGACGCCTACGCGCACGAGCTTCGCGCCGTCCTCGGGCAGCTCGGGAAACTCGAAAGACGAGACGGTCGCCTCGGCGGGTTGCTTTGCGTCGTATTCGACCTCGGCGAGGAAGGAGGGCGACTTGCTCGCGGCGAGAGAGACTGGCTCGACGTAGATCTTGGCGAGGCGCGCCTCAGCTGCGGCGGCGAGGGTCGCCGCGAAGAGCGCCGACAGGAACGATGTCGCGCGCATGATTTTTCGGTTTCTCTGCACCCGTTCAGTCGTCGGATTCGGTGGCCTGGGTGAGGGCGCTGATTGAAGGAGACGGGGGTTGTTGGAGGAGAGGTTCCGGGGGACCCAGCTTCGGATGCGGGATTAGTCCGGCAGATTTACGCTACCTAACGCAGCACAGAAATGAGCACCTAGATGAACGACCGATGGCGGCATCGAATTTGTGGCCAAGACACGGGGAGTATATTAAGAAATACCACGAGAAAGCAGTCCCATGCACAATCTGAAGAATTCGACACGCCCCAAGCATTCTCATATGAAATCAGAAAAGTGTGGTATTTCATTACCGCTATCACTCATTGAGCGTTAAAATGATACCGCCTGTCCAAACGCCACTTTGCCATGCCTCTAAGGGCAGCTGCCCACCCCTTTTTAAAAGAACAACCAAAGAAAACCACGCCTCATGTTGTAGATCAGAACCCCCGACATCCGTAAGCAGCTTATGATGCCGCACCTGCTGCGTCGGGCGGCGGCGACTTCGCGGGGCTCTCATCATCGGGCGAGTCCCCACTGTCGTCACCGCCGCCATCTGAAATTTCGGTTGACCCATCCTCGTCGTCAACCTCGTCAGAGTCTTCATCCTCGACGACCCCATCCTCATCCTGCAGAGCATACCCGGGGCAGCGTTCAACTAGGCCCCGATAGTATGCGACGAGTACTTCGGGGTTAGGGACGATCTTCCAGTCTACCCTGTAAAGAAACTCTAGTTCCAGCAGCTTGAGTTCGGCGACCCTAACGCCTCCCACTCGCGCATATGTAGTGTTGTTCCAGAACAAGTCCGATAAGCCCTTGGCCGCGACTGTGGCCGCCGTAATCAGGAAGCGATGTACAGTGAGCGTATTGATGGTGAATTCTGGATATAAGGCACATAGTCGATCAATGTAGTAGACCATGGACAGCAGCAGCGGCGGTGTCAGTGTCGCGTGTTTCGCTAGTCTGTTCAGGTAGTCAAGTACAGAAATGCTCGGTGTCGTCCTGCGCAACATATCAGTAAGCATACATAGATATCAAAAGGATACGAAGCGCCTTTTTTTGCTTACCTCGAGTGGAACCGAGTCAGGCTGCCAGAGCGAAGAGCCAGGGCGTCATTGGTCTCGATGAGTTCAGATAGCATGTGTGATATCAAAACAACCATATCCTCGACACCGCACAGCTCATACCGCAGTGGCAGTACCTTGGCCGGCCCAGCTGTTGGCTTGGGGCGCTTAGCCGCGCTCGAAGATTCGCCGGCGCCGGATGCGCTCGCTTGCGCGATGGCGGGGTCTTGGGAGTTCCGTCGCTTGCCAGGTGAGGCAATGGTGACTGATGACTGCCGTACGGCAGGAGGCACGACAGTCTGCGTTTGCGTTGTCGGCTGAGGTTGGGGTCGCGGCAGAGGCGCGGAAGGGTCTATCGGTTGAGGACGCGGCGCTGGTGGGGGTTCGGCGGGCGTGGCGGGCACTGAGGTGCGCGGGGCATCGGCGACACCTTCTGTTGGGTGTGCCTGGGGCTGGTGATTCGGAGACTCCATGGGAGAGTATTGAGTGCCGGCATCGACAGCTACATATTGTCGTGGGCGTGGTTGGGAGGGTGAGGTCATTGAGGTGGACGGGGAGGATCTGGATGCAGAGTGCCGCCGCGGCAAAGGGGCCGAAAGCCGGGCAGGAGACGAGTGCGGGGAGGAGCGCGTAGGGGCATAATGAAAGCTGCTGGGCGACGCATTGGCGGAGCTGGCCACGATGGGAGATGTTGTCAACATGGTCTCGGGCGCATCGTGGGTCGAAGAAGCGGGCGGGCGAGGGTCGACAGCCGTAGTCGCCAGTCGATGGATACTGAGGAGGCAGGCCGAGGGGGTGTGTTCGCCAGTGGTAGAAGGGTAAGGTAGGTAAGGTTAGGTTGACAGTTTAACGGGCTGGGTTGGATAGGTTTGGCTGGGGTCGGCTCAGATTTGCAGATTATCAAAGCCAAGATCAGATTACCACACGCCGAAAAATCGGGACGAGGGGGGCATCGTTTGCCCACATGGAACTGGGATGGTTTAGTAAGTAGTCGACGCTTGGTATTCGCCGCCGCGGTAGGTAGTTTGGTGGTTCTTTGGGTTCCAGATCCAGGTTCCGCGGATGCACTGGATTGAATCGCGTGAATGGTTCAGACCATCAGAGGCAGCTAATATCCCTTAGGTGTAGACGGCATTCGGCACCAGCAGTAACAGGCAAGGTACCAGCGGAACAGTGAGGCAAGGCCCCAATGTCGGGAAACTGGACTGGTCGCCGTCAGTCAGTGGGATTGGCATGCCATGTGTGGGGGAGGAGGACGCGCGAATCTGATTTTCTGCGGTCTCGGCACCGGAGCCAAGACTTACATTGACGCCTCTGGTGCCAACCAGTCGTCTGTGGTGGGTTTGGTGGGGGGGATTTGACACCTGGACACACAAAAACGTGCCAGTGGTGCTACTGGTATTCGCTGCCTTGGGTACCTTAGGTAGTACCTACTCATCTGCGCCATGCAGCATGGAAGAGGGGGGAAGGAGGAGGGGACAATTGAGGTGAAAGACACCTCTGAGGATTTTTTCTCTAATTTTTGAGGGCCGCTGATTGTACCATTTTTGCACTGAAGCCATGATGGTGGGCCGCCCTTCTGGTTCTGGACACCGAGAGACGCCGCTAAAGTCGCTTTTAGGCCAGCGGTGCAACCCTTCTACAGCCTCCCAGCCAGGTGCTGACAAGGTTCTGGCTGCTTGCGATGCCTGGTCTGGAGCCGGAAGCGCCGTTTGGGAGGCTCAATCTTCTCTGCCCTTTTCTTCTCACCTTCCTCGAACAACAGAAGAAGTTGCCTAGTGTTCTCTACTTGGGGCACAACAAAATACCAGTCAAGATACCTTACTAATACAACAACACTGTGCATTCTATTATACGTCCATCTGCATAGACATAAGGTTCCATGGAGGAGAATCTCTCTGGATTAAACTTCTTCCTCTTCGTATCTGCCCTGTGGTAAGGTAGACCCGACTGAACGAACGTATGGGAACCCTCACCGACACAAGGTGCCGTCAGCTGCCGCTGCGATTTTTTCGCGCTCTCTCCTTATCATTTACACCCCTGCTGCTGATCTCCGATGCCCCAGCTTTGCTTGCCGCTGTCACGGAGTCCCTGGTCCCAAAATCATTGAAAAGTCGTCAGATGTCAGTTATCTTGCGTCAGATATCCCGGTGCTTTTGGCTGAGTGCCGCGATGCGCCGCCTCGGGTGACACGATGGGACCCGAGAACAACTTGACCTACTCTCAATCTGCTTGACCTTAGTTAAGCGGCGGCCAACGCGTCTGCCCGCTCAAGTGAACGGCTTGTACGCAGTAGCATATTGCACACGCGCTATTCAGTGACACAGGCTCGATATTTCTCTTTTCTCACGATGACGGAACCCTGACAACGTCCAGACCAGGTTGTCTCAATGAGACTAGCCACACAACATCCGATGCTGTGGAATGCCCCGCTCCAGCGCTGCTTCTCATGGTCTCAGACACCTAGAGGAATTGGCAACTCCGCTGTGTGAAAGTTAATTACTCGTTCCGTTCCGCGTGGGTTGAACAGTGCCTCGTAAAGGGCCACGCTTACCAGCGCGGCTCACAAGCCATATTGGCCATCAACTTCTGCTCTCTGCACCAGGAAGACGCATCGCGGTAACCGTTGTATTGTGCGACTAAGCTTTCATTGAGGGGTTGACAACGAATCGCTCCTCACACTTCTCTCGTCTGAACTGCGTGTCTGCTACTAGAACTTAAATAACCTCTCTACGCTATATTTGCTCATTAAATGAGATCATATTTCGAGGCTGATTAACTATTGAGAGAAGAGAGAACCAAAACTAGGCAAAAAGGAGCAAAGGCTTTCAAGATGACGGCTGTTAAACACACAAAAAGAAACACGTTCTCCTCATGTGGGACTCGAACCCACAACCTTCCGATTTCACCGACCTAGCACCAGCCGTAAAAGTCGGACGCGCTGAACCGATTGCGCCAATGAGGACGATAGGACACAACTCCATCACGTGATGGCCCTCGAATCCTTTTGCTCACTTATATTGGCCTACTCACTCTGGGTAGTTGGGGACGTGCCAGTAAACTTTAATTCGTCTCCTTCCGGAAACATTCTCTGTGTGAATGATAACAGTGGATAGACACTTCAAGAGTGAGACAGATTGGGGACTGCATACAACATCTAATAAAAGTCGTGGTTCAATGGAGCTTGCGAGAGGATGCATATTGTCAAGATGAAATCCCCATAAGCTTCCAACCTCCTGCAAGTTCGTTCTGAGAATTATGCTCCATTAGCACCGATCCGATATGAGTCGAAAGGTGGTGGCAGGAATCGTTGCATTGACGATGGACCGGTGTTGACCAACGCTGCCACGCTGCCCCAAGCTTCAGCTAGCATGTGAGGATTCTGAAAACGGTTGGTTGCGATGTACAGTGCACGTGCCTTGGCCATCCCCGGTGCCGCCAACTGGCACTGGTACCCAGTCAGTCTCCCAGCCTACCGATACCTATCAACCTTGACGTGATTAATCGTGGTCCATCTTGCGGGCGACTTCCCGGCTCATCTGCATCTTGAGTAACCACTGCCAACGACTCTCTCACGACATCCCCTCCCCTCCGTTCGAGGACATCATCTATTATTGCATTTCTAGGCGCTCTGAGAAAACGCTTCAACGCTGTGCGAAGCTCAAACCGCTTCTGCTTGACACTCGACCATTTGCATGGACCTTGGCCTCTGACGCAAGCTCCGTCGCCGCCGCACCACTTCGTCCTTGCAAGCACACGACGTGCTGGTTGAAGTTGACAGCAGAGAGCCGAGGTCCTTTCCCCACATCATCACCAAGTTCTTCCATCATGGCCCGGTCCTCGAGTCCTCCGATTCTTTCCCAGATCCTCAGCGCGAGGAGCTATATCGAACAGACAAGTGCGCTGCGGGCCCTCAAGAATGACATTGTTGGCCATGCGCAAAAGAAGGAGCAGTGGGCTCGGCGCGGCGTGCTGGAACCCATCGTCAAGATACTCAATGCTGCCCGGTCACCAGCCAAGGTGAATGGCAAGGATGGTGCCCCCCATGGCAGCCCGCGATCGATAAGTGAGGAGGAGACCAAAAGGTTCCAGGCTCTCCAGCTTCTGGCAAGCTTCGCCAATGGTGCGTTTTCGTCCTGACACGATCTTCTTCTAATCGCATGCTAACTTGAGTGTTTTCAGGAGGAACTGCGTTTGTCGAGCCAATCCTGGCTGCCGGTGCCCTACCTGCTTTGCTAGCGAACATCTGCCCGATTTCGAATGCTCCCTTGCTCGTTACCACGGCCCTCCGCGCGCTGCTCAATATCGTCGAGTCTTCTGCACTTGCAACGCCCGACTCGCCAGTGGATACACAGGCCTTGGCCGAGGCCGTCTTTGCGCCCGAACACATCGAGTCTTTGAATGCGATATTGTCAGGCGCGTCTAACACCGCGGCACAACAGACCCAGATCGCGTTGGTAGCGAACATAATCAGTAAACTTTGTCGAGAGGAGAGGCATCAGCTTGCCCTGGCGAATTCTGATGTTCTCGACTCACTCGCAACAAGACTGGCGAGTATCGCTGTTGGCCAAGGGCATGTTATTCCATACGCTGAAGTATTCGGGCGAGTGGATCACACGTCTGATTTCTTCCCCGAACCGGAACCTTCGACTTCCAATTTGGTACCTATCTTGGAGGCTTTAGCTACCATCATTTCGGACTCACGCTTCAGGGCTTGTATGCTTTTGTGCTCTCCGGCCATTATGGCTATTTTCCCGTCTCTGAAGTTCACACCGTCCAAGGAGATTCGAGCTCCTTGGAACTCGCTCGAAATCAGCGGCCTCGGGTATGCGCGCCAGCAAAGTCTCAGTGCTATGGATTATCTCCTTCCTGCTATTCCAATACACCAGGGGCGGCTCTCTGGCTCTCAGCAGTCACATTTTCCCTCTCTGGGAGTTTCCGATGCCCGAGAGCGCGCCCGCTCTGCGGCGAGCAAGTACAGTTCAACTGCGTCAGTTTGGGAGGCTTCACGGTTTGAGCTATTTGGCAACGAAGGTGAACCCGAGGAGGACCAGGAGACTCCACTCATCCCATGGCTCATTCTCTTGGTCAGGACACGTCAGAACGTGGAACGATTGATGGCCGCCAACCTTCTGACAACGCTCTTCAGATCCGGTTTTGGCAGCAAGCATCTAAGAGAAACCAGTCTCGGCCTCCTCGTGGTCCCTGTGCTTATGGACATGCTAGATCAACTTCAGGCATCGCCACCAGTGGTTAAGTCTCCTTTGGTTGACGCGGACACGGCCATGAAATGGACGATCCTGGAGCGGACACCGGCGATACTGGCTCGCATGATCACAGATAGCGAACACCTCCAGAAAGCGGCCTATGATTGCGGCGCTGTCAAGTCCTTCAGCAAGCTTCTGAAAGATGCGTATGAGCCGATTCCACCGTCAGCGTACGCTAAGTTATGGTCACCCCAGGCGGACACGGGCATGGAGTTGGAAAGTACATATCCGACATGTGCCCTAGGGCCAGAAGGACAACCTCCGCTCCTGGCGCACAAAGTAAGAATGCGTGAAAGCGCACTCAAGGCGATTGGAGCACTTGCGGCGGGCAAGGACGAGTATCGCAAAGCCTTTGTTGAACAGGACGTCGTAGCCCATATTGTTCAGTCGCTTTCGCCGACACCTGGAAAGCCCTCAAATCCAAAGGACCGTTCGAAGAATAGCGAGCCAGATGGACTTGTACCCGACGCCTCTGCATCAGATCACAACTCTGGATACGGAAGCAATCCCCTGTCTGTGCTGATTGCTGGCTGTCATGCAGTCAGAATGCTGTCGCGTTCCGTGAGTATTTTGAGGACTTCCCTGGTCGATTACGCAGTCGCCGTCCCCCTATACCGTTTTCTCAGGCACCCGAACGTGGACGTCCAAATTGCTGCAACCGCTGCGATTTGCAATTTGGTCACCGAAGTGAGTCCAATGAGAGAAGTAAGTTGCAAGCCGAAACATTTAAGAAGGTCGGTGTTAATGGTCGTTCTAGGTCCTGGCCGACAAGGGCGTAATGAAAATATTGTGTGAGCACGCACACTCGCTCAACGCTGCGTTACGACTCAACGCTCTATGGGCATTGAAGCACTTCGTCCATGCCGTTGATCCCGAGACCAAAAAGCAATGTCTAGAGGAGCTTGAATCCGGTTGGCTCGTGCAGCTCATCTGCGATGATACCGAGGACGATGCACTGTTCCTCGCGAGGTCGAAGATGGACAAGCAGAATGCTATAGACGTCGGCGACGACATGGATGGCGATGTGGAGATGGATCAGCCGGATTCATTATCTCGGTCTTGGTTGAGCTCCAGCATCCCACCACAAGACGTAGATGGGAAGCGTCCCGCTAAGTTCCGGCAAACAGAAGCCAGGCTAGCAGCCTTGCGCGAGGCTGAACTCAACCCACTCAGAAAAGCACGGAATGACGATCTCGCCATCCAGGAGCAGGGACTTGATTTCATCAGAAACCTGATCGGGGCGGCTGGTTCTGGCTCTAGCACAGAGTCGGCGAACGAGACCACGGAGATGATTGACTACCTATTCAGCGAGCTTGGGCAGGACAGGTTCTTCGACATACTGGCCAGAAAACTTCAGGCTAAGGTCCTCCATCCCACGTCGAGACGCTCGGTAGGATCTGCCGCGGGACGCGAGGCCCGGGTGCTCTACCCTCAGGCAAAGATCATCGAAGCAGTTGTATTCATTCTGGTTCATATGGCTGCGAGTATCCCAAAGCATCGGCAGCTGGTGATCGCCCAAACAGATCTGCTCAAACTCCTTGCGAACCATTTTAACAGCAAGGACAAGGAAGTACGGGTGGCTCTCTGCCATCTGATCAGCAACCTGACATGGCAGGATGATGAGAGCGATGCGCGCGCATGCGCGCAGAGAGCTTACGAGCTGAAGAAATTAGGTTTCCTTACCAAACTTGAGGGCTTAGAGGACGACTGTGAACTAGACGTGAGGGAAAGGGCTAAGAGCGCTGTTTGGCAAATGAAGCAGGTCAGCAGTTATTAGAAGTAGGAAAGGGTGTTGGATCGGCCGATTCATATGAATGTACGATAGACTGTACATGGAGATTTTTGCTGCAGGGATACTGTATACGGTACAACAGTACATGATGAATGAAGCACAGGCATACTTCGGATTCTGCAAACATTCCTCGGTCCATGGTGTAGGATAACTGGTGCCTTTCGTCAGTCACTCTCAGCACTGAGATGAGACCATCTTCGACCACTAAGGAACGTGAACTTGTTGCTGACGTTGTTGTCAGACGTGCCACAGGACATAAGCCTTATATCCTGACGTTCGCTTGAGTTTGAGGTGGTTGCTACCAAGGGATTTCTTTCCCCACGTACTGGTACTGCATAGTATGGTCACAAAGACAGGGTAGGTTAATGAAATAATGAAATTTAGTATCCATGCCCCAGCCCTGCTGCGTATCTCGGAGTTTCTTCGTTATCTTGACGAGCTATCCAAACCTACATCAGAAAGTCTCAGAAAACAATTCTCCGAGAGACGTTGGGCGCGGGTGGATTGAGTTCTTACTCATCTTACTGCATAGTACGGCGAGGGTACGTCTTGCGGAGGATCTCGCCTGCTGTCTTATTTAGTAGCGGAGTTTCGGACGTCAACGCCTGTAGGTGAAGGAGTTCTCTGACCAACAACTCCGAGACCATAGAATTGCAAGATATACTTCGTGGTCCCTTCGGTGACTGCCGAGAGACGTTTATTGAGCATATCAGCCGATGTGTATGCTAATAATCGCTGTTAGCTACCCAAGCTGCCACTGGTGACAAGATGCTATTCGACGATCGGTTTGCCGGAAGCCCCGGATAAGTTCATCTCCATGTGATCTGAGGATCACGAGAGGATCTAGAGAAGAAAGCTCTGGAAAAGCCCGCCGACAACCAAGAAGTTTCGGTAGTGGGATTCGAGCCGTTGGGCGGGGGATCCACCAGAGGTTCATGGGCGCCGCTGCATGTGCAAGGGTCCAAACCGGGCCAACGATCGACGGCAGGGTCGTCGTTCGGGGTGCGCAGGGGTCTTGGTGGCATGACGTGAGGGTGTGGACCTCCCATCACAGACAGGGATGGTTGCATGCGAACGAGGAGCGACTCATCGAGAAACCGCCTGCTGAATCTGTGGTGCGGCGCTCACTGCGTCCCAACTACCGGCCGCCATGGCGCTTGGTGGTGTAGCTTCCCGTGTGCTACCCGGTTACAAGAAACGAATAAGCGCGCGAGGCCGAGATGGTTTGGCTCGAAGGTACGCCGCGATACCTTCATCTGACAGACTCTCTTGGGTTCGTTGATACCCCACTATCATCTTGAAACTTTTATGTGTTGACTCAAGGGCTCTGAGCTCGAGGTCGCATGTTACAAGGCAATTAAACAATCAGTGTCCAGGCCAGAGGGGAATGGGAGACCATTGGTGGGTGGCAGTGGTGGGACGAGTTTCGCGAGGTGAGATGGTGGAAGGCAACGTCGACCCCCCACCATAGAATTCAACTTTGAAGCCTCGTCTCAGCTGAAGGCAGACGCCGCTGGTTCACCGACCGAAGGCAATGAATAGTATGAGTCTAGAAAATGCACCCTTTAGTCATCGGACAAAGAGGACGTGGGCTAGTTCCGATAGTCCCGAACGTCCGCCGGCTGAGGCCGGCCGGGGATCCCGGAGCGGGTCATCCTTTGGATACCGAGCACCACGTGCGATTGGCATGCAGGTTGGCATCAAAACGGTGTCATAGCTTCCTCTTGGAAAATCTTTCTCATTTGTCCTCTAGGATTATCAATCTTTCCAGTAGCGGCACCTCCCACCAATGCCGAACCATGCGGGAAATGATTGAGTCTCGGGAAGCGCCATTCTGCAGTTTTTCCCATCGCAAGGTTTCCCTCACTTTCTGTTGTCAAGATCATCAGGTCACTCCCGAGTAGCGACAAGGGTCGTCTCTTTTGTCTTGGGTAGCAAATGGCGAACGGTGCGTCTGTGCATTCACCTCCATAGGTCGGCATTTGGTTTCCTCCCCCACACTTCGAAGCAATATGACTACTACGGTACACACTAAGGTAGTCCTCCTGTCGGCTTCAAAACTCAAGTTACCAAGCAAGTAGTCTGAAGACTGATTGACAATCCAAGGACCCCTACATGTCATGAAGTTCCAAGGTGCGCTTGTACTCGAGAGCCGGCGTGCCATACCTCTGCGACAACTACCGTTCAATACTAGCTTTCGATTATGGCCACGCCTTTCATCTAAGAATTGAGACCTTTGCTGTGTACTGCGTAAGGGCGAGATGAAGTAACGATACAATTTGCCTGGCCTGACTGCCTGACCCCTGCCATCACCCTTCTCGGTGTCATGGTCAGGCACTCCCGCAGGTGAGTACCGGGATATCTCCGGTGCAAGCGGCTCTGGCGCTCACAAAACCCCTTGTCACTTCTGGTCCCATCATCGACTCATCGCACCTCCCCACGGCACCTTCACACCTGGACGCACTGGATTGGAACAACGTTAAACAAGCTACGACTCTGGTCCAGGGTCGCTCCCCGGCAGCCCTGGAAGCGGACCTCTCGTTGGAACCCATAATGGCCCACTTCGTCTTCTTCTCGTGCAGGACCGTTGCATCCAGACCCCGACCTTGGCTGACTTTAGTCAGAAGGTCTTCTGACTTTCTCAGGTTTCTGACGGTAACGGAACCTTCTATGGTTCACCTAGCTTCCGCCCGTCTCATCCGTCTGGGAGGCCTTGACCTGTGCTGCTCGCCTAGATCATTGGACGGGGGATCTTGTAGTTCGGCCTCGAATCGTAGGTTTTTTTTCAGGTGGAGGCATATGTCGGCGGGCTCGGAGTTTGATGTGACGGTGAACTTGCAGGAGTGATGTGAGCTTCATGTTCTGGAATCTCATGGTGACTTCAGTGCCTGTAGGATGGGAGAAGTTTTGCACGACGAAAAGTATAAGACCATCCCGCCTCTCCCGCCTTTCGCACATTGTTCTGTTTCATCACAACATCATCAAGCACCGCGAGAATCAATCTCATTCGGATCTTACAGCAACATAAATCGTTCTTCTCTCATCCCGCTCAATCTAGACGCTGTCTGCAGAATTACCACCGCAAGCAGCCATGGGTGTTCTCCTAAAGCGCGTAAACGAGGCTCTCGACATCAATCCGCCGCCTGCGGTCGAGCAGCGTCTCAGTGTAAACGGTTCAAACTGGCTCTGGGCCTGCGTGGCCATCTACTCCTTCGTCTTCGTAAGTCGGCCAACATGAAGCTGCAAACCTCAACAACCCATTAACATGACCGCAGCTCGGCGTCTTCGCACTATCCTTCAAGCCTAGAAGCGGTGAGAAGATCTTTCACTATCTCCTCAACATCGCCCTGCTCGTCGGTGCAATCACCTACTTCTCGAATGCCTCCGACCTGGGATGGTCACTCGTCTCGGATCGCCAAATCTTCTTCAACAAGTACATCAGCTGGGTCGTCTCTTTCCCCATCGTCAACATTCTCCTCGGACTTGTATCCAACTCTTCCTGGGCCACCATCGCCTGGCAAGTCTTCCTCTCCTGGGTCTGGGTCATCAGCTACCTCGTTTCCGCCTATACGCCCTCCGTCTACAAGTGGGGTTTCTTCGTCTTCGGCACCATCGCCTATCTCGCCATGGCCGCCTCGACCTTCACCGAGGGCATCGTCGGCGCCAAGCGCGTCGGTACTACGGGCGACTACCTCATTCTCGCCGGCTACTTCAACCTCCTGTGGCTGCTCTACCCCATCGCCTTTGGTGTCTCTGAGGGCGGCAACAAGATTGGCGTCACCCCTCACTTCATCTTCTTCGGCATCTTGGACGTTTTCATGATCCCCTTCGGCTCCGTGCTCTTCCTCATGCTGTCCAGGAAGTGGGACTACAACGCCTTGAACCTCTACTTTACTCAGTACGGCCGCGTTCCTCAGGGAGGACACTTCCCTGAGAAGTCTGCCGCTGCCGCCCCGACGGCACCTTCCGCTACGGCTGCTGTCTAAGTGACATATGGATTTTCCGATGTGGGGGCTCGTCGGTGTCAAATGACGAGGATGAGCCCAGTCATATCAAGGAGTCCCCGACGCATGTGGCATCAAGTCGCCATGGACGACACGAGTATTTCGACGCTCCGATGCTGCACGGTCGAAAACGTAAATTTCCATAAGAAGAAGGGAGCACACTCTTTTGAGATAGGAGTTGACTGTGCGGACAGGCGCATAGACTGGGCGGAGTATCGTCGTCGTCGCTTCTGTTATCGTCGTTATCGTTATAGTCGTCCTTATCCTCGTCCCCGTCCTCATCGTCGCTGTCGCTACTATCGCTTTCGGTAGGAGTAATCAAGTGCACAGGAAATATAGCCGCTCAGGCACAGGAAAATCAGGCGTTCTCATTGGAAATGGTAGTCCTTTGTATTCAAATGAATATTGTATTCACGTGGACTCTTTGTAGCGCTGGTTGTATTATACAAGCATCTGGTTGATTGTGCTCCTTGTGTCTATAATGCCGTCACCTTCCATATTCTTGTCTTTGTATGATGGTGGTCTTTTTTGATTCAAAGCTTTCATTGTTTCTGATTGTTCAGTTCTCGTTGTTGCTGTATCGCAATCGCAATGCGACGAATCCACAGCAAAGAGTCTCAGGAAGCAGAACTTTTGGCCATGTCAAGGTAAATGGAGAACCAAGCAGCTCCTGGGACTTCCCGGTTGCACTCTAGGGTTGTTAAGGTCCCTCGGATGAAACTGTAAACCCTGAGTTTGACAGTAGTTCATCTACTTCATGTTTCGAATGAAATTGTTGTCAAATTGACAAGTGACAACCCTTTGCCTTGTTTCATCAAAGGTCGATGGTGATGTCCTCGCTGCCAAAGAACCTCAACTTCGAGAGTCGCGGCTTATAAAAAGATAGCCCTAAACAAAGAAGCAATATCGTAAGGACGACCAGGGCAGCGGAGCCTCATCTGTCTCTTTCTCCAAAGACCCCGGAGACAAACCCTCTTCCTTGGACCTTTCGGTATATAGGGGATCTCTCGCATCAGTAGTCACCAACAGATCTCCAGAACAACTCACGTAGCCTCCTAGTCAACACACAGAGAGTCATCATGCACGGCTACTGCCCTATCCGAATCGCCCGCCCGAGATATCCCTCCCGGGAACTTGACCAGGATCAAATCAGCACATGCCTCCACGACTTGCGAGACAACATCCACGCTAAACAGGTCGTACTCGACAGCATTCGTAATGTGACGCGTTATAGCCAGGGCGATGCCCAGAAGCTGGCCGCCTTCATCACACAGCTCAAAAACAGCAGCGTCGACGAGGCCACCGTCCGACGATTCGAACTAGAGCTGGAGAAGATGGAAACATTTGTCTATGTAAGTTACGGCCTGAGTCATCCGGGTCCAATTGCTGATGATTTGGAAAGCAACTTTTCTTTGAAGGAACCACGGCCCTGGTACATCAAAATTCACTCACCGAGGGGCAGGCTTGTGAGTGTGCTAGGAAGGGTAAGTGCGTACGATATGCTCCCGTTTCTAGGTCTCATCTGCCATGATAGGGTTGAGACGGAACGAGGTATACCCTTTTGGAGACTTGTTGGCTAACTGCATTCAGTCGTTCGACTTCAGTCGCATAATGTTCAGCCTTTAGATGACAGCGAGTCTGGTCAGACCTCAGCGCCCAACCCCGATGACGATTGAGAGCTTTAGACGAAAATTTTCAAAAAGGAAACTTGTTCAATACCTGAAGGACTCTCGAAGGAGTCATTGCAAACAAGTATTTGGTCATAATTACAGCTCTATTGGCCGCTCTGCAGTATCTTGTCTTATGAAACAAATTTCACATACGTGTGCCTGACCAACAATTGCTATTTATCCTATAAGAAATGAGACCACTATCCACACGTGAGATCCTGCTCAACATCGATGGCCGGAAGATACAACTGAGCGTTCGTTCGGTTGAAATCTGCCTCGCTGGGGGCAGATACCATGAAATCCTGGCTCGATATTCAGGAACGAAACTACACGAGTGGTGCGATGAGCCGAACATCTCACACTCTCGAAGTTACATGAACAAGATTCCCTTGTCATAAACATGCTCCCAAATGAAGATAACATGTAAGATATCGACCCCAAAGTCACGAGGAATGAACTATATCTGGTGGCTTCATCACCCTGACTGCCTCTGGTATCCTTAAGCCCTGAATTGCGCGAATTACAATGTCATGAGGCACCACACATGAGACTTGAGACTCACTTATAATTTCATCTGAGTGCTTTTGACAACTCGTCCTGCTGCTGATCTACGGTCCTTGGCGTCACACCTTGGGGTCGTCACTCGGCTTCGGCAATGTCAACGCACATCATGAAATGGAGACTGTCTGTCCTCTGAATGTCACAAGATGCCCCAAGGGCGCCAAATAACAAGCCTTCCTGACACAGGAAGATATTGGGTAGAACCAGCCTACGGGGCCGAAAAGCAATAAAACCTCTACACTCCCAACTTCATTGAACGAGCGCATTGACGAAACGCACACGGAAGAAGCAAATATATCGCAGCGGAACTCCGCGAGAGAGCAAATCAAACCTTCCCCCTTTATCAGAGAAACAATCAATGATCGACAATGAGGATATACCAAGCCAACATACAGAAACCCAAACGCCGGACACCTGTCCATATCCCGTTGCTGCCCGCCGCCAGAATCAACGGGAACGTCAAACTCCCCGAGGACCCGCCTCTCGAAGCAAGACATGCAGTAGCGAGAAGCAGCTAGAAGCAAACACCGAGGTGGCCCAAACATCACCAAGACATGCGTCACGTTCACGAAAAAGAAAAATCCAATACATGACCTGCTGCAGTCACAAATCGAGATGCTGCAATGCTCGTACGAAAGGCAGTCTGTCTCTATTTTCTGACCGATCCGATGAATCCGGGGACAGCTTCTCAAAACCGCAACCTGGTCGTTGGCGGCAAGCCTCATTCTCGTCCTCCTTCAATCCTTCAATCCTCACCACGTGGCCAATATGTCTCCGGGACTAAGATTGTTTTCAGCCCCTAAATCCTTCTTCCTGTCTTCCGCGAGCTGCAGGGAGGAATGTTCGTATGTTATTCCTGTGCCACATGACCGTCGCGCCACGCGCTGAGTTATACTGCAGTATCAAAAAATGAACAGACCATGGCGCATGCCGCATCGCACATGTATAGGATAAGCACAACTGGCTCACGTCTAGGAGCAGAAACCCCAAGAAAAGAAAATGAGATTTTGCGTGTTTCTGTCTCGGCGAACTCTTTTTCGGTTTTCTGATTCTCGGCGGCAAGTCTAGTCGAGGACACATACTGGCGTACAGATACTGCAACACAGGTTACGGGAATAAGGTACAGAGTTTCCCTCAAGATAGAAGATCAAGAAAAAGACAATTTAGAGCCCGCAGCCGCAGACCCGGGGCAGGACTGCAGGTAGAGAGTGTGAGAATAAGAGAGTCTCATGTGTTGGCACAGTACAGGAATTCATGCAGTGTCGCCGATAATACGTACACACATACACTGCGAGAAGGCTAACAGAGAAACCCCCTGGATCCCTCTTTCGAAAGCCATGAACGAGTAATTGCGACAAGTTCGTTTGGTGTCACCGGGCGGGCTAAAACATGGAGAAACGCGACGGGTGTCTGGGATGAGATGTTTTTTTTTGCAAAGAGGGCCGTTTTAGGTTTTGAATTATGGGATGGGGGTAAATAGGTCGAGACGGGGGACACACACACACACACACACACACCCGACCCAACCCACTCACTCACACGCCTTCGCTCTTTCGCGTCAACCGATTTCTGTTACTGGCGCGAACAAGAGAACCCTGACGAGAGGAGAACGGTTTGTAAGCAAGTAGCATCTTGGGGTGAAGGGAGGCATTTGTGAAAGATCACGTCACACGGTGCCGAGAGGAGAAAAATAAAGGCTGGTAGAGGTGGTTGAAGAAGCGCTCCGGCACCAGCAGGTATCACAGCGATCTCGAACGTATAGAATAACGAGGATAGGGAACCATGATGCCGTTCTGGCTCTGGACTTGGACTGTCTTTGCCCTCTCGTGGAACCATTGCCCGCGCCTGCTACTACCCGGCAAAAACGAATGATTCCAAGACAACAGGAAGGCGTGAACCCTCGTCCCCTCCCTCTCCCCAGCTTCGGCATTTGAAGGCGTATGGTGGTGTTATATGCAGCGCGCCCGAATTAGGCCCGCAGGAGGAAAAAGCTGAAGAGAATATGTCATTGATGGTGTCTTGTCCTGACAGAGGTATGTGCGCCGGACATGTTTCTGGTTTCTCTGCACCACAGCTTCGGATCCTTGTTTGTATGTATATGTGTATGTGTGTGTGTGTGCGTGTGTGGATGACCCAGTGAGGAGGGCGCCGGCGAGGATAGTTGAGCTGAGAATTCCTTTGGGGGGCCATGGAGGTTTCATGAGGCTTGGTGGGTTAAGGAACGACTGGGCAATCGTGGGATGGGAAGGCCCGGCTCTGCTCGGGGAACCCTTGTTTAAAGGCACGGGTTCGTGCAGCTTCTCTTTCTCGACATGGCGTTGCATGCCTATGCCTGTGATGGCGGAGGGCAAAGGTCAAGTCATCCCTTCCCATGTAGGGGCGGCGGTACGTGTGTCTCGACGTCTGCGCCCCCGTTGATTCTCGGCGTGGAGATATCAAGGAATGCTTCAGCCTCAACCGTTGTAGAAAGAAGACAGACGAGACGGGGCCTGTGTGTGTATGTGTGAGAGAAAGATAGAGCAGCAGAGATGAAAGGCTGCAAGTGCAAGCGCTGTTGCATGCGCATGGTGGCTCCCAGCTTGCATGGCTGACGATTAACACGTGCAGGACGCGGATAGAGATCCGGTGTGGTTGATGACGGCAGGCATCACATCTCACCTAGCTCATTTTTCTACTTGTTTGCCCTTTCTGCGTAGGAGCTCTCCGACCGGGGTGGGTTTTCCTCATGTCGTGCGACCGGCGACCAAACGTCTTGAAGCTTCGATGAGGCAGGACGGTCAACGCACGCCGCGACAAGGTATAGGGGAATACGAGATGGTTGGATGGGAATGGGTGATCTGGGACATGTCGTCCAACGGTAGACAGCAGTGGACGCGACCAACCAAGGGACCAACCAACCATACAGTCAACCATTCAGCCAGTTCACAGCCTCACTACCACCAGTGAACATCGACAGCAGCTTCCTTACCCTTTACACTTCCATTATGTGTCGCGTTGCATGGCAGCAGCGGCAGTCCACTGGCGAGTTGGACCAGCCGATGGGGGCGGTAAGAGAGGATGGCAAATCGAGATGGTGTGGCTGACATGCGAGATGGCTTTCGATTGGTATGTCCCTGGCGGATTTCGAAGGTGTACCCAGCTGGCAGACTTGACATTTGCTCTTTGGCGATGAGTTTCTCTTCCCTTGCGTGCCGTGTCTCACAGAGTGAGGGCTGATTGCTACTTTGCCCACAGTACGTTGCAGCACTATTGAGAGAAAGAACCTGGACCAGGCTCGATGTGGGCAAACGGAACAATCACTCGTGGTAAAAAGGTTCCCCGTGGCCTTCTGGATGAGTCTGTGATCACGGCCGATCATTGGCATCTTGTCGAATTGCGGGCGGCGGTGGCTCACTTTGCCATGAGCAGAACCGAAGTATGCGGGTGAATTATTTACAGCCAGACAGGCAAACATTGCCACAACAAGCATGGGCTCTCGCCGCCTGTGCCGCAGGAGTGCGTGATGAAAACGAGAGAGTGTGTCTCTCGAGAGGCGTTTTCCCATGCCGGCGGCTTAGGTATCTGTACAGTAGAGGGTAAACCTTTCCGTCGGATTTGATACTTGGCGCAGTCAGTCATCTCGCAACGGGGCGAGGTGCGGATCTCTAGCTTCGCGTGGCGTCCCTGTCCATGCCTTCTTTGACAGGTTTGGTCGGTAATGAATCGCACCGTGGGTGCTTGGGGGATGAAGCAAGAACTGTACGGATTCGCATCGCTTCGACGGTTAGTGATCCCTCTACTGCGTAGTAAGTTCTCTCTTCACTCTGGATATTGGATATTGGAGACCCCTCATCAGGAGCGTCGCGTTAGCGAAGGCATCGGATGATATCACGATGGTTCGAGAGGATGAATACGAAGGCGCCTCTTTTACATATTCATAGACACGTCGTCCATTAGAGTTTGATTTTGGGGGCGGCCGTGATGGGCACCGGATGCGTCAGTGAGGAGGCACGGTGGAATCAGATCATGAGGTGGATTCACGTTTTGCTCGCTTAAGCAAAATGCGGGTCGAAGTTGCTTCTGGAGTGGGTTCGTGAGGGAGGATGGGTTGCAAGGCAGGAAGCAGGGGGGATGCAGGTACAGTGTCGATACTGTTTAGCCGGCAGGCACTGGCAAGGGCCGCAACGCAAGGCTCTCTGGTCTGGTCTGAACCGAACGAGCAGGAGAGGCTGATTGGGCGGGTAGACGAACGTGCGAGGACAGGGCAGGTTCTGGCAGGTGGGGGCAGTTGGAAGTGGGGACCGCCCGAGCAATCCCGTCGGGTGTCAAGGTCCAGGGCAGTCACAGTGTGATGGATATGGATGGCGGCTTCCTCATCTCTCCTCCCCCTCTCCTCCCCCTCAAGGGCCAATGGGGACAAAAGGCGAAGGCGCGAAGTCCCAGACGGGAGGTCGTGCTCCTTTGGAGTAACCCGCCTTACATAAGGCAAAATGAACCCACCTTTTGGTGTTCACTGCCCGGTTTCCATCTCAGGGCAGCAGTTCACTTCCTGTTCCGCGTCGGTTGGCTTGGGACGCTCAGGCCGCCGGGTGAGCGACGATTCCCGTAGCGCATCCGTTCCGTCTTTATGTCTCCCGTCCAGCTCCAGTTCCCAGAATCCGCTGTGCTCCACCAAACTCCACTGGCCACCCATTCATTGCCAACTGGGGCATTGCAGCGACTAAACTCCCCCCGAATTCAGGGAGTTTGCAGCTCCCTCGACAGGGCAAGGCACCCAGGCCCATGGCAAGGCCCTTGACCACTGCTTCGTCGCTGGGTCGCTGGGCCGCTTGCCCGCTGCGCTGCCCGCTGGCGTTGCCTGTGTTGGGACTTGGGACGGTTCTCGTTCACGTTGGGTGCAAGAGAGTGGGGAGGCTGACGGAGAAGGCACTGCTTTGGGGGATTTTTTTACTATGATAGGCGGACAAGGCCACGCTCAAACGTCAGCACCACACCTGCGACAGGCCGGGCTGCCAATAGCATGTCATCACCTCCTCCGTCCCTTTGAGATGGCAGTTACCCGATGCTATGGATTGCATAACGAATCCAAGACACCTCCTCACACACTCTGACCACTCACCTCGTCCCATTTTCTCACTCAGCACACCCGGAGCTGCGGTCCTGGAGTCTGGAGTCTGTAGTCAGGCTCCTCTCAGTCCAGTCTCCCCTCCTCGACACAGTGGACAAAGCGCCGCCGTTCATCCATGTCTGCGGTATCCGTACCGTACGCATGCTGGAAGTGGCAAACACACCCAGACTCGGGATCTGATGCCAGCTGCTTTCATCTCACTCAGATCCCGACGAGACGTTTCCCTCACAATCCGCGCTAGCTCCCTCCCGCCGCCTGCACTTCCCTGCCTCCACGCCCTAAGCACGAGGCTGCCAACAATACCTTACGGATACGCTGTGGCTGTCTCTCTTCTCTCCTCCTTCTGTCACGCTTCTCTCACACCCGTCATAAGATCACACGTCTGGAATGGCACCTAGGATTCGCGGCTGCAGCACATTGCATTGGCATTCCATCTCCAAAGCGCCGCCCGGTCGAAGCCCGAGAGAGAGAGAGAGAGAGAGAGAAAAGACGGGATGAATCTCTTCCAGGGCCTTGGCAACTTAAACGTTCGGTCCCGACATATCCACTCGTCTCCGCACTGCTACGACATCGCGGCGCGGAATTGATGGTACGGATGCATTGAGACGACACAGTCAGAGGCACACGATAATGCAGAGTACCAGGGCAGACAAGCCAAATCGTGTGCTCGTCAGGTCCAGTCAACCCCAGCCCGGATTGTGTGTGATTCGTTGGCAAGCATTTGCATTGCCAATCCAGCCTGGGTATCAATTGTGCAACGACGACGCTTCAAAACACCGCAACATTCATCGAGCCTTGGCTCCATTTCCTCCAGCATTCAACATGGGAAACGATCAACCCCACCCCTTTTCTTTTTCCTCCGAGCGTGGTCGAGACTCTCAACCTTACGAGTGCTACCCGCCAGCCCGCGACGCTCACAGATCCACGGCCGTACAAACTTGTCCGTTCAAAACCCCATCTGGCACGGAGTACTTGTCCTGGTACGTTGGCTCAAATCGTCCCTCATTCCCCTCTGCCCGTCCCCCACAGCCCCCGGTCTGCCCTGACCCTGACACTGGACCATTCTCATTTTGACCTCTTAGCCCGGCCAATACCAATATAAATAAATCTCCTGTGTGGGGTCTAGGGGATTCGGTAGATGCTGATCACTCGGAATCATCCTCGCCCAGGAGCGTCACTGATTCAGTCTTCTTCGGACACTCCTTGTTGGCTTAATCGCGTTTTTTCAAGCCTTGAGGAATCCAGAGAGCACTATCAAAGGGACACCAAGAAGCGGCGCCCGGCCGAGAAGCTCGGGTGGCTACCCGCTACAGCCAACAAGGTCACGCGTTATCGGTATTCACGACAACTTGAGATCCGTCAGAAACTCTATTCTGTGCCCTATGACGAGCGTCACGGACACGAGGCGCGACACCCACGTCGGCGGTCGTCCTAGGTTTCTAGTTTCCAAGTGCGAACGAAAAATCCCATTTCTCTTCGCATGAGGACCGGGAACGGTTGCTCGGGTGCTACGGCGTTTCTCTGGGCCCCGATAGATGTTGTTTCTAAACTTTGGCCGACTCAGACCGGAGCCAAGCCTAATCTGAAGCAGAGGAGAAGATATGACGTCCGGATGCTGGGGTTTGGCCTTTTTGCGGGCTGTGCCGATGAGACGGATACTGCTTACCGCAGCAAGGGGATTTCAGCTCTTCAGACCCCGTCGTACGGGTCTGCTGTCCACCGAGGGGGGGAAAGTAGAAAATTGAGGGCAAGGCCATCCGATGCCTTGCAGGTGCACTTTACAGGACGCCCGTTTTGAGCACCATGGTTCGACTTTCCCCTCTTCAAGGTTCCAGCAGATGTCTCTTGTTGGTGCGGCAGGCAAGCAGGCCAAAACCGACCTTCATATCGTTGCCCATGCTGCTGTACGCAAATCCTCCTAGCCTTGTCGTTCTCCTCAGAGATGAATGGACAAGGAACGAAGGTGCTTGATTTCATTTTGGCGCTCGCATATCAGAAGAGCTTGTTTCCTACCGACGAGGCCGTGAGGAGATCTGGCCACCACAGACTTGAGCCTCTCGACACGCCGATCTTGCATCTCGACGGCTCGGCACATAAATTTAGTGCATGGTAGAAGCCGCACCGAGGGGTGACTTGCCGACTGGGTGAGACGGTTCACGTGCACCGAACAATGGCAGCGGCTTTCTTATTGCCGCCCTCTGGGCTGCATATCAAGAACGCACATCGAAAACAGCAGACATCTGGCGAATGTCTGCAGCAGCCAGAGTACGGGTGGAACGGTTTGGAAGTCGAACAATCCAGCCGACTCAATGCTGCTGAAGCACGTCTCCATGTCCACGAGCAGATGCCTCGCAATGTGTGCGGAATGTCTCACAACGACGGGCGTTTTCTTCCACCTCCCTCGTCAGGTCAGTCGCATTTCGAACGATGGGAATCAGCACAGAAGGCATTCTGTAGGCTCAACCCATCTTACATAAGGCGGCAACTGGACTAAGTGTCCGTGTGGCACCCACTACCCATCAGAGGCAACAAGCATATCTTTTCCCATACCCTTGGATGTGGGCCGGCCTTTCGCACTGTGACTTGGACGCAACCCAACGGGCAGGGCTCGTCTCCAGAATCTCATCTCCCATTGGCAGCGGTTCTGGAGATGCTGGCATCTGGGCACTTCCGGCTTGGATAGGTCCTGGGCATGGACCGGGGCACGGGATAGTGGTGTGGACAGGGGAGCGACGAAAGGGCTGGGACGGACGACGAGACGGGATTGGCCCTTCCGAGGTGGAAGTGGAGAGGGGTGGGATCGGGAATAACGAGTGATAGGCCGGGTCAATGAGATGAGCCACATCTCGCGAAGGCCGAGAGCGGTACGAAGCACGCACAAAGAACCCAAAGGCGCATCGAGGGGACCGCAAGCTGCAGCTAACAGAAGGCGGCTGCAGATGGCGATGCAGCAGCAGGGACGGGGGCGTCACAGGAGAGAGATCCCTGGGCTTGCTGGCTGGCTGAACGGATGATGGATGGGCGGGTTTGGCGGGCGACAGCCGGGCCCGCGTACGCAGGTGGTAGCAGTCCAGTGAGGGACGAGTCTCTCCTTTTTTTTTTTTTTTTTTTTTTATCCTCGCCTGCTTGGTTCTGTGCAGGCCTTCATTCTGAAGTGTTCTGGTGAATGGACAGAGAGGCCTGCCCGTCTCTCTTGGCTCCAGGAGCATGTATCCGTAGCCGCGACGCAGATGGTCTGAGGCAAGTTCACACGATTCTTGCAGGACAACAGCACGACTCGGATTCAGTCCGCCTGCTCGCAGGACGGGACCACAGTGCCAGCAAAACCAGCCTAACAGGACTTGGAACGATGAGCCCGAGTCTCCGGCTCTTTGTACGTGTGCGTTTGGGTTTGGGTTTGGGTTCGCACTGGAAAGTGGGCAGCAGGCAGTGAGCACGCACGGGCAAAAGGGAATTTCATGGGGAGTGGAGGAGCAGCCCCAAAGCACCCGAGGACCTTTTAGCTGGGACACAGCCAACAGTTGCCCGGTACGCACGCTGGACGAACCACCCGGCTGGAAAAGGATGGTCAGTGATCATCGCTCAAGTCGCCTGGAATCAAGAATCAGCTAAACCTTCCAAATATCTTGGGTCTCGCAAAGGTATTGCGGCAGGCGTGGCGTTGGTTAGAAGCTCCAAAGGTTCCCCTACGCTCTTCGCGGCTCCAGATTCTTTACCCGTACGGGTTTCGCTCCTGAAGTGCTGGCGCTGGAACGGACGGTGGCTTGTTGCTAACTCGATTGCGTCGGCCCATGATACCGATCTCCACCTCTTGCATTCGCAGTTGCTCACTGGACAGGACATGACTGGGACAGTGGACTGGACAGGCAAACTGTAGACACGGGTTTCGAGCGAACCGCCAACAAGGGAATGGGGGGAGCCAGCCAGCGCTAAAAGCTCTAGCTTGTGTCTGGCTTGCCGGTTCCATGTGCGCACGACGAAGTGCAGCACAATTATGGACTAGCAGGTGTAGGTTCTGGGCTTCTGAGCTTCTGATTCTGGATCTAGCGTCCGCTGCCTTGTGCGCCCATCGTTTATCGCCGTCAGTTAGACGTGGAAGACCTCTCGCCCTCTCACTCTCTCGCGGTTCGCGACATGGCGGACACTGGGTACGCGCCAGATTGCAGAGAGATGAGCAGGAGTGGGAAGTACCGCAGCATCTGTATTCGTACGCAGCATGCTCGCAGTCTGCAGATGTCCTGGGGGGCTCGCTTCCCACCCATTCCACAGTATCCCGTCACCGGTGTGGTCCTCTTTCCTGTGTCCCCGCCCCCTGCCCGACGCTCAGTCTCTGCTGCTGGTCCCTGCCGCTTAACGAAGTCGTGCTTGCTCGCACTCTGCCCCCTGGCCATTCACGTCCTCATCCACCACGGGGACGCAGAGCTATTCCTGCCGCGTCGTCCTCTTCCGTCACCTCACAGCGATGGCCAGTGACGCCGCAATGGCATGTGGAGTTTTTGAGGCGCCGCCCACCGAACGATATCGACGTAGGGACGGATACGCTGAGTTGGCTTGATACGAAGTCCACCGAGGACAGGTATGTACTTTTGGTTTATGGGCTGTCGGGCGGGGAGGCCGCTCATTACCTTGCTGTGCGTCCCGCGACAATACACCAAAATGTTTGTCGCACACAACCTTTGGTCCAGAGAAAACGACAGGGAGACAATTACGCATAGGTCGTTCAGCAGCAGCAGCAGCAGCATGAGCAGGAGCAGGAGCAACAAGGCAGCGCAGCGCAGCCCGGAGCCAGGAGCGGCCGCCATCATTGTCAAATTTCGTCCCTACCAATTACCGCCGAGTCAGCTGGGCCCCAGTCCGAGGCGTTGGGTCCCTTTCTGAGTTCTGGTGCTGGCTCTGTTCTTCCTCTTCACACCCACCCCCCCCCCCCCCCCCCCCCCCCCCTTGAGTTTGCACTAGACCAGAGGCGATCGGGGTACTTTTCCAGATTCACAGTGTGCCAGAGAGACGGGAAATGTGAGGACTCTGGGTGTCTGGGTTCACTCCAAGACCAAGTTTGGCAGTGCGCCAGTGTCATGCCAGCCCAGGCCAGGCCGAACCTAGCCAAACCCCACCCCTACCTACGGATACCTGGCCTTCCTCCCAGGTTTCCATGGTACACACTCACTCAGCACGTCCAGTGTGTGTCTCCCCAGTCCACAGTGAACGATGCAGCTCTCACTGTCCTGGGGCCATCCATTGTCCACTGGACCCAGTTTTCATCCCCTCCACCCATGTCCCCAGTCCTGCCATACTACCCATACCCGGTCGAGCCCGGTTCCCAGCCATCAGAGACTGACACCCCCCTCAAAGCCAATTGCGTTCCTTCGCTTCCCACTCTTTTCTGTCCTGTCGTCCCACTCGCTCACCATCCGTCTCCCTCTTCATATCCCATCTCCCACCCACCGTTCCCCTTCTTCTCTTGCTCAACCACCACCGAGTCGTCTGCGATCCTCGACAACCGCTCCAACGCAGTCGTCGCCTTCGCCTCGTCTGGACACCGTTCCTTAACTCGACACATCACCCCAACAACAACAAGAGCTTGACTGGATCAGTACAGAGTGGAGGATCGGAATAGGAACGCCGCCACTGCACCGTGCCGCCATCTATAAAGTGAGTTGCCTCCTGCCGCCTGGTGGAAGCAGCCCAGGCGCCCTGCTGCGTTTCGTTCTACGGGGTTTCCCAGCTGCGCGGATTCTTATAAATGAGCACATCACGTCGTTCCCAATGTTTGGGCTGCTGCAGCCCCCATCGGTTGGAAAACAAAACCTAACGTCCTGCCAGTATCGGAGAACATCGCTTCAACTCCCCCCAGCCGCATCGACCAAACTTCGCACCGACCATTTGACGACTTGGAGTCCATAAACCGCCACGATGATGTTCGCCGCACCACCGACGTCCATCGAGGACATCTCGGAAACTCGTTCCCTGGTTGAGAGACGCACCCGCGGAGGAAGCTATTTCTTCTATGAAATGAACGTATTGCAACAACCCGAGCGCGCACGCGCTTGTGGTTCCGGTTCCAAGTGTAAGACACCTTGACGATCTCGACCTCTCGGTTGTCATGAATTCTCTGCTAACCTTGTTGACCAGCTGCCGCCGATCGCCGCCCTGTCGACCCGCCTCCAGTTGTCCAGTTGAAGGTGGCCAAGGGCCCAACTCCTAACAGAGAGGATGCCAAGGATGTTACCATGGGCTACAACGGCAACTTCTTTCTGTTTGCTGAACTTGCCCCGGCACGTCAAATTGCTCATGGTCGAGTCCAAACGCCGGCTGCCACCAGCAGCCAGACTCCTGTCTTGACCGGTATGCCTGTCTCCGGCATGGCCTATCTGGACCGCCCCTCCGAGGCTGGTTATTTCCTCTTCCCAGACCTCTCAGTTCGCCACGAGGGCCGCTACGTATTGGCTTTCCACCTGTATGAGGAGATTAAAAACCCCGAAGACCGGGATCATGACAGCGATCCCGCCGAAGACGACCAGCCTTGCTTCAACTGGAGAATGCCCGTCAAATCCATCCCGTTTAGCGTTTACAGTGCCAAGAAGTTCCCTAGACTGACTGAAAGCACGCACCTGAGCAAGACTATCTCAGAACAGGGCTGTCGTGTCCGTATCAGACGTGATGTCCGCATGAGACGTCGTGAAGGCAAGCCAGCGGGCAACGAATTTGAGAACAGCAACCCAGAGGACGAGTACAGAAACAGCAGGAGGACACAAACGCCAGAACTACGAAGCAACGCAGATCCATACCGCGCCAGATCAGTGAGCAACAGCAGCGAGCATCGCGCCGCGTACCCACAGGCACCTGCACCTGTGGTGCCAGAAAGGAGACCGTCTGCCGTGGAGTCGTTCCAGCCGCCGCCTCCCCCTCCTCCACCACACGTGGCTGGTGCTGCCCCGGCTTCAAACTCGTACCTCCGATTTGGTGATTCGTCTTCCAGCGCGCCGTACCCTCCCCAGCACGCTCAGCCCATGGCTCAGCCCCCTCCGCTCTCTCCCACGGCATCCTACTACTCCAACCAGCCTTCGCCGTACCACCAGGCCCCTAGCCACAGCTACTCTAGCAGACCTAGCTCACAATATGCCCCGAGCAACCCGCCTCCGACTCCCCATGGCTCGTACGACAGAAGAGGTTCCATGATGGTGCCCCTGTCTCCGTCCACCCACGTCCCCAGAGACGTCGATTACATGCGACGCGACTCCGACCCCCGCAGAGACTCGTACTCTTACCCGCGTATGGCGCCATTGGCCGACAACAGCAGGTCTTCTGTGGTCCTTCCTCCCCTTTCCAGTCTGCCTGCCCCACCTCTGCCAGCTCACATGCTGCGTGGGAGCGACATCATCGAGGCCAGCCCCAACTTGCCTCCTCCTTTGGAGCTGGCTCGCGCCGGTTCCAAGCGTGGCTACTCGGACACCTTCCAGGACTACCAGCGCCCTCTGTATGACGGCCAGCGCCCGTCCGAATCTCATCACGGCGCACCCATGTACGGCCCTCGTGATGCCGAGAGCATGACTTACAAGCGTGCTGGCGGTACAACCGTGACCAAGCCGAATGGCAGCTACAGTGAGCAATAGATGAGGGCGGATGCATACAAATAACGGTGTTTTGACTACGACTAATGCGGACGGGAATTTTGGCTTGTACAGCATGATCGGCACCAAGGGCGGGCGAGCACTTTGAGACTCGAGGCGTTTTCCGGCACCCCATGGCATTCGGAAGGATTTTTCAACTTTTTATTTTTTTTACTCTTCGACTGTAAATATCAGGGACTTCGACGCGGCGTCTTCGACAAACCTTTTCATTTGTGTGTCCAAATCCTTACACGAAAACCCTCATCACGTTGGCGATGTTCTCTTGGCATCACCTCCCCTTCCTCATTTCCTTTTTGTGTTTTTACAATGCTTTGGCTGATATGGAATGGTTTGCGGCATGATTCAAATTGGATTACAAAAAGAAACGACTTAGGGCAATGAAGACGCGGACACACATGTGGTTGTAATGTATCATCTGCTGGCCTGATTTCCTCTGTCAAAGGGTTTTGGGGTACTGTATCCTTTTTTGTCACGCGGCATGTACATGCTGCAGCAGTCACAGTTGGGTATCCTACATAGGGAAATAGGGAATATCTTTTGAAACTTGATGCTCTCGATCTCCAATGTGAACCTATTGCCAGTGAGGTTAGGAAGTATGGGGAGAATTGTGTTTCCCGTCTGCCTATGGTTCAGTGCTTCTGCAGTGTGTGAGGACACTTGGTCTCCGGATCGTGCGGTGCCGCTGGAAGGACGTCAAGCTTGACGTGGCTGACTTGGACGTGACAGGACCAGACGTAAGTAGATTTTCATTCGATCTACCTATCCGTTCCCTACCCAAGGCACCTTACCTTAAGGTAAGGTAGATTCCTAGACAAGGTATCCATAGGTTGTGTGGTTGTCTGGCAAAGGTCCAAGCGTCACGTGCTTCAGCGGTGCAAGCTCGGACCAGACCCCAGCATTCAAGTGCAAGGTGAGGGACGCGGAAGAGGGCGGCACCAGTTGCGGGTGCGAGCCAAGTGGAGCGCGGGAGGGTCGCGTTTGGGTCTAGCAGCGCAGCCAGTGGTGGGCGCGTTTGTTTGCCCGAGCAACGGGGGCCACTCTCCCCTCCAAATCCAATGGCAGACGCTACCTTTTGGGCCTCGCGTCCGGCGTACCTCGCTGTGGGCAACGATCCCCGGCCGACCGCAAACTCCATCGCGCGTTGCCCTTCCAATAGTGCCGATACTACAAGATCAACATTCAACCCCAAGCCCATCGCATCGCCCTCTCGCACCTACCTTCCACTCACTATCAACCTGGCTTTTCCCACTTTTCCCCTCACCCTTCATAAACCTTCTTCACCCAATTCCAGATTTTCCAATCCCTTTAACTGCGACTTCGCAACCTGCTGCTGTCCCAGACGTGCAAGGAAGAAGCCCGAAGTTGAAAAGCTGCTGTTGCGGGAGCGCGTGGGTGCGGATGGTGCGACGGCACGGGCAAGTAAACAAAAACCCAACGGCGCTCGCTGCCTTGCTGCCACCAATAATCCCCCTCCTCTCGATACCTACCATTTGATCGCATTTCAACCCCCCTTCTCATCGCGAGACCACGATCAATCTTGTTAGCTAGGGCAGAGGGGGCTCTGTTTCCACCTCGAGTAAGAGAACCAGATCAACTCACAACCCGAGCACAACCGAACCGCGTCCGCTATCAACCATGATGCAAATCGACGATCCTCAACCCCCCGGTCCTCTGAACTCTCACCCAGTCATGGTCCCTCCCCCGACGAATGCGTTTGCATCTGCGCAGCGACCTACGGCTAAGCGCGCAAACTCTACGCAGCGTGCAAACTCTACGCAGCGTGCAAACTCCCGCTTCGTCGAGGGCTCCATGAACGACCGTACCTCCGCCGCACCACCTCCCAACTTCCTCGGCCCTGAAGACTCGACCGAAATTGCCCGTCGCTTCCGCATGGATTTCTACGTCGAGGCCCCCGACGCCGGCGTCCTGTCCCCGCCCAAGCCTCAACACCACAAGTCTTCCCAGTCGCTGCTGTCGTCGCAAAACCACCACCAGCAACAACAACACCCCTCCGTGAACCAGCCGACGGTCACGTATGGCGAGGTTAAGAGGCCCGCCAGTTCGGCTAGCAGCCACGTCGCAAAGAAGGGGTTCTGGGGCGGTCTCCGCGAGAAGCTGAGCTTTGTCAGGGATAAGGATAGGGTGGCTAAGCGCCCGCTCAGCCTGGACGGCAAGCTTCTCGCCACCGGAGGCGGAGCTGGAGGGTTCGGCAGTGCGAACGCTGTCCCGGCGCCGACCCTAGCCAACGGTGCGGGCATGCCTTCTAGGGAGGAGATCATGGCCAGCTACCAGCAGCTGATGAAGGACGGTTTCTTCGACGCGCACGCCATCCGCTCCACGCGCCAGCCTCCTCCACCAAACATCGCTCCGTCAAGCACCATGTACTCAACCAAACCCCCTGTTGACAAGAAGTCGTTTGCGGAGCGCATGTCGGGACAGTGGCCCCTGCCTCCAACGCAGGATGAGGTGGAACCCCTGCCAGACTCTCGCGACGGCAACCGCAAGCGCGGTTTCGGGTCTGAAGACGAGGAGGAGATGTCTGCCGTCAAGAAGCTGCGCAAGTCTGCCTCACGCATCTCTGTTGACCTCTCCCTCCCCGGTCTACGAAAACCGCGCTCTCACATGCATTCGCACTCCGAATCGATGGCCCCTCCCCCGCCGCCCAACTACGCAGCCCCTCCTCCCCCGCCGAATTACATGCCCCCGCCGCCCCCTCGCAGTGGAGTCTTCGTCAGACGATCATTCAGCAACTCGGCCCGCGCAAGCAACAAGCTCGCCAAACATGCCCCGTCGGCCTCGTACTTCGGCCCCATGGACACGGACTTTGCACCCCCGAACCCGCTCTACGCCGCCAGCACCCGTAGCAGCATCGACTCGAATGACTCGCGGCGGTCTTTTGTCGAGTCCGCGCGGGCGTGGACGTCGCGCGGCATCCGCAGAGCGGCAGAGCCTCTCGGCCTCCGACCCAACTCGAACCACGGCGTCCCCTCCGTGCCGTGCGTACCTGAGCAGTACAAGAGCCACGGCGGGTTCGGCTTTGAGGGGGAGAACCACCACAGCATCCCTGTGCAGGAGCGCGAGCTTCCCGGTCGCTGGAGAGGCATGCGGTTCACCTAAGTCAAGAGGCAAGCGAAGTGTTTGCTGCCTTTTTGCACCGGTGGACGGGCCCATTACATATGTGGCGGATTTGGATGTGGGAAGTGGCGTCTGGCGTTCTTTGAATCTCGACGAGCTTTACGACTTTGACGACATGAAATGACCACTCTCTATTCTTTCTTTTGCTTTTTTATGAAATCAGCATTCGACCGCGCAGTACGACGCATTGTTTTGCCATGCTGTCACTCGGATCGGGAGAAGACACTCCTTATCAATCTTGTGTGTTTCCATGACCTTGCGGGAAAACCCTCGGTGGACGCAATGATGATGAGGAAGACGTTGGTATCTCAAACGAGACAAGACGGATTGGAGGCAGGATGAAACTCGGAAAGGAACGATCGGTGGTGTGAGAAAAGGGGAAAAAAAGAAAAAGGGGGAGGGATAGGAGGAGGCATCCCGTAACTAGGGCCCGCCCCCCTCCTCGAGGTTTTTATGTTTTCGGAGGAACGAACGGCTCTTCCTCTCTTCGTGTATGTAGCGACATTCCGCGGTCTCGGCACCCTCTCTTTCCTTCATACCAGCTTCCCACCTACGCCGAGAGGAGTAGAGTGAGAGAGCGGGTATGGAAGGAGGGGGTTGTCGGGGTTTCAAATGTCTTTTTACTCATCCCCCTCCGTGACGATGCGCTCGCTGTACATGACCTGGCATGTGTCGAAATGGGACGGGGAATATGTCGGGGTTGTTTGTGTATATGGGGTTATGAAAAAACACTCTTCGAGTTTTGTGTACGTGTGCCGTCTTTGTTTGTGAAACGTGTTGGTGTTTGTGAGGAGATGGAAGATGCTGCGGCACGCGCGCGAGAGAAGAGAGATATGGGAGACCTTCTGTTTGTGGCATGTCTAGTCATGAGGTATGGGGTGGGATGGATGACTTGGCTGAATATATATGAACTTGACCCCGTCGACGACATTGATATTTCACTCAGGCTTTGAATTGGTAGTGAGAGGATGAAGCAGTTTGGTTCCTGTTGAGTGGCGTAGATGAATATGCTTTGCAGGCTTTTGAGGCGTGTTCAGCATCGCGGGCGAGACGGACGATTCACAGCACAAGACCACACACAACCAACCAACCCTTCTACCGCGAGTGAGCATTTCCCCCAAGGCCAGTAAACGTCCACATCTAAGCTCCCTGTCGTTGAAGGATTCTGGATAGCCGGTCTGGATGTGTGTGCAATAGCTACATCTCATTGACAGAGCAAACCTGCATGTTTGAGCACGGCAACGAAACGATTTCTTTGAATGTACCAGTGTGACATTATTCCACGGCCTATACCGACATACATTTACGCCCTCTATATAAGACAACGCAGCTCGTCAGTAACTTCGGTGTGTATATACTACATACAGCCCGTATCCACCAAGGTCATCAAGACCTCCTTGGATATCTACTTCTCCGTCCCAGCAAAACGGTCGACCGAGGCTTTCCCACGCGATACTCCAATGAATGAAGAAGAGCTCAAAAAAGGAGAAAAATCAAGAAAAGATGGCAGCTAATGTTCCCAGTGAGGAGGCTTACTGGTTCCGTGAAAACGATAAGAAAACTGGCTTTTTGCCCTAGAAGCCGCGCTGTTGGCTGTGCGATGTCGATATCCGAGACCTCCCGCCTGCATAGAACGAACGGTGCGGCACTCCCGGCCGCACCAAGTTCCCCCCTCCAATGCTCATTAGAGGAACTGAAAGAACATTGCTCCTCGTTTCCCAGACGCACCAACTCCTGTTCTCCCTATCTCGTAGATCCGAAACCGCGAATAAAGGAGGAACTCTGTTGTGTCTCTCGTAAAAGCGAAGCGGTTGCAATGTGACAAAATGATTTATAGTACCTCGACGACGCGGTCCTGTACATTTCTGACCATGTCGGGCACCTGGTCAAACTTTGCAGCCGAACGAAGCATGACGGCCCAAAGCATGGCGAAGTACTGAGGGAATCGGCTGTACAGCATCACACCCAGTATGCAGGTGAGGAGCGGGATCTGAAGGACGTTAGAGTGTGTTGGATATCAATGTTGAGTTGGTTTACTTACCCAGACGAACCACAAGTTCTTGTCGCTGCGCATCCCCTTGAACTTGGCCTCGCGCGCCCTGAGGAAGTTTTGTTGCTGCTCTTTGGTGATGGCACTCTTACGGCCGATCTTGAGCACACTCGGCACTGGCGTCGTGCTTGATGAAGCCTCCGATATCTCAACGGTCTCAGTGATTTGGGTTCCGACAGCGATAGATCTGTCCGCAACAGCCTCAGCGGCAGAATTCAAAGCCGCGGCTTGCTTGCGGTCAAGCTCCTCCTGAGGGAAGATCTCGTCGTATGCCGGTGGCGGAGCTGAGTTGTTGTTGGTGGTTCTGAAGGCTGACAGATCCCACCAACGCCCGTCCATTTGTCGCGGGTTTTCATCGCCTGACGATCCTGGTCTAGACGTTGACATACCAGGCATCAGCGAAGTAACTCTACCCATGAACGGGTTCTGCTGAAGATACGCCTGGTAGTCCGGCAACATGGGCATTCTCGGCAATGCCGGCATTTGAGGCAGGTTGGGGAAATGTGCCATCGCTTGCTGGAACTGCTGAATCTGAGCAGCAAATTGATCCCTCACGGCCGAGGCTATGGCGGTGGTCGGTGATGCGAGACCTGGCTCAACCTCATCGTGACCTCGTTGCAGTGCTTGTCGGTCTGGACGAGGGGTGAACGCATGCCCACTGGAACGACGGCGCATGTCGAGCCATGAGTCCTCCTCCTCTTCTTCGTCCTCGTAGTCGCCAGATGAGTATTCGGGGCTCTCCTCACCGTCGTCCGCAGATTCTTCCTCGCTGGACATGCCGAGAGGGTCCCATAGAGACCGCAGCGAAGCGGCACTACTGGCTCTGCTGTGAAGAGAACCTCCGCTGCGGGACCGAATGTGACGCTCGCAGCGACGGATGTGCTCAACCACCTTGCGTGATTGAGCAACGTCAGCCGGCCGCAGTCCCGAAAGACTACGGATCGTAGGGTCAGCGCCGGCCTGCATGAGCTTGCGAACGATGGATTCGTTGTCGTTCATCGCCGCCAGATGCATGGGAGTAAAGCCGCCCTTGTCCCGTAGGTCCGGATTAGAACCACGCGCAAGCAACCCAGCAACGAAACGATGGTATCCCAGAGCGCAACCCATATGCAGCATGGTGTGGCCTGTGTTTCTCCTAAGATCCAGGCGAGACATCCTCGGGTTGTCGTCAAGGTCGATCAACTCAAGCAACTTCAACAGCTGGGATTCCGTGCTCATGTTGAAGGTGTTTCCGCCAAACCCACCGTTGCCCGAGGGGCCAGGACCGCCCCAACTGGAATCTCCTTGACCAATGATGCGTTGAGCAAGCTCCTTGACGTCAACCAACTGACCAGACATCTTGTGGCCCAGAATCGAGAGCGCGGTGCGAATGAGCTTCTCCTCGTCGTCGTCGATATACTTGAATACTTGATTCTGCTTGGAGAGGGCACTGAAGGGCTGTCCGGCTTGAGCTTGGCTTTGTTTGAAAGTGACCACGACTGGCCCAGCGACGGGCGCCGGTGGCAAGAGGCACACCAAGGAGGACTCGCCCCAGAAGGTGGTGGTTGTGGCCTTCTGGTCTCCGAAAAGTACCTCCAAGCCCTGGTAGAAGCTCGCGCCAAGAATGGTCACCTCGATGCCACCACACTTGGGTCCTTCGTTGGGAATGATTTTGTGAATGGTTGGCTGAGGCCGTGCTGGAGCAACCGCAGTGGGAAGATATTGCATGGTATTGAATTGACCTTGTTGCACAGCGTTCACACCGTTTGCCAATCTACTCGGGCTTGCAGCGCGACTTTGGTGGGCTGATGCAGGGGCCGAGAACATGGGCATCGCCATATTTTCCATGCTGGCAGATCGGTTGGCGTTGGAGAACAAGGTCTGGTCGTTACTGTTGGGTGTCGGTGGACCGGTAGCGAACGGCTGTGGGATGTTCGACGGAGCTCCATTTTGGAACACAGTATCAGGGGGAGTCTGGAAGTTGGTGAGGTTAGGCGTGAACGGCGATGTGGAGGCAGAGGCTGCCGGTGGCACTGGATTGACAGGCATCTGAGATGGCGGCGGGGTCGTATCCAAGCGAGTCATCGTCATGTGAGCAGGAACCCTCGATCCGCTGGCCTTGCGCTTCTTTGTCATCGGCCCGGCGTGTAAACTCGGGGACGGGGGTCGAGACAAAGAGCGAGCATTCGTTGTCGAGGGTGCGGGGGTTGGCTGCTTAGCCACGGCGTTCGCAGCGGGGAACGACGGAGCCGGGGCCGGAGGCGCGTTACGCTGCAAACTTTGAAGATCGGAGCTGGAATGCGACAGACGGAACGGAGCAGCCCCCGAGCTGAGTGGGCTGGTATCCAGCGGCGTGTTCATCATCGGCACGAGGCTGTTCTCGGAGGTCGAGGCAGCGGGAGGCAATGACGGCAATGGGTGCGTCTTGTGGTCGTCGGTAATCATGATCGACTGAGATATTTCTTGGGCGACAACGCGGTCTTGCCAATCCTTGATGGTGAAGATGACTTGGAAACCCTGCTTCTCTGCATGGTGGCGGCAGTAACAGGCAATGCGCATAGGCGCGTCCACCTGCATCGCTCCAGGAGGAGCTACCGGTTCTGGTCGCCCTGTTACGGTAGAGTCAGATACGACGCCGTTGGGCGTCTGCCACTCCTTGATTTCCTGGGTGTTGAAGACGATCACGCGCCGGTTCTCATCCCGATTCCACATCTCTTCCTCTTCCACCTTCTTGATCTTCTTTCGAGCCGCCCGCTTTCTCTCTCGCGTGATGCAGCCGTTGCAAATGCGAACTTCGCCTCCGTTTTGCGGCTTGTTCTCCTCATCATCGTCCTCACTAGCAGATCGGGCGTTCAAGGAAGGGCTGTGGGTGGCGGCTGCGGCGCGCTGGAAGGCCTTGCGCTTGTTATCCTCGCTGACCATGGCACTAGTGCACACTAGCATGGTGTAGAGCTCTAATGTGTCCTGAGAACGCTCGACTGGTGGCTTCGCTAGTAACTTTGGCTTCGAAATGGTATGTGTGGGCAGGTGGAGGCGCTTGATGCCATGAGGAAGCGGGAAGAGAGTCATCTTGATGGGAATCTGAGTCTCGACGCGGGACTTTGTTGGCGTTGGGTGGATCGTCAACCGACACCCACGGTTAAGGAAGTCGTAGCTGGGTTGGGTAAACATCGGCATATGTTGTGGCATGACTGGTAGACCATCGTGTGCGTGAAATTGAGACTGTATAGACATGTTGTGTAACATTTGTTGTTGCGCGGGGTCCATTTTCGTCGGCCAAAATCCGTTCGGGTTCATAGCGTTCATTGTGGCGGCATTCGAAAAATCTTGACCGGCGCCTCGCGGCGACGGTGAGCTGTTGAAGAAGGCGGCTGAAGGGGATGCCTCATGGCTCGTTATCAAGTTCTGAGACATTGGTGAGCACTCCCTCGAGTTGGTCATTTTCAGTCCGTTCATGGGCTGTGAAATGGAGTATTGCTGGAAACATTAGTCGGATCTCACGATACCGTTCAGCGTAAGACTCACGGAATTCCTCTTGGCGTGATTTCCGGCTCTGGTACTGCTCGGAGGGGGAGCCTTCTGCGGGCCATTGGTGTGAATGGTGGGCATCTCTGGTGATTCCATGTTGACAGCGCTGATAGCGTCCGGACTGCTGGACGCGCTTTCGAAGTCAAACGACTCTTCCATGAATCTGTCGTCGCCCATGTCGAGGCCGGGCAGCGTCGCGTCGGCGTTCCCGCCGAAGAGGTAGACGCTGTCTTCCGGGCGGTCGGCGAAGGCCGCAGTCTCCCAGTCAGGCTTGATATCGGCTCCATCTGTCATCATCACGTCGCCCGCTGTTAAGGCCGTCTTTCCGGAGGCGGAGCTACCGGTCCTTTTTGACGAGGCGGAATCGGAGGACGAGTCTCGGAATGAGTCGACGAGGGAGTCGGGTGATCCAGCGGCGACAGTGCCGTTGGCCAGCAGGGTGGCCTGGGGCTCGAGAGACTTGGAGTCGTGCAGCGACTGCGGTGATTCGAGGAACTTGAGGGCGTTGGGATTGGAGAGGTCGAAGTTGGGCATCGAGTTCGCGGCACCGAAGCCTTCCTCGTCGTATTCCAAGAACTCTTCGAAGTCGATGGTGGCGGACATAACCGTGGCGTGTGGTATAGGGCTGGCACCGACAGCGGCACCAGCAGTCGTCATACCTTGACCAGCAGCAATGATCGAGGATGGAAGTTGAAGCCGACGACGACGGCGACAAGGACGGAGATGGCGACGAAAGGGGTGGTGGTGAAAGCTCGGTCTGGGGATGTTGTGGGGAAAAGGGCGTCTCGTGGTAAAGTGGTGTAGCCCAGGCGGTGGAGTGGGGGCCCACAGCACTGTGTCCCTCTAATGCGAGTCCGACGTGGGAGTCGCGAGTTCACAGTTTTGCAAGGAGGCCACGACTGCGAGAGGGCGAAGGTGCGAGTAAAAGTGGGAGTAGGAGTGCGGAGGCGGGTGTGTCGCACTGGGCAGGGCCGGGCTGGGCTGGGCACACTGCCCAGGTGAGTGTCGCGGGGGGGCGGTGCGGCCGGTGCGGATACACGGTGCAACAGACCCTGAGGAAATGCCGTCGGAGGAATTGTGCGGCAAGGTAGGTACGGTAGGTTGTCACCTAGGATAGCGGCCTGGTGCCTGTCGTTCGTAGGTTCGCCTCGTTGCAGAGTGCAATCTGTACGGTGCGGAGCTGATACGTAGCAGATGGGTAGGGCGACCTAGGAGTCCATCGTGGCGCCGGGAACGCGAATGTCGTCTCTCTCTGTCTGTCTGTCTTTCTTTCCTTCTGCCCGAGAGAATTGTCGCCGGAGAAAGTTGGAGAGTAGGGGAGTGAGAAAGTGTGCGAGGGATTCGTTAGATTGGTTTTTTCTCTCTTGGTTCCCCCGTTCGAGAAGGGGAGTGGTAATATTAGGTTAGGTTATGTTAGGATGGGCAGAGAGGGAGGCAGGAAAAGCCTGCACGGAAATTGTACGCCCAGAATCGGAGGCAGCGTGTCTTGGTCTGTGGCTTCTCTGGTCTATTCGTCGCCAGCATCCAGCTAGCAAACGTCTTGGTGCTGGGCGCATGTACGTACGGACGGACAGTCGAGGCGGTAACAATGTCTCAAAAATGAACCTGTCCCTCTGAGCGGTGACTCCGAAACTGCTGTCCTGGACTGGACTGAACAGGGGGAGGGGCACAATGGGCGGCGCAAATCGGGGGGATAGATGATGCCAATCAGTCTAGCCAATGTCCGTCGTGCCAAAGCCAGTTGCAGTACGTCCAGACCGATGGTGTTGGTGGTGTTGCGTCGGCGGTGCGTCGGCCGTTGAGGAGAGATGGAAGATCAGAATGTCCAGACGGCTGTGCGGTACAGAGTAGAGGGTGGTGGTATCAACGAGCAGACGGGATGTCGATCGGTGTTGTGCAACCTTGACCCCCGGTGACCGGCGAGGTTTCTGGGATGAAGAGAAGAGAAGAGGCAACAACTCTCGCTGGATTTTTGGCTCAATTGGAGTGAAGAGCGGCGCAAAGAATAACGCCCCTCCAGAACCTGCTCTCCAAAAAGACTCAGAAACAGAGGTCGGTCCGCATGCAACGAGCGAGCTTCAGAGAGCCACTCTGGTACGTCTGGTGCGGCAACCCGGGCGGCAGCCGAATCAAAAACACAGGCACAGACACGTCGACAGCACCAATAATGGCGAAATGGAACGAAATGTGGAGCGAAGGCGTTTTGATTGTTTGTGAATTGGGAGCCACGGAGCCTAAAGTCGGTGATGTGTGCCTGTGTGTTATTGTTGTGTGTGCTTGTACATCAGCCAAATGCAGGGCCAGACGCAGCGGCGGCGTCTATGTACGGCGTCAAGGATAGCAATAGCATCGAGTTAAGTAGATAGGCGGCCGAAGATAGGAAGCGACCTGACGCAAGCTCGGGCAAGGTTGGGATGCAGGACTGAACGAGTACGATCATGTTCGGTCTGAATCTTGTCCACTATCAAACCGTCCCTCCTCCGATCTACCTTGCAGGACGTTGTGGTGTAGGTAGGTAGGTAGCATAGCATGCGTCTGTATCTACATCCCCCGTCGTCCTCGGGGAAACACATTGCTGGCAGGGACTGGCAAGTTGGAACGAAACATCGGCACAAAGAGTATGGCAGACCAAAGCTTCCGGGCCATGTTTCCGCAGCCGAGAGAGGTGAAGCTACACGGCGGCGTTGTGGCGTCGGGTGCCCAGTGCTCAAGCTTCCCAAGTTGGCAAGATGAGGGCGAATGCTCTGCCGCAAGAAGGCCAGAGGGAGGGCACGGAAGGCAAGCGACCTTCACCGGGTCGTGTTGAAGGAGCTGGAACTGACTGACGCCCTGTGCTTCCTGAACCGCCAGCGCCAGTGCCAAGTTCCAACGCCAGTCCTTGCCCTTGGGTCCTTGGGTAGGGTGGCAGGTTGATTTTTTTTTTTTTTTTTTTTTTTTTTTAACTTCTTTTTTTACTTTCTCAGGGTGGAAGTGATAAATGCCTGCCTGCCTGCATTACCTACCCTTCGTTGATCTGGGGTGTCCACTTGGCTGCGTACACCTTACCCAGGGCCCTTTTGATACGACGTCTTTTTTTCCTTCTCTTTGCGTACCTCTCTCTCATTGCCTGATCCTGTCCTCTGCATCTGCTGCTGCATTTACGGTCCACTTTGGTCATAGAACCCGAACAACGCACACAAATGGCCAGCTCAGTGTTCGAGCACAGTGGAAAGATCCAGTTTGAGAGGGGCGTGGGTTCGTGGGCAGAAAAAAAAAAAAACCGCGCTTCTTGAGAAGTTGCTGCGTACTGAGTGGGAGAGGGAGGCAGCTAAGGTAGGTACGTATCGTGCTAGACGGCGGAAGACTTACGCGAACGCACCGTGTGGCACCTGCGCCATGCGCCGCCAAGACAGATGGCAGTCTTCCTCCGAGCGCCCACTCGAGCGCCCGAACTTCGCTCAAGCCACTCTCTTTTGGTCCAATGGGCATTTTACTTGCTTGGCACAAAACTCGACCGGGGAGGGTCTGAATACAGTGCGACCTCAAATAGATACCTACCTTAAGGTATGGATAAGTTGATGAGTAACAAGACCACATCCGCCTCCCTTCCATCGTTGGGGTCTGGCTCGTCAGCTCCGACTGATAAGCAGCCGCATTGCGCAGCATGCAACGGGCAACGAGTAGCGCAACACCTGCTCCATTCAGGGCAGCTCTGAGATGCACGGCAGCCCAGGCCAGGGCATCTAAAACACACGCGTCGAATCCACGGGTACGGAGTCCTGGTAAATTGCGACATTACGCTACCGCAGGTGACTGAGATGACCGCCCTCGAGAACGACTCACTTTGCCCTCGTTTGCGCAGTATTTCTGCCAATCCGCTGGCCAATGTCGCACCCACTTCAGCCCAGAGAGGATCGCCCTCATTCCTCGGGGCCCCTCCCCCCATTCCACTTGCACTGTTTCATTCAATCCAAACGTCCAAGAACTCTTACGGCATGCCTGCCTGCCTGCCTAGGCGCCTCCCAAGGCCCTGATCAATCGGGTCCCACTGGGCTGACCGAGGTGTGGCCAACAGGACCTTTCTACCTACCCAACCTACCTTCCCTTATGGTGCAAGGTAGGTGTGGTAGGTTGGTGAGTAGGTGCGCATGGCCATGCACCAGCGTCGCAATCCCGCCACCGCCTTCCTTGCTCTGACTTGCCTCACCCCGGCGCTGACGAGCACTTGGCCAACAACCAACGTCAATCTTCCCTCATCTTGCAGCGCATTCTCTGCAAACCAACCAAGACAATCTTGAAAACTGGCCCCAACTCGCAACCGGACTCAACAACGGCGGCCGACTCCGACATGGAAAGAGTACGGATACGATCCTGTTCTTGTTCGTACGCAGACATTCATCGCCCGCCATCGTGGAAGCCATCGCCAGGTTCCCCCTTCTCTTGCTCCACCAAGAGAGACGCTTTGGGTTAGGTGGCGTGCTTATTCTAATAATGTACAGACGGCTTTTCGTTTCTCACACAATATTGACTGACGGCCGTTACTCCGTTGTTGACGAAAGCATCATCTTGACCTTTTCTTCTGGGCTCGAGTTACACCGAACCAACCACTGCCGCACAGAAACTAACTCTCGCACGGACTCTGTCATCCACCTCCGAACACACGGCCGGCCGTCTCAGCGCTTAGCTACCTCTTGCCGCTAAGCAAGCTTGAAGCCGACGGATAGTACACCGCGGGCAGTAGTGGTCGGTTCATGTTCTGGGTGCGTTCCCGGCGAACCTAATCATGGTACTTGCAAGCTAGTGTACCGTACAACTGCAAGGCCGGGTGCCTCAGACCTTAGTTGCTCTCACTATGCAGCAACTCCAAAGCACCTTCCTCAAGAACAGATGATGCGACCTTGCGGCGTCTCCTAAACTTAACTTCGGCCGGACCGTTCTACTACCCACGAAAGCTCCCTACTTACCCATTCTTCCAGAAACCACCCGATCTTCTTCACACGGTCCAAGACATTCTCTTCTCCCCCGACTCACGGCTCGGGAGTCATGCATCCCATTGGCTCTGCTATCTCTCTTATTTCCCCTTATACATAACACGCTGGGCTGATGCTACACCCAAGCCCGCAATAACCTGGCACGCATCTCTCTTGGTGGTCTGTTGCAGGCAACCGGCCCCGAATATCGCGGCAGACCGGCAGATGACGGGCTGAGCACGATATGAAAACGGATGCGGGCGACGTTGTGCATCTTGCATATCCGATGTCAACTCTTTCGGGATGCACTGATAGGCTCCCGCGGCGCTTCCTCCCAACGTCAGGAACCAGAACCCGGCGATTGAATGCAACCCTCTCCGCAGGATGGTGTCAAGCTGCACCACTACCGCAACCCACACACGACACCACCACCACCACCACCACCACCACCACTATCCTTCCTCTGTGCTGTCAGCAAGAAAATATTCAACAAAGCCGATCATGTTCCTTTCCGTGGCGGCCTTTCCTAGCTTCCTGCCCACGCCTCGCCTCGCCCGTCTGAGCGGTTTTCTTTACCGCAACGCCGCCGTCCCAGCCAACCTCCTCCTCATCCCCAATGATGCAACGCTTTAACCTGTCAGCCCCGACGTCGCTCCGAATCTCGCAAAAACCGACTTCAACACCACCCCAAATTGCAATCGGCCCCCCCTTCAGCCTTTTGCCGCTCTGTATCACCCGTCATAATCGTCCGCAACCTGCTGGCACAGAAGGATCTTTACTTCCACGCGCAAGAAGATGATTGAATTAGCACAGCCTGCATAAACTCATTATGTAAACCTTGCGCCTCTGAGAGTGCGGCGCATGAAAGTTGGCCTTCATCTGACCTAGAACGAAACCCAGAAAGAGTTATCAGCTGGACCCGATGGCGGCGATAACCCTAGTTCACTCGCCGTCCAGGATCAGCTATCGAAGGAACCGCCGATGAGCAAGCGTCAGTTGGCGTCGCACAGCAATCCGACCCCGGACGTCTCGCAAGTAGGTGGCAGTCCAATAGTAGCACACTGCAGAAAAGGGCGGCCCGAACCAATACCGACGGCAGATCAGAGGAAAGTGATGTCTAATTATTAAAAAGCAAGTATCTAAAGGCAGACGCACACACAATTTTGATTGAGTTCTAGACTCTCTGGGTTCAGAAGACAGGAATAGATCCAGCTCTGAACGCCATATGAGACCTTATTGACAGCGGGAAGCGGGAAGAGGGAAAGCCTCCAAGCCTCTGCCCGGGTGTTCCTTATAAACACGGACATCTCCGTGCATGGCTGGCTGGCTATCCAGCCAATCCACACGACCGTCATTAAACGGCGTCCGCATATTCAACTTACGCAAAACACTTGAATGTAGGAGTCTTCTTCACTGAACTGCTGCATGCTGCTGCAATATTGCTAGTTCGTATCACAGACTCTGCGGCTCCCGGGAAGATTCCTGTTACGCAGGCGCCTCGTCAGGGAACCGGATGGTGCGATTGGGAAGCTCAAGTGGCGGTGGCTGGTCGGCCACCCCCTCAGTCCGGACATCTCCGGCCTCGGGACCTGGACGGGGCGGATCATCGGCACGCTTCGGCGTGGACGTGCCTGAAGTAGGACCATCGGCCATCCTTCCGTGGATGATGGAACCTCCAATTCTGTAGACTGTCCGGCCGCCCTCGTCATCGGACGGGGTGCCGGACTCGGCATCCGCGACTCCATTGGATGCCATGGACCTGGACCGGCTGAACGGGAATGCAGCTCTGCCGCGGATGCGGAACGAACGCGGCTCATCACCGTCACTACTCATGAATGAGACACCTCGGGACAGCGTCCGGGGCGCGTAGTAGCCGAGCTTGCCGAGCGGGATGCTCAGCCCGTGGACCACCTATGTTTATATTATACCGGCTCCTCTCAGCGTGGACGTGGTAGCGGGTCACTTACTATACTGCAGACTGCCAGAAACCAGACGACGACTCGGACAACCTCACCCATGTTCTTGACGTCAGATCGGGGCTCTTCGCCCTCGTTGAGGGTGTGCAAGAACTCGAGGGTAACATAAAGGTAAAACACGGCAGACACTCCAATGGGGCCAAAGAAGCCAACAAAGATGGCCTGCTTTACCTCCTCGATCTGCGGGATGATCTTGTGGATCGCAAAAACGAATGGAAGCCGTCTGAGCATCAGTACCAGGATGCCCAGCGGGATGAGCCGGTAGATCGGGATAACTTCGTTGTGAAGGAACGAGTTCCACGGGATGACAGCCCCGTACCACAAGAAGACGGAGACATTCAGAAGCATGTCCAGGGTAGGCTGCAGTGAATCATCGACGGTGGCGAGACGGAACCAATCGTCCCAGGTGAAGGCGTTGCCGGCAATGAAGCATGCCAGCACATCATCGCTACCAATCATTCCACACGTGCCCACGATGAAGAGCGCCAGCGAGATCGCGAACACTAGGAAGCTCTCGCGGTCGACGTACTTGTGACTCTCTGCCCACCTGAGCAAGACTCTCGCCAACCAACCCACAGTGGCACCGTAAATGATGCTCAGAATGATGGTGTACCCCCACGTCTCCCCGAACCACAGCCCCATCGCGAGGCCAGCTCCTCCAGACTGCTGTTTGCCGCCGTCGCCAATGTACTTGATCAGATACAGCGCGAAGAACAAGAATGGATATCCCAGCCCGTCATTTGCTCCGCTTTCAGCAATGATCAAGTTTTGCAGCTCCTTGGGGATGTTGTGATCCGCAAATCGCCCCTTGACAATAACGTTAGACAACACAGGGTCTGTGGGCGTAACGCAGGCGCCGACGGCGAGCGCGTGCAGGAACGGCAGGTGCGGCACCAAGGCCCAGACAAGCAGGCTCGTCGCGAGCCACATGCAGGTCATGACGGGCCCGACGAGGAGGGCCATGGGCTTCCACTGGGTGCGGAGGTAGCGGCTGGGCAGCTGCACGCCGGCAAGGACGAGCTGCACGCCGAGGACGAGGCGAGAGAAGGCGAGGGTGACGCTATCGACGTTTTCCTCGGTGCCGGCGTATTCCAGCGGTCTGATGAGATTGGCGGCTGGGGGCGAGAAGGCTACGCCTACCAAGAGGGAAATCACTGCCGAGTCTTGTCAGCCACCTTGAATATCGTGGGGGAGATGTGCAGCCGAATGGCAAAACTTACGAGCTTCAGACAGGTAATAGTTCTCCTTGCAGAGGTACGACACAAGTCCAAACAGCGATATCCATCCTCCCAGCACACCGACAATGATGTTGAAGTTGGTAACCGCCAAAGTAGGCATCGCGCCTGTGGTTCGGTCGCAAAACTAGCCAACCAAGCTTTTGCCAAGATCCCTTTGCCCACAATTTACGTATAGCAGCCCAAGATGACCCCGCGATCTTCTGCGAGATGCTCCAATGAGAGTCGCGATCGGGCACTACTACGTAGCCAAGCAAACAGTGGACCGGGCCCTGCACCGGTCAATCTCGAATATGCAAACAAAATGGCGTGTGTTTTGTCTCCTTGCCCTGTTTAAAGGTAGTAGGTTGTTATCGAATCGCGTGGTTCAGAATGACGACGAGGAATGCGGCGCTTGCTGCGTGGCTGACTTTCATTGGGGTGCGTTCCGTCCTTCTTTCGTCCTCCCTTGCGTCCTCGTCGCTGCTGTTGCGGACCTCTTCGTCGTGTGAGGATCCTCGAGGGGACTGAGACAACCGAGGCGGTCTGTCAAATAGGCGGGCCTTGCTGGTGACGTCGGCCTTTTGATTGGGTCGCAGCGATCTATGGCGACTGCACAATGGTCCTTATCTGGACAGTAGATGCGGAATATTGATGCAGTGAGCCAGAATTGGCGGGGTCAGAAGTGTCAAGAAGTCTGGGCAGGTCTGCGACAGTGGCGGAGAGGAGAAAGAAGAGAAGAAGAAAGGGGACAGTGGCGTGGCGACAGGAAACGACTAGGTCGGCAGACGGGACGAACGCCGCAGGTTTTTTTTAAAGAAGGGTACGTGTGTGCGATCAGTGCATCATCACCGCCTTTTAATTGGGGGGGAATAGTAAGGGTCCCTTTGTTTACGTACCTGTAAACCGATTCTGCCCGCGCGCAAAGCTCTCGCTCTTCGGGGTCGACAGGCTTGACACGTGGGGCAGCAAAGCCGCCCGGTCAGAGGGATTTGCGCAAGGTTGTCTATGTTGTAGTCATCCGAAGGAACCTAGACGGTATCGGTTTGATGGCTGAGGTACATTCAGTTGCGGCTGTCTGGTTATTGTCTTTCTTTGTAGTCCCTGGCGCATTTAATGTATTTCTGTCTAACTTGAGCATGCAAAACGTTGGCCGTATCAGTCTTCGGCGAGCAAGTCTGGGCTGATGGGGAACCGTGAGACTGCGGCTGGATAGTCGGGAAAGATGCGGGCGAGATTCGGTTTGCGATATCCGTGAAAGTCTGAACCTGCAACGCCACTAGTCTGAATCGTGAGACATGTTCAGACAGACCGCTACATACTACAACCTACACTAGAGTTGTAAGGTTGATATGTCTGTTATTTTGAGGACTGTGCCTTAAACAGTTGAACATACTGCATAGACAATGGCCGCAGCACTTCAGTTGTCAGGAACAGAACCGCGTATAGCATCAAGAGGTTTCGTTGGTTACTGAGGGGATATCTCCATTGCAAAGAAAAGACTATCATTCCGCCAAAACGAAAGCACCAGATACTCCGTTTCCATCATCGATGAACTAGAAGAAACTTCCCGCAAACCCTTTGCCGCTATGATAGAAACAAGTCAAGCATCCTCCTGCCGTCTCCCTATCGTGTGCAGTACACAGCTCCTCCCTTCAGTAGAAACCCGAAGGCGTTAACTGCTCAAAGCGGAGGTTTGGGCTAGCCTTGAGATTGCGTGAAGGCAGGCCGCTAAACCTTTCAACGAGGGATCTAGACACCTAAACTCGTATCTGCCAAGAGCGGAAGATACGATGGTTTGGGAAGGGGTGCTTGCCTCCATGCATCGACCCAGGCAGAGCAACCCTTTTGCATCATGTCGGTCACCGACTCTGTCCATTGCCAGCGCATATTCATGACTATAACCCCTCAAGTGCAACCTAGGGTATGCTCGAGTAGTCGTCGAGATCGGGAGTTTCTTCCTTATCAAACTTGAGGTCCAGTTCGGGAGTTGGTTGTCTCTCCGTCTTCAACTTCTTCCGTGTTTTCGTCAGCTTAGCTTCCGGCGCTTCTGTATCTGCTTGCTGCTTTGCGTACTTCTGTACGCGCGTCGACGGTGGGTGGTAAGCACCTGCCACAGCAAGCGCCTTTACTGCTTCTTCCGCAACGCCCCTTGCGAGCTTATCCGCTTGTACATTTCCGTCGGTTACCGAATGTCCCTTGACCCAGGTGAACACAGTCCTTGTGCCTTTAGCTTCGCGTTCGGCAATTTTATTCATAATGGCCTGGACTAAGTCCTTGTTCGTGACGTCGTTATTTAGGACTGACGTCTTCCAGCCCTTTCCTTGCCAAATCGGAGCCCATTTCTGCACGCAGTTGATGGAGTATCTGCTGTCTGTGAGAATCTGCGCTCCCTGTGTGGCGGGAGTCTTCTCCAACGCACGTAGGACGCCAGTAAGTTCGGCGCGCTGATTTGTTTGCTTCTTGCCCTCAAGACGTTCAGAAACGTTTCTAGAAACAGGTCAGCGGTTCTGTGATTTGTGGCGTCGATTTGGAGCGTGCCAGTCTTCTGTTTGGTACGGGCTTCTGGAAAGTCGAGTCCATAGCGACTTACCTGGGATCGTTTTCTCCAAAGAACACGCCCACGCCTCCAGTCGCGTTGTCCGTGCCATTTCCGAGACAGCTGCCATCCGTGTAGATATGAGCCAGACCCGGCTCAAGGTCATCATGTTCCTCGACCTCGGATTCCAACTCAGAATCACCATCGACCAGGGCCTGAACCTTTTCGATTGTGTCTTCGTCACCCCACTCCTTTATGAATCGGACTGCCTCTCCGAGGGTATCGAATTTTTTGTACTTGGGCTTCGTGGACTGGTAGATCGCCTTGCTGGCTTTGTCCCAGTCGTGGAAGATGCCAGTGAAGTTACCGCGCGCAACAGCGTAGTACTTGATGGGTTCCGCCTTGCCGCCTCTGTTCGGAATCTTCTTTCCCGCCACGAACGCCTCCGCATCTTCCTTGGAGGTGAAGGACTTGTCTGTATCATAAGCTGTTGTTAGCCAATAGTCCCAAGCAGCTAGATGGCAGACCGACGGACGGTTCACTCACATACGGCTCCTCGTTGGTGATTGGTATTCTCTGAGCACTCATCCCACGTCTCGTACACGCCCGGTCGGAGACCAACCTTGACAGCGTACCACTTCTTCTCATCTTTGCGCTTTTTGGATTTCGTCGCATCGGCCATTGCAGATGCAGTCCTCTTGGCTGGCATGTCGTCGAGTAGGTTTCGCAGGATCGTGAAAAGTTTCTCCGGTTGCCCGTCCGTTTCGGCCCTTCTTTTCCACCAGCTCCCTGAGCTCAAGTCTCTTCTAATAACCCGGTTTGGTTGCGTCGCAGGCGGCACGAGTATTTTGAGAACTTGTCCGCAGAGGAGCAGTCGGTCAACGGTCTTTGCCGGGGAGGCTTGGAATCGCATTCAGTTGGTACGAGAGCTACCCATGTGCGAGTCGCGTGGGAGTGGAGGAGTCAAAGGCGGGTCATTGCATGCGCGTTTGTCGCGGAATGACACACTTGAGCGCTGCGAAATCAGAAATCGTTTCTCTACAACTCCCTTCGTCCGCGCGCATGCCGAGAATACTGAGCGCAACGGGAAAGAATGAGGAAGGCGGCAAAGGCCTGTGAGGAAGGACCACAGCGGCTGGCGTTGCGAAAAGAGAGTCGCACGACGCTTCACCGCGTGTCTATCACTGGGTTCGTACCGGCTGATAAGATAAGAATCCGCCTTTCCCCGCAGTAAAATCGCGGCACAGCACAGCAGCAGAGCTTAAGGTAAGGTAACATGCCTTAGCGCGGCTTGCCTTGCCGTCAGCCAAACGTCTGTTCGTCAATGGCGGCGGTCCATTTCGGCCGAACAATGGCGGCCGGCTGAATTGAATTCATCTCAACTTCACTCTTTGTAGACCTTGTTCAAACAAGAATAGGTGGAATAAGGAACATTGTTCATTGTTAGGCTGCTGCTTAATACACATGAGACAGCCCTGGGTATAATTCCTGCCCGTGCCTCCATCGACCTGCTCCTGAGGTTTCCTCCCAACGCCGCATTTCCGACTGGAGCTGAGAGGACTAACTAAACCCTCTGTTGGCCCTCCAAACCCATGTCTCAACCAACTACACCAGGGAAAACATGATACACAGAGGCTGTTAAAGAGCCGACGCAGAGGTCTGCGTACAGGTGATATTGATAATGGCGTGTCGAGATCGCCGAGAGCTTCCATCCTCTCTGATGGCCTCCTTCCACATAAAGACTGCTTAAGCCTAGGCCGGTTTCCCAGCCATAAGCACCAAGGTATTGTCGTCAAGTCCCATGGGGACTAAGCATGGACTCTGTGATCAACCGGCGGCAAAGGTCCCACACAGTCGCTCGACTCCCACTCCCACGCCAGCAAGCTCCAGTTCAGCTCACGTCTCCAAAAGAGACCGAGGCCCTCGCCACCACCGCAGCTCTCCAGCTCAGGGTGACCGTGGCCACGGTCCTCAGAGCACATGCCCCCGGTAAGCGGCATGCGCTGTGCGAAAACGACTTTGCCCATGCGCGAATGAAGGATAGCCATAGAGCACTGGACGCAAGGCTCATGGGTCAGGTACATCTCCATGCCGTGGCACAGGTAGCCGTCTGCGTTGGGGTGCTCGTCTTCGAAGACGATCTTCTCGTCGTCAAGAAGGGGCTTGTCTTGGAAAGCGTCGTACTCGAGGAAGGGAGAGTTGTTGGGCCGACCAGACACACGTCTCTCGTGACGAACAAGCTTCTGCGCAACCATGCTGATGGCTCTGAGAACGCAGTGTCCCATGGGATTGCCGGTACCGCGTCTGTTGGGTTCCTGGTGCCAACGAGCATCTCCCGCAATCGCCACAAGCTCGGACTTACCGCCCTCGCGCTGGACAATGACGGCTCCCATGGGCTCGCCGATACCCGTCTGCTTCGCTTTGATGGCAGCACGATGAGCGAGAGACATCCACAGAGATGTCTCATCTCTGATGGTGTCGGTAGAACGTCCCACCATGCTAGGATGGGGTCCAAGGGGGTTGTTCTTCCGGTACACTGTGGGCCAGAACTGCGAAGTCCACATGGCCGCTTGCACCTGCGAAGTGGGCGGGACGAGGGGAATGGGGATGCTGGTGAGGAAGAAGTTCTCCTCCATGCCGTCGATGGCAGTCAAGGATGCTACCAACTTCTGTCTGTCGAAGTCTTTCTCCTCGCCGAGCATGATGTAGATCCAGGTCGACTTCCCAGTGTGAACTTGACGACCCTCCGGGGAGTCGTTCATAAACTGCGTCTTGAGGTGAGCCGGGATATCGGCTGGCTTCGCGCATCGACGCAGGTGAGGCAAGCTGTTAGCTACACCCTCAGGAAGCATCGAGCGGAGAAGACTACAGCGGTGTTAATATCGACTCTCCATGTCATTGCAGGTAGCTTCAACTTACTTGACGACATCATTGGTAGACTTGGCTGGGGCTCTGGTAAGCAAAGCCTGGACGATGGTGTGGTCTTGTCGGATTTCCAGAGTTGTCTTCAAGGGGATGAGAACGCCACGGCCGAGTTGCTGCGGCAGAAGCTCGTCAATAAGGGGATGCGGCTGGATAACATCGGGTCCAGTGTGTTCAGGCTTCTCCTCGGACCGCAGCTCTGTGTTATCAGAGACAGCCTCTGGAAGCGTAGAGCGTTCGACTGCGAGCATTGTGACGGTGTTCTTTTTTGTACAATGTTGAGCTCGTAGCTGGAATGAGTGGAAGAGGGGAATCTTCGGTGTGTTAATAGACTGGGGAACTCAAGGCCTGAACCGTGACGGCTGATGCTCTGACTCACATTGACACGAGGCAAGGCCTGGCAGGTAAACTGAACGACCGACTGCGATGGTCAACGATGATTGACGCAACGAATCAGAACACCACCAAACCGGGCAGGAAACGTCGGTTTCGTAGAAGGACGAATATACTGGTTTTCCGTCTGCGAACTGGCAAAACGCTTGTCTTGAGAAAGCTGGTGACAAGGTTTGATGCCTGATTTGAGTTATGGTGATGGAACAAATCGCCAAAAAAGAGTCGAAGCCGGGGTTCCCTGGAGTCGGGAGATGTTGTGATTTCTGGTCGAGTGATCGGAGAAGTAGACGACGAACGACAAGAAAGGGCCCCAGAGGACGTGGACCGGTTCCTGCGCGTCGTTCCGTAGGTAGCAGCAGCACGATAAGTGACTCCTACCCTGAACAAACTGGGAACAGCTTCTTGCTACTGGGAATGTCACCATATGGCCTCTTCCCCGAGTGCTGAAGACTTCTCCGTTGGCTAAGGAGATGCCGAGGGCAGGTGCAGTTGGCTGGAGATACAGCAGGAAGGTGGCGTAGAAACGTCTTGTGTATCCTTCTAGAAATGGAAGTCACCCAGGCAGTCACGGGGTGAAAGCCAGCGAGAGGCACCAGTGAGGCAAGCACCACTATCGTGGAGGGCAGGACTGGACTTGTCCACAGTGTACGCCAGCAATGGAAGGCACTTGCACCCTCGATGAGCAATCCTGCTCCCGCCCGTTTCTGTTCCCTCACCCTCCTCTGTCCTCTTTGTCTTTCTGGTTTCTCTGAAAGCTGCCTTGAGCGTCTGACACACAAAGACAGGCAGAAATCTTGAGGCAAGCTAGACCTCGAAGTCCCTCTTTCGGTCTCTATGGCAGTCTCCAGACCAAAGCTCCGATTTGCTTGGATGGCTCAGGAGGTTGGTTTGAGAGTTGTTCAGAGATTCCGCCAAGATATCTGCGATGCAGTTATTCTTGGAATCAACGGTGAGCGGGTCTGATATCTCTCGGTGTCAGAGTCTCAGTCTCGGTCTCAGCCGCAGCGACAGCCTTCCATTTAGCTGGGCCAAGAGCGGATGTAACCAGGGACGTGAAGATCAACGTCGTCGTCAGCTGGGTTCCTGAAACGACGGGGGCCAAATCGGGACCAAACAAAGAAACAACAAAAGATTGAGGCCCTATCGGATCATCTGGCGTCTCTCATGAATGGACAATGCATCTGAAAGCCAAGAGCTTCTGGAAACGGTCCGAACAGTGGATAGTGTGGTGGGCGGCGCCGGGCACGGGAGACGGGAGTGAAGCATCAGAAAATTTGACTCCTTTGACGATCCAGCTTCCCGGCGCCGTACCATGTCCAGGCACGACCCTGCATCAAATCGTAGCGCAGAGCAGAGCCTCTAGCGGATCCCCATCCCCCGGTGCCACCCCTCTTATCGATAAGGCGTCTAGCGGTTCGCTAAAGCATCTCGGTGCGAACGCTCACCTCGTAGTGGGGCATTTCGCTCCTGTAACTGCACCTGGACAGACCTGTTGCACGTTGCAAGTGTTTCTTTCTGTTTTTGGACTTCCTTCGCGCCCGGGTTGCGCTGGAGATTCTTTTCTCAAGATACCGGGCTTCGGCCAGGGGCTCGTACTTCCCCGTGTGGGATTGCGAGTATCCATGGATAGGAGACACTTCGGCGCCAAAGACCCGCCGGCTGAGATGGGGGAAGTGGAAGGGAAAAGAGGCGGAGGCTGGGGACGGTTCGCATCGCTGTCGCTGTCGTTGTCGCTGAAACTGACTTAGCCCATCGAGATGATGGACAAAATAACAACACCAAGCCAAGACACACCAAACCTCACCAAAAATACACTCCAACCGGTCCTTGCACTGAGCTCTAGCTATCGGAGGCCTTTGCATTCCCGGGCTTCAATGGTTGAGCTCCAGGCCTTCCAACAAGCGCAGGAGCTATTCCCATTCTTCCCGTCATCGCTGTTTGCCGTTCCCATAGTGTCTCACAACATCTTCAAGCAGAACCTGTCACGCTGTTCCTCAAGTGTCTCATTGGTTATCCAACATTCGGCGCAAAGTCTCGCAAGCGAGACAAACTCTTGTTTTCTCCGGAGACACCGCGCCGCGGGCAGCTTAGAAATGCAATCGTCCAACGGCAAATCAACCCCACGTGTGGCAGCCCCATCGTCTTGAGTTAAGGTAGCCCTCAATCTCCGATGACGGCACGCCATGCGGCGAAATTGCACATGTCCCCCCGCCGGCATCGACCGCATCTTATTGCTAATTCACGCTTGTCTTCGACACGCACCAGTCTGCACCGACTATCGGCAACTTCCCCTCGCGAATTCCCCAGGAGACTCGACGGGGGGCGACGCCGTCGCATCTGCAGATCCAGCAGGCGCTCCAACTGCATAGTAGATTCTTGGAGAATCCAGCCACTCTGGTTGGTCCCCTGTCCAAGAGCAGATCGTGGGATTTTCAGCAAGCGACGGCACGGCCTGCCGTGGACCCCTCATGATGAACGCGGAGTCAGCGGCAGAAAGGGAATAGCCTGCTTGCACACAACAACGCCTGCAGCTGCTCGATTTGAGGACGAGGAGGGGCAGCAAACCGCGCGGCGGCACCCGTCAGCATGGCAGGAAAAAAGTGCTAATGAGGCCCGCGCCGCCGGCGCCTGAAGCAATTAATCAATCAAACGAATCTTTGCTCCCCACAATCTGACATTGAGGACTTTGGAAGGGAAGCTCCGATGTCTTTTCTGCAGTCTGCATCCTGCAGTGTAACAGCGCCACAGCCTTCGCAACGAGCCTGGAGTGGGGGTTCTGCGCCAAATTTCTCCCCTTCGTCATCCATGCCCAGACCTTGTTCTGAACGGAAGCATGAAGGAAGACATGGAGACAGCCTGGCAGCTTTGCGACTTGAGAGGTGATTGGCTCTGCCAATGACATGGTGCAACCAGGCAGTGAGAAATGGTGGTGTTGGACGCAAGCCTCGCTCGTCTCGAGGCCGATGACATGGCGTTCCCATACTTTGGCGGGACATGCGGATTGATATCCTGCCGTTTCTGCATGCTGTGCAAGCGGGCTCGGCACGGTGTTTCGTTGTGGTTGAGGGCGGCCATGCGCCAGGGAAGTCCTTTTCTGACATCACCGCCCAGAACAAGGGAGAAGGATTGGCAACCTCGCAGTGACGAGACGTCAAACAGAAGGCTGGCGTTCATCGATCGACAGTTGACAATTGACAATGACAGACAGCTTCCTGGAGTCTCCAGAACTCCCACCCCACATCAAGTCGAGAACGGCCAGGGATTCGATGAGGGGTTCGCGCCCACGGTTCACCGAGACGCAGCGGAGCCATGCTTTGGAGCGGATCTCCGGGGCGTGGAGGTTTCTCATGCCAGCCTCCGGACTTCGGGGTGGTTCCGAGGTCAGCCCAAGCGCTAGCTGAGTTGTCGCAACGCCAACAGAATATGTAATGGAATATTATCGACACGCGACCGCAGCGACCGCAGGAGGTGGTGTGTCAAACTATGCTGTGTATCCCATCCTCCTTGTGTGTGCGACTTTGTTGAGAGGGCTGTCGGAGACATGTTGCAGCACCGCAGAAAGCCAGATGACAGGACCAGGTGTTGATCAAGCATTAGTTTTCTCGCCAACCAGAGCTAACCAAGTCAGATAACCGTCAAAGTATGCGAAGGGGAGGGAGGGCGGCACAGCGTAGCCGGTAGCCGTAGCCTAAGGTAAGGATAAGCTTTGGGGCGGGCTCGAAGGCGTGTTGACGAGGCTCAACGTGAGTGGTCTCTTCTTTCTTCTTGGCTGATGGCTGGAATGCTTGAGAAGTTGAGATGGTTCATAGAATTAGCCATCGGTGCCGGCACCAGTTGATTCAGGAGGCAGACTTGGCGGGCTGGTACATGAAGACCTGAGTCGTGAAACATTTGAGTGGGAAGGGAAGTGGGAAGCGCAGCAGAGGCAAGATGGATCTACGGGGTATCTCCGACATGCCCGGTGAGTAAGGCAAGGCCACCTCACCCAGCACCGAGAGATGATGGGCGAGAAGTGAGCATTGAACGCCTCGATAAGCCAAGACGGCACTTCAGTCGTTCTGCAGCTATTTCCAGGTTTGCAGGCTGGTGTGGCAGGAGCATGTACCTGGGGAAACACAACACAGACGCGAGGGATGGACACGACGGGACCCGGGCAAGGCACCGCACAGCACAGAGCCTGACCCAGGCATACGGGGAGAGGCAGAGGATGGGGCCGGCCGTCAAAGATGATGTTTGGGCTTATTTTGGACGACGGGAAGGAGAGAGGAGGGTGATTGTTGAGGTTTCCGTCGGGCATGGTGCACGGAGGATGGGTGGCTTCACTGGCTGACATCCATGACATGGCTAGACGGTGGACGTTAGGACTGTGGACAAGGCGAGGAGGGCTTGGACAAAGACATGGACATGGGGGGAGGAGGGCGTGGATGAACTGGCTCCAGGCATTGGCCAAGACCCCAGAGATGGACAAAACACCAAACAGCAACGACTATCAGGGCCAAATGCGGTAGAATAAGGTACGCAGTATAAAAAAAAAAAAAAAGTAAATGTTATTGATTTTACAGCGGCCCTTCTATCTGGGTTGTTTGTTAAGCACCAGCATCAGATCGACCCAGCCTGAGGCAGGGCCTGACAGGTGTTGGGGGCCGGAATTACACCCATAATTACCATTTACCGTGCCAGCGGCTCACTGAAGGGGATGGATGAGATGAGATGCCCAGCTCGACGGTGTTACAGCTTCACATCAGCTCGGCCGTACCCAGACGATCTCATCTCTGAGTCACATCTTGCTGCATGGCGTCTACGTAGTCGCGGAAGATGGACCTTGGCATCCGCTGGACAACCACCTGCCGGCCAGTGATTGCGGGAAAATCATTAGAATAAGGTGTATATCGCCCAGCAACAGCAGTACACACACTTACGTGCCTCCCATGGCAGACACGTGAAATGAACTCAGGAAAGGTGGAAAGTGGAATGCTGGCAATCAGCCAGAGGCTTTGCGTATGAATTGTCTGGGCCGCGAACGGAATTGGGGGAGCGATCGCTGGGAGCTTCCAGGTGCCCCTGCTGGCGGAGTGTTGAACCTCACCTCATCTCCGGGGCAGAGTGAGTCCACTCTGACATTGCAATCGCTCAACGCGCGAAAGAAGGGCAGGCAGCATGTGCGAGCAGGGGCACAGGCACTCGTGGATATTCTGCCGCCGTCCACGTCGCCCAGCCCAGCCCAGCCCAGCCCAGCGCAGTGCTCATCCCGTCCGCCTTGCTGCGCTTTGCCTTGCCTTGGCAGAGAGTCTGAGAGGACATGTTCGTACACCGCATTCTTGACTATTGGAATGGTTTGGCACTGGTTCGCTGGGGTTGGTATGATTAGACATGGCATATCTACGCCCTCTCAAACGGACCGTCGGACGGATAGGTTTGACAGGAAAAAGGGTGGCTTGCGGAAGGCGCCCAGACGCCGCGTTTGACAAGGAAAGCCCACCACTGTCAGTCCAAAACCACACCTTAAGGCTTTATTCCGAACGAGGGAGGGACTAGAAAACCAAAATACAATAAAATAGCCAAAATAAAAAAAAATCAAACGACTCGAGGCAAAACCCCCGACACCCCCATCCCGCGTCTGGCTCCCACGGCACGCAGTCCAGCGATCCCAGGGCTCTGGTGCCATTCGAGGCGCTGGACAAGGGTTTTTCTTTCTGATAGCGGGGGTGTGCCTGAATGTCCTGGACAAGGGCAGTGAGAGAGAAGCCCAGTGGAAAGAAAGGGCTTGGTGGGCTTGCTGCTCGCTCGCGCATCGGCGACCGGCCACCGAGCATGCAGCAGCGCGGGCTCCTGTGCCCCATCTTGGGGGAGACGCTGGAAGGGCGAAACCCCACTGAGGGAACGCCTCTAGAAGGCCGCCGCGCCGTCGCCGCAGCATGGCCGTGGGCGTGGGCGTGGGCGTGGGCGAGGTGGTTGCGTCTGCTTGCGCCGATTCGACCGTTGGCCGCAGGGCGGTGGTGGATGGGGGGCGACATACCTTACCTCAGGCGTGAGGGGACTGGAGGAGAGGGGGAGGGGAGGGGTGCGGTTTTTTGGCAGTGTGCCCGAGTTTCTCTGGCAATTTCCAGTGCATGGTGAAAAGGTCCCAGGTCCTGGATCGGTGCCAAGCGTGTCCATTGCTCCAGAGCCCTTGGAGATGCTACGACACGACGAGTTTAGTGGTTATTTCCAGCTCGAGGTCACCTACCTAGGTTCGGTTCGGATCTGGCCTTGACACGCCTCACTCCCCGACGGCCTCGCACCTCCCGTCCTGGTACCTTCAGAGTCAGTCAGAGGCAGAGTCAAGACCTCAGGCAGAGCAGGCAGAGAGAAATGGAACGGGAGAGACGGAAGAGCAGGATGTGTATCCGTGTGGTGCATGGTGAGGATGAGGGTGAGAGCGAGTGAGAGTCACCTCATTCATCGGCCATTCTCATCTTCACCCCCATTAGAACCCATCAAAAATCTGGTGTTTGGTGTCGACGGATACCTACCTGCGCCAGGCTGGAGCCCAGCCCTGAGCCCCAAGTCAAGTCAAGTCGACCCTGACTTCGTACGCCCATCCCATCTCATCCCATCCCGTCCCATCCACCAACGAGTCCCTGCCTACCTTAAGTTGGAGATATTTATCGGTCCTTTCCACCACCTCGGGGCTCCATCGCTCTGGCCCTCCCCCTCCCCTCTTCTTTTTCCTTCTATACTTTAACCAGACTCAAGCCCGTCGCATTGCATTGCAATCTTTTTCGTCTCCCATCCTTCCGTCTGTCTGTCTACCTACCTACCGACGACAGCTTGCCGAATACACATCAGCACCACCAGGTCGGGCACCTTCACCTTACTCCGGATATCAGCAACATCGACATCAACATCGACTTGCATCACCTCTCCAACGACGACGGTGACCTCCAAACGACCAGCCAGCCTGTCCGTCATACCGATTTCGTACAGAATCCCCTCGCCTCCAGTGACCGCGCCCGGCTGCTGCAGTCCACTTACACGCGCTTCCTTCCCTGTCCGGCCTCTCAACAAACCCTTTTTTCCTCTCGTCGCCCGGACCCCTGTGCGCGCTAAGGCACGAGCTAGGCCATCCTCGACGCCACATTTCATCACCCACGTCGGACAGCTCGACCAGCTTCCCCATCCCTGCACCTCCATTGGGTGCAGCCCTTGGGACATTGGAACCGAACAACATTTCCCTGAACAAAGCGGCCAACGCTCTAAACGGGGCAGGCCCAGTCTCACTCCGCTACCTTCCTCCAGTACCTACCTACCTACCTACCTACCTTGGGACACCACCTACCTGGTAGCCACCAGTCCAGTAGCAGCTGCTGCCAGCAGTGGCACCCTGTGACTCCTTCCACCTTTTAGACCCCAGTCGCCGACTCTTCCACACCCTAAATCCGCCCCCATGCCTTCCGCAGTCTTTCCATACAGTCCAGGTTCGTAGATTCCTTGAACTTTCATGCTTCCTGCCCAAAAGGTCCAACCCCAAAAACTTCCCTCCCACTCGACCTTTCGGAGAAATCGCTCTTGTCCAGAATATAATCGTTAACATTTCTTGTTTCCCTTGGAAAAAGACCTTGGTCTCATACAGGCCAAGCAATCTGCTCTGGCGAAACTGGCAATGAGCTCCAACACCAGGGATTCCCGCGCGCCTTCGTCATCGCCCCCAACCCATTCGAATACCAGGTCGCCCACGATCGCGGTTACCAACGGCGAACTGCCACCACCGCCCGTTTCCCATCCTCACCTCCACGATGCGCTGCTGCCTCCCCCCGCCATGGCGCATGCTCTTAGATCCATGAACGACCTCAGCGGGCCCATTGCCCTGCGCGACCGATCCCTCATTGCCTCCTCCGACACCCCTCCAGCCATGCGAAGCGTTGTCTCAACCGCCCCAAACTCGCCTAGAATGTATGTGTACAGCTATATTTCTCTGTGCTACGTCAAGAAAGCTGCTCGTAGAATTGGCGCCTTCATATAGCTTGGTATTGCATAGGTTGACTAACTTTTGCTCCTTGAACAGTCCGCCTGTGAGACAAAATTCTGGAGGAACCACCCCACGACTTCGCCCGCACCCAGCCACACTGAACGTACCCGGCATGACCGTGTCGAGAGCTTCGCCCGATGGAAAGATCAGCGACAGAGATGTTGCTGCGAAGCTCGTTATTATCATGGTCGGACTGCCTGCGAGAGGAAAATCATACATCACCAAAAAGGTGCAAAGATACCTTTCATGGCAGCAGTACGACTCGCGCATCTTCAATGTTGGAAACAGAAGACGTGTGGCTGCTGGCGTTTCCTCGCCGATGAAGTCGCCGTTGAAGTCGCCATGGCCCCCCTCGCCACTCAAGTTTGATCCCCCGACACAAGCTGCCACGATCCTGTTGAACGGCTTCCCTGCGCAGGGCAACAAGGAGCCCACTGAGCTGAACCTCAACACACCCGACGCCGACACTATGGATCAGTCTGCCAGATTCTTCGAGCCGACGAACGAGACTGCATCCAAGATCCGCGAGCAGGTTGCCTTGGATACTTTGGACGAGCTGCTGGACTATCTCCTTCACCAGGGAGGCTCTGTGGGCATTCTCGATGCGACCAACAGCACAATTCACCGCCGACAGCTCTTGGTTGACCGGATTAAGGAGAGGGAGCCCAAGCTGGGTATTCTCTTCATCGAGAGTATCTGCCACGACCAGAACGTGAGTAGAGACGCGCATTCTTCCCCTTGTTTGGAGTCGTCTAACAATAATGCAGCTCTTGGAGGCAAACATGCGCCTGAAGCTTTCGGGTCCCGATTACAAGGACAAGGATCCTCACCAGTCCCTCGCGGATTTTAAGAAGCGCGTTGCGGCTTATGAGAGTGCCTACGTACCCATCGGGGACTATGAGGAGAAGCATGACATGCAATACATTCAGGTACGTGCGCACCCATCTACAACATCGCGTCAATCACTAACACCGACTGCAGATGATTGATGTCGGTCGTAAGCTCGTCCAATACAGACTGCGCGGGTTCCTGAGCGGCGGTATCAGCTCATACCTGACAACTTTCAACCTGGCGCCGCGGCAGATCTGGCTCACCCGGCACGGACAAAGCGTCGACAACCGCCTCGGAAAGCTCGGCGGAGATTCGGATTTAACTCCCGATGGAGAGCGATATGGCAAGGCCCTCCATGACTTCATTACACAGAAGCGCAAGGAGTGGCTCATTGAGCAGAAGGACAAAATCGCCCAATCGTCGTTTCCGCCGAAGGCTGGTGACCATACCCCGCCGTATCCTGAGCTCAACCGCGAGCTGGAGGAGAAGAACTTTTGTGTGTGGACGTCAATGTTGAAGCGTAGCGTCCAGACAGCGGAGCATTTTGATGCTGATGACGACTACGACGTAAAGAACTGGGCGATGTTGAACGAGCTTAACGCAGGCCTGTTTGAGGGCATGACGTACGAAGAGATTGCCAGGAGATTTCCTGGCGAGTACAAGAAGCGCGCTGAGGACAAGCTTCACTACACTTATCCGGGTGTTGGAGGTGAGGGATACCTCCAAGTCATCGCCCGCCTTCGCGACATGGTGCGCGAAATCGAGCGCATCGAGGACCACGTCCTTATTATCGGCCACCGCTCGGTCTGCCGAGTTCTCATGGCCTACTTCATGGATCTTACCCGCAACGAGATTGCGGACTTGGATGTTCCCTTGGGTATGCTGTACTCGATTGAGCCCAAGCCTTACGGATACGATTTCCACGCATACCGCTACAGCGCGGACAAGTCGACATTCTCCGAAATTCCCAACTACCGCCCGCAGCGCACCGTCGATCGCGCTGCCTGAGCTCAGAGAACAGGGCATTCTGAACTGTATTATATTACGACGACACTTGTACAACAATAATGGGTAATGTTTCGCTTGGGCGTTTGTGGAGTGCGAGGTCAACTCAACTACGACTATGATGTCTTTTTGCTTGGGAGTGTGGGATAGAAACGGTTCCTGCAGATGATTGTTTTTTCAGCACATGGACTTCTCGACATTGTTAGTGGAAGGGTCGAAACATTTGCAAGGCGTTTGGGAATCGAAGAAGACCGTCTCACAGCACACAGGTCAAAAAAAGATACCCATATGACGCACAACGATACAAGGAAGCCTCGCGGCTCGTTCTTGCTACCATTTGCAATAGCTTTGTCAGAAACAAACATTCATACACAGAACACAACACACTAGAGCCTGAATCGGCCTTTAGCTAGCAACGTAGATCAAAAGAAGTCTATCATATCTGATAATCTAGCCAGGTGCAGCAGCTGTCAGATGTGAATGACGTCGTCGGAAGATGCATGTAACAAGGCACGACTGGCCTGACTAACAGGTATCACTTGCAACATTGGACTCGGCGCTGACAGGTGATGACAGACCAAGGGGCTCCGCTCTGGTGCACTAGCGGCGCAGGCATGGCAGGTCGCTTCGGTTCCCGTTCCGTGGGTTAGGGGGTGGCGTGATTGGCAGGACCGACGTTGTGGTTTTGACATGTCGGGTGGTTTGTCACACTCGACGTGGGATGTTTGTACGGGCCGAGGAACCAGATGCTTGTTTGGCCGTGGATCTGTGAGGTCGTGTTCAGTCATCTGCATGGCAGAGGCGCCGAGAGATGAGGCTCTGTAGTCGGGCCGGCGGATCAGGAGACGGAGGTTTTGGTTCAGCGATAAATACTGCGAGATTTAGTATGGTATGGATCTCCGGGTGAGGCTCTGCGGGAATTGGATGGAAAGATCCCAGGTCAAGGGGTGTGTGGGTGTACGGATAGGCTGTTCGAGGTCGGACCGGGAGGTCACGAGATTTATGAGTTGGATTGAGGCTGGCGGGAATGATGTCTCCCAACGGCGGCCTATCTTGAGTGGTTTTGACGGGGTAGAGGGTAGATCCAGGGGCGGCGGGTTCGGATCGTGTGGTGTGATGATTGCGGCGGCTCCTTTTCGGTGTGAATTTCAGGGGATTGGGTCGAGGTGTACATGACGGCTCGTCTCCGAAGGGCGAAGGAAGGCCGAGATACTTCGGAGATCCAAAGTTCAGTTCATTTTGGGCTTATATTGCTCGGTAGATGTAGTGTGATGATCATGGCCAGGTTTAGGGGAGGCTGGCTCGGTGATTGAGTTGATCTCGACTGCTCTGTTCGGGGGTCAGAACAGAGTCGATTATTAGCGGATCGCTTGCGGGCCTCGTCTTCAATTTCCATGTACCCCCATTTTCGGTATGGCTCGTGAAGAAGATGAAGTAGCCGTTTGGGGGAATAGTTTGATAGTGTACAGCTGTTTAGAATCAGAGGGGGGCATCATCGCCGTCGGTATGTGAGTCTTTCAGCGATGAGGCAGGCTTCGCACAGTGGTCACCAGAGTGATCTTCAAAGCTTGATGGAGTTTCCTGTGTATTCTGCATCTGGGTAATTCTTGATTACGTAGTGTCCAGGTGATCAAGTATCCAGAGCCTTCTGTTTCTGAGTGCTTCTTAGGGGTGTTTCTGGACCGTTTGGTGCTACTACGGAGGTCATTTCTTCTAGCTTGTTAAAGCCTCGAGATAAGATGTAGGTGAATTAGTAGTCAAAGACTTCCTTCATATTTCGTAACTAGAGCAGTTCGTTTGCAGTAAGAATCTGAGCGGTAGAATAGTTTGCGCAGACTACTTTCTATTAATATAATGTTGTTTCTGTTACATTTAGATAGATAATGATGCAGACTGAAGATGTGCTAGAAAGAATATTTTCTTTGTGACAGGTGAAGAGACCATAGAATATCGCGTTGGCATATGAAACCACGTAGTCCGTGGAAAGCAACCATCCCAATATCTGTGGATGTTGATTTGTACTTGGTCCTGATAAGAAGTCAGCCAACAAATCGGCAACCTGTGCCAGTAAGTATTCAACTTATTGTAGCGACTAATAGAAGCCTGGAAACACAGGCACTCGGGAATAATGTCGATACGTGCACAATAACATGGTAAATGGATATCGAACGGGAATCTGCTCGCTCAAATGGAGTAATTACCATGTGAATGGCACACAAAGCCAGCGTTGTAAGTCAACATCTCACCGGCACTGCTTCTCGGTGAGTGCCCCGGGTGGGTCTGCAAGCATCAAGTAGCGTCTACCTTCATTTGTCGTTTGCAATGCCAGGGGCGCTTGTACTCGGAACCTGGAACGGTGTCCGTTGCCTGGTCGCTCCCCCACCAATCAGTGGAGCTGTTGCTGAGAGCTCTCCCAAACCTCAAAATTTCCATTCCCCAAACGCGCCTGATCATCATCGGATCGCGTCCACCATCTTCACTACTGCCATTCCCACGCCCATCGCAGCGCTCAATCCGAATTCGACTTGACGCGCTCACGATATCACCATGTCGCTCTTCGGCAACAAGCCCTTGGGTGGCGGCATCCTGGGCGGCTCGACCAGCACTCCCCAGCAGGGAGCGACGACCGGCGGAGGTCTCTTTGGACAAGCGACACCCGGTGCCCAGCCTGCGAGCACGACGCCTGCATCCGGTGGGCTCTTTGGCAACTTGAATCAGAACAAGCCTCAGGCCGGCGGTGGACTCTTTGGCGCCTCGACGACACAGCAACCGGCGCAGCAGCAGTCTTCTCTGTTCGGCCAGCCTGCGCAACAACAACAAGGACAACAGCAACAAACGGGCGGCCTCAGCTTGGGCGGCTTGGGAGGTCTCGGGGCATCGACAGCGCAGAAGCCATCCCTCTTCGGTGGCGGCCTCGGCGGCAACCAGAATCAAACGCAGGCCGGCACGACACTCGGCCAGACTACTACCAATCCCCTTGCCAGCTCTCTCTTCCCCCAGCAGGGACAGCAGCAGCAACAACAGCAGAACCAGAACACGAACAACCAATCGCAAGCTCAGCAGGGCCAGACCTCTGGCGCATACTTCGACAGCCTTTTTGCAAAGAGCAAGAGGCAGGGAGATGGCGAGAGCGGCGTCGAGGACCTCCCCAGTTTGCAGCTCGGCCTGGGTGACCTGCGCCAACGCCTGAAGAAGCTGGGAACCAAGGCCCAGGAGCGCCCTTCCGATGGCAGAGCACACTACCTCCTCGCCGCGTCTGGTGTCGACCCCGGAACGGCTGCCAGGGACCTCGGATCCCTCGACCTTCAGACCGGCCGTGTTGAGAGACCGACTGGCTACTCGCCCGCCGAGATCGACGTCGAGACCTACCTCGCGAACCTCCAAACGAAGACTACGATGAGCATGATTGCCGACGGCCTCGAGAGATCCGTTCGCGATTTTGATAACTTTCTGGAGGACAACGTGACGATGGAGTGGGAGAACCAGCGCAAGCGTATCTACGAACACTTTGGAATCAAGCCTCGCGAGGAGGCATCATTCGGAGGCGCGGCGTCCATGAGGGAGTCAACTGGCGGTTTTGGTCGCTCACGCCGCACCAAGAGTCAGGCGGCTGGCGCTCGCTCCGGTAGAGCCAGTGTCCTGGGCAAGTCCAGCATGCACCGTTCTGTCATTGGCAACGCCAGCAAGATCGGCACGCATCAGCCCGAGTTCTCCGATGTTGACCGCTCTACCGATAACGGCGGATCTCTGACCGGCCACATCAACACTGACGACAGGTCTCTGCGCGAGAAACAGAGCAAGCTTTCCGAAAAGGTTCGCAACCTCAACTCGGCTCGCCTTATCAACCACCCTTACCCTATTCTTTCAGAGCTCGCAGACGTTGAGCACCGCTCTCTCGACCCGTATGCCCCGCACATTGTCGAGGCATACCATGCCGTTAGAGAGATTGTCGGTGAGGATCCTGAAGCCGAGACCACCATCAATGGTGCCACGGCCAAGGAGAGACAATTTGCCAAGATGTACTTGGACGAGTCCCCCAACTCTTCCAACTCGATAGCCATGCGGAAGCGGCTACTCGAGGGTGCCAACAAATTTCTGGAGAAGCAGTTCTTGCAGGAAGTTGAAGGTCTTATTTCAAAACATCCCCACGAGGCCAACCTCGGCGGTCGTCCCGATATCGTTAGCAAGATTAGAGCGTATATCCGCCTGCGATCAGCTAGAAAGGATCTGGTGCCTGACAACACGGAACTTCAGCAAGTCGGGGGAGAATACGTCTGGGCCATCGTCTTCTACCTGTTGCGGTCTGGTAACGTTAGCGAGGCGGCCAAGTACGTTAATGATAACGGCAACCAGTTCCGCAGCATCGACCGGACATTCCAGAGTTACCTCAACGGTTACGCATCCAACGAAGACCGTAGACTTAAGAGGACGCTGCAGGACAGGTGCAACGCCGAGTACACTCAAAGAGTTCGCAATGCCCCCGACAACTCCATCGATCCCTTCCGTATGGCCTGTTACAAGATCATTGGTCGTTGCGATTTGAACAACCGCAGCCTTGACGGACTCAACACCGACATCAATGACTGGATCTGGCTTCAGTTCAACCTTGCCAGAGAAGGCGACCGCTCAGTCGAGGTTGCCAGTGAGGCGTACGGTCTCTCCGAATTGCAGTCGAGTATCAAGGAGATTGGTGCTAAGCATTTCCCCAAGTCCTCGTCTGAAGACAACAGCGGCAGCTTTGGCATGTTCTTCTACTTGCAGGTTCTCTCCGGCATGTTCGAGGAGGCCATTGCCTACCTCTACCCCTTTTCGTACGTTGATGCGGTCCACTTCGCCATCGCCCTGGAATACTACGGTCTGCTCCGTCCTTCCGATCCATTCAGCGCTTCGAACGACCTGCGCAGCCTGAACGTCAAGGACCTGGTCCAAATCAACTTTGGCAGAATGATTGGATACTACACCAGGGACTTCCGTGCTGCCGACGTCGTTTCGGCCGTGGACTACCTGACCCTCATCTGCCTCAACATGGACCTGGCAGGCGAGGCCGGCCGCCGCCACGCCAACCTCTGCTGGGAGGCCCTCCGCGAGCTCGTCCTCGAGACAAGAGAGTTTAGCAAGCTCATTGGCGACATTCGTCCCGACGGCCAGCGGATTCGCGGCATCATCGAGGAGCGTGGCCCGCTAATTGGTCTGACGGAGGAGAACGATTTCATCAACACAGTCACCGTACAGGCTGCCAGCTTCGCAGACGAGAACGGCCGTACCACCGACTCCGTCCTCTTGTATCACTTGGCTGGCGAGTACGACACCGTCGTATCGATCGTCAGCCGCGCCTTGAGCGAGGCCATCTCTCTCGAGATTGGCGAGGACCCCATGCGCCTGATGCCCGTCAAGCCCCGTGCCGCTGGCCAGGAGGCCGCGGCCGGCAGCAGCCTCAGCCTGGCGTCCATCGACGACCCCGTCGAGCTTGCGCGTACCATGATGTCCATGTACGAGCGCGATGCCATGTTCCATCGCAAGATCCAGGACCAGAACAAGGTTGCCTGCCGCGTCCTATTGGAAATGAGCACCATCAAGTCTCTTGTCGAAGCCGGCCAGTGGGCTCAGTGTCTCGACGTAAGTAACAACCTCGTCTCCTCGCGAAACCCCCAGACTAACATTTGCTGCTAGAAAATCCGCTCCCTGGAGATCCTCCCCCTGGACGCCAGCGGCGACCCAAGCATCATCCGCGCCTACGCTTCAAAGTTCTCGGGCCTGTCCCAGCCCGTCTCCATAAACGTCCCCAACCTGCTCATGTGGACCATCATCTGCTGCACCCGCCAACGAGACCAGCTGACCGGCGGCCAGTTCAGCGGCAACGAGGGTACCCGCCGCATGATGGTCGAGCAGATGAGGCAGATGACGCTCGACCTGACCACCTACACCAGCCAGCTGCGCTACCGCTTCCCACCCCACCTGCACGAGGCTCTTGCCAGGGCCTCGGCGGAATAGAATGGCGGCTCATCGCAGCATGTATTTTGACGCGTTGTTGGTTTTTTGTACATTTAGCATGGGTTAAAATGAGCAGATGACGAGATCTTGCTTGCAGGGAGGAGAAAAGAGAAATGAAGATGAAACCGCTCTCGGTGGCGTAATTTCGCTTTTGAGTAATACAGCAACCAGATGAGGCCGAATAGATGATGCCTTTACGACGAATACTGTCCCAAGTTTATGATATGTAGTGGCATCACTGAGAACCTGCAGAGAGTTGTTGTAGTGACTAAAAGGCACAATGTTGATTGCCTGCTTCTTTACTAAATTTCACTCGTTGTGGGTATGATACGATACAAACTGCCAAAACCTTGAGCCCAAACGCCCATTCTGATCCCGCATCTAATGGAAATAAAATCAAGCCAAATGCTGTTTGATTGGACAGCTCAGCCACCGCGTCCACGTCCACGGGGACGCCCACGGGGCCGGCCGCGACCACGACCCCTTCCACCCCCCCTGCCCGTCAAAGAACCTCGTGAATAACCAGGAGAACCAATACCGCTCTCGGATTCAGACGACGAAGAAATTTCGCTCTCCGACTCCGAGTCGGACCCCCCAAGTTTGACAATTGTTGGCCCATTGGAAGGTCTGCCTCGTCGCGGCCGTGGAGGACTCGGGCTCGCACCTGGAATTCCGGAGTCGGAAGAAGATGCGGAAGACGGCGGGCCTCCTGGAGCGGCGAAGTTTCCGTCATTCTCGTCGTCTTTTTGCCAGCGTCTGCCCGTCGTGTTTGGAGGGGGCGGCGTCATATCGGGAGTCGAATCTCTTCTCGCTCTGCCCGGAGGGGGAGGTGTCAGGTCAGGCGTAGAATCCCTCGTCGTTCTGCCTGGCGGGGGAGGCGTCATATCGAGACTTTGCTCCTTGGACGCATCTCTAGCTGAGTTCCCCGGCGGCGGCGGCGTCATGTCTTGAGTCGGCTCCTTTGATGTTTCTCTGGCTGGCACAGCGACTTCTTGTGGCTCAGACGGACCCTCGGATGGAACATGCGCACTCTCTGTCGTTCGATTCGGCGTCGGCTGATTGCTCTGCTCACCAGCTGGTCTCTCTGACGGGGCCGGTGTAGCGGAAGGTGTACCCTTGGCGCTATCTCTGCGAGAGGTGATCCTAAACTTCTTGCCGCGAGCTCTGACGCGGGCCGCCATGGACATCATCTGACTTGCGCCAGCCGGAGGGGGTGGAGGAGACTTATCGCCGTCATCCTCCACGGCAACTGGGGCAGTGGTCTTGTTCTTGGGTGGCCGGCCACGCCGTTTCTTGACTGGCTGCGCGCTCGCACCTTCGATGGATTTCGTGACAGATTGCTGAGTGTCCTCGCCAGCCAACTCACGCTCTAACTCGGCCTCCAGTTCAGCTTCGGTGACATTGTGCCCTCCAGGCTCATCATCATCGTCCTCGGCGTAAATGCTGTTTCGGGGGTTGAATGAGCTAGCTCCATCAATGGTGACGACACCACTAAGCCTTGATCTTCGAGATGCGCGCTCCTCTCGTCTCTTGGCTGCAACGTCTGACGAAGATTGCTTCGGTACAGCAGCCGCTCTGGTGGCCGAGGCCGGAGTTGAGCTTGCATCCCTTGGCGGCCTCCCACGTCTCTTAGGGACCTTCGGCGTTTCGGTAGCAGCCGCGGCAGCAGCATCGGTTCCCTTCTGGATGAGGGCGCGAATGGCGTCGGACGCAAGATCCAGAGGATCAGTGCTACTGTCGCCAGGTTGTGGCTCATCATTTTCGACCAGAGGCTTGGCTTTGTAAGCAGGGACCATGTCCTCCGGGTCGTCAATAACGGGCTCCTCAACTTCGGCGTAAGACACCTTAGGTCTTGCATGTCGTAGTTCTGGAACGTTCGCAGGGAAGGACGGAGGCCAAGGCGTGGCCCATCCACCCTTCCAGCGCTGTGGGCCCTCTACGTCCTGTTGCGCCTCTCTCTCCAGCTGAGCCGACGGATCGTCGTCGACAGTCAAGCCGCCTTCACCTGCCTCGCCGGACTCACCGCTGGCGGCTGCGGGAGCGGCGTCAGGAACGGCGGATCCGAACAACGCAGGGTCCATGGCAGACTCGTCTGTTACGTTGTCCTTCTTCGGCTTCTTTCTGTGGTGATTGCGTGGCGCATTGAAGTCCGGATCAAGATCGTTCTCGTGCTTCGCTTTCCTCTTGGCAGCTTTAAGGGTCTTCTTGAGGAATTCAGCCTCCTCATCGAAGACCATAGCGTCGGCTGAAGGCATTTGAAACGGATCAAACAAAATCTGGTCAGGCCCGGATGGCTCGTAATAACCCATGCCAAGCATGCGTTGACCGCCCATTCCCATGGGGTCTGGGTAAGCCGACTGGTCCCAGTTGCCATTCATACCCATGTCGGCGAACGGTACGGGCTGTTCATGTTGCTGAGACATGTCGACATCGCCGTTAAAGCCATTTTCGCCATTAAGTTGCTGCATATCGTGTCCGTCGAGGATATGGCTCTGATCTCCATAACCATTCGCACCGTTCGATGCCGAATTGGCGCCGTTCGCAATATCCTCGGCTGCAGCAGCTGCCGGCTCCTGGGCTTTGGCAGTGTCGGCTTGTTCTCGTAATTGCTTCATGCGCTTGCTGTTCGTACTTCGGCCCTCTTCGCCTGACGCCTTCAGCCAGTTCAAGTTGTGCACGCGGAAATCGACAAGCGCTTCAACGCTTCGGTCGTCAGCGATTGGTCGTGTGTCATGGCCGAGGAGAGTGTTCTTTGGCGTGTACGGCTTGGTCGTCCCAGCACGACGGCACGCGCCGCAGTTGCAAATGCCCAAGCATCTTGGGCAGAGCCAATTCTCGTTCTCTTGCACCGTTTGGGGCATCATGTCGAAGGCGCGGTAGAGAACCCCGTAACAGAATCCTTCCTTGCACTCTGGATTGGAGCACATCTGGACCTTGTAGGCATAATCCTTGTGACAACAGACGTGGCAACGGCGAAGATCTCCCTGCTTCTTCTTTCGCTTATACTTCTTCTTCTTCGGCTTTCCATTGTCATCGAGATCCGGCTCATCTTCGGACTCGGACAGGCGCTTCTCCTCCTCGATCTTGGAAATGTCCTTGAATGGTCGTCGGCGCAAGCCCTCCTGGCAAATCTGGGCGAGCGCTTTCTTGCCACGTCGGCTACGGGCAATCTCGAGAGGTTGCGGAGACAGCTCCAAGTCAACGAAGCCATCATTTTTGATGACCATTGAGCGCCAGAGCTCATAGTTCTCAGTGAGCTCTGACCATTTCCACTGCTCACACCACTGCAGCTTGGAGACGCAGAGGCAAGATCGTCCCATGGCGTAGCATTCCATGCAAACATCGTATGCATCCTCATCGCCATTAACAAGAGTTCGCACGCAATGCTTGCATGTCAAAAATCTGTTGAAAATATTTGATCTGCAATATGAGCAGGTGACGCATGAATCATACTCGACGAACTCGATGTTGTTTTCCTTGGTTGCAAACATCTCGTCGACAAGAATCTCGGTGAAAAGGGAGAACAGATGTCGGAAATCCTTGGCGAGCTGCTTGAACCGTGAAGATGAGCGGAAGAGTTCAGAGCCTAGTCCAAGGATACCCATCTCGCTGTTATCTTCCGCCTGCAACATCTGCGCGTAATACTTTTTTAGGGTGTAGTAGATTATCGCCTTGTTCTTGTACTGCTCATCACGGCAGACTAGACGAGCCTTGGGAAGAGCTTCGTGGAGTGCCATATCCAGCGTCTCAACTGTCGTCCGGTTCCAGGCGACTTTCATGGTACGTGTACCTCTGTTCCAGACTTGATGAGGTGCCAGAGGTGGGATAAGGATGAAGTCGCCAGGCTTCTGCTCAACGATGTAGACTGGGAAGGTCGCCTTCTTCCAGGCGTTGATCTGTGCGAAGTGCTTCTCAATCTCAATGTCGTGTCCCAGCATGGAGAGAAAGTATTCGCGGACAACTTCTCGATCCTTGGTTTCCGTCATGAACCAAATGGAGCTGCCTGGCTTCTCTCCGTTTTCACTTCCTGACGCCTCCACCATGATGTTCTGTCCCAAACTTGCGCACATCTCGCGATGCGCGGGGGTGTATGTTCCCTCGTGGCCGATGTAGCACATGAGGTTCTGAGCCCGCATTTCTCCCGGCAGGCTTGACATCAGATCTCCGGCGGAAGCGATCGTCTTCTCGCCCAAGCCACGGAAAACATCGCTGACCCGATTATCCGACCCTCCCTTCTCTGTGATGTTTTCGTTCATGTAAAATAGGTTCGGGGGAATCACCTTTTGAAGGTGCTCGTGCCACTCAGGTGGGCAGTCGATATCTTTGAGGTAAAGTCGCTGGCGTCGCTCGTCGCGGAAGTTGTTCGGCGTCCACTGATTCGTGAGCTGCCTCATCGCTCTCAGATAGTGCCCCATGGTCATCGGAATCTCGCTTTGGCTGCCAATATCACGGACATTTTCCTCTGCAAACACGTTAGCACTCGATGTCGTATGGAGGCGTGTAGACTGACGTTTCTTGTCGTAGGTCTTCTCAAGCCATTCGCCGCCAAAAAGCCATTTCGGGAGAACATCGTTCCATTTTTCAATGACCAAAGGTTTTCCACCCTGTATGACCTGAAGTTGCACCAACTTCTCAAACTCTTGGGGACCCAGGCCTTGGATCTGTGCCGTCGAGATCCGAAGTACCCATTCAAAGTTAGGCGTCTTGTCGACAAGGCTATGAATATCCAGGTCCGGCGAGATCGGATCGAACTTCGCCTGGGGATGCAGAGCGGTCGGCATCTTGACAATCGAGGACTACCGCGCCAGGTGGGGTACCTTCCGAGACGCGTCTTTTATGAAGTCATTCGGGCTGCACGGTGTGCAAAATGCCCTCGGTGAAGTCGTAGGCAATGAGTGAGTTCGATTTTCTTTCGGCGTGTCAAGAAGCTATGGTGCACGTCGTGGGTGATGGCAGGCGCAAGTGACACGAGGCAATCGTAATGGCGCCCAGGCATGTCGCGAGAAGACGGAAAGTGGCGTCGGACAAGGCTATCCAAACTTACCTAGGTAGATGGGAGGAAACTCAAATGCGCGCCCAATCAAAAGGTAGGCGGGAGCACGGACCACACCCAGCTCTTTGAAGGGTCTTTGACTGGGAGCTTCCAAAATTCGGTTTCTTCGGTGGAAAAAGTGAGGGTAGGTGGAACGCGAGACTTGTTTCTGGTATTCGGTGAGTTGTTTTCATTTCTATGCGTTTCTCCTCTGGATTGCTTAATTTCGTACGTCATGAGAGTGCAAGTGGCATTTCGTCCGGTGATTGACGTTGTTACATTCAAACGTGTAAGCGTAACCGTCTCCCATGAGCAAGGCTCATGAGAAACTGCTCGGCCTTTGACTCGACACATGCGCCGTCCAGCTTGTCCATGATTGATGTACGGCTTTTTTAATATTTGCATCAATTCTTTTAATGTAACGCATACCCTCATTTCGTTGTGGCGTTGCAATGTAGCCATCAATCTTGTTTTCGTGATGTCCGATAGGAGTCGACGAGGCACATTACCCCCTTGTCAAAACTTAATACTGACGTTTTCCAGTCCATAAAGATGAGGCAAGTCAGCATTCTGAGCGGCTCCTTACGGACGGCATGTAAGCCCTCACTACGGACATCGGCACTCTTGCCCATAAGATGCTCGTCGCGGCTTGGACTTCAAGCGCATAAAAAGCCTACCACGAGCCTCATCGTCCGGAGCTCAGTCCGCCAACAGCAGACAGCGCTTCACACATCTACGAAGTGTCTCACGGCCGCGGTGACGCAAGATGCTGCTGCTGCCGTAACAGGCCCTGCTGAGCCTGTCTACACACCGCCCACGACTGGGCTCCTTTCCTACCTGCCTGCATCATGGGTCCCTTACGCCGAGCTTGTCCGAATCGACAAGCCTGTAGGAACGTACTATCTCTTCTTTCCATGCGTCTTCTCGACACTCATGGCGGCGCCGATGGCCATGGCAACTCCCGGCACAGTGATTGGAACCTCTCTCCTCTTCGCCTCGGGCGCTCTTATCATGCGTGGCGCAGGCTGTACTATCAATGATCTTTGGGACCGCAACCTTGATCCCCACGTCACGAGAACCAAGTTTCGACCCATTGCGCGGGGCGCCGTCACTCCTTTCCAAGGACTTGTCTTCACTGGTGCTCAGCTTCTGGCTGGGCTGGTAGTCTTGGTACAGTTTCCAACTGCCTGCCTGTTCTACGGCATTCCAAGCCTGCTCTTTGTTGCCTCATACCCTCTCGCCAAGCGCGTCACGTACTATCCCCAGGCCGTCCTCGGACTGACGTTCTCCTGGGGAGCAATGATGGGGTTCCCGGCCCTCGGTATCGACCTACTCTCTAACAGCGCAGCATTGACAGCTGCCGCTTGTCTTTACTCTTCAAATGTTGCCTGGACGGTGCTGTACGACATGATCTACGCCCACCAAGATATCAAGGATGATGCCAAGGCGGGTATCAAGAGTATCGCACTGAAACATGACGCCGAAACGAAGCAGGTTCTGACCGGCCTGGCGGCAGTCCAGATCGGTCTTTTGGGCATGGCGGGCTTCGCTGCTGGTGCCGGACCTCTCTTCTACATCGGAAGCTGTGGAGGTGCTGCACTAACGCTTGGCATCATGATCAAGCGCGTCAACCTCAAGAGCGTCAAGGACTGTTGGTGGTGGTTCTGCAATGGCTGCTGGCTCACAGGCGGCGCGATTAGCATCGGTCTCTTTGCCGACTACATTGCACGATATATTCAAGGCGAAAAAGTGGAGGACCAGGAGATCGTAGCGTAGTAACGTGTACCAACATTGCCTGTATTCATAGCACATAGAAATCGGAATACCCTTTTCATCACGCCCGCAACCCCATTTTTGTGTCTTGCGTAGATGATGCAATGCCTCATGTCCGTTTTGGTGACTTTCATGATGTTTTATTTCATCGACCAAAGTCTACCCCGCAGTAGTAGTCAGGACCATCCATAACCGTGTGATGCCAATGCAAGCGTAAACTCCGAGTGCCGAATTTTCTTCCACTGCCTCCCAAATTGTCGTGCCGAACGCTTAAGATCTGGGCTTCTCCTTCTTCTCCTTCCACAGGGCGAGCAGGCCGACACCAGAGACCTTGACGACCTTGAAACGAACACCGGGAATATCACCCTTGGCCTTGCCCTTGCGACCGAAACCAGCCAGGAGGACCTCGTCGTTCTCGTCAACGAAGTTCAAGCAACCGTCGTTGGGGACTGTTAAAGAATTGAATGTCAGCAATTTGACCTCTCTACCACATGGTCTTCTCGGTGTGCGAAGACATTGTCCACTGCATCTTTTCCTCCAATCGCATCCAACAGTAACGGGGTGGGGTATCGTACCGAAAGCAGTGACCTTCTTGCCGTTCTTGATCAACTGAACACGAACGCACTTTCGGATAGCGGAGTTGGGCTGCTTAGCCTCGACACCGACCTTCTCGAGGACGATGCCCTTGGCGTGGGAGGAACCACCGAAGGGAGAGGACTTGAAGGCGGTACCCAGAGCACGCTTCTTGTATCCAAGATCGGCCCACTTCTGGTCCTTGCGGTTAAGGCGCAGCTTGCGCGCGGCGTTGAGTCCACGAGGCATGGTTGCTTCAAGATCAAATCGTCAGTTCAGAAGTTCTGTACAAGAGGTTTATAAAAATGGCGTGGGTTCGGGAAATTCGTCGTCGTCGGTTGATTGGGATTCGTCGGCAACGGATGCGAAGGGCTTGGATATGATGGCGAACGTACCGATTTGTTTGGGGGTATCGCGAGTCTTGACTTGGTGGTGACGATATGGGCCTGCGTACGTCGAAAAAGTTGACCTGACCCAACTGAGCTGGCCCAAGGGAATTTTCGTAGGGTTTGGTGGCCCTAGAGTCAGTCGACGAACCGCAAAAAGTTGCAGTCACGTGTAAGGTGGTCTGAGCTTCGAGCGAGCCGAGTGGCTGGTGTTGGCTGAACGAGCCACTTCTTTGGTCCAATCATGCATCGGCCAGGTCACCTCAATCGACGAACCCCACGTCTCTGCAGGCTTGACTAGGGTGCCCCCAGGTCCGCAACTTACCCGTCTCTCAACCAATCCGATCAGATGCCGTCAGGTTCAAGAGATGCTGTCTCAGGCGCGAAGTCCAGAGCGTGGAATGTTCACGACGACACGCAAAATGTAGGCATGTCTCAATCGGCCAAAAGCAAAGGAAAGCAGCGGGATCCCCCGCCATCCCTCTTCCTCCATCCCTCCCCAGCTGCCTCTCATGCATCGCTCCCAGGCATCCTCGCGCCAGGTGCGCCGGCAGCAACTACGTCTACAGGCGTCCCACCGTTACCGCCCCAAGTCATGAGCCTGCAACGCAACGGATCTCTTCACACTGGCTCAGTGGTCACGCCGTCCGTCGCCAGGCCGGCTGGCCGTAACCTCAAAACGGCAGACAGTGCTCGCAGTACCGACAGGACAGACGCCTTGTGGGCTGAGATGCAGGCAACATTGGAGGAGGTCGAGCTGTCTGCATCCGGCGGAACTCATGTTTTTGGACCGGACCACGACCGCAAGCTGGAGGAGCTGCGAGCCGCTCAGATTGCTCTGGCCCAAGCCTGGGCGCGCAGCGAGGCCGACGAGGCAATTGAGACGGGACAGCGATCCAACGCGTCCGCGGCAGGGGAAGAAGTTCGCAACTTGAAGAGTGCCGTTCTCGGAGAGACAGGCATGGGGTCGGATGGCGGTGACGGACCGCGAAGTACGGGGACCGGTAGCACTCGACCGGGAAGCAGTGGGGGAACGGAGCGTCTCGGAGCGAAGCTTGAGCAAGAGACGGAAGTGGACATTCTGCTTGCTCGGAAGAGACGGGAGGCCAACGACCGCTACTTCCAGCGAGTCAACCAGGGCGTGTTGGATGTCGTGGCCAAGCTTGAGGATGTTGCCGTTGCCATGCGGGCTGTCGAGCAGGAGACTAAGGACATCTGGGCCGAGAACGACAGCACGACCGGTAGTGCAAAGGGATAGAGGCCTCCATGGGTTTCGCAAGCGATCTGGTGCTCCCAGTAACACAGTATCTTGCATACGGATTGCACCAACAACTTGTTTTGGGAGGTTACTTGGACGGCTTGGAGTTTGTCAAAGGACACGAATCGGCGTTGAGGAGTCAAATGCACACTACTTGGAGAGCCAGCAGCAGGGCAGTTGTACTGGTAATGAATCGCAATCGTTTGCGTCCCTATGCTCAGCCAGCGGCTAAATCCACAGTACATAAATATGCGCCCAATGTGATGGTAGGGGGTAGCAGGATACTGGAACATGCAAACCTCGAACGAAACCGTCTACACGTGACTCAAGCGGAAGTGTTGGAGTGGACGGAACTGCCAAGAGGTGGTTCGCAGTGTTTGGGGGCAGATGGTCATGCAATCTGGCACCCTGGCCCCCCCATTCCCCTCCCCCTAGAGCACGGTGTGGACGGGTTGTCCCATCACTGCCGGCTCCACCCACTCTCAGTGCAGTGTGATGGGCACGTCCAGAACCAATGACGCCGCACCCACTGCACCTCTCAGGGCAGGTGGTACCTGTGGGAGAACGAGGTTGGCTGCTAGTGGCCTACTGCAGCGATGAAGTGTCTTTACTCATCAAGCAGCTCGGCCAGTAACAAACAGAATTCCGCCACCGGACCGTACTGTCCAAGCAGGAGACATTGCTGCCCTTCCTCCTTACCTGTACCCAGGAACTGCATTGTCGAACTTGTTTCTTGCATCCACCCTTACACTACTCGCCTCGCTCCATCTCCGTCTCCGTCCCCAGCAAACAACCATTTAACACCCGCGAATCCCCCACCCAGCTGCCAGCAGACCCTTGGTGGCTTCATTTACCGCATAATACGAAGAGCCCTCGCCATTTCCGCCTGTTCGTGCAACTCCCCCCTCGAAATCGGTCGATACAAAGTCGCTCTGACTGCGCTGCCCGAACTACCCGCCCACTTTTCAACTCTAAAGCGCTCAACACCAAACACCTTTGACTCCGACGACCGTCGACCTCTACCCGTCACGATGAGATTTTCCGCCTTCCTGACCGCCGTCCTCACCGTCGCCTCCGGCGTCGTCGCCGTCGACCAGATGAAGTCCGTCATCATCTGGACCGACAAGAAGTCCGTCACCCAGGACATGATCGATCGTGCCAAGGCCGCCATTGTCGAGGCTCAGGGACAAATCACCCACACCTACAACATGCTCGATAACTTCAGGTAAGACTCATTAGAGACCTCAAGGCGCGGTCTGCTGTGACCCGTGTTCCATGCTGATTCTCCTGTGCAGGGGTTTTGCTGCGATTGCGCCAGCCAAGGCCCTCGACGACATCAAGGCTTTTGGCGGCGATGACATGAACGTCGACGAGGATCAGATTGTCAGCGGCTAAGCTCAACGTGTCGCCTCATCAAACTCAAGATGCCAACGCCGATGATACGACTTGCGATACGATTATTGTGTGAAAGATTTGACCAGTAAAAAGGACTTTGACTATGGCTGGACTAGGTCACGAGGGCAAATGATATCCGCCCCCTTCCCGGCGGCTGCGACAGGGACAAGCAAGGAGGCACTTTTTTATCCCACATTTTCGTCATAGACGGGTTTTTGCTACGGAGTCAGGAGTTTCCCGCCCTTTATAAAGCGTCTCCGGACGCCATTAGTATCAAATAGGGCCAGGAGACGGGTTCAGACCGCCAGTAGCTGAATCCTACCCAATGCCCCAAACCAAAAAATCAATACTATGCATACGCTTTGCCTGAATCGGCCACAGCTGGTCCCAAGAGTGAATGGAATGTAGGATCTCGCCAATAGCGACAAGACCAACGTCATGGCGGCCCGGTGGATGAACAGTTGCCGAAGACAGGACGGATGCGGCTGAGAACCACATGGCGAGCGACGTCAACAGCAAGCCTTATGTACGGGAACTCCTTCAGCCTCCCGGTGACAGTCCAAACAGGAGACGATGTGCCTGAGGAGTGGAGAGCGAATCGTGTGCGGCGCAGATTCGCAGATCAAAAGCGGATTTCCTGCAGGTCCCAGCTTCCCCACTGGACGGTCCAGAATCCCCATTGAACTTGATGAGAAATGGATATGTCACCATGCGGCGCAATTTCCCTTCTTCCAGGCTTACGTATCGTCCAGAGTGCTCTCTCGTGCCCTCGTCCAGTGTGCAGCTCAGCAGCTGAAGAAGAGTGCGGCATGCTGTATCATTAGGGGGTACTCTGTGGGACGAAGGCCGGTGTTTCTAATGTTCCTCGGACAGTTTGCCATTTGGGCATGTGGACTCCTGATGAAGAATACAAGGTCATGTCACAGATGAGTCAAAGCGCGCTGTGGGGGAATCATTGGCAAGCCACGCTCCAGACGCCAGTGTCACTTTGGGGAAGATGCGATTTCAAGAATCGCGATGAAGAGAATGCGAGGGTTTTTGGAAGCAAGAGGAGAGTGCCGTCGGGTTGTGTCTATGCTGAGCGGGAGACAATACGCCCAAAGCAACCCTACGGCAGCGACCATGCCGAACCAACGTTCCCAAGCGTCTACGGAGCTGTCCAAGTGGGCAATCTAGGCGTGAGGATCTGAGAACCAAGAGAGAGGGCGATTGCGACTGGAACGCTGGGAGCGATATTGGAGGGGTTGGCCAAGGCAACACTCAAGGGACATCCAGGACGAGTCTGTGCTCTAGCGAGTGACGGGTTTTAAGTCTACGGAAATAGAGCTGTTTGATCCGTGTTCGGTATTGTTTAGAAGAAACCCGCTATCTACTGTTCATCACAAGGGAGGTCTGGGACAATGACGGTATGCCGACCAGCAGGCCCTGTGTGACCGTGTCATGTTGATTGTTTGCTCGCAGACTTGCAGATGGTCAAAAGGCTCTCTACAAGGCACTCGGAGGACACCCTCGTAGAAAGGAAAACCCGGCAGGATCAAGCTGGAATCTCATGCAGAAATCACTGGAGACTCAAAGGCTAGCCGTTGAGGCTTGTGTTTGGCTGGTCTCCCACTATGGCCAAAGGGTCAAAGAGGGAAACACGGCGCTGTCAGTGGCCTCGAGAACCGGCCGCCCCACTATAGCATCAGGGCCCCTGGACATCCGTCCCGCTTCGCGTCACTTGGAGTTTCGGGCTTGGGGGCGGGAGGTGCCTTAATGTAAGGATGTACCTGTCGGACGGCAGTGGTTTTCACTGAGTGATCCCACCTGAGCGATTGAGGTACTTTTAGTTTACCTCACCTGGGGAAGAGAAATCAGGTACCTCAACTCGAAATAAGCGGCAGGCTGGTACACATCACAACGCTGATGCTAAAGCTGCTAGGCGCGCACGTCGCGGCAAGGTGCCTCGACTAGACTTCCCCTAGCCTAGCTAGCTGCCTTTGGTAATCGATAAGGGGAGGAGGAGCTATGTACGATGCAAGTCAGTCATGCAAGATTGAAGTGGATTCGATAGAAGAGAGGCAGGAAGCAGGAGCATTGGACTTGAACAATGCGTCTGTCTTGGGACGATGAGACACTTTTCCCTTTCCTCTCCCCTTCCCTGCTGCACTGAGGAGCACTTGCAGGTCCCTTTCAACCACCACCTGTGCGCGAACAAGGCTTCCTCCCAATTTTTTGCCTTTCACCGCCCTTCCTCGATTGACGACACGAGGTTTTGTCGAAACCCTCTTTAATACACCTTATCTTCTCTCTCCCGCACTCTCCCTAGGTGTCTGATCCCGTCCGACTACCTTGCCTATATGCGATGCGAGCTTTCCGAGCACATGGAACCACAATACAACATACCCTGCCGCTTTGACTTGCCAAGCACGAACACCACGACGAACCTAGTGGAACCCGAACCCAACCCGGCCTCTTTCCCACGTGCTGCTCAAAATCCGAGGTGAGGGCTGCCATTTTGACAAAGACCGACGGAGAAGACGACACACGACGACGACTACCACGAAGTCACGACGCGATAGACGGGCAGCATCATGCCGTATTCAGAGAGCGCGCAGGCCGCGCTGGTCCAATGGGTAAGTCATCGGTCAATATGGATCGCCGTTAATGTGGAAACTTCACCTCCTTAGCCAGGCGCAGACCTCAGCTCAGGTCCTAAGAGAGTAGAATGCTAACTTTTGGTGTCTTTAGGCGAACACGTTTCCACTCGACAAGAAGGCTGACTCAATAAACGATTATCTCGATGGAATCCTACTCTCTCAGGTCCTGCAGGACCTCGATCCTTCCTTCGACGCAAATACCAGCGAAGGCCCCCTCTACAATGTCTACAAGGGCATCCATAGGCTGGTCTATCGCGAGTGCCCCGGGCTCGTGGGCAAGGTGAAGTCTGCGGACATTCGACCCAGAGCCAGAGAAGCGCAGCCAGAAGCTATCGCCCAGGTACCTATCATCATGACGGACACTGTCGTTCTCTTTCGGCCCATGGATCCGCTAATTCGAAAATTCACACAGCTCATTGCCGTTCTCTTTGCAATCGCGATGCTCGGGAGTAACAACGAACGATACGTCATGCGCATTACCAAGGACATCTCCGACAAGTCGGTCCTCATGCAGCTCCAGCGAATCACTCAGGACATGAAGCAAGCCATGGAAGAAGCTGACGCAGCAGACCTCGACGACACTTCCGACGCCACCCACGAGGGCCACGATGCCGACCTTGCGATGGAGGCTGACAACATACGTCTTCGTTCCGAACTAGACAAAAGAGGAAAGCTCCTCGCAGACATGGAGACACGCTTGGGCCATCTGCAGGAGAGCTATGACGATCTAAAGGACGAGGTCGTCGCAAAGGGAAGGGAGCTGGAAGCATTCCACAGCGCTCAAGATGGTGCCGGAAAGGAGGTCATCAGGTCGCTTGAGTTGAAGCTGCGTGAGCAGGATGAGCTCATCGCCAACCAGGAGGCTCAGGCTGAGGACGATCGTATCGCAAAAGAGCGGCTGCAAAGCGAGGTCTCCGCGCTCAAGGCCAAGACTCAGAAGCTCGAGGCTCTCGATGATGAAGTGAAGGAATTGCGCTTCAAGAATGAAGAGCTGTCCCGCAAGGCAAACATGGTGGAGCGGTACAAGCAGAAGCTCGAGGCCCAATCCACCTTGTCGAAAGAGATGGACAACCTGCTTTACGAGAAGGAGCAGATGCAGCGTGACCTCATTGAATACGAGAAGGTTCTAAAGAGGAATCAGGCGCTGGAACAGACTAATGAGCAGTACGCTTCGAAGCTCAGAGACTACGAGCTGCAGTACGTCGAGCTGGATGCCCAGCGAAGGGCGCTTCACGATGACACCATGCAGCTGAGGGCTCGCCTTCAGTCTCTTGACGCTCAGCGTCTTTCAGATGAGCGCCTCATTTCTGAGCTGCAGGAGCAGATTGCCACTGGGGCTGGCTCATCAGCCATGTCACCAGACGCAGCTTCTGCTGGGTTCAGCCTGGAGCAGGAGCTTGACAGTGCTGGCAGCAGTGCTCCTCCCAACCTAAGCCTTGAGGTCTCTCGACTTAAGGCTGAGAACAACTTGCTCCGTAGCGGCATGGGCTCCGCTTCAGAAAATGCTCGGTTGCGACAAGAGCTCGAGGACGAACGACGACAGCGGGAGCGTCTCCAAAGCACGTACAACGAGACGTTTGAAAAGCACCAGCTCGCAGAGGCCCAAGTCAGCGCTTTGATTGGCGGCGGCGGCGAAAAGTCAGTCGAATTCGTTAATATGCTTATCCCACTTGGCCTGGAACGAGTGCTAACGCAAGAATATTACTTTAGCGAGGTGTTGGCCAACTTGAAGATTCAAGTTGCCCAGATGACTCATGAGCTTCAAGCCGAGAAGAGGAAGCTCACAGAGGTGCAAGCTCAGCTCGCCGACAAGGATCGTGAGCTCCTCAGCGCCAGGACAGACCTCTCTGCTGTTGCTAAAGATAGTGTTACTGCCCTGGAGGACCTCAAATCCACTGACCAGCTCATCTCAGCCTCGGTTCGGGAGGAGCTTGAGGCAGCGCGCCTGCAAATAAGGAACCTCAGCGCTGACTTGGAGAACCGCCAAAGCTCACTAATCAACGCTCTGCTAGAGAAGGACAAACTTCGGAAGGAACTTGACGAAGCCAAGGAGGGTCGGCAAGATGGTGCCGAGTCCAGCGAGGTTAGCCAGAAGCGCGAAGACAAGATTGAGAAGCTGCGGGCGAGACTCAAGGAGCGACAATCGGTACGTTTTAGACACATTCTCCAAATTTCCCCTAAATCCGAGCCCGACGCCCCTGAATCACCTGAGCTGCCTGCCGAGCCGCGGGCATCGATGTTGTACGATAACGATCCGAAGCCCCGGCTCATGGCTCCCCCTTGTCATCCTCATACGTTCTCAGAACGTCAGCCAAGGCACAAAGAACCGGTGCAGAAGAAGGCATGGATCAAGAATGTAGCAAGCAAGGTGTTTGGCCAATCAAGGTCTTCATCGCGCCCAAGGACTTTATCTCCCTCGTCATGGCGTCGGCTGAGAGCTGAGTTTTGACACTTGAATTTATGATCAACGCGTACGGGCAGTATTGACTGACGGGACCCCTTTATAGCAACTGGAAAAGTCCGAGCAAGAAAAGTACGACTTGCAGCGTAAGCTCAAGGCGGCGGAGGGCGGCGAGGCGGCGGCGGCGCAAAAGGTATGCTTTGATGCTTTATTGATGCGGTTGAATTTGATATCACCGTCTCTCCTCTCGTTTCCCATGATTGTCCAGTGACTGACGATAATTGTCAAGGCTGCGAGTGACCAAATCATAAAGAATCTTCAACGCGAGAACGCCCTCATTGCCACCGCCTGGTACGATCTTACTAGCCGTATCCAGAGCAATCACGTGGTGTTGCAGAGGAGAAACGAAGTGCCCAAGAGCTGGCTGGGCAAGCAGAGACAAATGGTCAACGGTACGAAACTTGCTAGTGAACGCTATGGACATGAGTGCTGATGTTTCTTATGCAGCCACTCCTAGGAGGTAGAGCAGCCCAAAGTGTCCAATTCACCCGGAGCAGGAACCTATCCTAAGCATCTAGACCTCTCTTCAACTCCTACTATATCTTATCTCACCATATCTGGCAGTTTGGCTTTGGAGTAGCGGAAAGCATCGTTGGCGTTGGCATCTTTCTTGTCTTAGTGAAGGGGATGGCTTGGCTGGCCTGCATCTCGGGAGCATTGCATTGCATCGCGGGGATGGTGGCGGCACTCTCTGTTCCTTTCAACGGCTTATTCTCGTCCCTACCTACCTTCAAATTCCGGGCCCCTTTATGTTCGACCTCCTTATATTTTCTTTGTTCATAGTTGCTAGCGCGTATGGGAGGAGCAAGCCTTTCTTCTCATCTTTTGATAGGAGTGTGATAGAATGGACCAAACTATCGATATCATCTCGTTGCCTTTTTTTTTTGTTTTTTTTGAAGTACCCCCCATCGGCGTTGGTTTTCAAGCGAATGCCTCGGCCGGGGTGACCCGAACGTTGCCTCTCCGACATTATCTCCCTCCATCGACAGCCGGCAGCTCTGTCTTGCGTCATCCTGGGAGAAGATCGGTTTCGACGGGAATTGGGGCATGAAAGAGGTCCAGTTTTCGCGAACCCATGAGGGCCGTGGTCGTCGGAGACGGAATGGATGTCGGGGAGAGCCGGCCCCATAATTTGCCTCTTTTCACTTTTTTCTTGTACAGGCCAGGTAAGACACAGTAATGCCGAGGGTGCCCGAATTCGGCGCCACGCGAACCGAAGTGTAGCGAACGCGTCTTTTTTACTCAGCTTGCTTTTGGGCGATCGATCTGACGCACACCTCTGCAGTTTCAGTCAGGGGTTGAAGAGACGATGAAGAACCATATTTTTGAAGAATTGTTTGTATTCGGTGCCCATCCAACTGCAAACCGCCGGTTTTGCTTATTAGTGAGACAGTAATTGTGTTACATACAAGCGTGCGATATTTCTACACGATAGGGTTCGTTTGGGTGTGTGAGAGTGTGTTGCGGGTCGTCGTGGAAGAAGTGCGAGAAGCTCCCGAATTTTCCCTCCCAATGGCCAAAACGTCATTCGCAAAATATAAGCCTGCTTGGTAAAGGCGTGGACGACGGTTGGGAAACGGTATTCCCCTTTCCCGGTCCTTTCATGATCCATAAAATAACAGTTCTGTAAAAACGTTTCCTCCAATCCACGTTCCTCTTCCTTTGCCGGCCGTGGTTTTCGAAAAGGGTTGACAGCCGATAAAAAGGAGTTCTGATCAAGTCTTCTCGTTTGTCTGTGTGTGACATGCGCGCCCTGGGGTGGTGGCGGGCGTGGACACAGCAACAGCCACGGGCTCTGGAGGTTACTAGCTTAGTTCTTGGAGGTGATGCGGCTGAGGATGCCGGAGGCGTGACCACCCTTGCGCTGGGAGTCGAAGATCTCGAGCATGTTCTTCCAGACCTGACCGGGCTCCTGGGAGGCATCGAGACCCTTCCAGATACCGGTCTGCTTGTAGTAGCCGACGACGGGAGCCGTCTGGGCGTGGTAGGTAGCGAGGCGCTTCTTGAGGGCCTCCGGGTTGTCGTCGGAGCGCTGGATGAGGGGCTCGCCAGTGATGTCATCCTTCATGTACTCCTTGGGAGGGTTGAAGGTGCTGTGGTAGGAGCGTCCGGAAGCGGGGTGGACGAGGCGGCCGGTAATGCGGGCGACGAGCAGGGAGTCGTCGATCTGCAGCTCGACAGCGTGCTGAAGCTTCTGGTTGCGCGCCTTGAGCATAGCATCGAGTCCCTCAGCCTGGGGGACTGTACGGGGGAAGCCGTCGAGGATGAAGCTGTGAGGTTGGTCCGTAGGTTAGCGTTACGATGGCTCTGCAACTGGTGCGCCACGGCTGCTGAACGGTGTCCGTTGGCAGGTTTCGCGACAGGTAGATCCGACATACCCTCCCTTGCACTCCTTGTTGTTCTCCAGCTCCTCCTTAATCATGCCAATGACGATGTCATCGCTGACGAGACCACCTTGGTCCATGATCTTCTTGGCTTCCCGGCCGAGCGGAGTCTTCTTGGCGACTTGGGATCTCAGCATGTCACCAGTGGCCTAGATGTGAAACCCGCTGTTAGAGCTGATCGAAAGCATGCGGCATAAAAGACAGATGTCAATTGGCTTACCAGATGACAGCAGTTGAACTTCTCCTTGATCTTGGGAGCTTGGGTGCCCTTGCCTGTGTGGGAGTTTAAGAATCAGCATGGCTGTTGCGACGAGCAGGCGTTGCGAGCCAGAAAGCTCAATTGGAGACACCTACCAGCACCTGGGGGGCCGATGAGGATCATGCGAACCTCCTCGGTGGAGAGCTTGCCGGAACCGCCAGCCGCGCGGTCCTCAAGAGCCTTGATTCTAGACTCGAGGCTCTCGACCGTGTTGGTCAGCTTCTTGACTGCTTCCTCAACGAGACTGCTCATTTTGACGGCTTGTGAAGAGTGAACTTAGGCCGGACCGAGGCTTTCGGAGAGATGAGTGGTGAGCAAAGAGATGCAAGAAGAGAGCTACTTCAAGAGAAGAAGGAGAAGAGTGAGGTGGGAGAGGGAGGGGAGAGAGGAGAGTTGTCGAGGTTGGAGGGCTGGGTAGAAGAAGCAACAAAGCTTTGCGGGAAAAATAGTCGCGAAGGAGGTTGAGAATTGCTGCGAAGTCCTAGTGAACGGCCAAGGTCGCCCAGGTTCCCGCCTCCAGTGGTTTCCAGGCACGGATGTACCACCTAAAAGGCCCTGGAACTGGGACTGGAACTGCCCGGCAAGTTGCAGTGCGCTGGGTTCTGCTGCACTTCTGGCTGGGGATACTTGCGCCGTACCGAGCTTTGCGCGTGGGTGAAGGCAGGTGACAGACCATTTGGCGGCCACGGCGTCGGCTAACGATTACGTGATTGGGTAGATCTACTGGGGCCCTTTCTGCTGGTTCTGCTGGGGGAACAGGGTGGCAGGCGTTCGTTCGGCTGTTTCGCTGCCAAAGGTCTCTCTCTCCAATCTCCATATTTCCGCCCAGGTGCCATTGAGTGCGCTTCCGTTACAGCGCTCCGCCCGCCATTGGTCGGTCCTCGCCGCTCCCTCTCCGCCGAGGTCCATTGCGGGCAGGTACAGGCATCCTTTAGCCCTCCTAAGACCTAGACACCCAAATTGCACTACGTGACTGTTAGAGAGGCACCACTAAGCAATATGCGGATAAGGCACGGCGGACGGCATCAGAAGCTCTCGCGAGAAGACGCAGCCTCCGGCGCACCGGATGGGCACGCCTTGCTATGAGGTCACCGGGCCCAGGTCTTGGTCTCGAGGGCTTCTAGTGCCGTGCGACATGTGAGTCTCTTAGGGTCATCCCAGTCACTCGCAATTCTCCGAGAAAGCCATTGCAGGCTTGAGAAGGCTAGGAGGCTTCGTGTTCAGATGTCACTTGTTGAGGCGCATACCGCAGTACCCGTTTCTCAGATGGAAATAAATCCGTTGTTGAATTTCCTTAGTCAGTGAAGACGGAAAGCAGGGCACAGATGGAGCCAGCAGGGGCCGACGCCGGACTTGGCTATCGGGAGATCTTGATCGCGAAAAACGAGATGCCGATGTGGCAGGTGGCAGGTGGCGGGCAGGTCAGGCCACTGCTTGAGCCTCAAGTGGCTAGAGCTTGTGCTTAAGTAAGGTCTGAGCACTCCGTCACTCCAATTGTTTTCGTTTGACCACCAAGTCCCTGCTTAGGTAATAGCAGCTGCCATCGTTCCACGTGATCTGGCGAGGCTCGAGCTTTCGTTTGCGCCTAAGCCCGATTCGTAGCTAAGCTGGGCGGGAAGGCAGCCTCAGCAGTACGACAGCACCACTACCTCACGGTACTCACTACACCAACATCCAAAAATCACTGCCGCCTCGTCAACCCTTCATCCTCCACGAAGCCGACCCAATCGACCTAACGAAGCTACGAAAACACCTCTATCATGCCTGCCACCACCGCAGAGACTCTGTCTCTCGTCACACGGAACGTCTCCGTTGCCCCTCTCGTTCTTCTTTCCGTTGTCGATCACTACAACCGGGCGGTAGTCAAGGGATCGAAACGCAGAGTGGTCGGTGTCCTTTTGGGCTCTAACGATGGCAAGAACGTCCGCGTATCCAACAGTTTCGCAGGTACGATGACAACGGCGGCACACCACCCGTAGGCTTTACTCGCGAGGCTGACATTAACCCACAGTACCCTTCGAGGAGGATGACAAGGACCCCTCAGTGTGGTTCTTGGACCACAACTACGTCGAGGGCATGAACGACATGTTCAAGAAGGTCAATGCAAGGGAAAAGCTGATCGGCTGGTACCACTCCGGACCCAAGCTGCGGGCGTCGGATCTCGAGATCAACGAGTTGTTCAAGCGCTACACCCCGAACCCTCTCCTAGTCATTATTGATGTACAACCGAAGGAGGCGGGCGTGCCAACGGACGCATACTTCGCCGTGGAGGAGATCAAGGATGTGAGTCCTGCTTTGGTCCTCAAGCGAATACCTATCACTGACGTAGTATGTCCAGGACGGCACAACCACCTCAAGAACCTTTGTCCACACTCCGTCAATCATCGAGGCCGAGGAAGCAGAGGAGATTGGTGTAGAGCACCTTCTCCGCGATATTCGCGACGTTGCAGTCGGCACCTTGTCGACCCGGATAACAAACCAGCTCCAGTCCCTCCAAGGGCTACACCTCCGTCTGCGCGACATTGGCGCCTACCTCCAAAAGGTCCTCGATGGCCAACTCCCGGTCAACCACGCCATCCTAGGCAACCTCCAAGACGTCTTCAACCTTCTGCCCAACCTGTCGACGCCGCCAAAGGGTGACGGCAAGTCGAGCGGCGGCGAGCTCTCCCATGCCATGAGCATCAAGACAAACGACCAGCTCATGGCCATCTACCTCAGCAGTTTGATCCGTGCGATCACGGCCTTCCACGACCTCATCGAGAACAAGATCCAGAACCGACAGCAGCAGGAGGAGAAGGAGGCCAAGAAGGACGAGGCAAACGGCAAGGAGGAGAAGAAGGATGATAAGGCCAACGGCGTGAACGGCGAGTCTAAGGAGTCTTCGGACAAGGATAAGGAGGCAAAGGAGAAGAAGAAGTAGATGACTTGATTACGACGGAGACGGATGGGAACCCCACACACGCACGGGACTGATACCCACGATAGACATTGGGACCGTGTGGCATGTCATAATATCTCGGCGTCCAGGAGGGCAGGCCGGGGGCGGGAAACAGGCATATTCACAAGAAAAGAATGTGCCTTGTACAATGATAGCATGTTTTGAACTGATAGTATCCATGGTTCACATCGCGTGATGATTTACAAATCCCCAATCGTTCCCGCAATCTCTTCCCGATCCAACCTCTTCTCCAAAGCATAGCTCCCGAGAACGTCACACCACTGCTCTGCCAGCAAACAGGCAAGCAAATGCTTGCAACACGGCACCCCGCCAGAATCCTTCCCATCGAGACTTAGACCCCCGAATTGCCAATCAGGAGACACCTCGATCTCGTCCTCAACGGCGTCAGCACCCAAGACCTCCAAGTCGCTCTCTGATGCGGTCGTGCCGGCGGGGAACGCCTCAAAGGCGAAATTGGCGCAGGTGCAGTTCCACGCGTCCAGCTGGACGAGGTATGTCGTCGCCGTGGAAGTTGTCATGGCAGCGGACTGGTTGCGGCGGAATGTGGACGCGACGGAGCGGACGAGGTGAAAAGCTGCCGGTTCGTCGCGGTTGGGGACGGCTGTCGCCCCATCCCGGTCGTTTGCATCCTGGTCGTCGGAATTGGAGGGGGATGATGGCGGGTGGTGTTGGTCTGCGGGGTCGATGGCGGGGTCTCCGCCGGCGGCGGCGTCGGGGACTTGGTCCTCGTCGTCGGTATCGGTATCGGTGTCGTAGGGAAGTGCGTCGACTTTGACCACCCGGGTTACGAGGTTGCGATCGAGAAGATCCAGAGCGGGCAGGACGAGCGAAGGGAAGAGAACGTGGAGGGTTACCAGTATCGGACGCTGGGACTGAGGAAGGGATTTGAGCGGATTGCTGCCGGGCTGTGGCAGCGGGGTCAGCGGTGATGCTGTAAGAGTGTTTATGAGGCTCGTGAGGACAGCGCGAGGTGTTGGTTGTGATGGGCTCATGGTATTCTCTGGACAGTATGAGTTGGCTTCATTTGGAGCGCAATTTTTGGTTTATGGGGTTCTGTTTGGGAAAGAAATCGTTCGCCGGAGTGTAGTTGCTTTGGTGGCGTGGTGTGTGCCAAAATGCGTGGTTGAAGATGCTGTATGAAATTGGCAGCATCGGAGCTCTGATAGTTCCCGCACAATTAGAGGCAGCCACCTTTTGAAGTTACCAATGCAAGCATCTAGACAACTTTCGGCGGAAATGAACAGAAGAAAACATCTCTTATTGAGTTTTGCCGCCTGAAGACTTTTGTCTAATCTCATTATGTCCGCCGTAAAAGGGGATAGTTGTACAGCAAATATCGCTCGCATACCCTTGCTCCATATCCAGGTATTTATTCTACCCCTCATATTGCCTTATCTACACCCATTCCTTGGGCGACCTCACAACGTCTACGAGACGCTGCTCGCGGCTGTTCGGCTCGGGCTCGTGCATGTACTTCCAGCTTGCCGTCAGGGGCAAACTCATCAGGATACTCTCGACTCTTGAGCCAGGGGTGTTCAGACCAAAGGCGGTACCACGGTCGTGAACCAAGTTGAATTCGACGTACTTGCCGCGGCGGATCTGTTGCCAGTCCTTCTCCGCCTCGGTGAAGGGCATGTCCTTGCGCTTATCGAGGATGGGGAGGTAGCCGGGCAGGAAGGACTTGAGGCAGTCCTGAATGAAGGCAAATGTGTTCTCACGGTCCTTCTCGGTCTCGTCGAGGTCGTCGAAAAAAATGCCGCCGACGCCACGGCACTCGCCGCGGTGCTTGTTATAGAAGTACTCGTCACACCACTTCTTGAAGCGCGGGTAGTAGCTCTTGTCGTGAGCGTCGCATGTCTCCTTGATCGTCTTGTGGAAGTGGACTGCGTCCTCGTCGAAAAGGTAGGAGGGCGTCAAGTCGCTGCCGCCGCCGAACCACCAGGCGTTGGAGGTGCCATCGGGATGGGCTGTCTCGAAGTAGCGGTAGTTGAGGTGGACCGTCGGGGCCATGGGGTTCTTGGGGTGCAGAACCATGCTCAGGCCGGCGGCAAAGAAGGGGAGGGCGTCGACGCTGTCATCAAGGTTCTTGTGGTTGGCGCGCATCTTAGCAATTGCGGGCTTGGGTAGGGTGCCGTAGACGACGGACACACCGACGCCACCCTTCTCGAAGACATTGCTGTCCTGCAGCACGCAGGTGATGCCCCCGCCGCCCTCCTTACGAGTCCACTCGTCCTTGCGGAACTTTCCTCCATCAACCTTTTCGAGCTCCTTCACGATGATCTGTTGCTGCTCCTTGATGAACTTCTCCATGCGCAGGCGCATAGGAGACTCCTCGGTGATGTCGGATTCCTTCTTGGTGAGGGCATCGCGCTCGGCCAGGGACGGCGAATCGAGTTGGAAGGGTTCCTGGACGGCCTGCATTTTGGTAGAAGGTGAAGGTTAGCAATTGGTTGTCAAAGTGACGGAAGCACCGGCATGGGTGGGTGGTGCGGAGTGAAGCTGCAGTACCATCTTGTAGGCAAGGGGTGCTGCAGCAGCAAGACCAATTGCTCCAATTAGAAGTCGGGAGAAGGCCGGGTTGGACTGGTGACCCTTGAAATGAGACTTTGCGGATGATGAGACGAGTCTGCGACCCAATTGCGGTTGTTGGAGCTTGGTTGCGGTTGCTGTTGCGAGTCTGGTGCGAGAACTGCCGAGCTGTGCGAGCACCCTCTGCGAATGCCTGATTGACGCCATGATGCGGCCGGACAGAAAATATAAATACAGACAGAGTCCTAAAAGGGAATAGCAAGAAAAGAGTGACTTGGGGTACAGAGTACAGAAAATCGGATGATTATTCCCAGGCAAGAGGCATAAGGCCACCAAGTAGCAATCATGGACTGACTGGAAGTCGTTCGAGCCAGTCAGGCCAGCTGTAAAAGTAAATTCGGCAACTTAATCGTTCCACGTTCTATGGGCGGAACCCCGGTCACGGCAACGGAGGATAAGCAGTGGGACTGGACAGCTCCCGCCTTCGCAGGGCCCAATTGATCCATGGTGAGGTGGGATGAGGTGTCGCATTGCCGCCGAACGCCGGAGGCGCCTTACCGCCTTCCCTCCCGAGTCGCTAGCACGGCTGACCAGTGGGAGAGCTGCCCTGCCAGCCCCAGAGCGACCCTTTCCAGCTTGTCGGGCCGTCAGCTTTCAACGCGTCGCAATGGACGAGTTCCATGGGGTCCAAAGCTGGGGAGCAATACCACATTGATGGCGCAACATATCTGGCAACCACGATCGTATGATAGTTCCATACTGATTCCATCATCCGCTTCTGCGAAAGAGGTTCAATCCTCCTCTGCCTCGTGAGACGAATGGAATGCCCAAGTAGTTAAGCTTAAGGGACTGTCGCCCGGTTCATTCATTCTGTCACCTGCATCGTCGGCTATCGGAGGTCCAGAGCGGGTCTTGCAACCTTGCCTTAGGTAAGTAAGCCCGCCTATCTGCCAGATAAGCAAGGCCGGACGATGTGTACTTATTCGGCCGGCAACTGTCCCCACGTTGCCTCAGTCTGAGTTGAGTGCTACGCCGTCCCCTCGAGAGTCCTCAGTGTCACCTCTTACTGGGGACAAATGACGTCAGGCAGAGTATCGCCGATAAGGAACGGCATGGTGATGCTCCCCGATGACGACCAAGCACTCAAAGCCTTTGGGTGACAGGACAGCAGCAAGCACAGACAAGCAGTGTGCACGTATCAGGAGGTCGTCTCTCCCACGACCCCGTGAGACTCTGCCAAATTTTCAGCAAGTACTCTGCAGCAGAATAGTCACAAATAACTGTGTGCCAGGACCTCTTGTGACTCAGGCCAGATCCAGAAGGTAGGTGTGCCAGCCTGCGTCAAGTGGCTGTGGTCCGTCACTGGTTCCCAGTGGTCACCTGCCCAGCTGACGCTGGACACTGGGCGCTGGACTCTGCCAATCTTGCCCCAGCACCCTGCACGCACCTGCACCAGTTGACTGGCTATGTGAAATCGGTGTCTTGCCCCGCTCCGATAATCCGATAAGGATAACGACGGGACTGATGGGTGCTGCTGAGGCAGTTCGGACCAGTAGGAGGCGTGGAAACCAAGGGGAAAGGGGCGGGGAGCATCTTCCATGCGGCTTAGTCATTCCAAGCCTTCTCTAACCTGGGCCGCGCACCCAGGTATCTTTCCTTGTCAAGCTGCCTAGAGAGGTACATGGAGGCAGCACAGGCAGGTACGCATCCCCGTCGCCTGAGCCACCCGCCTCTTCCTCCAGACCATTCACTCAGTGACCGCCCATTGCATTCCCCGTGTGTCTGACCGACACCCCCAAGGCGGCAACCACCTTTGCTTGCCTTACCTTGTCGTTCCATACCTTACCTTAGCACCTCGTCTGCCTTCGCAAACGACCCCTCGTTACCTGAACTCTCCTTTCTACACACTTCTTCTTCCGCATCTGTCATCATCACTTCTCGCCCAAACATCTCGCCATCTATAACTTGCCTGTCGCCCGCACTCCACCAGCTGCAGACCACTGAGGAATCCACAACTACCCCATCGCCCGTTACCAACACCTTCAACATGCGATCCAAGTTCAAGGACGAGCACCCCTTCGAGAAGCGAAAGGCCGAGGCCGAGCGCATCCGTCAGAAGTATTCTGATCGTATTCCTGTAAGTTGCCTTCGCATCACTGCATCCTCGATTCTTGTTTGCAGTACGGGGCCATCGTCGTCGCCGCCGCCTTCGTCAGCTTCGCGCGTTATCGCTGGTGCCCCACGTTCCCCGACCGTCACCGCCGATCTCCCATCATCCCGTCGTGCACTTTCAAGCTAACCACCATCCTCACCCAGGTTATCTGCGAGAAGGTCGAGAAGTCAGATATCGCCACCATCGACAAGAAGAAGTACCTCGTGCCCGCGGACCTCACCGTCGGACAGTTCGTCTACGTCATCCGCAAGCGCATCAAGCTCTCTCCGGAGAAGGCCATCTTCATCTTCGTTGATGAGGTCCTGCCCCCTACTGCCGCTCTCATGAGCAGCATCTACGAGGAGCACAAGGACGAGGATGGGTACGTGCTCTCCCCTGGGACAGCTGTGATTATTCTCAGCATGCTAATCTGTCTGCAGCTTCCTGTACATCACCTACTCGGGCGAGAACACCTTCGGCGGTTTCGAGACGGCGTGAGCTCCATAACTTCTGACAACATCACCTCAGAATGTTCACGGCGTTTCGGTCTGCTATGGTTCAGCACTTTAGGAATGGTTTTTCTCTCACGGATATCGGGTTCCCCCGCAAGTAGGGGCTTATGAAGAAACGCAGTCACGTTATCGCGCGGGGTCACAGGACGGGGTCAGGTGCGACCCTGGTCGACATCATTGAATCCCTTTCTGCGCGGCTTGGTATCACAACCAAGCGATGAAGGCTTGCGAGGACTTTTGACAAGGAAATGGGGCTTATGAATTATAAGTGGTTTTCCTTAGATCGCATACTCATTTGCCTTCTGCCTATTCTCTCCCTACATTGACGGTGAATTCTATGAGCATTCGTATCGCATAACCTCGTAACACACGTGCTGTCAAATCGGTCTTTCGGGCCGCTTTCTTGTCTATATGTCATCTGAAACTTGGGATATCTTGTAACGCGCAGTTTTTAGACGCCTTGCAGCCGAAGGCGTGTAATCCGACTGAATGCTAGCAAAACGTATAAGCCTACCTGCAGCCCCTGATGGTCAAAGAGCTCGTCTGACCCATGCGGTGATTCACAGAAGCCCGCGAACCCGCCAGCAACTTCGGTCCCGGGATCCATGCATGATGATTCCAAGAAGGATCGGTCGCGGAGACGGACATGTGCAAAAACCCGGGTCTAGAAGAGACCAAAATTTGAGGCAGGTCGGGAGCGGATCGCAAGCTGACGTTTGTATTTATGCAGCCCATCTTTCATCTCAACTATCGCCTCGTAAAAAACTCCTAAAATGTAGCTAAGATACAACGGGTAAATGCATACGAACTCCAGACAGCCCAATAGACCCCAGTAAGAAAGAAGAAGCAGCAGAATCAGTGGCCAAGCATCTGCTGCATGGCGTTGAGACGATAGCTCTCGCTCTTCTCCATCAGCTCCTCGTGCCGACCCTTGGCGGCAACGGCACCCGCCTCCACGACGAAGATGACGTCCGCCTTGCGAACCGTGTGCAGCCTGTGGGCGATGGCGATGACGGTGATGCCGCGGGCCGCGCGCTCCAGGCCCTCCTGCAGCGCCTTCTCGCTCTCGGCGTCGAGCGCGCTCGTGCTCTCGTCCAGGAGCAGCAGGCGGGGCTTCCGTACCAGCGCCCTCGCGATAGCGATGCGCTGCCGCTGGCCACCCGAGAGCTGGGAGCCGTTGGGGCCGCACTCGGTGTCGTAACCATGCGGGAGGGCGACGATGGTTTCGTGAATATTTGCCAGGCGACAGGCCTCGGTTATCTCGGCGTCGGAGGCGTCTTGGCCGGGGCGGGCGCCGAGGGAGACGTTGAACTTTACGGAGCCGTCGAATAGGGCGCTGTCTTGGGGAACGACGGCGATGTCGTCGCGGAAGGAGGTCGTAGTAAATTTTGAGATGTCCTGACCATCTATCTCAACCGTACCGCTTGAGGGAGTGTACATCCGTTGCACGATCGACATGACGGTTGATTTGCCTGAACCTGAGGGACCCACGAGGCCGCAGAACTGTCCTGGTTGGATCGTGAAGCTCATGTTATCGAGGATCTGGACTTCGGGGCGGGCGGGATAGGAAAAGGATACGTTCCTGAGGGTGATGGACACGCCTCCCTTCCCCAGCGACGGGCGTGGCGAGGGGTTGGCGAGGGCTTCAACGTCCTTCTCCTTCCCCTTGGAACATTCGGTCTTGCTTGACGGGTCGGTTTCCGACTTATCCAGATCGAGGAGGCTGAAGATTCTCGAGGCGGCCATGCGAGCGCGCGTCACTTCGGGCGCAAGACTGAACATCTGTCCCCAGAGCTGTGCTCCCACGAGCATCGCGACGAGGATGATCAGGAACTGTGTTTGGGTCGCGCGGCCTTCGACAATCTGCTTTGAGCCCCACCAGTATGCAAACGCATAGATGATGTTGCCTGTGCTGTTTGCGATAGCGAGCCAGATGTTAGCGATGGCGCTGGCCGAGATGATCTCCCTCTTCGGGCCCTTGAGAGCACGCTTGTACTGGCCCAGCACCTCGTGTTCAAGCGACAGGGTGGCCACGGTCTTGATAGAGTTGACGGACTCGACGGTGATACCGACAGCCTGGGCGTACGCGCCAGCATGCTTCTCCTCGAACCGCGAGAGGACCCTGATTTGCATTATTCCTGAGCCGAGGAGAATGGGTAGAATCACGAGGCACACGATTGCAATTCGCCACGCGAGAATATGAGAGTAAATAATTGCGACCAGGAGGTTGACGACCACGGCAAATATCGTGCCCATGATGGATCCACTGAAGCCTCCGATGGCAGCCGCATCTTTCGTGATGACAGATAAGAGGGTTGCAGGGTTGCGATTCTCAGATTGATGCCACTCGAGTTCCTGCTGGAAAAGGGATCGGAAGGAAAGCACCCGGATCCTGTAAAGCAGCTTCTCAGCGAGATATCCAAAGGCGGACCAGCTGGCCAGGTTGGCGAAGAGCTCCACGCAGGCGATCATGAAGAAGAGGCCGGCGTAGAAGGCGCCTTTGCTGGAAATGAAGCTGGGCGTGTTGCAGGGACTCGCTGAGCCGATGGCGTATCCAAAGACTGTTCCAGAACCACTGTATGTGCAGCCCACGATGAAGGCGGCAACAAGAGCGAGAACAAGCCAGAGGATATGGGGACGAACCATGGGTCCGACCTGCCTAATCACTTGCCAGGCTGACTTATTGCTGTCGAGTCCGCTAGCTTGGAGTTCCTCTGCCGCCGTCTTTTTGGGCTTCTCCTTGGTGCCATTTCCTTCGGCTTCTGTGATGGCTTTGGCGAGGTCTGTTGGGTCAACGCTGCCCTTCTCGATTTCAATGGTATTTCTGGAGTCAAGAGACTCAACAGCTGTGCTGGCACGAGATGGGGCTACGTCCTCTTCGGCTGTGTGAATGTTTTGGAGGTTGACTAGGTTGGCGTAGGCTCCGTTACGACTGATAAGATCGGCGTGGGTGCCTTGCTCAACGATGTTTCCGGCATTCATGACGATGATGTTATCGGCATTCTTGATAGTAGACAGGCGATGAGCGATGGAAATCAGGGTGCGACCTTTGGAGACGCTCTCTACGGCCTGTTGAATTCGATGTTCGCTGGCTGAATCCAAGGCTGCGGTCGCTTCATCGAGAATGAGAATCTTAGGATCGCGGATGAGAGCCCGTGCAAGAGCTACTCTCTGTCTCTGACCACCGCTAACCAACTTGCCGCCGGTGCCGACGGGTGTTCCGAAGCCATACCTCAGACGGTCGATGAAGGAAGTTGCGTCGGCAAGATCAGCGGCGTACTGTACGAGCTTGGCGATCTCGACTACCTCGGAGCCATATTCCTGGGCTGCAACGTCGAGCTCGGCTCCTCCTTGCAGATCTTCCGCAAGCTGTTCAAGCTGAGGTCCGTAGAGGGTATCTTTGAGCCATTGGTGTTCCTCCTTTGGAGAGTTGACGAGGCCGAGAGCGATATTTTCGAGAACGGATCGGTCGAGGAGTGATGGTTCTTGCTGGACCAGACTAATATAGCTGCGCACGTTTCTCACGTTCAAATTCTGAATGTCTCGACCATCCAGGAGAACAGTGCCGTCCTTGGGGTCGTACAATCTCGTGGTCAAGCCTGCGATGGTTGACTTGCCACTTCCCGAGAGGCCAACGATGGCGGTGTATTTGCCGCCAGGGCAGACAAGAGATACGTTCTTGAGCACATCTTGATCAGGTCGGGAGGGATAGGCAAAAGTCACGCCGCTCAGTTCGACTGAGCCTTCAATAGTCGAAGGCAGTCTCTCGCCTTCTTCGGTAACAGAGTCGATGGCAGAACGGAATTCAATGTCCTTTCGGAGCTTGACAAATGCCGCAGAGGCCGATCCGAAAAGGGGCAAGAGGGGTGCGATGGTGCCGAGCATGATGCAAGCTGTAGACAGTCAGAATCTGAACAGAAAGAATCTTTCGGAACCACGCACCATCAACAATGAGAAACACGACAGTGTAGATGTCGCCCACCGATGTACCGTCACCTCTTCCAGCGACGGACTCGGAGATGGCCTTGCTTCCTTGCCAGTAGGCAAGAGCGTTGGCAGAGTAGGCCAGGAAGTACAAGAATCCAGCTTGAGTAGCGGCAGCAACAGCCTTCTTGATGCCCTCCTTCTGGGCAACAAGCATATGCGAAGAGAACTTGGCCTCCAGGCGGGGTCCAGCTCCGAAAGCCTGAACGACGGCAACATGGGACAGTGCCTCAGATGCAATGGACGAGGCCTTCGCAATACCATCCGACATAGTTCCTGTCCATCTCTGGACGAGCCCTCCGCAGATGATGGACATGAGCAGGAACGCCGGTATAAGGGAAACCAGCATTCCTGCCAGCTTCGCATACTTGATGAAGCCAATGACATAGGCGGTGATGAAGAACGAAATGGTGGCAATGAAGATTCCGACCTTCTCAGACGTTCCAGTCTGAATGGTTTGGATATCCGAGTTCAAACGCGATGAAACCTCGCCTGCTTGTCGATTCTCAAAGGAACCGGCCTCCTGCCTGAGCAAGCTCTGGAAGTATTTCTCCCGCAAGCGCTGTGCCAGTCTCTGGCTTAGCATGCTCCAAGCCGTGGTATAGCTGTATATCAAGACAAAGGCACCGATGCTGATGTACACGAGCTGCAAGACCTTGTCATCGACAGCGTGCATGTACACGTCGGCATCTCCTATTCCACTGGTACACGTCGCACCGTTCATGTCGTCGATCAGTTGGCCGAATAGAATTCCCATCAAGGGGAAAGGCACGCCGGCAGCAGCGGCCGTGATGCCGCCCACGACGAATAGCGTAATGTCGATCCATGTTGGTTCGGCATAGAATAAGAGGTTGAAGAAGCTGAAGAATGTCTCGAAACGCTAATCGAATGTAAGCTTATCGGTGGACGACGATCACACGTGAAGTTGACTTACGCTTGACCCCGCCTTCTCTGGGGCCTGCTCATGCAGTTGCAGTTGTTGCTCCTCAGTCACGTTGGGTGCGTGGTTGACTGGCTGTTCGGCTGGTGCCGAAGTCGAATTTCGCTCAACAACCATGGTAATGGCAGTGCGGCATCCCACTTGACGACCAGGTCCATCGAGCAAGCGTCTTCATTTGGCTGGGACAGACATGAAGTAGCTTCACCAAAGCATCGGCGCGCGGCCGTTACAGCCACCGTCTCGGCGAACCGGCTCAACATTTGCATCATAGAGGCGTTCTTTTGTCATCAACATCCGCTTTAGAGTGGTCTTTCAGGTGGTTTAGGGTCGACGACAGCGTAACTTGCTCGCCGAGACCCCGCCACGGGGAGTTAAGAAACCCGTCGTCGCGGTAGAGCTGAAGTATCGACCATCGTGGTGCGTATTCTATGGAGTACTGCGTAAGAGGCATGGTGTGTGACAGTGGCCGTCTCTCTTCTTGCTCGTTTAGGGTGTCTCCAGAGCCGTGAGTGCAGTGACATTCGTTACAAGTGCAGCACGTGAAAAGTACCTGTGGGATCCCGGCGAGGGTGCACTGTTTGTGGGCGAGACATGCGGCAGGTAGGTGGCTACACTACGGATACAGTGCCCTGTAGTGTTGGGGAGTTGGGGAGTTGGGGAGTTGGGGAGTTGGGGAGTTGGAAGGCCCGGAGGATGTGGAGCGAGGGACGTGGAGCAGGCGACCAGAGTGGGGCCGATGCCGGAGTGTGGGTGCGGATCTGATAATTTGTCTTGGCAAAGCCCGGTGAATCCCTTCCGGATGAGGTAAGGCGTTCGCCGGTACGATACTGAGGCCCTGGCTCCTCTGCGGATCTTGCTACGAACCTGCCCTGTTCAGCCTTCATTTCTCTCTCACTGTGACATTTCCCTCTGCCTTCCCAAAAATTTTCACCGGCAGGGAAAATGGCGCATTTCGACTTGCTTGCTGCTGCCGCTGTCCGCCCACCCACCGTCACTCCCACCCACACACATTTCACACACCCACTCCAGTCTGATCCATCTCGAATTCGCAGAGGGAGACCATTGGGCGTACGAATACGTGTCGCAATATGGAGTAGTCCCGCGCGCGCCCCAGGACTCCTCCTGACGCACTAGTCCCAACGGCCGGTCAGGTCAGACGGCACCCAAGGAACCCGACATGCAATGAGAAACCAAACTCGAATTCCGACCTTTTGTTCCTCACGCCCACCTCACCTTACTTAGCATTCAACGAACGAACGCCGGGCGCCCACTGAAAACGAGGCGCAGCCCTGGAACGCGTACCTTTGACTTGTCCTCATTAGGTAACGGGTTGATCTTTCCAGCCAGTACGCGTTGAGCCTCGAGCCCTGGAGTCACCGAGTAAAACCGGTCTGTCCCGGCGCTGGGAGTGGCTTGCATGTCTCTGAACGGATCTGATAACTTTAACTCCTCCACCATCTGATAATCTCAAGGCAGGACAAACCACAACCACACACACATCGCCCCTCCATGCTCCAACACGCCAAACCAGACTAAACCAAACCAAAACCCCTCCGGCGGGATGGCCACCACGTCTCCTGTCTCCTGTCTACGTATTTCAGAAACTATTCGGTCCATCACCCCTCTCGGCACCATTGCTACCCATATTAATGATTCTTCGGTACATCGCCAGTGTTGCACTAATAGATACTTAGGATCCCGTTCCCAAAGCCCAAAGTGACTGTCCCAACCCACCCAATCATGCCGTCATCTCCGCTGGCGCTCCCCCTCCTTCTTCGCTGTCCTGCCCGCCGGACGCCCCCTCGATCGCCATGACCCAGCGGATCCAGATTGCCCTTCGCCCTGCCGTCTCGGCTGCAGCGTGCTTCCTCCGAGGAGCTCGTCCTCGGCTGAACCTGCCCTCCAGCCCGTCACCTTCTCCATGGAGGGGTGAATCTGGGTCCTCGTTGGGAGGATATGGTGGGATTTTCTGGGCAACTTTAACCAGTCTCAGTCGTCGTGCCCCTCGCGCAAACCGACCAGGACTCCGTTCCGATCCAGGCCCGCTCGGCTTCCGGCGGACGCTATCTTTATGTTTGCTGCTTTCTAGTATGCACATGTTCCCGTCTGCAACTGCATCTTCGCTCTCTTCACTTGCCTCAACCTGTCTCCCCCATCGCGGCTTTTCCTTTGAGTCGTTCAATACTTGCTCTCGCCGCTCCTTCTCTTCGCTGTCCTCTCCTCCGCTCGACGTAGAATCTTCCTCCCAGTCAGACCCCGCAGCAAAAGACAAGATGGGTTCCCTTCCTACCGTCCCTCCCTTCAAGGTCTTCATCGCCGGCACTTCGTATGCTGGCATGTCCACGGCCCTCAACCTGCTCGACCTCGGCAAGGGCGAGTCCCCCCGCCTCGCTCACTCCCCGTACGAGCACCACGCCGACTTCAAGAACATCCCGCTCGACATCACCATTGCCGATGAGCGTGATGGTTTCTGTAAGAACAAAAACCCCGGCGCGGCCCCTCTTGTCTGACCACCAACTCACCCGTGACCTATTTTCTTAGTCCACTTGATCGGCTCGCCGCTTGCCTTCGCCGACTCTGCCTACGCCGCCAAGTCCTGGGTCAAGTTCCAAGATATCCCTTCTCTGCAGCGCCCCAACGTGCGCTTCGTCCAGGGCAGCGTCAGCAAGGTCGACCCGGCCACCAAGACCGCCACCGTCCTCGACCACGAGACGAAGCAGCCCCAGGACTTCTCCTACGACTTCTTCATCGGCGCCACTGGCCTGCGCCGCGCCTTCCCCGTGGTTCCCCAGTCCCTCACCCGCAAGCAGTTCCTGCTCGAGGCTGAGGAGCAGATCCACGCCGTCCGCAACGCTGCCGATGGCGTCATCGTCGTCGGCGGCGGTGCCGTCGGTATCGAGATGGCCGCCGAGTTGAAGCTCGTTGAGCCCAGCACCAAGGTGACCCTGGTGCACTCCCGCAACCAGCTTCTTTCCTCCGAGGGACTGTCCGACCTGTGCAAGGACAAGGCTCTTGAGCTGACCAAGGAGGCCGGCGTCGAGGTCCTCCTCAACACCCGCGTCAAGGAGACGCGCAAGATCGAGCCCACCGCCAACGGCCGTGCGCGCTACGAGGTTGAGTTCACCAACGGCGACAAGCTCATCGCCAGCGAGGTCGTCATGGCCATCTCCCGCCAGACCCCCTCCACGGACTTCGTTCCCGCCGCCGCCAAGGACGAGGAGGGCTACGTCCCCATCCACCCCAACCTGGTCTTCTCCTCCGACATCCCCAACGCCGAGGACCACATCGCCGTCGGCGACATTGCCAAGTGGCCCGGTATCAAGCGTTGCGGTACCGCCATGCACCACGGCCACGTCGCCGCCATCAACATCCACCAGCTGATGCTGGTCAAGCTCACGAACAAGGAGCACAAGCCCAAGTTCTACGAGCTCGGCTTCGTCGAGCCCATGATCGGTCTCGCTGTCGGCAAGAAGGCTGTTGCCAGCAGCTCTGAGGGCACCACGTGGGGCGAGGACGTCATGCACTCCTACTTCCGTGACGACCTCGGCTTCACCAGTAAGTTCTCCCGGACACCCCTGTCTACTTGATCGCAACGGTACTAACCTTGGCTCTTTTAGTCTGCTGGAACCACATGAAGCTTGGCAAGGCCGACAACTGAATCTGCTCTTTGCTTTGAAAAATTCTCTGGGTATTTGTTGTTGTTTTTTGGGTTACAACGGTGTTCATGGGCGCAATGATGATGACGCAACGTCCATCCGGTAGTTTAGAACAAATTGCCTACCTCTAGACGTAAATGCAATGATCTTTTATGAACTTCAACCAATTTTCTCTCATGTGTGGGGTGTGTGATCTGAATTGGACTAGGCTATGAATCATGTTCCTGCATAGCCAGAAAAAAAAGACATTGTGCTTATCAGATCTTTACTCAAATTATGGAAATAAATTCTACAGCAGAGGTATTCCTGAAAGCTGCTGGCACCTTTTTTACGTACAAACACCCCACTCTACGTCGCGCGTACCTAGATCCACACACACTACTCACTGCTCACTCTCCACTTGGGAGGGACGCTGGTGGACGGGACAAATTTACAACTTGGGAACGAGACCCAGGCGCATGCCGCCGACGACCTTTTCGTTCTCGCCGAGCGGGCACAGCTGGAAGAAGCGCTCGCGCGAGCAGCGGACGAAGGCGCTGCGCTTGTGGGGGAGGTCGACGAACTTGTCGAGGCCGAAGCCGTGCATGAAGTCGTACATGAGGACGGTGTCGTTGGTCTTCTTGGGCTCGCCGACGACCCAGGTAGTGCGCGGGTCGTCGAGGTAGAGGAAGTGCATGAGGGAGGACCACCACGCGCTCACGCGGTGGGGGCCGCGGAAGCGCACGTCGCCGACGAGCGAGTGGCGCCCGCGGTCCCAGTCCTGCGCGTCGTAGTAGCCGCCCAGCTTGTCCTCCTTGGCCCAGTAGACCTCAAAGTAGGCGAAGAAGGTGTCCTCCCACGCCGCGAGGATGGCGAACTGGTGAGGGTCCTCGTCGATCTTGCGCAGATACTCGCGGTGCTGGTCGAGCGTGCCGGTCTCGTTCCAGCCCTGGGAGACGCGGGGGTCGTTCTGCCACTCGTGGAAGAGGCGCAGGTGATCCTCGTTGTGGTAGTCCAGAGCGACCATGGAGAAGGTCTCGCGCAGGTGAGGGATCCAGCGGCTGTACACGGTCGAGCCCGGCGCGGGCTTGGCCGGGCGGATGGGGTGCCAGGCCTGCTGGTAGAGGTTGGGGTTGGCCGGGTCCGAGGCCAGGACGGCGGTCATGGTGTGCTGGAGGGGAGTAAGAGGGTAGGAGGACAGAGGGCGCTCGAGGCTGGCGGGGGACTCGGCGGGCAGCCAGACGGGACGGGGGCCGAAGGGGGAGCCGGCGCCCTGCCAGAAGGCGCTGCGGAGGAGGACGACGGTGGCCTGCTCTTCCGTACCGACAGGCTTCTGGGAGTCGTTCTGGACGGGGTGCTCGATGGCCAGGAGAACATCGCGAAGCTGCTGGCCGAGGACGGCCGCGCCAGCACCACGGAGCTCAAGACGCTGGAGCTCGTCGGCCGGGCGCAGGACCCAGAGGACGTAGACGAGGAGCCATGCCTGGGCGAGGGTGGGCGCGGTCTTGCCGTCCCAGGAGAAGACGGTGCTCGGGGAGCGGCGGGAACGGGCCCAGGCGCTGTTGTTTGAGTCGGCGGGGAGCTCGCTGGACTTGAGGTCCGCGGGCTCGGTGAAGTAGAGGTTCTCGCTGTGCAGGCGCTCGGGGACGGGGACCTGCTTGGAGGTTCCGGCGTTGGAGGCGTGGGGTGCCAGGCGGTAGAAGTGAAGGCCGCCATCGGCGGTCTTGCCGGCGAAGGTGTCGTGGTTGAAGGCGCGCTGGACGGCGTACTCGGCGTGGTACGGGTGAGGCAGCTTGATGATGCTCTCGTTGGAGGAGGCGAGGGCGGAGAGGGAGACGGGTGCCGACATGGCTGCGGTGTTGCTCGTGACGAAGCTCTAAGTGTGTCTCTCGAAAAGTCCAATTGAGTAGAATGTATACGACGGGGGGAACTGGGGGTATGAGATGTCCTCGAGTTTGACGCAATTGGTATCACAGCTTGAAGCTCTCCTTGGGAATATGGGAGACGGCGGAAGATTGGAAGAGGAAGTGAGCTTGGAGCTTCGGAGCTTCACGCGCAGGCTATGTCACCACCGCCTACTCTTTTGGAATCAGTAAGGGTAGAAAAGATGCCGAGTTACAGCCATTGAACACCCTGACAACGCAGATACCCCTGGTCGCCCTCTCTGTCTCGTCGGAATCCCGCCGCTCGTGGGTGGCTGTATGGCGTGCCATGCCATGCCATGGCTCAGTTTTTTTTTTCTCTTCAATAGGCTGTAGGCCGCAGGCGACACAGCATTCGAGCAAGCAACCGGGCCGCCTTGCAGCTTCCAGGGCCGGCCCATGACATCGTTCCAGCACACCGTTCAATCAGCTTGGTCCAGTCCGGGGGTGGTGGTCAGAGACAGACTGAGAGAGAGGTTGACGGCGGGGTACGCTTGGCCTTGGGCTCCATTGAAAGCTCCCGGGGGGGGGGGGGGGGTACATCTAGACGGATACAAGTGAGTACCGGAGGAAGCGAGTTAGGGGAACGAGTCGCTGATGGGACATGTGGACATGGGAGGGATCCCTCGTGTGAATTTGACGGCTTCATGGCGTGCACTCGCAGCGGCCAAGACCTCGGGTCGAGGACGATGGGAAACGGGGCGCAACGAAAATGCTCCGAATGAACGAACTTTCTTCCACCCTGTTCCCAGCCCAGCTTCGGAGCAAGGTGGAAGAAAGGTTGAACAGAGTTCGGCGTTAAGAGAGGGACAGGGTGTGGGTGTGTGGCTTATGTTCATCCCTCGTCGACGTTTCGATCCAATGTCGATGCCGCCAGTTGCGTGCGAGGCGGTTCTTGTTCCAGGGAAGGTGGCTGCACTGGCTGACCCTTAGCGGATCTGATAACTTTATTAGAACCCAGTCCAGCCATGGCTCCGGCGTCGGAGGCGCCTTTCGACCCACACAGAAACGGCCACCAGCCGGATCAGATAAGATCAAATTTTTTCTCAAAGGTGGGGCAGCGGGGATACAAACTCCACTAAGCTCCGATGTTCCAGTACGTACCGCAACCCGAGCCTGCCCGCGGTCCCTGCACTTCTTCTTCAAGGAAGGAGAGGGGGGCGTGTGCATTTGTGGGTTTGTGGGGTCAGATTCGGACGAAGTGGCCTGTTTTGGCGGTACGCAGAGGAACATCTTCAGAGCATCGCAGATCACAGGGTGTGCGCGACTCTTGTTCGTCCCTCCCCTTCACATCATCTCCACCACACCACTCGCTCATCGCAGGTGGGACGAACGGGGGCCCTTTTGCCTGGCACAGCGGCGCAGCAGGTGCTGCTCCTCAGACATGTGGCTTCCTGTGTGTCTCTGTTGCCGAAGCGACAAGCTTTCAGGATTCGTCCGTCACCTTCTGAGGAGAAGACGCCGTGTCCCTCGAGACGATCTCAGTGTCTCCTCGATCGGCTCTCTCCCCGCCTGCCAAGTCTCATCTGCCGCCCGCTGTGCTCAAAGGGCGTCGGCATTCGCTATATGCTGTGCCTCTGGAATCAACCTTAAACTCGGAGACTCCCGTACTCGGGACACGGAGGCGCTTTTGGAGATGCCGGTACGGCACCGGTAGAATCATCAAGTCTGCCCTTTCCCACCCCCAGCGCAATGCTTTCCAATGTTGACTCAAGCTCCACGGTTGTCATCCACTTTGGACAGGTACAAGACCTGGGCCCCGCCGAGATTGATAAACTTGGAAACCGTGACTCAGGATCTGCTGTGCCTGCCACTGAGTGCACATTTCTGTCTCTCGGTCAGGGCGATGGGGCTGCTGAGAGTGAGCCTGGATGCCTGCAGATCGATGGTGCCTTCTCGGACGGCGTTCTCGACAGGGACACTGCGGACCGGACATTGATTTCTAAGACGGCTCTCAGCTCGGTATCGGTCTTGCCCCAGTGGATGCCGTACCGACAAGGTGGTTGGATCCATCTCGTTGCCTCATTCTATATTCCTCGACTGGAAGAGAACCAGCATGGCTTCCTGTGATGTCGGATTGCATGCAGGTCTCGCGATCTGGAGGATCATCGCGAAAGGTTTGCGATGAATGGTCTCAAACAATGTAATAATCATGCACCTCCAGCAGGTAACTTCACAACCCCTTGAGGACTATGAGAAGTTGCCAGAGTTGAGTTCCTCTAACAATCGGATTGTATATCGTACTTGACTATCATAATGGGCTCCTTTGAAGACGAGGCAAAAGACTCACTTCATGAGCGCTGCATAACCACCCAAACAGCATCCAGCGTCTCGGTCCCCTCGCCCTTCTGCTTCAACTCATCCGCCGCCTCCTTAATCCTACCCACGTAACCAAGCAACTCCTCTTCCGCTTCCTGCCCCAACTTCTCCCCCAAAACCTCCTCGGTCCAGCTGGGATCCACCACAGCCCCGACTTCCCACCGCCCATCCAACAGTCCCGGCGTATCAACCGAGCCCTTCTCCTGCAGCTTCCAGCCGGACTGCTCGGCCAGTCGGATGAGTTCCCCCGGTGCGAGCGCGCCGCGGACGTTGGATTGGTCGACGGTAAACCCGCGATCGGCTCGTAGCGAGTGGAATCTGCGTTGGGCTTCGACCGCCAGCTCATGGGGAATTTGGGATGGTTTGGACGCCTTGAGGGAGTATTCTGCGAAACACAGCTTCTGCACCTGGCCCGACGAGTGAAGCGCCGTGAAGAGTGACGAGACTGCGTCCTGGGAGGGGAAGTACCATAAGGAATGGCACAGCGTCGCCACGTCGAATCGGTCTTCTGAGTGGGAAGACAGATACGACGGAGCATCCGCTTGATGAAATGTGATTTTCGGACCGTAATTCGACGAGGAGATATACGCTTGTGCCTGCGCGAGCGTGTACGGGCTTCCGTAGTCGCCCGGGGCCGGGTCGAGCGCCGTCACATGGCCGACCGCTGCCGACCCCGCTTCTCCGTCGGACCCGGACACCGCATGCGCCAGGACGAGGGCGGAGTCGCCCTGGCCGCACCCGATGTCAAGGACGCGGGAGGACGGGGCGATGGACCAGACAGATGCCAGGCGGAGCCGGTGGGTTAGTTGGGGGACGATGACCGAGTGGAGGTGTTTTGGGTCGTGGGGATACGCTTTCGCGAGAGCGGCAATTGTTGATTGAGACATCTTTGAAACCTCCGCGGTGGCCTTTGGAGATTTACTGATTCAATTGCGATGTGGTTGAGACGGGACTTAAATTGAATTTTGAGGCTGAATGTATGGTGATTTTATACACATGTTGGAAATGTCATCAAGCAAATTCTCTCACTGGATCGTCAAACAATAAGGCCTCGTTGAAAGGTTACTTGCCGTAAGGCCGTCTCATGAGTCACCCGCTTACACAGTTTTAGCCCGAGTCTCAAATCAACAAGAAATGATTTCCTCTCCAAAAAGGCAGGATGTCACAAAACGAACCAATTATGGTAGTTCCTGCATTGAACCAGTGCTGACACTTTGTCGCACTTGCTCGCGAAAAACACATTGAGCTGCCGTGTTGGGACGCAAGAGTCATGGCGATTTTGGCCTCACTGCAGATTTGGCCTCACTGGGGTCCTCATGGCGGGCGCATCCCCGTCAGCCGCTCTTCTCCCGCTGTTCTTCCGCTGGGGAAGATAAGTAAGCAAGCCAAAGTGTAAGAATAAGTTTTAGCAAATAACATGGATTGACCCGATTGCGACACGCACGATAGAGTTTCGAAAGACACAAACACCAAACTTCCGTGCAGTAAATGCTAAGCTTCAGTTCCACTTATATCAAAACTCTGTTCAACGTCATGTAAAATAACTGTAAATATCTGGCTACAGGCGTTCTATCCATCTCTTTGGCCCTAAACACGAACAAAAAAAAGCACTTTTGTATGGTATCGCTCTATACACAATCTTTATCCCATCTCTAGGCAGTATTACAAATTACAACTTGGCGGAGACCTTGTTCTTCTTGAGAAGCTCGTCGCCGACCTTGGCCATCTCGAACTTGCGGACCTTGCCACTGCCCGTCAGAGGCACGTTGGAAGGGACGCCATCCTCGCCGAGCCAGAAAATGTGCGCGGGGCTCTTGTGGCCACCAAGGCGCTGGCGAACCCAGTCCTTAAGCTCCTGGAACGTCGGCTTCTCGCTGTCCTCGGCGCGCTGGACGAACGTGCCGACGACCTCGCCGTAGTGCTCATCCTTGAGGCCGACGACAATGGCTTGGGAGATCGAGGGGTGGGCCATGAGACGCTCCTCGATCTCGAGAGGGTAGATGTTCTCACCACCTAACTTCTGTTAGCAAAAAGGAACAGCGGAATCGGCCTGAGCGACGAATGTTCTACTTACCTCGGATGATAATATCCTTGAAACGGCCAGTGATGGAGCAGTATCCGGCATCATCGAAGACAGCCTCGTCACCAGTGTGCAGCCACAGGACACCGGCGGAGTCTCGGACCATAACCTCATTGGTCTTCTCCGAGTTGTTCCAATATCCAGCCTGAAGCTGGTAACCAGCCATGCACAACTCACCACGCTCACCCATGGGCACAATGTTGCCATCTCTGTCAACGATCTTGGCCGAAGCGTGGGGCATCAGCGTACCGACAGTCGTAAGTCTCTTGCCAAGCGCATCGTCGGTGAAGGCGTTAAAGCAAGTAGGGGATGCCTCGGTCAAACCGTAACTACTGGTGAACTCCTTCATACCAAGACGGTTGACCATCAACTCCATCAGGTAACGGGGCACGGGGGCGCCGGCCACAATACCGGTGCGAATCTTGGAGGACTTGAAGTCGTCAGGGGCAGCTTGGAACAGGGAATCGAACATGGCAGGCACGCCGTGAAGTGCTGTACAGTCCTCCTCGAGAATGGCCTTGAGAGTCGCCTTGGTGTCGAAGACCTCGGCCGGGTAAACGATCTTGGCACCGTGGGTGATGACGGACAGGAGGCCGAGGACGAGACCGAAGCAGTGGAAGAGAGGAGGAGGGCAGCAGAGGCAGTCGTCGGGGGTAAGCCTCATGCGGTCACCGATGAATCGGGCATTGTTGACGACATTGCTAATTTCAACGTCAGCACTGTTGACCTTGTTTCCACCCGGAAGACTCACTGGTGGGTGAGCATAGCAGCCTTAGGACGACCGGTGGTTCCGCTGGTGAATTGAAGGTTGCAAACTTGGTGAGGAACAACCTTGCTCATGGCCAGGTGCAGTTCTCTCGGACTCTGGCGCGAGCTTGACTTGATGAGCTCGTCGTATGTCTCGTAATCGCTGGTGTCACCTCGGATCATGATGACCTTTGGGCCGTTGACCTCATTCGCCAATTGCTCCAAGAACCTCCGGTTGTCGAGTCTGCCGATCTGCTTGGTAGTGAACAGGATCTTACATTCTAGGAAACTGTGAGTTTGGAACTCCTACTGCGCCAGTCGATCCTACCTGAGAACTGGACAGCGTACATGGCCTCGCTGGGTGTGTATGTGTTGTTCAGAATGACAAGAATAGCGCCTACTCTTGCGACGGCAAAGAAGATGGCGGCGTACTGCTCGCAGTTGCCAGCCATGACACCAACTCTGTCTCCGGCCTTGATGCCCATCTTCAGCAGAGCCTGCGCGAGCAGCAAGCTCTGCTGGTTGAGCTCATTGTAGGTCCATCGTGCGCCGGTCCAGGGAATCACCAAGCACTCCTTGGTGCCGTGTTGGTAGGTCTGGAGCTCCAAGAGTTCACCGAGACTGAGGTCGACCAGAGGTGGATCGCGAGGGCCGTGAAGGATGGACAGCCTCTGCGTGGGCGCAAAGGGCTCCGAGACGGGCGTGGTTGATGGTTCAGTGGCCATTGTGTTGACGGGCGAGCGATGGAGACTTTCTTGAATATTCTACTGGAGCGAGATGCGTCGTTGGTCGTCGTCGCCGTCAAGATTGTCAATGGCAAGTGGGAGAAACTCCGCGATCTTCCTACAACGCTGCCGCCTTGTCGGGTTCGTGTGGCAGAAATAACTGGCCTGGAGCGAGAACCCATGTACTGGGCCCTGCATCTGCGTCACCGCACCGGAGAACGGCTTTCGGGGATCGTCTGGGTCCAGCCAGAAGCGAGCAAGGTCGCCTCCACTCCACCGAATTGGACCGGCCAAGCTTTCGCTCTGCTGGCCCTGCGGTCTCCGACTCCGAGCTTCCAAAGACAAGCGCCACGCCGCGGGACGTTGCGAAGTCGCGCGCCTCTGGCTTCTAGGGTACCCTCCCTTTGGCCAATGCATGCAGTAAGCCCGGCCTATACCGAACTGGCAACTGTTTCGCTTCAGGGAGGCCTCGATTCTATTGTTGAAGGTGTGGATGAGGGGCTTTTGCGACCGATTTAGAGCCACTCGCGTCATCCAAGCAGGCCTTGAACTGGCGACTTGCACTCAAAGTCAGTCACATACTTCGGCTAAGGGAGGTCGCGTCGAGCAGATGGGCCACGAGCCTTCCAGGGCATCGTGTCAGTTGATGCCAATGGCAGTCTGCAGCAGCGCCAATGCCCACACCTTCACCCATGATGCTGGAGTGTCAGAGTGGGATGCGATGGATCGGGCGAGGGTGTGGTGTGTAAGACTAAGAACTGGTCGTCCATGGTCCATGACATGTGCGACGCGGGAATTGGTGAATGGCGTTTGCAATTCTTTTTCCGCCCCCTGCCGCCGTCCCCTGTTTTGGAGAGACTTGCAGCTACCTGACGGCGACCAGCCAATGAAACACGATCTGACCCCACATGCTAGCGCTTGGACCCCACCATGACTGTGTGGCTCCTCGGATAGGTTCGGGACTTGATCTAATCAATCAAATCTTGGATCAGATAAGATTACGGAAGGAACATTTCGCTTTTCCCTGTGCAAATTTTTTCTTCACCCGAGGCATCGCATCGCATCCCTTCGCACGCCCCTCTTCATCCCTCCTTCCGCTTTATTTCTTCAACGTAACCTCAACTCCCTCCGACATGCCTCCGCTGCCACCCTCCGAAGTCGCTTGCTCACCTCTCAACCTATAGAGCTTCCTAAAACCCCAAGCCAGTCCACGGATCGTCGTCGATTCTGCCGCTTCCCAAGGCGCTAGGTTGCATTGTCTACCATCTGCCCACTTCGTCGCCCACTCTGGAAGACGGACTGTTCCCTAAGGCTGCTGCCACAATGGTGGTTCAAGTGGCTTCTTCCTCCTCAACACGCCATAAAAGTCCACACTCCCTCCCACACTCCGGTTTTAGTGCGCTGTTAGACTCGTCACCGCGACACGTCGTTTCAGTCGGCGGGGCACCCTGATCTTCATGCGAACAAGGGTTTGGCTTGGCTGCCATTTAATATACAAAGCCAAGACATGCAGGTCCTCAGAAGAATCTAGGCACAGAACCTTTTCTCTTCTCAGCCTGGCTCGCAGATTCGCACCACACCCGGCAACACACCAAAGTTCAAACAATCTGGACGGGGAGTACGTGACATAGGAGTCTTGGTATTGCCCTACAGACTACGGAGTACGATACCGGTACGGATACAGTACGCAGACAGAGATCGCCCTGCCATCAGCAGCCACCCCCAAACCGTCGCCAAGCCCAAGTCCAGCCACTCACTTCAAGGGCGGGTATCCTTGAGATCGCCACTCCTTGAATGACATTCCCTTGGCGTTCGATGGCATCCTGACCATCAAAGGAATTTCGACGTCCTTCTCCTTGCCCACCAACGCCGCTCGGTGGACGACCTTATCGTCCAGCGTCTCAAAACCTAATCGCTGATAAAGCGGGTAACCGACCGGTGACGATTCAAGGTAAACGGGAAGCCCCGCCAGCTCGGCCATATCGAGGCCCCATTTTGTCAGGAGCGCGCCAACACCTCTTCTCTGGTGCTCTGGCCTAACAGCAATAACATGGCAGTCTGCATCGCGAGTGAAAAACGTACGGCATCAGCAAACTGACAGCATGGGGGCGCAAAGGTTCTCTCTCGGTGAAAGCAGCTGAACGGACTAGCGAGGGCAGGGGAAGGATGAAAACAACAGTCACGGGTTCCACTCACAAACGTGCGGCCGGCCACCCCAGAGCTTCGCCTTCACATCACAGATGGGGGTGATCAACTCTTCAGCTCTCGCTCTCTCCTCGCCCTTAAGCCAAGTAATGCCAGGGAACTTGTATTCATCGTAGGTACGCTCCTTGAGGAATACATCCCACAGGGCCATACCGACGATCTCGCCGGTCTCCGAGTCGACGCACTTGAGCGTGTACTGAGTAGGGCTCTTGTGCCAATAATCGACCGTGTTCTTGGTGTGCTCTGCGCGGAAGTCCTCGCCCTCCGTGCCCCCCGGGAACAGGAGACTCAGGATGGCGTCCCCCTTGAACGCTGCAAAGTATGCATCATATACCTTGGGGAGGTCGGGGATTAAAGCGGGTAGGACGGTAAGACCCATTGCGTCTGTAGGAATGAGCCGAGATGTACTGCGGTAGGGCGTGATCACTGGCTGTGGCGTTGTAACTTGTGCGTGTGTCTTGCGTCGGTCTGTTTTCCCGCAGCAGGCAGAGACGGGAGCAGGGCAGGGCAAGGCGCAAGTGAGGCAAGGTAAACTCAGAATGTGAGCTGAGATCCGATGAACTGGAGTGGAGGGTCGCTTCGATCCGACGAGAACAGCTCGTGTTGTGCGTCTGATAGCCAGTTGATAGCGTAAAAGGGCAGAGGCGGTATTTTCGGAACCAGCAGCAAGGCAAGACGAAGCGGCATCCCACTTTCTGTTTTCCGTCGACCATACAGCGGTTTCTGGATATTTAGGCTGGCGCCGCGCTTGAAGACTTTTCCTTACAAACTGGAGCAGGACGTCCCGCAGTGCTCGACAAGAAGTGGACTCGAGTGCCGAGCCCTGGTTTTCACACAATTCTTTCAGGGTTGACGCGGCACTTCGCACCAGCTGCTGCTACGCAACGGGGGCTAAGGAAATGCCGCAATCACGACTCGCTTCTCCCCCACGGCGTCATGACCTGCTTAGGAATCTGGTCCTGGCCGGAGCAGCACTTTCAATCGTTGCGTGTGCCCGCGCTGGACAGGTTTTGGCCGGACTCGGAAGCTGTCCTATGGCAGGGTCACAATCACCAACTCCTTCCACTCCACAACGGCGTGGGAATCAATGATGTGATGACCAAAGTGTGTGGCAGTGTGGTCGCACACCCTAGCCAAGCGCCGCCGTGATCCGTTAAAGTTATCAGATCCGCGATGGAAAGAAGAGCGAGAGGCTTTTTGTTTGTGCGCAATTACAGGGAGCCGTCGACGGCGAGAAATTTTCTCACAGACACTGGACACAGACACTGGACGGATGGATCATAGATGCCGTGGACGGTTCCATGACGGCGCTGTCCCCGGCCCTCGCCTCCGGCCCACAAGCGGACACGCTCCTTGGCGCTGCTAATCAGATCCGTTCTTCAACATCCACACACCACACCCCCCGGTCCCGCTTGTCAGGTACCGTCCTGTACTTGTAGCCCCTCCTTCCTCGTTTGCAGGGTAGCATTCTGACCCACGACATCACCACCACACGCCCCCCCTTTCCTCCAACGTATGATGAGATGGCGTCCTAGTGCAAAAGGTCTGTCATGAAACTCCTGCCCTATTGGTAACGCGTGGGTGTGCTCTATTCATTCGCATCTGACGTTCTTCCGCTAATGTGGCATCGTCTAGCACGATGGCATAATGCTGCATAGTACGGCCCTTTCGTTCGCGTCCATTCTTGCTCGGTACCTACATAGTATCTACAACTCGGTACATTACCCTACCCACCCGGACTGCTTCATGGATTAGGCACGTTGCGCCGTTGTGGCTCGCATCTGCGCTTCATCGCGAAATGAATGGCCTGTGTGTGTCCTGCGCCTTTCACAAGCTCTCCGCTGACCCTCCCCGCCGCAGCTCGGGTTTGCGAGGGAACGTCGCTTCGGCCGCGGTACCGGCCATGGGGTTCGTCGATCCTGAATGAGTCGGGAAGCTCTCCAGGGCGCCATGCAAGGATGCCGCCCAAAGACCTGCAGTGTTGCACATAAGAGCCTCTTATGGTTCATCCAACTGAACTTCGCGCGCAGAATAGGGTAGCTCTCCACCCTGCTGGTTGATCTCGTCACAAAATTTCAGGAACCTCAACTCCAAACCGTTCCAGAGGAAGTTCTCGTCTTGTCAGCTTGTGAAATGCTGCAAGTCGGTCCTCACCTTACCTCATAACGCTCGTTACCCCTCCCCCGCCTTCGACCAAAGATAACCAGACACGAACCATGCATTTGCGGGACGGCGAAGGTGGCGGAACCGCCTACCAAGAGGCTGACCACGCCAATGGTGCCAACGGCCTCACAAACGGCACCGTTGACCCGTCCTCGACGAGAACCATTGCTGTTGCGCCCCGTGATGGCGCCGAGACCGATGTCGCCGCCTACAAGCTTGAGCTGCTCCTTGCTTGGCTCCTTGTGCTCTACCGCAACAACGATGACGGCCTTAGCCGTGTAAACTGGGGCTTCAGAACCCGCGAAGGCCAACAACCGTCTTCTGCCACCCACAACAGCTTAAACCTGAGTGAAGTACCGTTCAGCAAGGAAAACTCGATAGCCGAAGCCCTTCAGGTCATCAAAGATCTCGACGCGAACGAGTCGGACGGTGAAGCGCAAACTGTCCCGGTGATATACTTCAACAATGGAACGCCCGCGCAAAATGGCGCAGAGAAGACGCCCTCCAAGAGATCTCATGACGTACGTAGACCCGTTCATAGTCCTAATTTCACCAACTTCCTGAATTCACGTATGCTGATCTGTCGTCTCAGTGGACATACCAGATCGAAGCGACAGTCCTTGAGAAGCAGATGGTGATCAAGGCTCAATGGGACCGCGCCGCCCTGACATACCGCACTGCCATTTCCCAGCTTGACGCCTTCATCGAGATCCTCACTACAATCCTCGAAAACCCCGATCGCCTCGTCGGAGACACCGTCGGCCCTACCGCGAAGGACCTCGAGCAGATTTGGACCTGGAACGCCGAGCTGCCACCAAACATTCAACGGTGCATGCAGGATATCATCTCAGAAGTGGCCGCGAACGGTCCGGACAGGCCAGCGATCGAGTCATGGGACGGAAACTTCACCTACGGTGAGGTAGAAGAGCTTTCTACCCGCCTGGCGCGCCATCTGGTGCATCGCGGCGTCACCGTCGGCTCGACGGTGCCCATGTGCTTCGAGAAGTCAAGATGGACGACGGTTGCTCTCCTCGCCGTCATGAAGGCTGGTGCTGCCTTCGCTCTCACCGACCCTAGTCAGCCTGAGGCCCGTCTGCGCACCATCGTGGAACAAACTGGAGCGACGATCATCGTTACTTCCCAGCTTCAAAGCGAGCTCGGCCGTCGTATTGCGGGAGATGGAATCGTCATCATTGCCTCCGAGGAGGTCATCAAGTCTGACTCTCTGGAGCTTGCCCCTGAGCTGCCCGTTGTGCCAACTACCTCTCCTCTTTATATCCAGTTCACTTCCGGTAGCACTGGTAAGCCCAAGGGTGTTGTGATTTCTCACGAGAACTTCACCAGCGGTGCTATTCCCCGTGGCGACGCTGTCGGCTACTGCGCCCACACTCGTTGCTTCGATTTCGCTTCCTACGCCTTCGATGTCAGCATTGACTGCATGCTCTGCACGTACGCCGCGGGCGGCTGCCTCTGCATTCCCTCTGACGAGGAGCGCATGAACGACCTTAGCGGTGCCATCCGCAACAGCAAGTGTAACATGGCTCACATGACACCTTCAGTCGCTCGTGTTCTGGACGCGGACGTCATCCCCTCTCTCGAGGTCCTTGGTCTTGGAGGTGAGGCCGTCTCAGCAGGCGACGCTTCAACATGGAGCAAGACCACTAGTGTCGTCATTGCCTACGGTCCTTCAGAATGCACCGTCGGTTGCACCATTAACAACAACGTCAAGTTGTCCACCAACATTGGAAAGGGTGTTGGTGGCCTCACCTGGATTACCGACCCCGATGACCACAACCGCCTGATGCCCGTCGGCGCCGTGGGTGAACTTCTTGTCGAAGGCCCCGTTGTCGGTCCTGGGTATCTCGGTGACAAAGCTAAGACCGATGAGGTGTTCATCGAGGATCCCACCTGGCTTCTTGCAGGTGGAGGACCTGCCCGTGGCAGACAAGGTCGTCTCTACAAGACTGGTGACTTGGTTCGCTACGACCCTGACGGTACTGGTGCCATCGCTTTCGTCGGTCGCAAGGACCAGCAGGTTAAGCTCCGTGGTCAGAGAATCGAGCTGGCTGAAGTCGAGCATCACCTCAGGGGTAAGATGCCCTCTGGCGTCAAGATCGTTGCCGAGGTTATCAAGCCTGGTGGCAGCGAGCCCACTCTCGTCGCCTTTGTCGTCGAGCAGAACCCTGTTGAATCTGCCGATGCCGAGGGCGATGTGACCACTTTCTCACCTGAGTTCAGCCAAGCCATCGCCGAGATCGATATCGCCCTCGGCGCTGAGATCCCTCGCTACATGGTCCCCTCAGCCTACATCCCTCTTCGTAAGATGCCGTCTCTCGTCTCTGGCAAGATTGACCGCAAGAAGCTTCGTGAACTCGGTGCTTCTATGACCCGCGAGCAAGTCGCCCGCCTTCGTGTCGCTCCTACCGAGAAGAGCGAACCCGAAACTGAGATGGAGAAGGCGCTGCAGCAAGTCTGGACAAAGATTCTCGGTGGCGACGCCACCATCGGCCTGCACGACAGCTTCTTCGCGCTTGGAGGTGACTCCCTGAGAGCGATGAAGCTTGTCGCTGCTGCCAGAGAAGAGGGAATCGCTCTTACTGTTGCGACCATCTTCAACTTCCCTACGCTTAAGGAGATGACCCAAAACGCGACGAAGGTCTCCAAGGATGACGATGTCGCCATCGCTCCTTTCTCTCTCCTTGAGGAGGGATGGACCCCTGAGGATGCCCGCGCTGACTCTGCCAAGCTTTGCGGTATCGAAGAGTCTGCCATCGAGGACATCTATCCCTGCACGCCCCTTCAGGAGGGTCTGATGGCTCTCTCTGCCAAGGTCAAGGCGGCATACACTGCCCAGAGAGTCGTCGATCTTCCTGAGGCTGGGACTGCAGACAGACTTCGCAAGGCCTTTGACGTCGCTTCCGCAGACTGCCCTATCCTCCGCACCAGAATCGTCCAGGTTCCTGGTCGCGGCCTCGCTCAGGTCGTTGTCAAGGAGGAAATCTCCTGGTTTGTCGGTGACGACCTTCAGGACTATCTTGTCAAGGATCGCGATGAGTCCACAGATCTGGGCAAGCCTCTCGTCAGATACGCCATGATCACCGACAAGGAGACTGGAAAGGTTCACTTCGTCTTGACCATGCACCACGCTCTATACGACGGCTGGTCTATGCCTTTGGTCGTCGAGAAGGTCAACAAGGCCTTTGACGGCGAGGAGATCAAGCGTCCTTCGGAGTTCAAGGACTTCATCAAGTATCTCAACGGCATGGACCGCGCCGCTGGCGAGACTTACTGGCGCGAACAACTTCAGGGAGCCACGGGCACTCAGTTCCCTGCTCTGCCTTACGAGGGCTACCAGACCCAGGCCGACTCTCTTCTTGAGGTCTACGTTCCCTTGACTGGCCGCCCGGCTTCTAGCGTTACCGTTGCAACTGTCATCCGCAGTGCGTGGGCGTACGTTGCCTCCCACTACACTGGATCTTCAGATGTCGTCTTTGGTGAGACGCTCACTGGACGTAACGCTCCTATTAGGGGTGCTGAGGAAATCGAGGGTCCCATGATTACCACCGTTCCCTTCCGCGTCCAGGTCAACGGTGAGACTTCCGTCAACGACTTCCTCCACGATATCCAGGATCAGACCGTTCAGCAAATTCCTTACGAGCACACTGGTTTGCAGCACATTCGCCGTCTCAGCCCTGATGCCCTCGAGGCTTGTGAGCTCCGCACTGGTATCGTACTCCACCCCAGCGCCGATGACCTCGACCAGGAGGAGTTCAACAAGTACCCTGCCAACCGCCTGGTCCCTGCCGGTGACGCCGAGGCCGCTCAGGAGGCCCTCAAGTTCAACACCTACGCACTCATGTTGGTCTGCTCTACCGATCCTAAGGGCTTTTTGGTGATGGCCAGTTTCGATTCCAAGACTGTTGGCAAGCCCTTGATGGAGAAGGCCCTGGCTCAGTTCTCCCAGGTGGCTCAGCAAATGTGCCATCTTACTGACACTCCCCTCGCTGATGTTAAGTACCTTACACAAGACGACCAGACTGAAGTGTCACGCTTGAGTACCGAGAGCCTTTCTGCCGTCAAGGCGGAGTACCCTGAGGCTGAGGCCGCATGGATTGTCAACCCCAGCGACTCTACTCTTCTTACGCCTCCCGGAGTCGTTGGTGAGCTCGTTGTTGTCAGCAAGACCGAGCTGACACTTCCCACGCTCGACCAAGCCTCGTGGGCCGAGAAGACAGATGGTGCCAAATTCTACAAGACCGATCGTCTTGCCAAGTTCAACCCTGATGGAACCATCGAGTATGCCGGAAAGAAGAGCGACCTCAAGAAGACTGTGGTCGCACCCAAGGCTCCTACGAAGCGCATCTCTGCTACGTCTTCCAAGCAGAGACGCCTGAGATCTCTCTGGAGCCGTGTCCTCAAGCTCCCAGAGAATGATGTCGGTCTCAACGACAGCTTCTTCAGACTTGGTGGTGATTCCATCGGTGCCATGAAGCTCGTCTCCGAGGCCCGCCTGGCCGGCCTTACCCTGACTGTCAACCAGGTCTTCTCCAAGAGGACACTTTACGACATGGCCTCCGTTCTTCAAGACTCGGAGCCTACACAGAGCTCGGAGGAGACAAAGGCTGTCGTGCCTTTCGAGTTGCTGGAGAATCCTGGTGCCGATGTGACTGAGAGCCTGCGCCCCCTTCTGGCTGACCAGTCATGGAAGATTGTCGATGCCTTCCCTGCTAGACCACTCCAGGAGGTCGCCGTCAAGGGAACTATTGAGATCCCCAGATTCTCCGCACGATACGAGGCCATGTACTTCGAGAGCGATGTTGACCGCCCGCGTCTTTTCCAGAGCTGCCAAGAGCTGGTCTCCCGCAACGAGGTCCTTCGCTCGGTCTTTGTCCAGCACAACAGTACCTGCGTGAGCGTCGTCCTCGAGGACGTCAAGACTCCTGTCGAGGTGTACGAGATCGACGGAGACGTCGAGGCCTTCACCCACCAACTCTGCAATCTCGATGTCCAGACTCGCATGCCCCTCGGCTCCATCTTCGTCAAGTGGTTCTTCGTCCACAGCGTCAACGGCCAATCAGCCTTAATCTTCCGCGTCTCCCACGCCCAGTACGATGAGATCTGCTTGCCTTTGATGCTCCACCAGCTCTCCGCGTTGCACGAGGGCAAGCCCGTCCCCAAGGCCCTCCCCTTCTCTTCCTTTGTCAGCCACGTCGTGAAGTCCAACATCCCCCAGAGCATCGACTACTGGAAGGACCTTCTGCAGGGCTCCTCCGTCAACGTCCTCAAGCCCGATACCCCCGTCACGGAGAGACAGCACTACGCCATCGACCGCACCTTCGACATCTCCTCCCGCTCCAAGGACGTCACCATCGCCACCCTTCCCACCGCCGCCTGGGCCCTCACCCTTGCCCGCCTCCAGAACACCCGCGACGTCACCTTTGGCGAGGTTGTCAGCGGCCGCAACATCGACTTCCCCAACGCGGACATGGTCGTCGGCCCCTGCTGGCAGTACGTCCCCGTGCGCGTCAAGTTCGAGGACGATTGGACCGTCCTCGACCTGCTCAACCTCGTGCAGGAGCAGCACATCTCCAGCTCGGCGCACGAGGGCATCGGTCTCAAGGAGATTGCGAAGCTGTGCACCGACTGGCCCGAGTCGGTGGACTGGTTCGACACCGTGGTGCACCAGGACGTCGAGCACGTCGAGACGCTCGGCTTCTCGTCGGCCAGCAGCAGGATGGAGACCATCTACCCGCACCAGGAGCCGCTGCGCGAGTGGAAGATCCAGGCCTTCCCCCAGGGCGACAAGCTGACCATCGAGATTGTGACGTTCGAGTCGTGGAAGGGACATGCCAAGGACCTGTTGGACAAGATCGAGGAGACGTTCAAGGTGCTCATGGGTAACCCCGCGGCGCCGTTGTTTGAGCAGTAGAAATTGGTGGATATTGTACATGTCTTTTCTTATGCTAACACTGCATGGAGGATTGTGATGAAGTTTGTTGAAAATACCATAGGTGGATGATAAATTGGCTTGGAAAAGGTATAATGTTTTTGCATGTCTTGAATTGGAGTTTTTGTATTTGAATGCATTATATCCTATGTCTGATTGTGTTTGCAGAACTCATGGTGTCGTCGCCCGTTGTATTACTTGCCGCTATTTCTCTCCAGTCTCTGTCTCCTTTCCCCTGTTCTGTATTTGGACTCTTGCTTCCTTACTATGCATGTAAGGAGCTCTAAGACCTGGTGTGGTCCCAATAGGCAATACCAATTCACACTCAACAACCTTCAAAATAGGCCTGCCATTTATCTCCTGCCGCCGTCACGTTTTGTTCTCGTGTCAATGAGACATCTTTCACCACGGACCAACATCTGCGGAAACATCCCACTCTCTACATTAAAGTAGCCGAATCAGGCAGATAATAAAAGCGCCCGCAGTCCCGGTTGCTGCTTAGCCATCTTTTGGATACTGCCAGTTGCTCATGAGTTTGCCAACCGGAACCCTCAATTCTGTTTATACAGCCTCATTCCCCGGTAGACATGCAAAAAGGGTGTCAGTTTCTCTTCGTCCACACAAATAGGGTGGAAGGCGGCTTGGCCTCTCGACCTATCACGTACATCGACACTCATCGACCAGCAGAACCAACATTACCGCCCTGCTCAGGTCCTGCACCTTGCCGATACTGTGTTAAAGCAGCGACGGGCTTCATCCCAGAAAGATATAAGCATAGTGTTTCCCCCTACCCGCACCTTCACCAGACGCACCAGCAACAACACCCTCGTCTCTCGCACGCAGCGTCTCACAGCCTGATTTCACTCGCCGCTTCAACGCATCACTACCCCCCACAACTTCCATCACAATGTCTGACTTCCTCAGCTCCGCCGAGTTCGACAAGTTCCTCGCCGAATTGGACAGCGACGCCTACGCCACCGACATGGGTTTCATGGACCTTCTCAACCCCATTGGATACGACGATGGCCACGTTGGTGGCGGCAGTCCTGGCCCTGCAGCACCCTTGGATCCGTGAGATTTTTTTGATTTTTTTAACCACTTGCTAACAAAAAGGGTGTCAGTAACCGGACCCAAGCAAACGCGACCCATCAACCAGCGATGGTTGCCTCGAATTTTGAAATTCAGGAGAACCAACTGCCCCCCCCCCTTTCAGTGGTGAGACTGGCTGTAAGTCGAACATATTCTTCCAATGTTGTCCAGTCACTTATCTTATGCGATTAAGAAGTTCTGTTATGGATCATGTCGCCCTGTCGATGCACATCGAAGAGGAGACTAACGATGCCCCTATTGGGCCTGAAGATCCAACCTCACACGAGAGCAGTGTGTGAACGCGACGTCTTCATTGAAGTACTCATGCGTAGAGTGCAGCTACAGCGCCGTATATGATTGGGACCTGAGCTACCACGCAAGAAATAAAGGGCACAAGACATACCGATGCAACGCCGCTGGATGTAAAGAGCGGTTCGTTGCTGAGGCCGAACGAGACGCCCACCCGCGCAGGCCTCACCTCGAGGGTCATCGGCGCTTAGAGACAAGCCATCCATTCTCTTGCGCAGAGTGCAAGGAAGTGTCTAAGAGCAAGGCAAAGCTACAGCAACACGCCAATGAAGCGCAGCATAGTCCATTTGCCTGTGTATGTGGCCGAAAATTTGCTCGACTGGATGTTCTCAATCGACACCTTGACTCTCTTGGAAACCAAATGCCGAAGTACCCGTGTTCATTCTGCAAGAAACACCGCGGGAAGAACGGATTCAAGAGAAGGGATCACCTGGTTCAGCATATCAGAGGGCATCACAAGTTCGAAGCCGAGGAAAAGCTTGGCGATATCCTTCCTTCCCGTCGCGGCCAGTATATAGTTCCTCCAGTGTGTTCTTACTCAGGATGCGAGTTCCATCGGGGAGATTCCTTCAGAGACCTTAGCGCAGAAGAGCAGGGTTTGACAAAGCCCTTCAGCATGCAGGCGGAGTACACCAAGCACATGAAGGAAGCTCATGACTTCATTCCATTTCCCTGCAATGTTGCCGGATGTATCAAGACCGGCAAGAAGGGCTACAGCCGGGAGAAGGATCTTATCAATCACCGGAAGAAGGAGCACTCCGAGGCAGCCCCGTATGTGCCAAAGCCCCGGGACGTTCGCATTGCATGTCGCTTCCCGGGATGCGGTGCTCTCATGGCGCCCAACAGCGTTTCGTATCACTGGCACGATGGAAAGAGCTGGTTCTGAAGAGAGTTCGGGCTGGAAGTGTGGGAAGAACGAGACAGAATTGAGGGTGCGGCCGGAGAAGCAATATAAGCCTAAGTCTTCCTGGTAAAATTACAAAGCTTCCTTTTCTACCCTCGGCTCTCCTTCCGTTCCTTCTCATGCAGCCGTAATATTTTCACAATGTCTTTCTTTGAGCTTTTCCTGGTCGCCTTTGTATCTTCACTCGCACAACGTCTTAGGAAAGATCCATGTACTATGTCGAAATTTTTGGTTGATTATAAAAAGGCAATTGCCTCTTATCCAACTTGAGTAGAACCCCAAGAAATATGTACCTTGCCTGCACATGATCCTGCGGGAGCTCCTCACTGGGTCCAAATGAAGTGATTTTGCTCCCCACATCATTCATAGTGGCGATGCTACTGGAACTGCCTGATCGTATTCGAAAACTCAAACTCGCTGTTTAATTGACGTCTCAGTATCTTTGTAGGCATGTCAAGTTTTCAACTGGGTATTGTAGCCAAACGCCGCCACCCCAACCGCCCCCAGTAGAGCCAGTCCCATTCAATGTCACCTGGACATATCCATATCCTGAACCCCCATGTCCATGGCCTGCAAAACGGACTCCGCGTAATCTCTATTTGGCGCTGAAAGTAACAACTTATCTTGATAGTAATTCTCCCCTTCCCACGCCTTCGTTCTCGGTGCTGGATCCGACGGATACAAGGCACCCACGGTCTTGGGCATAGATTTATACCGTTTACCGGTGTCGTCAACCCATGTGAGAGCCTCTGCACGAGGGTCTCTTGTGGGTTCGCTGTAAAAGTCGCCGGGCGATTCCCACTCGGGGTCGTTGAGTAAAAGGCGCGCGACGTCGGTGCGGTCGTTCAGGAGTAATGCCAGGCGTGGTGCCGCGAGTTCGTCTGCCCAATTCTCGCCCAAGTACTTTGCAATTCCTGCAATTTCTCGGTCCGCGATACCATCGATCCACCATAAATTCTGTACCGACTTCATAAACATGAGGTAGTGTGCCAAGATGACCAAAGCCCGAGGCCGTTTTTGCCGACCCAGTTCGACAAAACCTTTCGGTATAAATGTGAACCATGTCACAACACGAAGGGTCATGATTGGCCCGAAGCCGTGTACGAGCTCGGAGTAGAGTGAGCCCAGGTATTTGAGCGTGTCGTAGTAAACTGGCACATCTTCGTAGTCCGGATCACCGGGCTTGATCGATGAGATCATGAAAAGTAAACTGTTTGGAATGTGCAGCGCGGCCTTGTCGAGGTCGATTGGCGGCCGGAAGAAGAGCTCAGCCATGCCCGATTCCCAGACTGTCTGCGGAGTGGCCATATCGATCATGAGACCGATGCCGCGCCAGACTATCATCCAGTCGATGATATACAAATCCTTGGTGCCTTCTTCGCGGAACATTTGCGATGATAGAGCGGTAAGAAGAAGTGAAGTGGCGATGAGAGCGGGGAATGTTTCCGGCTTGAATTCCTCGACGGCTTTGCGGTACCCCTCGAATGCGCGGGCCCGATAACGCAATGCTCGTGAGGGAGCGATGTCTTGTCCGAGATGCTGGAGCTGGAGTGCCGACGTGCCCAGAAGACAATCCATGAGGAATGGGCTCTCAAAAGCGTGTGCGGGGATTTTGATCTTGAGAATGTCGTCGATCCGCTTCACTCGTCCGGCCTGCGTGGCGAAGGAGCTGAAGGTATTCGTGGTATAGAACCATAGCAGCTTCATATCGATTGCGTCATGCTGATTCGAGGCGATGTACATTGGCTCCTTGACGACCATCGCGTTAAAGTCCTCATCGCCGCTCTGGCCCGGAGTGTGGGCACGCGATGAGCTTGAGCCGGAGGTGGATGAGGGAGACCCCGGAGCGTGGTCGCCGTGGGAGTGGGCCGGTCCGGGGTAGACGCATTCGGCTTTGCGGAGCACGCAGTTGCGACACGTCGGGCGAGCCTCATCGCACTTGACCTTGCGGGTCTTGCAATTCCGACAGCCTGTTCTCGACTTCTTGTGAGGCCGTTTTGAGTGGTACGGCTTGTCCTCCGGTGGGGAGCCCCCAGAGGATGAGGTGTTGTTCGCTTGTTCGGGGTTTGAGAGGACAGTCATCGTGTCATTGAGTGTCCTTTGGTGGCTCTAATGACCGGCTGACTACGTTACCCCAGGGAGAAGGAGATAAGCTTGTTTAGGTGAAGGGAGGTGGGCTGCTGACGGACGGGTAAGAGGGAGGATGAAGGAAGAAGAAGCTCGGCAGTGGCGATGAATGTTTTGGCAATGAGGATAGTGTGAAGTTGGAGGTGCAGGAGGGATGCTCGGGCCTTCTTTTACAGGGACACTGTCAACGGCCGGACGGCAGAAGAGCGTCGTCGGAGTTGAAACAAAGTTCAGTGAGTGGGTGACGTTGCTGACGGAATGAGACGCCCAGCGATCGGATGAAGGGCCATAAAACACGTCCTCCTTTGCGTTGATTAGTCGCCCGCTAGTCCGCTACTAAGGGCCTTTTTGATCCAGGAGAGTTGCAACGGTGGAACTGCCGAGTACCAGAGAGGAGGATCTTCAAGTATGTGAGTGGTTGTGAGGCCTCACGAACAATTCAAATAAGTAGGTGCTGTGTTGTTGTGGTTTGAGAGCAGCGGCCGGAACCCGATGTTGGCTGAGTTCACTGCCACAATCATGGATGCGCAGTGTGAATCAACCGCCGTGACCCCACTTGGAGCTGAGCTCAACCGTGACCGCAGGATAGGTAAGACTCGCCGGTAGAATTGACAGTTAGTTCTAGTGCCGGGTTGGGGAAATCCTTCGTAGAAGTACGGCGTTACAAGTGCCAAGGGAAACCGACATGAGCCAAGCAAAGACAAGCAGCTCACTCTCTATCGCATCACACGTACGGCGGGTACGTGGACACGCCAGGCAGAACGACAGGAACGACAGCAGCGATATAAGAGGGCTGACGCAGCTGGCGTCTGGCAGCCTGATTTGAGCAATCCATCCATCATCCATCCATCCATGTCCCTTGAGATCAAGCAATGACACCAACCATCTGCGCCCCTCCGTCCCTCATGCGCCCCCTTCCTTGCACGTTGTTCCATATCGGGGATTTTGGCAGCATGGTTTGGAACACCTGGAGCTGGTGGGGAGCCCCGGCACAGCTGTTGAGGGGGCGCTTGGGCCGTATCACGGGCTTGGCCAGAGCTTCGCCCGAAGGCGGTTAGAGAGATGCGTCGCTGCTCCGGCTCTCCTCCACTGGCTCTGAGGCAGAGCTCCACACTGCTTCCAGCTTAGGAAGTGGAGCCGCCATAGTCTACGTATCATGTGACTGCGCGTCTCAGATTGGTTCTTCCGTCTGAAAGGTACGCGACACCCCGTATTATCGGCCGACACTCCGATTGTTTCCCTTCGGATCATAGCTTGTGACAGCCGCAGCACGCGTAGAGTTCGAGAAGCAGGAGGCGGTGTCGGTGCTGGTGCTTCATGCAGACATGGGCTCACTCTTTCAGCTTCCAGAGGAGCTCTTGCTATCGCCTCTGTTCGAGCGCTACCCCTGTCGCGAACAGCAGATTCGGTCTCTGGCCACTCTCCTCCATGTAATCCCTCAATGCGCCTCCATACTATTCACAAGATCTCAAGCTCATGGATACTCCTAGCCTACCGCAGCGCCTTGCCAGAACCTGGTGGTATACGGCACCGAAGCCACTGGCAAATCCGCCGTCGTAGAGTCACTTCTCCAGAGTCTCTCCGAACCCCCGAACGAAGAGTCGCAAGAGGAATCCTCTCTCAAATATACCATCGTCAACTCCATACAATGCATCACCGGACGACACTTATTCGAGAGGACTGTAGGCGCGGTCGTAGACGCGATAAAATGGGAATCGCCCCCGAAGAAATGCGAGTCGCTGGCTCAAGTGACTGTCGAGCTCTGCAAGATGCTCAAATACACCGAGAGGCCCGAAGGCTGGAGACTTGTGCTTGTCTTCGACTCCATTGACCGCCAAAGAGATGCCCCTGCCACCCTTCTCCCCGCGCTGGCAAGGTTATCTGAAGTAGTCAGTCTCTCTAAGCCTCTCACTTTCTACTATGCGCAAGCTAACATTCCGCCCAGATACCATGCCTGACGTGTGTCTTCATCGTCACCGCACCAACTCCCTTCTTTCTGCGCTCCTCCTTCACACCACATATCCAGTTCCCGAACTACACCAAACAAGAATTCGTAAAGATTCTTTCCATAACCCCACCGCCACCGACCCCGACCACAACGCAAGACGACACAAATTTTCTCTGGACGCGCTTCTGCGGCGCCGTCTGCGATGCTCTCACAACCTCCGCGGCCCGAACACTGCCTTCGTGTAGACACAGCTGCGAGGCCCTCTGGCCACGATTCGTAGCCCCTATCCTGGCAAGGACTCACGGCCCCCGCGAGTTCTCCAAGCTCCTCATCGCCTCCCGCGTGCATTTCCAGGATGAATCTCTCCTGAACCCGGGCATCGTTTCTATCAGACCCGGAGCCACGACATCAGGACCAGCGGTGAATGGCAACGGCGCGCCCCCGGGCACTCCCTCAAAACATGCCGCTCAGCAGGTGCCGAACCCCCCGACGACGGACCTGACGACGCTGCTGCCCATCACGACCCGTCTGCTGCTTCTTGCGGCATACCTAGCCTCCCACAACGCTGCGAAGCACGATCTAGTCCTCTTCTCGACCTTCCACCACGGCCGCAAGAAGCGTCGCGGAGGCGGTTTCGTAGCTCCGAAGCGTGGACGCCCCAGCAAACACCGCAAGATATCGCGGAAACTGCTTGGTGCGCATGCTTTTGTACTAGAGCGCATGCTGGCCATCTTTGCGGCGTTGCGAGCTGAATGGGCTGCTGATAGCATATTTGGCAGTGGCTCCGCGAGCGTCGTGGACGGCGATGTCGGCATGGCGCTGTCTACCCTCGCTAGCTTGAGGTTGCTGATGAAGGTCGGCACGGCTGGCGATCCTATGGACAGGGGCGGCAAGTGGAGGATCAACGTAGGATGGGATATTATTAGGGGCGTAGGGAGAAGTCTCGGTATCGAAGTCGAAGAGTGGCTTATCGACTGAGCTGTTGAACATTCACCATAGACACATTAACATGAGATATGATACGATCATTCGTCCCCAGTTTCATCACGATACATTATAGATTGTAGTGCCAGACCAAACTTTGCGCTCATTTCGGGTTTCCGGGGTATCTGCCCAACATCATATCGCCAACACCTCGCGTCTAGCTGCGATGATCCAGCGCATCCATAGACGATGTAGCGCGGACGCGTGACCCACGGGATCCTCAGAGTCCTCAAGCAAGAGCGCCATGAATCTTGTAAGCCAAACGCCAGAGCCCTGTCTATATACCGTAACCTCCCACCCTCGCCTCTTATCCTCGCTCCCTGTGCGTGCATCTTTCGTGTCCTTCGTCTTTCAGACTGGCCCTAGAGGGTGACCTCACTTGTGCAACCGCGGGCGTGATCTATACCCCGCGCAGACGAGCTTCTGTTACATCGAGACGCATGAGAGTGCATTAGTTTTGTGCGTTGTTTCATCCATCCCATACTTGGCGCTCGTCGTGATAGTACATTGAACAGTTGCCGCATAAAAATAAAATAAAACAATGATACATGGAGTTTTACATGCCGGCCTGGCGGTCTCCCAGCCGCCAGGTGTCCTCCTGCTTCGTACCCGGTGCCAGCCAGGCGCCATTGCTTGCGCCGCGGGAACGGCCGTTACTCGGCCCGTCAGACTTCTTCGCATCGTCGCCGTGCCCGTTGGCAAGGGACTGGAAGGCTCCAGCGGAGACCATGGGGCTCTCGAACACGGGCGCGTTCTGGCTCTTACTCAGCGCATCCTTGGTGTTCAGGGGCAGCAGGGGCTCCGGCTTGACTTCCATCATCTTAGCCTTGCGGTCCGCCTTGTCACGGTCGTGTGTGCGATCGTAGAGGTAGAGACCGACGAAGGTCAAGGCGATACCGACGCCCTGGAGGAAAGTCGTCTGATTTCGGAACCAGATGATCGCAATGACAATGACGAAGACGCGCTTGATCAGACTTGCGACGGAGTAAGTCACCGGGGAGACCAGCGACAACAAGACGAATGCCAAGATGTTCTGTCCGAAGTGGAAGGTTCCGTTAAAGATGAACTCAACGGTCAGGCGGCCGTGGTCGAAAGAGCCGACCTTCTCGTTCAGATCGACGGCGCCGTCGTGAAGGACGTCTCGGATGATGCCGGTTCCCTCACTCCAGAACCAAATTGGAACTGTCAAAATGAACGCCATGCCGGAAGAGTAGCAAAGCAAGTTCAGCTTGTCGAGCTTTTGAGACCTGGCTGACATGCCCTCGGCCTCTGCCTTGGCAGCCTCATTGAATAGGCGCTTCGAGAAGATGTTTTGCGTCACAAAAATGATGGTGGCGAGCAGGGCGTAGAAGATGCCGAGCATTTCGCCACTGTACTGGTTGTGCTTGCCTGAGCATGCTAGCATGACGCCGGCTGTAAGGGGCACCAGCGACAAATAGGTGTTTACAGAGTATCGAATGTTGAAGATCAATCGGTAGGCGAGAACCGTGAATAAGGGAGAAAGGCCCTTGATGGTGTGGACAAGCGATACGGGAATCTTCGATGTCGCGGTCGAGCTCAGCAAGTGACCAAAGATTTGGAACGCTGCGAGGGGCATGGTCGTCTTAATGACATCGCGCGAAGGGTAGCGAATCCCGTGCTTGAGCGCCGGTATCGCCGTCTTGAGGTTCGGAAAGACGTTGGCCAGCCATGCGAACAAGATACAGTAGGTCGCCACGAATGCGAATTGGATCAGCGTGAGTGTCGCAGGCTTGTCGAATGCAGTGAGGATGGATTTTGAGGACGTGTTCGTGAGGGCGGACGAGGTGTACCACAGCACGCAGAGCCCCTGCGATGCGAGGGTCAGCGCCAGCATAGACTATTTGATCTTACAGCAGCACTCACAATCAGCTTGGGAGAGACGGGGGCCCGCAGCGCATCGGCGATCTCATGAGCATTCTGACTGACACTTCCACCCCTAGTCCTAATGTTGTGGATGGCGTCGCCGAGGCTCTTCTGCCTACCGTGGCCATAACGGGTCGCCGGTTGTCCTGGCGCCGTCCACCGTGAGGCGCGACCTTGGATGCTCTCCTTTCTGGGCTGCCAGCGGTCGCCACCGTTGGGTGCTCCTGGGAGCGCGTAGCCGTTGGATCTCGCGGGGCTTGCCCCCCTCGAGCCGTTGGTGAGGTGCGAGTCGATGTGGTCGGGAAACTTCTCCATGCCGCCGGTGGCAGAAGAAGCGCTGCTGTCGCTGTCGCTATCACTTTCGTCGCCGGTACTTGATCGTCTGGGCGAGTGCTGTGAGGATCGATGGTCAGCAGATGCTGAGGAGGTTTCAATGGAAGAGCTGGACGCTGTGGAGCGAGGCATGACGCGAATACTGGGGGTGGAAATTTGGCGGGGACAAAGTCAAGGACTGGTATCAAATGGAACCCAGCTTCCCAGGCTTCGCTGGTAATGCGAATCACAACGCTTTTAATTGAGTACTCGTCCGCCTTACCTTTACTTTTGCTTGAAGTTGTTGAATAAACGAGCGACAGAAGCGGCAATAATGCGCGACAAAAGTTTAGAGCTGAAGGAATTCAAGCATTGTCTCTAGAGTGAGGTAGGTTCGCATAGAGAGAAAATCAGATGGACGAGACGCTCTGATGTTGAAGGTAGGTCCGGTCGTCTGTGGGCTCCTGCGAGGAGATGAGGAAAGGAAAGGAAAGAAGAACAAAAAACCAGAGGTCTCGAGATCAAGGGCGAGGATTACGAATGTCGAGGCCGTATCTGTGCTTGGGGGAAGCTGTCCTCATCTCAATCAATCGGAATCACCACGGTGCAGCGTCAGCAGCTGGGAATGGTTGGTTTTCGGTGGCTGTCATCCCTGCATAGGTAGGCAGGGGAGATACGCCCCCACGGGAAGCCCACTGCGTCCACTAGAGGAAATCCACTGCAGCAAACCAGCTTTACGGATTGGCAGCTGCGCGATGGCGATGCTGCAGCTGGATTAAGAGTTATGCCGTGCTTCCGAGGACACTGGACCTAAAAGCACTGCTGGACCGCGCTAGAATTGGATGTGCAGCACCCTGGTCCGATGGAGCCGGCGAGTCAAAGCTCCATTTCCACGCTGAGAGGCCAATCCCAACGGTACGTACCGTCTAGACCTCGACGGGCTTGCAGAGTCGTAGACCCACTTAATTGTCCGTTCAGCCTCCAAAAGTTTGGCGCGGCTGTCACGCATCGCAAGTTGCCGTCACCAATGGATCTGTTCTCCATCGGGCGACAAACGAATCAACCCATCGCCATCGCTTCGTGATCAGGTTTCTCAACCGACTGCGCTTCCGCCGTCGGCGACTGTGTGCTTTTTATTGTTTTGCGCCGCCAAAGCATGGGACCTCGCCCAGACCCTGTACGATTCATTGGTCTTGTGGTCTTTACCTACTTCATTGCTCAAGCACTACCCAAGTCGTTCCGCTCAGCAGCGCAACTCGATTCAAAATGGCGGCCCCAAAGATGACGAAGAACCAGATGCGCCGGGCGAAGAAGAAGGAGCAGAAGAAGGCGCAGACAGAGGTACGCGCTCTTGCTTCGGACGCACGTGTTCGCGACGCTGACATGAAGCAGGCTGCCGCGAAGCCCGACGAGCAGAAATCTGAAGAGCCCGAGAACCAGGAGAAGCCCACCGAAGACCTCGAGGTCAAGAAGGATGCCGAGACCAGCTCAAAGACCGAGGCTGACGGACCGGTCGACGATATCAACCCCGACGATGAGGCGTTTGCCATGTTCAAGGACATTTTCCAAAAGTTCGGCGCGTCGTTAGAGGAGGACGAAGTCGCCAAGGAAGCCAACGCCGGAAACACTGGTGAGGTCATCTGGGACCAGGACGACATTCCCAGTGAGGATGAGGAGGCCTCAGGGCAGACCAAACTATCCAAGAAGAAGAGGAAGCAAATGAACAAACTGTCCATAGCCGAGCTCAAGGCTCTGGTCAAGATCCCCGACGTCGTCGAATGGCAAGACGTCTCATCAACAGACCCACGTCTGCTGGTGCAGATCAAGGCGCAAAGAAACGTCGTACCTGTGCCCGGCCATTGGCAGCTCAAGAGGGAGTACCTTTCTTCCAAGAGAGGTATCGAGAAGCCGCCTTTCAGGCTACCCAAGTTTATCGCCGAGACAGGCATTACAGAGATGCGTGACGCGGTTCTCGAAAAGCAGGAGCAACAATCCCTGAAGCAGAAGCAACGCGAGCGCGTCGCTCCCAAGATGGGCAAGCTTGACATCGATTACCAGAAGCTCTACGACGCGTTCTTCCGCTTCCAGACTAAGCCGGAACTCACTCGATTCGGCGAGGTGTACTACGAGGGCAAGGAGAGCGAGGTTGATTTCCAACACTTTAGACCAGGTGAGCTCAGCGAGGCCACAAAGGAAGCTCTAGGCATGCCCCCAGGTGCTCCTCCACCATGGCTCATCAACCAGCAGCGCTTTGGTCCTCCCCCGTCATATCCCACCCTTAAGATCCCCGGCCTCAACGCGCCGCCCCCACCAGGCGGCTCCTGGGGCTTCCACCCCGGTGGCTGGGGCAAGCCTCCAGTCGACGAGTTCAACCGCCCGTTATTCGGCGGTGATGTTTTCGGACTTACAAACCAGCCCGGTGCCCCCGCACAACAGCAGGTCGCGGCGCCGCTTGCCGGTGGCGAGCCCGTCGAAAAGACGCTGTGGGGTGAGCTTCAACCCCGCGAGGAAGAGTCCGAGGAAGAAGACTCAGAAGAGGAGTCCGAGGAAGAGGAGGAGGAAGACGATGATGTCCCCGGCGGCCTGGAGACGCCCAGCGGCATCCAGACATCGGGCGGCATGGTCTCCTCCGTACCGACAGACTACCCAGGCCACGGCGTCGAGACGTCTGTGGCCGGCGAGATGGACCTGCGGAAACAGCGCCGTGGCTTCGACACCGAAGAGAGCTCACACCCTCGGTCCGCGTATCAGGTCATCCCCGAGCGCCAGCAACGCGCCGAGGGCTTCTTCGGCAGCGACCGCGTCTACGATCTCAAGGGCAACAACGGCGTGCCGGTCCTGGGTCAGGAGGACGATACCCGCAAGCGCAAGAAGCCCGGCGACGTCGACGTTGCCATCGACGTCGACTCGCTGCAGCAGAACAACGGGCTCAGCAAGGACGAAGTGCGCCGGCGGTTCGAGGAGGGCAAGCGCGAGGACGGCATCGGTGCCAAGTGGGCATACGAGGACGACTTGTCGGAAATGATTGCTCAAGAGTCGAGGAAGAGGCAAAAGGTCGACGAGAAGCGAAACAAGGAGAAGAAGGAGAGCAAGTACAGGTTTTAGAGAACCGGGTAAACTGAACCCATGTGTAATGTTAGCTGGAAAATGGGCAGTGGCTCCCAGCCTGGGTGTTGTATTTCATGTGCAATAGGAACGGCGCCGGGGCTGGCATACAGAATTCGATACATTTTTGCTATCCCCTTCCAAACCCGCGATCATGTTCAATGGGACAAGTTACCAATATGATTTCCATGTCTTTCTTTCAAAATGTATGCTTTCGTGTGGTGTTCATATTAAGGGTCATATGCCTGATTTGTCTAAGCTTATCCAGTTCTATCGACGCCTCCCATGAGATGACGCCATGCCCATGCCCATGCAAACGCGTCCGCTTCGCAAAGAAACAAGTATGTACCCGCCCGCCTTTTGTGCTCGACCTCACGTTCGAGCCCTGCCTCCTTTTGTAGAAATCTACCTAGACTGCTGTTCCTGCTTGCCGACGCATTCGTTGCAGAGCCAGTCGAGGGCTTCAACGTCCTTTTTGGCGTTTTCGCTGATGCAGTCCGAGTGATACAAACGCTTCCCACATTCCTGTTTCTCAAATCAGCAACGGAAAGAGACGGGGTTCTTCGCAGGGGGCTTACCTCATTGGAACACAACAGCAGTCTGGGACCCAAGACGGCGAGCCCACACACCTGGCAGCCAGCGGCACTCTTGCGGATGTGAGGCCCCTTGGGCGACTCTTTCGGCTTGGGGGTTGTGCTATTACCATTCTGCACACCGAGCTTGTCTCTGCAGACTGAAATGTGCTCCAGAGCTTCTTCGACGGTAGCATGGTCCAGACTGCTCCTGGCTAAGAGGTAGGTAAAGTGTTTTCCAAACTCGACCATGCGATTTTGAGACGAGAGAAGCCAGTCCGCCTTGAGCTTCACAAAGCTCAGCCATGCCCGTGGGAAGTAAATGTTTGATGAGATACGCTTCGTGAGCATGAATTTATCCCACTCCTGCATGTACTCTCTCTCATCTGGCGGGACATCTGAGAAGTCCGCTAACGCGTCCCGGTGCCATTGGATCAGCCATTGGTCACTGGGTTCCGGTTTCCTGTACTCCGAGCCCGGGTCTAACGTGGCTCTTGTGATCGGGTCGTACAGTGTTTGCTTGATATCCGGAATGATTAGCTTCGAACGTGCCTATGCCTAGTTAGTCAAACGATGTCGGTTGAAACAACAGAGCACAAACCTCTGGAGGCGGGGCCCTAGTCGCCGAGTGCCTGCTTCGACCTCGACTCCGGCCTCGGGGCTGGGCAGATGAGGCAGTCTCGTCATCAGCATCCAATCGTGAGGTCACCTGTGAAATATTTCCATCGGCGAACTGATCCAAAGAAAAGACCTTCGTCGGACGGCGCAGTGTGAAGGGCTCCGCACCAAACATGTACGACCTGTAACGATGTTCGACTTCGAACCATTCCAAGCCCCGAGCGGAACGTTTTGGTTTGAAGTCGTATTCCGCGTGCTGGTTGACAAGATGGGCCTGCAGCTGCTGCAGTTGATCATGGGCCGCACCGCAGGTAACGCAGCGGAAGCTGTCCAATTGCACCTGCTCACTAGGCATTTTGTAGAGGACAGTTCCGTCTTCAACGGCGTTTGTGTTCCGGCGTCTCCTCTGCTTCTTCTCTCTTCCCTGAGCCTTATCGCTCAAAACCTTGAGGTTGTAGTTCTTAGTGGCGCCACGAACCCGGAGAGACCGATTGGGAGTGAGCTCCTCTTCTGCCTCATCATCATCATGAGCGTCCCCATTGACCACGCCGTTCCTGAGACCCTTCACAGGTGTTGTAAGGCCATTCCTCACTTCCTTAACAGGACTCACAGGCGGACTCTCAAATTGGTGGAAATCCGCGGGGAAGGCATCCCCAGTAAGCTCCGGGTGGACGGTAATGGATGGCTTGACTCCGTCTTCGAGAGGACGGATAGCGGATGCCTCGAACGCTGACGTCCACAGGGTATCCGCCTCGATCACATAATCTGTCGCAACAAGCTCCGAGTCTCCCGTCCTCACTTTAAGAATCAGCGATGCCGGCTTGCTTGAGAACAGGTTGGACATAGCGGCGACGAAAACCCAGCGATGTGCCTCAGACTTGTGCGAGCGGCCCGGTTCCTCGCCGTTCAAGATGATAGGAGGCCACACAGTTGGAGCAGCGGCTTCCAACTCGATGCAGAGGCGATATTCATCGGCCAGGTCGAACGAGTTATTCCTCTCATTGTTGACGCGCATGGTATCTTTGGGAATGTAAAAAGGGCGCGGCAGGCTCACGCGGGCCATGCGCAAGGGTCCGCCAGGGTCCTTGAAGGACGTGATGCCGCAGACTTGGCTGTTGCAGTAGAGAATCGTCTCACAGTGCCACAGGCTGACTTTACACCTGGATCGCAGCTTAATGACATCTTCGTACGCGTCCGGAGGTAGGCTGACGCGCTTTGATTCCTTGTGGCTGATCTTGCCTATGCGGACGCATAGGTTGCGTTGAACATCGCCAACCTCGCGGGCATGAAAAAGCTGGTCCTGCAGGGTGTGAGGCTGGATCTTGGCCTCGGTCCGTCGACGCTTGGTGGCGCGGTTGTCATCATTGTCGATGGGGGGGTCTCTAGCAGCAGCGGCCTTCTGAGCCGACGACTGAGAGTTTCCCATGCCTTGCAAGATGTTCCTCTGGAGAAAAGGGGTGCTGCGCTGACGCCGCGAGTGAGCCGTCATAGCTGGAAGAGGGGGACCATATGAGGTTTATAGAGGTTGAGTGCCGCTTGGTGCGCCGGAAAGTCTAAGTGTTGAACGGCTTCAGTCCACCCGGAGGCAGGCGCTGTCGCCCCTTACTTCGTCAAGCCCACTTTGACGGGGTGAGCCGGAGAAGAGGTCTCGTTGGCTTGTTCCAAGGCTCATTGAATGCGAGTGGTCTGCAGGTGACTTCCCATGGCAATGCGAAGTGAGGCGCACCCGTCAGAATATCCGTTCGGTCGATGGACGGCGACCGTTTGGGCTTTGTGACGGGAGAAAAATTTTGGCGGCGCGCAAAAGCAGGCGTTTGTGAGGTGCGTGAGAGAGGCGTTGTGAAAGCAATGCGATGGCGGATGGCCAAGATACGGGGTGGAACCCGGTAGAACGCGACTCGCGATTTTTGGCTGAGACAGGGGAAACAAGACCGAAGTACCTTACGTAGCCGCTTTGACGAGAAAGAAGAGTGTCAGAGAGAAGCGGGCTCGAAGCTAGAAAAAGTGAGTTCGAGTCCGGCGCGAAATGAACGTTGCGCGTCAAGAAGGTGGGAATAGTGGCGCTTTGGGAGAGAAGCCGGCGCAGGTTCTGGTCAAGTCAAGCTGGGAGAGAGCGACGTGTGAGCTGAAGCGCGTCGTTGATGGATGCCCTGGCCCAAGGGGAGTGGACGTGGACCAAACACCCCGGGGCCAGGGACAGTGAATTTGGGGTTGGGACTCGCTCACATTGTTGTCGCCCAGGGGCCAGTAGGCTGTTTCCACCCAGGAACAGGGAACAGCAATCAGCAAATGCCACTGGCGCCTTCCCGCTACGCTACCTAACAGGGGACTGATGGCAATCCGCAGCTTGCTGAACATTCAAAAGCAGCCACGGCACAGGATTGGCTGTTGAATGAGTTTAAAATGGGGCGGGACTCTCTCAGGCGAACGCGGCAGGCGTCCCGACGGTGCGGTGCTACAGCCAGGTCGAATTGGGCCTGGTTTGGTGTTCCCATTGGGAGAGGGTCTCCGTCTTGAAATTTTGTCTGAGGACGGGAGCTTTCAACGGCCAACTTCCCCCTCGATTTGCTCCAAAACAACGAACAGACATGAGTATGTCAAATCGATATACCGACTTCGGACGGAGCCCCTAACGATCGTCCATGACTAGGAACTCGCATTCCTTGATACTTTGACCTTCCAGGCCCTAAGAAAGGTGTAGGGCCGCGAAACATCCTATGGCCTACCTTACTTATTCTCACCTGGTCGGAATACTCAGTGCAAGGCACAATGGGAATGGGAGCCACGACTGACGACAGAAAGCTTCTGCAGCCACCTTCACACTGAGGTTTTGGCGACTTGCGCACGAGCCAGATGTTTGTGTGGAGCCAGGCATCTTTTCGGCAAGCGCCTGGGCAAGCGTGGCAGCCTTGAGAATGCTGCGCGCTAGTGCAAGGCTACAAGCTCTCACACTCTGTTGTGTTGGTTCGACTCGAGTGTCGCGCGCTCCTGCCCCACCACATCCGATTCCAACTCCAGTCGCCGGCAAAGGTGAATGTACCGCACCATCTCAAGACCGTTCTTCAAAGCCAAAACTCTTTCTTTCCTTCCCACCCCGATCTCGCTCCACCAGTCCCATCTCCCATCGTTGGCCTACACGCATTCTTCCCACCTTCGTAATTGCGTTGCAATCAATTACCACTTTTCGGCACTCCGATCCACTGGCGCATTCGCATTGTCGCAAACGTCATAGCCAGACGGCTTGAGGCGATGCGCCGACTCTGAATCTTGTTCTTTGCCTATTGTTAGGCCACCTTGCTCGACATAGCAATAGCTCTCACGCAAAGATCACCTCAGGTATTTGGTCTTGCCCTTGATCCTTGGTACCCAGCATCACCCTCAACGCCCACTAACATGTGCATCCTTGCGACACAGGCATACGCATCCTTGCGCCATGGCTTCCCAGCGGGCATCGAGCTCCCGCCGCAATTCGTCACGAGCCTCAAACCGTTCAACCTCCATTTCCTCTCAGATGCGGGTCACCAAACCTCGTGGTCGATCTGATTCCGCGAAAGAAGTACAATCCCTCCGATCGAGCACACGTACCCAGTCACGACCGCAATACCGTGAAAGCTCCGAGGACGATGAACCAATGGAGGAGGAAGAGGACGATTTCGAGGAGTCTAACCAGACGTCGCCCGCAGTCAGCCGCCGGAGCGCGCGTGCGGCTGCTTCCACCGGCGCCACTGCTGCATCAAAGGCGAGAGCAAATCGCGCGACTGCTAGGGAAAACAGAGCCGAGGGTGCTGGGCTAAAGAAAGTCGCCACTGGACGTATTGATGGAAAGACAGCCAGGAAGCGAGGCCGCCCGCCGAAGCCGAGAAGATCAACTCCTGAGGACGAATCATCCCCCGACGAGACTAACGAAGATGGATCCGACGATGAGCCCGATGGGGATGATGCGATGAAGTCTCCACCCACTTCTTCCCCAGCAAAAAGACGCCGTGGCAGGCCTTCTAAGAAGAAGGTCGGACGGCCTCCCAAGATCAACGCCACGCTTGCTGGGAAAACACCGCCCAGTGCATCGGAGATAGATAATTCCATCATACCGAACTGGTTAGACCCTCGCATGGAACACGCAATCTGGGTTCAGGTCTTTCGATATGCCGCTATATCTGGCGAAGAAGAGGATGTTCAAGATATCAACTGGCTACTCGCAACAGCTCGGGTATGTCGAGATTTTGTGGAACCTGCTCTGACAGTTCTTTACCGACGTCCGCCCGTCAAGGATGAGGTCAAGGCTCAAAGGCTTGCGGAGCTCCTCGAGAAACCGCCTTCCATGACGGCCATCAACTATCGAGCGAAAATTGAGGCACTCCATATCGATGTCCGGCTAGTGTCTTTGCAAAATCACACGCCTGCTACCAGCCTAATGCAAAGTCTGCCTCGTCTGTCTGAAGTGCTGCTGTCACATGGCTATGACCAAGCGCCTTACCGCAAGCTGAAAGAGCAAATCAAGTGGACTTACCCTGCTGACTTATGGAAAGCCTTCGAGCCATCGCCCACCGCAGACGATGAAGCTGGTGCCAAAACGAGCATCACGCGGCTCCAGAGCTGGCAGTGGAGCTCGAGACTCATGGACAGGGATTGGGAGGGAAGCCTTGTCAGAATGAAGGAAGTGCACCAAACACCAAGCTTTACCTCCCTGCGAAAGATCAAATTTGTCAACTACCAACTACCGTCAGTCAGACTCGACAAAGATCCGGATGATGACCCCGAGCTGGTTGCTGAAGATGAAAGATCTATGAAGCTCCTAGCCGAGTCTCTTACGGTATTGGACAATCTCGAGCATCTGGTCTTCGAATCTTCAACCATTGTCTGCACGGCATTTCTGCCCCTTCTTCCTATCAAGTTGAAGCGACTCGAGCTGGTAAATTGTGCAGAGGTAACGGCCGATAACCTCGGGGAGTTCCTGATCTCGAACGGCCATCAATTGGAAGCGCTGGTACTCAACCACAATCGTTCTTTGAGTCTAGCCTTTCTCACGGTGTTGGGGACTGCCTGCCCACACCTTCAGGAGCTACGGGCCAACTTCAAATACTTCAGTCTGTTGGAGACTGTCGATGACAACGAACCCTTTTACGATCATTTACTGCTCTCTGATCAAGTACCTAGCTGGCCATCGGCTCTCGAAACACTTCACTTGGAAAACCTTCGGAACTGGGACATGAACACCGCCAAAATGTTCCTCCATTCTTTGATAGACAGTGCCTCCGTACTGCCAATGCTCAGATATTTGTCTATCAAAGCCATGCTCGATATCCCTTGGCGGGAACGCAGTGACTTCCGCAAATCATGGCAGGAGAAGTTCGAAAAGGTCTTCCTGCGGCCAATGACGGATCCGGAGCCGAACTTTTCGCTGCGCATGCCGGCGGATGATGAGGCGGCGCCCGCAAAGCGCAGACCCAGGAAGGCTCCTGGAGAACCGACTCGTCGCAGCAACCGTGTCGTTCCAGATGCACCCGGGCGATCTTCACGCGGAAGCAGCTCGTCGAGAGGGCTCCGTACCAACAAGCAGAAGCCAAAATCCTATCGCGAGCCGGACAGCGACGAATTCGATTCCGAGGACGGAGATGATGCCGATGAGACCGTGGAGGAATCCGAGGACGATTCCGAGCAGGACACAAAAGAAACAGGAGACGCTGCTATCTCAGACGGCACATTCGTACAAGGCCTCTGTACTTTCGTCGACATCAATATCGACAACCAGAAGCCAAGAGAGCATCAGTACGGCATGGAGGACTTTCTTAACGACGAGCGTGACTTCGAGACCGACGATGAGTGGAATGGTGACATGGACTTTGAGTAGGACTACTAGCTCCCCGCCCGATCATCGTCATTTCCGAAGGCAGAGTAGTTTTATATGCATTGTATAGTCTCAGCAGTGTGACAATGCGACCCTGAGCGTATACTCTGTGGAGGATGGTTGTGAGGATGACTACTTACTTTGTTTATAAGGCTCGATTGGCTCTTGGGGCGTTTATGGGAATCTTAGGCTGAGAGGGACTCGCCTGGAAGGCTATACGGATTATACGTGGGCAAGATAATGCGTCACGACATGATCATATGGGAAGCTAGCAAGGATGTGCTTTCCATGGCATCTATTATTACCCCTACCTTGCGTGCTCGGATAGGTCAGATACAAAAATATTTGCTAAAGCAGGGAATAAAATTGTGTTTGCTGAATCCTACTCACTCACTACTTCAAGATGCTGCGATGTCCAACCAGGATCTCACCAAATGAGCGCTCGTTTTGCCATTCAAGTGCTATCTGATCTCGTGTATGTTTGTGTGTTAAGTCAAAAGAAGGGGTCATAAATGTTGACATTTTACCAGACGTCAGTCAGATAGAATAGCCCCTGCGCAACTGCGTAGCCAAGCCGGGCCCTGTCAAGACAACGTGTCGTTACGATCATGGAATGGGTATCAAGTGACTTAAATGCTATGACTATCGAGATACCCTCTCAAATCGTACATGCGCGGGTGAACTGATTGATGGTTCCCGCCGCTAATAATAGTACATCATCATCGTCAATCCCTTTCATCCACCAAAACTGTATTCCTCCGTTGAGAATGGGAAAATGAAAGCAAAACACATAGTGGCAGAAACCCTCCTCTCCATGAACTGTTCAACAGTTGCTGACGACCCCATCAGAACGCGGCACCTCCCAAGCCCTCTCCGGCCAAACTCTTGAGGCTCTGCTCACTAAGATCGACCCTCGTCCTCCATGCCTTGGACTCCATCTCAAGCTTATCCCATACCTGCAGGCTCTGGCGCAGCTTGTCCTGCTTAGCGTCAAGCTCCGCTCGTGCCTTCTCCTCTTCGCCCTTGAGCTTCTTGTAGTGCGGCTCGATCTCTCTGGTGATACCCGTAGTTGTCGGCAGTAAGGACGGGTCGATCTTGCCTCCCGGGATGAGAGGAGGGAGGGTAGAGAGCATACTCTGCGCCAGTGTGAGACGCTGGCCCTGGGCTCCGTGTTGGGACGAAGGCCCTGTGGGCGGGTTGAACGCCTTGGGTGCTGATGAGGTTGTTGGGGTGGCATTGGAGGGGTTGGCGCGCGGACCGGTTGGTATGGTCGATGGTCCGTTGCCGGTTGCAGAAGGGGATGTCGTGGGCACGGGAGTTTGACGAGGAGGAGGCGCGGCAGACCAAGAGCCTCTTCCACCACGGCCATTGTATCCGCCGCCGCGCGCAGGAGCTACATAACCTCGAGGGCCAGCGGGTGGGATCGTGGGACTCGTAGCGTCCGATCGGGAGGGAGGGGGCGGCACGCTCGGGGTCTGCGGGTGTCTAGGTGGCTGGACAACGGGTGAGCCGGCGGGCGCAGAGAAGTTTCGGGTCGCGGCAGGGCCGGTTGGAGGAGCACGCAGGGCCGCGGGGCCTCGGGGAGGCGTCTTTGCAACCGGCGAAGGGGCCGGCTCTTGGGGGGCAACAACGGCGGCGGCGGTAGGGGGGACGGCGGCAGGCTTCGAGTTCGAGGGGGGCGGCGGTGCTTCCCGCGCCGTCGCGGACGATGACGACGACGGTATGGCAGAAGCGCCGCCGGTCTGGAGGGGTGGTGTGGGGTCCCGCTCGCGCTCTCGCTCCCGTTCCCGCTGCTCCCGCTGTTCCCGCTCCCTCGATTGCGGCCGCGAACGTGCTCGTATGGAGGAGGGATGATGCGGTGACGACTTGCCTGAAGCTGATCGAGACGTGATGGCCGACGAGATGCCGGAATCTCGAGGCGGTGACGCTCGTCTGTAGGAGGATCCGAGGTATCTCTCGCCGCCGCGACGGCTCGTGCTACGAGATCGGGGTCGATAGCTGCCTCTAGCCGCCGGAGGAGGCGGTGATCTCCTCGGAGGAGTTCTGTCACGCGGGGGCCTGTCACGTCCACCAAACGGCGAGCGCGACCGTCTTCTAAAGGGAGCGGATGAGACTGGGCTCTGCGCAAAGGGGGGCAACGAGCGGTACCTGTCGTCCCGTCGATCAAGGTCCCTCTCCCTCTCCCTCTCCCTATCTCGATCGCGGTCGCGATCTCTGTCTCTGTCCCTGTTATCGCGGCGCGGGGATCTTGCGCGATCACTGCGCTCGTCTCGGATGGCGGGAGACCTGCCAATGGGACTGCGACGCCTTGACGGACTACGTCTGGGCGATGGCCGCCTCACAGGGCTTCGGGTTCTGTCCCGCCTCCGCCATGTGTCGCTCTGCGGGCGCGGATCTCTGTCTCTAGACCGGTCGCGTCGGTAGCGGTCACCGCTTCGAGACCTGCGGCGAGGAGATCTGCCAGGGACGTAGCTGTCGGAGGTCAAGGGGGGAGTGCGAGCGCGGTCTCTGTCGCGGTCTCTCTCCCTGTCTCTGTCTCGATCTCTGTCTCTGTCGCGATTGTCGCGGTCCCGATCACGGTCTCGGTCTCGGTCTCTGTCGCGGTTGTCGCGGTCACGATCGCGATCCCTGTCACGGTCACGGAGGGGGCTTCGGGCTCGTCGAGGAGAGCGATCTCCTCCTCCGCCCCTCTCCCCTCTAGGGAAGGGTCTCCAGGACTCGCCGGCGCCATACCTAGTGACCTCGCCGTCCTCGTACCTGTGATTTTATACGTTAGCAAGACTCTGAAGTTGAAGCTGTCAATGACGTCTTGGCGGGATGTCTTGGCGATAAAATTCAATGGGTAGGGCTGCGGAATCCATTCGCTCTCTGAGCATCTGCGCCCAACGTAACCAGCGTCGAGCGCGATACAGGAGGAAACAATAAGGCAGCTTTGATGACTTCATGTGCAGGCAGCCTATGGCAAAAATCCAGGCCAGTAGACCGGTTCGCCCAGAAGGCAGAAAACACAAGTCTGCGAGACCTGGGGATGTCGTTGACCAGTCGCTGGGGTCGACAGCCCGCAAAGTTGTGAACAACAAACAACAAGGGACTTACCTGCTTCGCCGATCGCGATCCATGGTCAATGATGCCTGATTGACGCGAAGGTGTTGTAGTTTGAGTAAAGACGCGCTCGCAACAGCTCGTGATAGCCGTGATGCGCGCGGTCGTGGTGTTGAGAGGGTCAGCTACCTCTACATGCGCCAACGCCGACGTCTGATGGAGCAGGGTTGCTGGCAAGCACATTGGATCGGCCCCTGAAAATTGAAAGGGTACCCACTTCGGACGCTGAGAACGGCGTTATCCATCTTCCTAGTCCGGATAAGACAATGTTGGCCAATGAAAGTCCGAGCGCTGCATGCACTTAACCCACATAGTCGTCCCGAGCGTAAGCCAATCACAGCTGCAGAATTCAACTGACAGCCAAGGATGTTAAGAGCGTCGCCGGACGATCAGCCAATCAACGACTTACAAGATGATACACCAAGAATGCGATGTGAAAGATTTCATTCTCACACAGAAGCACGTAGAAGGCAGCACAGTGTTACATGTCAGGGTTTATGGACACCAGAAATCTACGTCGTTGACTGCTGTCCTGCGCTCACAAAACTCCAGACAAATAACTTCCATGCTCACTTATCGTGTGCCCTCCCAGCCTGGAAGCTCCTGGTATCCTATCCGCCAAATGATGCTCTGCCGCCAGCCGTGACAATTGACAGAAGCTGTGACTGTGCCATCTGCCTCATCTCTTGTCCATTCACACCACAAAGATATTCCACCCAACCTAGTCGCCCACCCCTTAAACCTGTCATGTCATCTTCTCGTCGTCAGTTGTATCGCCACCTTGACGAGCCGCTAGCTTGTCTAACATCCACCTCTGAACTTGAGCTGCATGCGTCTGCATCATCTTATTGACACCACTCGTCTCGCTGCGGATAACAGTACCAAAGCGCCTCTTAGAAACTCGGCGAACTGTGTCCTCGCTGTCCCAACAGGGGTGGTCGTGAGACACGTAAATTTGCGAATGGTCCTTATACCACGTCGAAAGCTCGTTGTCCACGTCAGACTTAACTGGGCGCAGCATACCTTCCACAAAGCTTGCGACTCCAGCTATGCGTGACTTGCAGTCTGTGAAGGATAGTTAGCAATGATTACCGGGAAACCTCTTATTGAGGGTGCATACCTCGGCTCGTGAGGAGTTGTTTGACCCCATTGTAAGAACGGCCAACGCCCATGAGAATGATGTCGTTTGCGTCTTCGTAAAGCTGAATGTAGTTGTCCCAGAGATAGTTCAAGAGCTCCTGGAGTTCAGCAAGGAGCTCCTTGTCCGCTATCTTGGGGTTGTATGGATCCATATCCTCGTCCCGCACAACCTTGCTAGGGATGTTGACGTCCATCACCGCAATATCTTCATTGACAGCCCAATCAATGTATTGGGATACACTGTCGACAATCCATGCATTATGAAGCTCGAGGTGACGGTCGATGACGTCAGGCTGGGCGAGGAACTCTGGCGGATCGTGGATGATGACGAGCAGTTGGCGCGCAGATTGAATGTCGGGTGTCACCAAGACCTGGTTTTCGTACGATTTGAAGAGATGGTCCCTTTGGATGAATAGAGGAATCATCTGATGTCTTTGCGAGAGGTCCTGTCGTTGACCGAGTCTGACGTGGTCATGCAGTCTGGTGGCATTGAGATCCTGAATATCAGGAACGGGTATGATGCCAGGTCTCATGCACTCCCAGTACGGCGCCTGGTAGCTCTGTACCTTTGCCAGCACTCTTGCCGCATCCTTGTTGAGCATGGGTATGTCCATTTTTGGTGGGGGCTCTCCCATCAAGGTGCGAGCAACGGCGACGGCTGATGTAGAGATTGCTTGAAGGTTGTAACCTCCTTCCAAGCACACAGCAACTTTACCGTCCGCCAAAGACATCAGCATGTGCGTCATGTGGGCGTAGCAGGTAGGTGTCACAAAGCAGCCACCCAGTTCGTCCCCAGCGGCAGCATCAAAACCTGCCGATATGACAACCAGATCCGGGTTGAATTCCTTGGCGATGGGCATGATGATCTTCTGGAATGCGGCCATGTATTCGCCGTCGCCCATTCCCTGGTCATGCCATCCGATGTTGATGTTCTTGCCCAGGCCAGGCCCCGTGCCACAGTGCTCTAAGCCTCCGTCTGGGATATCTTGGTTGTCAGGCTTGCCAGGATAGAAGATTCCATTTTGATACACGTGAAGAGAAATATACAACACGTTGGGATCATCATAGAAGATGTTCTGAATCCCGTTGCCATGGTGGACATCCCAGTCTAGGATAAGGACTTTTCGGCAATCTGCGGGGTACTCCTGCTGGCAGATCTTGACAGCAACAGGTACGTTGTTGAAAAAGCAGAACCCCAGTGGTTGATCGTACTCTGCGTGGTGACCAGGCGGTCTGATGACGGCGAACGCATTCTTGACGTTTCCCTCGACCACATGTTTGCAAGTGTCAATGGCACCGCCGCAAGACAAAAGCGACGCTGTGAAAGTCAAGCTGCCGACGTAGAGAGAGGCTCGGCCTTGGTCGTACTGCTTGCTGGTTTCTCGCAGTGTTGCGTAGTCCATTCGGGACAGGTCTTCGACCCAGCGGTAGTGATCGGGTGTGTGGGTGGTCAGGATTTCTGCCTTGGTGGCTTCGCGCGCGCCAATCCTCCACATGTACTTGGTAGGGGTGTCTCTCAACACCTGAGCGACATTCGCCTCGGGGCCTGTGTAGACCAGGCCGGCTCTCTTGAACGCTTTGAAGATCTCCTCTATGCGACGAGGGTCTTCAGGGTGATGAGGGGTGGCGCCGAAGTCAGCATTAACATGCAATTTCATTCGGTCGTCGTAGCAACACGCCGTGGGTAGGAGACCGCGTCTGCGGGTCTGGTCGACGACGTCTACCTCCTCATCGTACTCTTCGTAATCCTCTTCTTCTTCCTCGTCAGATGGCGTCGGGTTTCCACTCTTCGGATCACCAGCCGCAGCCGAGGCGACACCGTTGGGGGTTGGCGTGTGATTTGATGGCCCGTCGTCACCGCCCATGACGACGTCTGGGTCGGCACCGTCCATGGTGCGAAGATGGGCTGGGTTGACTAGCCCCTAGGACTTTGGTCAACCTGATCTAGAACCAATCTTGAGGGGAATAAGAGGCGCAAGCAATATGGCGTGCGGTGAGAAATGCAAATCAACTTTTTCTCTCGTTGACTGCGTTGACGGTCTTCGCGCGCTGGAATAGACGTGATACGATCGATAGAGAAAAGCAGCCGGGCTCTATCTGAGGCGATACGTTTGAAGTATGAATCAGGCAGGCGCAGTCTCTCAAACTAAATTGAGAAAGCCTGTTATTGCGATTCCCAACAGAGAGACCGAATATCTAATGCAAGTCAGTATACAATGATGTACTTCAGGAACATGTGTGAGTGCGTGAGAGGCAGGAGACGTCTCGATAAACCAGAATATGAAGCATCATCCAGATTGGCGGTTCAGTAACTCTGGATAGACATATATGAGAGCACTGGGACCTCCGAGTGCCGCATTGCGGCTCTTCTTTCGCAAATTGGATGAAAGATGCTGACCAGGAAGGTGCCGTAAGAGACGTACAGTCTCCGCTGTTCACTCAGTCACGAAACGCCGCGCCGTGGCTGACCCTCACCTTTGTTCCTTCCTTCTATTGATGGGTAACATGCGCGATAACATCACTTACCAATCTTGGGTGGACAATGGCTGATGTCGAGGATGCGACAGAGAGGTCGAGGGGCTTGTTTGCTTGAGAACTGCCAGCAAGCGCAAGATGACCTACACCGGCGCGGCCCCGTTCTGTCAAGATTGCCGACTTAGACGAATCGAAGAAGTCTGGAAGGATAATCATAAATCCAGCGGCAGAATATGCGCAGCAGAGAGACGCTGTGTTGTTGCGCAAAGACCGTTGTATAGGAGGATTAATAGATGGATGGCCGGGTGTGAGTGAGAGCAAGATGGGAGGCTTGGGCCACTGACGAGGCGGGAGCTGGCCACAAGCCTGCCGCCTTGCAGGGTGCACCCGCCACAGCACAGCAGCATCCCTGTAACCGCAGCCTCGTACTAAGACACACCGTACACTAAGGTATGGAGCACCCATTTCAGGCAAGTTGGATCAGTGCACTCCCCAGGCCCCATCTTTACTCATTTCATCAGACACTTTCAAAATGACACGATATTCAAGTCATCGCAGCGCGCATGAGTGTAGCAGAGAAACACATGTATACTGCCAGAGTCTATCTCTGCTGAATCTAGTCTAAGTTATTGCCCAACACGCGCCGCGCGTACCGGTGGAAATGATCTCGCTCAGCAAGAGTTCGGCCATCATCTCCAGGAGGCGCCCAATCGCTGAGTGGCCGCTGAAAAGCTCCGGGTGCCGGGATCGCACCGTCATGACTACCGTCATTGTTGAGGCGATCCTCACATTCTTTGTTGACATCAACGATACCTCCCACAGTACTCAAGTCATCGACCTCGTAGAGCCACGGGCGCTCATCCACTACGGCCTGCACGGCTGCCTCGAGAGATTCTTGATCTCGAGAGAAGTTGGGGTGCCTAAGGTTCACATCCGTTACAAGACGCTTCCTAGGATAGTTGAACAGATTTTCAAAGTAAAACATGAGATCTCGCGGGTCGAGCTTTGCGTAGGTATCTACGATTCGCTCGCGAATGGTGTTCTCAATCATTCGATCTAAGGAGCTCATGTCTTGGATCTGCAGCTACGGTGTCAGCAATAGGCACAGAAGATCATTCAAGGAGTCGCATACAGGCTCCAGGTTTTGCTCTAGGTTTGGATAAACATAATGTCGCACAAGCTGCTTCACAGAGGTGAAAAGGTCTTTCAGCTCCATCAGCTCCGTCGAAGGGTAGAGTCTCATTTGGCTGATTCGTACGTCGTTGACAAATGCCTCAGGATGGCCACCTCTAGGTCGAGGAAGCTCGCCGTGAAAGTAAAAGGCGTACAGCCACCAGCGGTAGAGAGCCCTGCGGAATCTGAACTTTTCTGTATCCTTGAGTTGACGACAGTCTTCTGGGTTTGAAAACCAGTGAAGTTGAGGAAAAAGCTCTTCCCACCGTCTGACTACTAGGCAATACTTGAGCAAGGAGTCAAAATCACGGTCATTGACGGCGACTGATCGTGGGGCCGGTAGTGTAGTCGCAGACAGCGACTTGCCGTTATTGAGAATTCTGGTAAACAGAACCTGCTCGGGAGATGGCGCAGAATCCGAACGGATGCCACCCTGTGACAGAGTAACTCCTGACACGTCGCCTGGAAAGCGCCTGAACACTACTCGTCGGGGCTGGAAAGTGTCACCGTGCTGGCCTAAATCTTGATCCGATGCCGTGTAGACCTGGAGAAGCTCGTCAAATGGACTAAACTCCCGCTGTAAAACTGGTAGCAGAATGACTGCCCTGTTCTTCTTTAGCAGTCCATGGAACAGGGTGTTGACTTTTGCCAAAGAAAAGATGCTGCGAACGTCAAGTTGCTGGTAAATGTCGAAGATAATCTCAAGTGGAAGGCCCTCCAGACCCTCGAGTTTGCCGCCATCATCGGAAACCTTGCGCTCAGCATCCAACTGCAGCTGGGATGCAATAAACAGGGATGAGAACTTGGATGCCATCTCGAATACGTACCGCAGCGCGGAGTGGAGGTGATTCGTGGATTATGATGATGACGATGCTGTCTGATAGATGGCGAGGAGACGACTGAATTGTTCGGGGGCTCAACAAATCGCACAAGTCGTTCAGAATTCAGTGGCAGCATCGAAGCAGATACGACTAGACTGCTGAAACGAAGACGTTGGTGAACGGGGTTTCGCCTTAGCGTCTGGGGTGTGATTGAAGTAAGTGGTGATAAGGCGGATAACACCACAAAGATACACCGGTTGACGAAGAAAGCAATCGGATGAATTGAGGTAACAAATTGCTGTGAACTGCTGATCGAATGGGGTTGTTTCTCAAAAGTGAACTCGATGTGTCAGAGGCACAAACAGACGCCGTTGGCGGCAATGAGACGGTTGGATTCTGCTGGGACATTAGAACAAGACTACATCGTTCAGATGTGGTAGAGCTCACCGGTGATTTGCAGCATTATGCTTTGTGTGTGACCCTTTCGTTGGATCTTGGTGACCAGTATCCTGGGTCGCAATGATTGCAGACGGACGCCACAACCAGAAGGGCAGACGAGAGCTTATCGTCTCGTTGGCCGTCGTGAAAGAACCTTCTACCAGTAGACTCGAGTAAGGTCTAGCCAAGGAAATGAGATTAATAGAATAGAGGCGACGAAACCTCCGTCGAACCTCGCGGGCGAATCAATTCACCGGCGAGGTCTAAGATCGAATGGCCTATTTTCTAACCACCCCGGCGTTGGGGCTATCAAGGACGGCGAGGACGCGGACTGGCATTGTTTACCTCGATGGAGAGGCTGTCATCGATGTAGGCCAATGTGCTTCCCGATAAGCCTTGCCTAGGTAGTTAAGGGCCGCGGTGTGGGAAGATCAAGTGCGACTCGAAGATGCGAGAGCAAAGGAGTCAAAGGCAACGGACGGAGGTTGGACGCGACGGTGACGCAGAGGACATGCAGGTCGCCCCTGCCTGCTGACCTAAACGTCGGCCCGGAGTGACTCTAGAAGGCAGGTACGGTTCATAGTGGGTTCCCGCCCCTGGCTGGCGTCAGCGCCAATTGACGGGGGTGTTTTATCGCTATCAGTGCTTGTAGCTTGGGCACCTTATTATGAGACTCACCGGCCAATCACTGCAAACTTTGGACTAACACAGTCCTGAAATCATCAAGACTTCCAGTCGTTGTGACAACTAGTTTACAAAACAAACAACTTTTTTCCCATTCCGCAATCATTCCCAAGAAGAAGGTGGATATCTCATTATTAAGCGAACAAAGTCTTGGTGTCCAGCTCATCCTTGGCCGCCGGCTTGCCTCCTGTAGATCGAAGACCAAGGTCACCCTTCTTGGACATCCGCTCGACAACCTTCTCAGCCCTCGCCGTGTGACGGACCGCCTTCTTCCTTCTCATATCAGACCTGACCAGGTTGGGGCTGACATACTCCTTGTTTTCGAAGATTTTTGGCCCTCCAAAAGCCCCCTCCAACTGCGTGCGCGCAAACGATATCAGCTTTGCACTTCTCTAACTGTATTCGGGACGTTGTCAACTTACAATGACGACAGGCGTGAGGGTGAAGCGGGGGCCGATTTCTTGCAGAGAGGTGGAAATCGTCTTCCCACCCTTGGTCACAGTCTTTTCTCCATCGTCTTCCTGGCCCTCCTTCTCCTGGATCTCGTAGTTCCGGACCCAGATCTGCAATTACGTTAGTCAAGATGACGCAAGTTCTCGGCGGGCAGATCTCACCTTGCCATCCAGCACCGAGAAGCTCATTACACGATCAATGAACGGCTTGGCCTTTCTCGCCCCAGGAGGCACTCCGAAAGCAGCAATGAACATTTTCTTCATCACTTTTGCCATGTTGTCAGTCCGGAGCACCCAAAAGCAAGGAGCTAAACATACACTGCAAATGAGCATCATTCTCAAACGCTTGGTCAAAGCTAAGTACTCTGTCAGTCGTTGTGGGACGAGGAGATGGTTGCCGAGGGGAGAGGGGGGGAGAACATACGACAAAATCGGCCTTGAACCACGGAGGCAGTTTCCTTTCGACGATATTAGCATGATCCCACCTTAGTATGCTATGTAGTGATCTTCCATGCGCCTCAAATGTGGGCAGAATGGCAAGAGAACAGAGGGGCGTAGGAAAATATTCAACAGCATGAGTTCATACCTGGGAAGTTGAGTTCTTCCATCGTGTGAACTAGAAGCATGTCAGTTGCCGCCTCGGACCTGATTTAGACAGCAAACATACTGTTCTGAACATGGAACTTGATACTGCATCCGTTGCCGCTTCTTGCCATCCAGAGGTAAAGATCCTTGTGCTTTCTTGCTTCGAAGAAGACGATGTTGTTGCAGTTGTACCTAGAGAGGTATTGTCAGCGTTCGTTGCCCCGGCGCACGTTCGGAAAGCAGGTCGCATACAACTCAGCCAGCTCATTGAGTCCGTTGAGGTTTCCCTTCTTGTCATATTTCACATCTCTAGCCCAAGCTTAGCCCAAAATTCCAGTTGCATAGATGATCCGTGCCGAATTTACCTCTTTCCGTGGGGCATCAGCGTCGCCAAGTCGTTGAGCAGGTGTCGGTGTCTAGACAGTCAAGGATCAGCAAGTGCTCAGATGACATCCAGAGGGTGTAATGTATCTTTGAACTTGCCTGTACGTCACGCCTCTGCTTGAAAGCAGCAGGACACGCTGCTTGTTGACGCTCTTCACAGCTCCATCTACCGGCGCTGCCTCCTTCTGGTCGGTTCTCTTCGACAAGCTCTTGTAGACGGCCGCCATTTTGACTGCAGTTGTGTCGAAGGATCTATATTCAAGGGGTTGAGTTCGGTTCGAGGAGCTTGCTTGTTGGTGCAAAACCGTCGAGACGATCGCGATCGCAGATACGAGGAAGATCAACCGCGTCGCTGCGAGGGAGGGGCAATCGGACGATGAAAAGGGATTCCGGCTCAGAAAAATTCGGTTCTTTAGTCGCAAAGTCCTTCCAAAGCTCCCCGTAAAGTTCTGGCGGCGTGAGAGACAAATCGCGGTCGCAAAGCCTTCTGAGAGTTAGCAGGTAGGGTAGCAGAAAGCTGTATTCAACTCGTTCTTCGATCTTTGCGACCCAGACTTTTTTTTTTTTTTTTTTTGCCGGAGGCTACCTTTCTCCGACAGATAAGGCTTATCGCTGGTGGCCGAGCGGGGCGGGGGTGTACCCCCCTGCTTCACCTCGCCTCAGCAAATGCGAGGAGCGCTAGACTACCTGTGGGAAAGGGTGCGCTTCGCGCCAGGAGACCGAGCGGGCTGCACCTGGGGGGGAAGAAAGTTTGTGGATCGCAGCAGCTTGCAGCCCACTTCCGTTCATTGTGCGTGCTGTCATTGCTACCTACCTACGTACAAGATGCAATGGCAAGATTCTATTCGACTGTACGGAACCCTTGGTGTTCCTTCGCATTGTGAGTGCTCCAGTAACTGGTTCTTTACAGACCTATGGCGGCTCAGGGGGAGCATTTAGGAACTGTGAGGATCGCAATGTCAAGTCATGGCACATGCCAGTCAGTACTGTGGGTGTGGGCAGGGTACGTCAGAACAGGCTGTAGTGTACAAAATGAGTATCCATCCCCCTTCAAGCTCACGCGGCCAAAGACGCGACCCATGCGTCCCTTGCAATATCGTGAACCCAGGCTCTGCTGTTCGGTGTGCGTTCCGTTACAAGGAGGCGTAGAAGCAAGCGGTAGCGCCGTGCAACGATCGATGTCTTCGACCCCCCATCTCACATCAGGAAGCATACGGAGAGCAACCCCAAGGCATTAAGATGGATTCATTCAACTACGTAAGCATGGCAGAGCGATCGTCAGAAACGTCAAATCCCAGACAGGCCGCACTGAGCCGTATAACGGACAAAAAAGGAAAGGCCGAGACTGTACTCCGTCCCCTCGGAAATCATAAAAAGACTCGTTGGATTCCTAGTCATTCCTCGATGCAACAACCCCTCCTTGACCAAGTGACGTACAGATTCCGGGGCATATAAGAGACGCCATGATATCGACCGTAGCAGCCCTGCGAAAGGCCGTGAAGAAGGAAGTTTCCAGGGGTGGGGGGCAAGATGCCTAACAGCACTTGCCGCTCTTCTCTGCGCTGTCATCCGCGGGCTTGCTGAGTGCGATGCTGGGACCGGTTCCGATCGAGGCCTGGGCGCCGTCGCCCGAGTCGAGGGCTTTGCTCGAAACGATTCGGTAAATTTCTGTAGGAAGAAAGGAGCCATGTCAGAACGCGGGTCAATTCAGGGGGTGGGTGTTTTGTAGTTCATTTGCGTGGGTGGGGGCAAAGCAACGCACCGGTCAAGATGTTCTGGAATGCGAGCTCGACGTTGCTGGCATCGAGGGCAGACGTCTCAATGAAGGAGAGGTGGTTCTCGCCTAAGACTCATGTCAGCCAACCAGGGGTTCACGATGCGTTTCTTGGTCGTTCACGGCAACGTACTGGCAAAGGACTTAGCCTCCTCTGTGGGCACGGCTCGCAGGTGCCGCAAATCGCTCTTGTTTCCGACAAGCATAATGACGATGTTTGCGTCGGCGTGATCCCGCAGCTCCTTCAGCCATCGCGTGACGTTCTCGTATGTCTGGTGCTTGCTGATGTCGTAGACAAGGAGGGCGCCGACAGCTCCTCTGTAGTAGGCGGAGGTAATGGCGCGGTATCGCTCCTGGCCGGCGGTATCCCAAATCTGTGCCTTGATCGTCTTGGAGTCGACTTGAATGGATCTGGTAGCGAACTCGACGCCGATTGTCGACTTGGAGTCCAGGTTGAACTCATTGCGGGTGAATCGACTGAGAAGGTTGGACTTTCCGACGCCGGAGTCTCCAATCAAGACCACTAGAAGGGGTGAAATGTCAGCTTGCTACTCGGAGGCGTCGTGGCCATTTCGCGATGGGATCGGGAGGTCGTGTGGTCGTCGGCGCACCTTTGAAGAGGAACTGCGAAGGCGACAGGTTAGCGCAAGGAGGGGGAAGAGAGTTAGAGGGAGAGAGGGGTGAGTGGCAGTCCAAGGGGTCCAAGGGGACGATGGACGATTACGGATGGCAGAACTCACGTCATATTCGTCGTTGGCCATGTTGACGGTTTGGATGCGATGCGGTGGACGAGTGCTGGAGATGTAGAATAGTTGGTAATGCGAAACCAGGACTCTGCGGCTCGATGGAGGTGTGCGCGGCCTCCAGAGATAAAGCAGTTGAGTTGAGGCGAAGGCAAGGTGTACGGGCCTAGAACTGAACCAGAACAGAACACTGGAGAGTAGGTACCTAGAAAAGGTGGACTGTGCAGGTTGGTCTAGGTGCAGGTGCAGGTGCAGGTGTAGGTAGGAGCGTGGAGGTGAGGCAGCAAAGGTTGCTGGATGATGGTGTCGGCGCAGCAGCTTTGGGTCACTGGGATTGGCTGGGGCTGGGTACTGGAGGTTGTCAGCCACTAAAGGGAAAGTTGGGCAAAGGGGGAAAGGGACGGGGCAGCGCTGAAAAGGGCTGCGGTGTCCACCAAGGCATGGAGCAGACAGAACACCGGGGCGCTCGAGGAATCAGGGAGGCTGCTGTAGCACAAAAGCACCTTTGTGAGACGGAAGAAGATGTCTAAGCGAAGCAATGGGATATAATGTATCTTCAGGCTTACAAGTCCCTCAAATAGACTGACCGGGGGAGAAGAAAGACGAACAGCGGCGATGTTTACCCAGGTATTTCAAAGAGAACAAGGCATTGCAGGTGACGTTGTCAACATCATCAATGAGGAGCTCCCTGCGTACCTACCTACCTATGTAGAATCATGCCCGGGCTGTGGAGAGGGGGATTGGCCAGGAAGAAAGGTCACTCCATCTCTTTGCACGACGACGACCTTCTTAGCTACAATGCCTTCCATCCGCACGTAGGTGCCTATTCAGATTCCCTGGTTCTTTGCCTGCCTTCATCAGCGTCGAAGGGGGATCCTCCACGTTCCGGAAAGACAACCCGCTGAGCCACACCACCGCAGAACATGCACCAACCACCAGCCGTCATCTGTCTGTTTCTCCCTCTCCGTCCCGTCTGGCTGCCTAAGAACCTGTTTAAGGTATCTGAGATATGGTCAAATGCAGTGTCCATGATGGGATTCCGCCGTCGGTATCCGGAAGTGTCGCGTTTCATATCCAGGATCACGTGTGCCGAACCCGTGGCCCGATCTGAGAAACGTCTTCCCTGCCCGCACCGGAGCTTGGTGTACTTATACTTACTCCAATGCTTCGCATCACATCTCACACTCTGACGTCTTCTATGAGGTAAGACGAGAAACGTAGGCAAGGCGGCAGTGCTCTGATAGCGCCGGATGACCTTCGTAGAGCCACAAACCTGGTTGGGCGACTGAGGTGATGCTCTTCTATTCGGATGCAGAACTATCTCGCAAATAGGTCGTCTCTACCTGTAAGCTTGCTTCCCCGCATGTTCGCGAGCTGGGATAGTAACAGACTTGTTTCCGTCGACATGCCCGCAGGTGATCATCAAAAGAGCCGAGAGACTCGGATTACACAAATCATATGGGTAAGGTCCCCTGTTTTGACTGCTTTCTCATGCTCCAAAACATGCCATGATGTTTGCATGCCACTGCCTACCTATCTGTCCTTGGTAAGTAATTGCCACTTGAGACAAAAAAAAAAAAAAAAAAAAAAAAACCCACCCAGCCGGCGTTGAAAAGAACATGTCGACCAGACCAGGAACTTGGGGTTAAACAACTTTAAAGCTCTCTACGTCAATGAGGTAGCACGATCCGTCGAGCTCTTGTTCGTATAAGTACCTAGCTACCGAGTAGCATGGGGAAGATTGCGCTTTCCCGTTAAGATGGCACTTGTCAGGCCCCTCCTTCTTCCTTGGGCCCCATCAGACCCGGCGACAGAAAGCACGGGCCAAAAGCCTCTGTGCGTATCGTCCCTGCCTCATCTCAATAACCGACATCCTCACTCAGATAAGTACGGCTCAACGCGAGATACCTTGGACTTTAAGGGCTGCTCTCATCAGCACCCGTTTGTTTATTTCTCCAGACTCGCACACATATCCAACCTCACTCAAACGGTCAACCCCACGACGAACGATACTCGCCGGTAAGTGAACGATTTGTAACGGCTCATCCGGTGACATTTCCGGGGCAGTCTCATCGACGTTTCCTTTTTCCTACGCGATGAAGAGAAATCACAAAGTCTTAACACACCCCCAGGACTCCTGCTGTCAACTTTTCCATCTTTTCGCCACACTGCGTCTGGTTAGCCGTCTTTTCTCATTGGGATCTTCGATTTTCTGGCCTTTCAATCACACTCGTTGCGCTATTCTCAACAAACGAGGTCCTGCAAGTCTGTCAACTCAGCTTGCATTACGCACGTGTGCCAACGCAACCATCCACCCGACCAAAGCGCTTTTTCCGTTTCGAAGATGCGATGAATTCCGTGCCCTGAATTCGCAATGGGTACTACGGGCTTGTTTGTGAACGAGGCCTCCCCTCGACCGCAGAGCAGCCCCATCAAGCAAGACGACGAAGACGACGACGACATCTCCATCACGTCCTCATTAGAATCACAACATGATTCGGACGAGGAATGGTCGGTGGAACAGATTCTCTACCAAACGACTGAGGATGGTAAAGAATATTATTTGGTAGAATGGACAGGATATCCTCTTGAGAGAGCCACGTGGGAGCCGCCTGAAAACGCGTCAAGCATTTTGCTGGACGAGTGGAAAGCGACGCAAGAAAAGCAAAGACGTGGCGACGAGCCAGAGTTCGACATCAAGGGCTGGTACGAGCTTTGTGAGGACTTCCAGAGGAATCGTTTCGACCGGCATCAAGAACGCAATCGCCTACGCATTCGGCGCAGCCTACGGCCTACTCTATGGGAAGGGGAATCAAAAGAGGACTACTACTCCAGCGACGACGATGTCAGTCAAGACGATTTCAACGACATTCTCCCTCCTCCGAAAACATCAAAACGGCAGATCGATCAAGCTCTCCCTTCGATCGAGGACCGGCCCAAACAGTCGCTAAAGCAAGCAGCCGAGAGAAATGCATCCCTTCCTCGCAAACGGGCCTCATCAGGAGAAAAGTCAAAGTCACCGACCAAACAGAAGTCGCCCGCATTGGCGTCGCAACGTCCGCCGACAGCATCCGCTGTATCAAAACCGACTGGGTATCAAGGCACTGCAAGGAAACCCACAGTGACAAGAGTTTCCAGTACCAAGTCAACCGGAAGCCTCACAACCCTCGCTTCAAAATTCTCGAAGCCTGCCAAGACGGCCAAAAAGACTCAACCGGGCGCGAGAACAATGGTGAAGGCCGCAGGCAATATATTCACAAGCGGGAAGCCCATTCGCGTGCGATCCCGATTGAGTGACAATGCGGCCGACACGAATCAATCCCCCCGCGCCTTCACCAACCACCGTATCAGAAGGAAAGCTGAATTGCAAGGACGGGACAAGGCTGATCAAGCGCCGCCTATTATTCCGTCTACGCTATTCAGCATCAGCGGCGGTCCTCCACCTCAGTCCAACACCAGCAACGCAACCGCCAAGCCTAAATCAGTGTTGAAGCGCCCAGCTGATGACCTTGCCCCCAGGTCTGCGAGTGAGTCGAGCATCACGGCATCGGAAGCGGTTCCCTCAACTTCAGAGCAGTCGCAGCCATCGCGTCCGCCAGCGAAGAAGAGGAAATCTGTTCAGTGGGACCCTCAAATCCCTTTTACTGATGAGCCTGAGGACATGGACGTTAATAGTTCTCCAACTAGCCGACCAAAACGGCTCAAGTCTCCCCCTCAACCAACCACATCTCATCAACCCCAGCCTCTCGAGCCTCAACAAGTGCAGCCTACTCTAAAGAAGCTGTCTATCGCGGACTATCAAAACAGAGGGAAAACGTTTATGCACAGCTTGGACAAGAACATTGAGATGGGACCAAGAGGAAGCAAACAAATTCAGGTGACCTTCGATAATCTCCGCATCGGTCCTGAGAAATGGTACTCTGAAGTGGAGGCACAAGACATCCTGCAATTCTCCACCACCTTCCACGTTCGCATATTTGTTGCACAACGCCCAGTTCTCTTTGAGCGAGTTTTATCTCAGGGAGCTGTGAAGGCAATATCGTCCGAAGGGGAAGGCGCGATCAAAAGCGCTGCTGAAAAACTTAAAGTGGGATCTTTCGGGGCCGCATGCCTACATGAGGATTTTTCCATCATTGTTTATCCTGCGAGCTGTGACGAATGGAACTCTGCCATGAAAGAGGTCGATGACCTGAACTACGAATCAAGCCCGTCTGACGTCGCCCTCAGGTATCTCATATACAAACCACATCACAAACCTATCCCGGAACAGAGGCCCATTGCGTCGAGCTTGACAGACAAGCGCGCGTCAATTCTACAAACCCTGCTTGGCCTCGACTACCATCGGCTCATGCCAACTGGCTTGAAGGACGTACGCCATAACTTCTATTTGGCATTTCCCCCATCCAGAGAAGCAATGCTCGATACTGTAAGCGAGTGGCTTCATATGGAAAATCCGCACTGCCGCGTCTTTTCGTCAAAGACATCAGGCGACTGGAGAGCCTTCATAGATCCAAAGATTGCGAACCATGGCGTTGTCATATTCCACGAAACAACCGTCGACGTGATCCATCGTTATCCCAGCATTTTGAAGCTTCTCGTCAACAAAAAGCCCGCTCACACGTTCTGGTGCCTCGGCGAGTCTCTTCGACTGCGTCCAGCGTATCCGTCCATTCGTTCTGCACACGACATAACCGAGGTCGGTGCGATTGAACTAACAAGACTGTTTCCGCACGGTAGCGCGATCCTCGTCACCCCGAGCTTCCTCGTCGCTGAGCCGCAGCGTGCCTTGCAACTCTTTGACTGGTACAGGAAGACACATGCAAAGCCTAGTGCCAATACGAAGATCGTGGCAGCCGCAAGTCTATCCAAGTTTCTTCAAGGTATTGCGTTGGACAGGGCGGACCAGATGAGGAGCATGCTAGCCGGAGGCAGTACACAAGACTCCGTAGAGAAAGCAGGACTTGGCTATGATGATTGTATGGCTCGCTTTGAGACCTGGACAGCGGTCGAAAGTTTCCGGCAATCTTTCATGGAAAGCATTGAGGCTGACGAACAGCTCGAGTCGATCATTTTTGCTCCAGAATGTATCGACGCCAACGACGAGCAAAGCTTGGTGAACTGGTTCGGCTGTTGGTCACAGACTCGATACGACCAGTTCCGGAAATTCTTCGTGCTCGGGACTGACCGCCGCCTCGAAGCCCGACACAGCATCAAATACGAAGATCTCCCTCTTTACTCGCCCGGAACGGATCGCGATCTGGCTGCTGAGGGTGAGCCGAACCCAGCAGCACAACCTGGAGCTGACCCTAGCAGCGTGGACCGTTTACTGCCCATGGGGACTACAAGACTGGCCTCTTGGGACCCTCGCTCGATAACTCCCTTTCTAATGGATCTTTCGAAGCGCATGGGCAATATTAGGACCGGCAAACCCCCGAAGATCATCGCCAAAGCTTACGGCTTCACGGTCGGCTATTATCAAGATGTCGAGGCAACGGCCGACTCTTTCAGGGACTTCTACCGAGAGTTGAAAACATACAAGCAGTGGCTCGAGTTTCCGTGGCCGTTCTACTCCAAGATGGCTCCAGTCCACGCGCCCAAACACACGCCCGAGCTTAATGTACCAAAGCTGTTCAACACCTACATTTCACTGTTCTATACTCCTCAAGGACAGGTCGCAGAACATAAGTGGGAGGGTCGACATCCCTGGATCGCAGTTTATCGACCAGAGCACCCAACCATCAGACCTTGGGAAGGTTCGGAAATTGTCATTTGGGATGTTTCGGCCAGGATCAATTTCCCAACTGAAAGCCAAATACCAATTTCTCGATTGAATCACGCTCAGCGACGCTTGATTGAATTTGTGGAGGAGCATGGCAGACTCAACAATCCAGATCTCCCGCTTACCAGAGTCTGGCTTGGGGGTGAACAACCGTCTGGAGACATTCTCCCACTCGACGCGACTCTGGATGCCTTGGAGACCATGTGCATGAATCCCGACCAAGCCACGATGCCCGAGGAGAAAGACCTGATAGAGAATGGTTTCCGTCCGGTTGTGTTGCGGGCTCAGAATGATGCACAAGCCCACACCGGTTCCCCCAGCGACATGGAACTAGACCCGACTGAAGATCTGTTTGCCGAGGAAGATGACCCCAAAAGCAAGACCATCTTTCATCCGCCTCGTAGCCCGAGGCCGATCCGAGCGAGTCGTTGCGAGAACCTGCTGTTCAAATGGGTCAAGGACGTAGCAAGGCGAGACCCATCACGGTCGGTATTCTCGTACACGTTCACGCCATCCGTGGAGTGGTACGAGAGACAGCAACTAGCGGAGAATCGCAACTTCGAACACATCTACGTTGGCTCATGGAAGAATATCTTTGACTGGTTGCGAATCCCCGAGGAAACTACGTACAAACGCATCCAGGACAGAAAGGAGACATCAGAGGATGGTAGGAGGTTATAGTATGGATCCGGCAGAAAGGGATCATGGGGGTTTGGGAACGCGCGCAGCGAGGCGTGTAACTCTTGCCTCACATGGAGACGGAACATGGTTTTGTACGAATATTGTATCTGAACACCTATGGACAATGTCCACACAGCTGAGATAGCTACATTGCACAGAGCATTAGGGCTCCTGAATCAAGACAAAGTTGGCATAACAAAGGGGCATAGAATTAGAAAGTTGCGCCAGAGCCAACCCATGACAAATTACAGAGCAGAACACAACTAATCATACTACGGCACTCAGCGGCTCTCTTTCCAGCGTTTGTTCGAGTGTATGAGGTCCCCCTTGGTGGCTGACGACTGACGACGCTTCATTCACATGCCGAGCCCTGACATTTTGCTCGCCGCTCCACATACATACGGATAGACACCGCGCTTTTATCTCCATCTTTGAAAATGTAGGATTACTCCCTACCTGACGGAGGCGGGGAAGTTCCTTGTACTGAGCAACACACCCTTGATACGTCGGATGTTGTCCTTGGCCTTTTTGGTCTCGTCATCAGGCTCGTTGGAGCGGAAGCCGTAAAGACCGCCCGTGAACTCCTTAGGTGCTGGATACGCCAGCTGCATAAGATCATCCTTGAGCAAGTCCATCTCAGACTTGACGTGCGCGAGATCCTCCGCTTCGGCGATGCATTTATCTTTGATCTCTGTCGCATGTTGCGCAAGGCTCTTCACCTTCGCGTCGGCGGTAGCATTGTTCCCTTGTCCAGCTAAACTGGTGCCCCATCTTCCATTCTTCTGGTCCATGTAGGAGCCTAGTGGTGGCGTCGGGGGGTTGGACGTCTGGGTGCCGATGTCGCGGTGGAACATTTCTGAAGGATCCTCGACGTCCGGGTCGCTGCTTGTGCCGTCGTCCTTTGGTGCCTCGGCGCCGGTCTTCTTGGGGGCGGGGATCTCGGAGACGGTGCTTTCGAGTTTCTCGATAATGGCCGACAGCTTCTTGTTGGTTGCATCGTGGAGCTCTGTGCGGGCTTCGTTGAGGTTCTCGACCATAGGGGCGACGAGGAACTTGCTTGTGCCGTATAGAAGGGTTGAAATGCCGGCAAAGGCGTAAAGGGTGTTCAAGATGCCATTTGCTGTGACTAGTGGTGGTGGGCGGGTTGGTTTGGTGAGGAATTCGGGGTATGTAACAACGGGGGGGTTATCGTTTGTTCTTGGAAGAGAGATCTCGTTTTGTGTGGTAGCGGGTGCGGGAGTAGGAGCGTGCGGCTCGGGTGTTGGGATCGTTGCTGGCTCGGCTTCAACGGGTTCTGTTCGCGCAGTCTGGGCATGTTAGTCGCTATGCGACGGGCAAGGAGTGAAAAGCGAGGTTTACCTGTTGCGCTGGTTCTGGTGCTGAACCGCTGCCCAGTAGCTCCTCTATCTCTGCAGGCTCCAGCCCCTTGCCCCTGAGAAACTCTTCCTTCTTTTCTCTTGGTGCGTCCTTTATTTCGTCGTCCTGAAGGAAGCGCCGCGCGACCTCGAGCTTGTCATCGGTAGGGGTATCCTCTTGGGATTGTTGCGATGCAGGCTCAGACTCAACATCCAGCTGAGGCTCGCTCTGTTGTTGTTCGCGCTGCCAGGCAGGAATGCCTGACGAGCTGCCGCTGTCATCAGAGTCGCTCATGTTCGATGATTCTACAAGCTCAGCGGAAGTAAGAAATTGCCAACGTTGGGGACGGCGCGAGGTCAATCACCGGAAAGCAGCCGGTCTGATTCTCCGTAGGTGGTGAATAACATCGGCGTTCGGGACCTATGACCACATGCCTCGGCTGGGAGTACCGCGAAAACGGAGAGGTTGGTACAAGGAAACGTTCATTACGGGCACCTGTAGCCGACCAAAACGCGACCCAGGAGCCCGTCTGGCTTGTTACGGCGGGACACCGTTAAGCTGCAGCGCGTCTGGGGTGGCGGGATGTGGGGCATCACTATGCACGGTGCCCATGGTATCCACACATTACGGGTCTCCGTTTTCAACTTCCGGTGCTCCAGCGGACTTCAGCGCCTGTTGCAGAGTGAAGCTTGCCTCGCGCTGAACTCAAGGTGAGCCTGGTGAAAAGTGCAATACCACGCCAGAGGGTTGGATATCGAAGCCATCTCATTCTTATCCGTCTCATCTATACAACGAGTACTCCGTTCATCGTTCGAGGTATCTATTGTTTCAGCAACCCAGGACATCACCCGATTTGGTCGCTCTCCTGTCACCGACGATCTCTGACCATTCCGCTCGACGCTTTGCTTCACCGACCGAGCGATTGGCAGACCCAGCAACCAATTCCAGCCACGGTCAATCAAGGTAAGCTCTCATCTGCTGCGTTACAACCCTTCGAAAGAGGACCTGCAGCGAGTGGATTCGCTAAAGGGGACAGACTCTCGAAGCGCGCAAGACATTGAGGCGTTGAGAAGAGGGAGAGAGAAACGCAGAGTAGCGACGCGGGAGGCGACACGAGATCCAATAGCCAGAAAGTCTCAGTTCAGGGGGTCCTGTTTTCTGCCCATCTTGGCCTGGTTCACAGCCACCGCTTCTTACTTTACTGCTCTGTACCTTGCCTTGTCGTGCTTGGGGTCCTGCTCCGAGAGGCGATAGGCCACCAAAGGGGAAGAAGGGCGAATTATCCCACTTGCCGCTGCGCGTATTCTGCGGCTAGCCGTCGTCTATCATCTATCCCGGGAAGGGGTATCAACAATCGGTAAGCCATCATCTCTATCGCAATTGCGACATTTGTTTCGACTTGAGCCTTTTCTCTGCGCTGCATCTACTGTCAACACCACCTCTTCATCACATATCACATCGTTCTTGAGGCGAGTTTGCCAACTCAAGTGAGGCAAACAAACGGCAAATTACCTCGAGGCCCAAAACCAACATCTGCAAGGAGAGCAAGGTACACGCACGGCACTCTGCGCGCCAAGAATGCAACTTGATTTGATCCAGAGAGGTTGAGGGAAAGTAGCCGGCCAGCAGAAGCAAAAAACAAGGCAAAAAAAAACAAAAAAGCGCCCGCACGTGGACGGTCTAAAAAAAAAAAAGGTGTAAACTTACCGCAAGTCGCACGCTTTACTAACTTCCATGCATCTCGGCCTGCCACTGCTACCGCTGCTACAGACGTTGCCTTACCTCATCTCCCGTATCTAGGGGATCAGATTCCTAGCAGCAGTGCCACCTCACCTTTAACCCTTCCTTGTCTGTACTTCCGCCCCCCGAGCTTACCTTATTTCAACCTCCCACGTTCGCAATCTTGGGAAAATCCCCCACCGATCGTCCCAAAAACACAACCGTTGCATGCCTACCCCCAAAATCCTTTCTCCCTCACACACTTCACCCAGCCCGCAAGCGCAACAACACTCACATTGAGCCACATCCCCCGGTGCCAAGCAATCCGCAAACGCGCTTCATATATCCTTGACCATATCACACAATGGCTTCTCGACCGCGCCGCTCAGCGGCCAAGAAGGCTTCCGAAGCACTCGTTGACTGGGCCGACAGCGAACGAAGCAGCAATATGTCCACCCGAGCTCGCCGCTCAGAGGGTCGCACCTCCGGTGTGTCTCGCGGCCCGCCCTCGTCGCCGGGCAGTGAGCACCTCAACCTTACCGTCAAAGTTCCCGCGAATAAGCTTCGTGAGGCAACCAGCAGAGGCAGGAATTCCACCGGAAACAGCATCTCTGTAAACAGCCGGGGCTCGTTTGGAGGCAGCGAGATCATTGCTGGAAAACGCAACCGTGGTCCCAAGAAGAGCTACGTAGTTGAGTCCGACAGTGAGGAGGAAGAGGATGAGGACGAGGAGATGGAGGACCCCAACGATGAGGACGCTGATGGCGATGAGGACGACATGGATGTCGACGCCGAGGGCGAAGACGATGCCGATGGCGACGCTGACATGGACACCCCTGCGGCTCCCACAATCAAAATCTCATTGCCGAAAGCTGGTAAGGTTACGCCTCGGCGACCGGCGGCGGCGAGAGTCATCGAGGATGATGACGACGATGAGGAGGAGTTGAGTGAGATTGAAGTCAGTGACCCGGAGAACACGATGGACATGAGCATCGATGTTGGAGGCGCCGGCGATGACGATGAGGAGGAGGACGAAGAAGACGAAGAGGAAGACGCTGAGGGCGAAGAAGAGGACGCCGAGGGTGAGGAAGAAGATGCCGAAGGTGAAGAGGAGGAGATTGAAGTTGCCGACGAAACTCAGGTCGCAGATGCCGAGGGTGAGGAAGACAGTGAACTTGGCAGCCGAGAGGGAACGCCGGACTTGACTAAGATGACGAGGAGACAACGTGCTCGTTTTGAGGAAGAGCCTCAGCAGTATATGAAGCTCTCGGATGGTAATTAATATGCCTACTGACGAGATCGAGAAGACGCGCTAACTGTGTAACAGAGGTTCAAGCAAAGAAGGTCTTCACAGCGGAGGAGCTTTCCATGAGAAGAGCGGAAATGGCTCGTCGTCGACGCAACTTGTCTGAGAAGCGCAACGAAGAAGTCAAGGTAACATGCTTATTTTCCCTGGTATTGAAACAGTATTTGAGCGCGAGAGCTAACGCAAGCATAGATGGAAACCATCAACAAGCTTCTAAAGAAGCAGGCACCCAAGACCAAGGGCAAGGGCCAGGCCGCTGGCAACGATACTCCCAGCAACGAGCCCCCAAAGGCAGATGTAGCTTTCGTCCGCTGGGTCAACTCCAAGAAGGGCAGCATCGTTGCCGTGCCGGAGGAGATGATCGGCGGACCGGCGGGCAAGGTGTTTGTTCCCGGAGGACTCAAGTCCGGAAAGATGGTCGAGGAAGTCGCCTAGGACGAAGGCCCGCGCCAGTCTTCACAACTTAGAGAAAACTCATCATAAAAACACGGAGCACTTGTATCTGATAACAACAGCGTTGGGCGAAGACTGGTATCGTACGCAGCACATAGGTAGATCAGCAGAAGCTGGTAATTGTTCTTAGGTCTCTAGACAGAATTGGTTAATTGGCACAAATCTGCGTCGGCCATCATCCGTCCCGCATGTCCATCCGGCATGCGCAAGTCGCAAACTAAATCGCTCACGTGGTTGATTGCGACAGTTGCTTCACTAACGAGTATCCACAGGTCGGTGCCTGAGAACCTCGGAGATGGCCGTCGGCTCTTGGATTCAATGCCCTTTCGACTGATGATGGCTGTGGGGGTGACGTGACAGTGTCGGCCGAGATATCTTATGTAATCAACATATCGGGGCACATAGGCACTGTAGCAAAATTGCAACACACCAAGGACCCTGCATTGCCAATTGGAGGACAAGTTATGTGGTGCCCGGACGCGGACCTGTCACTCGCAGGAGCTTGTTTGTTTCTGTTGTCCGCAATTCCTCTGGCCTTCGATCGGAAACAACATTTCATCTGCTATTGCTGCTGCTGCTGGCTGTATTAGTGGTGGTGGGCACCCTACCGGTGGCAGCCAAGCCCGCGACAGATGCCTTTGTCAGTGACGGTGACGATCATTCTCCCAGTCCGGTCCCAAATCACAGAGAGCGTTGCTGTGCAGGACCATGCCATTGGCTGTCCCTCGTTGGTCTGCTTGTCATGGTTTTGTCGTGGGTTGTATCTCGCCTGCGGGATCGTGGGTGTTGAGCACCGATATGTGGGAGTGGTGCGATGCCGGCACAGTCGAGCATAGATTGAGTAGGCGACGAGAAGATCTCGGACACGCAAGCTGGGGTAAGAGACGGGCGCTCAACGCCATTATCGCATGGTTGTGGGAACCACTCAGCCCAACTCCATATTGGTAATCAATCCGTCGAGAGCGCCATGTTCCCCTTCTCGTGGTCAGCATGGATGGATTCCGAGGACAGGTATCCAGGTGTATAATTCGTCATCGTGTTGGTGAGATTGGTACTTTGTGCTGAGTACAGTTCGTCCCTACTGCCTACTGGACCAAACACGCTCCATCCACGCATCCTTCAAACCCCCAGGGCCAGCCGTCCAACCAAAAACCCCGGATCTGCACCCTGCAAGAAGCCGGGCGGGGGGAGCCTAATGGTTGGCAGCCGTGGCAGCATGTGAGGTTGGCTGGCAAAGCAGGTGAGAAGGGGACCTTGCTGCAGCTCGCCGGGAATATCGACACCGGAGGCGCCAGCACTCTTCTTGGAGTCTAGCTCGCGAGACTATGTTGTTCCCTCGTTTGGATCTGTCACTGGCAAGCCAGGCAGTGGTCTAGACGGATTGGGACTGCGTCAGGGCGGTTTGCCCATTGTCTGTGCTAAGCAAGTGACAGGCGACGGCGACGACAGACAGGATTCCTTCACCTGGGCGTCGTCAGGTACCGAAGGATCTGAAGCACTTCCTACAAGACTCCGAGCGCGGCAGGCTGAGCCGTCGTGGCCATGGTCATGGAGTCTTCGATACGTCTTGGCTGGAGTCCGATCACGAGAGAGGAGCGCAAACTCGGAGAGGGCCTGGGCTCAAAAGAAGAGTCACGGAAAGACAGAGACACCAGGGGCCACAGACTGCCGCACTTCCTTGGCCTGACAATTCAACACTTCGGATTGCTTCCTGGTTACGAATACTTTAAACCTGCTAAGCCTCGGGTTCCCTCTATGGCGAACCTTAAACCGCGAGAGGGTAACCGACCCCCTCTCCAGAATGTCCTGATACTTGATACTTTGAAGGTGCGCAATGGCAGGGCAGAGCGGGCTCAGCAGCGGGGACACCTCTGCTTCTCATCTCACCGGCTCAGACAGCCGCCACAGAGGCGCATCCGACGTTTTAGTGATGGAACCCTGTGCCCGCCCCGAAGAAAAAATGGTCCTCACGAACTGGGGTACCAGGCGGTTTGTGCTTGCCAATTGGGCAGCCTTTTAGTTTCTTCTAGTTTTGTGAGAGGAAGGAGGGAAAAAAAGTGAGCACGAGAAACATCGGCCAAAACCATGGCGTCTACATCGCCAGTTGAAGCGTCAATGGCTCAAGCAGCAGTAACAGCAAAAACAGCACCAAGAGCAGAAACCACGGCAGATCCTTCAGCTGTTGCATCCATGTCCAGGTCCGGCCAAGATGCTGCGTCTGCCCCCGGCGGCGACAAGGCCAACGCCAACGACACCGCTTCTCGTACATCAGATCAAGGTAGGTAGGTGAGAGACACCACACCGGGCACAGGGCCGCTAGCCTCGCTTTGTCGCTTTTGCCTTCCCTCCCCTCCCCCGGGCTGCTTCCTTTTGTTCTCATGTATGCGGCCTTTCTCTCTCTTGTTCTGCATCCACCCGCATTCTCCTTCCCCATACCTACCTACAGACGGGCACCCGACGCAAAGAAGAACCTACCTTACCTTCAGGGAAACAGACGGGAGGTGGACGACGACGACGGGACGCAGAAGTAAAGGTTCTGGACCGGGCTTGGCTTCCTTGCCATACGCCCGCCATAACACACGCAACACACACGCACACAAAACGTACACTACCTAATACCTACCTTACCTTACCTACCTACTACCTTGCTTCCCCAACAGCCATTTGCCTTACACGATGCCTGAGAGTGGCACGCACTTCGCATCCCCCCTCTTGACTGTCTCGCTTTCCGCTCCTGTTTCTTCCCCTCGCCTTGCTTTTCTCTTCTTATTCATCCGATGCCCCAGACTTTCAATGCATGATTCCTAAGTGCACAACACATCCTTCACTGCACAAACATCGACCAGGCCTATTTGTTCTACATATGACGGAATTATAAACTGACCAAATCCAGCCCCCTTGGCAGCCACCATCAGGCCACCCGCGGCCGCGGCCACCACCCCAGAAACCGGCGCGCTCCATCACCCGCACCACCAGCCCACCCCGCACGCGACTGCGACGGAGACCGCTGCTACTCCAGACCCAGCTGCCACTACTCCAGCTGCGGTGACTATTACTACATCCCCGGTCACGGCTGCTGGACCGGGAGCTTCACTTGCGCATCCCGATATAATAAAGCAGACGCCCTGCTCCCAGCCGGACCTGTCGCCTTCCATGCCTACTTCTTCCTCCCCTCCTCCATCCTCCTCTCTTGCTGCGCCTGAGGCCAACACCCAGCCAAAGAGCCAGCCACAGCACACCACCGCTGCCTCTTCATCTTCCACCACCAAGATGATCTTCTCAGACATTTACAAGTCCCCACGCTCGCCTCTCGCCAAGTTCAGGCACTCCATGTCCCAGCAGCCCTTAACGCTGGACTTGCCCGACTATGATCCAGACCTCCTGAGCAAGGATAAGGTCAAGCAGAAGGAGGCAGTCAAGAAGTACCTTGCCTCCAAGATCCGCAACGACTGGGAGTTTGTCTGGCCACCAGTCATCCCACCTCAAAAACAGAACGGCGATGCTGAGGCTGCACCAAAACCGACGCCAGCGCCAGCAACCGAGGCTGATGCGCCCGTACAAGCACCCGTAGAACAGACCCAAGACACCGCCGAGCCCAAGCCCGAAGCGACGCAGACGGCGACGAATGACGACGATGTGGCAGTCGAAAGCATGGACAGCAGTGACGACGACGAGGAGGAAGGGGGTTTCTCAGACAGCGATGCCGAGTCCGTCTACAGCACCGTCTCAGAAGACCCGGCACGCTTCAAGCCTCGTCTGGAATGGGTGTCTGACCTCTCCGACGAGGAACCCGTCCCACTGTCTCTCTCCCCGTTCCGCTTCGACAGCCCCGATGCGATCGGCGCCGCGGTGAAAGCCTCCGTCGCCGAGAAGCGTGCGGCGCGGAGGCGGGCACTGCGCGAAGAAATGCAGTGGAATGAAGGGCTGGCCTGCTTTGAGGCGAGGCGCAATGCCTGGACAGGCGCACGTACGGTGCGCGTTCGCGCCAAACCGGTTTCTCCCACGCAGACATTCTCGCCGCTGTCGCCCCGCCGCCTCTTCTTCCGCTCCTCAATGTCCCAGCCTTCGCCAGCATCTTTGGGTGCGTCTCCATCGTCGCCGCCTCATTCTCTGCAGCAGCGACCGAGCAACGATGCTTCGGCCGTTGTGTCGGATGGCTCCGAGCTCACCAAAGAGCTCACTGCGTCAAAGTCTAAGGAGTCCGCACGGTCAGCGGCATCGGCCGCGGCTGTGACGTACCCCGTCGAGACCCTGATTCCTCTACCCGCGCCCCTGCTTCCTCCCGGAAACCCAATGCGTGCATCCATCACTCCTTCAGTGTACATCTCATTGTACGAGAAGGTGATTGTACATGCCCTGACGCCCTCATGCCCCGTCAACTTGTCAGACATGATTAGAGCCTGTGTCGTAGGGTGGAAGCGAGACGGTGAGTGGCCTCCGAAGCCGGCTGCCGACGTTGGCATCGTCGCGGTGCGGCGGAGGAAGAAGTCCGCCACAGAGGGTGCAGGGCAGAACGCCGTTCGTAGAATGAGCTTCGGCTTCCTTGGCAGAGCAGAAAAGACAGAGGGCCATGACGAGGCTGGAACCGGCAAGGGCATTAGAAGAAGCCTGCAACGGGTCCTCGGTCTGGGGCAGCACCATCCCGCCACAGGAGCGGGTAATGGGAACGGGGCGGCAAACGGAAAAGAAGCGACCGCTGCATAGGGTCAGGTCCATGATAAACATGATAATGATGGAAATAATTGGTTACAATGAGTTTGACCGGGGGCCTTGTGGCGAGAAGAGGTTCACCGGTGAACCGAAGAGACTTTGAAGGAAAGGTCTTGGGCAGGCTACGCGAGAAGGGAAAGTTGTTCATGCGACTTCTGATACCCATATGGTGTAAAAACATCGATTTCAATGCCAGCATCTGCATCGTTTTGTTTGTTAGTTGGTCGACTGCTACGGGCGTTGGTCGTCCCTTTAGTTGAAAATGTGTACATGAACCATTCAACACAGACCCATGTTATGTTCTTTCTATGCCATATCCTCTGACGATCGTTGCGATACCAAGGCTACCCTCAGCCATCATCATGTGTGGGTGAATCGTTTGGGGGTTTCTTCGGCCAGTATGAAAAACTCGTCTGGAGATCATACATACGAGCCATACTTGGGAAGTCATGTATAGGGGTTGCTCTGTCGGTTTAGATGGACAAAAGCCTAATATGCCTGAATGTACATCCACTTCAAAGAATACTTGTCTTCTCATCCATGTGAGTGAAGTTTGTTCTGGCCGCAACTGCTGCTTTCTTGCCGCCGGCTGCCTTCCCTCGGTCTATGATGCTACACCGTGGCAAGCATGAAGCCCGATCATGAGGCTGTAAACAGCCCGCTGATCCTGCGCATACTTCTCCCACAAATGCTACCTAGTCTCAGTTTCTTGGTCATACCAAAGGTGTGCAGTGCCACTGGTCATCTTTCCCATGGCTGCCCAGGGGACATGCTATGAGAGTCGCCGATGCAGTGACGGCCATCATGTTTTGAAGTGCCTATTCGCTGGACATAATCTCACAACACTGCCAAGCAGCTGGTTTTCAGTTCTGTAATGAAAGGAATAAGACGAAAAGTCGTGAGATAAACTCAGATAGAATTATATGTATCTTGACGACAAGATCATGAGCCTCAACATGTTTGCCTCGCGAGCAGGAAGCAGAAGACTGTCTGTATTTCTAATTTCTCGATGAGATCCAGTACATCCTTTTATTGCCGAAAGTAAGTCTTCGTGCGTGGTGGTGTCAATCAAATGTAGACTTTCCTCGAAGAACACGCATGGAATGCAAGAGACTAAATAACATCTCAGCGCCATTGTAGAAGATGAGAGCCATAACCCACCGAGGGAACCAACTACGACACATAGTTCATGACCTGTAGCTGGTAGGAGTTTAATACGCAGAATTGTGAAAGGTCAACGCGTCGCCCTCGTTGCAGCAGAGCCTACGTACCTGTGTCGTTGAGAATACGGACCTATAGATGTTGACGGATAACGCCTCACCTGACGCAACCACATCAATCCAAATCGTGCAGGAAGATATATCCCGAATATGAGTCGAAGTGTGGGAGCTATCTTCCGAACGTGCTTATGTATGTTTGGTTCCTTTCTGTGATATTACCTGGAACAAAATAATTCACATCCCTGGACTGCGCCCAGCTTTGCACTTCAGATCTACATATAACAGCCCGGACCAACGTAGCTCGTTTGAGATTTCTTCCCGGGATAAAATCGCCCGCTGATGGTGCTCTTCCCACGTAAGAAACAGTCCCTATCAGGAAAGCTTTATGTGAAAACGCCTATATACTGGCGCCACTGGCGTCGATAAAGAAAGGGCACTCCGAGATGTATAACGATAATAATTGTACGGAAATGAAGAGAATTATCAGTTTCACGAATGAGCCCCAATCACAGACAATTGTACACAAGTCCTCCAATGTAAGAATTGGATATCACGACTACCTTCCGAGATGCAATTATCCATAAGCTCGGGCGGGAGGGCCTTGACCTGTCTTATCCAGGAGACGCAATAGACACTGCCAGCTATTTCTGATAAATAGGCGGCTTATGACGTGCGTGTAGTCTCTAAATGCAAGCACCGCAGTGAAGTTAATTTCTCTTATAGATAGCCTTCAGAGCAAACGGCAGCTACATGGCTTTGTGTTACAGCCCACTTGGTCTGCTTACCTTAGTTTTCGACATGACATTCTTCTCGTGGCTTTTCTACCCAATGATTCTCCGGACATTGTTCCCTGGTCGAATAGAGCACACGATTATAACGAAGCGAATTCTCACAATGGTGAAGCCCACATGGCTCTCTTCGCAAACTTGGACGTGTACAAAAATCCATCGATAGACATCTTCACGGTTTTCTAAAAACCACAAACCTGCTCATTCCCCACGGGTCTAGCTCTTTTATGTGCAGTCGTGAGACGCCAGTGCCACCAACGATCCTCGCCTGAGCATTGATCCTTGGCCCTGATACTCCCGAGATACAGCTCAATGCTCAGACTCAGGACTCGTCGACATTCCAGACATCCGTCAAGGACGACGCAGCATCTCACAAACACACGAAAACACGTTCCGAACGTGACACCGCCTTCCCAGCCCCGGCTTCAACACCAATCACCCGCACCCGATCTTCAGCCACTCATCCCCGCGAGACACAACTACACCCCATCCGTCGACACCCGAAAGCCCATCAGCTCGCCTTTCATATTCCAATCTGCAACCATGCTTTCCATCACAGCATCATGCCTCTAAAGCAGGTAAACGGGCGATTGGTTTAGTGGTATAACGACCCCTTCGCATGGGGTAGGTCCTAGGTTCGATTCCTAGATTGTCCATCCTTCTTGACTGCTTTCGAGGGAGGATGGCGTGGAGCGTGCAGCATGGGCGGATGATGATAGGGTTTACAAGACGAGGGAAAACAGAACAATAGCTGTTTGAACTTAGAGTAGTGGCTTAAGTCTAGAGATTCATTATTGATCAATGTTCAATGGTCGTGGCAGTGAATGAAAGAACGGCGTGTTGACACACCCAAGATAAGTGTCCGACCAAACCGGCCTTGGGTACTTCTACCCCAGAAAGAGAATCTGCATGGGATACACCAATCAGGCAGGGGGCTAACCAACGTCATAACCGATTCGCGCGGGGTGCTCACGCAAGTGACAGTCTAGAACGTTGCAGGGGCAGCTTTTTCACCGGGGCGGGGGGAGCGTAATCTCACAATCGGCACGGGACGGCGTTTGAAGAATAAGGAGATTCTCTCAACTACAAGAGGAATTAAGTAGATTTCTTGGTACACAGCTCACAAAAGAGACTTGAATTGAGCTAAGAAACCTCCCCATTCCATCGTTCCTCTTCTATACACAGGCTATATGCCCACCTCTCGACGCTCATTGGTATTTTCGTCAGGAGTCGTTTAGTTGTTCTCCAGCTCCGCCAGAATCTTCTCACCCTTCGCCTTAGCAGAGGCGAAGTCACCGACCATGTAGAAGGCACCCTCAGGAAGGGCATCACCCTCACCGGACAGAATGGCCTTGAAAGAGGCAATGGTGTCCTTAAGGTCAACGAGCTTACCCTCGATACCAGTGAAAACCTGGGCGACGGTGAAGGGCTGGGACAGGAAACGCTGGATCTTACGGGCACGCTCGACGGTGAGCTTGTCAGCCTCAGAAAGTTCGTCCATACCCAGAATGGCAATGATATCCTGAAGGGACTTGTACTCCTGGAGGATCTGCTGGACGCGGGTGGCGGTGTCGTAGTGGTCCTGGCCGACAATACGGGGGTCCAGCATACGAGACTTGGAGTCAAGAGGGTCGACAGCGGGGTAGATACCCAACTCGGAGATACCACGGGACAAGACAGTGGTGGCGTCCAAGTGAGCGAAGGTGGTGGCAGGGGCAGGGTCAGTCAAATCGTCAGCAGGGACGTAGACGGCCTGGACGGAAGTAATGGAACCCTTCTTGGTGGTGGTAATACGCTCCTGCATACCACCCATGTCAATGGCGAGGGTGGGCTGGTAACCGACGGCAGATGGGATACGACCCAGCAGGGCAGACACCTCAGAACCGGCCTGGGTGAAACGGAAAATGTTGTCAATGAAGAGCAACACTGTGACCTGGTTAGCGAGACGATCGTGGCGCATGTTGCTGCGAGAAAAAACTCACCATCCTGTCCCTCCTCGTCACGGAAGTACTCAGCAATGGTAAGACCAGTAAGGGCGACACGGGCACGGGCACCGGGGGGCTCGTTCATCTGACCGAACACCAGGGCGACCTTGGACTCGCCGTCAAGCTGAATGACGGAAGTCTCCTGCATCTCGTGGTACAGATCGTTACCCTCACGGGTACGCTCACCGACACCAGTGAAGACAGAGTAACCACCGTGGGCCTTGGCGATGTTGTTGATCAGCTCCTGAATGAAGACGGTCTTGCCGACACCGGCACCACCGAAGAGACCAATTTTTCCACCACGGGCGTAGGGGGCGAGGAGGTCGACGACCTTGATACCAGTGACGAGAATCTCGGCGGTGGTGGACTGGTCGATGAACTCGGGGGGCTCGGCGTGAATGGGAAGCTTCTTGTCGGTCTTGATGGGGCCACGCTCGTCAATGGGGTCACCAGTGACGTTGATGATACGGCCCAGAGTCGCGGGGCCGACGGGAATGGTGATGGGGGCACCGGTGTCGGTGGCCTTGGAGCCACGGACGAGACCCTCAGTACCTGGAAGAGCGTGAGTTTGAGTGCGGAAAACTTTTCCCAGGCAATAGTACTAACCGTCCATGGCAATGCAACGGACGACATTCTCACCCAAGTGTTGCTGTTGAAATGTGTTAGATGCGGAACTTTGCGGCAGTATTTTTTTCGGTGTCCGTCAAGGTACGTACCGACACCTCAAGAACCAGCTTCTGGTTGTTGTTCGTCGTCTCGAGGGCGTTCAGAATGGCGGGGAGCTTGGCAGTGTCGAACTTGACTGCGTTGTAAGTCAGTATCGAGGTCGTTGAGATGGAGGCAGGCCCCATGAAAGTTTTTCTCTCGGTGTTTACGAACCATCGACGACGGCACCAATGACCTGTGGAAGTGTTGTTGTCAGTAACCGGCATGGCCCTCGGGTTAACGGAAGGGAGCAGCAATGAGGGGGTCCACGAACCTGGTAGATCTTTCCATCACCGACACCGGCAGTAGAGGCGAATCTGCTGCTCGCGGGGAATCTGAAGTTGGCAGGTCTGATGGCGCGGCGGGTAGCGTTCGCCGCGAAAGAAGGGCGAGCCGCCCTGGCGAAGGAGGAAATGCCGCTATTCGGGCATGGTTAGCTCAATTGGGGCCAATTGAACGCGGGACGGTTCAAGGAGTCGATCAGGAAGATGGTACGAACCTCTTGAACATCTTGACAGATGAAAAAGGGCGACTTCGGATGGGAGTGGAGAGGTGATGGTTGAGGTTTGGGGGAGGACTTAGGAGGAAGTGAGCAGTTTTGCTCGGAATCTACGCTTCGTCGGTTAGAGCTTTGCTGGGGGCATCACGTGATCGGATATCGAGCAGGAAAAATTACCTCGTCACGCTATTCCCGATCTAGGCGTCCTGGTCCCTCCGGGAGACACCGGGTCCACGTTCGGGTTCAATTGGAGAGCATGACACACAGCGACACACAGCACTGGACACACTGGACGTAGCCGCAAGGACACCACTGACAACCGCTGGCGCACTTTTCTAGCCTTCCCGCTGAGCCCGGCAGCTCCTGGGAAACTGGGAACTTTCCGTCCTTCTAGCCCGATGCTGTCGAGAAGCAAAGAAAAAAAACAGACATTGAGAGATTCCACTCGCAGTGGGTACTGTGGGTGAATGTCGCAAATGTTGGGTCCTCTTTTCCTGGCAATTGTTGCAGCCCCAGGCACCAGGGAAGAAAGACCGAGAAGCCCAGCAACCAATGCCCTCCAGGTCCAGTGTCCCCAAGTTCGTGTCCCTGATTTCCCCGGTGATGAGCGCCTGCCACCACGGCTCGACTCCTCACTCTCCGCTCTCCGAACATCACCAAATCCGCCCCCGAGCCGAGGACTTTCCGCCGACACTGAACAGCGATACCGCAACTACACGGCTTCAAGGTTCAACTCACCCTCTGTAAGCCTTTGATTCCTATTTACTCTCTTTGAGTATCTTACGAAACAGAGTTTTCTACTTCATGACATCTGTAAGATGTTATTTTCATGACGGCAATGAGATTTCCCAGTGACTACGTATTAATCCTATTAACTTGAGTTTATCAAAGCTGTCACCTCTTTTTTCCCTTCTCATTCTCATGAACATCTTTTGAACATAACTTAAATTCAGTAGATAGCAGGTATATCGCTAAAAGGCGGCGCTGTGACCCGCCCTGATGCTAGTGTATCTAGGATGCTTTCCCTGCCCGTCCGTTTGCTGTAACTTGCACAATCTCTCCGTCATGGAGGGCGTGTGGTTATTACTCATAGGTATAGTTTTACAGTTGTACAAGCCAGGAATTGCGCCCGCCATTCTGATTGATCCCTTCCATTCCCATCTTCTATTCCTCGCCATTCCCTCCAGTCGTAAGGTGACCGTCTGTTTTCGAATTTACTCACCCTTCAGCTTGTCCTGCTTAACGTTGAAAGCCATCTCCAGGAACTCCTGCTCCTCCTTGTTGTGCAGGCCCTTGTTACCAGCAGCAACAGACGCACTGGGTCCACGGCCCGCGTACATGACGTGCTTGCGGTCGTGGTGCTCAGTCTGGTTCAACAGGGTCTCCAAACGAGGCTGCGTGAAGCTCCAGGCTCCCGCGTTGAGAGGCTCCTCCTGGCACCAGACGATGGTCTTGGCGTTGGGGTACTGGTCGAGGTTCTCCTTCAGTTGTTGCCAGGGGAAGGGGTTCAGCTGCTCAAGACGAGTGAAGGCGACGTTATCGATCTTGTTGTCGGCGCGGTACTTGGACAGAGTGGCCCAGACCTGACCAGAGCAGAGGATGACACGGTCAATCTCCTCCTTGGACTTAATAGCACCAGTCTCATGCTCAGGATCGGGAATGATCCATCTGAAGTGAGAATCTCCAGTGAACTCCTCAATGTTGGAGCGGGCAAGAGGGTGACGCAGGAGAGCCTTGGAGAAGAAGATGATAAGAGCTGTTTCATGTTAGCAGGCATACTTTGTTGAAAATTTGGAACCATAGCAACTTACGCTTGCGGAATTGACGGTGCATCTGTCGGCGGAGGACGTGGAACAGGTTGGACGGGCTGGTCATGTAGGCGATCTGAATGTTGCAGTCCTGGTGCTGGCGCTCCAACTTCTCAGGAGAGGGGAAGACGCGAGGGTCCTCGTTGCAGAGTTGGAGCCAGCGCTCCAGACGACCGGAAGAGTGCTCGGGACCCTGGCCGTCGTAGCCGTGAGGGAGAGAGACGACAAGACCAGTACGCTGCATCCACTTGGCCTCACCAGAAGCGATGAACTGGTCAATGATGCACTGAGCGTTGTTGGCGAAGTCACCGAACTGAGCCTCCCACATGACAAGGGCGTTAGGGGAGGACAAAGAGTAACCGTACTCGAAACCGAGAGCGCCGAACTCACTCAACGAGGAGTTGGAGATGACGAACTTGCCCTGGTCTTTGCTGATGTGCTGGAGAGGAGTGTGGGTGTCCTCAGTCGCCTGGTCGTGGAAAACAGCGTGACGCTGAGAGAAAGTACCACGCTCGACGTCCTGGCCGGAAACACGGACGTGGTGGCCCTCAGTGACGAGCGAACCGAAAGCCAGAGCCTCAGCAGTGGGCATGTCGATGTTCTGACCCTCGACAACGGACTTGGTCCTGTTGGAGAGGATACGCTTCAGGTTGCGGTGAGCTTGGAAGCCGTCGGGAGTGCTGCCGATGACTGTGCCAATGTGCTCCAGAGTCTTGCCGTCGACGCTGGTCTCGTTGTGGGGAAGAACCTCAGTGGCCAGCTCCTTGGGGGACTTGAAGCCATTCCAGGCGGAAGTGGTCCACTCCTTAGAGGTAGGCTGGTAGTCCTTGGACTTGGAGAAGCTCTCCTCGAGCATGCCCCAGACCCACTGCTTGTGCTCATCGATATCCTCCTTGGTGAAGCTGCCGTCCTCCAGGAGCTTGTTGATGTAGATGCCAATCTGGGAATCGTGGTCCTGGATGCGCTTGTACATCAAAGGCTGGGTAAAGGAAGGCTGATCGGTCTCGTTGTGGCCGTGCTTACGGTAGCAGACCAAGTCGATGATGACGTCTTGCTGGAACTCGGCGCGCCAGTCAGCGGCGATCTGGCAAACGAAGTTGACGGCCTCGACGTCGTCGGCATTGACGTGGAAAACGGGGGCATCGATCGCCTTGGCAATGTCGGTACAGTAGGGGGTGGAGCGAGCGAAACGAGGGTCAGTGGTGAAACCGATCTGGTTGTTAACAACGAGGTGGATGGTGCCGCCAGTCGAGAAGGCCGGCAGAGAGTGGAATCCAAGACACTCGTAGACAACGCCCTGAGCAGCGAAGGCGGCGTCACCGTGGAGGAGGACACCCATGGCGGTGCGGTGAGTCTTCTCGTCGTTGTTGTAGTGCTGGATAGCACGGGTCTTGCCGAGAACGACAGGATCCTCAGCCTCCAAGTGGGAAGGGTTGGCGACAAGAGAAAGCTGGACACGCTTTCCGGAGGGGGTAGGGCGCTCGAAGTTCATACCAAGATGGTACTTGACGTCACCGGAGCCTTCGTCCTCACCACCGGCAGTTCCGGCGAACTCGCTGAAGATGGACTCGTTGGGCTTTCTGACGACGTTGCTGAGGACGTTGAGACGACCACGGTGAGGCATGCCGATGACGATGTCCTTGACGCCGTAGTCAACGCTACGGTCGATGAGGGCCTTCATACCGGGAACCAGGGTCTCGCAGCCCTCGAGACCGAAACGCTTGTCATTGGGGTATTTGGTGGCGAGGAAAGACTCAAAGCTCGAACTCCAAATAAGACGGTCGAGGATACGGCGCTTCTCGTCGATAGAGTACTTGAAGGGCTGGGGAACCTCAATGCGCTCGCGCAGCCAGTCGCACTTCTCTCTGTCGGGGATGTGGATGAATTCGACACCGTAGGAACCGCAGTAAATTTTTTCGCAGGCGGCAATGATCTCGCGGAGCGTCATTTTCTCGCGGCCCTCTCTCTTGAAGCGGGGGAGAATGCCGGGTCCCAACTCGTACTCGGCGTCGAGATCCTTCTCGGTGAACTGGTAGTGCTCGAGGGAAAGCTCCTTGGGTTTGATGTTACCAAAGCCAGTGGATTCGTTTCGGATGCCCAGAGGGTCGATGTTGGCCTTGTGGTGGCCACGAGCCTGGTAGGCACGCACGAGAAGCTGGACCTTCAAGTGGTTGGTGATCTCAGAGCCCTCGCCGAGGCTGGCGCCGAGGGCAGGAACACCACCGATGGCACCAGGAACCAGAGAAGGGGGAGGAGTGAACGCCTGAGAGATGGGCATGTCGCCGTTCTCCATGTTCTTGAAGTAGACCTGCCATGAGACGTGAACGCTCTTGGGGTCCTGCTTCCATTGCATGTACATCTCATCGATGTAGTTGGCGGTGTTGCCGGACAGGAAGTTGTCGTTGGGGTTCGGGGCCGAGTCGGTTGCGCTCGCATAATGACGTTGGCTGGTCAAGGCCAAGGGGCGACGAGCAGAGGCGAGCTTCCTCGCAGAGGTTCGCGACGCGATCGTCGAGAAGCTCGACGAGGCCGTGGGTTTCGAGGCCTGGAGCACCCGAGTGCCAGCTCTACACACGGAGCTTCGCAACATGGTGGCGGTTGGGGTTGATGGGAGGGGATGTAGGGAGTCGAATGGACATGGAAAGGAAAAGGAAAACAAAAACTGAAGCTGTACGATGACGGGGCCGGGGTTGAGTCGGTCCTCGGAAGAAGGGGGTCGGGTTCGTACGGGCCTGCGGCAAATCTGTCTGGGACTGGTGGAGAAAAATTGTAGGTTTCTTAGAATAGGGATATCCTGGTCATGGCATTGGTTGCTGGTCAGTGGTCATCTGTCATCTGTGGGGATGACCTATGGCGGTCACCTGTGGCAGCAACAGTCAGCGCCGCCTCCCGGGACTTGATGTACGTAACGACATTCAATTGTTTTTCCTTCTTCTTTTTTCTAAGCCTTTGTTGCATCTTTTCTAAATACAGCCGATTGATCTTTTGCTAATAAGCTCCGAGAGATATCCTGCAATCAGTCACTTTCTCAAGATCACGGGGAACCTCACAGTGACTTTGGGAGGAAGGACCACCATGGGTACAACGCGCATTTCTGACAGGGCCGCTAGGTGATAAGACATAGATTACATCAGCTGTGGCTTTACCTGTCACCCTGCCGTTTCCGTCATTTCACTCTGGATCGTGTCTTCCAAAGAAGCGATCAAGCACCCGTGGTTATCAGCGTTATTCTGATCTGTGAGAACGCTGATGAAAATCGTGGCTCAACAGGATCGATTGTTTGCTACCTTACTTAGACAAACTCCTGCGAGCGTTTTGCTGATGCGCTACAATGTCGTGAACATGTTGGATCTGTATGATTTATTACAGTGAACAAAACAGAATTATGTATTCCAAAATTTCACCTTACGCATTATGGTTTATTAGATGAAGCGAACCCTTTCTGCACAAATCCGCAAACCCGGCAGCCTTCGCATATGGGTGCATCATTATCTCAACTAAGCATGTTACTCCCCAACTCCATACCGCGCACATGTATATGCTCCCAAACAAATCAAGGTATATATGCCATGGCCTTCAAGCGCCGCTCTGGCCAGCTTCTCGGTACTGCTCGAAAGTCACCTCTGGAGTATGTGGCGCATTGTCCGAATCTTCCTCAGCTATCCGACGCTCAACCTCCAGTCTCCCATCTTTACCCCAGTAACCTGCCTTCTGGGAACCTTTAACACAGGCTTCGGTAATCAATACATACGGCATGGGGGCGTCGAAAATGGGCTCAGCCAGAACCCTCTCCATTTCCATTTTGAGGCCACGAGCGCCAGTCTCAGACTTGGCAGCCCTCTCAGCAATGGCGTACAATGCTTTTCTAGTAAAGTGTAAGCGTGAAGGATATGTTTCGAACAGAGCGGTGTACTGCGCAACGAGACTGTTGCGCGGTTCCGTCAAAATCCTGAACAGGTCATCTAGGGACAACGGGCTAAGAGCGCAGATATTGTGCACTCGGCCAATTAACTCAGGAATGAACCCGAAGGCCTGTAAATCTACAGGAGTTGTTAGATCGAGTGGTGTATACGCAGACGCCGGAGCCTCCGCGTCGACGTGCGGTAGGTGCGAGAACAACTGTCGTGGAATGGCATGGGTGTTGCCAAGACCTTGTGAAGCTCGCAACTCGGAGCCGAAACCCATCGAGGGCTTCGACACTCTTCGTACAACTACCTTGTCGAGGCCAACAAACGCGCCACAAAAGACGAATAGAATGTTTGTGGTGTCGATAGTGTATTGATCGACCTTGCCCTGCGGAGGAGTGGACTGCGGGGCTGACGTTGAACTTGAAGATGTGTAGTTCGTCGTGATAGGTGAAGCGGACCTCGATGACCTGTTGTCTTTGACGTTGACGGTCACCTTGGAGCCCTCAACCAGCTTCAGGAGAGCTTGCTGGACGCCTTCTCCACCAACATCTCGACCGTTCATGCTGTCCCGTTTGGCCAGCTTATCAAACTCGTCCAGAACGACAATGCCATGCTCGGTCGCCTTGATGTCGTAATTCGCTTCGATCAACAATCGTTCTATGCACGTCTCTACATCCTGCCCAATGTAACCGGCTTGGGTGAAGGAGTTGCAGTCGGCTATCGTAAAAGGCACGTTAAGCTTCTTACTTAGAGTCCTGCAGGAAGTTAATAAACCGAGAACATGAGGAACGACTGGAGGCCATTATCTGACTCTAAAATATAGGTCTTGCCAACACCGGTAGGACCGATGAGGAGGATGTTGCTCTTGTCAATTTTGACTTGAGGCGGGGTCGTGGGCTCCTCGACCAGGTAAGAGCCGTCGAAGCCGGTCGGCGAAGTGTAACCTTCGTCCATGTGCTGGACAGATTCAGCATGGCCAGGGAACTCATCTTGCGGCCATTCTTCATCAGAACGATAGCGCTGGAAGGGCGAGTAGCGACTGCGCTGACCTTGGACGGGATGAACGTCCCGCCTCTCGGGCAAATCCCTATCCCGAGCATATCGCTGTCTTTCGGCCTTTTCCCTCTGAACCCTCTCTTCATGGTCCTGGTTCGTCCTTCTTCGAACACCCTGGTAGTGGTTGAAGATGGTAGAACATATCGTCTTCTTTGCTCGGTCTTGTCCGACTACGTAATCGTCGACGCGCTTCTTGAGGTCTCGGGGATAGAACTGCGGAACGCCGAATTTGTTCTTGTTGAACATGGGACCTCGGCCGGTCTCGGTAGACGGATCATAGCTGCTCGTGAAGCCGGAGTTGAAGTCCTGAGTGCGTCTCGGTGCGACTCGTGCGACGGGTGAGACGGAGAAGGGGCGCCTAGCATTGGAAAGCAGCAGGCAGCGTGCGCAGGTGTAGGCCGATGGCCTGACGGGTAGAGGCATGGTGCAGGAGACCCGACAAGGGAACCATAGCCTGGCTGAAGGGTGATGATCGTTAGGGAGGTAGCTGTCGCGTTTATGTCGAGTAGACGTTGGTGGTGCGGGTTGAAAGTCCGGTTACCGGAGTAGATGGCAGCTGTCGTGAGATTGTGGCTGGTTGGCCGGATAAGGAAGCTTGGTCAGAGCTGCCCGCCGCAGTGGCCCGGATGCGGGGTTGAGGAGCTCAAGCTCCAGCGCTTAGGAGCGGCTAAGATTGGGGATACAGTTGATTGTTATCAGATGGTTTATTTGCTCCTTGACACGACTTGCTGCTGCCTTTCCAAAGTCAATTTGACATTGATGGGAAAGAGCTTATCGCAACGCGAGGCTACTCATGACGCAATTCTATCGCTATCGTGTCTGTGATGTTCCAATCGCAGACCCTGCTGCGTGCGCTGCAGTGTTAGTGCCGACCCAACTGGCATCTCGGAGAGCTCCCCTGGTCTCCTTACAGTCTCCTTACAGTCTCCTTACAGGCGGCGTCTCCTGCCAGCCACCCGTAGACGAACTGGGGACGGGCAATGGGCGGCTCTGCGGGATATTCACAGATCAGACCATGTCATACATGCCTGTAGGATGTAAGACACAAGTCAGACTCCTGGCAAAGCTCACCTATTCCATTGCAAACCTCCAGGCTGGGGTCAGGAGACCATACGCACATTGGGTCCAACCAATTCCGGACGTAGGCGTCTCAGGCAGTGAATTGACAGATCTTGCTTTTGTTTTGTGAACACAACGGCTGCCCCATCCGGAACATCGCCTTCAACGGCCGGGCGCAGTCTTGGATGAATGCCAACGTCAGGGGATGTTTATTTGATTCGTATTCTTTGGATAGACCTCATAGCAATGTGCACTGAGATATTGTATGAGAGAAAGCTTCACCCACCTACCTAGCTTGGTACGAATACAGTGTAGCCTAGCAGCCCACTCCACGTCCAGCGCTCCACCACTGTGCGTCTGGCATGCGATTCTGAGAAGGCCCACGACGTGTCTGTGATGGCAATCTGGCACGATAACGACAAACCGGTTCCACAGCACTGATGCAGATTGCTCGTACTGGCTGGATACCCTGCTGGCCTGGCCTGCTACTGGCCGGGGAAGTGACCTGTCGCACCTCACTCGCCCTTCATCCTTGCCTGAAAGGAGCAAAGCACGCGGAGGACGGCAGGCTACACCACGCAAGAACACGGGGGAGCCGAGTTCGAGTTTTCATGTCCAACAAGCTGAGCTTGACATTGGTCGCTAAAAGCACCCCAACCTTCAGCGTGCCATCCCCCACCACCACGTCGAAGGTGGCGAGCGGCTGAATGGCTCGCTGGAAGGCCGTCCACCTGCTATGATTCGGTCTGCCGATTGTGTTGAGACGCAGGCATCGACAGGGAGGTGTTCGGGTGGCGGCATCGTGTTTTTCTCGTCCCTCACCAGCGGCCTGTCGCTTCCGATGCAGCAATTCTCGTTGAATTGGTCGCCTCAGACCAACGGATCCCCAGGCGGAAGGGCCGCACAGAATGCGGAGAGAAGAGACACTGGAGAGCGTGACAGCCCAGCCCAATTGACCAGAATGGTGCCCACCTACTTGCTTGCCTGCCTGAATCTGCGAGCTACTCGCCATCACAATCGGACAAGCCAAGTGCGTTGCCCCACGACGTCATACCATATGCACTACGCTGATAATATACCTCGAGCTCTTCCCTCTGTCGCGTCTGATAAAATGAAAGTTTAATCCATCCCAAGCTTGCCCCAAGCAGTGCGGGGGAACCATCTATCTTGGACACTGACATACACTGCATGACGACAAGTGCCTTCGATATCACTCTGCCATCATCGATTGTTTTGCTCCCCGCCTTTCCCACCTACTTTGTTGCTCAAGTGAGGACGAGCCCAACGTTTGATCGAGATTCTAAGGATTCCAGACTCGCCCAATTCCTGACGAGATTGCTACCAATCTGCGCATTCCTTGTCTAGCTTCAGACCCCTACCGTCCTACGTTAGGAAAGGTCTGAATTCCCAGCTTAGCACAGGTACTTGTCCATAGCTCTCTGAGCTCTCCCCGACCTCAACATTTCACACGCGGGGCACGGTAGCTTCCCAATCGACTTTTCTCTAAATCATCTCACCTTACCCTGCGTTAACTCCCTTCTGAGCAACATCTGACGTTCTGCGTCTGCAATTGATAGATACCAATAACAACCAACTGCCGCGAGACCTACCCCGCCATTCAAACATCTGGCCGTCCCAAGCGCAATCGACATTACTCGCCATGGCCGCCATTGTCGAGAACTCGGCAAACTCGATTACCCTCAACGGGAACCAGGGAGCTGCCGAGGGCATCCCCAACGATGGCACTGGTGAGAAACACGGGACCCTGAGGCTCTGTTTGAGCATTTGCTAATCGCGTGCAGGTGTCGTGAAGCTCGATCCTTGGCTGTCGCCTTTTCAGGAATCCCTCAAGCGGCGCTACGCCCGCGCCCAGGACTGGATCCAGAAGATCAACGATACCGAGGGCGGCATTGAAAAGTTTTCCAAGGTACAAAAAATGCATGTCACCGAATGTATCGATCTAGAACTGACCGATCGTAGGGCACGTCCATCTTCGGATTCAATGTAGACAAGGACAACAACATCGTCTACCGCGAGTGGGCTCCTAATGCCACCCAGGCCTTCCTCACCGGCGATTTCAGTAAGACTTACGTCTTGCGTCTCCTGCTAGAAACTTGCTTACCTGGAATTCTCAAGACAACTGGGACAGAAACTCCCATGAGATGACAAAGAACAACTTTGGCGTCTTTGAAATCACTCTCCCTGCCGTCAATGGCGGAGCTGCCATTCCCCATAACTCCAAGATCAAGGTCAGTGCCATACTGTTACTGCGCTGGATCGCGCATGAGCTCATTGGCGACTAGATTTCCTTGCAGCTCCCGAGCGGCGAGCGCGTCGACCGTCTTCCCGCATGGATCAAATACGTGACGCAAGACTTGTCCATATCCCCCGCGTACGAAGCTCGCTTCTGGAACCCACCCGCAGCCGAAAAGTACGAGTTCAAACACCCGAGGCCGCAGAAGCCTAAGAGCGCTCGCGTCTACGAAGCACATGTTGGAATTTCCTCTCCTGAGCTGAGAGTTGCGACCTACAAAGAGTTTACCCACAACATGCTGCCTAGAATCAAGAGCCTTGGGTATAACGTCATTCAGCTCATGGCGGTCATGGAGCATGCGTACTATGCCAGCTTTGGTTACCAAATCAACAACTTCTTTGCTGCGAGTAGCCGATATGGACCACCCGAGGACTTGAAGGAGCTGGTCGATACTGCTCATAGCATGGGCATCGTCGTGCTTCTTGACGTCGTCCACAGTCACGCCTCCAAGAACGTGTTGGACGGACTGAACGAATTTGATGGAACAGATCACCAGTACTTCCATGAAGGTGGCCGCGGTCGTCATGAGCTGTGGGATAGTAGGCTGTTCAACTACGGTCACCACGAGGTCATGCGCTTCCTTCTCAGTAACTTGAGATTTTGGATGGATGAGTACCACTTTGATGGTTTCCGTTTTGATGGAGTGACCAGCATGCTGTATCTACACCATGGTATTGGCACGTAAGTACTTTGAAGCATTCGGACCCTTTCCGTAGGGTGAGCGCACTGACAAGAACAGTGGATTTTCTGGGGGTTACCACGAGTACTTTGGCTCCGACGCTGATGAGGAGGCCATCGTCTACCTTATGATTGCCAACGAGATGCTCCACTCTCTTTACCCAGAAGTTATCACTGTTGCTGAAGATGTCTCTGGCATGCCTGCTCTCTGTCTTCCTCTTTCCCTTGGTGGTGTTGGCTTTGACTATCGTCTTGCCATGGCAATTCCAGATATGTGGATCAAGATTCTCAAGGAGAAGAAGGACGAGGACTGGGATATTGGCAACATCTGCTTTACCCTCACGAACAGAAGACATGGCGAAAGGACGATTGCATACTGCGAGAGTCACGACCAGGCGTAAGTCTTCTCCCTTTCCTCTCTCCAGCCAACCTGACCATTTTAGGCTTGTTGGCGACAAAACCCTGATGATGCATCTTTGTGATGCCGAGATGTACACCAACATGTCGACCCTCACCCCCTTGACGCCAACGATCGATCGTGGCATGGCCCTCCACAAAATGATCCGTCTGTTGACCCACGGTCTCGGCGGAGAAGGATACCTTAACTTTGAGGGTAACGAATTCGGGCACCCTGAGTGGCTCGACTTCCCGCGTGAAGGAAACCAGAACTCATTCTGGTACGCTCGTCGCCAGCTAAACCTGACTGATGATCACCTCCTTCGCTATAAGTTCCTCGACCACTTTGATCGTCTCATGAACACCACGGAGCAGAACTACGGTTGGCTGGCGGCGCCACAAGCATACATCTCTCTCAAGCATGAGGGAGACAAGGTCATCGTCTTTGAGAGGGCCGGCGTTGTCTTCATTTTCAATTTCCACCCCACCGAGAGCTATGCCGACTACCGAATCGGCGTTGAGGTTTCTGGAACGTACAAGGTTATTCTGAACACCGACCACAAGGATGTTGGCGGCCATGGTCGCATTGATGAAGGCACTCGCTTCTTCACCACGCCCATGGAATGGAACAACCGCAAGAACTGGACTCATGTGTACATCCCAAGCCGGACTGCTCTGGTACGTACCGTAATGAAGCGGGCTTTTGCGCAAAGACTAACGATGTTTAGGTGCTTGGTTTGGAGTCTCCTGTCACCCAAAGCTCTTAGATGTAGGGAAGTCAATGCCTCAAGGACATCGTACCGGGAAACGTTTGAAAAGAAGTTGAGATGGAAACGAAAATTAATTGAAGCTATTGTAACGAGAACCATGCAAAAGCAAATCATCTGTAGACCCAAACTAAATAGACTTATCAAGAGATTACTCAGTTATTTACCTTCTGTGTCACGGGATGCCTCACGCTTCACAGGTGACAGCTGTCACGGCGGCATGTGATTTCTAAATCATTCATGGTCTGCGTATTAAAAAACAAATGGAACTTTGCTTGGAATTCAGCTCTTTTGGTACAGTATTTACACCAAGCAGATGGTTGTCCTCGAGTCACGTCGCAAGCCCCCCAGCCCATGCCAGCTCTACTAGTTTTATACATGGGCAAACTGCCATGGTCGAATTGTGATTGTGATTCTAGAGACGAAAGGGAAAGATGGTATCGATTTAGTTCTTGGGAGGAGACTGGACCATGCCCTTGCCAGAGTAGCCCTCGGAAGAGAGACCGGTGATGGGGTCGGAATTTTGTGCCTAGGAGGCGAGGGGTCAGCCATTGATCAGCCAGACAGAGGCCGTCTGTGTCGGTGCGGAGGGTTAATACCTTGAGAAACTCGTTGGAAGCCTCCTGGTACTCCTTGGTCATGGTGTCGGGAGCAGGGCCGGCGAGCATGCGGACGGAGCCGAAGATAACGAAGGTAGCGGCGATGGAGGCCATGACACCCCAGAAGACGCGGGCACCCTCACCGGGGGCAGGGCCGGCGCGGGGACCGTGGGGGCCGAAGGCGATCCAGTAGGCTGTTGAGACAATTTGCGTTAGTTTTTTTGTGAGGCTCTCGTTGTGACGCAATGCATATGCACAGGGATATGAAGCCCGGTCACATTGGACGGTCGTGCCAATCCAATTGGCGTTGCATCCATCCGGAGCTTGACCAAGAGGTATTTATATAGATGATCCGGGCCCGTCAAAGGGCAATTGGGATGGGAGGGGGGAAGGCGGGGGATGGGAACCGAGAGCTGTTCGCGAATAGCTTCGAACCCTCTCTCGGAACATCGGACCACTTGGCGATCGACGACAAAAGAAAATGTGTGTGGAATTTTCGGGTGAAGAACGCACCGGCCTTCTTCTCCTGCAGGGTCAACTCAGCCCAGGGGCCCTTCATGCGGTCTCTCAGCGCCATCCAGAGCTCGGCCTGCTCCTGGAGAGGCATGCCCTCCCATCTCTTCTCGATGTTGGCGAGCGTAGGGTTGGAGATGGCGTGGGTGGTGGCGGCGCGGCGGATGACGGATTGCTGGGTAGCGGCGCGCAGGCCGGCGCGGGCCAGGGAAACGGTGGGGGTTCTGAACATCGTGTCGGCTTCGTTATGTGTCGTCCAAGAGAGAAAATCGAGATACCGCTGGGCTCGGAGGGGAGAGGTTGTCAATTGACGGGGGCGGTCGGGTGGAGGTTGCTCGCGGGTTCGGTGGTCGAGGAGGTGGTTGTTCCGTTCGAAAGGGAAAAGAGGGTTTTTCTGGCTACCTAAAAGTTCCGGGCAATCGTATGATTGGAATTTCGATTGCAATACGCCGGCTGCGACTGGGTGCTTGGGGCATCACGTGATGTAAAGTGATCCGTGCACGGACTGGGCTTCCAATGGGATCGATGGAATGGCCGGGGGTGCCAGCTGGGAGCTCACCTCGGTGTCTGGGCTGACAGCTTTTTTTTCTTGTGTTGGTGGTGGTGCAAGTGCAAGCTCGGTTGTCGGTCCATTCCGAATACCGCCGTCGCCGTTTGACCGGGATCTCGATGGCGTCACTTGCGAGGCTGCGACTCAACGCGATGACATTTCATTTGGATTTGGCTTGTATTTCTATTTGTTTACCATGCTGTCTATCGAAGAATGCTTTCGTTTTTACCGCAATGGCTCTCGAGTTGCTGCACTGGGCCACCATTAGACAGCGCGAATAGCATCAAGGCGTTGTTGATGCATGCCCCTGCCGGTTGACTAACTTGGGCAGCACATTTTCGCCGCCTCCGGCCAATGGCCCCAGGAGAGGTTCTGTGGTGCTCATCGATCTATCTTTTGAGATCATGCAAGACAACAGCGCAGCTTCTAGCCAAGCAACCCCCAAAACTCAGCTTCGACAGCTGACAGCCGTTTCCCCGGTGTGTTCGACCTCGAGTATGCTATGGATGAACCACGTAGTTTGTGGCGCAACTATAAGAAGTCGGTGGAATTATTGCGAGTCTGAAAATGCGCGCCAGCCCTGTTGTCGGTATGAAGTTATTCTTGTGAACCTGTATTCACTCTGCCCGATGCCTGAAGCCTCCTACGTCTAAGGAGGACGAGCAAAGCTGGGAATGCCGTAGCCCCCCAGTATCCCCTCTAAGTTTCGAAGCTATTGTAGCTCATGAGTTCTCGCGGTGTCTCTGAGATCCGAGTTGGTCTCCGCTATCGTTTGGCTTGAATTGGCTGGTCAGGAGTTTTGGGTGCTCCAGATGCGGCGGCGTGGAGTTGGTCCCGTTCGCGCTCTTCCCGCAGTCTCTGTTGCTGTTCTAGTCCGGGCTTCAGAGTGTATACGGCTGCAGCGATCACCACTGTCAGTTTCAAGCCAAGAACGAGCTTCGCGATGCGCTTGCAGGGACAGGGAACGAACATATGCCGACGCCAGCTGTTACGGCCACAACGAGTGGAAGAATGTTCTTGGTAAGACTCATGTCTAGAGCTCTGGGATTACTAGAACTTGTGACTGATGATGCGGAAAGATAGGCGGTAAGGTCGGTGTTTGGAGAGTTTCTCCAGCTTGAACCCAGTCGCAAATGTCAAGTCGAATGTGATGTAATTGAGTACCGAGATCGGTAGCCGTAGCTGCCAGCTGGAGCTCTCGGTGCCGTCCCCAAAAAAAAGTTCGGCTCCGGCCGGCCGTGCACGCATTTGAGCTAAAGTGGTTCACCCCCGTAGCCACCCGCCACCGCGCGACAGCGCGTACCCCACCAAACGCGCTCACCGACCGTCTGAACGCGTCCGACTTGAACACACATCGAAGTGCACGCTACAGCTAGTGATTCAAGGGTACCTGAATCTTAGGTAATGCACGGTTCGTTCCCGACCAAGCATCACATCCCAGGACTTCTTTTCTATTCACCCGAAATTCTCAAGCGCGTCGTTTGAGAGACCTTTGCTATACCATGTTTAGCTGTTTATGATGAACGATTCACGCCATGGCGAACTGGAAAGAACTGGGCGAGGTCCCAGACTCGGACGACGAACTGGACTTCGATAGCCAGGAATTCGAGGGAACCCATCAAGATGCCGACCTTCCCATGAAGAGACCCGATGAAGCCTTGCAGTCACCGCAAGCCCCCGGAGACAGTGTGTGGGATGTCCCCCCCTCCTCCCAAGCAAACGCAGACGCGACTTCGAAGACGAATCCCCCGACCTCGAGCCCAGAGGAAACAAGACCTCCTGTCGAAGAGCCCGCCTCTTCGCCCCTTTCCTCGGCGCAAGATGTGGACGATCTCGCGGATATTTTTGAATTAGAGGACCTGCCAGCTGCGGCCCCTCCGCCGACGAGGCATATGTACACAGTTGGCGGCCGAGACGAGTCCCCAGATCCTCTCGGGGGTGACGACAGCATATCTACGAGCTATGTCAAGATCACAGCCCCTCCGCCTGCGTTTCCCCGCGAGAACGATACTCGAAGCCTGTCACCCCCTACAGCTCTGATGGCAAGTCCAACCAGGATGCCATCTAGCTCGCTGAGGAGAGGACGAAGTCCAGCACAAACTGTTCAAAGCCTTCCCAGGAGTCAGCAGAGCCCACCATCGAGCCCGCAGCGTTCACGAACGAGCCCAGAAGATCCGCGAATGCGTCAAGAGAGTCCACGGACAAGTCCGGAAGGTCTGCCGAGAAACGGACTATCCTCTTTGAGCAGTCAACCACGGCCACCAGTCAGACAGAGAGACTCGGACACGAGCAGGGACGAACAAATTGCGAGGGAAACTGCCGCCCAGCATGCCCGCTCCTTCAGGCCGCGAAAACCGATCCAGCAACATCCATATTTGATCGAAAATGCACAATACAGCAAAGTCTTCAAATCCCACGGATTACGGCCTGTCAGGATGCCAAATGAGCCGGCCGCCAGGCGACAGAGAGCCGATGAGGATTCCCAGGAGAAGGATTTCGAAGCCAGTCAAGACAGCGTATTGGATGGACAGAACGAGACAACGGACGAGAGCCAGTCTCATGGATTGGAGGAACCGTTGAGTCACGACATCTTGCGAATGTCACTGTCGCCGTCTCCTTCTCCGCTTCGAACCTCGTCACCCAAGCATAAGGGTGGACCGAGCAGTCAACCGAGCCAGGATGGAGAAACGGATAATACCAGCTTGTCCGACAACGGAGATCTTCCCTCGATTGACGAGATTTTCCGCAAATCGACGACGGCACAGGGTAAAAAGAGAAGAAGGCTTATAGGCACAGGTGTTGTCAGGTCTCGACCGGTGAAGGAGGTGGCCACGACCGAGCAGTCGCCTCCAGGTCCGACATTTCAGACGTATGATGAGATCTACGGCGTCCTCTCTTCTTCTCCTTTACCTCCACAGCTACCGAATGCCCCCGTCGATTTAGGAGCCGGCTCTATCCCACCGTCTGGGACGGACCTTGCTCAAGTCCTCTTTGACGATGATGACGACGATGACCCCTTCCGGTCACCGTCGCCGCCGAGACAAGCTTCAGCTCCCGCAAATCATGAAGTTGCTGATATTACAATGGCCGACATTTCTGCCGCAGAGGACGATCAACCTGATTTTGGAGACTTTGCTGCTATGTCTGCACCAGAATCCGAGGATGGTGCTGGCAGTGGTCCAGAGAGCGAATCGGAAGCCCTCAGAAACGTTGGTCGAAGAATCCGAGGCGTTCTCCCGGCATCATGGCTTAGACTTGACCAACAAGCAAGCCGCCCGAAGCCCGCACAACAGCATCACCGCGAACCATCGCCTGAAATGACGCAGCGACGTGGGGTTGCCGTCCGTCGTATTGGTCGCTCGACGTCTACAACAGCGGCGTCGTTCATTTTTGATGACTCCGATGAAGAACCAACGTCGGCGTCACGGCCTGCTGGAACAGCTCTGGTCAACGTTGATGCGATGTCCCCGCAACGACGTAGACCACCGGTCATTGAGCTTGACGATGGGGACTCTTCCGCTATGGAAGATAACGGAGTTGATCAGATGGCTCCGAGCCGAAAACGCCAGATGACTCTCAAGGAGTCGTTCCGTCCAGCAAAGAGACTCAAGAAAAGCAAATCGACTTCAAATGCTCAGCCAAAGAAACGTGGAAGGCCTCCAAAAAGCGCGAGCCGATCCACCACAACACCCCGCCTGGATCCCTGGGTGACCACTCAGAAATCAGCGCCTGGTTCACCTCAAGCTATCGCCAGGGCAAAGACACCTCCGCGCTTGAGTATTCTGGATGTCATCGAGCCAGATGCGCCGCAGTTCTTGAAGGTTGCGGCGCGGGCAGCTCAGAGCAAACGCAATCTGGGAAGGTCAAGCCCAAGGAACAAGACAATTCGTCTAGCAACGAGGAAGGACAATGTCGATGCTGGGACAGTGTTGCAAAAGTGGAAAGGAAATAAAATACAGCCTCGCCAGGGGCTGCAACGCAAAAGGAGCACCCGAACTAAACCGACTGCGCGAAATCCACTCGCTCAGCTTTCGACGAATGTGTTTTCGCAGACTACGGCAGCTTCCCCTAAGAGTCAGACGGCCACTCAGCCTGCGAGAACGATACAAGACAATGACCAAGTCGCGACCCCGTCCCTTAGTGGTCGGCGGCCGCAACGGCCACTCTCGCGGCAAAGTTCATTCGCCAGCCAACATGCCACCAATAGACCAGCGCAGCTTGAAACCGATCTGGCAGAGCAGCCGGGAAGAATTGCTTTCCAAGCGAGGAAAAGGGCACTTGATGCTCTCTTTCGTCGAAGTCGTTCACAGTCGCTATCCGCCCGGAGTATGCATTTGGACTCTGTCATTGACGATGCATGCTCTGTCGTCTCAGAGCGGGTCATTGAAACCAGAGGATCCCCCGAGCCGTCGATTACTGAGAAGCATCGCCCCAAACGTTCAAGGAAAGCGGTTCCGCCCGTTCGAATCGACGTCGCCGCTGCCCAATTTCGTTATGCAAACGATCCTTTGCCCACGACTGATGTGTCCACCCCAGCAGAGGCGCCCAGGACTACGCATGCTGATAACCAACTGCTTGGCCTCGGCCCCTTTGGTACCCACTACACGCAGCATTTTGATACATTCCCACTCGATCGTGGAGTGTTCTTCCACGAGAGTACTCTCATAGGAAGCGGCAAGGTTGATTCCGCAGTTGATGAACGGTTTTCAGACAAGCTCTGGGAGTCTCGGCCTCGAGTATCGTTCCATCTGGGAGAACAGGTTCTTCGGTGGGACATCTGGACTGAGCAGGTTTCGTCGGAATTCGGCATTTTGATGGATGGAATGCTCGATCAAGTCCTGAAGCCTGTGCCTACATCAGAAGCTGGCTTCAACGCCAAAGATGCAGCGCGTTTTGTTCTGGACTACGTTCTCAAGTCAATGAGCTTCACCGACGACAATGGCGCTCTCTCTTTTGTCACACGTCTAAGCGATGTGACCCGAGCTTCCTTGTCTCGCCTGGATTCCGAGTTGTCTCTAGACTCAAGCCAACGTCTAGAGCTGACGGACGTACTTTCAAACCTGCTGCTCATCGTCTCTTCTGCAGTTCGTCTTTGCCAGAACCGTGCTTCGCTGATCTCGGAAACTTTCACGTTGGAAAACCTCCTCAGGAAAGCTGCCGAAGCACTCGTCAGCAGCCTTCTAACGTCTGGACTGAACGAGGTCACCAATCTTTATGATAACCTTCAGACGTTGAGGTATCGTGAGCGTGGTATACGCTCTGACAAGGTTGTTCCGCACGCCTGGGTAGTCTTGATGAGGGTCTTGGAAAGTCTTCGGATACCGAGGATGAATTTCTGGGACGTCACGTTCCCTCATCTTATCAAGCCGGCTATCATTCGAGGGTCAAATGCACAAGAATTCGAGTGTTTATGGAAGGACATGTTCACCCTTTTGCCGCTATGCGAATTCGATAATCTGGGCGTTCTCATTGCCGACAAGAGACATCACACCCCGGTGGAAGGTTGGAACCTTCCTCAGCAAGTCTTGAAGCGCGTCTTCCAGCTCTACCGCGACAACCCCCGTCAATCTCCAAGCTTCAATGACTATTGCCGCACGCTGGTGGCCAGATGTCACTATCTGGTGGAACAATGGGGATGGCAGAAATGCAGTGGCATCATTGGCACAATTTTCGACTTCTTCGGTTCTCAGAATCTGTCTCATTTGCGAAACGAAGAGGCATTCCGCTCTGCTCGATTTTTAGACAACCTCCACACTAGTCCATCGTTGAAGGTTGAAGCAGAGGATCGCTGCTTCCACATTTTCCTCAAATTGGTGGCGTTGGTCATCAAGAAGCTGAGGAAGAAGGACATGGTCAACGACATTCGGAACCTGGTGACTCGCACTCTTCCCAATCACGACCGACAATATTCGAAGGAACAGGACGTTCACGCACATGATTTGGCTGCTCTCAGGAACCACCACGATCTTCTTTGCACCTTGTTCTGGGCCGCGCCGCCCGATCTTCGGCCTCCTATTCACAACCTGCAGAAGCTCGTCATCCCCGCTAGCTCTCACAAGGAAGCTTGTTTGATCAACCTGCGGGCCTGGAACCAACTCGCACGATTCGTGGTACACGAGGAGTCCCCTCTGTCGTTCCTTCCCCTGGCCAACTGGCAGGCAGACGTGTTCAAGCAGTTGGTTGACCAGTACAATTCCGCCGCGGCTGATATGCAACGACAATTCTTGGCAATGCCGAAGGATGCGACAAACAGAATTAGCGAAAGTTTCATGAACGCAATCGTAGAAAAGAACAAGGCTGCTACTATGGAGATCATGCTTTTCTCTGTCAAGTCGTCTATGGACGTCGTACAATACGCAAACAGCTTGGAGCTGGCAAGACTTGCGTCAAGTACTGGTCAGTTAGAACCTGTTTATACGCAGAAAATTCATACTAACATGTGTCAGTGCAATTGCAACACGTCTTCCAGCACTTCTCCGCCCTCCCTGCGGACTTCCCGTCGGTCCTTCTGCAGGCCTCTCTGACTACCTTTGAACGACTCATTGTACGGATTGAGGCAGTCTTCAACGAAGACGGCGATAGTCAAGACAGCATGGTGGGCATGGAGTCGGAAGAAGCCATTCTAGTAAGTCGTACCGCCCATCGTTTCTCTTCGGGTCTGACAATTTCCCAGATGCTTGAGCGAGAGCTGGCCGCTGGGTTCTTCTCCATGTCACGTTGCATTTTGGCCTACCAGGCCAACAGAGGCAAAACCTTGGTTAAGTCTGTCTCAGGTGCCTGCGTTGAGCAATGCGTCGTTTTATCTGGCATGGTGTCTAGCCTGTTCGTCCGCTGTCGAATGATGGTAAGTTTGAGATTCTCTTTCACAGAATAATGGACTGACCTCCAAAGCAATATTCTCAAATCTTCAAGCGCAATCATAGATTTGGTCTCTTTGACAATATGCCTCATAAGCTCAGCTTGGAACAACGGCCATTACTTCCGCTCTTTCTCTCGACCGTCATGCAGAGGCCGGGGGATGTGAAGCTAGACGTAAGTCACAAAGTTTCGCTGGACATGACCATTGCTGATTTGAAATAGGACATGGGTATCGATCTCCTCCATCTGTGGTTGCTGATTATTGTTCAACCAAACCACTGCTTAAGATTTGAAAATCAGCTTGGCCAGCAAATGCAACGCCAGGGATTTCCCTATGTCCCTAACAGGACACTAGGGTTTGTTGCCAATCCAGGTTACATGTCTAATCGCGACTTCTTCGAGTGTAAGTGCCCCTAGCCGAAATTGAGGGCCGGCCGACTAATTCTTGCAGACGCGATGAAATGGATGCGGCAGTCCCTGCATACAATGAATGCTGCCGAAAAGAAGAAAGAACTATCCAACTTCTCAAAGGCGTTGGACAATGCCATGCAGCAAATGCGAACCGATCTTCAAGTCACGGCCAACGACTCAACAAACGATTCGACAGAGCATTCAACCTATGTCAGATTTGTTCGCAACATCATATCCCTCATCACAACTTACGGCACGGACATCTGCAAAGTGCCCCCTTTCTTCAGGGAGGTGAGCAAGGCGTACTCTCCCCCTGCTGAGGATCCTGAGCTGCAAGTGGCCAAAATCCTGTCTTATGGGCTGAAGCTGGCGGAGGGCAACACTGGAATCGCCAGCAGCCTGTTTTATCTCTTGCTCAATAACTTCAAGAAAGCCCTCCAGCTGGGTAGATTGCCACAACAAGTGCTGCTGCTGAAGACGGCTATGCAGAGCGACGCCGTAGTAGCCTTCACCCTCAGAATGCTTTCTGCAGTTCTGCACGCTACGAAGTCTAGCCCTGAAGCTTACGCTCTGCTGGATGTATTCTGCGACGCTCTAGAGCTGGAGTGGAATGGTTCAGTCGTTGCCCGCCAACTAAACGATGATGTGCTGACCGCCATGTCTACTCTGATCACATCTACGCTTGACTGGGCGACTGGTTTGAGAGGCACCCCTGTCAGCGCAGAGCACATTCACGCGCTGAGGAAAATCGTTTGGCTCGTCAACACCCTTCAGCCAACATTCGAGTCCTACTCCTTGAAGCAAGGTGAGGTGAAGTGGTGGGATGAAGTCATGGAAAGACTTGATTGGTTCAGCGTCCTCGTCAACGGAGCCGAAGAATATCTGGATACTCAACTTGAGAGATCACAGGTTCCGCCTCTATCTCCCTCAGGCCTCTTCCGGCGCCTGAGAGAGGCTAAGAACTTCAAGATTCAAGATGCCATGGTTCTTGAGTGGTCTCGAGTCATTGTAGATGACGTACAGAGGAACTGGGTGGTCAAGGGCCCGGTGTGGACGGTTCCAGGAAGTACCTGCGACAACAGTTCGACGCAACCTGCACGTGGCACGATCAAACTTGACTGGGACAATCAGGAGCTTGTCATCACCTTGCATGACCAACTTCGCATATGGAGCCAATGGTGGACTAGTGGAAAGAAAGAGCCCGGAGCCCAAGGAGGATTTGATTTTGAAGATTTCGCGTTATTCTGAATATCCTATGAATAGCGTTACGAGTGTATGACATATGGTTGGCAGCAAAGGGCATGGGTGCGAAGATGAGGCGTAGGAGCGTCAACGACAATACAAATAAAAACATGCACAGATGTAAAATCCTCGCACTGTTTCTAGTGCACCTGTGATATGACGTCCATTTTGACTGGGTCATGGGCCCCATTTCTCGATCGAATCACAAGCCCATTCGGTGTGGTCCTCGGTGAGGCTCGGTGAAGAGTCTGCCGAGATTCCGCCGCCCTCACTAAGCACAGCGCCGGCTCAAAGAGCTTGTCGACAAGAAGTGCTTTCGCCTTACAACGACACCGCCAATTACTGGCATATCGCCCTTGTTTCTTCCGAATGCATGCAATAGGGCCACGGGCCCTTGCCTCAGCCTCTCGAGTCTCTGCGTCGTCGAGGTTAGCAGCGTTCTCGGCCCGCCGCCAGTGTCGACACTTCCACCCGTCCTTCAGGTTGCGGAAAGGCCCGTCCGAAGGCGGCGCAGACGACGGAAAGCCACCAGAAAAACCCGCCAGCGAGCAGGATGACGGTAACAGCAGAGATCAGGACGGTGTGAAAACCGAACAGCCCACAAACGAGTCGGCTTTCCGCAGATCGAGAGGCGGCGCGTTTGCGTCTGCCCGGGCGCGCCTTTCGAGGCCGAGAGCGGCGGACGAGCTTCCGCCTGTGAAGCTGCCGCAGAGTTTCCTCGACAGCAACGTATCGCTCTACGACCCCGAAAACCGAATCAATACCCTCACTAACGATCTTTGGCACCACCGGTACATGGGCGCCCGCTGGCACGACCTGCTATGGAAGGACTTGGATCTAGTGTTTAGCCAGGCTTCATGGAGCGAATCGAGGCTGCAGGATGCGTTGCGCAACTTGCGCGAGGGCAATACCGAGGCTGTTGAGAGGCGGAACAGGATACTAGCTGAAGCATCGCAGTGGTTGAGCCTTTCTATTGACGAGATGCGGTCTTCAAACAACTTGCAAAGCTCCCGAGAGCCGCTTCCCACGACAGACTTCGCCGATATGCTTCGCTACTCTAACAAGTTTGTTTTGTCGAACCTTCTGTCGCAACACACGAGAGACACAATAAACAGCGACCCCATACAGGAGCAGGTAGCGGATCAAGATGCTGTACTCCAGACGCTTGTCGAGCAGTATATCGAGGAAGGACGGCCGCTGCCAAAACGTGACGGTCTGCGATTATTTGATCCTAGGATTCGGGGTGAGATCGTCACGGCGGTGCGCGCCGAGCTTGCGCTCCAACCAACAACGGACATGCTGGGCAGGGAACTCAAGAGGCCTCTTACGGTCGTTCACATCCCGAATTACACTGGCCGGAGCCATACGAGGAAACTCATGAAGCACATTGCTTCGTGCGTGGAGGCGGACATCATCCATCTTGATGCGCAGGAGCTGGGCATGCTCGTGGGTGACTATATCGGCCAGGACTGCGCATATTCCAGAGGCCCCATCTCCATGATGGGATACCGTGCGGCAGAGATGAACGGCCGCTTGGCGAAGTCGGAGGAGCCTGCCAAGCCGAGCGATGAAGACGTGGCTGGAGAAATTGAGGCTGCGTGGGTTCATATCAACCAACAAGAAGGAGGAAACGGCTTCAACAACCCCATGGAGGATGAGCTTCAGAAGATCAAGGATGGCGCAAAGGATTACATGCTTCCCTCCGTCGACCGCTGGGAGAACCTCAAGATCAATGCCGCCCTTGAGGAGATCGCCAACGCGACGACAAAGACGTCTTCGCAACCGGATCGCAACCTCATCATCCATGTTGATGACTTTGTTGAGCTCAATATGACTCTTGAGGGGGCTCTCATCCTCGGCAGACTGCGTTCCATCGTTGACACAATGTGGCGGTCTGGCCGCAGAGTGACGCTCGTCGGCACCTCCTCCAACGAGAACCCATCGGAGCAGTACGCCACAACACTGAAGGATATTGCTGCCGAGGAATGCCTCGTTCCGCTCCCCCTGAACTTTCAGCGCATCACCAACGCAAGCAACACGAAGAAGATCTACGAGGCAAACGACTACCTCCAAGAAAACCTGCGCAACATCCAACACATGCTTCGCACCATCGCCGGGTCCTCCCCGGACACTTCCAAACTCCGCATCGTCGGCGTTTCCAAGTCGCACCCACCACAATTCCTTCTTGACGACGCAGAAGGCTCTTATATGGAAGTCTCTCTCATCCCCCGCGTCCTCGCCACCTCCGTGCTCCCCCTTCCGGACGTCTACCACATCACCCGCCTCTTCTACGCCTGCCAGGGCTCCGTCTCCCCAGACCAGTCCTGGCGCGTTCTTTTCGATGTCGTGGAGTCGAGCTCCTACAGCACCGCCCAACTGCACCGCATCCAGGACAAACCAACCCGCTCAAAACCCTCCTCTCCCTCTTCATCGTCAGCCGATTCCACTCGCGCCGAGCCCGAACGTCTTCGTGTATCCGGCAGCTACAACGACTACGAGAAGAAGCTCCTGGCAGGCCTAGTCAACTCCAATGAGATCAAGACGACATTTGATGACGTCCACGCCGACCCGGAGACCAAGTCCGCCCTCAAGCTCCTCACATCCCTCTCCCTGATCAGGCCTGAAGCCTTCACCTATGGCGTTCTCGCCACCGACAGGATCCCAGGTTGCCTTCTCTATGGACCCCCCGGTACCGGTAAAACTCTCCTAGCAAAGGCTGTCGCCAAGGAGTCTGGCGCAAACATGCTCGAAGTCTCGGGCGCAAGCATCAACGACATGTATGTCGGCCAGTCCGAGAAAAACGTCCGCGCCCTCTTCTCCCTGGCCAAGAAGCTTTCGCCGCTGGTCATCTTCATCGACGAGGCCGACGCCCTGCTCGCAGCCCGCGGCCAACGCAACCGCGCCGCCCATCGCGAGACCATCAACCAGTTCCTCCGGGAGTGGGACGGCATGAACGACACAAAGGCCTTCATCATGGTCGCCACGAACCGCCCCTTCGACCTCGACGACGCCGTCCTCCGCCGCCTGCCCCGCAAGATCCTCGTCGACCTCCCCCTCAAGCAGGACCGCGCCTCGATCCTGCGCATCCTGCTCAAGGGCGAGGACCTCGACGACTCCGTGTCCATCGACGACGTCGCGCGTCAGACGGTCCTCTATTCCGGCTCCGACCTCAAGAACCTCTGCGTCGCCGCCGCCATGACCGCCGTGCAGGAGGAGTCCGAGGAGGCCGCCAAGCACACCGGCCCGGAGCCCTACGTCTTCCCCCCCAAGCGCACGCTGAGGAAACATCACTTTGACAAGGCGCTCAAGATGATTGCCGCCAGCGTCAGCGAGGACATGGACAGTCTCAAGAGCATACGGCGCTTCGACGAAAAGTACGGCGACGTGCGGTCCAAGAACAGCCAGAAGCGTAAGGGTATGGGCTTCGGCGTCATCCCGACGCCGAGCGATGCGGAGGAGGCTAGGGTACGGCAAGCTGTTGCAGTGTAAAAGCACCAACTCATTCTTAAAAAATTCAGACTCAATCCTTTTTTTTTTCTTACTTCCATCTTTCTTTTTGTGTGTTTTCTCGTTTTAAGAGGCCAAATTTTTGCTAGTAGACCAGAGAGCTGTCATTTCATATTCTCCCTGGGCCTGTATGATTTCCATAAAAACCCCGCGATAGGTCCCGTCGCGTAAAAGGTCTATACGACTATAGAGAAGCTTGAGAGTGGACGGATAAGAGTGTATCAACATTGAGATATCTGTCTAGATAGTTGGCTGCATCAGATAGTTTGCAGAAGTGATGATAGCCATGTAGCTGCATGATACTGGCGAAATCAAAAAGGGGCTTTTTGCTGTAAAGATCTATAGTACTACTACATTCGCGCCATGTCTCTCATGACGTATTCAACTCAATAGCAATTTAATAATTTGGGCAGGGTCATGTAACTCAGGCCTCCGTAGAGAGCTGCACGCCTTCGGCCGCGAGAGCCCGCTGATAATCTGCCTGGGCCTTCTTCAACGCCTCCAGCGTGGGCTGCATCACCGCCAGCACGGCCTTGCGTCCGCCCTTCTCGTGTTCCGGCCGCCACCCGCGAATCTTCTTGCCGGTTGCCTTGTAGTGGTCTATAATCTCCTTCTTCTTCGCCGCGATGATGTCGTCGCGGGCCTTCTCGGCCTCGTCGGCGACCGCATGGATACGCTCGGCGGAGCGCTTGAGAGACTCGACGAGATACTGCAGCTCATTGGCGCGGTCCGGGTCGCCGGACAGGAACGCGTTCCAGAACTGGTGGAGGAACTCGACGGTCGTCGCGTGCGTCAGCTGGCAGCGCTCCGCAATCTCGGCGGGGAGGCCCATGGGCCTGGTCGCGTCAGCCGAGGCGTCGCCGTACTTTTCCGCGCGCCGCTGGCGGATGCCCGCCATGATGTCTTCGCCGGCCGCCTTACGTGCCGCGCGGGAGCCGACGTGCGGACGCCGCTGGGTCTCTTCGTCGCTGTCGCTGTCGTCGATGATGCCGATGCCGGCGCGGAGGTTAAGGCCGTCGGCGTCGTCCGTCTCGATCATCTCGAGGTCCGACTGGATCTCGAAGATGACGTCGGCGGGGTTCTGCTTGGCAAAGGCGAGGTTGTTTGCTGATTGTGTCTCTTGCTTTTTGGAGAAGAAGCGGTTCTGTTCCTTGACGTTGAGGATGATTTTGTTTTCCTTTGCGTCGCCTTGCAGGTCGCGAAGGGCGAGCTCTTGGAAGGTAGAGTCTTCTGGATCGTCGCCGTTCTCCCTGTCGATTGTGGGGGCGACGTTGGCCAACATTCTCTCGCTGAGAGAGTTGAGGGTGTTGACGATGGGCACGTTTTTGCGGGGACGCATCTCGACGTCCTTTTGGTTTCCGCTGCGGAAGCCGCCCTGGTTCTCCTCGTTGCCGTAGACGTTGATGATGTGCGGCACGCTCTGGGCCATGCTTTTGCGCTGGAACGTGGCCGTGTTCTCGCTCGCATCGTGGGCGTCAAAGAGCGCGTCGCGGCGGATGCCCTCTTTCTTCTCGTCCGAGATCCTGTCGCCCTTGAGGGTGCGGAAGAGCTTGCTGAGGAAGAAGCGCGACCAGAACTCGTTCTCGGGCACCTTGGGCACGTTCTCGTCGTACAGACGCTTGACGAGTGGGTGCTGTGCCATGATGAGCTGGACCATTTCCACGGTGATGTCGAGCTTGAGCACATCGTTCTCGAGACGTGGCTTGATGGCGGGCAGGATATTGTAGGCTCCTTTTTGCTGGTTGACCTCGATGGCGTGAGCCCGGAGTAGGTTGGTGCGGGTGGACCAGAACTGCGCGTTAAACGCAGCGTCAGAGATGGATTCGGGTTTTGTGGCGCGGGCGTCCATGTACGTCTGGTGCAGGGTCCGGTCTTTCTTCATGAGGGATTGCTGTAACTCGATATCACCCTTGAGATGGGCGTCGTCGAACCAACGCGCTGTGTTGGGTTTGGAGTTGACAGAGCTCGCGAAAGCCATGGAGCCGGAGCCTGAGCCGCCTGCCCCAGGGTTGGGGGTGGAGTTCCCGCCATTTGCGTGAGGGTTTGGTGTCCCGGCTGGCTTGGGCAGGTTGGGGTCGCCGGATCGTATGTCGGCGAGGAGTCTTGAAAGGAGGTCCTTGATGGCGTTCGCCTCGGATCGGGCCTCTTCTGACGTGAAGTGGAAGAGGTACGGCACCTGGTCTGTGGCATCAGGTGGCTTCTCAAAGATCTTGAGCATCACTTTGGCCGCGGTGTCTGGTGTTTGTTGCAAGTCTGTTGTCACGTCAGCGAGCGGTGCCAGCTCATGAACTCGAAAGACTCACTCGTGATGTTGGCAAGCGATAGCGATACGGTGGGCGGGCCATTGCCAGGCGCGGGTGTCCAGATGACGGACTGCTGATCCGGCGTCAACGTCAAGACACCATCCTTCTTCTTGAACGACGCTCTGCCGGATGGTATCGCCATATTCGCGTTGTTGGGGTTATTGAGCAAGCCTCATGAACGTGTTCCTCCAGTCATCACTTCCTGCTTCAGCCTTCTGAGGATGCGGTCGACGTGAGTGAGAGCTACCCTGGTTGCAAGGGACCAAATGTGTCAGGCGCGGCCGCACAGGCCAACGCGACGTCGTCAAAATTTGTCCAGCAATTGCCCGTCCCAAGCCCAGTCGGTCTCTTGGATAATTATGCCGCTGGTTGGTGAAGTTCGTGAGTGAGCGCCGCCTTTTAGTTGAATGTGAAGTCTCAGGTTCAATGCTCCAGCCACAAGAGAGAACAGGTGCTGATGTTGCCTACGGTGGCGTGCAGGTGCATTGTGCTCCATACCAGCTGGTGACAGCTGGCGGATGCCTGTGATTGAGGCGCTTTCCACATGCAGCAGACCCCAAAGTCTTTTCACTTTAACATCAACGTCACAGCATCACAGCATCATATCATCACCGCCATTTTCTTCTGTTACAACGATCGTTGAATTGCGCGTTGCTATCTGTTTTGCCTGACGTATTTTGCCTGCCAGCCAAGCATACCATGCCAACCAAGAGCCAGTCCTGGAGATTCAAAGTCAACCTCAACGCCGAAATTGCGAAACCAGACCAGGTTGTTCCCATGTCTATGATGTTTGACCCCCATCCCGCGTATCTCATACAGTTCTCATAAGAATGTCGTAGCCCGCGTGATTGATCATCCAAAGGGCATAAAAACGTAAAGGTCTTCGGAAGCGACATAACAGTCTAGACCAAAGGGCCCGTCATGCTAGTTGCCATCGAAGGATCCCTTGGAAGAATCAGATGTGTCCAGAGCGGAAGCGACGGACGTGGGCTCTCTTGTGGTTTCTCTTCTTAGCCCAGGTGACGAACTCAGTGGTTCCGGACTGGCATTTGGTACCAGCAGCCATACTCATGATAACCGACCACCGTCCGGAAGCGCATCGCTGGAAGTGAGTGCCCTCGATGCAGAGCCACTGGCCCTCATCGGTGCAGGCCAGGCCAGGAGTCATGGAGCCTGGAGCATTGGCACCGCCCGAGGGAAGGGCAGTGGGAGTGGGGACAGGCACGATGTCGCTAGCCGTGGGAGCAGCGTTGGTCTGAGCCGGTCTGCTGATGGTAGCGAGAGTGGTCTTGGTCTCCACCTCAGGGTCACAAGAGACGCTGCTGCTGGACACGGGAATGAAGACGCCGCCAGGGCTGTAGACGGTCAGCAAGGTGATCTACAGAAGTGAGTGGGTGAGCGGGAAAGCTACTTACAGCGAAGTGGCGACGGGAGAGCCTGCAGCGGCGCCAGTGGTGGGCGCAAGGCTGAACTGAGGCGCGCTCTGGATAGCCGAGGAGACGGGAGCGACAACGCTAGGCTGAGCCGCGGCAGGAGAAGAGGGTGCAGCGACAGGGTTGCTGGCGACCGGAGCGCTGGAAGCGACGGGGTTGGCGGGGGCGGCAGAGCTGCCACCACCGGAGCCACCGCCAGCAGCGGCAACGCAGTTGCCGGAGGGGGGCGCGGTCTTGCTGGAAGTGTTGTCGACATCCGGGCCGGGGTTGGGGAACGCGACGTCAGAGCCCTCAGCAGTGCTGCAGCCATTGCCGATGTTGGCCTCGAAGATCTTGGGGCGGCTGCTGAACGAGGAAGTGGCGCTGCTCGAGGCACCGCTGCTGCCACCGGTTACGGTCACGACGGCGCAGTTCATGTAGCTGTGAAGGTCAGCAAGGCTCAGGATTAGTCGAGGAGAAAGCTGGGAGACATACAACTCGCGGTTGCCAACGTTGTTGAACCAGGTCCAAGCGAAGAGGGCATCCGATGAGGCAGGAGCGTCGGCGGGGACCGTGAACTTGAAGGACGAGGTGCCAGCGGGAGGGCAGTTACCGATGTAGCTGTGGATGACGGTGAAGGTCTGGCCCTTGTCGTAAGAGAGAGCAGCCTGGCAGCTACCGCCGTTGTGGTTGGCACCACCGGCGATGGTCATGTTGTACTGCTGACCGGCCTGCCAGGTAGCGACCGACTGGGCAGCCGCAGTTCCCAGGAGATTGAGGGTGCCCTTGCAGGGGAAGTCGCTGCCCGAAGCACTCAGAGGACTGGTGATGCTGTAGTCGATGTTGGCCGAGGTGGAAAACGGGTTCTCCTTGGAGCGCAGGGGAGGAGGGTAAGTCATGGCCATGTGAGCCATACCCTGGCTGACCAGCAGCGACCACATGGTGACGGCGAAGGAGGACTTCATGATGTCTTTTTCTTGAGGTTATTGAGAGAGGAAGAAAAAGAATCTCGAGGAAAGGCCGAGAAGATGGAAGGGTGTAGGTGAAGGTTGGGGAAAACTTGGCTCTTGAATGAGTGTGAGTTGGCTCCTCGTCCTGATATGTGCGCGGGTCAGGTGTGATCCCGGGCTTGGGGTTGTGTTGTTGTTGTTGTTGTGAAGGTGAAAGAGGTGAATGAGGGTGAGACGGTTCAAGTCAAGGTGACTGAGACGGGCGTCTTGGATTTTTTTGTATCCGAAAATGGGGATTGCAGACTCGAGCACAGCTCGAAGGAAAACAAAAGTCCAAGGACTGACAATGAAGAGTAAGGAAGGAATGTGTTGGTTGTGCAAGAAGGTTGGTCGGGAAAGCCCAGTACGTAACTGTTGCGATGTGGAAGGAGGCAGGGAAGGAACGGCGTGCCTTCTTCGTGGGTCTGCTGCTTTGGTGCGCAGGTGTGTGTTGTGTGTGTGTGTGTGTAAGGAAGGTGTGTGTAAGCCAGGCAAGGTAGGTACCCAGGCTAAAAAGTTTGGATTTTGGATTCTGCTTGAGCAACAGTGAATTTGGTGTCGTGTGTGACGCAATATCAGGGAAGGTCAGGAAGCAAGAGAATGGAAAGTGAGGTAAGGGAAGAGAAGAGAAAGAGAAGCCGAGACCCGATCGAGGTGTTGTTGATGTCAGGTGCGGATGGAGCAAGAGACTCAGGAAGGCGGGAGGCTGTCACGGGCTCTTTATCGTTGATGAGATCCGCAGTCAACCAGCCCGTCGAAGGAAGGCAAGGCGCGCCGAACCAGGGTCAAGGGCGAGGAGGGCGAAGAAGGCAAGGGTGAAGGGCCGGTCTGCCTCCCAGACTCTGCAGATATCCCGCTCTAGTGCAGGTACCAGGCTGTCTGCATTCTGCCCTGAGGACAGGTGATCCCATCCCGCCTGCGGGTTGGCTGGCGGTCGCGGGGTGCGCTGCGCTTGGCCAACACCACTCCTACCCTTCATGGTCTTCTCGCGCCGGGAAGGAACGACCCCTGTCGACCTGCTGCTTCCCTGCACTGTTCAGGATCTGTTCAGGTTCTTCGGCACCTTCTACTTTGAGATACCTCATCTTCGCAAGCTGGATGCCTCCTAGACGCTTGTAGATCTACCTCAGCTTCAAGCTGTTCTTGCAATCGGCTATTCGGATGCTAGCAGCATTGAGCTGGCGGTTTCCAATCATGATAATCCCTCCAGAGTATCTGTACCCAGGCCGGCCGATCCAGTCTGGACTACGACCTACGACCTACTTCTGAATCCAAGCCTCCCTTTCCTTCTCCCTCTGGATTCTTTTTTCAGATCCAAAAGTCGGGCCGCAACCCTCGGCTCTCCCGTGCCCTTTAATCCTGTCCAACAGACGAGAAAACCTCGAGAAACTCGACTTGCGCCTAGAGGGACCGCAAGATTCCTGTGTCTTCACCCCTTGCGCCCTAGCACAGAACGGCCCAACCACGCCTGCCGCCGCATTGTGGGCCCAGGTCAACGTCGTCGCTCCACAAAGGCGCGGTCTCTAGGTAGTGACACACACATTTGTACCAACGGCGGGGACAGCGGCGGGAGGGCGCCCAAGATACCTACGCTAAGGCTAAGACTGACAGAGAGGAGAGACAGAGACAGGCGCGTTTGTCTCTGATTTTCTGACCCGAAAAAAAAAAAAAAAAAGGTGGGATGAACACGGAGAGAGCGGCAGTCACTGGTCAGAAACTAGACGTGAGGTTTGATCCAGCCCAGTCATTGGCGCAGGGACGGATGCACGAATGGGAGGCCACAGCGGCAGTTGCGCGCCAAAGATCTGAAGCGCAAGGGGCGCAAACCGACCTACTCTGGCCGTTGTCGCCGCCGCCGCCTTCACAAAGACCTTGGGCAGCTTCCTTCCCTGCCCCGGGAGTAATGTAGCACGACACACTGCACCTCACTGAAGAGAGCAGGGGCACCACGACGGGTTCGACGGTTCGGATCCAGACCGGATCCAATCAGACGGCCCGCGTGCCTGGCATCGGTGAGCCGCCCGTTGCCCTGATTGGCGCAGCCCGTTTACTCAACCTGCCCTGTGACACCACCTCACAGCGCTCATCTTCAGCGGTACCACCGCAGTGAACGTGTTGTTGGAAGCACTGCACCACCACGAGGTGCATGGTAGTCGTTGCGCTCTTCAGGCATCTGAACATCGAACAGCAGCAAATGAGGGAATCGTAGTGGGCCAAGCCAAAGGGTCCCACTGTCCAGGATCTGCGATTTTCCCTCAGCAGCCCCCTTCCTTGACCAGGTATCCCCGCTCCAGCGCCTCCCCCGGGAACCGATTGTGACGTGACGGGGATTTTTTTTTTCTTCCTCTGCTAAGTAGGTAAAACGTCCAGCCAGGTTAGGAAAGGTGAAGACTTGAAACATGCGACATGCGCCGTCAAATGGCATGCCCCGTGCAGCCGCCACGAATAAGAATGTTTCCTGCCATCCTCCACCCACCACCGCTGCCGCCCAGCAAAATGTAGTCACATTTGACCGAAAATCGAACTTCCCTTAACCTCTCTCCTGTGATCTGATCCCGCCGTGCCCCGACCGATCATACCTTAAACCCCAGCAGGCTACATCAGGCGACTGACATTGGATAATCTTGTCATTAACCTTCTCACATCAGCCCTCTCCCCATCTCTCTGTGTGTGTGCTATATCTAACCCGCACAATGCGACTCTGTCTTTATTTCTGCCGCCTGCGTCATCTCAACCCTGCCACGCCCAAAAATATGACCCTCCTGCGCCTAACGCGAGCCCGAATCTCTCTTATGTAACTGTCAGCAACTACACATGATCATGTTCCATTTTCAAACTCGTCTGCCGCCCCAGGGCGCACTTCGATGCCGTAGTTTCCGCCCCAGGCGTCGCTTCAACACTAGTGATGTCCTCATTCTTTTCTCCCTTTCCTCTTGACCACCCATCCAGTTCCAAGGTGAACACTGGTCGTCGGGGTCAAATTTAAAGCACTCAGTCAGAGTTTATCTTTCCCGACATGGGCGACAGACGACAGCCACTCGTTGGACATGTGTATGAAGTAATGGTTTATCATGTTCAAGCCACCTATTGATAGATGGCTCTAGCCTAACCTGCCAGCTCTCACGCTTCTGCCCCTCATATCTCTGCTGAGCTGTCCGCACCACCCAGCCTTCAGATACGCATCCGGATCATGGCCAAACGTCCCCACGTTCGTTTTCCCTGGTCCTCAATCGTCTCCTACTTCTAGCCAGACCCAGTCACCTCTCCCCTCGGTGACATCCAAGCGGCAGCATCTCCCTCGCCTCCGTATCACCTAGCTATCCTGCAAGAATAACCTGGATCATTTCTTGCCAACAAGTAACTTTCTGCCGATAAATGGTATGGCGCACAGAAAGAATACCTCCATCCATTGCTCGGGCAACAGGATCGACCCCGTTGCCTGCCGCTGGATGGGCCCCCTAACATAATCCCCCTTGCCGCCATGAAATGCCGAAGTGCCTGTGTCCGCTCAAGTCCAGCCGGTAAACGATATTCGATTAACAGCGGGAGCTGACCAGGCATAAATGTTGGCGAGGGCGGCATTCCAGACGGCGACGGTCTACCTCTGCCACGGTGCTGTTTTCACCATTCACTTGGCCTCCTCGGAGCCATCAGGACCGCGCCCGGGGCCACCGGCTGGGATTGCCGCGCCCTGCTGAGACCCTTGGTGTTGTCCGTGGTTGTTGAAGGGCTTGGCTCCGTAGGTGTTACTTCCATTTCGATGCTGGGCTCCGTATGAATGCATTTGGGAGGGACTCGTCCCGAAGTGCTGAGGACCCGGACCGTTGTAACCCCTGCCAACTAAGTTGAACCGTTAGCAACTTATTGGAAGCGGGCGCCAGGTACCATCTTACCCTGACCGCCAGGCTGCTGCGGGGTGAAGGCCGGCTGCTGGTACTGCACGTTGGGACTCATGCCGTACACCGGTTGACCCTGCTGCGAACCTTGGTGGGCCATCATGGGCGCGACTGGTCGTCCGGGACTAGGATAGCCGTTGGATCCCGGGATAGGCTGGGGCGGCGCGGCGTTCGGAGGCATGAACTGCGCATGGCCTCCGGCGTACATTGGCATCTGAGGTGCTTGTACCATCCCCTGGGGATTCATGAATTGCGGCATCATCGGCCCTCCCATAGGTGCACCAGGCTGTTGCGGCATGTACTGATGGTTGTTCGAGAAATTGCGGAAGCCGCCCATGTTCGGCGTGCCTGGCACGAATGGCTGCATCATCGGCTGGTTGTAGGGCACCTGACCGGCGGAGCCCATGGCTGGCGTGTAGGTGATAGGAACCTGGCCCATTCGAGGCGACGCAAAAGACTGTGCCGAGTTGGAGTGCATCATCCTGTGATCGTCCATGTTTTGGTAGGGTCCGTGAGGCACGTGGCCTCCATGTTGATTCTGCATCGGCATAGGCGGCATATGAGGTGACTGGCGCGGGCCCATACCATGCGCAGGCTGCTGCAGATGGAAAGGGAGCTGATGCTGATGGGCACTGGGGACGACATGCGTGTGGTTTGGCGTGGCAATGGACGAGGAGGCAAATGATTGACGCTCCAGAAATTCCTTGGACGTAATGTGCATCGTGGAATCAGGTTTCTCATTATCTTGAACCTGTCTCCACGTAGGCGGGGTGTCGTAGGACGGTCTCAATCCCTCGTTGTCATCCCAGTTGCGGCCCTGAGGTGGTTGGTAAGTCTTGACGTGAGCAAGGATGTAGCACTTCTTGACATCAACCGTCTTCGTCTTGCGGCGGATTAGCTGGCCAGTGGGCGCCGAGCTCACGAGAGTCGTCGCATCGCTCGTCGGCGCGTTGTTTGCAGCGGAGGAGCGAGGGCTAGATCCCGCACTGGGGTGACCATTGGGGTTGAAAGACGCGGCGAAGGGACTGGGTCTGAACTCGTGGCTATTTGGGTTTAACTTTCCACCAATGTGGCTCGGAACGCCAGTGATGCGTCGAGAGAACGCCTCGTTGTTGTTTGCCGGCCCAGTCGGAGGGAGACGCATATCCTGGCCGCCACCATGCGGGTGTGCCGGCGGTTGCGACATCTTCTGTTGCTCGACGTTGCGGAGACGCTGCGCCAGCGGCTGACGATTCTGCTGCGCCATGTGCTGTCCTGACCTGTCGTTCCGGTACGTTTGGGTGTGGTACTGGGGAGAAGCATAAGATTGGCGAGCGTTCGGATGGCGGTTCGGTACGTTCGAGGGAGATATCGTGTGCTGGGTGGGAGTCGGACGTGAGGCACTTCTTGTGTCTGTAGTGGCAGGCTGTGTGGCCGGGGTGTCGGCAGCCGACTTAGAAGCACCATCCTTTGACGGAGTTTCCTTGGGCTTTGTGGCAGCGTCTGCCTTGGCACGGGCAATGTCTTCAGCGTTCTGGAGCGCCTTTGCCTGGATCTCCTTCTGTTTGGATGGGTCCTTGGCGATAATACCAATCAGATCGGATGGGACGGGGGTTGACAGCTTGAAGGTGTCGGCAAACTTCTTCAACTCTGTCAATTTGACCTCCTTGTCGGCCTTGGCCTTGCTGCTCCGAACTTTCTCTGCATTTTGTCGCTGTTGGCTGGCAAACGACTTGAAAGAGTTGAGAACATCGCGCTCCACAGTCAAGGCAGCACTTGGTGCACCCTCCTTGACTTGAGGAGAGATGGTGCGACTGGTGGCCGCCGAGGGACGGGCTGCAGCAGCGGATTTGTCGGTCTTGGCATCGTTGGCCTTCGCAGCAGTAGCCTTCGCGTCCGCTGGCTTCGACTCGGTTGACTTTGCTGGCTCTTGCTTCGGAGTCGGCTTCGCGGCAGGTTTAGAGTCAGCAGGCTTGGGAGCTTCCCCTCCCTGCGCAGCGCCGCCCTTGTTTGCGAGTTGGTTGAGGAGTTTGGCATCCTCTGGTTTGACCGCGGTTTGCTTCTTCGCCGGCGCTCTCAGCTGCGAAGAGATGATCGCGGGATCGACAGGGGCGCCAGTCACCGTAGACTGAGATGAAGGAGCTCGCTTGGCTGGGGGCATGTACTTGTCGCGCCGGACTCCACTATACCTAAATCAATTGTCAGTTGAACGTTGCAGCGGGACATGGCGAAGGAAGCATTCTTACTTGTCTTCCTCGTCACCACCCTGATCGTTACCACCACCACCGACGAAGTCCATCACACGCTCCTCAGCGACGTGAGCCGTTGTGGGAAGGCTTCGCTCGATCTCTCGAGCCTTGCGGTCTGCGGCAGCCATGCGCTCGCGGTATTGAGGGTGGCTCTTGTCAATGGTGGTAGTGTAGATGTTCTCGTCATAGTCAGTCTTCAAGCCGAAGAGTCGCTCGTTCTCGGCGAACTGGTCCCAGGCTCCGCCGCTGGAGGACTTCTCCAAGCTCCCATCGATGCCATCGCCGGCGTCGGGAACCCAAGGCTGAAGGGCTCGCTCGTTGCCCAGGCGGTTGTTGGTGGAGATGGCGGTGTCAGTTCGAAATCCAGACCGAGCGCCTTGTTGGCTGTTAGATCCGTCATGTCGGGTGTCTAGGCAGGGGTGCGTACCATTCTGGCCCTTTCCATCGGCCTTACCCATAGCGGCATCTCTCTTGTTGTAGGACATATTGTTCTTGCTGCCGTTGTTCCCGATTTCACTCTGCAGCTTCTTGGGGGGCACCATCTTGCAGCCTCGGGCTGTGGAGGTAGTACAGAATGGGATCTTTCAAAGGCAGTGCCACCTTGACTACCAATGACCTCCAGTCCCCTGCAGGTAGGGTTAGCCCGGCTCCTTGTAGTTTTGTTTGAATAATCCGACGATGAATTCAGCGGCTTAGAGGAGGATGTAGACTTTTGGAAGCTGATGGATATGTGTCGATACACGGAAGGAGGGATGTGGGCGGGTATTTCCGCAGCAACACGCACCTTGCGACGGGAATTGGATGGTCTTCGGTTCGTTGGGCTCGAAAGAAAACAGTTGCCGAGGTTTGCAAATCGGCGGTGTAATCGGACAGAAAGGTTGTCAGTGGCTTCGAAGCTCTCGGCAGATTGAACTGGGAGCAGGTTGAGCGGGTTAGCTTCGCTGGTGGAATAGCGGGGGGAGTCCCATCAAGGACAGGTAGCTGGAACTCGCAGCTCAAGAGCGGTTGGAGATGTCGACGACAGCGGCGTAGGATGAAGGGAAGCAGGCCCGATAGTACGACAAGCGAGAAAGAAGAGGAGGGAGGCTGTCGCGAAGATGTCGAAGTTGGGCTCGAGGAATAGGAGAGGAATGAATCATGGGAGGAAGTGGATGGGATGGGCTGTGTGTCTCACCTGGTCGAGGTCTCTCCGAATGTGTGCTGGGAAAAAGGCTCCACGAAGGCCTTAGGGGTAGGGGAGAGAAACGAAAGCTTCCCCAAATCTTCGACCAGGCACAAAGAGACACTGCACGAACAAAATCGCAATTGGGCGACTGGAAATGGAGGGTTAGGGGAGGAAGCAGGCGCAGAAGACCAGCGTCGATCGTGGGCGAAAAAAGGGCGAGGACGTGGAGGGAGTTGGCATTGGGTGTGGAGGTTGAGATGAGGTGAGGTGAGGCTTTGTTTTCCCAGTGCGGTCCGGCCAGTCCCCTACCGCAACTCCCTGGTGCGGTGCTGGCGTCTGGTCGGGCGGGTGGAGTGGGTTCTGCGAGAGGGTAAAGGTACCGCTGTGTCCTGTCCACTAAGGTACCCGTACTGACTGCGTGTGTGCGTGTGTGCGGGTGTGCCCACTGGAGGTGACCAGCTCCAGTGCACTGTGCTCGCCTGCTGAGCCTCCCGTCCTCAAAGTCCCCCAATATGCTAACTTTGGATCCCTGGTACTTGCCTCGTAGGTAAAATACCGAGGGCGGGAACTTGAGAAAGGTACATCTGCTGCCCTTGGAAGTGCCTTGAGGTGCGGTGTACCCTGTGCCTTGTCACTTTCAGGTCGGGGACGGGGGCTAAGGAAAAGGCGCGGGCGTGGTGGTGTGGGACGGATAGTGCTCCCGGGGGACGGTCACAGATGAGTGGCCCCTTGGTCGTTTACGGGCCCGCGAGCCAATCCGCTGCAGCCAGGGCAATCTACCAAGCACGAGACATCTCTCCTTACCAGTGCCACAGCACAGCAGGTTGGGTGGTTCCCTCTTCGCCGTGAAGTAAGGTATGTGACGCTGGTTGCCTACCTTAATCAAAAGCGCATCAGAGTTGTGGGATGTGTTCCCATGTCTCCTCTTACCTAGGGAGGTACGAATACTAGTTCAACCTTCCTTCCTTCCCTTATATTTCCTCGCCGCAGTTAGGACGGGAGCGGCCTCCACTCTCTGCCAATCTACGTCTGCACCTGCAACGACTTACGAACATACTTCAACCCCCAATTGGGGGGGCCGTGCTCTGTGTCGTCCCCTCACGTCAAAGCAGTGTTTCGAGCAACAATCTGTTAAGACTTGACTGCCGTGTTATTTATTGCCCTCGCTCCCTGAGACGTCGTGGCTTTTGACCAAACCGTACCAACTCCAAAGTCTGCTAGAAACCTGTCAGACAACCATTCAACAGAGCCGTGAGTGCGATACAGCAGCTACACCGAACATGGTCACGTTGCTGTATGGTGTGTTTGGCAGGGCAATTGATACAAAGTACATGGAGTGACTCTCCAACTCAATTATGACCTTGCAACCCGTCCAATCTTCGGTGCTACCTCAAGATAAACCCCCGCTAAATGGCTTTGGATGGGCGACTGTGCCCGTTCCTCCCTCTCGATTCTCCTCGCTCGGAGAGGAGACAATTTCCATTTGCAATTCCAGCGCGGCCGGTTCAATTCCATGTCTTACAGCTCAACATTGGGATGCTTTGGCGCTGGATTGGCAGCTTTGCTGCACTCGGGGTCCATCCATGAAGGAGCCTCCCGCGTACATTACGTCAACCATGCGTGAGCGAAACAAACGAGATCGACACACCCGCTATACTGCGTAAACACCACTTCACACTGTGGGATCATCCCATCTGCAATTTCACTCAAAAATGAAGGATTCCATCGTTAACAACATACTTTACTGTCCATCACGCTCCTGGCAAGGACGCATACTGCGTAGAGTGCATCAGTCGGATGAAATTTCAGACGAGCTCATTAAATGGGGGATATGGCATAGGGGAATCAGACAAGCTAGGCAGACACAAGAAAATTCTACTACATATGTTCACAAAGGATACATTTCCCCAATCTACCGCAAATGCTTGACTGTTGATACACGGATCGTTCGACTACTGCGAGGCCAGGCCAATTTGCCCCTTACACACGAAGGCCAAGCTCCTCAGCGTACGGCAGAGCGTACAGATCACCAACCGCAGCAACACTAGCCTTGCCATCCAGAATCGTCTTCGCCGCCTAAGGATTTTGTTAGTCTCAAAGTCATACATACAATCAGTTGGGCTGCGGGTGCGCTTACCGCCTTGAGCTTCTCAGCCGTAACAGACTCGACGGACTTGGCGGACTCAGCAGCGTCGATAGCCTTGCCGCTGTGGACGAGGCCAGAGCCGGCGAGCAGAATGCTGCCGCTGCGCTTCTCGGTGGCCTCCAGAGCCTCGAACTTAGCCTTGGCAATAGCCTTGGTCAGGTCCTCCTTGCTGACGGTGCCCTCGGAGATGGTCTTGAGAGCCTTGACGGTCTCCTCAGCGGCCTTGCGGATGCCGGCGGCAGATCCGGAAAGCTGAACGGCCAGGAGGCCAGCATCAGAGTAGGCGAAGTTGGTGGTCGAAGTAGAGACGCCCGGGGCGGGGCCGAGAGCCTTGGAGATCAAGCTGAAACCAGGGGACCACTTGATGTTGGACTTGCCGCCGAGCAGAGCAGCGAGAACGGCGAGCTCGGGGGAGGCCTGGCCGTTGACGGCACCGGGGAAGGCGATGACCAGGGCGTTGCCGTTGGCGCTGTAGGTACGCGACTCACCACCGAAGTACTTGGTGGCAGCGGAGTTCAGGGAAAGCTTTCCGGAGGAGGCGGCGGGGACCTGCTTGAAGAACTGCTGAGCCCACTTGGAGACGTTGGCGGCGGAAGCACCGTCGGCGACCAGGGCAATGTTGGGCTTGGCGTAGGCGGCATCAGCGAAGTCGGCAACGGCGGTCTCGCTCAGGTAGGGCTTAATGGGAATCGAGGGCGTCAGGTTGAAGGGAGAGCCGAGGCCGGAGTGGAAAGCGACGGAGTGGGCGTTGTCGAGAGCCTGGGCGGCAGCGCTGACACCAGACTGCTTCAGGCGAAGGACAGGCTGGACCTCCTCGTGGAACTCGTGCGCTAGAACAGCCGTTAGCCAAGGCACGTCGCATATTTACCAAGTATATCGGCCATTCTCACTGGTGAACTTGGTCTCAGAGACAACCTCGGCGAGAAGTTCCGTGAAGTAGGGAAGGTCATCGCGGAAGAAGCTGGCCTCGAGGACAAGGGCTTCGCGGGTGTGGTAAGCGGTCAATTGGCTGCCGAGGAGTTCGGATTCGCGGATAATGCGCAGTCCAGAGCGCTTCAGTGTGTTCTGTCGATCGGAAAGCATGTCAGCGCATTTCGTCTATATTGCCAAGTCCAATGACGGGTTGGAAGGGTGGTTTCGCAATAAACCCATACCTTGAAGGCAAAGGACTCAAGACCAGCGGCCAGACCGGGAAGAGGCTGGTATCTGGTACCGGCCTTGGCTACGATAGCCAGCTTGGTAGTAGGGCCCTGAGACTCTCTGGCAGCGACCTTGAGACCAGCAGCATCGGAGGTCTCGAAGGCGCCGGAACCAGCAGAGGCGCTGGCGAAGCGGCGACCCGAGATTGTGCGAGCACAGCTCGAGTTGCGGAGAGCCTGCTGCGCAGACCTCGCAAGAGTCGGTCTAGAAATCATTGCGGTGATGGGGTTGCCGTGAATTGGCAGTTCCGATTTGCGTGACGCTCAATTCCTCGGAGCTTCAACAGAAAGTGCCTCGTTACAATCCCGACCAATTTTCGATCCATCGAACGAGGTTAGCTACGGGTCACTCTTCTAATCACGTGATAAGAACTTGCCTTCTCCCCGAGCTGCCAATGAGCGTGCGGCTGATTACCTCCGCCGACCCCACTATTGTGCTTTTGACGTTGTAGATTTGCGTTATGTAAGCACTGCACCCTGCGCGGCATGAGGCTGGTGAGCAGATGGCGCTGGCAGCAGCCACACAGCTCCCGTCATCTCAAAGCCAATTGACGTCTGCAATTCTTTTCTTAGGTGCAGACGAAGATCGGGTCTTACATAAGCCTCCATCGCGAGGTGTGGCACCGCACTAAAAGTACCTTGTCCGTTCCTGAGTTCTAGCCACGACTCACACCCACATCAGAGTCACCATTGGGACTCAGGCACCACCAAGCTCCATGACTGTGTCGGTGACTCGGCGCTTTCCTTCGACCTTGTCCCCCACCCCGCCTTGAGTGGCCCGCCGCTCAGAAAAAAAAGTTCCATACTCTATTCAGTCCCTCTGTCACCCGGACGCGACACACTCTGCGACAGCAATATCAGCACTTTCCAGCCGAGTGCTATTCCTAAGGTACCACAGCACCGGCCTTGCATTATTTCAATGCCTTCTAGGTAGCCTCTATTGCAGCTCTAGGGATAGTGAGAGAATCTCTAGAGTCGATCGAACCGAACCGCATTCACAATGCTGGTGGTAAGTCCTTGCATCCTATCGCCATAATCCCGTTTCTTACCTCTTTTTCAGACAAAACACGGCGTGGAGCTTTGCGCTCACCTCGTCAACGACATATGCGGTGAGCTGCCAGCGGTAAGGATGTCCTCGTCGATTTTTGCTGCGAGTGCATCAATCGCATCACTCCATTGCAATGCGTCGCAAATCGTGCTGACATGTGTTGTTCCATCAGCGAATTCTAGCCGTCCTGTTCAGCAAAGGCAGATCGAACATCGCGACCCTTGTCCAATCCACCGGATTGAACCCACGTCAGCTGCGACACGGCCTTGCGGTTCTTGTGCAGCAGAGCCTTGTATATCATCAATCCGATTCCAGCAACACGACCGGCGTCTACGAAGCCAATCCCGATGGATGTTACAACCTCTGCAGAACGGGAAAGATCATCGAGATGGTCGGTATCGAGTATGGCCCCGCCGAGCAGGAGGTAGTACAGACGATCATGCAACTAGGACACGCAAGGGTATCGGATCTCGCGCAAGCTTTCGAGGCGAGAAACGGGGCAGGCATAAATGGCGAGTACACAAACGGCCATGCCAATGGAGATGGACCGAAGCCGAAGACCAATGGCCACTCGTATTCGTTCGTCGATATTCACGCTATTTTGAACCGCTTGGTTGCAGCAGAGATTGTGGACCAGGTCGGGCCGAAAACGTTCAGAAATCCGGAGGACGTTTACCGGGAGATCGAGGAGGAAGTTACGAAAGCACCCCCGGGCGAGAGAACAACAGCGCGCAACAAGGAGTTGATGCAGACTGAAGTTTCGAAGCGTCTTCGAGAAGCTCGGGAAGAGAGCAAGAAGCTGAAGCGCCAAATCGGCCGAGGAGGCATGTTCCCGACCAAGCGAAGGAGACTCGCGAATGGTAAGGGAAAGAGGGAGGCGTCGGAGTACGAAGACGATGTCTCCGAGCTCGAGGTCGGTTGTCCCATTGATGTTCAGTCTGCATCTTACTGACTGAAATAGCCGCACATTGTTCTCAGAGTCAACACCGAAAAGTGTCTAGTCGAATTGCGAAACCAGCGACTCGCCCAGTACGCCGCCGATGCGTTCGGTGAAATCACCGGCCAAGTTTACCACACTGCGTTGCGTCTCTTGACACAGCAAATGTCTCGATGTCAGCTCGACCCAAGGATCGACACCGATAATGAGGGTGACGGCCCTGGCTCGAACTCACGACAAGTCACTATTACGAGTCTCGAAATACTCGACAATCTCGACGATTCCGTTGACGTTTCTCTGGGAGTTGGTAAGGCCACCCAGGATCAGATCGACTTTAGAAGCGCCGAAAAGATCAGAGCAGCACCAGGCCCACTGATGTATGATTCGGATGATTCATTTGACGAAAGCCCAAGAGCCGCGCGAGCTCCTGCTCGTGGACAGACGAACGGTACTAGGCGAGATGGCTCCGACAGCGATACTGAAGATGATGGCGAGGGATCTAGAGAAACCAAGGTCAAATTCGAAGATGTCCCTGGCGGCAACAGACTTGATCAAATGCGGCAGCATCTACTGCTGTTGGCGGAAAGCAGACAGGGCTTCTTGCGTCACTGCGGCAGTCAAGGCCGAGGACAATGGACGGTGGACTTCAAGCCTTTGATGGAAGGGTTGAAACAAACGGAGGTGGATGCTGTTATTGAGCAGTCATTCGGAAGGCATGGACTTCGATTGACACGGATTCTCCGTGACAAGGGCAAGCTGGACGAGAAGATGCTCCCTTCGCTTGCTCTCATGAAGAAGCAAGATGTCCAGGGCAAAATGCTCGCAATGCAAATGGCTGGCTTCGTCGATGTGCAGGAAGTTCCCAAAGATGCCAGCAGGACCGCGACAAGAACAATGTTTTTCTGGTTCTTTGATATTGAGAGGATTGAGAGTCAGCTCGTCGACGACTACTACAAGACGATGCTTCGATGCCTCCAAAATCTCGAGGTGCACCGATACCGCGAGCGTAACATTCTGTCTTTCGTGGAAAGACGGGACGTGAAGGGTAAAGAGGAAGAGGTCATGACTGCGGAGCACTACAACAAGTACAGCACTTTCTTGGACCTGCAGAGCAAGCTCCTCGGTCATGTCATGAGACTGGATGACCTTGTGTCTGTGTTCAGAGACTATTAGATGAGGATTTGCATCAGTACATGTATATTCAGGGTTACAGTAAGGAAAAGACGATAGATACCCCGAAACAAAGACGAAGCATCGCCGCTCTGGCGGTCGCGATTTAGTCACAGTGGAGTTTTTCAGCTCTGGACTATCTATCTGAAGTGCAATAGTGAGGCATTCCCAGTTGTGACGAAAGTCGGCGTCGCAACGACGGGGTCGGTCGGAGCTAGGTGCGGTACCAAGAGCTGGCGTGCTAGTCCCGTCTCCACTTCCCGGCGCTCGGCGAACAGGGGTCACTGTCCTTGCAGGGCCAAAAATTAAGCTGCGAGTTCGGGCAGTGTGGTGACCTGTGAGTAAAAATTTCCCAGCAGTCGTCGAAAACTTGTCTTGCTCCCCGCGACCCATCCTCTCCTCCTCTCGAGCGCCGTGCCAATCGACGACAAACCTCCGGAGCCTGAACATCTCCAACTAAGGATATCTTAACTCTTTCGATAACCTTTTTTGTTTATATAAATTTAAGATGTCTCCCCCTATGGCCGGAGGAAAGGAGAAGGAGTCGAACACCGCGCGACTCCTGGGTTCCGGTACGGCACTTTTTTTTTGCCCTTTGCGCCCGTGTCTGCGACACAGGTGAAAGCTCGGCCGCGCTGACGAAACGATTCTCACAGGTTCCGCTGGTATTGCCGAATTGGCTGTCTTCCACCCCGTAAGTTTCTCTTCACCAAACAGAAATCATGATGGATGGGGAACTAACATGGAGCTCTAGGTCGACACCATCGCGAAGCGCTTGATGAGCAACCAGACCAAGGTACACCAGCACAACGAAGGATCCCCGAACTGGACGTTGAGGCCGCAAAGCTGACACAAGCATTCGTCTCAAGGTTTCTGGTATGGACCAGCTCAACGCCGTCATCTTCAAGGACAAGGCCTCTGCCCCGCTCGGTCGCAAGTTCGTGTCGCTTTTCCCCGGTCTGGGCTACGCCGCCGGCTACAAGGTTCTGCAAAGAATATACAAGTACGGCGGTCAGCCCGTCGCCAGGGACTTCCTGAACCAGCACTACGGAAAGGACTTTGAGAATGCCTTCGGCAAGAAGACTGGCAAGGCCATCATGCACTCCACCGCTGGCAGGTGAGTCGACAGATACCCCACCATTGCGCAATTGAAGTTTGGCGACTGACGGCCGACGGCAACAGTTTGATCGGAATTGGAGAGATCGTCCTCCTTCCCTTGGACGTCCTGAAGATCAAGAGACAGACCAACCCCGAGGCCTTCCGCGGCCGTGGTGTCCTCAAGATCGTCGCCGACGAGGGCTTCGGCCTGTACAGAGGATGGGGCTGGACTGCCGCCCGTAACGCTCCTGGCTCCTTCGCGGTATGTACAACACAAACCTAGCATGATCAAGGCACATGGCTAATCGCAACAACAGCTGTTCGGTGGTTCCGCCTTCACCAAGGAGTACATGTTCGGCCTGAGCGACTACAACAAGGCCTCGTGGTTCCAGAACTTCATCGCCTCCATCGCCGGTGCCTCCGCATCTCTCCTCGTCTCCGCTCCCCTCGATGTCATCAAGACCCGTATCCAGAACCGCAACTTCGAGAACCCCGAGACCGGCTTCAGGATCATCTCTAACATGATGAAGAACGAGGGTGCTACCGCCTTCTTCAAGGGATTGGTCCCCAAGGTAAACAGAAACTCCGTTCATGCCTGACGTGGTGCATCTGCTAATAGCTTGCCTCTCTAGCTCCTCATGACTGGTCCCAAGCTGGTCTTCTCCTTCTGGCTGGCGCAGACCCTTATCCCTGCTTTCGACAACATGCTTAAATAAATAACACTAAACTACATACAAAGAGCCTTGACGAGGCACGGCGTTTGATGGATAGACGAGGAGTCTGGGGTTGAGCCTGAAAAAAACGGTCGGTTGCAACGGTCGGTTGCGGCAAAGACTTCAACGACAAAAGGGTTATAGACGAGAAGACAAGAGAACTGCGTCAGCGACCGCCCAAAAGAAGGTGGATTCGCGGCCAGATAATGTACAACAATTAGGATCCGATCTCATGAAGAAAAATCACCTCTGTTTTAATAAATTCAAGAATCAAAGTAACGACGTCCATTGTCCCGGGAATTGTTTTTGAAGCCCTCGCGCCAGGACCTGGTCATCAATAAGCCCCAGGTCTCGTCTCCCAGCCTGGCTGTTTCGTCTGGCCCGGCTTCCGATAGCCCGACTGAATGACATGGTCCGCTGAAATTTGGAGGCCCTGAAGGCGAGCTCCCGTCGCTTCGAATGCCCACAAGGTGATTGCAACCGTGTTCACGCCATTGTAGTTCAATATCCCCTCAGGAACGGGAAACCGGGTCTGCGGGCCGAGATGGTTGACTACACAGCAAGTTAGTTATCCCAGATTCCCACAAGATGCGGAGGTTGTAAAATCCATGATCTTACCGTATTCACCAAATTGATACCCGTTCACAAACAGCTGCGCTCGGAAGATCGCCGGCTTCCCCTCGTTCGTCACGTTCTCGAACACAAAGCTAAGCGGAATATCGTACCCAGCCGGCATATCCAAGTCAAATGTCGTCGTATAGAATTGAATGCCCGCGCTCGTGATACCCTCCAAGGGGGACGCAACCGTCCAGTTCGACGACGGTGCGCCGGGGAGATGGTACCCCTGCCGCTCAGCATACATCGCTCCCTCATTCAGGGGCCCTCGCGTCTTGTCAACATACCCCTCGCCTCCAAAGTTTCCGGTCAACTTCCATTTGATGTCAGACTGCTGGTGTCCGGCGAGAGAGTAGTCGAGGATCCCGCGAGGCGTTTTCATCGCCTCAGAGTGAACGTAGAAGTTCATCGGCATACCCATGTGATCAATCACCACAGTCAAGATGTGATCGCTTCTTGCATCGAGGGGTTGAAGTTGGAATGCTTGGGTAAAGTTGGATACGTGAGGGTCCCCTTTGAACGAGCCGAGAAAGGTGCTGTCGAGCCAGACCGAATGTCCATATGCTTGCCCGCCGGAGGTGGTGATGTTGAAGAGGGACTCGGCGCCGGAAGCGGTGAAGTGACCGCGGTATATGAGGGAGCCGCCGTGGTAGCCGTAGTCACTGCAGTAGAGAGACGTTGGGGTTGTGAGATTTCGTGGGTTGTTGGACTCGGTCAGGGATGCTGGTGTCCAGGCGGAATCATCATAGTCGGGTTGGATCTCAGGGAGAGAGTTGATGGAATGCCATTTCAGGGACTGAAGGTCCGGGAGTGCAAGGTCTGGTGTGTGGAAGGAGATGTCGGCCTCAATGCGTCCACCAGTTCGTCGAAGAGGCTCAATGGTCCGGCCGTTGAAGGTAAGACAGGCGTTCTCCGGGACGTCGCCGAGGACCTCCAGCGTCGTGGTCTCGTTAAGGTCTCCAGTCAGATGCAGAGTGTTGTTGGAGAACGTTGCGTTGCGCACGAGATATGGTCCTCTGAAGATGACAGAAGCTTCACCCTCTCTTGGCGAGACGAACCCCGTCGCCGGGTCGGGGAGATCAACAACCCAATGCTTATAAGCGTCGTTTCTCCAAAGAAGATGAACCTCCAGACCCTCAAAGTATACAACTTGCCGAGATTCCTGGACTTTCCAGTGAACAATACGCAGTCGGTCAATCTCGCAGCTTGTCACATTGACCCCGTCCTCGAAGGTCGGCTCACCCAACGACGACGGTACGGCAAACTCATGTTCTTCGCCGTCTCCGCCGTATAGAATCAGCAGTCTCCTGTCTTGATACTTCTTCCACGTAAAGATTTCACCAGAAGAGTACACCAGATTGACACCGCCGACGTCGTAATCCGTGACGTGGATCTTTGAGTCGCGCCCGTGGAGGGACAGCTCACCGCCCAGCATTGGAATCGTCACATTACCGTAAGTCGTGGGCACAGTGAGCGTGTAACCCGTCCTCTCGAATGTGTCGTACTGAACATGACGGAGCACATAGAATCGCGTGTCGTTGCTTGACACTGGGACGACTTGTAATTCAGGTGTGCTGACAAATTCCGTCGTCGTAGCGTTTTCGGGTACGGAAGTCAAGTAGGCCTTGGATACATGCAGCCAGTGTGCCTGAAGCTTCGCTTCGCTGTACTTTTCGCGATCAATGCCGCGGTTCTCGCGGATAGAGGCGCCATGGTCATAGGAGGTGTATCCCTCTGGGTGGCCCATATTGCCCCAATTTGTACCGCCGAATGTCTATTTGGTCTGTCAGATCCATTTTGAAGGTAATGGACTAAGGTTAATTTCTTACCATGTAGAGGTTGAGGATCTTTATGGATCGACCAATGAGGTCTTTGAGGAAGACACGGGCGAATTCTTGGTTGATCTGCGCTGCACAATTGTCGAGCCCAACGCCACCCCTGTGTCTTTTTAGCAGTGCTACCGATTGTAAAATGGCAGCGATGAGTTGGACCTACCAAGGGTCGGGTGCGCCGCCTTGGTACTCCAATATCGAGTACGGGGTACTCGGGCTTTGTTGGAGATGGTTGTGGTAGGTATATGTAAGACTCAATGGGGTTAGAGATGTCCAGTTCGCTGGGTCACCACCTGGGAAGTAAGTCAGCTTTGTAGTCTAGTATCTCGCACATTGGCAGACTCACATCCGCCGTAAAGGGGGTATGTGTCGTGAGCATAGATATCCAATTCCCCCTCGCCAGATCCGGGTGCCCAGTTTCCCAAAGGGAAGGCGTCGTTACTGATCAGGGGTAGTTCAATACCATTCTCCCGGAACTGCTTCTTCATCAATTCCATGTATTTTGGGTCGAGAACTTTGTTTGACTCTGCGATGTTCGGTATGTTTGCCAAGCTGTACTCGTTCTCGGGCTGGACCAATATGACAGGGCCCCCTTTCGTGATCTGAGCTGCAGAAATGACTTCCAAAACCTTGGAAACATAGGTAGAAGTAGCGTTAAGATAGTCAGGCGCCATGGATCTCAACTCGCTCTTGTTTCGTTGGAGCCAGCCAGGGAATCCGCCGCCAGACAGTTCCGAGTTGACATATGGCCCGGGCCTAGCAATGAGATAGAGCCCTGCTTCGACGGCGGCGTCTATGAAGGGCTGGAGGTCAAAGATTCCATCCATGCGAACCTCTCCAGGATGACCTTCGACCAGGGCCCAGTTGACATAGAAGGAAACTCCATTGTAACCCAGAGCTTTGATTTTTTGGAAGACGTCGAGCCATAGGCCTGGAGAGGGGAGGCGCCAAGGATGGAACTCCCCAGACATGATGATAATTCTTTCGCCATTGATGAATAGGGAGTGGTTGTCCCACATCACTACATCTTGACTTGGGGCCGTGGTGTTTGCTCGGGTGATCAAGGCTTGGGCCCAGGGGAGCAGCAAGAGAGCAAGCCAGCTGAAGAGATGAGGCCTCATTTCAACGATATCACGGCGAAATATTGCCGATGAGGAGATAGGTGAAGAGGCTTTTGTTCCAAGAAATCATTTTTGTGGGATTGCAGATGGCGAACACTTATACTTGGGAGGTTTTACTGAGTCTTTCCCTCGCATGATGCAATTTTTCTCTTCTCTCCATGTTCAAGACGGCCATTCTTGACCGTGGATCGAAAAGCCAGGAAGAATATCCGCGTACAGCTAGCTGCTTTCATTGACCACAGCTCAAGGTTACATTCATCATGCCGTACGATGAGAAGAGCTGGCTCCGCCTTGGTGCGCTTCTCAGAGGTCGACTGCGGTTTGTGTCTCGTCATAGTCTGCTCCGAGAAGCAATGATGCCTCGCTCAGCCACCAAACCGGTTCGCTTTCGCATTCACAGTTGCTCGACATTTGATTATGGTGTAAATCTGGAGATGAAAATGCGGGGTAAAAGTGATTGACACGGGAACTTACGAGTATATGTCGGCATTTGAAGCCATACGCGTATTCGGATACATGCTGCTTATTGACCCATGGATGGGGTTGGCAAGCCATACAGAAGTCATTCTTTTCGGTGCAAGCTTGAACGAACTCTGCCCTTGTACGCGGGCAACTTATTGCCTCATAGACACGGAAAGCGGTAAAAGCCTACAGACGTATACTTCGCGCCAAAGCCTTATACAATATACGCAGAGACCAGTTCTGCTTTGTCTTGACTCCAAACGCTAATTAGCGGTAAGAGGATGTCTTTCATGATAGACCGCGTGAGACTGATCACTCCATCCAAGTGATAGTCTTGTAGTACATAAACTCATCCAGCCCTTGATATCCATTGAAGCGACCAAAGCCACTCTGCTTGACTCCGCCATGAGGTAACGAATACTCATCATGAACGGTCATTGAGTTTATGTGAACCGCACCAGACTCTAGGGACTCTCCAATGCGAAATGCAGTTCCAAGGTCTCTGGTGAAGACGGACGCACTGAGGCCGTAGTTTGTGTCGTTGGCAAGACTCACTGCCTCGTCTTCGGACTTGAAGGTAAAAAAAGACACACTAGGACCGAATGATTCCGTCTGATATAATGTCATTTTCTTGTTTAGATCTTTCAGCAACATCGGCGCCATTCGAGTTTCGGGCAGTCCGCCGAGCTGCTCTTTCGGCGTCATGGAGGTTGCCCCCTTCGACATTGCATCCGCAACAAGATCCCGATTTCGACGCGCCGACGCCGCTGTGACGAGCACAGGAGTCGAGTCTTTAGATCCGAAATGATCTCTGGTCGTAACAACGAGCGCCTTAAGGAAGTCGTCCGCTATGGACTCGTGAACAATGATACGCTCAGTTGACATGCAAATTTGACCCGCCTAAGTTCCCACCTCTTAGTGACCAATTCCCGATTTACGTGAGATATTGAGTACTCACATTCATAAAGGCACCTTTTGCGCAATGTAGCGCAGCGTTGTCAAGGTCTGCGTCTGGCAACACGATGGCACTCGCTTTGCCTCCGAGCTCCATTAAGACAGGCTTGAGATGTCTGCCAGCCATCTCCGCAATGATGCTCCCAACTTGACTACTTCCTGTGAAGTTGACTTTTTTGACATCCGGATGACTGACTAGCTCGTCAATGATAGCTGGCGCATCCGAGGGTGCGTGAAAGATGAGATTCAAGCAGCCCTCAGGAAGACCAGCCTCGCGAAAGACGTCGGCAATAGCCCAGTAACATCTAGGCGACAGTTCTGCTCCCTTCAAAATGGCTGTATTTCCTGTTGCCAAGGCAAAAAGAACGGATCTCAACCCCAGATGATATGGAGCGTTCCTAGAGACCGTCAAGTCAGCAGGGGATGGAGTCATCGAACAGAATCAACTTGCCATGGAGCGATTCCGACATTAACGCCATACGGCCTTTTGCATACCATGGCTTTCATTCCTTGGAGGTTAGATTCTGGTAGAACGCCTGAGACTGCTCCCGAAATTCTTCCGGCTGTGTCCTTGAATCCTTCGATGGCCAGGCCTAGAATGAAATCCTGATAATCTTGCCCAGCACCAATCTCATGATGCATGTAATCTCCCAGCTCATTTCTCCTACTATCCATGATGTTCGCAGCATTGAGAAAAATATCTCGACGGTGTGATGCCTTAGTTTGAGACCAGCAAGGAAACGCATGCTGAGCACTTCGAATTGCGTCTCTGACATGTTGTTTCGTAGCACAAGTGTACGACCAGATCTTTGTCCCAGTTGAGGGGCTTGTCACATCAAATCGAGTTTGGGTTTCGATGTCCCTGCCGTCGATGATCAACGGAACATTTGTGTTTGTTGCGAAACATCGCCGACCTTCGCTTGCCAGAACTCTGCGGCTGGAGGGACTTGTCCGTGAAATTCTTCTGAGGCGTAGCATGATTGTGTGTGATCTGATGGCTCAACATACCTGGAGTAGCCGGGTCATCAGAAGAAGTATACACCCTCTATTTACTAAAGCAGCAGCATCATCAGATAATCCGACCAACGGAACTGCATTTGCATCGATTGGAAACTCATGCATGGGGTAGGATGCAGATGGCCCCACCTTCCGAGGGTCTTTCCGATGATATCAGGTTCATTCCGCTGCCGTGAATTGCATGTACACAATATGTAGCTTTTCAATCGCGTGTTATTTCCATTCTAAGATAATACAACCAGCTGCCAATTCCCGATCGTCGTTCCTCCTATCCTGCTGCGATAAGAAGGTCCAGGCATCACTGCTAATAGCTTGGCAGGAGAGAAAGGCATCGATGCAGCAGAGCTCAGGAGGAACGTTATCTGAGTCTTACTTTGCACCGAACTGAGGTTAATCTGATCAGGAAAGGAACTTATGTCTGTGACTATTTACAGGAAAAGCAGGGATAAGACACAACACGAGTGTTGTGGTCAATCGCCCTTTGAAGACACACATATTTAAAGCTTGGATAGATTCCTGAGCTTTAGCAAGTCCCTGTCTCCGCGAAATACTCTTTGGGCGCAGCCAGTTCTTGTTGCTGTGGTTTTCAGTCCATATGAAGACAGATAAACGACATGATGGGGACAGTCTCGTCCGGGCAACCTCGCCCAGGGTACCAGAAAAGGCTACCAATATTGATGACGAACGTCTAGATCAGCTGGGGTTCGAAAGCCAACTGGACCGCTTGTTTTCCCTCCCTTCGCTGATAGCTCTTTGTTTGTGCTTGATGGGCACTTGGGAGGGATGTTCCAGTGTCATCGCTCAGGCGTTGACATGTGGAGGGGCGCCATGCCTTCTGTACAACTAGTATGCCGTCCATTCTATCACGCTGTCTAAGCTTACGCTGATTTCGCTTCTAGCATCTTCACCTTTCTATGTAATATCGCGATTGGGTTATCTCTCGGTGAAATCGCGTCCATCTATCCTACCGCCGGCGGTGAGTTCCCAATTACAAATGAACAATCGCGGAAGCAATATCCCCTGACCTTCACCGCAGGACAGTACCACTGGGTCACTGCATTATATCCGGTGCGAGGGAGAAAGTTCATAGCCTGGATGACCGGCTGGATCACCATCGGAGGACAGATCGTTCTAACAGCGTCCATTGCCTTTGCCTGCGGGCTAATGACCCAGGCACTCATCACCATGAACTCCCAAAGTTACAGATCTACCCGATGGCAGGCTCTTCTACTATACTGGGTATTTCTGTTCTACGGAACGGTTATGAATCTGTGGGGCAGCAAGCTTCTGCCTACTGCCAACCTCATCTCAGGCAAGTCGGCGGCTCCATGACTATTGAGACATTCAACGCTCTGACGTTTGGCTCTATGAAACAGGCGTACTGCATGTTGTGGGCTTTGTGGCCATACTTGTCGTCCTGTCAGTCATGTCCGAAAAGAACAGCGCTTCCTTCGTCTTCACCGAGGTCTACAACGAAACCGGCTGGTCGAGCGACGGCGTTGCCTGGCTCGTCGGCTTGATCAGCACGGTGTACCCATTCCTCGGGTACGACGCTGCTTCCCACCTTGCAGAGGAACTGCCCGACGCTGCCCGGAACGTGCCCCTTGCGATAATTGGAAGCATCGTACTCAATGGGCTCATGGGGCTTGCGTATGCCATCATACTGCTTTTCTCCACGAGCAAACTGGAGGGTGTTCTCGCCACACCTCTTGGTTTTCCGGTGATGCAGATTTACCTTGATGCAACTCAGTCCGCGGCAGGCGCGACGACGATGTCGCTACTGCTCATTGTTCTAGCCGGAGCCGCTTGCTGCGCTGCGTTGACATCAACATCGAGAACATTATGGGCTTTCGCTCGCGATGAGGCCGTGCCTTACTCGAAATTCATCGGACGAGTGGAACAGCGGAGCCAGATTCCAGCAAATGCGATCTAAGTTATATTGGTATTGCAAATGCTCATTGGCTTCATCTACTTGGGCAACACTACCGCCTTCAATGCCGTGCTTTCCATGGCAATCATCGGTACATACACATCATATGCTCTCCCCATCGTCGGAATGCTTCTCAATGGCCGCAGGAAGTTGAGCGTTTCCGAGTACGGGCCTTTCAGATTGCGCGGCTGTGTTGGGCCCATTCTCAACGTGATTGCCATTGCGTTCATGGTGCTATCAATTGCTTTCAGCGCGTTCCCTAGCCAAATACCTGTCAGCTGGGAAACGATGAACTACTCAACTGGGGTCATGGTCGGGTGGTCAGTCTTCGGGGTATTGTACTACACGTTGAAGGGAAGAAAATAGTTCCGGCTCCCGATGATCTTGACACCTTTGAATGGCCAGTTTCCAGGACATAGTGATAGAGTATAGGTAGAACTAAACATTGTAAGAGACTTCGTTCTTCGCACAGACAAAACCAACCAACACTATCCAGGTAATGAGGGATTACAAGGAAAAGCAGCGGCTACCACCAGGGCAGCTCGTAGAAGATATATGCTTAAAATTTTATATGCCACATCCGTATCGGATGTGTTTCACTTCTTTTCTTCGGAGCTACACTGCTCAAAGGACATCATACTACATTTCAAATGCAGTGCCGTGCCCTACATCATCCGAATTCATCGCCTAAGAGTTTCTTTCCCATCTAGTCATGCGGAGGCTTGAAAGATACTAAGGACTCACGAAATGCTTCAGTTCTCCGCCGCTAATTCAATCATTTAATAACTAGCGGTACTCATTTTCTGCGAAGTCAAACTACAGCCTTTGGCTTGGACCAAACCCTCGACCTCCCACGGCATAGAAAGTCATTTCCACCTTCGCCCCTCCATATAACGCTGGAACGGTGACACCGGTTTCCACCGGCGCGTGGGAGCCCATATACTTCCTCTTCATCTCTCTCCATATCCGAACCAGTTCGTCATCAATCTGAAGGGCGTAGAGCATGATCTGGTACACGGACATTGGGCCGTTGTCGACTCCAGCGGCTCGCAGCGTCTTTTGAGCGTTGAGGAGTGTCATTTCAATCTGCTCATCAAGGCGGGGCGAGATTGAGAGATCCTCGCGGAAACCACACTGGCCGGATGTGATCACAATCGACCCGTTGGCGGGCAGACAGACCGCCTGGGAGATTCCCAGCTCGGCCCCGACGGTGGAGAGTGCTCCCGGCGGACTTGAGAATTGTACCGCCGCGGCGTTGAGAGGTGGTACGCGATCGGGCATTTCGATGTTTGTTTGATGATGCTTGTAACTTCTCACAGTAGCTTTAGGTGGCTAGAGGGACAATATAGAGAAGGCGAAGGTTGGTAACAATTGCGAGACAGGAACATTTGCCATGTGATTAAACGGCATCTCTACTTCCTTCCTGTGTTCTTTTGTCGACAAACAATAGTAGTTTAAACTTGACTAAGCGATATTCGTGACTGAGAGCTTATTGACAAGAGGAGGAATACTACCGGGTGCTGCTGTTACCCTAGTCTTCGACGAGGAGGACATGGGAGGTGCCTTATCGCCGGCATCGAGGAGTGAAGTGAATAACTTCCTGATACGGTAGTTTTTCACGTACGAGAGTGTCCGGCTTCCGGTCGAGTTCCGGTTGAGATTCCGTCTCCGAAAGGATCTCGTCCAGTCGGGTGTTTCTTACTTGAATAGACCGTTTCCGCATAATTTTCCGCAGCCCAGCCAAATCCACATCGCTATTTCCTTATCACCACGAATACTCTTCCTTACCTTGCAAATCTGCTAACGTTCTTTGATTAGTCCATAATCCTAAAATGTACAAATGGTGGATCGGCGCTTTCGAGCCTCGTCGGCAATGAGTTCAAGGTGAGAGGCATTCCGTCGAGTTTCGGAACGCCGCCTGCCATGCCGCTCTACTTTCCAGGGAACGAGTCTGAGTTGAGAACGAGTCACCAGCTTCCGGTGGGTTAAGAGGAAGACACCAGGTGCCGGCAACATTTTCCAAGATGGGCAGCTACTTCTCACAACATGCCTAGAAGAACGGGCTGGCGAGCTGTCGGTTGACGGCGTTGTACACCATCTACGTTTAAATACGTTGTCAACCAAATTGCTTTCGCTGCCATAAATCGTGTCTATTTCACACATTTTCCATGTAAACTGTACCCGATATAACTACATGATGTCGTTTCCCGCTATGTCACGGTCCAAGGAGGGTTATCTTTGGACTCCTGAGGGCACAACTGAAGGACTACCAACAGCAGCCGTGCTGCCGGGTTCTCGTCACATCAAGCAATCTTATGACGTCGTCGTCATTGGCGGAGGCTTTGCGGGCCTCGTCGCAGCCCGTGATCTGACGAAGCAACCAGGAGTAAACGTGTTGCTACTTGAGGGGCGCGACAGGATCGGCGGGCGAACCTGGACCGCATCCGTCCTCGGCGAGGAGTTTGAGATGGGCGGAACCTGGGTGCACTGGTACGTGACTAGCATCGGCATACCCCCTTTTTCTTTTGCGGATTTATGGAAGCGGAGCGACTGAGGCAGTTTAGGTGCCAACCGCACGTCTACAACGAACTCCATCGGTACGGACTTCATCGAAACCTCAAGGCTTCCGCGGGGGCTTGCTCCGACGCGAAGGCATTCTTCAAGCCTCGAAATGGTACGGTCAAGCAATTGACGTCTGAGATGAACTGGGCCACGGCCGAGAGGGTGGCTGCCCTCTTCTTCGGTGTTGACGGCAACACGAGCCAAAGCCTGATGCCCTTCCCACACGAGCCCTTCCAGGAGCCCGCGCCTTGGAAGCAATACGATGGTTTGACCGTGCAGGACCGGCTCGACCGGCTCGACATTACGGACCTGGAGAGGAACTATTTCAGTTCGCTCGTGAACTTGTTCGGGTGCAACTATGCAGCTGATACCTCCTTCACGGAGGTCCTCCGGTGGTACGCTCTAGGGGGGCATTCGATGGCGGGAGCGTACGACCTCAGCGGTCTCTTCAAGCTCGGCAACGGGGGCATGACGTCTTTTGCTTAAGCAATCCGGGGAGAGTTCACGGGGGATCTCTTGTTTGGGCAAGTCGTCACCGCGATCGAGCAGACAAGCTCGGCCGTGCGAATCACTACCGCAGAGGGCTGGGTATTTAGCGCCGGCTTCGTCGTCTCGACGATTCCTCTGTAAGTGGGCAGCAGCGGGCCATCGCCTCAATCTTCTTCAGGCTGAACTAACCACTTCTCGCAAGCAACTGTCTGAGCCGAGTCGCGTTTGACCCTCCCCTGAGCCCTCTGCGGCGCAAGGCCGTAGACTACGGCCACCAGAACAAGGGAGCCAAGGTCCACTTCCGGCTCGCCAAGATCGAGCCCGGCTGGTTCGCCACAACCGCGCCCGACGGATCGACCCCTTACCTGCTGGCGTTTTCCGACCACAACGGCACGAAGAGCACGGGGGCAGACGGGACCTACTGCCTGGCCGCGCTCCGGAGCGGAGTGTACCCCAACCTCCAGGACCACGCGAGGGTGATGGAAGAGTTCAAGCGCACGGTGAAGCCGGATGTGGAGATCACGGCGTATATCAGTCACGACTGGTCGAACGACCCCATGGCTGGTGGCCAGTGGAGCTGTTGGAAGGGGGATGCGATGAGCAGATATCTGCGAGAGCTTCAGAAGCCGCATGGGAGAGTCTTCTTTGCTAGTTCAGACAGCGCAGATGGTTGGAGGGGGTTTATTGATGGTGCTGTTGAGCAGGGAAAGAACGCGACGCGCCAGGTTGCCGAGTGTCTCGGTGATGGTCGTCGACAACTCCATGCGAACCTGTAACGACATACACCAAGGGGCAAAAAGTAAACAGAAAGACATTTTTGTAAGTATTACGAGCAGTTTGCTGCTTCATACCGCTTCATATTGATTAAAACAACATTAATAGTTGTGATTGTTTATGTAAGTCGTTGGGTCGGGTTATTGCCCCAACTGCTTCTGGGTATATAAGCATATTGTGACAGCTGAACATCACGTATGCCCAGCTAGATTATTGACCTTTCTTCAAGGTGAGATTACGTACATCTCTCAACCTTCGTGCTTGACGTCTGTGCCAAGCTTCTCGTCCGACAACACATCTGTCAGTCCCATGGAAGCCGCGATTTCGAGCAGCCTGGTCTTCTCCTTGTGTGCCGCCGTGTCGCCGAACACCAAGTCCATCTCTTCCAAGCTCTTTCCACGTGTCTCGGGGACGAAGAAGTATGTCATTACGAAGGCGATGAGAGCGAAAGCGGCGAAGAAAAAGTAGGTCCCGTAACCAATTTTTTCGAGCATGTCCGGAGTGATGAGTCCGATGATGAAGTTGCACATCCAAGTTGCGCTCGTGGTGATAGACATAGCTTTCGATCGGTTGCCGAGGTTGAAGATCTCAGAAGGCAAGACCCAGCCGATGGGCGCAAACGAATAAGAGAAGTTGATATCGTAGATGTAGATGAAGGCAATGCCGGCCCAGCCTGCCGACTTGTTCGTGCGAAGGGACTCGCCGAACCCGCCAATGATTCCGCCCACAATGACAAGTGAAATGAAGGTACCAGCGGCCCCACACATGAGAAGAGGGCGGCGGCCCACTTTGTCAATGAGGAAGAGAGCGGGCAAAGTTGAGAGCGTGTTCACGATGCCGTATATCCCCGTTGCCAACAACCCAGATGTCTTTCCAGAGAGGCCAAGCTGGGCAAACATCGTAGGAGCGTAATAGATAACCGCGTTGCATCCAATAAATTGTTGAAAAAACATGATTCCTGACCCTAACCCTAGACGTCTAAATGCCGGCCATGACGATACCAGAGCTTGGTGTTGTGCGATGAAGAGTGAGAGACCCTTCTTGCCGGGGTACCTCTCACGATTCAGTGTCTCATCAAAGAGTACCTCGGCCTTAATTCCAAGGTATTCGGCGCGAAGAGACTCAGTATCGGGATGCAAGCCGCGTACTTTGGCCAGTGCTGCGAGGGCTTTGTCCTCCTTGTGACGCATGAGGTAGAACCGCGGGGACTCTGGGAAGAAGACCATGCCGAGACCCAGAACCAGTGCGGGAAAGATCTGAAGCCCAAATGGAACCCTCCATGAGGCAGAGGATTGACCAGTGCATCCGTCAGGTCCGACATCATTTCGGGGGTCGAACGTGGGCAGCTCTGAGGTGCCGCCGGTGTAGGGGATATCGGGAGCACACCGGGTTCCGCCGATGTACTGGGTACCGTACTCTAGCCAGTAGCTGAAAAGAATGCCCAGGGTAATGCTGAGCTGCTGCAAGACGACGAGCGTGCCACGGATATCAGGCACAGACAGCTCGGAGATGTACATGGGGACAATCATCGTCAGCATGCCAACAGCAAATCCCGCAATGGCACGACCTAGGTCTTGATTAGCTATATGGATAGATCAGACAGGCAAATTCGGTACCAACCGGCAAACAGTAGCGGGACGTCGCTTGCCGCTGTCTGGAAGGCGGCGCCAAGGATGAAGATGACGACGGCGAGCTGCATCGAGCCCTTTCTGCCAAGCCAGTCGGCCAACGGGCCGTTGATGAGAGAGCCGAACCAGGCAAAAAGCAGCAAGGTCGAGACGAACCAGCCCTTGAATGTGCTGTCGATGGCAATGCGGGGGAACGTTGCCGCGAATGACTCCATAGTCATCACGCCTGACACGACTCCTTGATCATAGCCAAAGAGAAGCCCACCAAGGGACGCGAACTGAAAGTTGTGTCAGCACTTTTGTATTTCAGCCACAGGAGATATCTGAAGTCGCTTACTGCTGAAAGTCCAAAAACGTATGGGTTTTCGCGAAGCACCCGCCAAACAGACTTTTTGGGCATCACGACGTCCGGGGTCGTGCCGCCCTCAGCAGTGACAAATTCACCTGCCATATTTGAACGTGGGAGGTTGCAGCTAAAGAGATAAAGTAACGGCCGATCTAACACGAGTTGTCGAATCCGGGGAATTTTGCGGAGAGTTTTCCGGGGTACTTATATGCAGTCCGCGAGTGAGGGGTGACTCCATCGCAGTCCCAGTTATTGTGGGTGAGCAGGTGGCTCCGGACTGCTGCAGTCCGGGCCAATGCGAGGCTGGCTTCATCCTCCGTAGACGGACGCAGATCTTGATGGAATTTGCTGGAGGCAGCGTGGGTTTACTCCACTTGTCGGCCAACAATGGTTCGGCCTATGGAACCTCTCCTCAACCCCCGGACGGCAGGAATCCGGCGTAATAGCAATGCAACATAACGATGCGCTACGATGGACTCCCGCCGGCCGGTTGGGTGGGTGTCCCAGCACAATACAAGTCTCCATGATTAGATCTCCCATGCCGAAATATTTGACGGGACAACCCAAGTTCCCATGCCATGTTTGAGCGCGTGCCTGCCTCATCTTACTTAGAGACCCTTCGCCTCGAGTCCAGCGCCATGTATGAAAACCAGACGAGAACAGTCGCCAAACTGCGCGAGCGCGTAGAGAATCTCCTCGCTGAGCAGAGGCGTTCTCGGCCGTCTTGCCGCGTTTTGATTGCTTTGGCTGGCGTTCCAGGGTCCGGCAAGTCTACCATCGCGGCCACACTCCTTGAAGATTTGAAGAGACACGGAGTTGACGATGTTGCAATCCTTCCGATGGTTCGTCAACCTGCCTTTCTTGACGACTACTTTCTGTGTGCTCACCATGACGCCAATGACAGGATGGATTTCATTACCCGCGCGCCGTTCTTTCCTCCTTCGACGACCCTGATTTGGCCCTCAAGCGACGTGGTGCACCATTTACCTTTGACGCACGAGGCTTCTTGAAGCTTATACGGCGACTGAAAACGGTGCCGGTGACGACATGTGATGAGCCACAGATCGTGATTAGCGCTCCCAGCTTCGACCATGCAGTGAAGGATCCCCTTCCAGACGCCATCGCCATCTCGTCTCGGACGAAGGTGGTCATAATCGAAGGCAACTATACGCTCCTCGACGAGGATCCATGGAACAGCATTGCCGATCTCGTGGACGACAGGTAGGCTCTCCCTCGCTGGCAGGTTGCTGGCGCAGTTCATACTAATATGCAATGTAGGTGGTTTGTCGACGTGCCGACAGACGTGGCACGACAACGGCTCGCTTCCCGGCATTTGAGTGCTGGTATTGAGAAAACGATGGAACGGGCCCTTTTACGTGTAGACGAGAACGACGTACCGAATGGCGATCATATCCGCTCCAATCTGATTGAGCCTACAATCCGCATTCTGAACTAGGTATTGTCTGCCAGATAAACGCCCAATTCTCTACATTTCCAGATTTTCGGGTCCGGGCCAGCCCAGAAAGCTGAAAAAGTCGTCGGTTGGTTCGGCTGGCCACGTGGAGAAGTTCATCGACCAGGAGTCTGGATCAACGGTTAGCAAATCGTCTGACCCAGTGAAGTAGCCGGGCATTAGGATTTCGTCGAGGATGGCGGCACAGCGAGCGGCCAGTTGGTCCTTAGCGAAGACATGGCGAAAGATATGGCGAACTGTGTCGAGATGGAGTTGCCACTGGGGCGCATCGGGCGACTCCGGATCAACGATCATGACGAGTGCAACCACCAGGGACGCATGGAACAAGAAGAAACTGTCATCCACAAGCATTAGAGCTGTCTCAGGGACAAGACTACACTGTACCTTTGTGACAGAGTGTGACTTACATTGAATACCACGTAACCAGCCTAGTGATGTCCCCGTGCTTGGTGTAGTGGTCGATGGATGCGATCGATGCGCTGGCGGCATGAACGGCGACGCTCCTGCACCGTTCATCAGACGAGCTGAAAGTGATTTGGGTATTCCCTCTGCTCTTGCTGACAGCTTGCTGCAGCACTAAAGGTCGAAAGAGAATGATTTCAAGATTCCAAAACCGCCACCAGAGCCGTGACTTTGTGAACAGAAAGAAGGGCCCGGCGGAGGGCCCGTCATAATCCAAGTGGAAATACGCGGGTAGCGACTCGGACCACTTGCTCAGCGTTGTATCCATGGAGAGCGCGCTCTCGGGAGATATGCCCGAGGACGACAGCAATCGATTCGAAATGAAGTTGGAGTGGACGTGGAGGTGGCTCTGCATCTTCAGACCAGAGTATAGCGTCGGCTCGTCAACTTCTACGGGCAGTTCCGTCGTCCTGCTTGTCAGACTCTGTATAGAATGTCAGAAGCAGAAGCGCACGCAGCCCGCGCCGTCATCTCACCAGGGGCACATACCACATCGTGAATGTTAAGTACTGGTCGAACATCCATAGCTTCTGTGTCTGGAAGCAGAATTGGCCTCCCAAAGGTGGTTGAGGCGCCGCTGTCAAATATGTAGAGACCCCACCAAACTCGCCGACGCATCTCCCGCTGCAACTTATTGATGCGCCAGCCTGGCAGCTCTCGGTGAAGACCCAAGCTGAGCGACATGCGAGTGGCGAGCCCTAAGAAATTAGAGCCTGTATTGGGTTTGTTCCGTTTCTGGCTGAGGTTGCTCAGAAGAACGAGAGCCTGCACGAACTCGAGGTTGGCGCTTTCGAACAGAGACTCGTCTTCGCCGAAGGATAGGGCATGGTGGTAGAGATCATCATCCAGCTCGCCCTGGGGGTCGTCGAGGCACCAAGCGCCCAGTGCAAGTATGGTGTGGAGCAGCATGAGCCATGACCGCCGTTGCGGCCGCGGAATGACCTCGTGTAGCTGAGCTCTGAAGGTAGGCTCGTGGACAAACGGATATGCGCGGTGGTATATCGAGAAATAGCTTTCGATGAGCCGATCGATAACCTGCCTGGAGGCGATCACCTCGGACAGTTGGGAGGAGGCCGCAATGGCGCTGAAGCGTTCGTCTGCTCTGGGCGTGTTCTCGAGGAGCGGTTTCGTGTGCCCAGTCAGAGCCAGCAGCGAGCGAAGGAAAAACACGCCTGCGGTTGAGCCTGAATCTGCGTTAGCCCTACTGCACAACCCACACTCGCTCGTTGGGCCTTGCTCACCTAGGTATCCTGCGCCTCTGGGCTCGACAGACAGTGATGCCATTCCGTCCGCAAGAGCATTAATATCTTCTTGCCAATCAAAGCCATCAGACTCATCCGGCATGGCTTCCGTCATGGCGTTACCATCGCCGCTGGATGTCGTTGTGTTTGGTAGTGGGGAGTGTGGTGCTGGCGGCTCAGAGGCCTCCCGCCTGCGGCTATCTGCAGAAAGGGCTCGATCAATGTCGACATCTGGAAGCATTTGCTTGAAGACGTGCTCTAAGCTGGCGAGACGGCTCTCCACGCTCGTCAAGTAACTTGGGATCTGGTGTTAGCGAGCCAGCCAGGGCCAGAAAGGGGTGGGATGGCAGAGGCTCACGCGCGAGTGAGAGGCGATCGTTGGACTCTTCCGCTGTAATGACATGATTTTGCGTTCTGGATACAGGCACCGCATCTGGGTTTCTCTTTGGAACACTGCAGAAAATGTCAGACCCTGTTCTGTTGGAGAGGTTTGGTGTTGCTCCTAGGATATATACGAACCTTGAGTTTTTTCACCCGACAGTAGTCACACTAGAGATGTTAGTCTCGGAGGCGAGTCGAACACTCATGCTTTGAGGATACAAATAAACAATTGAACATGATAAAATTGAAACACTCATACAGCTAGGCCTGTTAACGATCTTGATTCGCTCATTGTTGGTGAAGTCAATCTGGGCGTGAGAGTCGCTGAAATTGTCACCTGTCAGGAGTGAAAACCTCGGTGGTGTCAGGTGTCAATTGAGGGATCTAAGTCGGGATTATTACATATTCCACTCCGTCCATCTCGGAGGCGCGATGCCTGCCCCTTAAGGTTATTGAAGCCATCACCAAACCGAGAGGCCTTCTTCGCTCCGTCTAGAAGATGTCAGCGACGGACGAAGTAGTGTTCGGGCGGGTGTAGTCCGGGGCCGTTGTTGTATGCTCCTTTGGCTTTTGCTGGCTGGCTGTGTCAGTAAACTCCACAACCTCACGATGCCTGCGCTTGGAAGGGATCCCCGCCACCAGACCCACAACCCTGGATTTGGCCCATGCAACTTGACTTGCGGTGAAGGGTCCTTATCCAGAAGGTCAAGGTTGTTTTTGTTTTGAATGTCTTTGATGACGTCTGAAAGAAGGGACATGGCAGGCGGACGCTGTTGTGCAACGCATAGCGCGTCGGCCGTGATATCTGAGACGCGCATCCGGTCACGATAGCGCTCCGCGCTGGGTGCAATTGGCAAATGACTGTCCGCGACGCCCTGCTCTGTACCGTTGGCCGGTGTATGCTCCGTACCTGTAATACAATTATTTCGCTGGAAAGGCAGTCGATACCCTTTGCTTATGTTGCACCTCGGGTACTTAGGTAACAAACCCCCACGTCGTCCACTTTACAAGCTAGACCGGGACGTTTCGCTCTTCAATTCTTAGTCAAAAGTATGAATTTCCCCTCCACACGAAAGCAGAATAGTTGCATGTCGGGATACAACTCGTGAGCACCAGACGCGGGGAGAGGGAACCATTTTCTGGACGATACCCCGCTCCGATGCAGCTCTCAAGCCTGCGTATGGCCACCAGCCCACGATTGACGGTGATTGCGAACGATGCCCGCAGGAATCTGAATCAGGTGGACCGTTGGGTGGAGCCAGATTCCGGCAAAATGACAGCCATAATTTCAGGGTCCAGGTTTGTGTACAGTGCACGAATGAATGATGAGTTGTCAAAATATCGAGGCTATCGCGGTTGATGGTCGGAAGAGAAAAAAGTGCGAGAGACAACGAATACCAAGATCTGGAAGTTGGTTGCATTGTCTGGGGTAAGGCGGCGGTTGCAGGATAAACCCTCAATGTGCAACAGCGACAACGTGCTGGAATTTTTGGAGCGCAGAGAGGGATGATCCCGAAAATAGGACGCTGGGATTGAGAGAAATGACGTCGAAGGTCGGAAGCGGGCAACCGACCGTTGCGGGTCCGCCACGGCGAAGCGCTTCGGCATCGTCGTCGTCGAAACGGGGCCGTGTGCTTCGCCACAGCGACCGTTGGAAGACGCTGGAAACGCCTGTGCTGAACGGCGGGCGGGGTGGACGGGAACGGGGACGGGCGACGCATGAAATGTCCATCGTCAATTGACTTTAGCATGTGCGAGCCGCACCGGCGAAATTCAGAGACGATCCGCCACGATCGGGCCGCGAATGATCTTCGTCTGAGGGTGTTCTCAAGCTTTGCGGTTACCTCAAAGATTAATTGGTTCAAACGGAGGCGAAATGTCAATTGGCATACCTCACCTACCGCAGGCAGAAAACATGCATGGGCGGTTGTCATCGGCCACAGGAATTCCTTGGAGGCAGATGGCCCGAAAGGCCGACTGCAACTGGAAAACGGCGGTTGATCCTTTCCCTCGGGTCGATGGGAAATAACTGGACCTACCCACAAATCGAGTCAGCATTTGGTTTCACGTGCGTGGTCAGCCTATTTGGAAGTTTGGGGGCCTCACATAATTAGATAATGATGCTGCGGCACGTAAAGTTGAGGTTGGCTGCCAAGCTACCTAGGAAATGTAGCGTGTGGTTGGCGTGCGGCGGCGGCGGACGGGCGGTCGGGGGCGCCATGGACATGGCGGGTTGGAAAGTGAGTGGGAAGGGAGTGGAGGGATTGTGAATCTGGAGACGAGTGGGCTGAGGCAGATTGGACGAGATGAGAGACGAGACGGGGGACGCGTAGCACACTGGCGGAGCACCTACTATCTTACGGATACCTTGGCTCCCATCAGTTAGGTAGGCGGGTGTTTCTGTGTGCTGAATGTGAGGTAATCAGTACCTACCTTACCGTGCCTACCTATGGATTTGCACCGCCAATCTCTTACGGCCTCATCTCTTGATTGCGTTGGCAGATTGGCTACGCCGTCCCGTCCGGCACCCAGATCCCAGCTGTCCCAAGAGTCGCAGAGTCCCGGTGTCCCGCCCTCAGCTCTCGTTACCCCCTGCGCCAGGCTCGGATAATCCTCATTTCAGGGGAAGAGGGAAGGGAACATCTGTTAACTCTGAAGCCGAAAGGCAAAGAAAAGGAGGTCTCGTGCTGCACCCGAGGGAGGCTCCCAAGTCAACCACCTTCAACCATTCCGACCATCTGACACTCCTTTGGCCATACATCCCCGACTCGCCGCCTCGAAAAAAAAGAGCACATGACCGACGTCTTGACCCTCTCGTTTTATGCCTGCAATTGCCATTGACCACCATTTCCCCCATCATCTGTTCTGTTCGGTATTCAAGACGTACCGCTGCGACGCCAGCAGATCCAGCGAGACGGCGACGGTGTCGGCGCGCTACCGTTTGCCTCGTACCGGGCCTGTCTAGCTCCGTTCAACTTCGTCATCGCCCTTTTTTTGCGCGTGGCTGCTGTTATCGCTGCTCGCTCACTCGTCTCGTCGACGAACGGGGGCTTTTCCCTCTCTCTCTTTCAATTCCCTTGTGCCAAGGCATAGGTCGGTAGATCTGCGCTACTGGACAGATTGCCTCAGAGACGCTAGACGCCAAGCGCAGGGAACGACCCGAAAACCAGCAGGTTTAGGGAAAGACGGTCCAAACGGAGAGACAGCGAGGCAGCAGAAACGAGACTTTTGCATCTCCATCTCCATTTCTCCCTCTCTCTCCCGCCCCCGAATCCCCATCGGCTCCTGCACCGTTGCGTAAGGCAGGATCAGGTGGACTCGCCTTCCATTCTTAGAAGTACAACGGCGCCTGTACTTTTTCAGCGTGTTGCTTCGTGCTGTTGCCGCTGCCGCTGCCGCTGCAACCCTTGGACAGACAGGCTTTCGAACCAAAAAAAAAAAAAAAAAAAAAAAAAAGGTTGGCATCTGGTCATCTGCTTGGTATCGGTATCTGCAGACCAGACCCCCCGGCCAGTTTTCCCCCAAATCCCCAATTGAGCTGTCCAGTCAGAGTCGTGCGCTTTACCCAAAGGTACGAGAATACCTGTGCCCCAGCGCGGCCCAGCATCAGACAACAACAGCTGGGAACCTGAATTCCTGCTTTGGAAGGCTAAAAAAGGCCCAGCAATACAGACGAGACGACGCAAAGAAGACCAGACCGGGCTTCTTCTGTTCAGTTGCGTTCGTCATATCAGACCAGCCCAGCCCAGCCCTGTTGTGTCCGTCCTGTGTCAATTGCCCACGTCTTGGGTTTAATACCAGACAAGCAAACAAGAAAAACAAGCTGAAGACACAGCTGAAGGCATAACTTGTCTCTTACCACGCATTTTGGACGACAAGCAACCTGCCTGACCTGAGTGAGGCAGACAGCAGCAGACACAGACACCTGTGGATCCACAGTGGAGACCTCTCAGTCGTGCTGCACACTGCACCAGCGAGTTGAAGTGGGCCGAAACAGCCATTTCCCTGCTCTCCAGTGGTTTCCCAAGGATCACTGTGTGTCACTGTGCAGGAGGTTGCATCCATAGCATCAAGCGGCATCCACCCCCAAACCAGGCCGGACCGGGACACTGACTGACGCCGTCGTCCTCTCCAGCTGCATCCCGTCCCCCATCCCGCCTGCCTTCTCGGCCTCCTCTCCTCCACTTCCTCGGCCCTCTCTACCTTACTCTGTACTCCCCTGCCACCCGCTGCCTATCTTTCCAGCCTGGCCTGGGCCCTCCCTTCCAGCCCAACCATCTTTTCCCCTCCAATCCCCAATCATCATCCCCAGAGAGTGCCAGTTCGCTGTACTGCATACATACTAGCGGTTTACGGCCAGCCAGCCCGCCCGCCTGCACGTCGCACGCACGCACGCTCTCTCTCACCTCACACTCCTCACCAGGTCAATTGCACCCTGCCCTGCTGTACACTACCTAAGTACCTACCTACCCAGCAAGCACCAGGTAGATGCCGATACGGCTCCTCGCCGCTGCTGCAGACAGACCCTGACTGATCCGTCATCCTGCTGCCTCTTACTCGCTGTCCGTGTCGACCGTCTTTTAGACTCGACGCATTCTTTTTATCCCCCCTTCCTCCCCCCCCCCCCCCAACCTTTTTAATTCCTCGTGAGCGGAAGGGTGCTGCTGCTAATCAGCCCCATCAACCGCCCAAGATTCCCTCCTCAAACAGCAGAAGACTCCCGTCCAACATCCCCTTGCGGACCCTGCAGTCCCGCCCAGACCAGACCGAGCAATCGACGTCATTGCTTGCATCTGATCGGGACGACAACGGCCACCAACACCGTGACCACCGCTTCACCCACACTGATTCTTCATACGACAAACACCACCATCACGGCCAGCGGTCATCTGAAGATTCCTCCCGCTCCGCCTCCGACGAGTCTTCCTGGACCGACACGGGGGACATTGCTGAGCAGCTCGACCACGAGGAAGACCCTCTTCGCCTCCAGCTCGGCAGCGACATCGAAGACGAGCTGCTAGCCGGCGTCCACAAGAGGCATCCCTCCCACAAGCAGACAAAACCGAAGCGTGTCCGCATCCAACTCGACTCTCCCAACCGCCACGATAGATCACCAACACGTCGTGGAGTCGTTAATAAGGAGGCCATCCAAGTCCCAGACATCGCCCAACCACGTCCGACCCGCGCGGAGCGAGTCATCGGCCTCATCATGTCGGGCGGTCAATCAATCCACGGCCTTACCGGCAAGGCGCTGATGTGCGTCCTCCCCCTCCAAAACACCCCTATCGCGCCTTGCTTCACGATGGCTGACCATGCTGTAGTTACTTTACGAGTATCTTCGTATCGTTAGGCGTCTTCCTGTTCGGCTATGATCAGGGAGTCATGTCCGGTATCATCACGTACGTCTCCTACCGCTCACCCTCCCCCGTCGATGTTTATCGCTAACACATGGGCTCCACAGCGGCGCGTACTTCTTGAACTACTTCAATCACCCCTCCAGTCTCGAGATTGGCACCATGGTTGCCATTCTCGAGATTGGTGCATTGATTTCCTCCCTCATTGTTGGTAAGGTCGGAGACATCATCGGCCGCCGCAAGACGATTCTATACGGCTCCATCATCTTCTTCATTGGCGGTGCCTTCCAGACATTCGCCAACGGCATGCCCATGATGCTGCTGGGTAGAATCGTTGCCGGTCTCGGTGTCGGTGCCCTGTCCACCATTGTGCCTGTCTACCAGTCCGAGATCTCCCCTCCCCATAACCGTGGAAAGCTCGCCTGCATTGAGTTCTCCGGCAACATCATCGGTTATGCCACCTCTGTCTGGGTCGACTACTTCTGCAGCTTCATCGAAAGTGACTTGGCGTGGCGTATTCCTCTGTTGATGCAGTGTGTGATGGGTGCTCTGCTCGGCCTCGGCAGCCTGGTTATCGTAGAGTCTCCAAGGTTGGTATCCTGTCTCATGTGACTCTTTGCTGCTTGCCTGACACGTGAACAGATGGCTTCTCGATAATGACCACGACGAGGAGGGCATTGTCGTCATTGCCAACCTCTATGGCAAGGGTGATATCCACAACCCCAAGGCCCGCGAGGAGTACCGCGAGATCAAGATGAACGTCCTACTCCAGCGCCAGGAAGGCGAGCGAACCTACGCCGAGATGTTCCGACGATATAGCACCCGTGTGTTCATCGCCATGTCGGCCCAAGGTCTTGCCCAGCTCAACGGCATCAACGTCATCAGTTATTACGCTCCCAAGGTTTTCGAGTCCGCTGGCTGGGTTGGGCGCAATGCTGTGCTCATGGCCGGTGTCAACTCAATCACCTATTTCCTGTCCACTATTCCCCCGTGGTACCTTGTTGACAGGTGGGGCAGACGTCCTATCTTGCTCAGCGGTGCAATCGTCATGTCGGTTTCGTTGTCTTTGATTTCATACTGGATCTACCTGGACATTCCCGCAACGCCCAACCTGGTTGTCATCTTTGTCATGATCTACAACGCAGCATTCGGCTACTCGTGGGGCCCTATCCCCTGGTTGTACCCCCCGGAGATCCTGCCTCTCAGCATTCGCTCCAAGGGTGCCAGTTTGTCTACCGCGACCAACTGGGCTTTCAACTGGCTGGTAGGAGAATTGACACCCATCCTGCAAGATTACATCAAGTGGAGATTGTACTTGGTGCACGCTTTCTTCTGCGCTGTCAGTTTCGTCGTGGGTAAGTTGATCATCGTGACCCGCAAAATAAGCATCCCCACTAATGATCTGAAGTGTACTTCATCTACCCCGAGACTTGTGGAGTCCGTCTGGAGGAGATGGACTCACTCTTCGGCGACGCGAGCACGGTCATCGGCACCCCGTCCGTCCATGCGGCCGAGACCGGCTCTCTTATGCCCGGCTCACCGGTCGGCTCTTACCGCGGACGACCCGCCTTCACAGCCCAGAACGCCATTCCTGGGCTGTCGCTCGACCCGCCCGACATCCCCGACGGCAAGGGCCAGGACGGCGAGGCCAGCAGCACCATCAGCGGATGGGTGTCGAGGGTCGTCAGCCGCACACGGAACCAGAGCAGCAGCGGCAGCGGTAGATATGCTCCGGTCAACCAAGACGACTGAGATGGATTTCACGCGCATGCGCATCAAGAAGTTTAGATGGTTACTTTTGCATATAGATGGCGGCAATTTCTTTTCTCTTTCTCGGCGGCCGCAGGGCCCCCCAATCCAAGGACTGGATACGGAAAGGTCGAGCCACAAGGTGTTTTTGAATTTATTTTTCCAGAGGTGATGTCTTGTGGACATGTGGAGGGGGAAAACGAGGACATCGAGCCGAGGCGAGAGACGAGAAGAATTCAAGATCAAGAGGAGCGTTTCAGAACGAAGACGCGAGGTTTGCATCATAGCCGCGGGAAGAGAGGAGAGAGTACATGTGTATCGGTTCAGGAGTGTCATTTTCTTTTTCAGTGGTCTCTCTATTAGTGTGTGTGTGAGCGTCTGTACATAAAACTGTATGTCTACAGGAAGCGATTTCTGCATCGGAATCAATCATGACAGAAAGGCATTATTCTTACCCATTTGGATTTTGAAGTCAAGCTGTGAAGTTGTCAATAGTTGAGGCTAGATGAGAGCATTCCAAGAGTTGCTCCTTGCTTCGTCTTGCTCCCTACAACAAATGATGTGTTTGCTGAAGGCAATCAGCTGTCTAATGTTCTCTATTGTCCTCGTCATTGTCCCTGTTGTCCCTATCATTAGCTCTGTTGTCCTCGTCGTCGTCATCATCCTTATCGTTGTCTCTGTTATTCACGTCATCAGCTCTGTTATCCTTATTGCCGTATCTATTATCGTCCTTGTGGCGCCTGTCTGCCGTCATCTTAGTCTCTCCTCATCGTCCCATGTTTATTCCTAGAAAGTCAGTATAGCAGACAGGAAACTCAGGCGGTTTCTCATTTTTTATTTCTCACACATGGAATTAGATAAGGTCTAGAGTGGTGTTGCGAGAATAGAAGAAAGTATCTTTCGCGTTTCCCTCAGTAATGTGGTCATGAGGTTTTGCGGTACTGACACCTGGTATGAAGTTCCCCAGAGAAGCCGAGCAAGGTTCTTTGAACCCGACCGTCATGGGTTCTAAGAGGGTGAGTGTGCGCAAAGGGGTAACTGACAACAAGGATGCATATGTCATGACAGGCGAGGAACCTCACCCCCAGCCCCAACCTATGCTTTCTTCTTGTATGAGGACTTTGCTCTCCCGCGCAAAGTTAGAGAAGAACCAGGACAATGTTGTTTGAAGTGAAGGAAACTTCTCCTCTAGTTCACTAAAGACTGCAAGGTTGCATCACCACCTCTGAGGCTGGATTATAGGGCAGGAGGAGTAATTCTTGAGTGGCGAATGGGGTGAGTTGTGAGAGGGTGAATACGAGGGAAGGGGTTGCGGACCGCGCAGATAAAGGACAACAGTGGGATGACATAATTGTTAAAAAGAAGTCTTTGGGTGACGTTAGCTTCCTTGGATGAAAGAAGTCTTCACGCAAGGCATGGTGCATGCTTTCAAGCTTGAACCATGGCCCAGTTGAACACAGTCCAAAAAGACCCTGGTGCGGTCGATTGCTGCAGATGGTGCCTTAAGGATGTTGCGAGATGTTTTATATTCTCAGTAGGAGAGAGAGAGCCATCTAGAAGAAGTTGATATGGGTATGAGATGACTTCGTCGGGGGACACCAGATACTCAGCGTGGCGATGGCATTTGTGGCAGTCTCACTGTCTTTGTGTCCTATATAAATACGTACTTCAAATGGGAACAAGTCATAGCCGCACGCAACCCAAGCGGCTATAAAAGAGCTTCTTGATTGATTGAAGCGATGCGGTTCATCACCAGATGTTGTCTTGCTGATGCTTGTAGACATTTGATTGCTCACCTACGACTTTAGGCGCAGGTCTCTTTGTTTCCTCCAAATATTTCCAGAGAATAAGCAGAAGGTACTGACGAACGTTGCCATGCATCACTTCAGCCAGTACCATTAACGTGTCGCTCATATGGAACTTGCTCAGCCTGTGGATTCAACCCTCGAACAGAGCATGAAGCTTCAAGTACTGGGTCCTGGGCGGCTACGGATTTGCTTGGTCTAACCCGTCCACTAGCCATTCTAAGAACTATTATAAATACTCCCAAGAAGTCTAGTGTTGTTTGCCCGTTGATTGTCAAGATATCTCGTGTAGTACTTTCACTTCAGTACGGCTTGTCTGTAACACGGCCCTCTGTTAGCTTCCTGCAACTTAAATGCGCCGCTTTATTTTCAAATTGTGCTAAGGATTCTGGAAGATCACGACCTAGAGAAATGTCTCCGGTCTTACAAGCGACGGAAGAGTAGACAATACGTCTCTTTAGTAATACCCTCTATTCGAACAGCAGACTATGATACCAAAGCAGACATCAGCGTTTAAGACATTGCCATATGCCTCTGTCATCCGTCGCACGTACATTCATTCATGATGTCAGGACGGATATCACTAGCAGGGAAGGGGCTGAAGTAGTAACCCGAGGGTTGTCATGCTTGGACGTCATGAATGAGGAACCATTTAGTAAATCATAGGAGAAGGTTTACTATAATCTACTGATTTTATGCAGCAAGTGTGATCATGTCGTCAGTTCCGTCTGTCTCATTGGTTCCGATGTGAGTGCTTCTGCCAACACACTGCGTTATATAGACACGCGCACGAGCGTAGATGAAGACATGATGGCTGAGAGTCCCTGAAATAAGTCGTCACTCTCGCAGGCGAAATGGGTGACATGTCAATGTGGGGTCAAGATTGTATGTGTAGAAGTGAAGGTTGCTCAATCTGCCCAAGGGGCTGTCCAAGTATCATCACCTGCCCGATCGGTGTGTGCGCCTATCAGTCCCAAGAAACAGTAGATCGTATTCCTTTTTGTGAGTTTATTTCATATGAATACGATGAGAGCAATGACAGACATAGACTATCGCACAGCCTGTTCGCGGTGAATCAGGTCTTTCATACACGCTGGGCGCCCGGGTCTGGAAGGTCCTCAGTTCAAATCGCCTCGGCGTGCTCAAGGCCATCCACCCGCAAGAGAAAGAATTTTTCTTGCTGGGCAGAAAACAACAGACCCATTGCACGGTTATTTAAGTAATTTCCGACTAACATACTGAGCTGCTCGTGACTGGTGACCTGAGCGGCTTCTTAAGAGCAGCTTTCTGCAGAAGCAACGCTTTGAGGACGCAGAAATCCATATATAACAGAATGTAAGTTAATGCTGAATATAAGAAACACAAAAATAATACGCTCAAGGCTCGTTTGGGTAAGGTGAAAACTCCTGAAAGCAGAAGGCGTCTAGGTAGCATAACAGGCGACGGTTGATGGATTGAAAGGTTGGGGATTGACTCATCTGCTCTCTGCACAGGTATTCTGTGCAAATAAACACAAAACATTAGGCATCTAGAGATGAAGTGTGTAAAGCAGAGCAGCCCAGAAGCTAAAGAACACAGCATGGCATTTGCTACCTAGTTGTAGCATGCAGAGCAGGTATGATTAGCCACCTAATTCCACACGATATGTCGTCACCTTTTGCATAGTATTGGTAAGAAAGAAAGCTGTATACTAAGAAGTTCTTATAGTAGATATTTATCTTTTTTAAACTACTTAAGCATAAGAGATCTTCATTAAGCCTATACTACTTTAGTTTTCTACTAGAATGAAATAAGCTAATAAGAAAAGAAAACTAATTTATTAATAATAAGCTAAGTAATATTAGTTATTTAAAGTAAGTCACCTCTAAGAAACAATATCTAAGATTTAAACTAAGCAGAAGAAAATAAGCAGCTAGGAAGCAGTTAGATATTTAAGAATTAAAATAAAGGACGTTCAGTTCGTAAGTTCTTATATTCGTTATGAGACTAGTCTACATCCTAGGCCGTCCCAGCACCATAAAGCAACCTGTAGTAGCACAGTGGCTAGCCTCGTAACTCCCAGCTAATGCGAAAAGCGTGTGAAGTGGTCTTTGCTACTCCTCCTCCCAGTCAAAGTCGAATCCTAGGTCTTCAACAGGGTCGTCAAGGTTGACGTTATCCATTACCAAGTCCAACTTGGTCATCTCGTCCAGCATGTTCAAATCCAAGTCTTTGGCTATATTGTTATAGTGCCTGACTTGAAGTGTTGAGGAAGAGGATGCCGTGGGTGGCCGAATGCGAGAAGTTCTCGAAGACGGCCTGAACATCTTCTTATTCTCTTGCTGCTCCTCTTCATTCTTTGCTAATAAGGGTTGGGAGGGGTCCTCTTCAAAGTGAAACTCCTTCCGGTAAAGCCCAAGTTCCGAGTAAGACGGTCCCTGAATGACGCCGATCGTAGGATCCGGGTGTCGGGTGAGCTGGCCCGTGGATAGCCAGTGATTTCCACGCACGGATCCTGAGTCCGACGCTGCATTCGAGCCAGGCGGGGGTGGCTCATCGTGTGCCTTGAATGCTAATGGGCGGCGGACGCGCCGAGAGCCACGTTGGACGAAGTTCGCAGGTGGCTCGTCCTCCTCGTCCAGTGACAGCAGCATTACACGTCCGGTGGCATCTCCGATGACGAGCTTCGAGAAGTCCGGTGAGAAGGCACCGCTGGTCACGCAGCCGGGGGCCTCCAGCAAATCACGAACTAGGGGCTGGCGAAGATCCCTGACGTTCCAGACTTTGACCCTTCCATCAGCGCCTCCCGTGTAGAAGCGATCCGCGGTAGTTCCCCACGCTGTGAACTTGACGCCTATGTCCTCGTTCTCTTTGTCTAGGGCCTCCTTATGCTTCAGAGAGTGGATGGGTTTATCGCCACGGGCTGTATCCCAAACATAGACCTTTCCATCAGTGCAAGCTGCTGTGACGTATGAGTGCGACCTGCTGTTGGGCTTGATGGTAACCTCGTTGATATCCTCAGCCGGACAGTCAAGTTTTTGGTAGTCCTGGAACATAACCCTCCCATCCTGGTCTCGACCAGGCTGAAAGACTCGAACTTGTGTACCCTTTGTCTTGACGTCCAAGTTCGTGGCATGCGGGGATGTGGCAACGAGGAATACCGGCAACGTTGGGTGCCAAGCCACTTCGAACACGTTCTGCGAACTGTTTGTGACCTTGATTTGCTCTCCCGTCAGGCAGTTCCAAAGGCAAATCTCACCCGTCTTCCGCTTGTCCTCTGGGATATCGTTGTCGTCTCCAGTAAAGCTTCGAGGCGAGTATCCGACGAGTAGCAAGTGTTGAACGCCCTTAGCCAAGCCCCATTGCATCGTAGCCGGAAAGTATGCCCATTTTTGGGTTTCGGTTGTCTGCTCGTTGCCCTCGTTCCAGGCTCGCAGGTTGTTGTATGCATGGAAAGGGCTCGCAGATACGTCTTCATCGTTGATCTGGTAGACGCGGACGGCGTAGCTGGCCACGTCCGCAGCGGTAGCCACCATACCAGACTCGTGTTTCGAAGCGACAACAAAGTTCACGTTGCCTGTGTGGTGCCAGGTGCCAATGGCCGACATGTCCTTTCCATCCTTCGTCACCTTCCATGCTTTGACTGTCCTGTCGAAGCTGGAAGTGTAGGCGCGGTCATTGACCTTGTCGTAGTCTGAGGACACAACAGAGGAGTAAAGCCAAGGGCTCTGTGACTCTCTCATGGCTTCCGTGGAGTTTTCGCCGCTTTGGACGACCGGTCGAGGAATCCGGTGGTCAGCAAATGCCTTCAGCTGCTTGGATTGTGAGGAGCAAAGAAGCAAGTTCCCGTCGCGGTTGTACTGCTGATTATGCGAGTCCGAATGGGTCGTTGTTCCGCAGATGAAGTTATGGTCCGAAGTCCAGACGATGGTCATGATATCGCCTGCGCAGTTGACCCATTCCGCACGCATCTCCATGTCATCTTCATGGGCCTTTCGAAACTCATTCGTAAAGTTGACAAGACGGCGCATGCGGCCAAAGCCCCGATTGCCGTCAATCTCGCGCGCCAGGAGGAGTGAAGAGATCTGGCTAGAACGTCTCGACTCGTTCTGCTTGTCGAACTCGTCCACCTGTAGCATCAGGATCTTCGCTTGTCGGGCCGGCCTCTTATAGCGGTCGACTAGCTCATCGAGCAGGTTCCTAATTGCAACTCGATCTCTCTTCGCAAGATCTCCCTTCAGCTCGAGGTCGGGTGGAATAATCGTAAGGAGATGGGGGTTCTTTCTAAGCAGCTTCCCAAGCTCCTTGGCCGTGTCAGGACTTCGCTTGCTCTTAGCCTTCTTATCGCATGACTCTCGAATCTTCCTGCGGACAACCTCCATCTCCTCTGCTGTGAAATCGACATGAAACGGGACAGGTTCCTTTGACACTACAGCTTCAGCTGACCGAATGAGCTTGGATGCACCCTTAAGTATCCTTTCGCGTTCCTCGGTCGTGGTGTAGGGACGTCTCTCCATGTGCACCCAGGCGCTGAGTGCCTTGTGCCGGGCTGTGACAGGACCCGGTCTGGGGTTATGTGTTTTCCATGACTTGAATGATTTCGCTCGCGCCTTTGTTCGGTAGTTTGCGGGCGAGACGGTGTCCTTGGGCGCTCGAGTTGAGTGACGGTGTTTGGATTTGGGTGTTGCCACAGGATGAGTCGATGTCGTAGCAGCGTTCGGGGAGATCTCTGTCGCGAAAGTCGCGGTAACACTCGTGGGCGCAGGCCTCGACAATGTATGGGAAGGTCCAGGTGCGGGCACAGGCGTTGGCGTCGAAGCTCCGCCGTTGGACAGGGCTGGTGAGCTCGTCGTGTTCGCGTTCAGCTGGAACTCCTAGCAACGGCAAGTTAGCATCCCATTCGCGCCTGCCTCCAGTAACACCCAAATATTCTCACCGGCTCGGCGGCGTATTTCGTAATAAGATAACGCGCCGTCTTGGCCAGATGCTGCTCCAAAGCCGACGACAGGAACCCCTTCTTGTGGGTGAACTCAGCCGAGAACTTGTCGATGCTGCCAATCCGGCAGAGCACCTAGCCGTAGAAGGTTTGAGTGGGCTTTCTTTCAGGTAGATTCTGGTGTGAAAGGCACGTGGTTCTTACCGCTCGACCCAGCTCGGTGGTGTTCACCTGACCCTGGGGGATCTCAGCCAGGCATGCGTCGATGTAGGGCTTGACCTGCGCCTTCAGACAGGCCGCCAGGTTCCGCGAAGGACTCTGGAAGGAGGCATCGTCCCCAAGCCGCTGCCTCTTGCGAGGCGGCTCGCTCGTGGTGTTCAATGCGCGTGGGCTGCTCGGAGGGGATTCGTCTAAAGTCGTGAGATCGATGTGGTCGATGCTGTCTATTGTGAGATCAACAACAGGATAGTTATTGGCCATGGAGCCGGGTGCGCTCCTAAAAGTGATCATATGGGCGACAGAACGCGCCCACAGAGGTCTCGCAAGCTGTCGGCGCGTAAAGAGCTCCGTGACGCGCTTCGTGGTGGGTTGAGGTCGTCGTTGAAAGTTAGTAGTTTCAGAGGCGCTATAACCGAAAGGGGAGGCGGGAAGGGAGAGTGGGCAGAGTGGGTCCGTGCTTCTTTCTTAAAATAACTTTTTAAGCTATCTCTCTATATACTGAGAATGTTACTTACTTAGTGTTTTAGAGATTTATTTTTGAAATTTTAACTTATTTAAAATTTGTTTTCTTTATTTTTTAAATTTCTAAGAATTATTACTATATAGAGAGCTAAATAGATAAATTAAGTAAAGAATCACGTTTTAAACATGATTTTAACATGTTAGAAAGCTGTTGAAATCAAGAGGAATGAATGCTTATTTGAAATAAAATTATAAGTCTTTATAAACGATGTTCGTTTAATTAATCTTCTACCTTTTGAGCCTAGCTACATCTAATTTATAGAGGTTTACGCCACACTATAAAAATTCTATTTATACTTTAATAGATACTTACTAAGTATTATAATACTATTTATAATAACTAGAAAAGCTTTAATTTAGGTTTATAAGAGTATTATTAATAACTTTAATAGTTTATAAATAACTTACTATATAAAATTATATAAAAAGAAAAATATAGGTTTATTCTTCTTTTAGTTATTAATTATTTTTAATAAAATTAACTTATTATATTTAAACTTATATTAACTAGAATACTAATTAATTCTATAAATAACTAATAACTAAATAAAATAAAATATTCCTTTATCTAAAAATTTTTTTTATAAATTTAAATAGTTTATTAATAATATTTCCTTTAATATTGTTAACATATAACATTCTTTTATAATAATAATAATAATATAAGAATAATAATAACGCTAAACTTACTTTAATATTCTATATAAAATAAACTAATAAAGTTTAAGGTATAAAACCTTATTTAAAAATACTTGATTTATTATAACTCATAATTATAATATTGATTATGTAATACGTATAGTTATGTAAGCACCTTATGTAATTAGCAGTTTAGCAGGTTACGTTTCAGGTTATCTTTCCCCTCACTTTTCCCTACTAGAGGATGCAACCTGCGAACAACAACAACCAGACTCATCACAATACATCTGTTCCCTTATTATTATCTATACAATTAAATGCTCATAAATGCTCAGAATTATTACCTTTTATCACAACATTACCACATCCATAACCTGTATACGCTTATACCTGTGCTAACAAATATTATAACTAAAAATAATTATAAAAACTATTATAAAATTTTTATCTATATCTTATAAATTACTATATATTTCTTATATCTATAGAATAACAAATTAAATATAAAATATATCTATTTATAGTTTTAGTAAATATATTAATAAATAAGAACTTTATAAAAACATAATAATAAAAAGCTGAAAGAGGATATTAATAAATTAGAAGAAATTTTATAATATAAGGATTATATAAATAAAATAAGTATAGTAATAGCTATAATCCTTTCTAACTACTAAAAGCGGGAAAAGAGAAGCGAAGAGGGAAAGGGGGTAGCTATACGGGTAGCCTACGTACTAGTAGAGTTTCTAAAAAGCACACTTTAATACACTATGCCACTTCAAAGTGAAGTTCGTTTGATTAATTGTTCGTTCGTTTGAGTGAACGTTTGTTAGCTAGCATTCGTATGTTGGCATTGGGCATTGAGCATCAGCTTTCCTATCAACAACACTCCCTGGGTGGCATTCAAGACAGCTAGCCGAAAGATGTAAACAATGACGTGCCAAACCATTAAAGTCGTTGAAAACGCCATATTCGGACCTTGAGGTACGAAACTCAATGCGTAGTATTGCGATATGTCACTGGCAAGCGCATTTCAAGAATGCGCTCTAGCATCCGTTTCTGATATCCATCCAACATCATCCAGACGGTGCGCCCGACTAACAGCGGCCGCCATTGGACGTCTGTTACCAGCTTTACACGACGTTAATTACTGCTAAAAGTCGCTCGGAGCATATTAACACGAAAAGAAACCCTTTTAATCCCTTCTTTCGGTCGCGCATCGCGTCGCATCGCTCAACATTGTCCCGGCCCAGGACGGCCAGCTGTCCGTCATCGGCCCCACCAAGCCCGGCGCATCGCGACAGCAACGCGACATCACCAGCGACACATGCACACAGCAGCTTCAGCTTGGACAATGCCAATCCAATCTGTATGAAAAGTTGCAGAGAATGACTAACACGCGTCTAGTAGCTTCTAGGTGCAATTTACATCACTTTCAATAAAGTGGAAGCGCTTTAATTTGGACGTAGATTCGCAAGATTTACATGCATCTGATATGCATGTAAGCGAATATAAAGTTCACGATACCTCGGCTCAGACTGAAGCCGTTACTGGGATGAGCTGCTGGCTAGCAAGCGAATTTCCAAGCCACATGATCGTGTCTTCAAAACATTGCCACGTTTAATTCAACTCTAGAAAGCCCTTTAATGGAGTAATATAGTACAACATAGCCCCCCTTATATGTGACACAACATAAAAACCAACGCCTGTCCTGTATCTAATATCTCTCTACAGCTTGGCCTTGGCCGAAGGCTCCGCATTGATTTCCTCGTACATCTGGTCGATTTGCGTGCGGAAAGCCTTGGCGGTCTGCGGTCTCTTCAACTTAAGACTATTCAAATGATTAGCATGAGCTCATAGTTCGTTGCTACATGGTCAACTTACGTGGGAGTCAACAGCTCGTTTTCGATGCTAAAAGGGTCGATGGCAAGGTACACGTTGCGCACGCGCTCGTAGCTGTTGAACTTGTGCTTCTTGCCAATCTTGTCCAGCTCGGCGAGCAATACCTTCTTGACCTTGGCGTCATTCGCAGCGACCTTGAGAGCCGTGAGGTCCGTCTTGTCGACCGTCTTCTTGAGGACCTTGCTGGCAAACGGCGCAAAGGTCTCCGGGTCAATGCCGAAGACGGCGACCAGAGTAGACTGGGCCGGGTCACCATGGACGTAGGCCATGGTAAGCAAGTTGCTGCTGCCCAGGTAGACGTTCTCGATGCGCTCAGGAGAGATGTACTCTCCTTGCGACAACTTGAGAACGTTCTTCTTACGATCAACGATCTTGAACCGTCCCATGTTGTCGACCTCGGCAATGTCACCAGTGTGGAACCAGCCATCGGCATCGATGGCCTTCTCGGTCTCCTCCGCGTTCTTGTAGTACTCCTGGAAGATACCGGGGCCGCGGAGGAGGATCTCGCCACGCGGGTAAGGCTTGTCTGTGACGAGGTACTCCAAGTCAGGAACGGACTCGAGGCAGACCTCGTTGCATGCCGCTGGCGGCCCAATGTTGCCCAAGGTGTAGTCGCCCCTCAGCTGAACAGTCGAGACGGCATATGACTCTGTCAGGCCATATCCCTGCACAAAGTTGTTGCCAAAGGCGGCCCGCAAGAACTCATGCACATCAGGGTCCAATTGCGCACTGCCGCTGACCATGCTGTGCACCTTCTTCAGGCCGACAGCAGCGCGGACCTTGGGAGTCCAGATGCGGTCGTACAGGAAGTGAGTGTTGCTTGCCTTGCCGACTGGCTGCTTCATATTGGCCTTCTTGGTGCTGATGGCCTGGCGAGACAGGGATCCCTTGATGCCATCGGCGTCGATCGTCGCAGCTCGGATGGCCGAGTTGAAGCGGTTGTAGAGTCGGGGGACGGACATGAATCCCGTGGGCTCGAGGATCTTCATGTCGTCAACCAAACCGACAATGTCGCCGCGGAAGAAGCCAATGCATGCACCCTCAGCGAGAGCCGTTTGGTCAATCATTCTTCCGTAAATGTGAGCCAAGGGCAGGTAAGAAATGTGCACATCCTTGTAGGTCACAGTTCCGGAAGATCTAGCGGCCGAGAGAGCAGAGACAGCGTTGCCGTGAGTCAAGACGACACCCTTGGGCATGCCTGTCGTTCCGGAGGTGTAGTTGATGGTGACCAAGTTGTTTGCGCGAGGGGGGTGCATGGGTCGGCCAGACTTGGCACCAATGTCCTCAACTCCGGCCATGGAGTAGATCTGAATGCCATGTTCGGCAGCGATGCCGTTCAGGACAGACAGCTTCGAGTAGCCGGCCTGCTCGCCATCGTCGAGAGAGTCGAGGCAGACAATGAGCTTGAGGGAAGGTAGGCGCGGGGCGAGCTTCAGCAGAACTGGTATGTGCGGCAGGGAGGTGACGACACAGGCCAGACTCGCGTGGTTGATGATGTATTCTGTCGTGTCGGGGCCGAGAGTTTCGTACAGTGAGACGGTGAAAAGTGACTGGGACGCAGCGCCAAGATCTGGGGTTTCTAGAGTCAGCACACAAGTTTGGCAACCAATCGCTCAATTCACGTACCGGTAATGTGCCATTCTGGGCGGTTCTGCGACCATAAACCGACACCGTAGTTGTCGTTAGTAATACCAACTCTGTTGTGAATTTCTACGAGACCAGCACCAAAGTTCTTGCGACGCTCGGCAACCTCGGCATAGGTGATCCAAGTGTACTTGTTCTCCCAGTCCTTGGTCGCCGGGTTCCAGGCCCGGTGACCCAAGCACTTCGCATTTGGGCGCCTTCGTGCGGAATCTTCAAACAAATCGTGGACAGTCTGGATCGCGGGGTCGAAGGTGGACAGGAGAGGGCCGTCGCGGAAACGCCAGTGACGGTAAATGGCGCTGCGGCCTTCCTTCGCGGTGCCGGGGACGGGCACTCCGTAGGGGGAGCCGGGGGGCGGCGGAGTGGCCAGCTCCTGTATGTATGCGGCGGTGTCTTTCGGAGCCATCTTCGCAGCGGATGTTTGCTCTCTGTGGTAGTGTTGGTTGTGGTTGGTGGTTGGTAGCAATTCGGTGCTTACGCGGTGCGTCGATCCGCTAGGAGCTGGCTGCCAATTCGTGGAGAAGGACGGTTTGGCGAAACACGGTATCAGAAAGGATGGGATTTCTGGCCCTTTGGATCCTTCTTAGTTGAAGCAATCACACGTGAAGACGACGTAGGCAGGTCGAGGTAGGGAGGAGGTGGGAAGCAAAAAAAGAGTTGAAGATGGGAAGAGACGAAAAGGTTAAAGGCGCCGAGCAGGACAGTTGAGACCAAGGAGGGGGGACCTGTCTTGTCCCGTTCTAGGCTTTGGCACACAGCAAAAGAAGGCGATTCTAAGCAGCACCAAGGTTCCTCCGGTTCTGCAAGCTCCCCTAGGTAGGTCGTGTCTAGCTAGCAATAGAGTAGAGAATCGGGGGGAAATCCAATGAAGGAAGCCGAGTTTGAGAGCGTGGACCGAGGCACAGGTTCCTAGAAAGGCCAGGGTGACCCAAAGGCCCTCGGTAACCCCAGACGATGCTGCACTAAGGGGGCATCTACAGCGCCTGATAGGTCGCAGGATTCCGCCAAGGGGGGCGCTGGACCTCTTGTGGCTTGCGGGGGTGCTGGAGCGCTGGGGGAGAGCACGGGGGGCTGGCAGGCCGCAGCGGAGGCACTGGGAGCTGAAGCTGGGGTGCTGGGTCGGACATTCAGGAAAAATGGGGACGGCGACCCGTGATGACCTCACAGTGAAGTGTCCACGTGGGTTGACGCGCTGCTGTTGGGTCTGTACATGCGCGTTGGTACGCAGTGGAAAGCATCTTGATATGCAGGACATGTTCTCGAAGACTGGAAGAAATGTTCGAGGCGATCCACTACAGCCCATTACTTCAATTATCACAACACAGGCTGCCTTGCACAGGAGCTGGGCGTTACAGCTATTGCGTCCCCGTGCACTTTAATGGGTTAATATCGCATTATCGAATACAACGTCGCAGGGAGCTGAATAACGACCATCGCGGCTATTCGCATTTGGCGGGGCCGCACCGCCAATAAATCGGGAGCCGTCATTTAACGAGAGATTGTGACAAGCCGATCCCCGCCTGCGCGTCGTCTCGTCCGTCTCCGTTCGTCGGGCTTGTCCAAATCCCGTTTACTCAACACCTCGGCCGACGAAGCCGAATTCTTGACTTTGCCATCTCTCACGGCATTGATGTTGGTGCATGCGGAAATTCCCATGCCCACAACACAGAACCTCACTGACTAAATCTCCATGACGAGATCAAGTCGACCTGCATGCGCTAACAGTGCCGCGGTAGCTCTCTAAGAAGCACACACTGACTAGCGTCGCCTGTCACATGCCAGACGCAGCCCGACATGCCGGCCAAGTTCACCTGTCTGGTTCCGGGCGGAGGCCATTGGACGCCGTACCCGAACAGACCGAAAAGGCCGGGCTCCACCTGCCTCGATCCCGCCTTGACGGTGCGCGTGCGGCTTGATCTGCGTCTCGTGAAGGCCATTTGAATGTTGTTGAAAGTGGCTTGCGGCTGATCATTGGCCGTCCTCCGGATGGAATGCACGGAAGATGATGTCCATGTTGAGGCACATTCTGGATGCTGATTTGCGCTCGCTTTTCAGCCAATAGCCTAATTCACCTTTGGCTGGCCGACGCATGGCTGCACCGATTGGCCACGTTCTTCATCTTCGTCCAAACCGAATTAGAGCTGCTTGGCTCATCAATGGATAAGTCGGCTGGAAAAAGTATGCCGTGATGCGTGACTTTGACAGTCATGCACAAGTGCCAAACGACAACAAAACGACGTCCTCATCAGAGTCGTCATCGCCCGCGGACGCGACAGCTCTTCATTCATACACATGGAGCGATCCATGACTGCGCCATCAGCAGCAACCTCAAACGGGAGCAGCAGCACTCTTGTACGCTGTGCCGACTTCGCGCCGACGTGGACTATCAGCGGCGACAGATGGCTGTGATACGTCGACAGCGGGTACAACGGCGAAGGGGAAACAGTAGACAAGTGTCTGCGTTTTGGATAGCGTCTGATCAGGAAGTGATAGGTATTGAAGCACACGCTCTGAGCCTCAGGCCTGGGATGACTCGTGAGCGCCTCGGGATGACACAGCGTAGGCCAGCTGTTCACTTCGGCCGGCCAGTTTTCTGCCAAAAGTCGGAAACACCTAGAGTCGGGGTCCCGTGCCGTGCCAAAGAAGGGAGGGACTTGGTGGGAAAAGCCAGACATGTCAGGCTGACGGTTGGCCTTGCCAGGTCAGGGCTGCCACAGTATATATGGTATGCGGTAGCGGTAAATCTCCGTGGAAGCTTTTCTCGTTTCCTTTTGCGTGTTGCTCCGATTCAGGTGATATTGAAACGGTGGAAGCAGGTAAAGGCATACTTCGCGAAACTTTTTCGGATATCGAGCTGGGCTCTTTTCGGTTGGCAACATGAGCACGACGCAGTTCTGGGCAGACCAAACCCACTCGTCTGCAATGCATCACAAAGACTTCGCTGCGGCAACTGCAGCAGCAAGGCAGACTCTAGACCAGGTGCCAAGAGGTCGAGTGCTGCGTTGAGGCTCTACGGGTGGCAGAAGTGGACGCTCCGGCAGTGGCCAAGACCTTGGAGAGCAAGTCCGAGGAATGCCAACACTTCTGCGCATCGGTTGAGAAACCCCATACAATCGGCATCAGGGGTGGACGATGGGCGGAGAGCGTGCATGCTAAGCAATTCCCAAGACCGTTTGACAAGTTGAATGGTGAGGCGAAGGTTTGGCAGAGTCGCAATGTCGGGGCTGGCCAAGTCGGCAGACAGAGCCGCTGTTGCAACGAGTCGTGACACGGCTGGGGAATGGTCTTGGAAGGGAGTCAGAAAGGAGGCTCTAGCCAGTGTGTGGTATGTGTAAGCAGCGGAAGAAGCCAGCCAAGCACAAAGGGAAGCAGAATCGAGGTCGAGGGAGGTTCCTTGGCGATCTGAGTATCGGACTGAGACTGGAAGTCTTGTGCGGCGTCTCAAAAGCTTTTTTAAGAAGCAGCGGGCAGAAGCGAGCGTGGGAAACTTGGGCGGCACCCTTGGCGGTGTAACGTCCGCCGTGCGTTGGGGCGACGATCCCACCAAACCACCAAACACACACCAGGGCAACAACTACTGCGGCAAGCAGCATCTCATGAATCCTCGGAGCTATTGCGTCGCCAACAGGCAGGCCCCTTCGATTGCTTCGTCGCCTTCCACCCTCTTCGCATGTTTGTCTTGGCTTCTTCCCTGCTGCCCCGGACGCGCCTGACAGGGTTCCATGACAGCCCACAACCCGCCCGCCTCTGCGAATCCGCTTCCTTTAGGCCCTTGGCCAAAGGGGGGTGGACCTGGCAGTGAGGAAACATGGCCCGTTCGGACATTTCTTCCCCTAACATACCTTACCTTGGTCGAGTTTGTACTTGCACCTCGCCGTCGCAAGTGTGACCTACTGCCTTATCTCGAGATCACCAGTACCCTCTGCTAGTCTTGTTTGTTTCAACGCCCACAATACGAGATGGTTGTCGTCGAAAGTTCGGTGACACATGCTGGGTCCCGGACGAATCATGCTTGGCATCTTGAGACTCGCTGGTCTTCAGCTTCAAACCCTCCGACCGACGAGGATACCATTCTGGCGCCCTAGCGTGCAGAATGCAGACAGCACTACCTTACTGCGTACACTTGCAGCCTGCCTCTGCCTCTGCATCTGCCTCTGGGATGGGAATCTCTCTCGCACACCTGCGTTTCTCAATCTGAACATCACTCGCTTCAGCCCTCTGAATCCGCCCCAAGTTCGCGGTCCTTCATCCGCAGCACACCATCGCGGAGTGTGCTGCCGATGCAAAGTATGGCAAGAGGAACGAACTACTTCTGCTAAGAAGGCGCAAGCAACTCACGAACAGGCCATGCAAGGTTAATTCGGCTTCCTTGCTGGCGCTTTTGGCCGGCCAACATCGCCCTTGCTGCACATCGTCTCCTCTACTCCGTATGCAGACGTAGCCGCTCTTGCGCCGCATCGCGTCCTCGCATCGCCGATCATCCCCGCCAAAAAAGTCAGAGGTGCTGCTCTTGTCGTCCGACATGTGTGGGTTGTAAGCGTGTTGCGCACGTCTCCATCAAAAGACGGTAGTGTAACCCAGATACACTACGTGGATACGGAGGTTACGATACCACGTACGAGTCCGCCACGAGGCCTGCGAGCACCTCTTCAAGACCAGCCATCCAACCAACTGCCTCGCGCCAAGCCGTAGTCCGGCCCTCGAAGGGAGGCTCTGTTGCTTCCTGCAGCAGGATTGGCTGCCGGCGCTAGCCTGGGAACCCTGCTACACACCATCTTGTTCTCTCGCAGTGCATGGCGACGGTCCAGGGGAGTCCCGTTTCAGATGCATTTCAAAAGTCTCAGGCCGTGCATTGCCCAGCGAGAACCCGACTCTTGGGCGTCCAGTGATGACTAGAGCCGCGACTACATGTCCCGCCTCTCAAACACCCAGACAGGGAGCAAGATGGGACTGCCTGTCCATACAAAAGCATAACTGATTTCCCCTCTTTCATGCTGCGGTGCCTTTTTCTTAGTGCTTTTCCCGCTTGACTGTTTCCACGCATTCTCTCTACTTCATACAACCTACTTCTCTTCTTGAACAGCGCACTGGGGGCAGCTTAGATTTTATAACTATACCATTTTTATCTTTCCCTTCTTTCTCTACTACCCTTTTCCTAACGATACCTACGACTCTACTTCAACGAAACGATAACGAATACCGACAAGATGGGTCTTATTCTTCCTCTCCGAATTGTTCAGGGTGTCTTCTCGTTGGTGATTCTGGGTCTCTCGGCCTATGGTATGTGCTGAAGCGGTGGTGGTGGTTGTTGCTGGAACTAAAAGAGCTGACTGTGTGCGTGCAGTCGCCAACTGGTACAACATGGACACGATGACGTCGTCGCCCTCTCAGATCAACTTCCTGGTCTTCGTCCCTCTCTGGTCTTTCATCTCGATTGCCTACCTCGAGGTGGTCCCCAAGTTCGCTCCTAGAGGTAAAGTTCACTGATACAGAAAAATGGTGTCACGTTCAAACTAACGTGTCCGGCAGCTTCTCATCCCTGGGGCGCCGTTGCGTTCGAGCTCCTGAACGTTCTGTTCTACTTCGCCGGCTTCATCGCCCTCGCCGTCTTCCTCAGCAAGCTTCTCTTCTGCCGTGGAGCCGTCTGCGCCGCTGCCCGTGCCGACACCGTCCTCGCTTCCCTCCAGTTCGCCCTGTGGTCCGTCACCGCGCTGCTGATGGTCAAGGACGTCTTCAAGTCGGGGTTCCGCAAGCCCACCGCCGCTGGCCCCCCTCCTCAAATGAAGGAGTCTGCGTAAAGTACTACTCAGACTCCTTCAAGTTTAATCACGTCGCCCTGGCAGAGGCCAGGCGTGAGGCGTCCGTCGAGCTAATCAGAGCAAAGAGGATGCCATCGTGGGACCGGAAGAGCGATCGCAAGCAAATTTGGGAAACCGATCAGAAGCGCATCTACGGCCCGGGATTTAGTGAAGTGAGCCTTGTCTAGATGACGGGCTTCACTCGGATTGGGGTTCAGGAGAACAAACTTCATGTGTCACAGCGCGACACTGTATTGGGAAAATTACGTGCGGACCGGATATACTTGGATTTTTTTTTCGGGTTGGCTATCGATTCGACAAGGACGTAGATGCTATTATTACTATTCTGGCTCCGGCCTGTATTCATTCCTTCCCATTCTCCGAGCCTGAACTTGTGTTGTCCGTGGCAAGTGCTAGCCAAGGCCATCAGATAACTAGTCTATCGTCTGCTACAGCTACTCTGTAAAAGTTGCGAACTCCTTCTGACATGTATTCTAACTGTCATCAAATAAATGATGCTGAAGGTAACAACTTCAACATCCGGACAGGGTACCCAGCGGCTATTGCAATGACCCAAGCCTAATTGGCCGGCCTGTTGCTGCAGACCCATCTGCAGTGCAACGGTGGGCTTGTGGGGGCGCTTGGAAGAATCCCGACCACCGGTGGCTGAGTGGACGAACACCAATGCACGTTATTGACGTTGTCTACATTCTCATGCCTCGCAAGCATCATCGCCGGGCAGCGCGCAGATCGTTCAGGAGAACGTTCTCTTGTGAGTGACCCTGATAGCCTACTTCAGGGGATCGGTGTCAGCTGTTCTTTCCCCCCAGACCTGTCATACCTTGTCTCCGTGCATAATCGCCCGACTCGAAGACGTGTCTTGAATCAGCCCTACTGCAGAGACCTCATCCTAAGACTTAAACACGAAGGCAATGCGAAGCCAAACCCCGGTGACCCAACAAATACTCTGCATTATTTCCGCCGGAACAGAACATCAATTCCCACTGGAGGAACTCGGGGCAGGCTAGGAAGCTATTGTGGGGAGGCGTTCTTCCACGACAACACCCACCGAGCCACCGACCGACAACCGCATCGCGGCATCGTGGGTCCACTGCGGTAGCCGGTGACCGGACACGATCGTTGTCAAGTCGCCGGTTCGCTCAGTCTCCAGAAGCCGTCAGGCGGAGCGAGCCGCAAAAAGACACGAAGCGCCCATATGCAAACATCGGACTGCATCATGCTCTCGTACTCCCACGTAAGAAAGCCACAATGACCAGATCTGACCTCGCTCTTCCAAATACAATCTGCATGAACAGCTCGGTCAGCCACGCTCACCAACCACGAGGACCTCCGCGGCCGGTGAGCAAACCCAAACTTTCTCCAGCGTGTGGGCGAAAGCCCCTCAGTGGGAGCGCGACCCCTGCCTTCTGCCCCGCAAAGTGACATTTGAGCGTCGATTGCGTGCTCTGGCCAAACCCCACAGCCCTTTGCCTAAATCGGCGCCAGTTCAACCTCACGCTCGCCTTTGCGCGGGATACTTTTTCGTTGCGCCCAGCACCCCCAACTGCGACAGCAGCGAATGACCAATTGATTTTTCCCAAGCAACCAAAAAGCTCTGATGGGGCACCCAAGCTACCGGCTGCTACCTCGTCTGGGAAAAGAGCAGCAATTGGAGGGGCCGACAAGGGGTGTGAAGGACCCCATGTCATTCCCTCTTGCGCAAAGAGATAGACGATTCATCAGTAGAGGTCAATATTGTATGTAAACAGACCAGCCTATGGTGCGATCTCCCCTCAATCGCATCATCGTAGCCCAGCCCTCCCAGTCTATTCGGGTAATCGGTGCCCCGTCTCTCGTTCCTCTGGTCATGTCTCCGTTGCCGGCCCTGTCGTGTCTCTGAAAAGCTGCCGCCATTGCTTTTTTAACGAGACACACTGGTGCTAGAAAGTTTCTCTTCCCCTCCTCCTACGTACTCATCCTCCCACACCCTTCACAGGACAGAAGCAACCATGGCCGACGAATTGAGCAAGAACTTTGAGACTCTCCAGCTCCATGCGGGGTACGTCGATGTCTTCCCTGCAGACTGAGCTACCTGATGTTTAAGCTCTGGAGCTATCGATACTGACGGACGAACTACACACAGCCAGGAGCCGGATCCCGCGACCAACTCGCGCGCGGTCCCAATCTACGCGACAACTGTTCGTAACCCCCGCGACGAGAAGGTCCGTGAAGCTTCGCATAGCTAACGTCAATTGCAATGTAGAGCTTTACTTTCAATGACTCCGCCCACGGCGCGAGGCTCTTCGGCCTCAAGGAGTTTGGCAACATATACAGCCGTATTATGAACGTACGTCGCGCCTTGTTCCTGTTCTAGCCCCAATGACGACCGCTCTGACATTTCCCTTTCCCAGCCCACCGTCGATGTCTTTGAGAAGCGCATCGCGGCCCTCGAGGGTGGTGTTGCCGCCCTGGCCACTTCATCAGGACAGGCTGCGCAGTTTATCGCAATCAACGCTCTCGCCCACGCCGGCGACAACATCGTCTCTACCTCCCTCCTCTACGGCGGCACCTACAACCAGTTCAAGGTCTTCCTCCCGCGCCTCGGCATCCACACAAAGTTCGTCGACGGTGACCGTGTCGAGGACATTGCCGCCGCGATCGACGAGAAGACCAAGGCCGTCTACGTCGAGAGCATCGGAAACCCCAAGTACAACGTTCCCGACCTGGAGGCGATCGCCAAGGTTGCGCACGAGAAGGGCGTTCCCATGATTGTAAGTTATCACTCTCACTGCGACTGAGCGCAGAGAACTAACCTGGTTATGCAAAGGTCGACAACACCTTTGGCGCGGGAGGCTACTTCATCCGCCCCATCGAGCACGGCGCCGACATCGTCGTCCACTCCGCCACCAAGTGGATCGGCGGCCACGGCACCACCATCGGCGGCGTCATCGTCGACAGCGGCAAGTTCAAGTGGGACAACGGCCGCTTCCCGCAGATGACGGAGCCCTCGGACGGCTACCACGGCCTCAAGTTCTGGGAGACCTTTGGCCCCATCACCTTCATCATCCGCGCCCGCGTCGAGATCCTGCGCGACCTCGGCGCCTCCCTGAACCCCTTCGCCGCCCAGCAGCTCATCATCGGCATCGAGACCCTGTCCCTCCGCGCCGAGCGCCACGCGCAGAACGCCCTCGCCCTCGCCAAGTGGCTCGAGGCCAGCCAGTACGTCAGCTGGGTCTCGTACCCGGGTCTCGAGAGCCACCCGTACCACGAGACGGCCAAGAAGTACCTCAAGCGCGGCTTCGGCGGTGTTCTCAGCTTCGGCGTCAAGGGCGGTGGCAGCGCCGGTAGCCAGGTTGTCGACGGGTTCAAGCTGATTTCGAACCTGGCCAACGTTGGCGACTCCAAGACATTGGCTATCCAGTGAGTTGCTATCCCGCGATACTTACCATGGAAAGTAATGACTGACACCCCGCAGCCCCTGGACGACCACCCACGAGCAACTCTCCGACGAGGAGAAGATCACCTCCGGTGTCAGCGAGGTAAGTTCCTCATATGCTACCAAGGCCAACAATCCCAGTGCTAACAATCCGCCCCGCAGGACCTCATCCGCATTTCGGTCGGCACGGAGCACATTGACGACATCATTGCCGACTTTGAGCAGTCCTTCAGGAACGCTGCGGCGGCGACCAAGGACGGCAAGGTTGCGGACGCTGCGGAGACGAAGAAGGACGACGCACCCTTGGCGCCGTAGGTGTGATGCTCTAACACCAAAAAGGCGAAGCATAGCGTGCCTCCTGCGAAAGCAAAAGGGGAATATTTTGGATACCCAACGTTGTTATACTGGATGAATTGTATGAAGAATACCCGTAGAAAAAGCAACGTAATCTCTGTCGTTTGAAACATGGCACCATTCCGCATTCTTTGTAACAAGGATAAACAGGAGAAATCCTCCCTCTTGAAACATGATTGTCGTCGCCATAGACAACTCATGTTCTGAGTGAAGGGGGAACAAGCCAGAGGGGAGACTCCCGGGCGTGGCAACTCACTTCCTGTAGCAACTAAGGCCCCGCAGGCATTTGACAATCTAACCGCCGCAACGCCACAAAAATTCCCGCCATATCCAAGCAGGAAATCCTCAAGCTAGAGCTTGCGGTAAATAGACAGCGATCGAAAGGCGTTAGCTCACCCTCCACCGTTCTCCAAAAGACACAAGCTTGCAAGAATGTGAAAGTCCAGCCCGCGATAGACGACGATGGAAAAAGCCACGGGATCGTCGTGATTGGCCACCGTTCATTCCCCAGGAAGCAAGGGTACCCACCACCACCACCACACACCACCTACCCGCTGGGGTCCCATCCAACATACATCCTCAAGCTTCAATCCTCGTCGTCCGCCTTTCCACCTGCACCTCCGACTTCAACCTCAGAAACCCCTCCCCCCTCCTCCTCCGGCCTTGCGAACCGCTGCCCCTCCTCTAACCTCCTCTCGACTTTTTTACTCTCCTCTTCTTCCGTTACTCTATACCAACGACCTACGAAAAAGCAGCAAACAACCCGAAGAACCTCCCACCGCATCACCACCAAAAACCCGCCAAAATGCGCCTGCAATCCCTCCTCTACCTCCCGACAGCGCTCGCCGCCTCCCTGACCCTCCAGATCCCTTCCTCCCCGGCCCTCCCGAACCCGTACACTCTCCCGCCCTCGACCCGCGCGAGCCTCTCGGCCCTCGGCGCCTCCTTCACCGCGCCGCTCTCGGTACAAAACACCTTCGTCTTCAACAACGTCACGGCGCCCGGATCCTACCTCGTCGACGTCCACTGCGCGACGCACGCCTTCGCGCCCCTGCGCCTCGACGTCGCCGAGGACGGCACCCTCGCCGCGTGGGAGACGTACCGCGGCAACGACTGGGACAACAAGGGCGAGGTGTACGTCTCCAGGGAGTTCGAGAACGGCGCCAAGGGCTTCGAGGTGCGGGTCCTCGGCGGCAAGAACTACTTTGTCGAGAGGAGCAAGTGTACGTTTTCTCTCAGATTTCCTCCGAAGAAAGTAAAGCAAAAGGGCTAACCGTGCGAAAACAACCGCAGTTTCCGTCTTCACCATACTCAAGAACCCCATGATCCTCCTGGGTCTCGTCAGCATGGGAATCTTCATCGGCATGCCCTACCTCATGGATAACAGTACGTTCACGCCCAATTGATGCCATATCTTCACGGACAGAAATCACTAACGGAGGCAAACCTGCAGTGGACCCCGAGATGCGCGCCGAATTCGAAGAGCGCCAGAAGAGCAACCCCATGAACTCCCTCCTTGGCGGCGGTGGCGGTCAACCTGGTGCGAACCCTATGGGTAACTTCGACATGGCCGCCTTCCTTGCGGGATCTGGCGGTGAGAAGAGCGAGGGTTCTGCGCCTGCTCCGTCGAGCGGCGGCGGCGGCGGTAGTGGTAAGAAGGAGAAGGGCGGGCGGAGGTAGTGGTCTACTACACGGAGAGGGGAGGGGAGGTTATGAGGGGAAGACTGCAAGACTTCCGAATACGCTGGCAACAGTAACAAAGAGATTGGTCAAGAGTATTTCCTTTACATATTGATACCTATGGATCTTGGACTGAGATTGGTCCTCTGATCTGGGGACTGCCATGGCGGACACGCTGGCACTTTGATCGACTGGTCAATGGGCTCTGGATCTAGGTCCATGGCATATTATGCCGCTGACTTCGAAAAACCTTGCAAAAGTTCCGCCTACGGATAAGATTATTTGACCCAGGACGAAAAAATATGCGACATATTATGAACATATGAATATAGAACTATACCAGCCATCTCATATCAGAGTCATCAAGGAAACCAAGCTATTACCATGCAAGATTTCTGTATCCCGAGGGGCCCCCCAATTCATCCACAGAGACACCACTCTGGTCTCTTAAAAGTCACCACCAAAATCGTCTCCGCCAAAGTCATCACCGCCGCCGAAATCATCATTGTTATTACCGTCATCTAGACCATCGTCAGTAACTGGTTCTCAGAAGCGTGAAGGGGCTAGAACTTACTGTATCCCTCAGCGTACGCCTCGTGCTGCTCGTCATTAACGTGGTCCGCAAGCAGCGCGCCACCAAGCAGACCGGCACCGGCACCGAGCGCCAGACCACCGGCCATGCCCATACCGCCGCCGCCGGGCCTCTTGCCGCCTGCCATCGCCTGTCCGCGGCCGTAACCCCCGTAGCCCTGCTGCTGCATTGGATACCCGCCGCCGCCGCCGTAGCCTCCATATTGCGGCTGTTGCGGGGGGTAGTAGCCGCCCTGCTGAGGGGGATAGTATCCTCCCTGTTGGGGCGGGTACCCTTGTTGGGGGTATCCCCCATACTGCGGCTGCTGAGGCGGGTAGCCTCCGGCGCCGCCGTACTGTCCTTGGCTGCTGCTTCCGGTCTTAGTCTTGCCCAGCAGCTTGCCAAGGAAGCCGCCGCTCTTGCCACGCTCCTGCACGCGCGGGGGCAGCTGCTCGGGGAAGGGGGACTGCGGCTGCTGGTGCTGCTGCTGCTGCAGGCCGTAGCCGGGGGGCATGGGGGAGTGGGAGCCGCGGTTGCGCTGGTCTTCCTCGGCCTGGAGCTGGCGGGCGAGGCGCTCGTCTTCGGACATGGCGTTGGAGGGGCCGCCGGCGCCGCCGGCGCCAGGTGGTTGCGGGGTCGAGCTGTGGTTCTCGTAGGGGTTCGGCTTCGCGTCGACGGGGTGTGGCGCGGGGCCGTCGCCCGGTCTCGGGGCGTAGCCCGGGGGAGGGCCGTCTGGGTGCTCACCGTCCGGGGGAGGAGGAGGGGGCAGGGCTGGTTCGGTGGGCTTTTCCCATTGGGACTGCTTTGTGTGGAGGTTTACGTAGAACCTGGTGGTAGGCGCGGGGTTAGTTTGGTGCGATTTGCTTCGTTTGAGGGGATTGGGGACAAACCATTCTTTGTACTGGTCGTTCCAGCGGGCGGTCCAGCCGGGAGGGACTTCTGGGGCCTTGGGAGGCGGGGGGCCGGGCGGGGGAGCGAAGTTGTCGGCCATGTGTACTGAAGGCTTTGGTTTGCGACTGTGGTGTCGTCTGTGATTGTATGTGTGTGTATGAGGTCGAGGGTGGATGTCTGATGTCGCAGGCGGGAAGAAAAGTTGGAGGCGAGCTTTAAGCTTTCGGGGGAGGGACCAAAGGCTTGAAGAAGGGTTCTTTTTCGGTTTTGGATGGGAAAGAGGGAAAAAGAGGACGGGGTGTCAAGTGTCAGGTGTGTAATGGAGGCGCAATAGGTTGGGTACTTGAGCTGGCGCGGGAGACCGGGATTACGTCTTCAGTTTTAAACGCACTTAAGGTCCAGGTAGATCGGTACCCTCGTGGCTTGTACGGGATAGTGCCTACGTATGGACACGAACCAATGGCGCCCCTCCGCGGCAGCCGGTCTAAGGTTCTTTGATGATATGGACCTTCCATACAGGTAGGTAGGGAGGGAGGGAGCCCTGAAAGGAGGCGATGCGGCTGTGGCTCACAGCACACCTCCTTAGCTTTCGCCTGCTATTCTGACTGATTTGATTTGATTTGGCCCGACTGGATTCAGTGGAAACCAAACAAAACAGCACCTAGCAACTTCTGGAACGGAAAGTCGGGAGACACGGTGATGGATGGAGCTGTAGGGGTCTGTCCTCGGCAACGAAAGCAATTAGCGCCCCCGTCGCCATTTGCCTTCCATCTCTCGCGCTCAGTACGTGATTGGGGCCGCTCTCTCTCCCCCGCTCATTTTCCCTCTGGGCTTTTGCTTGAGCTGCGACCGAGTCTTGGCTGCCTCACTCCGCTGCGACGGACGTGATGCGAGATGCTGCGAAATGGCATAGCCCCTCTTTCGCTGCTGGGAACCTTACCTACCCGCCCCGCCGCCACGACACTGCACCAGCCCTGGAGCTCTCTACTGCCCCTCCCTCTCCAGTGACCCGACTGCTTCCATTTAGCTGGCCCCTTGGCTTGTAGGTAAACTCGCCTGGGCATCTGCTGCTGCTGCTTCCCACTGCGACCCGGGACGCCGGAGAGCCGGCACGAAACCGCAAGTCTCGCCCATGTATCTCGCATGCGGTCTCCCGCACAGGAGATACCGGCAGAATACGTCATCGCAGGAACCCTGCTGCATGCTCCCCCAAAAGCTCGACTGGAAACGTCTCGCACAGGCCATGCCCCTCACCGCGGGGATCCACGAGTTTGAACCCCTCCGACAACCTCCAGCCAATGCTAAGCTCCAGTGTCATCACACTCGCAGTCGCTGATGCTGCCTGTCTGCCTGCCTGTCTTTGCATCTCGCGATGGCCCAGCCTAGAGGGGCGAGAGGCAAAATGCAAACTGAACGTACATGGAATTCTAAGTAACAAGCTGAATACTGTGGCTGGTGCTCCCACGGTCTCGTCCAGATCCCTCTAGAAGCTCTGACAACAGTGGCCAGTGGCTGTGGCGATGTCCCAAAGTCCACGCACCAGGCAACATGCCCAGATGACAGACCGCCATCCCATCCACAAGTATTCTTCCCGCGTGGCGGTGCACATTACATTTCCGCGTTGTGGTGCTGCTACTGTTTTTTGAGAGCCCGATAAACCACCCCTGGGCCCGCTCGGGAAACATTGTAGGTATGTACAGCAAGACATGTCTGCCGGGCATGCTACGATCTTGCTCCGCCCGCCGTGCCAAGACATCCTCCGCCGTCACACAACTAATCCGCCGGGCGTTTGCTGGTTGCCCGTTGCGAATACGTCGTGGCGCAGTCACATTGTTCCTCGCCTTCTACCACCCACACGCCCTGATGTCGAGCTTGGCACTTTCCGACAACGACAGTCTCTTGCATAACGTAGTGAATGAACCTCAGGGTTGATTGATCATGAGCTAAAGGTCCAAAGCGCCAAACTGAAAAGCCAAGCATCAGTGTCTGCAACCAGACAATCTATACCATCTAACACGCTGCATGGGCAAAACTGCGTCCCGCATCCTGGCAGCTGTACAATCTTCTCAATACCGAAAGCAAATAATCAATATATCAAGGCAGGCCCCGTTCGTCCCGCCTATTCCGCTCCCCAAATAGGTAGGCCGCCTCCATGCAGTAGGCGCCCCCTCCGCTGGCCATCCGCCGCTCGCTGCCGTAGCAAATGACCACCGCGTCCAGGATGCCGCTGAGAATACCTTCCATTGCGCCCATAACCGAAAAGCCAATGAAACTGGCAACAAGACCAACCACGTATGCGTACGCCGACCCTCGCACTCCCATGCCGTCCGGCAGCGCGATCCTGACCTGCTTTGCCGTGATAACCCAGCCCGCAAAACCGAGCCCCGTGGCCATAATGAACCGTGTCGCGTACAGCAGCATCTTCGCTAAACGGTACGGAAGTAGAGGAGAGTGGCTGGACCGCCGTGAGCTGAACACTTGCGGTGTCAGGGTCGTGGTTGGCCGCTGCGGCGAGATGAAGTCCATCTGGCTCAACCCTCGAGCAGCCGTGTGAAGGTTCTGCGAGTGGATCGCACCGTACGTGATGGTCATCGGATTCGTGAGCGCTGCGATAGGGGTCGGGATCCACATGGCAGCAACATGTTGGAGGATGTTAGCGAACCTGCGAGGCAGCACGAGAAGAGGCGCCCGGATCAGCAGCGCCAGCAGCGTTGACTCGCAGATACTTCCAAAGATGGTCGTCGAAGCGTGGTTGAACGCCGCCGTCACAATCTCCTTCGACGTCGGGGCAGGCGCCGCGTTGCGGTGGAAATACCATTGAGATACCGTCGCAGCCGTCGTCGCTCTCTGCACTGAGTTGATCACCCCGATGGTCCACATGTACATCAGGACGAACCAAATTCCGAGCCACCAGCTAGAGACGCTGATGATGAACCTGGCCAGTCTCCTCGAGAAGTATCCGCCCAAGAAGATCCTCGAAAACATCCACATCCAAACCCACGTCCAGACCACGATGACGGCAAGGCAAGCGAAACCAAGGAGCATCAGAGCCTGGTTGGCGGCAAGGATCCTAGTCGAGAACTCGAGAATCTCGACAGCTTGCCGGATCGCGTGACGGCCCTTGTAAGCCGTGTAGACCCAGACAAACGCTGATATGGCAGGAACCAGGGCAGCCCATCGCATGGCCCTGTCTTGGAAGCTCGCTCCGTGTGTTGAGCCCTCGTAGCTGGAGATGAAAGGGTACAAAGAGAAAGAGAACATGATGATGGGCACCGCAACGAGGATCAGCATCGCAAGTGGTCGGGCGAATGATCGCAGCGCCGCGAGCCATACGAGTGATACGATGATGGAGATAAGCGTATCGACGGCCAGCATGTGGAAAGATGTTTGTAATGTCGTGTAGATGGTGTCGCCCCAGCCCTTCTTAGGTGTGCCAGTGTGAAGCCAGACGAGCACAAATGTAGATACCAAGCCAGCCACCGCGATCAGGAATATCCATGCGAAAAAGGAGTCGTACTTGAAGATCTCCCCCTCGATGAGAGGCACGGTAGCCGGCAGCGTCTCGTCATCAGAACTGGCCCTACGCGCCTCATCGAACTCGTCTTCCTGCGTGGCTTCCCTCCTAAGCTGGACTTCACGATCCCCGGATCGAGGCTGGAACTTCTGAAACGGGGCCGGGCTTGAGTCTGTCACTGCCTCGTTCAGCAAAGAGGCAGATGGTTCGTCGTCCTGGATCTGAGAGTCTAGTCCGATATCCACCATCTTAGGATTGGTGTCCGACGTTCGGTCTGAGTCCTCGCGGGGAATGTCCTCTGCTTCTTCGTCTATGACGTCCCGTCCGCGATTCCTCCCACCGAAACTCCTAGCCCCATTCCAGCTGCTGCGAATACCTCTCCTCAGCCCTCTATCCTGATACCTCCGTCCGGGTGTTTCGCTGCTCTGTTCCAGCGAGCCGCGGCTGGCGTCCGGTTCCGTCTCAGAGCTCTCTGCCATTTTGCTCGCGGCAGCCACGCGCCGTGACATGTGCAGGGCGGCCATATCCGCTGCTTCACGATCCCTCTCGTCCTCGTCGTCTTCCTCCATGTACTCATCGAGCGTGCTGTGGAACAGCGGCGCATCCTGGGCGGCGGACATGCGGGAGGCGAAGCCTAACTGCCCGAAGCGGGAGCCACCCGGTTGGTAAGGGTTTCCAGCGTAGCCTCTGCCAAGAAACGAGCGCCCGCCATTTCGTGGAGGCCGTGATGATGACCAGTCGTTCGGGTGTCGTGGTGGGTTTTCGTTGCCGTCGGGCTGCTGGCCTGCGAAGTTGGAGAGCCGCGACTGTGACTGCGCCAGGAACCTGGACGCATCTGAGGAGGACCTTGTTAGTTCATCGCATGGCAGAGAATGAGCGGTGGACGGAGGACGTACATTCCGAAAACATGGTGCTGCGGTTAGCGAGGACCTCGTCCCCTCAGAGTATTTTCGCGTGCTCTTGGATCGGTCGGAACGCGGGACGATGGGTAAATAAGGCCGGGTATCGAAGGTTGGAGAATGACGATGACGGACAGAGTTAACGGGAGGAATGTTTGAGGTGCCGGGCGGAGAAGCTAATGGTATACGCAAACAGAATACGCCGCAAGAGCAGCGAATTTTCGGGCAGACGACGTCTCGTGCACCGAGATCAGTGACCTCCAAGAAAGATTATGGAAAACAAGGCCGGGGTGCTCGTGAGAAGGGCGTCCGCACCATGGTGTCGGGAGAGATGAATCGGAGGTCATGCGGTGCAGGACGAGCCGAAGTACCCAAGCAGGTGAATGAGTGGACCGGTGAGGGAAGGAGTACATGGGGGAACATGGATGGGCAAGGCAAGCAGCCCACCTCAGGCGGGCTAGTTGGATCGTCAGGCAGCGCGGGCGCTGATGCAGCCTGGACAGTGGCACTCAGGTAGCACACGACACCCAACACCGCCCACGGGTACCTTTCTCGCTAACAATCCAGCCACTCAAAACATGGGTTTCCAGCGGAGGGGACGTGGGAGACACCCACCGCCGGCACTTATCGGACTTGTCGATGGCGATAAGGCGGCACGTCTGGCGCATTGCGCAGTGCAGCGCAGACGGCTGTGGACCGCTTTACTGCATGAGGTAGTCCCTAGTTCTGCGTCCGCCTCATTTGCACCATCAAAAGCATCTCCCAGGCTCCTCCTGCTTGACTGCTTACTTACCACAACAAGTACCGTACATGGCATAGCATGACCTTCCCGGCTGGGAATCCCGAAAACCGGTGGTGAGTGGAGGAGGGAGGGAAAGGTATCCTTCAAGGTCAAGTTGCATGCAGGTTGACTTGCATCAGAGATCCAACTAAGAGTCAAACAAAGACGCAATGCAAAGAAGAGGACTCGCGCAGTCTTTGACCGTTTGAATCAGCCTCAGGTCCATCACGGTCAGCTTTGTGGCACCTTTTGCCGTTTCTTCTCGGGTTCTTGAGCGATGCCGGGCTGCCCCTTTTGTTGTTGCTATTGCTGCTGCTGTTGCTATCACTATTGCTGCTGCTGCATGGCACTGACCTGTCCCGGCGTGAGACACAGCAACCCGCCCAGCCCGCATCCCGAGTCATTCCATTCAGTCATGGCCAGCCTACCATCGTCAACTGACTGCTGAGTCCGCTGCCACTCCTTTGCACCGCACCTAGCGGGTAGACGTCGACGGTCGGCTTGGTTCCTGCCAGCCACCACCCGTTGCCCTTGCCGCCCTCTTGCTTCTCCTTATCGCTCTGCACTTGCGTCACTGATAACACCATGCTCATCCCTGCCGCACTCCATTCCCTGGTCATCGGTCCACCTTTTAATTGGGGCTCTGTCGTCTTCTGGCTAGCCTGTGACAGGGGCCCGTCTTAAACATCATCCAGCGTGATACATACCTCGCCATTTCATTCACCATTGGAACGCCATCCTCCACGAACTTTGCAACCAGACTATCTTTCTTGAGTACTCTGTTTCCTCGAAGCTGCCCCGAAGTAGACCTAAGCCGGCAGCTACCCCCTAACGTTTCCTCGTGGAGAGACGGGGAGACCAGCATCAACGAGAACAGACGACAGCCGTGGAACATTTTCAAACCCGCTCCCGCTCTCAACCCCTTGTCAGCCTGCCAGCCAGGCCTTTTCTGAACACGTGCTCCGACAAACCACCCGATAGCTATAACGGCCTCTGAAGCTTTCCCGACATCAGACCAACCAACGAAACAACGCCCATCCATCCCCTCCGAACCATCAGCAAAGCCCGGTCTCGCGGGCAATAGAGCTCACCCCTTACATCTCACACGGACGACATCACCATTCTTCCACCCCCTCCTTCTTCGCTCCCGAACCCTTCGACCCTACCCGCACACGCATCATTGCAAAGGGCCATGTCGTCTCCACCATGGGATTATATCGCTAAGCTCGTCTGCATTGGCGACTCGGGCTGCGGCAAGTCCAGCCTCACCATCCGTCTCTGCGAGGGACGCTTCTCCCCGCACCACGACGTGACAATCGGCGTCGAGTTCGGCTCCCGCATCGTCCCCGTGGGCCCCCCGAAAACCCAGCCCGCGCCGCCCCTCGCCCGCCCCTCCTCCCAGAAGACCAATAAAACAGATGATTCGGTTTCGAACGGCCTGCCCGAGCCCCCTCGTCTGGCACCCGAACCCGTCGACCCCGACGCCCCGCAGAAGCACATGAAGCTCAGTCTGTGGGACACGGCCGGCCAGGAGACGTACAAATCCGTTACCCGCTCCTACTTCCGCGGCGCCAGCGGCGCCCTCCTCGTCTTCGACCTGTCCCGCAAGCAGACCTTCCAGCACGTCACTGACTGGCTCAACGACCTGCGCCAGATCGCCGAGCCCGACATCGTCGTGATCTTGGTCGGCAACAAGGCCGATTTGACCCAGGAGGCCGACAACAAGCGCGAAGTCACTCGCGAGGAGGCCGAGGACTGGGCCAAGAAGAATGGCGTGTTTGAGTACGTCGAGACGAGTGCTAAGAGCGGCGAGAATGTCGAAAAGGCGTTTATGAGAGTTGCCGAGAGGATATATAACAACATCCAGGCCGGCAAATACGACCTTAATGACAGACGATCCGGCGTCAAAGGACCCAGCGCCGGCGGCAACAGGCAGGTCAGGCTAGGGGGCGACGCAAGCAAGGGATCCGGCGGCGGCTGTTGTTAGATAGGGCCGCAAGAGAAGAAAACAAAATCGTACACGGGAAGGATAGTGATACCCAAGGTCAGGTCATCAGCAAGTATGAGTTTTTTTTGCAAACCCCCCCAAGTGACTTCTCTGTTCGTCCATCATCGTACTATTACTATAATTTTAATACACGTTCACGTACGCAAGCAAAGCGGACTATGTATCCTCAATGGAAGCAAGGAAACAGTTCATGTTGCATTATGTACGGAAGTCTCTTTCCGCCGTCTACCTCCTCCTCATCTTCCCCTATCTCAACATGTATATCTTTACGTCGACGCGCTCATCATCGCCCATATCCTTACATAGAGTTGGGTGGGGAAAATGGAAGTTTGTTTTCGCCCTTTCAAATACAGGGTCCATCCATGGACCGTTTTGATAGAAGAAACCTCCACCGTAGATTACCTCCAAGAGTGCTCTAGTCAGACATCCTCCAGGTATCAAACCACTTCATGTAGCTGTACTGCTTGTTCGGGCCCGTCATGCCGAAGCAGATGGGGCTGAACAAGATGTAGAGACCAATGACAGCCGCGTACAGCGCTCCGTAGACGCCGTACTGGACGGCCTGCTGCTTGTTGCGGAGGAACCAGTCAGCCAGGAAGCCGAAGGTGAGGATGGCAAAGTAGAGCGCCGGGTAGTAGTGGTGGACGTAGGTGACACGAGCCATGACGATGAAGGGGAGGTAGTGCAGGACCCAACCGGCAACGGGGTAGACTCCCGCATAGTGGATCTGGTCAAGCTCCTTCTCGTTCAGGTCGCTGTAGCCACGCTGCCAGCGGACGAGGTACCAGAGGACGACGAGGCCGAAGACTCCAAGGCCGGCTGTGCTACCCCAGTAAACGAGGGGGTTGCCGAGCAGGAAGTACTTGACGATGCTGTCGTCCCAGCCGCACATGCGCAGACCAACGTGCAGGATGGGCCACTGCCACCACTGGGAAGCGAGGTCGTCCTGCTTATCGGGGTCGGGGACCAGGGCGTTGTTAGAGGTCATCATGGCGACGTTGAGGTGGATGAAGTCGTGGAGGAAGGGAGACTTGTAGGAACCGGCGTCGGCGGGGGGCACTAGGTTTAGGTTAGCAAGGGCTGTATCATAGTCTGCATTGATGAGCACTTACGCTTGTCGTTCCAGTGAGCCTCGACGTTCCAGTGGGTGTAAGTGTCCTTGGGGTTGTTGGTCTTGGTGCAGGTAACCTCGATCTGCTTGAAACCCCACTGAGGCAGGTTCACATTTCCAGCGCGAAGGTAGCAGCCAAGGACCGGGTGTCTGAGACGGAACGCAGTGGTGAGAGTGCGGATGCGGCTGCGGTCGCGAGAGGCAACATCGCGAACGACCTCGACCTGCCAGTGGTCCTTGTCATCTCCAATGGTCAGGTTGCCGTAGGAGGAGACCTCCTTGTCGGCCTTGGTGATGGGGGCGGCGATCTCGTGAGAGTGGAGGTTGCGACCAGTCTGGGCGTGGATCAGGCGGATGGTGCTGCCGTCGCCAATGAAGCGGACGGGAGCCTCTGCGTCGTAGTCCTCGTCGTGGCGGTTGGGGTAAAAAAACCAGTCATTGTTGGCATCCTTGTGGTGGTAGCAAGTGACCTGCTGCTGGCCGGAACCCTCGGGGTAGGTCTGGACGTGGGAGTGAAGCAGACCACCTCCGTAGCCCATGTTCTTGATTGTGGCGCGAGATCCGTAAGCAATCTCGAGAGGGCTGTTCTTGCCGACCTCGGTACCCTTGAGGTTGGCCTGGAAGAGGGAGCTCATCTGCGCATCGCCAGGGCCGGTGTGGTCGAGAATGGCGAAGTGCATGGCGAAAGTGAGCATGTAAACCAGGAACGGGAGGATGATGAGGCCGACGACACGAGTAGCAACATGTGCGCCGAGGGTAGTGACGGGCATGCGAACATCGCCGAACTTGTTCCAGAGGTCCTCAATGGTGTAGAGACCAACGAGGGAAGTGACGAAGAGGCCGACGAGCTTGACACTGCAGACACAACCAATGCTGAGACCCGTCATGAACAGCCAGAAGAACCATTCGGGCTCGAAGGAGTTGTGGCGCTGGTTGTGGAACTTGGACCAGCAGAGGACTGTGGCGAAAGTTCCGCAAAGCAGCATCGAGTCGAGGAGGATGAAGCGGCTGATGGTGGTGTAGGAGTTCTCGCACAAGACCATAAGGGTGACGAGCCAGACGGCGGGGCGTCTCAGCTTCAGTTCGCGAGCAGTGAAGTAGGCCATGGGAATGCAGACGATGCCGAAGAAAGCGTTGAAAGCTCTCATGAAGGTGTAGTTCACATCCTCGGGGTACTTCTCGCCAGACTTGAACTCGAAAGATCCATTGTAGCCAGCGAGAACTCCAGACAGACCAACGAGCATCTTGCCCAGGGGCGGGTGGACGTCGAAGTAGTATTCATGCTTGATGTAGTGGCTTCCGAACTTGCCAAAATGCGCCTCGTCCCAAGTGACAATATCGCTAATGCCAATCTTCCAGAGTCGGGTGAAGATTGCGACGGCCGTGAAGATGAGAGGAGCAATGACTACCTCCCACTCGTCGAAAAATGATGTCTGCTGGGGGGTTGTGTCGTCAGCACGGAGCTCTCTCGTATGGACAAAGAACAGGCTCGAAACAGGGGCCAATTACCTTCTTGGCGTACTTCTTCTTGTCATCGGTCTCAGGGGCAGCCGTTACGGGAACTGACTGGCCCTGGGGGGCGGCTCTTCGTCTGACGCCATCGCCGACGTCCGCGCCGGACGCGATCACTGTCTTCTCGGCAGCCATGACTGCGCAAAGGCAAGGTCAGCAAACGGAAGGGCTGAAGAGGGCAGGAATGCAGTGGAAGGGCGACCTACTGACTGGAAAAGACGGAAAGACCAGAGGTCTTGACGAACGCGGTTTAGGGGGTGTGTGGTAGGGAAGGCGAGAGAGTCAAGCTCCAAGAACAGGAACAGGAGCTCTGAGCTTTCCGCGTTAAGGATCGGACGAGTCAAGACTCAAAGTGTAAAAATAAAAGTAGGAACCTGAAATTCTCCGGACTGGAGAAGACGGTAAGAAAGGACCACAGAGCCAAATGAAGCCGCACCTCAAACAAAAGTGAATGGTGTGCTCCTGGGGCTACGGGATGTCCAGCTCCTCATCAACAAGATCGTGAAGGGGTTGCTGAAGGAAGAAGGACCTCGAGAAGTGGACAGCTGAAAGGGAATCATCCAATTAATATGGACCTGGGCAATTGGATGACGGGGGAATTTTTTGGTGAGGCCCTGCTAAATCGGGAGCATCTAAGGCAAGGGCCAGGTATCCGTAGAGGCAGGCAGGCAGTGGCAGAGCAAGCAACAAGGTAGAATCCATGGAGCGTACCCAGCTGGAGGAGCGCAGGAGCGCCCCCTTGCTGGACACACGAAATAAATGCCACCTATGCACCAACCGACACGGTATCCCTCCCTTCCAGACCAACCCGCACTTTACGCGAATCCAGTCCCCGGGAGCCGGCCAATCGATTTGGGGGCTGCCATTGGACGAAGCTGCGTCCTTTGGCGGACGGGACACGCATTCCTTCTCGATGGAATGGCCCTGAATGGCCCTAAATCACAAAATGGCCCCTCCACTACCCCCTGCCCCCACAGCTGCCTCCCCCTAAAGTCCCCACGGTGCATCGTCGCCCGCTGTGTGATCAGCCTCCTATATCGAGCATCCTCCCACGCTGCATCTCATCCTGAGTTCTGGGCCCCGACTACAAATACTACTCATCGGCACGGATACTGATGAGGCACATGGTGACGGCATGCTGTGTAGTTGGCCATCACTGTCTGTCTGTCCTCAATCCGAGCTGACTAACGCCCCCAGGAACGCGTGCCTTTCCTACTGCTTCCTAGCACCAAGCCATAACGGGATGCCCGTCCCGTCCAAGGCCACACGATGCCGCCAGGCGATGCGGGACAGACACACAGGCCAGCATCCACGTAAGAAGCGTCAGAAGCACAATGTCTTGTCTTCAAGTTGACAGCTGTGGCTCCTCTGGCCGAAGCTCTGGCGGCGCTAACCCTTCCGGGCCTCTGGATGGGGTCCCTGTTTTCGGACCCTGCCGGAAATGCCAGTGCACATCGATGGGCATCCGCCGCGTCTTCCTTGCCGTACGGTGCAACGCAAAAGTCGGCGGAGGGTGGGCTCAGAACTCGGGCGTCGGTGTGTGCAACCTCGAGCGTCGCGACAATGGGCGGAGTCTTGGGCGGCGGGATGCTGAGTCGTGCGTGGACAGAGAAGCAAGAATATGTTTTCTTCCTTCTCAGATGCTCAGCTTCCCTCTGCGTGCCTTGCTGTGCTCCGTAAGATAGTCACCGCAGTAGGTACCTTAGGTTCTGCAAGGCACTCCGTCGGGTGTCTTAGATAATCAGGCACCCAGTAAAGAACTGCGCAGACAGCAGCGAGGAATACCCGTCCAGCGGTGTTCTTCACCCGGGCACCACCACCCTCAGGGAAGAAAAAAGGGGGTCGTCGCCTGTGCCGGACCGGTCGCGGCCAATCAGCCCCGCCGGTCAAGCCTCTCGACTTCAAGCCGCATGCGGAATCTCCAGCCAGGCGCATCACATGTCTTTTGTCCCTTCCCGTCCGCTCCGTCCCCCCTCCTGGCCCCGTCTGGTCTGGGTTGATCCGTCGTCAAATCGAAGTCTTAGTCGCTATTGACTCTGACCGACCCCATTGCGGTGCAGACTTCGGCTCTCCGACACTTGTGCCAGACAAACAGTCGCTCGTCTTGGCCTGACTGCACTTGTCTCGTCTTGTCCTGCCGCAGTTCATCCCCACTGCGTCCACCCCGACGAGCGCCGCCGCCGACGACAAGCCAGCGCACTGGAGTTCGAGACCATCTTATGTCATCTCGTCTGCATCCAATCGACCGGGACCGTACCACTACCGACACCAACTCTACCACCGCTACTACCACCGCCTCTACCACCACCGCTCCTTTGTATATCTTTCCCGAGCCTCCCCGGCCAACCTACTCCTCATCTTCTTGCTGCCTGTCGCTCTGGATGTACGCCTTGTCATACAACCGAGTGTCACTTGCTGCGTAGCCAACTCGGTCATCCGAACCTAGATCCAGAAGACGCCTCGTCCCCAATGTCTTCTTTGGTCTCCGAGTTCATCATCAACCCGGTCCTCCGGCAAGCACGCCGCTTTTCTGAGATTTCGAGAACCACTCTCGTCCCCGAACCCGACGCTTCTTCCTCCGACAACCTCGCGGTTGCCAGCGACTCGGAAGCCCCCGCCCCTCGGCATGCGACCGATGCGCCTGCGGTGACTCCTCCGGACCGACCTCTCAGCGCAGATACTCTATCGCCGACCGTCGAAGCCGAGCAGCCCCCGTCCGAACCAGCACGTGCGCCCCCGGAATCCTTCCCCATCACCGTCCCGATGCAGGTCCCCAAGCGTGAGGCCTTGCCGGCTGACGATGGCATGGGCGCATTGCGAAAGCGCCTTATCGAAATCCAAGGCCAGGAGATACGGGGGGAGGAAAAGGCCAGGCTCATGCACGAGGTGCTGATGGAGGGCTACCGCAAGTCCCGTGTTGCTCCCCAACAAGGCGACCCGCCTGTGGATGCTCTGCCGGCCGGCGAAGCGTGGGAACAAACACTCCCATCGGGACCCCTGGAGTCCCTGAAGTTCTGGCAGCATCCTCCAGGGGAGCCATCCTCCCCGGAAAAGTTTGTGTTGACGGCAGAAGATGTCAGGCCAACCTACGCCCCGGCAAAGCCTACGATTCCTGGAGAGGTCGAGGGCGCAAGGGTTCTGGGCTGCCAGCACTACAAGCGCAACATTAAGCTGCAATGCTCGACTTGCAACAAGTGGTACACATGTCGGTTTTGTCATGACGCTGTCGAAGATCACACTCTCATTAGGAAGGAAACCAAAAACATGCTCTGCATGCTCTGTGCTTGTCCTCAAAGGGCGTCAGAGGTTTGCGTCAACTGTGGCGTGACCGCCGCTCGCTACTACTGCAACGTATGCAAGCTGTGGGACGATGATCCAACCAAGAGTATTTACCACTGCAGCGATTGCGGCATTTGTAGGAAAGGAAGAGGCATCGGGAAGGACTTCTTCCATTGCAAGGTGACTACCCTCTTCTTTGCGCTACGAGGTGGACTACTGCTGACCCTGAGCTCTAGAAATGCTGTGCTTGCATCTCAATATCGATTCAGCATTCACACAAGTGTATCGAACGTTCGACAGACTGCGACTGTCCAATTTGTGGAGATTACATGTTCACCTCTCCCAAGCCTGTCGTGTTCATGCCCTGTGGTCACAGCATTCACAAGAGATGCTATGACGAACACATGTTGCGTTCATACAAGTGTCCAATCTGCAACAAGAGTTTGTTGAACATGCAAAGCCAATTTCGTCAGTTGGAGTTGGCGATTCTGAGCCAGCCCATGCCTCCAGAATTTAGGGACACGCGCGCTACGGTTCTTTGCAATGACTGCAGTGGACGCAGCTCGGTACCTTATCACTGGTTGGGCCTCAAGTGCGCCATATGCACCTCGTACAACACGGTAGAATTGCAGATCAGCGGCGGAAGAGAAGGCGCAGCTACCGCACAAGCTATTCCCAGCCGCGGTGGAAGGGATGGGGCAAGAACCACACGGCCACTTCCAATCGACCCTCCAACGCCTGCTGCCATTTTGGAGATGGCTGCAATCTTGGATAGTCCGTTGGCTGGGGCCACGGACGGCAGTACAGGGATCCTTGACCCTTCGTCAACTATCGCCACTGACGGGACTGCCACGGGCACTACCATTGGAAGGCGCCGACATTCCTCACACGCCTCAAATGAGGCACAGGCACGGTTCTTGGTGCTAGATCGCTTGGCAAGATCAGCCTCTCCAGCGCCTACACCCGGTCTACCACCGAGTCTCGCACGAAACCCTTTGCATGGCGCGATCGGGGAGGAGGAATCAGACAACGATATACTGAACCTTTGGGGTCGGTTTCAACGTAGGTCTGAAGAAGACAGCGATTCCATGTCTACCGACTTGGAGGAAGAGGACGATGAGTATGATGAGGAAGACGACGACGACGATGACGATGACAATGACTTCATGCTCATTGGTCACCGTTGATCTGGCAGACGTGCCGTCATGTTATGAATGATTAGGTGTATCGCTCGGGTTGTGCGACGGGATCGAGAACGGCGCAAAGGGGCATGTGACGGTATCATAGTCTGGACATACGGGTTTCATAGGTCATGGTTTGGATGGCGGGCACAGCTTTGGTTGGGTTCTGGATGCCGGCGTTCTCAGGAGGCCACATTTGCCAGCCCTGGAGTGGGACATTGAATTTCGTACACCCATGGAGACTGGGTTCTAGGAAGTCTCCATAATAGAATATCAACGATTTTGAACAAACCCAACGCCAAAGAACGCCGTGAAATCGTTGTTTCCGTCCATCCTAACCGTCTCCTAATGTCGTGACTGTCATGATCAAGCGCCTCGGGTAGACCATCGTGTATCCTCTCTCATCGACGACGGGAAGCAATCTGCGCATCCACCTCTTGGGCCTCCTTCCTCAGCTCCTTGACGACAGTCTGAAAAGTACACACATGAGCTTGGGGCGTTTGCACGGCACGGTACATCCTACTACTTACTGCCAGAGCCTCGGGGTTGACACCATTCTCAATCATGGAGATGCAGATTGAGAGCGTGCGGCGGTCCAGATGGCAGTTCTTCACGTGAAAATGGTCAGAGTAAGATCTCCGGGAGGGTGAGCCAGGCGCGGCAGCGAGAACTTACGAGAATGACAGAGATCTCGTGGAGGATGTCGACAGCCTGCTGTGCGGCAGCCTGCTTTCCGGTCCTGTCGTCGGCGGGCATTTTGTGAAATGGCGATTATCCTCGGCCTCGGGGTCTCATGGGCAATGCGTCAGGGGAGTGAGACGTCGGAGCGCGGCGAGATGCAGTGAGGTGGGTGATGTTCAGTGACCGCCATCAAAGGTGCCCGCCTACCTTAGTGTACCTAGGTACCCAAGGTAGTGTTTAGCGGAAGCGGGGCCACCTTAGTCGTGGGCCGAACCCAACGCAACCTTGGAAACGCGTCGGACGCGCTGGTGCAGAAAGCTCTTTGCGCGGTGCAGGGATTGGCTGGGTCCCAAGGTGGACACCGCAACTACCGGAAATGGGCGTCGCATTCGCGCCTGTGAGCCGCGATTGACCGAACTTTTCCTCTTTCTCAGTCTCAGTCGCATGTCTCACCCGTCCCATCTCGTTATGACACCAATCTTGCTGCGAATGCCAGCATTTGCTTCTTTTTGACGCCTGTTCTCTTGGATATCGACCGTTAACAGGCAGCCATATGGTCACCGACTGTGCCTAGTCCGTCACCGTCCACTAAAACCAACCATCGCATGATGCAACACACGCCGTCGTCTTCTCACGATATGCTCAGTTTCTCACGGACATATTGCTTGGATCTAAGGGAAACGACCGGGTCTAATGGCTGACGTACGGGAAGAGACCAGCCGCTTGTACGGCCCCCCAAGAATTACAATCGTTCCTCATGAAGGCCTCGAGGAAGGACCGCCTCAGCTGCATGCCAGCCGTGTTCCAAGTCTGGGTAGGTCGGCCGCCGAAAGCCTGTCTTTCACGATACTGACGCCGGACCAGCTCGAGCCCTTCGCATCATTCAGCCTCTGGAAACATTGTACCCCTCAGCCAGATCTACGGAGAACGCACCTGCCTCGACTGTATGGGACTCGCAACGTGTGCAGAGACGATGGTTGTTCAACGCCCACCCGGAAGCATACATCGGAAGCTCCGATGCTGCCGGCTTCTTGGCTGAGGGCCTCTCTCAGATGATGCGCCCCGACGCCACCCCCACGGCACAACCGCTCATGACCATTAGCCAGATGGCAGACGTTAGTAACCACACTCGCATCTCCCCGGTTCCGGTGCTGGCCATGGCCACTGGCGAGTCTGGGGAGCTTCTTCGGCTATCTAGGCTGGACGAGACAAAATGGCAGTGGGGTGAAGACGAGAACCCTACGCTTCGTCTTTTGAATGTCGATCAGCAGGACAGGGAGGAGACTGTGCTGTGGTCCAGTGACGGAGCTCCTATTCTGCAACTCAAGCCTGCGCTTAGCTTGGTGCGATTCGAGCCCACTCGATGGCTGCTGGTGCAAAAGAGGACATCAACCACGGTCCTCCAGCCGGAGTACCACAGAATTCCAGTATCAGAGCGTCGGCCGGGTATTGACAAGGCAGTTGAACGCCCCTCCCGAATCAACCCAAAGCCCATCTTGACCATCACCTCGGAGCAGACGGGCGGCTTTCCACACTCCGATGTCTCCTTCAGTTACGGGTCTCAGAGGAAGCCTCCACAGCTGGCCATCATCGACGAGTGTGGCTACTATAGTGTCTGGGATGTCAAGGGCCGAGACATGGTCGGGTCAACAAGCAAGCGTGCCAAGTTAAGACACTGCGGACAGATTCAGCTGGGCATCACGGAACAGCTACCTGACGAAGACTCGCCAGCCTTCCGCGCAGAGCCTCATGGGCTGTTGTGGATCGGTGCCGCTGGCGTGGGCGTGGATCTTTGGGATATACCCGCCATCGAGGACCTGGAAATGGAGAATGATTTGGCGGCGATGACTGCACGGTCCAAAAAGCTCATGATCTGGAACCGCACAAAGTTCGAGGTGATTGACACAAAAGACCCAAGCTACCGGCACAGCTTGTCGATACTCAAGTCGGATGTGCCGGATTATATCCTCGATGTAAAGCCAAATCCAGTGAATCGCAGTCAAGTAGTCGTTCTTACAACATCGGCTCTTTTCTGGATGGAAACATCGTCACCGACGGCGGTCAAGACTGGAGGGCTTGCCATACTACAGTCATTCGCACATCTTCGAATCTCAGATGCCGACTCTCTGAGGCTTACGGTCCATCATAGTGGACATGGACTGGGCAACGAGAGTTGCATCGCGTATCTTTATTCGGAGAAGTCACCAGAAGTTGAGCTGTTTTGGTTATCCATACCCGAGAAGACGGGCCTGCCCCAGTTTCAGCATTTTATGATGATGCTCGAAAAGGGGCCCGGCGAGAAGCCGCTGAAGATACAGACTTTGTGTCCAACTCCAGCCTTCTTCACTAGCCAGTCATCGGAGCCGCTGAAGGGCCTCGGTGCGGAATACCTAAATCAGCAGGTTGGCTTCCAGCAGTTGTTCGTTCTCGGGAGGGATTTGGCTTTGGAGCAAACCATCATGGCTGTCACATCAAAACCTGACCTTGAGATCATCCCACCAGACTATAGCCGCGACTGGTCCAAAGATGCTCGAAGGAGGGCCCACAAAAGGAGGCGGAAGCAATTTCTGCATCACTTTGGAGATACGTTTGTGGTGCCTGATGGATTGGGAGACATGGACGAGCTCGTGCAGCGTCGTGCCACTAGATACCAAGAAATCTTGCAGCAAACCCAAGGAGGAGACGCTGAGCAACTACAGCAACGATGGCCAAGGACCCAGAATTTCGACCTTTTCCTGTCTCGAGTCGCCATGTCCATCGATTCAGTCGTCATGGCTGCTGAAACGCCTAGCATTGAGGGTCCCCTATCCGTTTTTGACGCCATCCAAGATGCGACGGTTAATTGCCATGATACGGAGGGAGGCTACATCCCTTTACACACTTTGTGAGTCCAACATGAAACGAGATGATAAGTCTTGGTTTATTAACATATGTTAGGCACGAATATGAGGCGACATTTGAAGCACCTCCAATGGGCAACGAAGCCATCACCGCTTGGGATGCGCGTCTCCAGGAATTTTTGAATGTCAACGATCAACGCATCGTCGCTCAGCCATTTACATCCCAACTCCTAAGCCAGGGAGACGTGACACCTTTGGCGGACATCCGCCGCAAACTCGAAGAATTATGGAACTCGCCGGATCTCCCCGAACGCGCACAGCACTCTCGCAGCGTCGTGCTCGCCGAAACCGCAGAAGCGATCGCGAGATCCCTCTTCGGCGTGGCGGTCCTCGACGAAAACATCCCAGTCGCAGAAGACGAGCCGTCCACTTGGGTTCCAACGCCACCCGAGCTGCAATCTCGGCAGCCGAGCCAGCGCCTCTCAATGTCCAGCCAGAGATCCTCGCTAGGAAGCCAACGTCTATCAATGTCGCCCTTCAAACCACGCGACTCGATGTCTCCGATCAAAGCATCACGGCCAATGCTGTCGCCGATCAAGCCGCGGCTCTCCATGTCCCCCTTGAAACCCCGCCGCTCAATGTCCCCTATGAAATCCCCCTCCAAACCCTCCTCCTCCGCGCCGTACTCCTCAAACCCCTTCTCCTCCTCACAACCACAGTCCCAATCCTCTGCCGCCTCCGCCGACGCAGCACTGGCCGCCTCGAGCGCCCTCCAACGCCTGAGCATGCTCGCTGCAGACATCAACACGACAGAGGGCCCGACCCGTCAGCATACGGTCCTCTCCTACTGGCCCACCAGACGCGGCGTGCCGACAGAGAACTACGTCTCCTCCGTCCTTGCCTCCTCGACAAAGCACATGGACGCCATCAAAGAGCGCAAGGAGCGCATCGAATCCAAACGCCGCAGGCGCAAGTCGCAGCTCGCTTCGTCGCAGACGGCGGCAGCAGCCACGCAGTCCGAGATTGAGGACTCCGGGCCGGCGGGGAGCGCGAGCGTGCCGCTGCCGTCGGAGGCCCCCGCCACGCAACCGCTGCCCAAGTCTGCCGCGCCGCCAATCATCGGGTCGAGCCAGGTCTCGCCGATGCGGTCCTCGAAGGCCGTCATGTCGTCGCAGATTCCGCAGGTCATGTCGCAGCCAATATCCGGACGGCACGCGATGCGTTCGCCGAAGAAGAAGGGCAAGAGAAAGTCTGGTTTCTGAGGCCACGGACGTTTACCTCGGTACTTATTTTGAGGGAAAAAGGTGTTTTGGTTCATTACTCAATGTTTGGCTCTATACCGTAGCGATGGCTAAGCTAGTTGGAGATTACTACAATACCCACATGCGATGTTTTTCTTGATTTCACTCTTCACACTGCTCGCGTGACCTCCCACCCTCTTTTCACTGCCGTCCTCCAATACCCCCACCCACCTGATTGATCCCCGTGCCCTTGAGCTTGTGATCGCCGGGGTTCGCCGCCGCCTCATATATGATGTTAGCCGGCGCGCGGCCGAGCTGCATCCACTCGCCCTTGAAGCCGAGGTAGCTCACGCGGGTCTCGTCCTCGTCGCCGTCGGAGAAGTTGTCGACGAAGAAGAGGGTGAGGCGCTGGACGCGGCCGAAGAGGGCGCGCTTGACGGGGATCTCCTGGACCTGGGAGGTGCGCGAGAGCTCGAACTCCTGGGTGGGCGCGGCGTCCTCGGCGGAGGAGAAGTCGAGGTCGTCGCGGTTGATGAAGACCTTGAGGGTGCGCGGGGCGGAGGGGGAGTCTGAGGTGCGCAGGAGGAGGGCGTGGAGCTTTACTTGGCCGGTGAAGCTGGGGGTCAAGTGTGTTAGTTTGGTGAGTTTTGGATATGGGAGCATGGGTAGGGTGAGATGAGGTGAAAGTTGATGTGTGGAATATGAGGGTGAGCAGGCGGTTGGCCTCGGCTCAGTCACGGTGACTCGGATTCTGGGGTCTCCAAAGTGATGTTATGACAGCAGGTGCAAGACGGTAGAAAGAATAGAAAGCGTACGGGATATTGACCAACAACTGCTCATCCGCATCACTCACGACCTCGGGCTCCGCGTCCAGCCTCTCGGCCCACGTCTTCTTCGCGACGCTGCGCGCGCTGCCGATCTGCGACTCGTTGAGGGCCGTCACGTCATCGAAGTTGATGTGGCTGTAGAGAGAGTGCTGGAGCGCGGGCGTGATGTCGTCTGAGTGGTCGTGCTCATCGTGGCCGCCGTGGCTGTGGTCGTGGTGTTCGTCGTGGCAGTGGGACATTTTTGGCGGACGAGGTGGGGGTGGAGGGGCAGAGATGCTTGTTGGGGTTTCCAACTTGACGCCGTAGTTGAATGAGACTTGCAGTTAGGATGGATGTGGCACAATGTGTTTGACTTTGGACGGCTTGGAGGCATGAAAGGGTGTCTGAAAGATATTCGTCGTTCGTTTAGTTGATGGATGAAAGATGCAAGTGACAAACGGACCCCGCCATTTGCGAAAGGTTGGAATGTTGGTCTCTGATTGGCTGATTTGCCACAGCTCTCATCCCTGAGTATCCGAGTGCTGCCAGACAATGGGCAAGGTGCTTGAACAACTAGATCAGCTTCTAGGGGAATGAAGTCTTGAGAACTTTCAATGAGTTAGAGAGTTCTCGTTAAATTTCCCAAATTTTCAAACATCCATGCTCTATTTTTAAGATGTATGTAATTCGACAGAAATTCGTTGAGAGGACCATGACATAAGACACTCCTCAACCCGGCTCAACATGCTTTACTTGAAGCTGCAGCTGAAAGCATCCGAGTTCCAAATTATACAAAGAGGCAGAGTGTGTCATCCTAAAACTTCTTCGGATATCATTCAAGCTTCTCATATGTTTTTGGCGCATGAATCGGCCCGGACGCAAATTAGCCTTGCAGCAAGCGCAGAAGTCAGGTGGAGTTTAGTTCTAAACTTGGCTCGTCATGAGCGTATTTGGAGAGGTATTAACTCGTGGACGTGGCAGACGGGTAGTATCGAGATTTTGATTTCGTGTGAGCCATGCTCCGCAGTAGCCTCAATTACCCAAGCTAGTGGACTCCTACTGAAGGGAATGCAATAGGACATTGACCCTTTACCTCATAGAACGATAGAGGAATCATGGAATAAGATTTGTGAGCTTCAGTGGGTGTGATTCAATTCACAGGATGCTCTTTTAAGCTGCTGGCCTGAATGATGTGCTAGAAGCTAGCTTAGCATACAGATCCACCCTTGCTCATTCTTTAAATACGCCTTCACTGATGTTCTCCTCGATTTTGAGGAGAACAATTAAAAGATGGTGTCTCCCTGGTCATTCATTCAGTCTTGAACCTCGTGGGAGAATCGGTGTGATATTACTCACAAGATTACCTCTTTTGCGGAGTCTGGTCCTAGAAGCAAAACCGGCGTGGATTCTGCGGCATGAATACGCGCACAGTGAGCGCGATGAGGACGGACAGAGCACAAAGACATGCTCTGGACAATGAAAACATGCCCAGAAGCAGAGGCAGTCAGCCACTTAACCTACCTAGATGGAGGCACTGCACTGTCCCAAATCGCTGCTTGCGGCTCTGCCATCTTTGTTCACGCTGGCAGTCTCTCTTCCAAACGGTAGCCTCACTTTCTGACCAGCTGTCAATGAAGCCGAGGTGAAGTCAGATCAGCTTGCCCACTTAGGATAGAGAAGTTTTTCATTAATAGTATGGCCATGAATTGTGCCGTAGCACCAAGTGCTCACGGATTACATATCACATTAGACGAGACGAAGTGTTAAGCTACTTTTTGTCATTCCATTGCCTTTGCAGTCCCGTATTTACAACCAGGATCGAGTTACTCTACAATCAAGAACCGATTTACCAACCATCCCAAAGCCTAAAAAGCCAGTCGCGGTGGTATCATATTGAGCCAAATGTGCCTCTCCCTTCTCTGTCCAAAGAGACAGAATTGTTACTGCTGTGGTATTTCCCTTTCCGGATTTTTCCCCTTCCTAACGCCGATTTTAATGCACATCATGGCAGGCCATTCCGGGTGGGGAGGCCAAAAAGGACGCCAAAATACAAAGCCAAATCCGTCCCATATGCAAGATGACCGAAAGCTATACTAATGCTGCTTTACTTGCTGCCGGGGGCAGGGAACACGAAGCCAGGAGGGTACTGGGGCATGCCGTTGGGCAGGGTGCTGATGCCGAACGGAAACTGCTGAGGAAGGGGTTGAGCGTTGGCTCCGGACGCCTTGCCATCCTCGCGGCGATCGCGGCCACGGCGGTCGCGGCCAAAGTCATCGCGGTCGTCGCCATCATCGTGACGGCGAGTGGAGCGGGGTCCGTGGTTGCCGCTCTTATCAGTCTGCATGCGACGGCTGATGGCCTTGGAAGAGACGCCAGCACCAATCTCAATGTCGGGCTCCTCAACGACGAGGCCTGTCTCGATGGGTCTGCCGCCGCTTCCACCATACTCGGCAGTCAGCATCCACTTGCGGTCAGCCTCTGTGAGCTTGGCAATGGGAATGATGCTAATGCCGGTCTGGTAATCACTGCAGTCACGCGGGCCGAATCCAACACCCCAACGTGTCTGTGTTTGTTAGCTTGAGACATCAACAGATGGAGAATGCAGTAAACTTACCCGAAGCTGAGGATCGCCATCACGGTTGGCTTCCATGGCCTCCTTGGCTCGAACAGCATCTTCACGGCTGATCATCTTGACGAAAGCATGGCGCTTCTCCTTATTGACGATGCAGGTCTGCACCTGACCGTACTTGCTGAAAACCTCACGCAACTCGCGCTCAGTGTAGCTAGTTGAGGTGTCAGTATGGTTGGGTGACAGTATAGAAGGTAGTACTTACGCTACTCCGCCGACGAAGAGGGTACGGCTGAGAACCTTGATCCTTCCATTGGGAAGGGAGCGATCAAATTCAACCCACTTATCACCAGAGTTGCGGCGGGGAGTAGGACTACGGCCGTTTCTGCCGACAGGACTGCGTTGACGATAGTCGCTGCCTCGTCCACGGCCGTCTCGGTCGTCTTGGCGACTACGGTTGGGCGACTGGCGGTAGTCATCTCGGCTGCCGCGAGGAGAGCCACGGGCGGGGCCGCGAGAGTCCCAACGGCGACCAGGGGACCTAGAGCGAGAGCGGCCGTACCCGCCGGGGGAACGAGGACCCTCGCCGTACCGGTGCTGGTCACGGCTGTCGTTGGATTGGACGGGTCCGCCCCATCCCTGTCCGGTGGCGTTCGCGTAGGGGTTGTGGGCCGCAGGTGTGGCTGAAGCACCAGGCGCAGGCTGAGCAGCATTGAAAGAAGCCAGGAGACCAGGCAACTTGTCCGCAGACACACCGGCATCAGTGAACATCTTGAGGAGCTGGGCCACTTGCGAGGCCTGAAAACCCTGAGCTTGAGGAGCCGGCGGCTGAGGCGCGGCAGCACCAGGGAACGGCATGCCGAATGGCATCTGGGGCGGAACAGGGGGCTGAGGCATCGCGAAAGGGAATTGCGCAGCCATAGGGGCAGGATTTGCGGCAGCAGCAGCAGGCTGCGAGTAGTTTGCCATGGAATAAGGGGGCTGAGCGTAGTTGGTAGGAGGGGCAACCTGCTGCTGGTTCTGCTGCTGATGCCGAGCAGCAACATTCTGAAGGTTGGCCAGGATGCTGGATGCACTTTGGAGCGCGGTCTGAGATGTTGCCTGAGGTGCAGTCTGGGGAGCAGCTGGAGCGGCAGTGGGAACCGAAGCAGGCGGCTGGGGAGGTTGAGGAGAACCTGCGTTGTTCTGTTTGGCCAAGTTGGCAAGAGCTGCTATGATGGCATTGCTGCTCTGAGCAGAAGGGGGAGGAGGTTGAGTCGGAGCGGCCGGTCGGTTGGTGTTGTAGCCCATGAATGCGACCAAGCCTGGGGGGGGACTACCCTCCGGCGTGGTGGACTGGGCTGCAGGTGATAGTATGTTAGTCAAATGGCTATCAGGCTTTGACGATGGGTGTAGAATGATACCCATCATCTCGTGGGAAGACATACTCGGCTCAGGGGCGGCCTTCAACTTCTGGCGGAATGACTCGAGCATTGTAGAGGGGAACGTTGATCCTTTTTCCCAAATGTCCAGGAGCTTAGAGATCTTATCCTATGAGGTACGAAATTCATGTAAGTAGTTGGTCTTCAAGGTCAACAAGGAGCGAGCAGTAGCGTGTCAGCAATACGTGATGTGCGCATCTTCACAAGTATCGCGGTCTTTGTGTGTGTAGATCCAAGCCTTCAAGTGTGAGACAAAAAATGAAAGCGCAGGTAGCTCGTAGAAAGCACTCGGCTTGCAGCACTACAACGTTCGATGCGTAGATTGGACATGGAGGACAAGCACTCCAACTGTTCTCGAGAATTAAGCGTACCTTTTGGCCCTCGGGCAACAGCTGCAGCATGTCATTCATAAGGACAGGCATGAGCTCGGTGACCCGGTGAACACCAGCAGCAAAGGTCCCATCAGAAGCAGAACCATCAACATGCTGACCAGCAGACTTCGCTTGCTCCACCCACTTTCGAGTCACGGAGTCAACGACGTAGAGGACGCCCAGCTTGTGGGAGATGGGGGCCTTCTTGAAATGCATGAACAGCTTCTGAACGATAATAGACTCAGACTGCGGGAAAAAATATTGAGGTTAGTTCCAAGTCACCAGGCACTGGCGATGCGAGAGGCGCGTCAACAATCGTACCTGAACATTTTCGACACAGATCTTGGTTATGACACCAATACGGGATCCCGATACACCAGGAGGTTTGAGGGTGAGCATGGTCTGGAGACCCTCTTCTAGGTCCGCAAGTGCGGAAGCCATAGTGCTGGCGTTGTTGCGACGATGGCGACGGCGATGTTGGGCGTGGTGTTGTTGTTTTTCAAGAGTAGAAGTGAATCCAATCCCAGTTGCAAAAATACGAGGGACGGAGGAAGGCAGGCGAGTGCAGGCAAGAGGAAAGAGAGAAAGCCTGCAATGGCCAGCAGCCGAAAAAGTCTGCGCGAGAAGTGCGCGGTGGGCGATTTACTGGTTGGTGGGTGGGAAGAAGTTGTGTGTACGTGAAGTCCCAAGCGGAAGGCGAGGAGTCAACTGAGAGCCACCCGACGTTCCTTCCACAGCAAGAGCAGGAGCACCTCAACGACAGTTCGTCGCTCTTTCCCCCAGTCAAAGTGTAGGTAGGTAGTGTAGTTTCTGTGATTTTACAAGCCGCAGACCGAAAATCCCACAGGTCGCAGACCAGACCTCTCTCTCAAAGTACGAACGATGCGAGTCTCTGGATTGGATGACTCTCTACTTGTACGGACAGAGTGCGCGACACGTTTGAAGAGTCGTCCTAGGTCACGGAAGAGATTTCTAAATGGCAGGAGTCGTCGACGACTACTACTTTTCTGGCTTTACCCACGGTCGGACTTTGCGGTCCACGGAGGAGAAGTACGAAACTCGTCAAAATACGATGGCAGCCTCGATGGAAATGTGGCTATCAGGCTTCGGGACGGATGGGCGTGATGCAGGTTTGCGCTGCGGTTTGTCAGTAGTTTGATGTTGGTTACTAGAAGGGAAGGGAGGTTGTGGTGAGAGAAGGGAAGTTTGCAGAGTGGGGAGGGGGCGGGAGCTGGGTCGCTTTTTGGAGACGAATGGAAGGTGTTGCTGGGCAAGAGCATTACGGTTGGCGGTGAGATGTGGCAGAAAACCAGCGCTGATGCCGCTTTATTTGCGGTCACACCTCTGGATGGAGACTTTTCAATGGCTAAGATCTTTGTCATCTGGCCTTCTAGCCTCAGGCAAATGACACACTTGCAGCAGGCAGAGGTTCCTGCTGACGGTGCTGCTAGGTAGGTACGTACCTGCAAAGTCGCGAACCGAGGCGAGATGAACGGCCCACCGCCGAAGTTCTCCCGCGAAGGCGATCGGAACTCGACGCTCGCCAGAGGTCCGTCCCTGCGCTCGCTTCCATTTCGTTAGCGCGCCAATATGGAAATAATGGGAAATGCTTTTTTGCTCGGCGCTCGGATTGGCCAGAGCTCCCGTCAACACTTCTGCGTCGTCGGCCCGGACACGATAACAACAACGGAGCCTGTACGCACAGCTGGTCGCTGTGCATGCAGATAACATCCACTGGAAATGATGAGTACCTGCTCTGCTGGCCAATAAGTCTGCAGCTGCAGCAACGTGTCTAGCTGATCGTCATTACATGCAAGCATTGAATTAGCTGCCATCGTTGCGAAAACAATGGCCCGGAGACGACGATATCGGGAAGGGCAAACAGACGGCAGTGCCACAAAGATGACCAGCCAACTTGTGTGATGGCCGGCTATGTCGTCGACTGCAATATCGTGGGCGAACGGAAACCCCAACATCCCGCGCGGCCAAGCAAGAGCATCCTCGGATGAGGCGGTTAAGAAGCTGCTGTGCCACGAATGGAAGTTCTCTCCAAGACGGGCAGGAGGGCTGGTTTCTCGTTCCCATAGGTTGCATTGAGGCGTGCGGCGGGTCACGGAGGCTCGGAGCTGGCGGTAGACGTGCGAGACAAGCTCGGAGCTCTGGGCGGACGGCGAGGATCAGCAAAGCGCCTCGACGCTGTTTACTCCTTACTAACGCAGGCACCGAGTCCGGCGTCTGTAGCACAGTTACTCGCCCTCTCACCCACAAGTTGGTGGGCGGACGATTCGTGGGGGAACGGCCCGTTTCCCAGATGCCCCGGATGTCCAACAAGTCAATCTTGCCTGGGAAATATCGTCCAGTCTCACCGTGAGGCGCATTGTTCTTGGCCAGGCCCAGGTCAAGGCTGCGATGTCTATGTTGGGCCAATGCAGTTGGCTGGCTGGCGTTCCGAAATTCGGACGATGGGGTGGGTGCTCCGAGAGAAGCCGCCCAGACATCCACAATTTTCGGCTTTTCGCGCGCAAAAACGGGGCGCTTGATACGGAGAGGAAACTGGAGACAGCGTGGGCAGGACAGATTTTACAAGATGTGTGGATACAATAGGTACGAAAAAAGACGGGGACTCCTTAGTGGGAGTCGAGATCCAGAGATTGACAGGATAGATTGATTGGAGTCGGTTGGGGGGGCACTGGCTGCATGAAACGGTACCAGTCGGGCTTTCTCTCTCCCTCGAGCTCCTTACCTCAGGTCTCGACGGCCTAGAGGAATCCCGTCGCAATTGAAACCAGCCCTGAGTAAGTTAGGGGACACGATGTTGTGCGAATATGGGATCCCGGGCATCAATATCTGAGGAGGGAGGCCACTGAGAAGAATCCTTTGTAGACAGAGTGTCAGATGGCGGCTGAGTGAGTCTCTCAATCATTCCTAGGTGCCTACATCAAGTTCAATGGTCTGGTCTGGGCTGGACAGGCTGCCCTGCTGTCTTGTTGGACGTTTGGGCCGCGGGACGTTGGGGATCGCGCCAAAGGGCTCAATCGCTGCAGGTCAACCGGGTGAAAAAGTACCTCGTGCGCCGAAATGTGCAGCGCCGATACCTCACCGCCAGCGGCTGTCCCGTATGCCCGGGGCTTCCACAATCCACTGGTAGGTATTTCCGTCCACACCTGCCGCCCAAAGTGATGTAACTTTCGTGCAGGGGGGTCAAGTCCGGGAACGCCTACCTCATATTTTTTTTGCCATTGCGCCTTTTTCTCAAGACCTGGACTTTTCCTTCCTCTTCCCGACTTCCACTCTTCACCAGTCCCTCACCTCTCAGTATTCTCACAATGGCCTCTGTCGCGCGTCTCTCCTCCTCGGCTCTGAGGACCTCCCTCAGGGCCTCCCCCTTCAATGCCAGACTGACGGCTTTCAACGCCGCCCGCTGCTACTCCTCCAAGAACCAGGTAACACAGCTTCCCGCCTGTCCGAATACCTCGGGTATCCTGAAGCTGACACGTTCGCATCTAGACCCTCAAGGAGCGCTTCGCTGAGCTCCTCCCGGAGAAGATCGAGGAGGTCAAGGCCCTGAGAAAGTATGCCAACACCCATTGTGTCCCTTATCTCAACACTGGGTAGCCCCGCTAACCTCGTCGTCGCAGAGAGCATGGCTCCAAGGTCATTGACAAGGTCACTCTCGACCAGGTCTACGGTGGTGCCCGTGGCATCAAGTGCCTCGTCTGGGAGGGTTCCGTCCTCGACTCTGAGGAGGGTATCCGTTTCCGCGGCAAGACCATCCCCGAGTGCCAGGAGCTTCTCCCCAAGGCCCCCGGCGGCAAGGAGCCCCTTCCTGAGGGTAAGTTTGACTGCTGCGATAGTGGCGCATTCGCATCCGACTGACGAGACATCTAGGTCTCTTCTGGCTTCTCCTGACCGGTGAGGTTCCCACCGAGCAGCAGGTCCGCGACCTGTCCGCCGAGTGGGCTGCCCGCTCCGACATCCCCAAGTTCGTCGAGGAGCTCATCGACCACTGCCCTACCGACCTCCACCCCATGGCTCAGTTCTCCCTTGCCGTCACCGCTCTCGAGCACACCTCTTCCTTCGCCAAGGCCTACGCCAAGGGTGTTAACAAGAAGGAGTACTGGGGATACACCTTCGAGGACTCCATGGACCTGATTGCCAAGCTGCCCACCATTGCCGCTCGCATCTACCAGAACGTCTTCAAGGGCGGAAAGGTTGCTCCCGTCCAGAAGGACAAGGACTACTCCTTCAACTTCGCCAACCAGCTCGGCTTCGGCAACAACGCCGACTTCATTGAGCTGATGCGTCTGTACCTGACCATCCACACTGACCACGAGGGTGGCAACGTCTCTGCCCACACCACTCACCTGGTCGGCTCTGCCCTGTCCTCCCCCTTCCTGTCCGTCTCTGCTGGTCTCAACGGTCTGGCCGGTCCTCTCCACGGCCTGGCTAACCAGGAGGTCCTGAACTGGCTCACCGAGATGAAGAAGTCCGTCGGCGACGATCTCTCTGACAAGGCCATCACCGACTACCTCTGGTCCACCCTGAACGCCGGCCGTGTCGTCCCCGGTTACGGCCACGCCGTCCTCCGCAAGACTGACCCCCGTTACATGGCTCAGCGCAAGTTCGCCCAGGGTACGTATCTGCAGCCAGCATGAAGACTGCGAGTGTGGAAAGCTAACAGCCCTATAGAGAAGATGCCCAACGACCCCATGTTCAACCTCGTCTCCCAGGTCTACAAGATCGCCCCCAAGGTTCTCACCGAGCACGGCAAGACCAAGAACCCCTTCCCCAACGTCGATGCCCACTCCGGTGTCCTCCTCCAGTACTACGGTCTCACCGAGGCCAACTACTACACCGTCCTCTTCGGTGTTTCCCGCGCCATCGGTGTCCTTCCCCAGCTCATCATCGACCGCGCTCTCGGCGCCCCCATCGAGCGCCCCAAGTCCTTCTCTACCGAGAAGTGGGCCGAGCTCGCCAAGAAGCTCTAAACATTTACGCTTAGAGGTAGAGGATACAAAAAATGGAGAAGACGCAGACGCGGGTAGAACCGCGTGTGCGGAAAAGGCAGCAGGATCGTATGCGCGATCAACAACAGACATGACAGGCAGCGTGTTGTTTCAGTCGGGGTGGATAGAAAGGCTATGGGCGATACCATCCACTGCGCTTGTACAATACCGAGACGTGCTGCTTTTACCGGGTTTTTCTGGGTTGTTTTAGTTACCTTGGCCGAGGCAGGCTGTCCGAATACACCAATGCTATTTTGAAGTTTTACAACTGTCTGTTCTCGAAGCTCGGAGCGCATCCGGAGCTGATGTGTGAAGATAGGATGATGTGAGCGGCAACAATTGCCGATCTACGGGATGGAGTTCGTGCGACAGTGACAAGACGGCGCCGCGATGCACGGACGCGACCGGACTGAGGAGCTATCCTAGCTTGTTGGAGACGGGTTGGAGTTCCTGCAGGAGCGCCAGGGACACACGCATGCGCTGGGCTCACTAACATGATGCGCCTTCGCCTTACCTAAGGTAAACGCGGGATACCTCACTTCAGAATGGCGGCGGGGCTTGTTGGCCATCGAGTCCAGCATACGGAAATGTCCCCATGGCAAGTCCGGAGCAGCAAACACGAAGCAAACAAATAGGGCAGGGAAGGCTTCGAGGCAGTTTTCGAAGCTGCAAAAGCAAGACAATTAACAACGACGACGGGGCACCCCCGAGGGAATCGCCGACGAAGACAGAGGCGACGAAGAGCATGATTGGAGCGAATGGTCTATTTGGTAACACAAAAGTGGACGACTGCATGGAAACGCGTATGAGGTTGAGGCTTTGCGGTCAATATTTGCGTGGCTTGCTCGGAAGATCCCCACGGAATTTTGCGTTGAGCTCTCCAGATGGGGACAAGGCTCTGGAGCTGTTGGGGAGGTTGAGCTCCAGGACGAGCGTTTTAGTGCCCGTTTGGTGTGGTTGGCGGAGAGCCCACGGGCCAGTCCGTGGCACTGCGACTGCGACAGATGGAACCGCGCGCCGGCGGACCCTTTTTTTATTTATTTCTTTGGGACTGGTGCTGGTAGCTCAGCTCACAGCTCTTTTGCGAGTGGTTGTGTGGTGGTGTTTCCTGAGATGAAGTCCGACGACGTGAGAAGAATGGACGGACTTGCTGATGACTTCTCTCTGCTTCTTGTCCCCTGAGCTGACATCAGACCGCATCTCGGCGGCAAGTACATATGGCAGGCAGCAGGGAATGCAATAAGACAAGTGCCGCCATTGTTCAGGTCAGCAGAGGCATTCGAGACGGCGGGAGACGCACAGGGAGAAGGAAAGGGAGTTCTCGTCTTATAATGATTAGGTACTACGGCGTGTCTGGACAATTGGCCTCTTCGCGAGGCTCGAGGACAGTCTCACAATTTGACATTCCAATGCGGCCCTTCATGTAGCCGATACCACGACAATAGGCTTCTTCACAGGCAGTCGCAAAGTACCCAGGAGTCATCCTCGCCAAGCTGACATACGCTGCTGCAATCATTGGGGGAAAGGGCAGCAAGGGCTCTGCCACCTGCCTTGAGGGAGCCAACCAACTGGCTGGACAGGACACGTCTGTTCCTTTTTTGTGGCTATGTGATCTGCTGCTGCTGCTACGCTGAACTCAGCAATACGTGCTGCCTGCGTATGCGCGCATTGGCAGCGCAACTCCTCCTCCTCAGCAGCAGCTCAGCAGCCCAGTATTAGCCCGCCCTGGGGCCATCTGGGAACCAGGAAAGCCAAAAAAAAATTGAGGAGCTCCAAGTGTCCCCCCCCCCCCGGTTCACTGTTTCCCTCCAGAACCCACCCAATTCCCACGTGCAAAAAGCGCCCTCTCCCTCGCTCCCAGCTCCCCGAGTAGTCGTTCTGCTCTCTCCTGTTCACTGTTCCAAGTCCCCTACTGAGAACTCCCACCCCGACTCAAGCCAATCCCGACGCTTTTCGCTCGTCTCTCTCTCTAACAGACACCTAACAAATCCCCCCTTTGCCTCGGTCTTCCCCCGAGACAAGCCCCGAACAGCTCGATATCCGAGGTCTTTCCCAGCTTTTATCCCGCAACCTACCGCATTCCCCATTCCAAGCTAAAGTTTGCTCCATTCACAAGCACTACCCCATACCACCCATAAACCGACGACTACAACCGCCGTCCTCCCCCGCGAAGAAGCACCCTCTTCCCTTGGTCAGGGCCCCTTTCCGTCATCACAAGTAGCAGAGCCATGGTCGCCGTCGCCACCATGCCCGCCCCCATCGGGGAGCCCCAGAAGCTGGAGAAGAAGCCCATCAAGTTCTCCAACTTGCTGTTGGGCGCCGGTTTGAACATGTTCGAGGTCACCACGCTCGGCCAGCCGCTCGAGGTCGTCAAGACCACCATGGCTGCCAACCGTGGCGACGGCTTTGGCACTGCCCTGGGCCGCATTTGGGGACGTGGTGGTGTCCTTGGTTGTGAGTAACACCCAATCCCTTCGTCTCTTCGATCGCCGTCACGAACGAATCGAGCTCGACAAAACCACATTCGAATCGACCCATTTGAGCATCCAATGCTGACCTGACCCCTCATAGTCTACCAGGGTCTTATCCCTTGGGCCTGGATCGAAGCCTCCACCAAGGGCGCCGTCCTCCTCTTCGTCGCCTCCGAAGCCGAATTCTACGCCCGCAGCTACGGTGCCTCTGAGTTCGGTGGTGGTATCGTCGGTGGTATCACCGGCGGTGTGGCCCAGGCTTATGCCACCATGGGCTTCTGCACTTGCATGAAGACGGTCGAGATTACCAAGCACAAGATGGCCGCCGCGGGCGTCGCGCCCCAGAGCACCTTCGCCACTTTCATGGACATCTACCGCAAGGAGGGTATCCGCGGTATCAACAAGGGTGTCAACGCTGTCGCTATCCGCCAGATGACCAACTGGGGTTCCCGTTTCGGTCTGTCCCGTCTCGCTGAGCAGGGCATCCGCAACGTCACCGGCAAGAAGGAAGGTGAGAAGCTCGGCGCCTGGGAGAAGATTCTTGCCTCCAGTCTTGGTGGTGGTCTCTCCGCCTGGAACCAGCCAATCGAGGTTATCCGTGTTGAGATGCAGAGCAAGAAGGAGGACCCCAACCGACCCAAGAAGATGACTGTCGGTAACACTTTCCGCTACATCTACTCGACCAACGGTCTCGCCGGTCTCTACCGCGGCGTTGCCCCCCGTATTGGTCTCGGCGTCTGGCAGACGGTTTGCATGGTTGCCATGGGTGATATGTGAGTTATCCCGCCTCGTCGAGATACATTGGACCAATCTAACCACGATGACTACAGGGCTAAGACTTATGTCGAGAAGCTCACCGGCGACAAGGTCACCGCTAAGCACTAAGAAACGGCGTTTCGGAAACAATACCTGGAAAGGCTATTGGGCTTAGAGTTAGGCTGGCTGACAAAATGTCGGGGGCGGGACTCCGTGTCCGTGTTGGGGAGCCGCCGCTACTCCATCAACACCACGGACTACTCCGCCGATGCCCCGTGCGAGTGAAATCCCGGGGCTCCGCGTCTGTATCTGTTCTTTATCTTGCTTCTGCATTCACTTAGAGATACGTTTTGTTGGGATGCGCTCCTTTTTGCGTCCCTTGGAACTATAGACAAATGCTCCATGAAACAATGTAGACCCATCCTTTTTGCTCCTCCGTGTCATGCGCGCCGGTGGATCAAGGGCGTAGCGTAGCAGCAGCAGGAGCCACCCCAACCGCTCCCGATCAACCTTCGCGATAATGCGATACGGAGTCGATCCGGTTCGACGTCCGTTCCCGACGCGGCGTAGGCGCGGCCTGCGCGGCTCCCGGGCCGGCCGAGCGTTTAAAGTTTGTGCCTCTCCGCGCCGGGAAAGATAAGGGAAGAAAGCTTGACGGGGTAGCCGCGCGCTCACGCGCATCTGAGGGGTCACGGACTCCATTTTGACTATCCTTGCCGCACCCCGTGAAACATTTCGAGTCCTTGCGGGAACCCGCGATCTCGGGACGGGGAGAGGTGGTTCCACTGGAGCGGATGGCGCCATGGGGTCCGCTTTGGCGAGAGATGGTCTTGGCGGTGCGGGTAGGGGGTTCTTGTCGGCGGGTTCGTGGTAGGGTTGCTCAGATGTTGAATTGCTCGCGCTTGCGGCATGATGCTGGCGATGGTGGTTATTTGAAGAGCGTGGCTTCTTCGGGTTGTGTGTTTGCGTGTGTGTCGATGGAACGCGGAAGGACTGGGAGTGGCCACCGATAGTATCGGGGGTGCCGTGTCTTCTTGACGGGTGACATGGCTGGATATAAAGGCCGAGGGACGGGTGGTTTGTGTCAAATCAAGCGCCAGTCGATTCACATTCTCTTGGGCTTCCTTTTGCACATCCAAGATAGGCTGTAGGTTGGATTTGTCGAAGCTCGTTGACATTCGCCCTGAAGTCAGATTCGGAGTAGATTCCCGACCTTGTCCTCCACCTTTCGTGCCATTGGCGTATTTGGCATGAACAACCACAAGACAGTTACAAGTTTGCTTCTCTTGGCTGGTGATAGGTATGTGTGTTTAGGCCTAATTGCATCTGGTTCCCTAACGATTTCATTCCGCCTAGCTTGCCCAACGGGATTCATCCAGCTGGGTATGGATTCCTGTTATTTGGTCCTTGGGTTGTAAGTCACTGAACACTTGTGATAGCGGGTTGAATGCCTCCAACGGGAAGACTGTTCTTGCACTGGCAGGTGTTTCCCGCGGCGAATCGTTGAGCTAGAAGATAGAAGGTAGTGTGGTGAGATGAACCACTTTGTAGAAGACTATTGGGGATAGGCAGTGCTAGATGCGCAACTATCTAATGTTGAGAAACGACATGATCATTAGCAGATATCCGCTTCACGAATGTGTCTTCTCAACTGCTGACAAGACGGTATTAAAGTCATGGCATAGCTCGTCTATGAAGTCAGCACCGACAATCGAAGGCTCTCTTACAAAAGAGTTCACTTCGGAGTTTGGACTTCAAGGCTTCCACTTCATACTGCCTGCTCCATATTGATGAGAAGCCTTCCCTCACATTGTCAATCTGCCAAGTACATGCGGCTCCCGCCCATCCCCTTGAAGTATCTTGAATGATACTGCATGGACGAGCAAGAACGCCAGGCTCAGAGATGCTGAGGTATCGTCAATAGCATTTTTTTCCTGAGATCAAACTAGTTGGAACATTCGAAAGCTTTGTTGAATACCAGGAGAAAGCAGACGCCATTGTTGAAGTGTCAGTGTTTGTGGCTCCAAATCAAGTACATATGACATTGGTGGCATTCAGAGCTTCTCTGTTGCCCAGTAGACCCCGTGCATATCTGTTGGCGGGTTGAAGTATTCAAAGTAAGATAGGTATGTAGTTGTGGTTAGAAGCACAAAACAATTGTGTTCTTGAACGCTAGTTGCAAGTGAGAAAACTGCGAACAACATATATTGATCGTCTCTATCGGGGAACAAGGTCCTGCAACGTACTCACTCTGCCGTTGAAGTTTGACGTATCGTGGCCTTTTTAGCGTATCGTAGTGAAACACTTTAAGGATGACAATGATATCCCAGGGCTTTCAGTTAGCACAGACAGCCTCTTGCGTGTTGTATGATACCTGCTAACCAGGGTCACAGTTGATAGCAAACTGCCAATGGGGCTAGCCAATTGGTGCAAGAACGCTGTCCGTTTTGGTTGTTGAATACTCAACGAAGACTTCACATGCGTCACGAGACCTGAACTGCACCTGCTCGGCGTCCATCATGTGTTGCCTGGACACGTAGCGATCCATGATGTCGTGGACAAGAAGTCGGACTATAAGTAGGGACTGGCCTGGCAAGTTTTCTTGAAAAGACACACATGGATCGCCCGTCTAGGATCAGGTGCATTCGCTGTTTCTCAGAATGCCTCTGTAATTAGAATGGTTTAGGATCACAAGTACTTGGGGTATGATCGGTCAGAGTCTGTGATGTGGTATTAGAAGAAGGAATACATACTCACAGACGAGGACTCTGACAGAGGTAAGAGATATCTATTGTTTTGCCCTGGTGTAGGCTCTGTTCCATAAGACAGAAAAAGTAATGTCAAATATGCACAAGGTTTTGTCTTCCCCTGTTTGCCTTTCCACCCCTTCCTCCGCCTCATTGGCCTGCTCACACCATCTTACACCCTAAAGACATGTATATAGCTACGATTACTCGCAATCTATGTTCTGTTGTTGTATGGCACAATAACTCGATGAGAAAGGAGAGGGTAACATCTTAGCGTGTGGTGGCCAGCAGTGAGGTAGCCTATACATAGAGACAAGGTGTTCCTCTCTGCTTCGGACGCAGCCTTCTCGTACAGCAGTAGACCAGCAAGCGTGTGGCCTAGCCCTTTGGCTTGAAAAATAAGATGTCTAGGAGCCTTTCAGAAAATTCACGCGCACTCTTGTAGTCCGATGCCACAGGCCGGAGATGAGGAGGAAGTAGCTTCACCCCGTAGGCAGCCCATACCTTGAGCAAGGCAACGCATGGCGAATTATGCATCTTGCAATGGTTGTTGCTCCTTTGCCATCTTCAATAACGTATCCGCATGTTCTTGTGGCCTCGGACTCTGCTTCTCTGTTCGGTGTCAGGTTAATACGCGAGGGATGTGGGAAGAGCCGCTGGCGTTCACGAGGACCAGTGGCACCATCAACCTACAAACCCTTTTCTTCAAGCCACTCACTTTGTTCTGTTCAACCAGAAAAGTCACATTCGAATCATTGCTTGTGGCTAGAAAGGGCTTTGAGAGGTTTCACGAGGCCTATATATATTACTCTTCGGGTTGAAACTGGTCACTTAGCAGGGTCACCGTGCTTTCAGTATGCTCGTTGAATACTAGGATCAGCCTTAACATGACCCGTAGTCATGATTTCTATATTAAATACACATCAAACCACTGTCTGAAAAGATATAGCCGAAGAGCTGAAAGTCTACGGTTGCTATCCTGTCTATTCCGGATAGAAGCAGACCATTCCGAGAAAAGATGCTTGTCCCACAACTCATAGAATACCCATTCTCAGATGTTCTTTTTGAATATCCCGGAGCTGCCTGATTCTTAATCCTTTTATTCATTCATCTCAGAGTCTCAGGAGACGATAGTCACATGTCAGAACATTGATCTGCATGCCAAATGACGCGTGTGATCTGTTGCCTTTCCTCGTACTGCACCGGTCCCTAAGCCCCTCATCTTCTTGCGAACTCTTTATCGATTGCCCAGGTTCTTCAAACGTTATACTTGGCTCCAATTCCGATACTGTACTTAATTAATATCTGTCCATATCATACGGATTGTAGCCGACGGAGCTCGGTTGCCTCTTGTCTCGGCCGATCGAATGCTAAGTCAAGGGATGAGCCTGGATCATCAACGTGCTTCAAAATTTGCTCTCGTTGGACTGTTTCTTTGGCTTTGTCGATGAGTAGACTAGAATTGGGCTAGCGGGCCTGAACTGACTGTTGAGTTGCTCGAAAGAAGCGAGATGGACCGGCGCGAGAGCGTCAAAGTTGCATATCCCAAGACCTGGCTTCTGTCATGGGCGGCGTGTTGGTTTCCGGATCTTAATGCATGTTATTAGGTTACATCCCAAGATCAGGCTGCTGATATTCGAGAAGTTCATGCGCCGGTATATATTTGCTGATGGCGAGATGATTGTCTGGAAGCGCATTTCCTGGGTGCAACTCTCGCGCAAAGAGACCTGTCCATTTGTGGACTATGTTGTGAAGGGTCTCTGATAACTCATGTCGAAAGTCTGTACCGTTGTATCTTGTGTAGCAGCGGACGGCTGCACTTATAAGCGTTACTACTGTGATGAGCTGCATGATGTCGTTATCGGGTGCGCTCCTAGGTACTCCGACCTATTAGTTGGTGCAAGTGAGGGCGCAAGTGAGAGGGGTTGACTAAGACGCACTCTCTAAATGAAATCGAGTAGATATCACGATCCTTCGCTTTGTTAATAGCACTGTACATCTCCGCAAGACAGTCCTTTCTGCTCACAATGGAACCGAGCCAACTCGAACTGATTCGCAGACAGGCTGACTCTTGGTCTTCCGATTCAGGTGCCGCCGCCAGACCGAATCTCCTACTTTCTAGTAATTCAAACCCACGCGCTGAATCCGAAGTCTAGCAGCGTGATGAAGTTTTGTTTTTAGTACGAGATTGAGCTCCTGCCACCTCACACCTTCTTCGAATGCCATAAAAATGCAGCCTCACTCGCCATTAAACTCACAAGCCAAATGTATCTGAATGAAGTTCACTGGGATTTGACTGCTTCAAGGAACTGCTACTTTCTCGAATACGAAAGCTTAGATATGCCTCGACATCAAGCCCATCCAAGGGACAATTTTAAGACCAGGGCGGGGCCACGAGTAGATGTGACTCTGTTCTCACGAAAATGGAGGACGGAGATAAGTACCCTGTGGTCACGTTCCAATGTTTATGGTCAAAGTTCCTGTTCGTCTGCTTACAGCCAGCCAGCAAGGTATTGGGCCATCAATACTCTGTGGAGCAAAGCGGTCATACACACAAGAGAAGAAACTTTATCATCGCAGGACATGATCTTGGTACTGTTTCCGGCGATAGTCCTAAATTTGCCGAACCTTGAGGGAACTGGCTGCCGCATGATGAAAATACCGCGTACCATATCTCTGCTACCTGCAGATCCAGTGGAGAAATGTTCTCCCACGGAACCCAGAACTGATATGCCTGTGTTCTGAGAAGCAGAGATATGAAGTGGTTCGCCGAGTTGGAAGTGTCAACCAAGTGACTGCATTTACAGACTGAGTTGAAACCACGGGCATCGGCGAGATGAAATCTTTGTGAAGACTGCATACCAATTTGTGTGATTAATCTCTCATAAGTGATATAACTGGGACAAAGATGCAAACTGCCATAATAATCCCAGATAAGAGTTCAAAGCAACTTCCCGTTGACTCGACGGAGCAATTTCGTGCTGAGAAGCGATGGTCGATCGCATTTTTCACAATCAGCTAACGAACGGGGCGGTGCATTACTCTCGTATGTATCAAAGCTATGAGAAACCAAGATCCACGCTTGTCTTTTCGTATTCCATCATTCTCTTTAGTGTATCTGGCATGCATACTCTCGAGGCGGAGATTCGTAGTAGAGTCCGAAGCTGTGTCCTACCTCCTTGAGTACCTTCAAAGTTGCCAGGCATAGGTATGTGTGCTTCCTACGGCATTCTTTGTAGTTTCTACGAAGAAGTCAAGAAAGCTCAGATGAAATCTTAATGCGGGAGGGGCATTGCATTTACGTTGCATTTATTTATCGGCCGCAATCGTACTCTCTTCTCTAATGCGCCGACATATCCAATCGTAAGGCTGAAGTATCACACAGCAGATTTCAAAGTTGTCAAAGGCAAGTGCCATATCTGGTTATTGTCCGCTTCAAAGTCTTTGAAAGGGCAACGCACGCCAGTTCATGCTTTTGAAGAAGCAAACAAATGAATCCTTGTCTGTCACTCCATTCGAAAAGGTTGATACTAGCTGTTCAACAGCTGATTCCCTCAGGGACACGACACAACTCTTTAATGTCAAGAGAATCATTGTCTGAACTCTGGCCCCCTTCACCGTCACAGACTTAATAACCTCAATACGGCGTCGACAACAGGCAGCATTCATTGCGGACAGACCAGCTCACCTGACCTCGCACTTATATCCTACCTACCGTTTCCTCTTACAGAGAGAGGGAAACAGAATTGGTTCTGCCGCGGCTCGCGTCTTTCGCCGCCATCCATCTGGTAGGGAACAGGCCCAGCCAATTGCTGTGTGAGAGTTCATCAACCTAAACTACGGCCACTCATATGCACCCAAACATCGCCAGATACACATATCATACAGCCCGCAGCAACTTTGCCCACAACACCACGAGTCGCTCTCCATCTTGCAAAGTCCAACACAAACAACCACTCTTCTACTCCCCGCGCCGGAGCCCAAATCGGCATCATGTACAACCGCCGCTACACCCTCCCACTCAACCCATGACCCGTCCGTTCCTACCTGAATAATGAGGCTCTGCGCCCAAGCCCACCTCAACATCCACCTCACGCCTTCACCGCACCTCCCCTGCCTCGTCTTCACCGCCAAACTCAACCTCCAGCCACAAACTCAATGGCCATCTTCGTCACCCAGGGACGACACCCCTTCTCCTCCCCCCACAAACCCAGCCACAGAACGTTAAGCTCACCGCCGAGCCCCAGTCTCCCGTACCAACTCCACGCAACCCACCGAAAGCGAAGCCGGGGGGAGAGAGAGGCTCAGCTATCCGGGCCACTCAAGCGAAAAGCCACCATCACAGCCACAGAAGTCCAAACCCCATGGACTCACAAACTATCACATCGCCTTCTTCCGTGTCGTCTGTTCCTAAGAAGCCACGTTCAGACGCAAGGCAGACAGGACACAACAGGGGCGTGTTTCCAACAACCGTGATAGCCGTGCCAACCGTCCAAGCCGACCGCCAAGTTGAGCCGAAGAAGATGATGACATCAACTTCGTCCGATATGCGCGACGAAAGGGACATGAATGCCCGCCAAGGTTTCAATAACTCAGCCCAAGAAAACCTCATAAGCCACCCAAACTCACAGCCCAGCGCGCCGCCCCTGGATCGATCTCGTTATCGCTACGTTACTTGCCGGAGAGCGCAAAGATCTAGATCTAGGCACGCACAATCTCACACACGCCCAGAAAGCCTCACGAGCCGATGTCTTCAGTTGCCGGATGTGATGTAGCTCAGGAACAAGGGGAGACGTTGCGTTCGTCAGGGAGAAGTCATCCATATCGGACGAAGGAGTCATCGCCATCATCATCATCATCGTCTAGGTTCAGGACACTCGCATGGAGCTATTCAACTCCGTGGAAAGGTACATGGCATAACCTGCAGTTGACGCTTACCTCCGCGCTCATTATACCCGCGATATCACTCCCATTCCATCAAACTTCAAGCACGCAGCGGCAACTCCAGCCCGTCACGCGATTCCACCCGGCCGGGTCCCCAATTCAGCACGCACGCACGCTCCGTGACAGCTCTGACAGGGAGAAATCCCCCAACCAGAGATCCGGTGCCATGCCATGCATGCAGGATCGCATGAAGACGCAGTGTCTTCTACTGCGGTAGGATCAGACCGCAAAACAACAGGCAGCGGCATCTCTATTCGGACATTTAGGCCCAAGCCCACTTAGCGATTGACTCCCAACATCCCATACATCCATCCAAAGAAATCCAGATTGGAGAATGGAACAGGAAAACAAAAGGGTTTCGAAACATTGAAACCCAAAAATGCACAGACGTCTTCGTGCCTAACACTTGACAGAACCAAGAACTACAAAACCCCAAGGTCCCTGCCGGTATGGGTGTTGCGAGATGCGCCCGACACTGTGTACATGTCAAAAGTCATGTCATCCCACCACTGCTTTCTTGCTTCTTGCGCAAACCCCACAATGTTTAATGAAACTCGAAACGCACCGCGTCGAGGAAACAAGACGGTCGAGATTGGAAGGAAACGCATGAATTTCACCCGTTGATCACCACGAGGGAAAATTGCAACTGTAAACAAAAGACCGGACGAACACCAAATGGTCGGGTTACTCCGGCCAAGTCCAGAACTCTGGGGTAAACACCAACTACTGGCGTGGCATGTACATCCTTTGCAACCAGCAGACATGCCGCCGCATTGCACATCTCTAGGATTTGGTTTCGCTTTCCGCAGAAGAAAAAGGCAAAATGATCTGCTAGGCCGCCGTAGTCGGTCGCATCTGGCTGGGCATTTCCGTGGCGTGGGAGAAAAGAGCGATCTCTCAGGAGAAAAGAAGCTTATTTCCCCCATCGAACTCGATTGACTTGCAGATTTGCAATCGCCAATGTTGCCAATATGCTCCTAGGCGTCTTGGCTGCTCCGAGTCTCCCGACGGTGGTGCAACAGTCGGTTGGCTGTCATGGTCTCGTCGCAGCCGTCCGCAGGGAGGCACGAAGGCGGACAAGATGCGATGATGGTGACTGCGTAGGAAAAAGTGTTGATGAAAGGAGGGAAGACGATGAAGTGTCGTCGCAAAATGACCCCTTCAAGCCAGACGCCGAGCCGACGCCTGCCGCTCACTAACAGCAAGCTAAGTGCTGAAGAGGCTATTTTCCCCTTGCGCGCTGTTGCCCTGGGGAAGCCAAGAAAGGGCCAAGACAACAAAAGGGGCCTGGCTTGAGTCAACAGATAAACAAATCAACACAGGCAAACCTGCACAGCAAATAAGCACCTCTCACACGCTCCGAGAGTCCAACCGATCTCTAGCGGTTGGTCACCTGCATGCATGATACTGACACTCAATAATTACACTGGGTGCCCACACTGTCCCCAGCGTGAAGCGTCCCGGGACCTGCGGTGTCTGTCGAGAACGGTGCGTAGGTGATCGCAATTAGTGTCCGCAGCGGTCATCCCCCAAGATGACTGAGTTAATCCGCTTCCAAGCTTGCTTCTAGAAGGGCGGAAGCACGAGGAAGACGGCGGAGGAGGCGGACGGGCGGATGGGTTCTGCTTGCATCGCTGTCGTCGCCTGTGGAGAAAAACACTTGACCAATACGCAGTATTCAATCGAAGTCCATCTGGGCCGTATGGGCGACGGTCGCATACGGTACCGGGAAGGCGCCGGGAGGAGCTGGCTGCATCTCTGGGTACTGGCGCCATCTTGATGTCTGGTCTCTGGATTGCCGCGGCTCGGTCGCTGCAAGATGGAGACCCCAATCAAAATGCCAGATCCATTGCATCCCATCCGTCCAACGCGAGCAAAGCATTCGGCTCCGTACCGCCCTAGAGTGCAAGGTCGGCTCGAAGTGTGGAACATCGGACAGGACTTGCGTGCCAATGGCCTTCCTTCCGTCGAGCGCTACCTCACCGATAGCTGGACGGAGACTTTCCGGGCTTCACTCCCCCAAGGTACGAATACCTCACGGCGTAATATGGGCCAGGCCATCCTCACGATGGGTCCCAACACCGACCGCAAGAGGGAAACCGCGGCACACAAACCGGCCCTATTCCCGGCAGGGAGCAAGAGCTCAGTGCCCACTGACTCGTCCCCTTTCTCGTGCCTTCTCACGGTACGGGGCGGGCGGGATCCCATAGGCCATGCTCCACAGCGACGAACCACAGCAAGATACGGCCCGTAATCGTTAGCCAACGGCAACTCCACGCTGTGAATGTGAATCCTCACCGCTTGATGACGATGTGCCGTATGGAATGTCACCTGGTGACTCCCGGTGCCGTTGCCTCTCGTAAGACAAATCCGGCCCCATCCCAGCCTCGCCTGGGCTGCCCTGCACCGCTGGTCTGTCTGAGCGTGCAAGATCCCGCTAGAAATCCAACGTTGGATGTCCATCTTGGCTATCGAGTCCCGAGTAAATCACATCGACAAAGAATTACGTTGTCAAGAAACTGTAAACAGGCTTCTTGACCGGGTTTCACTTTCATTGGTGTGTTTCAGGAGCTTGCCTGGCTTGCTCCCCGAAGCTGTCGGTGGTGAGCTGTGCCGTACGCGTGTGGCGCGCATGCGACCTTGCAGGCCGCAGTCAGCCGCCTCGATGCGATGCTGTGCTGCGCGCGTCGTCCTCGACGTTCCATCGCCAAGTAGCGTAGCGAGTCGAGCCGACGAGTCGAGTTGCGCCGTTTTTCCAACGACGGCACAACGTTAGTGGCCGACTTAGAGACTCTGGCAGCATTCCAATTTTTCCTTCCGGGAAGATTCGAAGCGTCTTGGCCGCAGCTGCAGCTAAATTGTCAATTCAGGTACGGTGCAGCGCGTGCTTGGAATGTCTCCATTCAGACTTGATTGCTTGCTGTAGTCAGACGGAGACTCAATCTCGAATTTTGGCTCAACAGCAGTCCACTTCCACGCCCCTCCAGGCAGCCCTGCGACGACCTATGACGTCCATCGTGGAGGCATCAGACGCATTGAGCAATTTCAATCGGACGAGATGAAGCGACGTGTCGGCAGACTGGGAGGATCGCCCCTTCTTCTCGTTAAGAGAAATCGAAATTTGACTCCAGAGCCCTATCAGGTTACGCGCCGGTTCCGTGGTGACTGATGTAAACAAACGCGATGGTATCCATTTCACCCACAGGTTAATGTCCGAAGATGCCAGGGTTCATGGGCGCAAAGACGGTGACATGATGCAAATGAGGAAGCATGCCAACCGTGCCCCCCAATGACAGCACAGTCTGGCGCCAGCGATTTAACCCTTTTCGCTTTAAGCGCTTCAAAAGCGTGCCGTATCCGTTGATAATTCAATCCAACAAGAGTAGAGAAGCTGCTGCGTTGATGGGGGATGATCTTGATCCAAGACTTCCCAAGTCCAATATTGACATTATCGATTCTAAGGTCGCTCCGCTGCTCCTCAGCCCATGGTTCTCCACCGACGAGCCCACGTCCGGAGGTGGACGGGGGGATGGATACTGGATCACCTCATCACCCACAAGAATCCAGATGAACGCTGTAAAAGCTGGGCTCAACCCCAGCGGTCGCGCCCAGAAGACCCTGCTGGACGGCGGCATTCAGTGTGCCGTGCGCTGGGGAAGACGGCGTCGCGTGTAACCATGGCCGATAGTCTGGCAGCTGGATCGGGATTCGTGGCGTGGCGGGACCGAGCCTTTATCGTGACTAATCCCTGCGTGTCATTACGTGCAAATGTGCACCAGCAATGCAAAAGAGTAAACGAGATGACTGAGGGGCCCAAGTCCTAGAGGCCAGTTGTGCAACGACGATAGGGGTGCTGATCGCATTCACGAGAAGCAGACCGTCTCGCACGCCATTGTTGGAGGTTGGCGATTGAACATCGCCAAGTCGCCGGCCAAGAATTCGAGGATCAGTTCTCCCCTCGTAAATGGCATCAGTGCGTTTAGATGGCCACAGATTGTTTTGGGGTATTTCTCGCTCAATCCCCTCATTCCCCCACGGTTGAGCGGAAGTTTGCGGATGGGACTCGATAGCCAAGAAGGATCATCTATACTTGGAAATGGCCGTGTCTTAGAAACTTGCAAACGAGGCGGTCGTGGGTTGGAAAAAGGCGCATGTCAAAATGCGGAAGAGGCTGTCATCGTGGGCGGCCAAGACTTGTAAAGAGACGATTCGTTACAGGCCCCGACCTTCTCCAACTTCACTAGAGCCGACTGACTCGGAATGGGGGTCATGTAGACCCGAATGACGGCCGAATGAGGCTTCGACCGGCAGGCTCACAGCAGCAAGCGCGGGAGAATCAGGGCCGTCAAATCCCCGCACTCTACAGGATGCGGGAGCGGAGGCACAGTGCAGCGAGGGCGATTCGAGGGACGAAATCGGGGGGAACAAGCAGCCGGGGGGCGTTTCCGACCTGTGGTGGTGGGTAGTGGTGCAGCGGTACAGTGGTGTGCCCCAGGTGGCCAAGACCAGATGTGTGGATGATATGCAAATCATCCAATCCGGCTGCAAGATTTGAAATGGCTCATCTCTGCCGGCTCAGGCGCTGCGTGCTTCATTGCTAAGAACGGAGACGTGGGAGAGCACAAAGACGGCGGTGAGAAAGCGCCGAGAGTCTCCACGAGTCCACGAGGACAATTGCGAGGTAAGGCGAGCGAAGGCGAGAATTCTCCAGGCTCCAGCTGTCCAGGTTCGCAGCAGGTTACCGCCGTTGGATTCTGGAGAACCAGACAGGCCTGGCGAGAACACAAGGGCTCAATGTAGGCCCGGGCGTCGTCCGTGGCCACCGGCAAGGCATGGCAGGCTGGGATAGTGGAAGTAGCCGTGTGTAAGAGAGAGGCGTATCCGTAATTCGTGCCAGTCTCTCGGTGAGCTGTTTCAGCGTCGGCGAATTTGTTCAAAGCTAGGAGTCCCCATCGAAGTGGCTGTCAACCGGATGAGTAAATGGGCAGGCGGCTCGGTAGTTCCAGCGCGTGCGAAGGCAAAATGGCCAAGCAGACCGAGGACGAGCGTGGAAGACTGGATCCCCCGGCCTCCACAACGGCGAGACCGAAGGCTGACCGACACGGCTCCGATCACAAGGTTGGCGAGAACTGGTTTCTGCAGATGCGCGCCTCGTACGGAGATAGTTCAAGCGTCGATCAGGTGGAATTCCCAGAAAGCTTAGGTCAGCTGTGTGGTTCGCGAGGCGAGGCAAGAGGCGTTTGTTAGTCACGCTGCCATTGTTTAGTGGTGGATGCGAAAGCGACCTGTCGAGTGGTGCGGATCGGCCGGAGCGGCGACGGCTGACTGAGTAAGAGAGAGGTTAGGAATTGAAAGCCCTTGTCGGGATGACGTAGAGGCGCGAAACCCTTCCTGATGGACGAGGCTCGGAGAAGGGATTGGGGCCATCGGTGCGATTCCGAGTCGGCATATCTGCTGGTTCGTGATCCAATTCTGAGTTGGGCATGCCAGCTCAGCAAAGCACAGGGCAAGGCAGAACGTCCGGCCGGGATCCATTTCCATACTCAGTACACAATGGAGGCGTCGGTATTCGGTAGTGCTACAGGTACGGATACACAAGGACCGTGTTTTTCTTGCCTGACGAGCGATATGCTGGAGCTCGAGGTGGAAAATCAGCGAGGGTTTTTTCCGCAAACAATGGGGGACCCTGTATGCATGCGAGGTGCGGTGAACAGTGGGTAACCGTCCCGTAGCGCGTGCCTGATAGTCGAGAACACAACGTGGATAATGTGTATTAGCTCGCTGAGGTTATTCTCCGCCGGTCCAGATGGCGGATGGTCTATGGACGAGGCCGAGCATCGAGAACAATTCGAGACGGGCCATTACGGCTTCAACTGCCTCCTGGAGAGTGTCTTTGAGAGGCATTTTTGGGGTAGCTGCTGCACTTGCTGCAGGACCTAGCCAATGCCGAGAGTCGAATCCCACGTTTCCCCGGGCTGGAGAAGCACCCAGACCAGAGCCGCGCAGCAGGACGAGACCGCGTCGAGTCTTGGCCTTGGGGAAAGCGACGTCGAGGGCATCCCGAGCCTGTCAGGTCATCGTCCTGGCCCATCCACAGCGGGGCGGGCTGGGCGAAAACTCGGTTTCTCGTTCGCCAGGATCGATGTTAGATGGGCCAGCGGAAGGGATTAGAGGTGGGCGGGCGAGATGGTGGGGATGGCAGCTTTCCGCTTGAGGGGAATACTGGACGGATACGCAGTATGCAGCAGGGTAGGTAGTGTACTTGACCTTCTCTACCAGCCTCCAACTCCATCATCTCCATGGAGGACAGGGTCTCGGATTGGGGATTTGGGGAAGACCAACAGGGTCTCGGCGATGGACGCAGCTGGTACGTCGTGGCAGGACGAGAGAGGCTTGGGGTCGATAGTGGGATTTGAGGTCGGTGTCGTCGTTCGTGTCGTTTGTACACCGCGATAGGTATCCGCAGACTGGGGAGGTCTGTCGAACGACAGGCAACGGTTGTGTGTGGGCGTGAATTGTGGATGGCCGACCTGAGCGAGGAGCGGGATGTGTTAGCGGCGACAGCGGTGCTGGCGGCGATTGCCCTAGCACAAAAGCAGACAAGACCAAGTCGTTGCGGAATAGCCGCCCCAAGAGCCTAATGCTAATGCATTTTGCAAGACTGGTGCAGGTGCAGTAGGGCGGGTTTGATAGTGGCGGTTGCCGGTAGCTTCTACCCGCAAGGTAAGGAAGGCCGCCCTTGTGTAGGTTGCTCATGAGGGCACCCGCAAGACGGGCACGGGTAGTGCGCGATCTGTCACTGTACGTAACGTCGAAACATCAGCAACATCCGTAGGTGCAGAAATCGAAATGCACGCATTTCCGGAGTGCCTCGCATAGCGCTCTTTTTGTCATTCGTCAGTCCTGTAGTGAGGCGCAACATGCAGCCTACGGAGGAAGAAGACACTCCCGTCCAAGTCTAGCGCCCAAGGGATGGCCGAGGTGCCGAATTCAGTATACGGAACGTCTGTGGTTGGACAATGAATGCCGTTCATCGGCTGCTGCTGCTGCAGAGCCAGAGGAAGAATTCCGTCAGTCGAGAAAGAAAAAATCCATCCGGACATTCAAATGACAGACCAATGAACGACACAGTACGTATCGTCCAACACAGGCCGCCTTACCCGTAGCTGTTAGCCAGCAGGGCGGCCACTGGCCAGTCTCATTCGAGCCAAGACTCAGGAATTGGAAAGAAAATGGCGCTCCGACAGTGCGGATACGGTGCACGGTGGTGGAAAAGCTTGAAAGGGCCGTTTCCTGATAAGAGACGGGACGATTGGCAGGTTTCGATTGATTGGGGGTTCGCATTCGCAGGGCGCTGGGCAAGCCAATTGAAAAAAAAAAAAAAAAAAGCTGGGCATCCGGCAGGGTTGATGACGGTCGCCTTCAACTCCCAACTCCCATCTTCCCAGCCACCCCAAAGAAAGCCTGTTGTCAAAGCTCAATCACGAGCAGCCAGGGCCCCGGAGTGGTCGACGCTCATGACTGGCAGCGACTCTTGAAGAGCCAAAAGCTTGTTGTGATCCACTTTCCTGGAGTCATGGACAACGACAGCGACGACGACAACGATGGGAAGAAGATATCGTCTGGACCGTGCTGCTGTCCTATCCTTGAAACTGTGTGGATGCCGTAATATCCCATGTCGAAAGATGTCCAGGGAAGATACGTACTTCAATTTTTTCACAACTTGCACCAGTAGCCGTGTTAGTCTCAGACGACAGAATGGCACGCAGCGTGTAGTCCGCGATGCGTGTGTGTGGTGACTGACTGAAGAAAACAGCGACTGCAGTCCAAAATCTCCATCCACAAAATCCCGCGCGGGACAAGCCTCGTGGGAGCCCGAATGCGCCAATTGGCGTCGCATTGTTTCAATTGAACCGGGTGAGGCACTTAATGACCGTTGGATAGAGACATGGACCGTTGCTGTGCTGATGCTGACCGCCTTCCGTCCGCCCATCGGTTGTCACTGTTGTCGTCGTCGTTGTCGTTGTTGACCTGGTCATGTTCCGTCAACCCATGAAACCGTCCAACCAGCCACCCATCGCGGGCGTCAAAGCTCATGGCAGCGGTGCGGTTCCATTCGGGCGGCAAGGGACAGAGTCGGAGGCAAGCTGATGACAGCCATCAGCCGTGGGCGGCGCACGATCCAACGACTTGAGACGAGACGAGGTCGACGACAAAAACTCCACGGTGCAAGGCCTGCGATTGGGAGCAGTGTCGTCATTTGCAGCCACGGTGCAAAAATCGCGCAAGCTGGCCTTCGTCTTCCTACCGGCTGACCTTCGTACCCTTACAGGCGAGCGACAGGCTGCGCAGGCGGCAGAATGTGCCCGTGTGCCTGGCAGTCCCGGAGACCCCAGGAAGGGAAACAACGCGGAAAGGCCGCCTCGAGGGCGAGTGAAGGATGGTAAGGACGACGGCAAAGAAAAAAAAAAGACGCAGTAAAAATCGAGCAATCCCGCGGCAGGGCAGAGGCTAGGCAGTCTGGTGTAAAGGTACGGAGAACAGGATGTCAACAGGTACGTACGATGGAAGAAGAGCTTACCTCAAAATTACCTACAAATTGGTGTTTAACCTTCACTGCTTCTTGGTAGTCAGACCTGGACAAGGTACCGCCGAGATCAGGTAGTGCTGCGTAAGGCTGTACGTACCTCGACTGGCGTTTTACCTCACCCACGCTCACCTTGCCCAGCCGGCGACTCCACAAGCTCGAGGTGAGGAAAGGAACAGCAGCCGCGGGCACACCTTTGCTGGCCGGCTGCTCCCCACGAGTGATGAGCGAGGTATCACCGACAGCCAGCGAGCCAGTCACAAGCCTCGGGACTGTGGGGGTTGCGGCGTCGTGCGTGAGACGGGTGACTGAGCAAAGAAGAAGAAAAACAAAAAAAACCGATACGTAGCCTTGGTCGTGTTAGTGCGGCGAGAAGCCGGTTCGCCCAGTAGAAGAGCATCCATACCTCTGAGGAAAAAAAAAAAAAAGTGAATGAGGGACCACCTTCCCACTTCAAGCACACGGCAACTCCACCTGTGCTCCCACTGAGCCCAGATACCTACCGCTGTACCTTACCTCTCCCCCCATGCTCTCAGTGACATTGTCCAATGAGCGGTGTTTCTTCCGCTGGGAAACCTGCACCTCACCTGGTCCTGGGAACTCTGGCCCGGCGAGTCCATGTGGGGCGTTGTACTTTGTTTACTCGCGAGATTACCTTGTCCATCCCGCCTGCCGCACTGTGACGCACACTGGCCGGCTTGCAAGTGTGTGCGCGCAAGGGTCCCCAAGGAAAAACAGGCCGTCTGGGTGTTTGCATGGCCCTGCCGACCGCTGGGACTGGGAGCTTTGCCCCAAATGTGCCATCCCATCCGCGTAACCGCAGGGGAATCAGCACGGAAAAAATCCCAAGCACCCTCAAGCTCTGGCGCAAGATGACGACGGCGTTGTTGGCCCGTGGGTGCTAAGCTTGAGGCGCTGCTCCCTCGCTCACTCATCGTTCGTCGTCACCTCCACCGCCCGCTGCTTCAGCTGGCCCGTAACTAGATGGTCTTCCGCAGTATCTGTCATTCTCATCGGGCAGGCTGTTTGCGGCCTTGACGGTTCTTCTAACGGGAGAAATCCGCCGCCATAGCTAAGCCGGAGATACCCTCAGACACTTACAGCGAGGGGGAAAAAATATCTTGCTTCGTCGTCTCGTGCAAACAGGTCCGTCGTCTCAAACTTCAATCCGTACTGTGTTGCAAGCTTGTACCTGGCACCCCCAGGCCATTGTATCCTAATACATTTTCATAGTTTAACTAGGTTCGTTCAAAGAGGTTTCTCTCGCGCTCATCATCAATCAATCCTTCCCTCGTCTGGATGACTGACTGGGCCCCCAGGCGAGGTCAGATCCTGACTGGTCTGGCCAGTCTTGGGTCCTGCTCAGTCGAGTGCTGTCCCTGCCGCGTTGTGCCCGCCGCTGGTGGATATCGCGTACCGTGAACCGATCTGGGCGTGTAGCTTCTCCAGCTTCATTTGCCTTCTCCGCGACCTGGCCAACAGGTACCTGCCTACTTTTTACCTTGTCTGGAGGTGGAGCCTTTATCGTGGACCTGGACCTTACCTCACCTTCCCTGCACCTTTTGTTTCTTCTCCCCTACGGAGGACCTTGCCATGCTGCTACCGTTGCGTTGCTGCCATTGACCTTCCTTACCTTACGGCGCGCGTGTTAAGGTCTGGTCCGGTATTTGGCAGCTCTGCTTGACATTAAACATGCCTCGCGCAATGGAGCCATTGTCTCCTTCCATTTGGCGCTCTGAGCCCTGTGCCTGTCATGTGTAATAATTCTAATCGTCAGCTTTCTAGGGAAGCGAACAAGTCCTGTCCTGGCTCTGGCCTGGCCTTGTGGTCCTGCCGAACCGCTGCCGCTGCCGTCGCCGCCGTCCGCGGTCCATGGCCGTCCATCGCGTCGCTCTTTCCTCGCTCCTCCCTCGCTATTGCTCTGAGTGCCCGAACGACCTGTGTGAGAGACACACTGAAAAAAAAGCGGGCGAGCTAGCAATACCGTCGGTTGCGGGTACGTAGAGTGGGTACCTCTCTGGGCCGTGGATTCACGGATTGGCCCTTTGGGTTGCTCTTTCCCTTTTCCTTTCGCTCTGCCCTGGGTCAGTGTCGGCCGGATAGCTCGCTCGACATGCTCCACGGCCCACGCCTTGCCTTCCAACACGCCCACCCACCCCAAAAAGGTCCCATCTCATCTCTCAATTCACTCCCCCGACCCACACCTCCCGCCTTGCAGACACACCCTCTACCACGGTTGCGCCTGCTGCTTGTTGCTGTTGCTGTTGCTTCCTTCGCAGTGCTGCTGCTGCTGCACCACACACACATGCACATTGATGGCCCAGTCGTCGCCTCTTTCTGGTGTCGCTCGTGTCTCTCCCCCCCCAAGCCCGCACTTTCTTTAAAGTAGCGAAGCTTCCGCACCTTTACAGCCGTGCTTCCTTTCTCTTCTTTTTTCATCACCCACGAAGGCTGCCTCTAGGTATATAGATCGCCTTTCACATTCGTGTGGTGCTCAACCTCCCCCCCTCTCCACTCTCCCTCTTCTCAATCACCTTTCCTACGCGTATCCTGCGACCAAACCAGTATTTCTTAGGCTTGTCCTAGAAACCAGCAGCGCCTCGCCGTATTACGGAATACCTACCAATCTCAACACCTATTATTTGCGACCTATACCCTATTCGCGCTTAATAGCCTGAGCAGAGCTCGTCTGCCTCACACCAGTCGCCATGGCCGAGTCAAACGCCGCGGCGCCGGCCATCAACACGCCCATTGAGGGCCACAGATTCGACGAGAAGGCCCCCGTCGAGGCTCCCGCTGCCTCCAAGGCCAAGGTCGAGGAGGAGGAGGAGGAGGATGAGGACATCGATGCCCTTATTGAGGACCTCGAGAGTCAGGATGGCCACATCGACGAGGAGGAAGAGGGTACGTTGCCATCCCCGTGTAGCTCCCCAAGTTCATAGCACTCGCTGTCAACCTGGCTTGGCCTACACACTCTCGTCAACAACGGTATCAGCTAACCCAATGGCTCGCAGACACCACCCCTGGCACTGGCCGTGTCGTCCCTGAGGACCAGCTCCAGACCGACACCCGCATGGGTCTCACTGAGGCAGAGGTTCTCAACCGCCGCAAGAAGTGGGGTCGCAACGAGATGGCTGAGGCCAAGGAGAACCTTGTCCTGAAGTTTGTATGTCGCCCCGCGCATCTTGTCGGTCTGCCACGAACCATTCGCTAACCTGGCTGCAGTTCATGTTCTTCGTCGGACCTATTCAGTTCGTCATGGAGGCCGCTGCCGTCCTGGCTGCCGGTCTTGAGGACTGGATCGATTTCGGTGTCATTTGCGGTCTTTTGCTGCTTAACGCTGTTGTCGGTTTCGTTCAGGAATTCCAGGCTGGATCTGTAAGTCAACTCGGCCCCACACCTGGCATGCGTTGCCAAGGATTTCCCAGAGCTGCATTGCTGACCCCCACCCTAGATTGTCGCCGAACTCAAGAAGACTCTCGCCCTCAAGGCTGTCGTTCTCCGTGACGGCACCCTGAAGGAGGTTGAGGCCCCCGAGGTTGTTCCCGGTGATATCCTCCAGGTTGAGGAGGGTACCATTATCCCCGCCGACGGAAAGATCGTGACCGAGGATGCTTTCCTCCAGGTCGACCAGTCTGCCATCACTGGTGAGTCTCTGGCTGTCGACAAGCACCAGAACGACTCTTGCTACGCTTCCTCCGCTATCAAGCGTGGTGAGGCTTTCATCATCGTTACCGCCACTGGTGACAACACCTTCGTCGGTCGCGCTGCCGCCCTCGTCAACGCTGCCAACTCCGGCACTGGTCACTTCACTGAGGTCCTGAACGGCATTGGTACCATTCTCCTGGTCCTTGTCGTCTTCACTCTCCTTATCGTCTGGGTTTCCTCCTTCTACCGCTCCAACGGCATTGTCGACATCCTTCGCTTCACCCTCGCCATCACCATTATCGGTGTCCCCGTCGGTCTTCCTGCCGTCGTCACCACCACCATGGCTGTCGGTGCTGCCTACCTCGCCAAGAAGAAGGCCATTGTCCAGAAGCTTTCCGCTATCGAGTCCCTTGCTGGTGTCGAGATTCTCTGCTCTGACAAGACCGGTACCCTGACCAAGAACAAGCTCTCTCTTGCCGAGCCCTACACCGTCGCCGGTGTCGACCCCGAGGACCTCATGCTCACTGCCTGCTTGGCTGCTTCCCGCAAGAAGAAGGGTATGGACGCCATCGACAAGGCTTTCTTGAAGTCGCTGCGCTATTACCCCCGCGCCAAGTCTGTCCTGTCCAAGTACCAGGTTCTTGAGTTCTTCCCCTTCGACCCCGTCTCCAAGAAGGTTACCGCCATCGTCCAGTCCCCCGCCGGTGAGCAGATTACCTGCGTCAAGGGTGCTCCCCTTTTCGTCCTCAAGACCGTCGAGCAGGACCACGAGATCCCCGAGGAGATCGACCAGGCCTACAAGAACAAGGTTGCCGAGTTCGCTACCCGTGGTTTCCGTTCCCTTGGTGTTGCCCGCAAGCGTGGTGAGCACGGTGCCTGGGAGATCCTCGGCATCATGCCCTGCTCTGACCCCCCTCGCCATGATACCGCCCGCACTGTCAACGAGGCCAAGGTTCTCGGTCTGTCCATCAAGATGCTCACTGGCGACGCCGTCGGTATCGCTCGTGAGACTTCTCGCCAGCTCGGTCTCGGCACCAACATCTACAACGCTGAGCGCCTTGGTCTCGGTGGTGGCGGTGACATGCCCGGTTCTGAGGTTTACGACTTCGTCGAGGCTGCCGATGGTTTCGCCGAGGTCTTCCCCCAGCACAAGTACAACGTCGTCGAGATCCTTCAGCAGCGTGGCTACCTCGTTGCCATGACTGGTGACGGTGTCAACGACGCTCCTTCCCTGAAGAAGGCCGATACTGGTATTGCCGTCGAGGGTGCCTCTGACGCCGCTCGCTCCGCTGCCGACATTGTCTTCCTTGCTCCCGGTCTTGGTGCTATCATTGACGCCCTCAAGACGTCTCGCCAGATTTTCCACCGCATGTACGCCTACGTCGTCTACCGTATCGCCCTGTCCATCCACTTGGAGATCTACCTTGGTCTTTGGATCGCCATTCTCAACCGTTCCCTGAACATTGAGCTTGTCGTCTTCATTGCCATTTTCGCCGATATCGCCACCCTCGCCATCGCCTACGACAACGCCCCCTTCTCCAAGACCCCCGTCAAGTGGAACCTGCCCAAGCTCTGGGGTATGTCCGTTCTCCTCGGTGTCGTCCTCGCTGTCGGTACCTGGATTACTGTCACCACCATGTACGCTCACGGCCCCGACGGCGGTATCGTCCAGAACTTCGGTAACATGGATGAGGTTCTCTTCCTTGAGATCTCCCTTACTGAGAACTGGCTGATCTTCGTCACCCGTGCCAACGGCCCCTTCTGGTCCTCCATCCCCTCGTGGCAGCTGTCTGGTGCCATCCTGGTTGTCGACATCCTCGCCACCCTCTTCTGTATCTTCGGTTGGTTCCAGGGCGGCGAGCAGACCTCCATTGTCGCCGTTGTCCGTATCTGGATCTTCTCCTTCGGTGTCTTCTGCGTCTGCGCCGGAGTTTACTACATGCTCGAGGACAGCAAGGGCTTCGACAACCTCATGCATGGCAAGTCCCCCAAGGGCAGCCAGAAGCAGCGTTCGCTCGAGGACTTTGGTAAGTTTATATATCCCACCCCACAAAAGGTGTCATGTTACAGAACCCTAGCTAACTGTTTTACCAGTCGTTTCCCTGCAGCGTGTCTCTACCCAGCACGAGAAGTCGCAGTAAAGAAGGATGTCTCTTCAGAGTCGTACTTAATCGGCTCTGGGTGCTCTTTCTTGGGCCGCATAGACATTTGGCCTTAATCAACCGGAGGAGGAGTGACATCGCCTTCTCTTTGTTTAAAACAGTTTGATGTCGACCTCATCGGTAATTACTGTGATTCGAGTGGAGGGGGAGAATACCCTAGTAGTGCGCATAGACCTAATACAAATTCGTAAAATTTATGATAGCCCTCATTGCCCTCAAGTGACATGTGTTGGCTGGTTGGAAGAATTTCGATATCGTCCACACGTCTTATTCGTCGATGACATGTCTTGTTCAGTGGATTGGGACAAGGTACATTCTTAAGTCAATTCGTATCCCATCGAACATCAGTGTCTTCAAGGCCCAGCTATTACATGTGTATCCAATGTTTCGTTCTCTGGTCATGTGCATGTTCTATTGAGGAACGACAACGTCCTTGGAAGTATCCAGCTCTTCGTGTCTTCTCAAGTCCATGGGCCGGTCAAGCAGGGGGACGACGTATGGGTCGAAGGTCTTCCAGTAGGGGTTCTCGAGGTGGTACTTCTGGCTCTGTGGTTGGAGGAGACAAGTCAGTCAGGCTGGTCATTGACAACCCAGTGGGCGTGTATTTGGGAAGGAAAGGGAAGAGAGAGGTGGCTTTGACTTACAGCCTCGGTCTCGAATCGCTCGACGATGGTGAAGGACCTGGGGTCGTGGACGTCTTGCATGACGAACCAGCTGACGGTCTCCCTGTCCTTGGAGTAGACGCGGGAGGCCTCGACGAGCTTGGCCTTGAGGCGGTCGACGGAGTCGGGGTGGTCGTTGGCGTGGAGGTGGACGGTGATTGTGTAGACCATTTTGGCGGTTTTTGGGTGGTTGAGGAGAGGTTGGATAGGTGTGGTGAGGAAGAGGTTTTGGGCAGGTAGCTTGGTGAGGTGGAAAGGAAAGGGGAAAAGGGAGCTTGGATAGCTGTCACTGGCCTTGGCGGGAAGTCTGGCGGAGGGGTGGAGGGGCAAGCAAGCAAGCAAGCACTCAGCAGAGGCGCCTCAGAGGTGGAGGGGCGGCGGGGTGGGGAGGAGGGGTTTGAGTTTGGATCGGTGTGGATGGGGGTTTCTGCCCGTTTTTTCTCGTGGAACGCGTGGAATGTCTTTTGGGGTAAGGTGGTGTTGGTCAAGCTTGGCTTCACGGGTAGGTGTCTTGAACATTGTGTGGTTTCTTTTTTCTCACTATGGTACTTGGGGCTGGTTGTGTGTAACTGTTGGGAATGACTGGCTTGGCGATGGTTTCAATTTGGTGTTACGGATGTGAGGAGGCTGAATGGTTGCGACGGTCACGACGAACGCCCTGGAGGTTGGGAAAGACATTTGGCTGGCGCCTCTCGATCCTCTGGCCATTTCTTCTATATCTCATTCGCAAGTTCAAGCCGCAAAGTCGACCGTTTGATTCCACTGAGATGCTATGCTAGGCGTTTGTCCCGGGAGGTTGGTCACTCACCAGATCGCCGAGAGCCCCGTTCCACGGCGCGGGAACCGGTCGTCGTTGACCGTCGAAAGCCGTTGTCAGACTTTGGCATGGTTCTAGATGAGCTAATCAGAATTACCAAGATCATCAGTAACGCTGCGCCTCGGAGCCGCCTAGTCCTTTGGCCAGAACTTCAAGACAACGGGGCGTCGGGTGTGTGTGGGAGAAAGATCAAGCCTTCCCTAGCGGGCCTTGCCCGAGTTTGGCCGTTGATGGCTGCTTGTTGGAACAAGCGGAGGTTGGGGAAGCTCCTCCAAGTGGACTTTGAGGCTGACCGGGGTAAAAAATTGTTCTAGTGGAAGAGCGACCGATTATTCCAGCGAGACCGAGGAGATGCCGCGCAGCTGGGTGTAGCGTTGGTTTGGTGATGGATGGTGGTGTGTATTGAGCTAATTGTTAGTCTCGCTATTTCCCAGGGAGCGATGGCCGCCGCGGTTCGCAGTCCTGGTGCTGCGCGGGCTGCGTCCCGCCCCCACATGCGCGCATTTGGGGCTGTCACATCAGCGGAGGTTTAGAGCAAGGCGGCTTTTAGCTCGCCCGCGCCGGGCTTACAGCGCTTCAATGCAGTGTACCACACCCTCTTCAGGGCGTCTCCGAGCTGCTGCTGTGTTCCAGGTTGGAGTTTGTAGGCCGGCGCCGGTGCCGAAGACTACCACCACTATCTCCACTTTTCCCTTCCCTTCTTTTTTTCTTCCACCTCTGCTGGTGGTGTCCTCCCCCGGCCATTCCTGCCGCTCATCCAACTTCATCGAAACCCCGTTGCCGTACCACACTGCCAGCTCGGCGCCACCGACGCCATCTTCTCCCGGGGGTGCTCTCCCCTTTGTCAGCCCGTCGACGACATCGTGCCGCAAGGCCCATGCATGGAATACCCCCAAACCACACGTGCAAGTGACGATCTGCTGGAATCTGCTTTGGTGGTACACACCCTCTTGCACAGGCGGGCAATACACTCACACACTCACATCACCAGATTGGCTCACAGTATTTTTTACTTAGCTTGACAAACTGTGCGCCACCCTGTTTGGATCAAAGGAAGCTAGTTGGATTTTTCTTTCTTTCTTCTTGGTGCTTACCTATTGGGAAAGCACACCCTCCTCCGCCTCCCAACGACTAGCACTCAAGTCATACCCTGTGCCACTCATCCTGGGGCAGGCACTTACTCACCGACCTTTCACCTCGGGACCGACGTCCCAGTGCTACGATTCTGAATCTCACCAAGCCTCGGAGCCGGAGAGAGCGCGACGCTGATTACGGCGCCGAATACCGAAGCCATGGCACCCCAACAACGGATGCAAATCCCTGGATTCTATTATGGTGGGCTACCCGCACACCCACCCCACCCAATACCCCCGGGGTGACTTACACGGGCAGACAAGAAACAACCCGGCTGACACAAGACTTCATAGACGAGGAGAAGGGAAAGTACTTCAAGATCGAAAAGACGCAGTCGGCGCCGCAGAACGCCGCGTGGTCCGCAGAGAGCGTCAAGCGGCGCAAGGTCAAACATCGCGAGGCCGAGGCCGTCGCGGCGCGCCAGGAAAGGCTTAAGCGGCACATTGTCCGGTCCGCCGTGCTCCGAGACCCGCTCCTCGGCGGATTCCTCGAGGCCGAGCTCGGCGTTGTGAAGAGAGAGAGGAAGATCCGGAGCGGTGGCGGCGGCGGCAGCAGCTTTGGGGTGAATGATGTCCCTGCCGCTGCGTGGGCAAGGGGGTTGACGGACAAGGGGGATGTGCCGTTCGTGCCCAGCTTCGCGACGGGGAGGTTTCCCAACATCCCGTGCTTTTGGGTCAGTGGGCACGACGACAAGACGGGGCTCGGGGTTGCGTATGCGAGTGAGTTGGCTCTCGTGAGGTCTTGGGTCGGTGTGCGTATGCTAAAGTTTTGCAGCTGTTGACGAAGAGACTGTGATCGGGTCGTATATACCCACGAACGAGAACGACGAGTATGTTGGTCTGGTGATCTACGATGTCGAGATGCTGACATTCGCAGGATATCTTTCAGTACAGATGCTTCCAGTCGTCCGGAGCATCGGCTGTCGCATCGCCATGAGATGGTTGGCTGCCCTCAGATCTCATCCATCAACTACCACCCTAACTCACACCGTATGATCATAACATCACGGGAACCGAGCAATAATACGAACCTTTACCTCTTTTCGCCGCCACGGTCTGCCCCAAACGACCACCGGCCGCAGTGGTTGCTTGACAGGGGTAACTCGCCCCCTATGTGCCGTTCACAGATCCCATTCACTGACGCACCTACAGCTAACAACCTCCGTCACATCTCCTACCGCAGCGGCCGCCACGAGGGTGTCGTAAACTCAACAACCATAGGACCGCCTTCCTCGTCCAACCTGGTCTGCGTCATCGGCACCAGCTTCGGTCTGCTCAGGCTCATGGGCGACGAGCGTGTCAGATGGCTCGGCCCGCCCCGGCCCCGCCCCGGCCCTCCGGAGGGCGACTTCTTCACCTCATCCTTCCTCCCGGACAACCCCAACGTCCTGTTCGCAGGCGGTCGCAACCCCACCATAAAGCTGATGGACATGCGCACGATGTGGGACGCATGGGAGCTCCTCCCCATCGGGCCCGTCGCGCACCTGGAGGCCGTGAACCCGCACCAGTTCGTCGCGGCGGGGCCGCGGTCGCTGATGGCCGTGTTCGACATACGCTACCGCCGCTTGCTCCCGAACGGCGTGCGGCCGGTGGTCGAGTTCGAGGGGTACAAGAACGACGCGCACATGCACATCGGCTGGGCCGTCGACGCGGACGCCGGGGTCGTGGCGGCGGCGCACGATGACGGGGCCGTGGGGATGTATTCTCTGCTGTCGGGGCGGAGGCTGCGGTGTCCTGCTGTGGACGGGATTAAGGGACGGACGCCGATTAAGAGTTTGAGGTTTACGGCTATGCCGGGGAAGCGGCACAAGAGCTTGTTTGTTGGGTTGGGACCGAATTTGAAGATGATTAGTGTTGGGTCCTTGGGGGCGGATGATGAGTGTTGATGGGTTTTGGAGTGTTGTAGGATAACTCGAAACCGGACAGATGATGATGAATGAAACAGATTCCGGAGCCAGTTATTAAAAGATGAGTGCAGGCTTGAGCTAAAGACCTTGGGTGGCATGCTGGTGGTGTTTTTGATGCGGAGGTGAGACGTGATGCAATTACGGCGAAGACTATGTATGTCGGAATCTACTCATGATGGTCTTTGCAGCAAATCCTATGTCTGAGACTTCATCCATTCTTCTCGGTCAGCAAGGCCACGCAATCTGACCTCTTCAAGAGGCCAAAGTCGTAAATCCAATCTCTGAAGAATTTCAACCCCTTGCCTTAGGTATCGTTGGATACCTGGGCGAATAGCCGAGCGAGGATGATCAAAACCAGCGACGAAGATCCGCTACTGATGTAGAGGTCAACATCAGGCTCATCTGCCCTTGAACTTAGCAGAGTTGTCGTCTTTCACATAGCGAACCACGGCAGCCTGGCACACCGATTGTTTTGGTCGACGGTCTAGAACCTTGAGCATGGCACTGCTTAAGTACCCCCCACATCGGTTGGCGAGTGCGTCTTTCGGACGAGCATGTTCGGGAGTCTTGGTGGCGAGTATAGATATTTAAGTGACATCGGGATACGATGAAGATGAGCAAGGAAACTCAAGTCTGCGCTGTTGGGTACGCAGATTGCCACGAAAGACATGTCATGAGGACAGGCTATATCGCCATCCATCCCTCGTCATCTAAGGGGCTATATTATGCCCATGCGACCACGCCTTTGACTGTATGATTTGGTATCTCTACGCGAATACTTGGACAAGGATGAATAGCGTCGACAGAGTTTGGTATCATGTTGTCTTTGGATCATTCGGGTTACATTGCTGCCTTCTCGCTTGATGGGAGATGCCTTCCTACTCTATGTTGAAAGCCGCAACTAAGAGGAAGTCTTGATTTTGCTGAGAAAACTCGACACTGGACATGAATTTAGCTTATAAAGCCACCAAGAGTGATCTAGTAATGGTCTACAAAATGAGACCGCGGCGAAGGAATGCTCAGCAATGATGATTCGGCTCTTCGAGTACCTTCCATATTAAGTCAAAATTTACGGCCCTGTGCTCTTTGTGCTCGCTGCTTTCCAATAATTTTAGACGATTAGTTACTCCGAGATCGTCTCTAGCTGTTGTTGATTATACACAATACTCCGAGGACCAAGATGGCAAGCAACAACCGCTGTAGCCTCGTTCCTTTTCCTGCTGTTGTGGCTGTCTAGGGAGTGATGAATGGATATACCGGTCCACTTGGGAAACCAAGCATGCCGCTCTTGATATGTAATGAAGAAATCAGCAGAGAGGATTCTGAGAAGCCCAGACTTGGAGGTTACGATGAGCTTTTAAAAGTCTATCCCGATCGTCCTCGCGCGGCTTCCGTGAGCTTCGTCAGACTCACTGCCGGTAGTTCGAAAAGCGATTACATCCGGATTTAACTTTATAAATAGGTCGTCAAATCCTGAAGCTTCATGCTCGAGAGCATGCAACAATGAGCCGCAAAAGTGACACGCTACCAGGGCTGTCGACTTTGGGCATGGGCCTTGATTGACGACCAAAAGCAGTATCGTGATGATTAGTTGACGTCATTCGTCAACTCACCACATTTCTACAGACCAAACTCCGTATCTCGCCGTCTCTGCCGAGTAATTAATGCCCGAATATAACCGCAGCGAAGTAGTCTGATGATTCTGAAGCTGTATTTGGCTATAGTGGGTAGACTGTACGTGGTTGTGCTGGTGAGTCGGATTTAGAGAAGAGTCAAGGAGTCCCCAGAATCCATCTATTTAACAAAAGGATGAAAATGCATCGTGTCAGTTTCTTATATAGAGGGAACTAGGTTGAGATGTCTTCTACATCTGCATCCAATTCCGTATACTCCGCTCGAACAAACTGGCCCATTATCGCGAGCTATCGATCCCGCAAGAAGACTCGTCAGCTGGTCTCTATGTGTCCTTCACGGATTGAGAGCAGATGGTTCAGATATACAGTCTGTCATTGCTGTGCTAAAGCTCCACTTCTGCGATCTGGAGTCTAGAGTGAACTAACTACTGGCTGAGTGACTACATCTTGCTAGAATTTGTCTTCAGAGCTCAAGAGAACAGATTCATAGATGTCGTTCACCTACTTCATTCAACAGTGATTGCATTCTGCCGCGTTTCATAAATTCCAGCAGCAAAAATGCCCTATTCGCAGCCACAAGAGTTTATTTCGTTATACAGGCCAGTGATACCGCTGCCGTTTGTGGAGTATTCTATTGGCGCATCCGAGGACAAGAGAGCCCATTGAGGCCAAGCCCGCCTTTCAGGTTCAGCGTCACAACATGAGGCGCCCCACTCACATTGAAATCATGATTCTGCTTGTGAGTCTAGCGTAAATGTATTGACCAGGAGCTCACTTGCGGTCTGCCACAACCCGCTTTTCTTGAAGGTCTGTTTTTATTATGATCCCACAAGCCCGATTCGTTCTTGACGAGGTCAATTTTGTATCTGTGGACTACCAAGCTGGAAGGTTCTTGACGGTTCTGTCTGTGTCATTTGAAACAGCCCATCTGCTACTCAGAAGGACGAACCAGACGGTACTAAGATAGGAGGATGATTTCAATACTACGGTAAACGGTTCTTATGGATTGTAGATGCAGACACATATTATTCGTCCATATTTGAGATATTTATTCAGATATAAAAACTGACTCCAGCAAGGAAAATTACGATCCTGCGTTCCCGGAACTGTCTACGTATTTGAACGGTATATATGCCTGCCTTTTATATCGAAACGGGGCAGAGCAACCTTTCCTGTAGTCATCTGACTTCTAGATCGGCTATTATAGCCTCTCCTTACTGAAGAAAGCCGTGCTTGGTTTCTTCTTGATTCGCGTGTGTTGTCTCCGTAGCTTGGCATAAGGACTTGAAAACCTGCATTTATTGAAACCTTGCCCAATAAGTCTAGACGCAGCTATTAATGCGTCACATTCTTAATCCATATCGACGGCACAATGTGTTCGTCTCTCAGTAGAGTTTGAAATTCAACACTACGTGAGCAAATGCTCATCATCATCCTGACGTACCAACAGAGTCTGAGCAAGAACCTCCAGTTGCAGACTTACGAGATGCATTGCGTTTCAACCAACGCAATACATGAAAGACGACTGAGATGGCAGAGAAATCCATCAAGTATCTGTGCGGAGTTTACACATAGAAAACAGCACACGCCCACCCATTCCATGCTGAACTCACATGGAATGAGTCTCTTCCGTCAGTTATGACAGCGATAGCGGCTTCACCGGTATTGCGTTTGTTGTTACTTTGTGTACGCAGAAGATGAAAGAGTCTTTATAGTATTTCTAGGACTGTAAACTCACCCTTCCTTGTGATGCAAGTTGCCCATCAGCGGTCGATTTGGCCCCTGACTTGCAGATACGACTCGAATACTGCGCAAAACCATTGATCCCAGTTGCCTTTTTGTCTATCAAATGACTCTATCTCAAATAACGTCGACTCTATATCCTCACAACAGCAGCCTCCCGAACCAACCTATCCCCAAGCCCACCCACAACAGCCGCATTAACAAGCACCGTCTCCCCCCTTCCCCGCCTACCGCCCCTCCACCAAACGCCAATACACGCCCTCACCATCCTCGCAAACGCCATGAATCCCCTTCCCTCCTTCGACACGTCCAAAACAACATCCTCCCACGCCACCTGAACCTCGTCAAACCCAACGGCCTCAACCCCATGCCCGCAATGAACGTGCCCAAAGACATGCAACCTGGGCCTCACCCTCCACAACTCCCTCAACAGCATCTCGCACCCCCAGTTCCCCCGCGGATCGTCCATGTGCCCCTTCGGCGGCGCATGTGTAACCAACACATCCGTCCCCACGGGAACCCTCCCCGCCCATGGATCCAGCGGCCCGGATCGCGGATACTGGAACGCCCAGTTCCCGTGCTGCGGCGTGTACGGGCTGCCGTACACTTTGATGCTTCTCGTCTTGCCCCCGGCGCCGCCTACCGGCACTTTGAGCGTGGCCGACGCGCAGTCGAGGTACACCACATCCCCCCACTCTACTTCCTCCTCCTGCTCACCCCCTTCTCCCGAGGGAAACCTCTCGTCAAGACACAGGTCATGGTTCCCCGCCACCACGACCTTGAACCGATGCTCCTGGGCCTTGATCCAGTCCACCGTCTCCTTTAGCTCGGCCCGCGTGCCCGAGACGGTGAGGTCGCCCGCGTGGACGAGGATGTCGCCCGGCGGCAGGCGCGGCCGCGTGTTGTGCGTGTCGGAGATGCAGACCACCGTCACCGCGTCGTCTTCGCGCGGCACGATCGGGAAGGAGACGGGGAAGAAGGTGGAGAGGTAGCGTGCGATGGTGGTGATTGGGGAGGCGAGGAGGCGGTCCCAGGATGTTTCGGGGGGACGGTTGAGGATTGCGTCGAGGCCCGATGTGGGGTTTCTGAAAACGCGCATGGTGTGTGTATGTGTGTGTTTCTATGGTCGAGTACTGATGCACCTCTTGTAAGATTATATAGTAGATTGGATTTCTGTATTTGAAGTGGTTTTTCTACTTCATGGGTATTCAATGTCAGATATGTGCTGCCTGGCCTCAAGACAGACTGGCCGACTAATAAGGCCAACTAAATCCTTTTCCGACCACGACACACAACCCATTGCAAGATGTGGCTGTGTTATGAAAGGACTCAAGAACGGTCACTTTTTTGACAAAGTTCTGACTTTGAGCAAGTCGATCTGCTGGTGCTGAGCTTTGTGCTCTCACTTTCAAAACCGCGTGATGGGTGGAGGGATGGGACTCATGACATGATTGTGACAAATCACCCGATGTTGCGGGAACACAAGATTTCGTTTTCTTAGAAGACGTCGTCGGCATTGCTTTGACTAGTTGACGCAGACGAAGTTGAAATGGAAAAACAACAACAAGCAGTTTCTTTGGATCTGACAAAGATGAGTAGGGTTCTTTTGTGAGGTACTGGCAAAGAGGCTGGGTGGGTAGCACTGCCACCTAGGATCAGCATCTTCTTGCTACCCTTGTCAAATCTAAGCGCCGACCCGGAAGAAGGAAGTATAAAATCAACAAACCATGTGATAACAACAGGAAAAACTGACGATTTTATGGTGTGAATTGACGCAAAAGGCAAAAAAAATCAGGTCCATCCAGGATTCGAACCTGGGCCTACGGAAGAATCTGGGTATGAATCAGAATCCGACGTCCTAACCAACTAGACTAATAGACCATTGGAACTAACGGAACTACCCCGTTTGTCGCAGATCCGGGTGCCGCATCGGAGCCTATGTTCTCAACACTCGCACCGCCAAAGTTCATGCCCAAGCCTTCAGCGATATCAGCAAATCGATAATATCCGTTCGTTCAAGAGGAGGCTGAGTTGAACGGTCGACATTTATCGTGCCGCCATGATGGCAACACCACAGCATGTCCCCTACCGACCGTCATTCACCTTTTTTGAGTAGCCATGTAAGAGGGCGCCCACCGTCTTATGAAATGCGACAGCTGAAGCACCCATGATCAAGAGTTGTATGCCGTTGGGTGTCATCCCGAGTAACGAAAGATTCTACAAAGTTGTAAGACTCCCCAAACGCCAAACCATGCTATGCGCCTTGGAATCAAAGACAAGAAAACCAATGACGGCCAGAACATAATGTCTGACCCTCAATTCAACAACCCCCAAAAACCCGCCAGACCTTTTTCACAAGGGCCCCCAAGCTCATTTCAAGATAGCAATCAACAGAACCAAAATGATGATGAGCACAATGATGGCAATCATCTGCTTGCTCTCCCCCGCGTCCCTCGCGACCTTGCCTAGCTGCCGCCTCGCGCGGTCCAGCCGTCCCTGGTGCCGGTCCACGACGCCGTCGACCTCATCCAGCATCGCGACGTGCGAATCCAGCTCGTCGCCGATCTGCATGCTCAGCTCCCGCTGGCGCCCGATAGACTCGCCCAGCCGGTCGAGGTGATCGTCCTGGTCGCGCATGATTTGCGAGTGGTACTCGTGGATCTGCTGGTTGTCCATGCCTTCGGCCTGGTCGCGGTACCCCGCCGAGTCCGTCGGGTCGTCGCGGTAGCGGCCCTCGCCGAAGAGGGCGGCCGCATTGGGGTCCTCCGCGGCGGCGGGCGAGTCGGTGAAGCGTACCGTTTTGTTCGCGGAGCCGCCGGCGGGGAGGCCGCGGAGAGAGCCCTTGAGCGGTTTCGTGGACTGCGCGGCGGCGAAGTCGGGAGAGAGAGACGGGTCGTTCGGGGACGTGGTAGTGGACGAGGTGGACGGGTTCGAGAAGCCGTGGAACTGAGATGTGAGGTCCGAGAACTGCTTTTGCAGGGCGGGGAGGGAGTCGGTGATGTTCTGAGCGGCGCTGCATTGGATCACATCTTTGGTCAGCGCATATTTCTTTTTTGCTGATGGTGATGTCGGTGGAGAAGGTCCGGAACATGACGTCGCTTGACGTTTTGGAGATATGGGGGCCTCTGTGTCGGAGAAGACGGGAAGGGTTACCTCTCATCGCCTGCGCCTTGGAGGCGCTGGACCTCTGAATCTAGAAACTCCAGGCCATCGCGGAACTGGTCCAGCGAGCGTGAAATATGACCGTCCTGCGTGTCGGCGTCGAGGTTGAGCGACTGGGCGCGCTGGCGCTCGAGGAGGGAGAGCTTGATGTGGTCAGCGAGGAGGTAGAGCTGGTTCAGGCTGGACATGGTTGCCGCTGTGTGCCTGTGCCCTCGGTATATAGTCTAACGGGAAAGGAAGGAAACAAAGAAAGCGGCTTCGATGCCAATTGTACGACTCCAACACTCGACGATGCGGTCTTGCTTTCAATCTGGACTGCGAAACACGACTCGGACGTGGGTAGAGCGGATGTGTTGAAGATTTGGGGTTCTGGAGGTGTTCATGCAGGCGACGCCTGAACGGGGACGGGGGTTGAGACACCAAGCGCTGAGAGGCCATGTGGAGGACAGTCCGCCCGGTGCCCAGCAGGTCGGATTACGTTTGCGGTGCAGGCAGCGGCTTTGCGGTTCCTGCCATTTACAGGGATGCAGTCGCCCGCCTGCGGATTTAGGGTGTCTGGGGCGCCCCGGGGTAGCGCTTCTGGTGAGTTGCGGTCGTCGGGCTTAGCTGGAGGTATGAAATGGGGCAGCCTGGAGTTTCCATTACTTCCGCTCTGGACACAGTCTAGACTCACATATGCTTACAGATGCGGGTATCACTGCTTCAACTTCTTTCGTCTTTTCGTCTGCTCACCTCTGCCTTGTCACTGATTTGCGTACGTGTCGCGCTGATACGTAGCGATGAGAAATTAGTAAGTTTTCCTCTTCGTCTTCCACGCCTGCTCCAGCAATGGCGCCGCAATGATTGTTACTTTGCATCTCCGCCTTGACGTTACCTTTGGACTTCAGCAAGCGGACGTCGAATTGCTCTGTTTCGTCTCGGGATAAACACAGAAAGGCCACCTGTCCATCACAAGGCAACTCTGTTAGGAGGCATATTGTCTCATTCTATCAATGCGTCTACTCTCAACTCCTTCACTCCTTCACAAGCATTAACGAATGACGGCCCCCTCCTTGAAAATACCGTCCAGTCCTTCGAGTATATCGCTGCCACTCAACACCCCAACACCACCCATCGGGGCGTTCTTTCTGTCTTGCCAAACATCGTGGAACTTGACGTTCTCATCACTTGTAGCCATGACGATGCTCCCTTCCTTCACGCTCCGACTTCCCTTTTTTGCATCAGCTGGTGCTCCAGGGTACGGAATGGCATACAGGACACGAGCGCCATTGTCCAACGCAACAGCGCCAATCTGTTCGCACGATGGCCAACTGAATACAGCGATTCGATAAGGGTGATCCGGTGTTGCGTACCCAAACGTAGCCACGATCTCGGGTCGTGTCGTGGACCAGATCAACGATGTCACCTGTGCCGATACGGCAATGGTAGCCAAGGCGGTGCCTGTTCCCGTGTGCCAAAAGTGAATGCACTTGTCGCTCGATCCGCCCCCCGTAGCGATGAGAGTCTCTTGCCAGGGGCAAAAGGCGATTGCCTTGACTGCAGCGCCATGCCTCCAGCAATGCTTCTCTGATCCGCGAATAAAGGTGATCTGTTCATCTGCCTGTCCTTGAACAAGGTGGCCGCCGTTGCCTCGGACGTCTGGCTCCGCCATGGCTTCGCTCGCAGATGTGCCGTAAAGAAACGACTCCAAGCTCTTGGGTAACCAAGAAAACCGGCTTTCGGAGCTGTTGCCGGCGATTTCTGGTGACCTCGAGCGGACTTCTGATCTTCGACCTCGTCGGACGGTCTCGTTGGATGATGTGCTGCTGCTGCGCTTGCGTGTTTTCAGCATCTTCTCAATCTCGAAGTAGCATGCCATGTTATCATTGGATCCGGAGACAAATTCACGGCCACTCGGTGCCCAAACAAGACCGCATATCTGCTGAGTATGAACTGCAATAGTCGCCACCAGTGTTGCCGTGCCACCCCAAGAGTCTCGGCCCACTTCCCACGTATGTGGCCACTCGACAACGTAGTAACAGATCTGGCCTTGTTCGTTGCCGACGAGCAGGTCTTCCGTGGGCACAAGGCCACCAGAGCCGTTTGGGTTCTTGGACGGTCTCATTGTTACTGTTGGCCGCTAGCTGACACAGCTGACTGAGGTTTGTTGCCTGAGCGACATTCGCGGTAGACTCTCGAATAGGGATATCAGACTTATTTGACCGCCAGCTCTCCCGATAGCGAGGATGGCTTTGCTCCCTCCCACGGAGGAAAAGGACAACGAAGTGACCCAGCCTTTGTGATGGAAAAAGTCGATGGGAACTGCGCCAAATTGCTCTGTCCATCCGTATAAGGCGCTGCCTAACCCGACAGCCAGAGAACCGCAAGTTGGTGAATACGCCAGCACGGAGCAGTAGTAGTCATCTCGGAGCCCAGGTGCGTCAAGTACTTTGTAAGACGTGGTGGGTAGATTGTGCTGCACTGGCCGTGTAACTGCAGGCGGTAATAAAACGTCAGCAAGGCAAAATGCACGCGTGGGCAGGAAAACACTTGCCGGTATTCTTCTCTGGGCTGACCCATTTTGTTCCGGTCCAGTGCGTTCTTGATTCTAGCTGTGCTTGCTGGTTCTTTTGTGTCAATGTTCGACTCAGCGAGGGGACCGGATGCTCAAAATCGAGCAGTCTCTCAACCTGGTTGATTTGCAGAGCATCGGCGACGATCCCTTGGTTTCGCTCATAATCCTCTCTTCGTTTGACACGAGAAGTGGCAAAATTGGTAGTGAACAACCGCGCATTCGTGCCACTCTCAAGATAGTGACCACGGCCATCATCTACGGCGGTTCCAGGAGGAGGGGCCGGACCGCCAACGGTCCAGACTGTGCCGTGGCCATCCGGCCTCTCGTTTTGGCTCTGTGGAATGACAGACAGAGCCGTGGGAACTATTCGTTGTTAGTATCTTGAAGAGTCGGCCGTTTTTGCAGCTTACTTGGGTAGATCGAGTTTGATATGGATCGAAAGTTGGATGCGAGAGCAACAACACGTTGTTGTGGCCTCTGGAAGGGATCCGACGTGGCACTTTGATGCCTCAACAATCTCTCTGTTGGCGAAAAAGAGTCGAGATCTTTGGTTACCCGGATCTTTTCGGAGGACGGCGTGGCAGGGTCTCGGCGAGGAACGAAACGGTCCGGACTGTGCAGAGAGCCAACGCTGCGAGGCGATGAGCTGTTACAAACCCGTGGCCTTTTGGAGGGCGTTACTGAAGGCGAGCTCGGGTGATTGGGAGACACAGAGCCCAACTTCGGTCGTCGTATAGTTGACGGTGACACGTGCGTGCTCTTGTCATCTTCCGACCCTCTGTCTCCAGCTGCTGAGCCGTCTACAGACAGGTGATAGTTGGTGCGATCCAGAAGGCGTCCACTCCTGTGCGGTGTCTCATTCTCAATATTCCAACCATAGTCTTCGGGGGAGTCGTCAGAAAGGTACCCGGAGTCCCGAGAGCTGTTTGGTAGTCTTGACTTGCCCCGAACTTTGGGGCATCGACTCATTGTTCAACTCTGAGTGGATACTGGCCGCAATGTTGGTGACTGGGAGAAGGAAGATGCAAGGGAAGTACTAAAAAATTTATCAGAAAAAAAGAAATTCGTAGTTGAAGAATATGGGGATCGATGCTGCTAGGTGACAGTCGTCAAGGACCACAAGACGAAGCCGTCATACGCACGCCGACGAATATTTGATGGATGAACGATGCCGAGTCGTCGACGGTAACTAGGGGAGAGAAGGGTTTTAGGAGCGGAGATGGAGGAGAGAAGGGGAAAATTCTGCATTTTTGGGAATTTCCATCACTAGATAGATGGTCCCTTGGCTCATCCTGCCTAGAAGGTGCCGTCTTCATACGTGAGGCAACTGAGGAATGAAAGGCAAGAGGCTTTGTGACGCTGGTCAGGGAGTTGCCGCCTCCCAATCTCCAGCGTGTGTCACATGAAACCCATTTTGATCTGAAGTGTTACTAGAAGTGCAGATAACTACAGGAGTCGCTGCTGGCAGGAGAATCATGAGAGGAGCTTCCACTTTGTCACCACCTGCTGTTGGGAGGGAGGTGACGTTGGAAATGCATAAGGTACGCGGGTCGGTGCCTTCTTCACCGGGAGCTCGGGCCAAAGTGGCTAAATGACATGCCTAAACGAGACAACTCTGGGGACCTGTCCACCTGTCTCATCCGCCAAACGCCGCCTGGGTGGTGGGGAATCCCTGTCGGCTCATCCAACGCCCGCATCAGCTTCAACCGCCCAGAGCTCCCTCACCGGGACATCTTTCCGGGCTCTTACACCTCCCCGTCCGCCCTTGCCGTCTCCATTCCCAAGTCTATTCCGCTCTCCTGGAGCATCCAAGAGTTCCCCATGGACACCGTAGGTTTCACCACCTTGCAACGCTTGGCCCCATGCCAGCCAGCTGGCCTTTCCACCATTTCCACCGCCTCCGTATCTCCCAGACCATCGTACTGATACCTCATCATCGCAGCACGGCGTAGCCCGCACAGCCCGGAAGCCACGCACCGAAGCACAGCTCCAGGCCGACCTCGCCAAGATCGCGAACCTACGTTCCCTCGAAGACAGCCTCCTCCGTGCCGGCCCCGATCCCTCCGACCCCGAAACCTTCTTCCTCACCACCAAGCTCCTCCGCCTCAACCCGGAGCATTACACGGCATGGAACGTCCGCAGGCGCTGCCTAACCTGTGGATCATTATCAAGACCCTCGCCTGGGCCATCGCCGTCGGCGCCGCCCGCGAGTTCATCAGCAGCATGCACTCAGTCTCCGTCCTCCGCCGACTCGTTGCCCTCTTCCTCGACCACGATCCAGCCCGCCCCCGCGTCCCAAGCGGCCCCAGAGAATGGGAAGAGTGGTACAACAGCTGACCCGACACCCGATGCGCCGCCTCAACCCAAAAAGGGTGCTTCGAGCGAGGACATTATCAACACACTCAAAAACGAGCTGGCGTTCACGATACCCCTCCTACTCGAGTTCCCCAAGAGTTACTGGATCTGGAAGTACCGTTCGTGGCTACTGCAAAAAGCAATCGAACTCCTGCCAAAACCGATAGCTCGTCGCATATGGGAGGAGGAGCTAGGTTTGGTGTCCAAGATGCTGATCAAGGACCGCCGCAACTTCCACGCCTGGGGCTACCGGCGGACGGTGGTTGCCACCTTGGAAAGCGAGGTCTTGGACGGGAAGAGCATGGTCGAGTCTGAATTCGCGTACACCACCAAGATGATCAACGGCGACCTTTCCAACTTTTCAGCATGGCACAACCGTACAAACTTGATACCCCGCCTGTTGGATGAGCGCAGCGCCGATGATGAGGCTAGACAGAAGTTCCTTGAAGACGGTGCGAAACCTAGAACGGATCGAAACCTGTTTCAATGCTAACTCGAGCAGAACTGAATCTCGTACGCGAAGCGCTGAATGTCGGCCCCGAGGACCAGTCCTTGTGGTACTACCACCATTTCCTCATCTTGAACTTGACGGAGTCAGACCGCCGCCCCAAGATCGCCCGGAACCTTTCGCAGGAAGCAAGGGCGACTTACGTGAAGCGCGAGATCGAAGACATCAAGGAGCTAGCGGAGGACTACGACGATGTTGTAGGCATCTACAAAGCGCTGTTGGATTACACCAGGACGTTACCGCAGATTGAGGGACGACCTTTGAGTGATGATGAGACTGATGACCTCAAGAACTGGATGGCTAAGGTGAGGAAACTAGACCCCATGCGCTCAGGGCGGTGGAGCGATCTTGAGAAAGAGTGCGGCTTGGTGTAAATCGACAACCAAACGACTGATCAAGTACCATTATGAATTACAACGAACTAGATGTATAAGTACACATGTCATATGTCGATAAATATCATCGTACATCATCCCATGATTTCATTTTCCCTTACGCAGTGCACTTGCCCTTGATCAGGCTTGCATTCTCTCCAACCAGTCCATCGAAATACGCCAGCAGCGTCTCGACAGGAATCATGTCCATCAAACCCAGCGACGGGTTCGATGACTTGAGGACCTGCCCGCTCCAGAGGACTCTAACGTACCAACCGCTCTCTCCGGCTTTCGCATCCGATCCAGCCGCTCTCTGGACAACAGCCGCGCCGTCGGAAGAGCTCTTGGCTTTCTTCTTGTACAGCTCGAACACGACCTCGGAGCCCATGCCCGGCCAGACCATCTTGTCAACCTGCAGGATCGACAACAGCCTCGAGACGGAGCCGTCGTGCGCGACGTTGTGGAAGTAAATGGTCTCGCTCTGCCCGCTGACCGCAGCGCGCAGATGCGTCGCCAGCTCGGCCACCCACACGCCCCAGTTCGCGACGCTGGCCGCCAGGGCATCGGGGCCCGCGTCGCGGTACATCTGCGAGTACTCCCAGTGGCCGAGGCGGTACACCGCGTCCGCAATCTCCTGCGTGACGCACGTCGTGCTGTTCGCGCCGCCGACGAGCTTGCACGGCAGCGGCTTGTCGTGGCACTGCCGGGCGGAGAGGTTGTCGTAGTAGTGGTCGAGGCTGGCGTGGAAGCCGGCGTCGTCGGCGGGGACGCCCGAGATGTCGTCGAGGGTGGCGTAGAGGGGCGCCGCGGCGTCGAGGTGCTGCTGCCAGGGGGCGTTGGCGGACGACTTTATGCGGGAGAAGAGGGCGGCGCCGGCCGGGCAGGAGTACTGCGGCTCGAGGGAGTCGACGCCGGCGGCCTGGATGGAGAGGCCGGTGGAGGCGGCGGTGCCCCACATGCCGTTGACGACCATGCCGGCGACCTGGCTGGTGATCTGGTTGTTGGTGACGCGGTACTTGACCTTGGCGAGCCAGTCGGCGGAGCCGGTGGCGTCCTTTGGCGGGAGGAAGCCGAGCAGGTCGTGGTAGACGCCGAAGAGGTCTGCGCCGTGGACCCAGGAGTCGTCGAGCCCCTGGGCGGTGATCTGCGGGAACTGGCAGGTCCCGATCCAGCCGGCGGGGACAAAGGGGTTGACGGGGGAGATGTAGACCTTCCAGTAGGTCTTTGCGGGCTTGTTGGCGGAGGCGAAGGGCTCGCCGTAGTAGAAGAGGCCTTGCTCGTCGCAGTTCCACTGGTAGGATTCCACGGGGAAGGCGTTGGAGGCGTAGGGGGTGCGTTTGTGGTGGCGGTGGATCTGTGGGAAGTGTGAGTATTCTTCGCTTCTGTGAGATTATTTGTAAGGCAGTGTGAGAGAGACAGAAACACACCAGTTCGACGTATTTGAGCTCATACTCATCGCTCGCCTTGACGTACTCCGTCTTGCGCACATGGGGCATGTTGCACCAGTTGTACTGCCCGTACTTGTCGTCCGGCGTGGCGGAGGTGTCGTAGATGAAGCCCCAGACGCCCTTGCCGCTGATAACGGAGGTGAGGTTGTTGACCTCGGAGCTTGCGGGGGCGTGCCATGTGATGTCGACGCCGCCGGCGCCCGCGGAGCTGTTGCCGCTGGCGGTAGTGCCGGACCCGCTGAGGGCGCCGGAGCCGGTGCCGAAGACGGCGAGCGCGGCCAAGAGGGAGGAGCCTGCCTTGGGCGCCATGACTTGGGAAAAGGTGTACTCGGCGAAGATGATGAAGCTGGCGACGAGGACGAGGGACTTGATCCAGGCGGCGGGGGAGGCTAGTGGCCTGCGTGGGAAGCAAGGTGAGGAAGCCATGCCATTATTTATATGTATATATGGGTTTAATTTTTTTCGTCAAGGTCATTTACGATAACAACCATTTGGGATTGGGGAACCTTGAGTGGGCTTGGGTGTATCCCACGTGGGTTCCTCCGGGTGAGGGTGGTGGTGAACCGAGAGATAATGCAGCCAGGCGCTATCGTGCAGGAACCAGGGATTCACTGGCGTATTTATCCTGCGGGGGCGGTATTGTCTTGTAGGATTGTAATTCCCGCTGGTGGAGTGGACGTATTGTCGACTGTTGGAACCTCGCCTGGAGGTTTGGTGCAGTTCTGACGGTGATGCATGCAACTAACCTCCGATGAGCGGGAGGCGAGAAAGATGTTGAAGCTTGTGTGGGGAGGTGCGTGCAGCACGTGCAGCAGGAGACGCGCCGAGTGGTCGCGGAGCTCAGGGGTCGGACAGGGGCGGGCGTGTCCACTGTGACCGTTTATTTCGGCGCCCAGACTGAACCTAATCTCGAATTGGGATGGGATTTCGCAGCGGTCATCACTTGGTGGTCAGATGTGTTCATTGTAGATTTGGAGATATCTCTCGGCTTTCATTTTTTTTTTTACACGCCGAGTTGGTCAAGCGCCGTGTCGGGCTCCACTCCGGTGATTTCGGTCACACAGACCCACATTCATCCGCATACTCCGGGTATTCCTCCTCATCCGTCTCCGGCTCGTCATCCGGCTTCACAACCGCAGGGACCACCCGCCGCAAATATTCCACCTTATCCTCCGGTAAGTCCACCACCACGCAGCCTCCCCTCCCACCCAATCCCACCAGCATCTTGACAACGTCGTCCCACGTCTCATGGGCGTCGACGAGAGGAAGCTCCGTGTGGCCCAGCAGTCCACCGCCCAGGTCCCAGCGGATCTTGACCTTGAAGTAGGCTTGAATGACGGCGTGCACGGGGCGCAGGTGCTCCACGACGAACGGGACGGTCGTGTCGGGGTTGCACATGAGCATGATGGCCGCCTCGCTGAGCAGGTATAGGAAGTGGTACATGCCGTAGCCGCCGGCGAGATCTGTGAGGCGCACTGGGATGGTGTTGTTGCTGTCTTTGAGGAAGGAGAAGCGGACGAGGACGCTGCGGTGCGGTGCGGCTGCGCGGCTTTCGGGGTTAGTGGTGCTGGGGGCTGAGGTTGCACCGCGGAAGATGTTCTCGCTATCGATGCTTTGGGATTCGTCCAAGGAACAGCCGGAGCATGACGAGGAACAAGACGATGAGCACGACGAGGAGTCATCTAGACGTTCTCTGCGAGAGGAAGATTTCCTGAAGACTTTGCGCCAGCTCATGTTGATTTCGAGCTTTGATGTGAAATTGGTTGTTGATTGTTGATCACTGTCAGTTGAAAGTGGGAATAGGAGTCTTGAAGTGATTCTTATAGCTGGAAGCCATGATGTCGAGCGGGAGTGATTCATCAAAAGTTCGTCACATTTCTCTCCTTGATCTAGTCACCAAGACTACCCAGCTCTACGATAAAGGGTTTCCTCGGCTGAGCTGTCTTTGAATAAGGCCAACACTATCAGTTTCTGAAAGAGCGGCATACCTGAAAAGTAATTGAAGGAGGTTGTCTTTTTGTCTATCATAAATCGATCCTACTAGTCAAAGTGACATTTCGAATCATATCCTATCAGCTGCTATTCTTCAGTAAAGTCTTATGTCTCACCAGCTGAGACTGTCATAATCTTTGAAGACTGCAAACTCTTTGTGGCCTGCAGTTCTGGTCTCAATCCTGAGAAAGATCACGTAGGTAGGTTGGAGAAGCAAGGTTCTTTTTGTACACTCTGCTATTTTCTTAACATGTACAAGAAGTGTAATTGTTTCAAGGCCCAATACTTGCGCCCGACCGTTCCCCCATCATTTCGACGTCTCATATCTCAATACTTCATGAAGGTCGTCATCGCATTACTGCGTCAATTGAGCGCAAATCCTCCTGACTCGCTTGCCCTTGAAAAACAGGAGGACGCCCAACAAACAAAACGCCGCACTGACGGCGGCGTAGATCCCAAACGTCCGGACCGGGCCGAGGTTCGTAATGTACTCCGTGGTATGCTTGCTGAGCCCGAAACCGACCAGTCCGCGGGTAACTGGCAGCGCCACCAAGATCGCGCCGGCGAAGCTCGGGTGGCTGTCAATCAGGTACGCCGTGCCCACAGTGTTGACTCCCATCAGCACGATGAGGTAGCCGTCGACGACGGACACGATGGCCATCCAGTGGTAGCTTTCGGGGTTCTTCAGGACGTAGCCGTACAGCACCGTCAGGATCAGGGCCGTCACCATGGGCAGGATCCAGGCGAGGAGTCGCTGCTCTGGCTCGTGGATGCCGTGGTTCCGTCGGGCGGACACGCGGATGACGTAGTCGCTCATCCAGCCGATCACCGGGACGCATAGCAGGGCGATGAAGATTTGGCCCAGCTGGATGAGGGAGACGGAGGTGTTGGCCCAGTTGTAGGGCGGCTTGACGAGCACCTCTGCGTAGGTCATCTGGATGGAAACGTCGATGCCCTGGAAGAGGCCGTTGTTGATGGCGACCCAGAGGACGTGGGGGAACAGGAACACCTGCCCGATCTGCTTGAGGCACAGCCAGCACCGAGACCAGGTCGGCTTGTGGACGAAGATTGTCAGGTTCGAAGCAAAGGTGCGCTTCTCGAACCGTTCGAGATCCAGACTCGGCCTGTCGTCCGCCGTGGTGTACTTCGGCCCCGGCGACCGGCTTCGGTCAAGGAGCCCGGCGCCATTACTGCTGCTCTGCGCGGGCAGCAGGTTGCTCGTATCTGTCGGCTGGGTCCCCATGAAAGACTCAATGGACCGGTCGTACGCCGTCTCGGGGACGAAGAAGTAGGTCAGGACCATGGCGACGCCCGAGAGGCCGGCGAAGAGCCAGTACCACGACCGCCAGCCCAGGGCGTCGGCCATGTACGACGACGCGATCACCAAACTGGAGTTGAGGAGGACCTCCGCGGACGCATAGACCTGGAAGACGCGCGCGCGCTGGTGGAGAAAGTAGATGTCCTGAGGCGTTTGAATTTAGCCGACGACCCAATATAGCTCTGGACACGGACGCTTCATGCCGTGTGTGCCATACCTGTAGGATGAGCAGAGCCAAGGCCTGGCACTGGGCTGCCGCGAAAGCTGCGACCATGCGCCCGCCGAGATGCCAGTAGTAGCTGCGGTTCGTCGCGCAGAGCACGGCGGCGAGGAAGAGCAGGACGTTCGATGCGAGAATCACCGGCCGTCTGCCCACCGCCACGGCGATGGGCATGGAGACGAGGTTGCCGAGCCCCAGGAAGAGGTTGGGGAATGTGAAGAGGTTCGAGATCTGGTCCGGGGTGATGCCCTCGCGGTCGTAATCCGGCATGATATACACAATCAGCGCGGAGAGGGCGGTGATTAGGCATACGCCGGATATTGCGTCTGTGAAGACCACATTGTGAGTCTAGGCCTCCGGAGATTGAATCTCAGTTTGATTTTGGGTGCCGGTTTAACTTACACAGCACGATGATCGCCACTATGAGTTTCTTGTGCCATCCTGGAAGATTGAGAGGATCTGCGCAACGTCAGTAAAAAAATGTCCGTTATTCGCACGAGAGTTTGCTTAGCTTGTCTCTGGGAGATTGCTCAATAAGTTATAGACGTACCTCTCGGATCCGCGCTCGGAGTTGGAATAAGAATCACACCATCTCCCACAGTCAGCGTCGCCGTCCCGTCAAAATATCTTGGCCGCATCTTCTCCTTCTCCTCGGTCGGTTCAATCGCAATGTCTTCGCCAGAAGGGCCGTTTGCGCACTTTTCAACGTCAATGTCACGGGAATGCTTCTGAGCCCCATCGACAACGACCTCAGGAAGGGACCCCAAGGGATCCGGAACTTTTTCGGATTCCATCTTTTCCAATGAGAGGTCACCCCCAGCCGAGCCTCGGCGCGGGTCCGAGATCTCCAGGACCCCTATAATTGAGGGGATAACTGATGGCTGAGGGGAAGTGGGCTGGCTTGGCCCAGACCGCGTGCTTTAGGAAATACTCCGAGATTGTCACGACGTCGTGCACAGGCGGCGTCTCGACAGGTGTTTGGCGGTGAACCAGCTGCAACGCATGAGCCAGCACCACGGCGACGACCATATGTCACGGCGGGGTTCTCGTGTCATATTTATTCTCTCATTACTCGAGCCGTATTAGGAATTGCCGTGGTCTCTTTGGCAGAGGAGGGGTTACTCTTCACAATCTGGCGGGAACTCTACTCTGGTTCGAGGGGAGTCTATAATGCCAAGCCAACATCGTGATACAGGCCAACCGCCGAGTCGGCACCTACGCCAAAAGTCTGTATTCTCGAGACAATGCGTTACGGACGGTAAAGGCGAATTGCCATACCATACCATAGTCCTGTATGAGGTAAAGTGCGGTGGTGCGCGGACGCGCGGGTAGGACGGCAGAATGCCATTGTGCTACCGGACGGCGGTTCCATGAAGGCCAGGACATGGCTGCTTTGTCGCCAATGTGTGGTAGCTATCGGTGTTTGCCTGTATTCGTAGTAACGCGATCACATCAGCAACCTACTGAAAGTCAAAAAAGTGGTCGCTCACCGACAACGCTGAATAGCGTCGCATCGACCACTTTTCAAGCTCGTAAAATAAAGTTTGAAGCGCAACGCTTGCGGGGCGGTCCTGATACGTTTCCTCCACGCTGGGGTCTCCCATGAAGCCGTGCAAGCCGAACGGGCGACGGCCTCGTTCCGAAGCTGTGCTCTTCCGGCTTCATCCTTTCACCCCTTTCTATCGTCTTCCCTCCGTTGACTCGCCATCACGAGAACGACAAACGGCCTGTCAAACAGATCAGAGACGGCCTCAGCGCGCTCTGCAAGCGAGGGAATAAGAAGGAAAAACCTCGGAAACGACGAGAGAGCTTCTATCCCGTCGGCATCAAGCTTCCCTCTTTGGTTTTGGCCGAACTCCAGTTTACATACCTTTGCTCCCCTCCATCGCCGATTGTCAACAAGAAGGCAGAAAAAAGACAAGTCAAAGATCAGCAAGCTTCTTGCGATTCGGACGGACAAGACGTCAAAACTTGGCCGAACCAGGGTTTCGGCAATGCTCACCAAGAACAAGGCGGCAGATGGGGATGATGGGATCCGGTTGTTGGATGAGAAGGACTTTAACACCGCCATCATCGAAACCTCAGAATGGCTTCCATCGGATGACAGGCGTTCCGACGAAGCTACCCGCTTTCTGGACCCTGAGAAGGCGGACGTTGACGCCGCCGGCGCCGATCGCCACCCCGCGCCAGAAGCTTCGCCGTCCGAATTAGACGGCTGCGAACCATTCGATCCCATCTTGTGGTCCGCTAGGAAGCGGTGGACTCACATCTTAGTGGTCGCCTTCATTACATGCGTCACGTAAGTCCACACCTCCACCAGACATGGCCGACATGCAGGCGGCGGGCGGCAGACCGCCCTCTAGACTTCGCGTCATCCTGCAGCGTTGGTGTCAAAAAAACGAACCCCCGCGCTAACCGCGTGTCTTGCTTTTTTTCTGCGGGTACAGTCCCTTAGCCTCTGCTGTGTACACGCCGGCGTTAGACCAGGTGATCCGCGACTTCGGTATCGAAAACGACCCCTCGCTGGCGCACCTGACGGTGTCGGCGTACGTGCTGGGGTTCTCGGCCGGGCCGCTGCTGATTGCGCCGCTGAGCGAGGTGTTTGGCAAGAGGCCGGTGTACCAGGTCAGCAATGTGCTTCTTCTCCTCTGTAATCTGGGCTGCATGGTCGCGCCGTCGGCGGAGTGGCTCGTCTTCTTCCGGTTCCTGGCGGGGTGTGCCGGGGCGAGCCCGATCACGCAGGGCTCCGGGACGGCGACGGACGTGATGCTGAAGCATGAGAGGGCGAGGGCATTGTCGGTGATGGCGTTCGGGAGTGTCTGCAGTCCTGCGGTCGGGTCTGCGCTCGGAGGCGGGATTGCGCAGGTTTGGGGCTGGAGAGGATGCTTTGGCTTCTTGGTTTTTATGGTGAGTTGCTCTTCTCATACATGATGAGGCGGACTGATGGGCGTCATCTCATGTTCCCCAACTTGATAGAGCCATGCTGACTGGATGAATCAGTGTTTGATGAGTACCATCCTCACGCAGGTGTTCATGCGCGAGACGTACTTGCCGGTGCTTCGGCGAAAGTACGCCGTTATGGGCATTGTTGGTAACGTTGACGGCGAGGTGAACGACAGCAAGACCGTTGCACCCAAGCCGTTGCGGTCGCTGCTCTATAAGGCGGCGATCCGGCCTTTGACCTTAGCCTTCGAGCCTAGTATCTTGCCAGCCATCATGGTTACATCGTTCTTCTACGGCCTCCAGGTTTGGCTGTACATCGATGTGCCGATGACTTACAAGACGGTATATGACTTCAACACCGCCGAGGCCGGTCTGGCATTTGCCGGCATGGGCGTCGGCATGTTCACCGGACTCCTCATCTTCGGCTTTCTGAGCGATGTCGTGGTTTCGAGACTTGCGCGCGGCGATGATAGGCTTCCAGAGCACCGTCTCCCGCTGCTGAGTGCCGCTGCTCTCCTGGTCGTGGCTGGCATGATTATATTTAACATGACTGCTCGGCCGGGCGTGTCCTACTTGGTGCCCTTGTTGGGCGACTACATCATCGGCAGCGGGCTGTTTGCCATCACTGTAAGATACCCTCCGTGATGTTGCCTCTCTTCTTTGGGATTGACGGCTGACTTCTGACCGCAGATGACATCGGCCGTATACATCATTGACCTTTCACCCCAGCATGCGGTGGCGACGAGCGCCTCGCTTGCTCTTCTCAGATACCCCTCTGGAGCATTGTTTCCGCTGGCGGAGGAAGCTTTGGAGACTTTGACCAGCAACAGCACCGCAAAGTGGTTCATCACAGCCGCTGCGGTTTCGACAGTGCCGCTTGTAATTTGGCTGCAATACAACTGCGAGAGATTCCGAGTTAGACTTCGGGAGTCCCTCTGAGGGATGACATGTTCTCTTTGTGTTTGTCTGTTTTTATCGGCATTTCTTTTGACTGATACCCACTCGAGTTTCCAGACTTCGTAAGAGCACTGTATTAGAAGGATTCAAGCATAAGAAAGATATCCACAGCATGGGTTTGCGTATAGATAGACAGGACTACTCGCGCTTGGAGGAGAAAGGAAAAAAAGCTTTGCGAAGAAACAGAAGCATGTTTGGATAGGGTGTAGGAATGAGTTGGACAGTACAGGCAGTAATAGCAAGATTCGTCGTTCTCCGACGATTATATAGAGAGAACTCGGAATACGACTTGATTTCCACGGGAAAGCATGATAAGGACGGCTTCGTTCAAGGAGCTTCCCACGATGACTGGCGACTTGGAGGGTCTGGCATTGAATATGCCCTTCAAGGATGAAACTTTATATCGGTGGTGCATCCACCGCTACACCTCTTTGGTAAATAAGGTCACGTCACTGTCTTAGGTAATACCCTGATAGCTTCATAGATTGCTGGGTCGAGATGGATTTCTGCTCCATCCGAGCGACCTGCAACCAATGGTAACGACACTAATCGCAAGGACGTGGCACCCGTGGAGCTGGATTGCGCTAGGCCCAAATGAAACCAATTACATCGTCACGCGGCTCTTTCAACAAGCTGGGAGACAGGACGACCAACGCTTTCCCCACGTGTTGCAGCCACCACGAAACCGCGGGATGCTATTCCAGTAGCTTAAACACCATCCAGCACGCCTAGGTACCCTGATCCGCGCGCATCGCGATACCCCATCCCGATAAGAAGTCGCACGCGACCGCATTCTGCCACCATACCGCCCCAGGCACCCCAAAGCAATCCCTCCTCTACCCATCAACCAGGCTCTGCGCCGCCAGGACTTCTCATTGACCTCGATAACCCATCATCAGGCCTTCGGGAACGGGGAGGGAGTTCCGCCAACAGCCATAGCACCGCCGTTGCGGACACCGAGAGCTTCGAGCTCGACGACTACAAGCCCATTGCCGAGCGCAAGACCGCCGACGATCGAGCCGCCCGGCGCGAACAGAAGAGACTTTGGAAGAAGCAGTGGCTCGAGCAGCAGGACGACATGAAGTTCTCTCACAGCATCCAGTTTAATGCTGTTCCGGACTGGAGCAGTCATTACATTGCCTACAGCAACCTCAAGAAGCTGTGAGATCCCAATGCCTTCCCCAACCGTACCCCGAGGTCTCAGATGACTAATGACTCGCTGTAGGATCTACCAGCTCGAGAAGACCGTCCACCAGACGAGCGCAGGCGACGCCGAATCGAGACCCCTCATCCGAAATGAAGAACCGGAAGATGTCTTCAGCCGCGCTCTCGGCGTAGAGCTGGAGAAGATTTGCTCCTTTTACGTAGCCAAGGAGGGCGAGCTTCTAGATGAGGTCAACCAGCTGCTCGGCGACGTCGGCAACTTTTCATCGGAAGATGAGGAGGAAAACGGCGGGCCTAGACGGTCGTTCGGCAGCGGACACCGACCGGGCATGTCGGGGACCAACGGCAGAAGATCCGAGTCGATCGACGGCAACATGGACGACAGCGATGACGATGAGGACGACGACGAGACCACCGGTCTGACAAAGAGCCGGTCCAGCCTTGGTGGAGGCAGACGCAAGACAGCTCCCAACTTCGGCCACTCCACGACTGAGCTGACGGCGTCGACCGAGCTGACACTGGGAAGATCATTACGACGTTACAGCACCACGCAGGACGAAATTCCGGACCAGTCCTTCCTCTACTCGTCGAGCATCATGCTCAAGAAGCGTATCATCAGCCTCTATGTCCAGCTCTGTGAGCTTAAGTCGTACGTACAGCTCAACAGAACGGGTTTCCGCAAGGTGTTGAAGAAATTCGACAAGATCGTGGACAGGGAGCTGCGCCCCAAGTACATGAGCACCCACATTGACTCGGCGTACCCCTTCAAGGTGGAGAGCATCAAGACGATCGAAGAGAACATTTCCAAGATGGAAAAGGCATACGCTGAGGTTGTCACCAATGGCGACGAGAACCTTGCCAAGAGAGATCTGCGGTCTCACCTCCGCGAACATGTCGTCTGGGAGCGAAACACTGTCTGGAGAGACATGATCGGTATGGAGCGCCGTGCTGAAGCTGCCAGCTTGGGCAGAACCCTGCTGGGTAGAGACGGTTTGTCCGGCGCTCGACGACTCCAAGGAGATGACGAGCTCGCCCCCGTCACAAAGGAGGTGGTTACTCCCGTGGGACGCTTCGTCGTCCCGACCTGGGTGGCCAGCACGCCCTTGCTTACCCTTCTGATTGCGTTTGTCATCTTCTTCCTGCTCCTCTTCATTCCCATCATGGAGAAGCCTGAGCAGCAAAACTGTTTGGCACTGATTGTGTTCGTCAGCATCTTGTGGGCTACGGAGGTGAGTCCAATGGTCACAGGATGGTGCGGAACAGAGCTAACACACTTCACAGGCCATTCCATTATTCGTGACTTCACTTATGATTCCCTTCCTCTGCGTCGTTTTGACTGTCGTTCGCTCAGAGGACAAGCCGCACAGGAGGCTGGATTCCAAGGCTGCCACCTCGTACATCTTCTCGGCCATGTGGACCCCCGTGATCATGCTTCTTCTGGGCGGTTTCACCTTGGCGGCGGCGTTGTCTAAGTGCAAGATTGACAAGCGCCTTGCCACGTTCGTTTTGAGCAAGGCGGGAACCACACCCCGAACCGTCCTCATTGCCAACATGCTGGTCGCTGCTTTCGCGAGTATGCTGATTAGCAACGTTGCTGCCCCTGTCCTTTGCTTCTCCATCATCGAGGTTAGTCCAAAGTGCCTGGTACAGACGTGAATCTTACTGACACTGATCCCAGCCAATGTTGCGCACATTGCCTTCTGAGTCCAACATGTCCAAGGCGGTCATCATGGGTATTGCGCTTGCCTCCAACATTGGTGGCATGCTGTCGCCCATCGCATCGCCGCAGAACGTGGTTGCTGTTGGAATCATGAAGCCGGCGCCTACCTGGATTCAGTGGTTCTTCATTGTCATTCCCGTTGGCGTTGTCTCGCTGCTCGTGATTTGGGTTCTGCTGCTCATCACATTCCAGCCAAGCAAGGGAACCACAATTGCCCCCATTCGCCCTGTGAAGGAGAAGTTCACCGGCATTCAGTACTTTGTCTCCATCGTCACGATTGTTACAATCGGTCTGTGGTGCGCCAGCCACCAGTTGGAAGGCGTCTTCGGAGACATGGGTGTCATTGCCATCATCCCCATCGTCCTGTTCTTTGGTATTGGCATTCTGACCAAGGAAGACTTCAACAACTTTCCGTGGACCATCATTATCCTGGCTGCCGGAGGCTTGGCTCTGGGCAAGGCGGTTAAGTCATCTGGCCTGTTGCACACCATCGCCGGCGTGGTGACCAAGGAGGTCGAGGGCATGAGCCTCTACGGAGTTCTTGTTGTGTTCTCGTCCCTGATTCTCATCATTGCCACCTTCATCAGCCACACGGTCGCGGCTCTTATCATCTTGCCTCTGGTGTTCGATGTCGGCAGCAACATGGACGAGCCTCACCCCAACCTGCTTGTCATGGGTGGGGTACTAATGTGCAGTGCCGCTATGGGACTGCCTACCAGTGGATTCCCCAACATGAGTAAGTCGTCTCGAAATTCTCGCCTTGGACTAGAGCTAACTCTTCCCAGCTGCCATCATGAAGGAAGACCCGACCGGCCAGAGATATCTCCAAGTGAAGCACTTCATCAGCAGAGGTGTTCCCAGCAGTATCCTCACACTGGCTGTCGTTGTGACCCTTGGATACGGACTGATGAGGGTCGCCGGGCTAGACTAAGGGTTATCCCGTACACATTTCTCACATACACATGCTCGTTCATACAAATGTCACGGTGCATCTAGCATCGTTTTGTTTTGCGTCCACTCGGACGGGGATCATGAATTCGGAGATATCGGTTCTCGGATGAGTTCAGCACATAGATACTAGCATAGATAGCACTGGGCTTGATTTGGTTATTTCCTTGCGACTGTCACGTATGCAGCGCATAGTTTCGAGGGAAAGTTAGAATGGCGTGTCGAGATATTTCCTACGAAGCAACGTGCATTTCAAGTTATTCATCTATCCAAGCTTTTCTTCAATAGCTGGAGCTTCATCCAAGCTGCAGTCGAAAGTAAAGTGCCTTAATGCATGTGACGGATGTAAAGCAAATCCCGATGTACCACCGACCAATCAGCAGCTGTTCCCAACAGATGTTGAAGGAGGTGGAGACTCGCTGCTTCAAGTGGAAGGGTAGCAGCGGCGCTAGTCCCAAACGGGCGGCCAAAGAGGTCATCGGCTCCCTTGTGGGGACTTCGTCCTGACGTACGGCCGACGACTACGGCGTACCTTACCTACCTTACCAGCAACAAGCATCCAGCCATACCCGAACCGAAGCTCCAACATCTCTCCCGCGCGCGCCATCATGAACGCTTCTCTGCTGCAGTGACGAACCGGCGCAAACGAGACGAACCTCCCTACTGATGACGGTATACTGAATATTTTACACACTCGCCTTGCGGCCCGGCAGTCGCCATGCTCTCAGCATTTACAGCGCGGCCGATCATAGAGCTAAAGCAGCGGGATAAGTCCAAGATTGAGACAATCCTCGCGCATGGTGCGTCGTTGCCCCAAATGTAGCCCGCCTCCTGCGTGATGACGCCCCCCTCTCACATATTATTTCACAGGCGACCGCGTCTTCGTCGGCCTCAACAGCGGTGCACTCCGCATTTACCGCCTAAACGAGCTGCCCCCTCCGTCACCGACCCAAGCCAATGGCTCCCAGCCCTCCCCGACGAGCCCACCGCCGGCAGCCAACAACAACAACCTCAACACCGCTCAACCGCCGCAGAAACCGACGGACCTGCTGCGTGAGATAGATAGATTCTCGACCAGGGCGATCGAACAGCTTGCTATTCTTAAGGAAGCTACTACCATCGTATCGCTGTCCAACTACTACGTCTCGTTGCACGACCTGCAGACCTACGAGCCGATCGAGCAGCTTCAACGAACGAAAAATGCCACCTGCTTCGCCGTAACCTCAAACATCGTGAAAGATGCTGCTACTGGAATACCGGAGATCATCAGCCGCATGGCCGTTGCCGTCCGTCGGCGGCTGTTGTTATGGAGCTGGCAGCAGAGCGAGCTTAGCCCCGACGTCGGCGAGATCACCCTGCCGGAATCAATACGAACTATAACTTGGGCCAGCGCGACGAAGATTGTCTGCGGCATGAACGCTGGCTATGTCATGGTCGATGTTATAAGTCAAGAGGTTGAGGATATCATCAGCCCGGGCTCTGCAACGTCGGGTCAACAAGCCAGCCGCTTCGGAGCGGTCAGCAGCGCGGGTATGGGATACATGGGTCTGGGAGGATATATGCCGAAACCCCTTGCGGCGAAGCTGTCCGAAGGCGAGTTGCTGTTGGCCAAAGATATCAACTCGATGTTTATCACCGACGAAGGCAAACCGATTGAGAAACGGCAGATACCATGGCAAGCGGCGCCGGAGCAGATTGGATACTCTTATCCCTACATCTTAGCTCTGCAGGCACCCTCGAAAGGCTCTCTGGAAGTGAGGAATCCAGAGACATTGTCGTTGCTACAGACCATCTCTCTGCCCGGTGCGGCGCAGCTTCACCTTCCACCACCCAATCTCAGCCTGGCGCATGCAGGCAAGGGTTTCCACATTTCTAGCGATCGATGTGTGTGGAGGATGGGTGCCGCCGACTACGACTCGCAAATAGACGAGCTTGTCGAAAAGGGCAAATACGACGAGGCCATCAGTATTCTGAACATGCTCGAAGATGCCCTATTGCGCAATAAGACGGAGACTCTGCGGGAGGTGAAGATGCTCAAAGCTGAGATGCTCTTCAAACAGAAAAAGTATTACGACGCCATGGATTTGTTCAACGAAGAGGACGTACACGCCCCGCCTGAGCGCGTACTGAAGCTCTTCCCGCCTTCGATCGCGGGTGAGATGTCCGGGTGGGCGCATGGTGCTCAGGAGGAATCGGGCAGTGACGAGAGAGATGGCGAGGAAGAAGTCCATGAAAAAACCAACGGTGACAAGCCAGCTAAGGACGAACCCAGCGAGAGCCCAGCTTCCCCAGCGAGGGGCGGTGGTGTTGGCTTTGCGAAGCTTTTCATGGGACGAAAACAGGCACCCGCACCGCCGCAATCGGACACGGCTTCCATCATATCTAAGAGCAATGCGTTGGATGTCGAAGAGACCGACAGCATCAAGGGAAGGCTTGCGGAGGACAAACCTCTCGAAGGTGACGATCTTCTGGCAGCAGTCAGAACGCTGGCTGGTTACTTGGTTGGAACGAGAACACGCCTGCAACGTGTGCTTGATCCCAGCACCGGCAAGCTGAAGCGGTCAAACACCAATGGCTCGACCGAAGACGCGATGAAGGGTTTCATGTCACCAGTCCACGGCGAGGAGACGGGAAGCCAACTGGAGGGAGAGCTACTGAGAACCTCAAGGATGGTTGACACGGCTTTATTCAGAACGTACATGACGACCAGCCCTTCTCTGGCCGGATCTCTCTTCCGACTGCCCAACTTTTGCGATCCCGATGTGGTAAACGAAGCGCTTCTCGCTCATAACAGATACAATGAGCTTGTGGACTTCTTCAGCGGCAAGAAGCTTCACTCTCAAGCGCTGGAGCTTCTCAAGCGCTTTGGAACCGCCGAGAAGCCCGACGAGACCGCCCCTGCTCTGCACGGCCCCCAGCGGACGGTGATGTATCTTCAAAACCTGCCGCCGTCAGAGATTGATCTGATTCTCCAGTACTCTGAATGGGTATTGAAGGCGGATCCAAAGTTGGCCATGGAGATATTCATTGCTGACTCTGAGAACGCGGAGACTTTGCCCCGTGGCCGGGTAGCCCGCTTCTTGGGCGGCATCAACCCTTCACTGGAGGTCCAGTACTTGGAGCATATCATCAACGAGCTAGACGACACGACCCCAGACTTCCACAATCGTCTAGCGGAGTTGTTCATCAGACAGCTGAAGGAGAAGAGGAGGGATGACGAGTGGGATGCAGAAATGGAGCGCTTTGTTGCGTTCCTCAAAACAAGTGGGCAATATAGTCTTAGCAAGGCATTTGGTCTCATCCCGCGAGACGGTACGTTTGACCACTGTTTGCCGGACTTGATGGTTACTGACGTGACGCAGATCCGGCCTTTTATGAAGCTCAAGCTGTCGTGCTGAGTAACATGGGTTCGCACAAGCAGGCATTGGAAATTTACGTTTTCAAAATGAAGAATTATGCGAAGGCCGAAGAGTAAGTATTGCCTAATTTAACCTCTTTGCATTGGCTAACCTGCCCAGGTACTGCAACATGGTGCACAAGTCAAAGGAGTCTGCGTCATCGTCGCCAGACCGATCACGGTCCCCGGATCGATCGCGGAGACCGTCTTCAGCAGGCGACCTCGAGGACTCGACACCATCAATCTACCACACACTACTCTCTTTGTACCTGACGCCACCGCCACCTCACAAACCCGCCCATGCGCCAGCACTCGAACTTCTCTCGAGGCACGGTTCACGTCTTCCAGCAGCCTCGACCCTCTCGCTGATCCCTGATGACCTTCCCGTCCGAGACCTTGAATCCTACTTCCGAGGCAGGATCAGGTCCGCCAACAGCGTGGTGAACGAGTCGCGCATTGTTGCGCGGTTGCGGGACACGGAGCTGGTATCTACGCAAGCCCTTTTGGTGCTCGGTGACGGGATTCCTGGTGGGCAAGGCGGACGCAATAGAAGAGTGGTGATCACGGAGGAACGCCTTTGCGGTGTGTGCCACAAGAGGCTTGGTGGCAGCACCGTGATTTCGGTATTGCCCGATAACAGCGTCGTACATTACGGCTGCTCGAACAAGACGGCGTCGCACAGGCCGCAGAGCTCGCGGGCAGGAAGCTGGGCTCGTAGGTTTTCGTAAGGGGTGTGCTGTAGGAGTAGGAGGAGCCGGGTTGATTGGTGCTGGGAGTTGGTTTCCTTCGTACATATTGGTATTTGCATAGCCAGGGCAAATGGGGAAGCGGCAGCATGATACAGCAATACCCCGTATATAAGGTGGCAAAGAATGTACGATGGCGCTCTGAAACGAGGCGTTGCGTTCGTTTTTCGTAGCTTCAAAGTTTTTGTTCCTTCTCTCTTGCTCTCTTCCTCTCTCTCAGTCGTCGTTGGGAGGCGCCTCCTCGCCGTAGTTTTCCTCCTCGAGTGCCTCGTCGACGGCGGTCTTTGAGCCGTTCTTACCGGCCTCACGCGCCTTGTCCTCCTCCATGCGCGCCGTGAGCTCCTTGTTGATGCTCTCTTGAGCGGTGTTGATGGCCTCGCGCAGGGACTTGAGGTAGGCCGTCTTGTCTTGAACGCCGGTGGTCGGCGGGGCGGGGATGGACTCGGAGTGGGTGAAGGGGTCGTTGGCGGGGGACTTGTAGGTCGCCGTGAACTGGAGGGCCGGAGCGGCGGCGGTGCCGTTTGTTTCTGATGCCATGGTTCTGTCGGTTGCAGCTGGTGCGTCAAAGTTTCGTACTTTGGACGAGCGACGGGAGTGTCAAGTTAGGGGAGCGTGGACGCGGGCAGGGGAAGGGGTGGTTGGCGAGAAAGGGCGATCGTGATGTGTGTCGTTGGAGGGGGAGGGGTCGGAAAAAGGAAGCATGGGAAATCAATTATGACGAAAATCTGGCGCTGTGCGGCTTTGCGGGTGCGGCTCCCTCCATTCCAGTGGTGGTGGTCCTCAATGTTCCGCTGAAGATGGGGACCGTCTTTTTTTTTTCCTTGCGCGCAATGACGCTGCGGGGTTACCTTCACCTGTTGCTGGATTTTAGCACCGAAACGGCAAGGCCCAGACACCCACCAGCCAGGCTAGCGAAGGCCAGGGTCGCAACCCGGCGGCGGTGCCAGTGATCCAGCAGCACAAGGGGCTGGGGTGAGCACCTAAGAGCGGGGGATGCTGTTAGTCGTCGCGGTGCCTTGGTTTTGGGTTGGTTCAGCCGTCCAGGGCGTCGGTCCTTCACCGCAAACGAAAACGTCGGCCGGCTTCCCCTTGGCAACGGGTCGCTTATCCGTACTCTGAGGTGCATTGGATTGGATCCGGGTTGATATCGATAGGAAGGATAGCCCGTATCTTGCTTGCTTGCTTACACCCGAGCCAGACTTGCAAGGCGCACGCGAGACGACCCAGACGAGGGTTGGCCTGGCCTGGTGTTGTGCAGACGGGATACACTACCTTGTCGATTATCCTGCATCAATTCCCCCAATCGATCCTGTCTATCTCACACGGCCGCCCTTGAGGCCCTTGAAGCCCTTGGACGCAATCAAAATCCACTCGTGGTATTGGATCGCTCACAACCACCACCCTTCCTTCTTTCCTCCCTGACCTCATTTTTTGACCCTCTTACATCACCACTTCGCTTCTGCCAGCGCCCTCGCACCCTTCAACTCCTCCCACCTCGCCCACCTCACCTCACCTCGCCCACCAAGAGACGAACAACCAACACAACCACCCACCACCCCTGCTGTCGACAGCAATTCAGCAAGCAAACCTTGGAGGGCCGCCCGATCTCGAATCGTCCCAACTCTCCCAAGATGTAACAGACCCCTAACACATCCACGACAATGCAACCAGCACGACCCCCGCCCCGAGCGCCGGGCAGCTTCAGCCCTCTGCCGGGCTCGACAGCTTCCTCCTCCAGCGCACCGCCGCCGCAGCAACGTCCACGACCTCCCGCCCGCGCCGACTCCTCGAGCAGTGAAGAAAATCTCGCTATACACTTCGTCAAGCCACGGAGCCACGCACCGAGCGCGCCCACCGCCCCCTCCTCCGCGACGCCGATATATGCCCAGTTCACTTCCCAGGCCAACTCGAGCACCGCGAGCCTGCAGAACTTCTCGCGCCCGACCGCCCAGCGATCCGGCACCACACCCGGAGGACCAGCAGGTTCCATAGGAGGAGGAGGGGCAAGCGAAGGCAGAAACCATGACCTGAGCGTCAACACCCACATCGCATCCGCCGCCGCCCGTACCGCGAGCCCCTTGACGAAAGGCCACTCGAGGAAACATAGCCAAACGCCCGGCCTCTTCGACTCGACACTCCCGTCCACGAGCACCTCGAACCTCTCCCAGGTGGGCATGTCACAGCCTGCCTCCGTCGCATCGTCTACACATCAGCACCAGGTACACCACCACCACCACCAGCAATCGAGTCCGGCCCTCTCAGCCAGCCAGATCGCGGCACAAGCCGCCGTCTTGCAACACCAGAGCAATCAACAGAACCAGCAACAACTACAACACGCTCGACAGCGGTCGCAGACCGTACCGAACCCCAACGGCGGCGACGCCGTCGACAACGTGAGGAGGGGAAGCGGCGCGAGGGGCCCACTCAGCCCGCCTATGCTAAGCCTGACAGAGGCCAGCGCTCCACGAGAGAGTGGTTTTGGGAACCAAGGATACCACAACGGCCTGCTGGGTACTTCGGCCGCGACGACAGCAGCGAACGCCGCCTTTCCACGGTCGGGGCAGACATCACCGGGTCTATCTCAGTCTCAGCAGCAACAGCCTCAACAACAGCAGCAGCACATCGCCCACCAACAGTCACAGCATAGCCCAGTTCACTCCGTCCATCCTGTTCATCCCCCGCCGCAACTCATCCCCGATCCGAAACCGGCGAAGCCAGAAAAGTCCAAGGTGAAGCTCTTCTCCCGCCCTGTCAAGATCGGCACCAAGGGCGATCCCAAGGACAAACCGCTCCCGAGCCCTAGCAAGATCGGCAGCGCGCTCGCATCATTACAGCGCGGTAATTTCAGCACCAGCAGTCTGATCGATACCAGCGGCCAGTCCATCTACAATCTCAACAACTCGTCTTCTGCAACCATCCGCGCCGTGCCCGAAACGCCCACCATGGAGAAGCCAGAAGGGCGAGAAAAGGAAAAGAAGCATCACTTTCTGTCGCGGCAGAAGCACAAGCTCAAGGACGAATTCCACCTCCCGCTATCGTCCGCATCGAGCAACTCGAAACCCACAGACCCCAGTGCCCCGTCGAGTTTATACAGTTTCAACTTACCCCCTAGTCCGGCCCCGACTGCAACGTCGTTTGGCAAGGGACGTCGGGACAAAAAGACTGAAAAGGAGAGCAGCGGCCTCGGCGTCGAATCGAGTTCTCTTCCATCAGAATGGCCTGGGCCAAGCAGTCTGCCAAGTCTGACGCATCAGTCGTCGTATCTCTCCGAACCAATTGATGCAGGCAAGTACGGCCTCAACAGCATGGCGCTCGATGATGCATGGCCGTATCTCAAGGCGAAGATGCTCGTCATCTTTGAGGGCGAAGATTTGCGACAGCCCGTGGAAGACTTCAACAAATTGGTGACACTGCACATACAATACTGCATCCAGCGCAGATCGCCGAATATTATCCTGGAGGACCTGCGCGAACTTCTTGCGACCGGCTTTGCCTCATTGGACCACACCCTCAGGCGCACTCAGGAAGACAAGGTCATTCCGGCGCTGGTGGAGATGTGGCTCATCACCTACACCTCGATTCTGCCATACATGCAGGCCGTTTTCCTTCCCTTGGATCTCGAATTCTCCGGCTGCGGTGTCCTCATGAATCCGGACCAGGCCCGCGACTTTTGGGGCGGCGTCAAGGCGGCTCCGATGTCTACCGATGCACCGCATGTAAGACCAGCCTCGGCCGTATTTGACGTTCGCCGCATCGTCCTAACCGCATACCGCGACATTGTCATCCTCCCCCGGTACGAATCACTCAAGACAATATTCTCTCGCCTCTCACTCGAATTCCTGCCTTCGTCATTTGCCTCAATGGCACTCGCTTCTCCCCTCCCGGATCCTGCGCTCTCGTCCAGCCCCGCCGACACCATGAGCATGATGCGCCCGGGGACCGCAATGAGCCTTGACCCGTCTGTGGCAAGCTACAACTCCAACGCGACGACCCTACTCGGCGATGCAAGCTCCGGAGCTGGCGGACGCAGTCGTGGTCTCAGCAACGTCAGCTACGCCAGTGCTGGTAGCGATGGGCAACTCCGGCCCTTTACTCGTGAACAGAACGTCGAGGACTCGAAGCAGGTTACGGAGATGGTCGGCCGCATGCTGCAATGCATGAGCATCCTCGCCAGCCTCGGGGACGTCGCGGGAGACGGCAACGACGAGGGGAACAGGCGGATGGAGGAGCTCTGCCGGCTGCTCAAGCTCAACTGGCTCGGCAGGGGGCGGACGGGTAGGAACCGCCGTGGTATCGTCGGAGGCAGGCGGCGGGATATCCCCGAGTCTGTACGGGAAGGTTTGCGCGTGATTTAGGAGAGGTAACGGACTTGATGGGTTATTGGGGTGGTTCACAGAGGGCGCGCGGTTGCAGCGCGCCTTACTTGTCATTCGTTCTGCTTGGCGTTCTTGATGAAAGTTGCAAAAACAAAACACACGGTGTATGGTTACGGCCCCCGTGACGGGATATACCTCGCGAAAAGAAACAGTGTTTGCCTCTCTTTTTTTGTTTTATGGGATTTTGCGGGGTGGGCATTGGGAGTGTTTTCTTTTGGGATGCATGGCAGTTGGGGATGGTTGGCATAGATGAATTTGAGAATATTCCATAAGGTGAATGACTTGTTTGGTTTGCATATTTGATGTGATGTAAGGTGAGGTGAGATGAGGTGAAGGTGCGTGGTTGGAAAGGTGACTGCTGGCTGGGAAGGTGACTGCTGGCTGGGGATGAGGTCTTGAATTGAGATGTTCAGGGGAACCTTCGTGAGCTTTGAGGTTTGTGTTGAGAGGTGAGGACGTCCTCTACCATGTGGCATGGACGATAAGGACGTCGACCTCGTTGGGTCTTGATACTCCGAGTCACGATGCCGTGTTACCCGGAGCGTATGGACGATACTGGATCCCAGAAACCTGTATCTCAAAGATAGATCCGAGAACAACCCAGAGAAGTTTGAAGGCATATAACTCGAAGGGTCAGTAGTCACGCTAATTTGATCAAGCACATGGGTCACGATTGAGGCAATAGAGTATGAAATAATGGTTTTTATTTTCTAGAGCAGGGACCATTGATGGTTCCTCAGACGCAAACTGCGCGATGCAAATTTTTCCTGTTCTTTCCACGTTGTCAGCGATGTTGCTCAAAAACTGAGATTGCTGAAAAGTGAAGGTGGAGGTGAAAGTGTCAGATATTGATTACTGGCAAGTAACAGGCTCTCCTGCGACGGAGTGCCCGAGTAGACTAGACTTCTTCATGGTCGATTCGGTTGGGAAAAGAAGACATGTTCATATAATATCATCATTCGGAGTTTGGGGGGATGTGTGTGTGAAGGGAGATTTTGCTGGTGGCTTACCTGTTAGTAGGAGGCGCAGCGCAGGAAGCCCGAACGCTCTCTAATCTGCTCTACATTGAGGTTTTGTCAGGTGATGTGAGCGATCGAGGCCTGCGCTGGCCGGGTTGGCGTTGGAGAGGAAGTATGGCGTTGGATGATGGGGGAAGAAACGAAGCTTGTGATGCGAGGGAAGAGATTTTATAGATGCGGCTCACGATGGGAATTGTGGGGCCAGGTTCGGTCGAAATTTTTCTGGGGCACGGGCCTTTGGTCTAGAAATCTGCTTGGGGAAGGAAAGATTGGGTGTCACGTGGTCGGCTTGAGCCATCAGCTTTAGACCGAAGGTCATGTGATTTCGATCGGAGATTAGCGCCGAGGAGCCGATGTCTGGGACTGGGGACTCAATGGATCCCCCGCTTCCCCCAAAATGAGGTAAGCTGATTGGATCCCGCGCGGCCCCCTCTCTGGGTTCATGTCACCAGACGATGAGAGGACTCGATGAGGGAAGACAGCGAGAGACAGAATGTGCGAATGGTGTGTGTCCGGGTGGTTCGGGGAACACGTGGTTGCCATTGAGGGACGCAAAAGGTAGAAACGGATAGGGCAAGACGACGCGATTCCAGCGGTCTGTTCTGCGAGGGCCATTTGTCATCTAATGAACGGGGAGGATGGGAGGCTTTTTTTTTTTTCCTCTCCTTGCCTTGCTGCTGCGCTGCCCCCGTCGGTGACCATGACAAGGCAGAACCTCCTGCCTCCTGCTTTGCGACAGATGCTTCAACCCCTTGGGACGCGCGGGTCGCTGAAGAAAGACAAAGCTTGCTTTGCTCTTGATGCATAAGCCGCCTGATCGCCGGCCGTTGCGGATAGAGGCATATTCCCGCGTTTAAATGGAGCTTCCCGCCACCTAATTCCGGCATATCCATGCATGCTGTGCTCGATAGATGCGTAGCGTACCGCTATAATGGAATAGGAACCCGCTTTTCCCATCCAAAGAGGGCAAAGGGCGGGTTCGGGCTGGGAGGTGCGTCTGGCATTGGCAGTTTGGCATGCTACCTATCGCGCTTCCTTGCCGTCCCTGCTCTGTTCCTGTTTCCCCAGCCCGAGCAGCCATCCACCATCTGCTGTGCTCTGTGTCGTCTGCTGTCTGCTGTCTCCTAGCAGGTAGGTGTTGTAGGGAGAGCTCTCTGTGACGCTGCAACCTGTCTGCAACACCACGTTGAGCGCCCCCTCCAATCACCGCCCCTGGGCTGACTGTCTGATTCCTTAATTTAAATTTTTTCTGTCTGTGTATTTTTGATGTGTTTGGCTTCATTTTGCTCTTTCGGGGTTCCGAACGTCAACTTCGTCCCGTGTTGGGTTTTAGACACAAGAGGACCACGTTAGCTTTACACGACACCCACCCAAAAGACGAACGGAAGGAATAGGACTTTCGGTTTCGCTGTCTGCCCGCTGAGCAAGAAAGGACGTGGACAAGGGGAAAAGAAGCTCGGGCAGCCCACTTTGAGTCTTTGCGTCCCTTCTTCAGCCCACCGGCTAGCCAGACAGACAGCGACAGACACAGACGGACAGCCAGCCGACCCCAGCGCGCTGGCACCGCACGCGCTACGGATACGCTGCCACGCTGCTGCCAACCTTACCACGCTACCCAGCCCAACCCACTCAACCCCCCAAAATCCGCAATTCATCAGGTCCAGCTAGCCAGTACCTTACCTCTGGACCTGTACCGCATCTCGCTCACTCTCCCGTCTTCCTGGTAAGGCGACGCGCGAAAAAAAGGCTTGTTCCTGCTCGCCAGCGCAGCACATTGCAGTGCTCATCTCTCGCTGTCTCCCGGTTTCTCGACGTGTGCAATAAAAATCGGGCTTGTTGGATACCTTACAACATAAATCCGCCGCTGCTGCTGCGAATGTCATCGTCGACTACGTTTGCGCCTGCGTGCTGAAGGAAAAAGAAAAAGGCTCTGGGCCTCGTCGTCTTTTTCCGTCCACCCACTCACTCTCTCACGAGACCTCTCAACCCACTGAGTCTGTCCGCTCGCTTCGCCTCACCTCGCTCCCGCCGCTATCTCGCGACCCTTCGACACCACGTCGTCGTATCTCTGACTCTCGCACACTCTCTTTCTACTGTATCTGCTCTGCCTGTACGGGCCCCAGAAACCTTTACCTTTGCGATAAACCAACAACTCCATTTTACCTTCTCCGTCGCCACGCCACGCTTTTTTTCCGACCCCCCGACTCGCTCGTCGCCCGTCAGTCTGTCTCGCTACCTCTCTGTCTCTCTCGCTCCAGCAGCTCGGGCTCTTCCACTCTCGCACACACGCACACCTATTCCCTCCCTCTCTCTCTTCCTCCCGCAGGCTTCCCAGTCCCAGGCCCAGCACCCTTCTCCCCCGTCATCGGGCTGCCTTAGTCGCACCCACCCACTCCCCGAACCCTTTCCCATCCAGCTCTTTTGTTTGTCGTCGCATCCCCGACCAACTTCCCTACCCAAATTATCCTTCTTCCCGCCCCCGTCCTCCGTCCTCCGTCCTCCACGTCGATCATCGATGCCTTCTCGGTCCCCTTTCGCCTGTTGACCCGGCCGCCCAAAACTTGCACCATCACGACGGGCAAAAAACGACTTGCTCTCCTATCGCAAACCCCGATAACGCTAGTCGAAACCCGCCAGCCCACGCAACCCGCATCCGCGCGATTGAGAGACCACTCTCCCGCGTCTCGTAAATCCCGAACGCCAGCTGCCCCCATCGCTTCTTCGCGTCGCGCCATCGCAACCCAAACTCCCACGCTCGCATCCCACCACGCCCGCAACGCCCTCGTGTTTGCTTTGCTTCGCGGCCGCCGATTGCCCATTTCTATTCGAGACGAGAACCACGTTCGGGTGTTTTCTGCAGGCGCATGAGATAGTGCGGAGGGAAGAGACGTCGATATCCACGCCGTGGATTATCGACACGCTGAAGACATGATGACGAGTATGGGACCATCTTTTGCAGGTCATCCTGCCGGCATGCAACAACATCCAGGCGTCCCAGGCCATCCCATGGGCCCGGGTATGCCTCACAACCCAAATCAGCAAGGCCCGCCGGGCGGTGGAATGCCTCACCAGATGCACATGGCGGTATCAGGGCCTGGTGGTCAGGTCAATCCAAACCAGTTGATGGGCGGCATGCCGCCGGGTGCTGGTGGTCCGAACGCTCACGCTTTGCAGCACCTCAACCCCCAGAACCCAATGTTCCAGCAGAACCAGTTCGCCCAGAATTGTATGTTTGACGACTCTCCTCGTCCCCCTTCGTCCTATGTCCCTCCCCCCGCTGACCTCAACGTACAGTCAACAACCCGGCCGCGATGGCGCATGCCACCCAAATGGCGCAGCAGAGGTTATTCCAGCAGCAGCAGCAGGCTAGGCAGGCGCTCATGGCTCAACAAGCCTTCAACGCGAACATGGGTGTCAATGGCATGCCTATGGGCATGCCCATGAACCCCCAGATGGCGGCCCAGATGGCGGCCATGAGGCAGGGCATGCGGCCGGTATGTATAGCGCGCCCGCGCGGATGACCAGAATGTTGACAAAAATCTACAGCAGGCGCATACTCCCCAGGCCCAGGCGATGTTGGCACAGCAGATCGCTCTCCAGCAGCAGGCTGTCGCGCAGCAGAACCAGCAGATACAACAAGGCCAGCAGCCCGGCCAGCCGGTCCAGATGAACCCTCAACACATGCAGCTGCAGCAGGCCCAGATGGCTGCCTCGATGCAAGCGCAACAGCAAGCTCAGCAACAGCAGCAGCAGCAGGCCCAGCAGCAACAACAGCAACAGCAGCAGCAGCAGCAACAACAACAACAACAGGCGCAGGCTCAGCAGCAGCAGCAACAGCAGCAACAACAACAGGGTCAACAACCTCCAGGCCAACCCCAGCAGCCGCAACCTCAGCCCCAGCAAACCCCTCAACAGACACCGCAGCAGCAGCTCGCGCAGCCCGTCAACCCGCAATCTGCTGGTCAACCCACTCCGTCGCAAACACCAGGTCCACAACCGAATCAACAGCCGCAGCCTCCCCAGACTCAGGCTCAACCGCAAGGCCCCCCTCAAATGCAACCTCAGCCTGGACAACCTCAGGTGAACCCACAGCAGGCCGCTGCCGCTCAGGCCGCCATGGCCAACAGCATGGCTCTCGCACAGCAGCAGGCCCAGCAGCAAAGGAGGGAAGGAATGAAGGGACATTGCTTGCTGAAGCTCATGCAGTTCAGCGAACACTTGAGCGGTTTTACTGTACGTCGCATTTGGAAGTGGCCGCAGGCATCGTGCTGACTGACTTTTAGGGATCCAAGGGCAAGGACGACCTCACGTACTGGAACATGTTCGTGAGCCAATTCTTCTCTACCAAGGGTGTCTTCCGTCACTCTGTCCACATCACCGACATCGAAGATCAAGCCGACAAGCAATACGAAATCACATACCCCGCGCTTCCACGATACTTCCACACGCATTTCGACAGTGGGGTCAAGAACATGCAATTGATCATGGAGAAGGGCACCACGGATCGACCGCTGCCTGGGGATGGCCACTGGATTGAGAACACCAAGTCGAGTCTAGTTTACTGGTTCGACAACGGCTCTCACGTAAGTCTGATTTCGTCTCTCTGTGCTGCCATCACTAATTCGGATAGCTTGTCGCAAACGGTACCGTCCGAGCTCATTTCGACGCGGAGCAGAAGATTGAACTCTTCGAGTTCTTGACAAGCAGCCACGAAGAATACATCTCCCGCAAGGCCGTCATTGAGGCTGCGAAGCCCGTACATAACTGGGTCAAGGAGTGGCACAAGGTGAACTCCCAAGATAGCAAGGCCTCTCCGGAGATGAGCAAGAAGGGCAAGGCCAGGATGATGAAGTCCCCGCAACACCCCCCTCCCGACGCTCTAGTGGACCTGCCAGAATCGGCTGTGAAGAGGGGCATGGGCGTTACGGAAGCTGTCTTCCAATTCCTCGAGGTAAGCGTCGCTCACCCGTGCATGCATACGGATCATCGACACTAATGATGACGTGCAGATTGCTGAAGTGATCGGCCAAATGAACCCTCTGTTCTCCTACTGCCATGCTCACAACAACCTCGGCCCGTACGCCGCCCTCGAGCAGTACGTCAGCCAGATCAATTCCGCGCCGCAAAATATGAACGGTCAGGCCATGCCCGGCCAGGGCCCGCGGACACCCAGCTTTGGGCAGTTCCCAATGGGCGCGAGCCCAGCCCAGCCGCATATGCAGCTTCCTGGGTCGCCTCATGTCACCGGTAGCCCTGCTCCGGGCCATATGCAGGCGCCCGGCATGCAGATGCAGCAGAGCCAGCAGGGAACCAGCTCCAGCGGACCTAGTGCGAACACATCTCCGGCTTCCAACAAGCGAAGACGTCCCTCTGGTGTAAAGATGGAAGAGGATGGTTCCTCCGCCCCTACACCCGGCGGCCCTCAGGTGAACGGTGTCCAGAACAAGGGCAAGCCGCCCACGCCGCGGATGCAAAAGAGGCTGAAGGGTAACCCGGCGTAACCTTGAGGATCACGTCGTCATCAAGGTTCTGCTCTAATACGAGCCTGGTTGTCCAGGCTCAGTAATGCCTTTTTTATGTCATCATTATGCAGCATGGCGGCGTCTAGTGCTTGGCTTTTTGGCTCTGGGATTCTCAGGGCTGTTCATATTGCGGGTGTTCGGCAAGCATATCGGTCGTTCGGTGCTGGCTGGCGATCATACCCGACCAAAGGTCCTCGCGCGTTCTCGTTCGATGGCCAGATCTCAGTCTCGGGGGGCAGGCAAGTTCCTGCTCGTTCACGAGACGAGACATCACCAATTGCCTGCAGCGCATTTGGAGGTCTAATAACGTCAACGGCGCACTCGTGGTTGTCGAAGGGAGCAAGGGCAGCAAGCTGTCGCCCGTCCCGAACGAGACGCGCAGAGGCTAATCCGAGGTGACATTTAATGTTGTCCGATTTGTGCCTCCACACACACAAAATCAACCTCCCCCTGTACGATATCATGCTCGACCTATTGTCCAGATCGGGCTCACTGTTTCATGTTTATTTTCCCTACCTCTTTAGGTCGCGAAGCTGTTCATCCTTGTTTCCCGCCCAAACCTCGACAAGTCTTACCAAACGTCTCATAGTTGTATTTGGCGAGGAACTAGTTTTGAGAAAGGGGAGGGAAAGATGATGGGTTCCTAAAAAAAAAGAAAGTTTTGTGGAATTTCCTGGCGGAAGTTTTATCAAAGGGCGGCGGAGGGATTTGGTGTTTTGTCGGCGCAGTGTCTCTTGTCTATTGTCTCTCAAACGTGCTTTACTCTTGCTATTGCTCTGCGTAACTCTCTCGTCTTTTTGGTTCTTTTTTTCAAAGTTCTTATCTCAAATACCTAGTCTCTTGTCGGAAAGGAATATGCATACCCAGATTTTTGACAGGAAAACTTGATTAGTTATTGTCTATATGCGCTTTGGTGATGCGTGAATCTGATTTGGTGATATGAGTGGTCCGACGGTTGAATCTGCCTGGAAGATTTGGTAAGCTGGAGGCTTATTGAAGAATAAGAGAAGCTCGCGGGGGTGGGCTTCCAGGGAAGTTTGCAGGCTGCTTTCGGGGTTCCAACACCGAGAGATGGATCGATCCTCCAAAGATTGAAATATCTGCTGATATAAATACTTGAGAGTTTCCTTCTTAATGGCTGGACACGGACAAATCAGGGCCTTTCGACCAATCATAGCTTCAAGATGCTCAACGCTTCTCAGGAGGGAAGCCCAAAGCTTTTCTTGACAAACTCGAACGCAGGGGATTCAAGATCAAGGCTGCTTGAGGCGATAATTCAGTCGATGGAGCCGAATACCTACTGACTCAGTTGAAGACGGTGATGGAAGACGAAGGGGAAGGGCAGGAAGGTTGTTTTGGTGCTGGGAGCCCCTCGAGTAGGTTTTGTTCACTGGGATCTGGGTGTTTTGTGGCGGAAACGAAGTGGAGAGCGGACCCATTGGTTCAATTTCGCCAACTTCTGCGGTATTGCCGCTGATTTTGTCGAGAGATGGAAATGGTAGCAAGTTCATGTTTATATATGCTAGCGGGGGTTGGTAGTTTGAAGCTGCGCTTGGAAGCATGAAGAGGGTGGTTAAAAGATGGGGATGCGATTGTCTTTTCTCCTTCACCGGCAGAATCATCAAGGCTCGAGTCTTGGTCTAGATGGTAGGGCCTTAGTTCCGCACAGGAGCATCTGAGATACAGATTTCCATGTTGTGGGATCCTCGCGGTCGAGTCTCTCATGAAGTCTGATCGGTTCAGTGTTGTCTATCGCTTTTATCTTGAGAGTATTCTCGGGTACACATGGAGAGATTGTTGATGAAGTTGTCTATGTTGCTGCTGCGGGCGTGGTAGGTAGGCTGACTAGTGTACGAGCAGTATCATATTGGCTTTAGGTTAGTCACTGCCACATTCAACGTCAACCAACGCTGGACCATTTCGGATCGTAGGCACATTGGCTGGTGGGAAACCTGCATTTATGTATGCCATCTGACGTAGGGCCGGCCGGGCTTCGTAATGTCTTACTATATATGTAAGTGAAATACCGAAGGGGAGAGGAGAGGAAGAAGAACGCAATTTCTTGCACGCCGTGGGTTATCCGCAAGGGGTTTTCTATGGATTTTCACATGTGTAACTTCCATGGCTATATGATAGGTTTCATATCATGTGCCTTGCTTAGATGGAGATCATAAAATGGGCTCGTTGCCGCTGGAATACGAAGCTGCGACTGGGAATGACGGACGAGGGAACAAGATGTTGCGCATGGTGGTATTCTTCGAATGGGAGATGTGGCTGGCTTTGGTGAAAAGACAGCGAGGCAATTCGAATTAGAGAGATGCTGGAATCTCGACTTATTTTTCTTGTGGGTGTGGTGTTCGACGATGGCAATGCCAGTTTACATACTTCTCATGGAATGTCAGCGAATGATGACTGACGCGTGGTGATTGAGGACCTGTAGCTATAAATTTCTAGTAAGAAACCCAAATAGCTTTTGAGACAAGATGACAAAGATGTCTACCTGGTGTGACTAGGTCCATTGCCAGGAGGCATTTTTCGTTGCGCAGCTTGTGAGGATTATTGTACCCCGAATTGTGACTTGCTGGCATGTGCTTCTTTTCTCCTAGTCATACTATTCTTTGATATAGAACCGAATAAGCCCCTGGAGATAGAAACGAAGAGAAGTTGTGTGCATCTTACGAAAACGCACTATATCTTGGCTGCTGGCTGGTTGCCGCAGCAGTCAGTGCTGATGTCTATGGAGTTGGGCTGCCACGCTCGTTAAAGACAACAAGACCACAAGATCTACCTATCCTATCATTATGCAGAGTCGAAACGCAATTTGTGAAACCAAGAAAGCTTTTATATTGCAAGACTGTGTTTTCGGCAGTCCGCATGATTGATCGCTCTAGATGTATGTGGTGACGGTGGGCAGTATGAGGCAAGTGGTCGTGATATGGTACCAGTGTAAAAGGGCGTCCAAAGTTCTAAACTATCTTAATAAGGCCAGCAATGGAGTATGCTCAAATGAAAGATGGTGTCTTTTGCTTCTGAAGCTAAGACAAGCGCAAATTTACTCCTCACTTTCAACGGTGACTAATTGCATTTTCAGAACGAGTGCCCCCCGAGTGTTCTATTTGCTGTCATCGAATACATAAGTAGTGACGGGAGATAAAAGAGCTTACAGAGTGCATCTTTATGTTTATATTAGATCAGTGAAGGCGCTGAAATGCGTGTGAGGCAAAAAATGGAAGGAATCAACCGAGGCGAAGATGGAAACATTGTCTTGTGCCTTGATAAAAGTAAAGACGCCTGTCTCTTTTATGTTATTTGCGTTTTTCTTCAGATTTAGATCTAAGCCAAGAGAAAAGCACTATGAAATTAGGTAACAGGTCCTCCGCGTATGGAATCACCCCACAGACAAATCAGTTTCGAACGTCCGCGCGTGTAAAGCCGAGCAATTCGGGTGATCCTAACGTCCCGCATCCAATACGTCGAGATGCTAGAGATGATAGCGTACTCTTTCATTACTGTTTGTCTCTACAATCCTCAGCAAATACTATCTGCGATTTAAGTTTATTGGTTAAGCATTCCCGTTGGCACGACCGAACACTTTGTGCGGAGATGAACCGTTTGGGACTTCCTAGGGTGCTCATGTCCAGTCTGCTATGTATGTATCGCTAGGCACTTGGTCGCGCGGCCGATTTTGTATGACAAATTTTCTCTTTGATTGTAAGTCTTGTACATTTTGATTACACCCGTCATCGTGGAAAGGGAGGAGCTCACAGGGTTGTTTGGTGTCGTTTTGTGCGTGGCAGGGTTCATGATGCGGTGGATAGTATTAAAGCTAAGGTGGTGAAAGCCCACCAGCTTTCGAGAACACCAGCAATGGGGCATAACTGGACCCTCTTTGGGAGCGGCTTGGGTCTGAGCTGGAGTTAGCTGCAAGTCCCTTCTGTCATCGCATGTAACAATGGGTAGCTGGCTCCATCATGGGGACAATGGTTGGCAGAAGTATGGTATTCGCCTTATTGATACAAAAGTGGTGACCGATGACGGCGATGTATGGGTTGAATGCGCATTTTCTTGTGCCTGATTCGCTGAGATCGTGGGCATACGTGTAAGACGGACAGATCTCGACGAATCAGACGTGTACACAGCGTGACCGACACTCTCTATTGTGGTTCAGCATACAAGAAGACACCATGCCTCGGGTTTTATATTCTTGATGCAGCTTAGGAGCAATAAGCCTGACATGTGAGAGAAGGCGTTAAAAGAAACACTGACCAGTCTTTTAGGATTTTACAACAGACCGATCAGTTGCCATTGATGTGGAGTAGGACCGTACGTTCACCATTGTACCTTACCTAGCCTCCATACTTGGTGTGTTCTTGACGTACCACACACATGTCGAAATGCTGTAACTCCCTGTGTTCTCACTCACTTCTATTTCTCTCTACGGTCTGCGATGTATTCTGCTTGCGATCAAGGGTACTGCTCGAGAAAACCCGTCAGCAAGAGCCCAGGATGCGTTGGCGATGCACTGCCCATGTCCATCCAGCGACTCTGGAGCTCAATCAGAAGATTTCGAGCCGGTTAGATTGTTGGGCCATCTGGTCTGGGTTCGCTGCGATCAGAAGGTTTTATACGTGTCGGTACAATTCTTGTCTCTTGGTAAGTGGACATCTAAAAAAAAAAAAAAGGATCTCCTACGAGTTCAAAGCATGGGTTTTAGATCTTCTGGGACAGCTGGAAAGGGCGCGCCGAGATGTCGTTTCATAGCCTCCTCCCAGCACTTTCCGCTGAAAATTCCTCGCCACTGGTGAAAATCATCTCAGAATACTTGAGACGCAACCATACAACGAAAAGAGCAGATAGCAGGTGTGGTATGTGTTCTCGGCGGCATGCCATCTAGCTCTACTCACCTTTGTACAGCTATTGCCAATAAAAGACTAGAAAACTTGGAGCAGCCAGATGAGGGGCCGAGTTCAACATTTATACTCGATGCAAACTGAGTACACATGGGCAGATAATTACCGCTCAGGGGCTGTCACAAAGTTCATCTCGAGTATAGGGGATTAGCGAGCGTCTTCGAGCTATAGTTTACCTCCAATAAACTCTTCGGAACCGGCGTGCTTCAAACCTCTAACCTAGCTAATAACCTAACTAGTTAACTTCGACAGCCCAATGTCTTTCTTCCAAACCACAGGCATCAAAGTGTTCACTCGGCCGCAGGCTCGGCGGGGGCATCTTCCGAAATAGGAGGCGAAGTAGCGGGAGCTGCGGGAGGCGTGGCCACAGCAGGTGCCTCCGGCAGGGTGATAACCGCAGGAACAACATCCCGTCCGTCTACATCCACAATGACAATCAGCTTCAGACCGTTCGGTCCTCCAACCCACTCCAACAGTCCTCCTAAAGCTCCCTCCGCGATTCCATCGAGCCTAGCCTCCCTGACAACGTCAGACACAACCGGACGGCCCCCAGATACATTGACAGATGGAACATTGACGTTGATAAAGCCAATCTGACCGCCGACAATGATCTGCTGCTGCTGTTGTCCACTTCCCATACCCATCATACCTCCGGGGCCGTATGAGTGCAGCCAGTTGACGCCGTTAGTGTATGTGAGTGCCAGAGGCCATCCGGGAGTGCCCAACTGCTGTTGCTGGAAGCAGGGGACGGAGTAGTTGATCAGCTGGGGAGGCTGGTAGATCGGGACCGCGACGGTGTTGGTGCCGAGGTTGCTGGCTCCGGGGAGGGACGCGACGTGGCCGTTGCGCGTGAAGAAGAGCGTCACCTGCGCTTCCACGACTGGGTCGGCGCGGCCTATGCGGACGACGGAGTTGCGGACGAGGGTGAGGATGTCGGCCTTGGTGGCGGCGGTCGGGCAGAGGCGGAGGTGGAAGCTGCGGATCCAAGGGGGAGCGCCGTTGGGGGGCAGGGAGTAGAGGTGGGTTTCGAGGATGATGTGGGGGTCGGCCATGTTGACCTGCATTTCGGTTTTGTTAGTGAAGCACTCCTCTGTGGAGGGGAAAGAAGACGATAATACCTAAGATTGGTGTGGGATTGCTTTGATGTGGGAGCTGTGGTGATGATTGATGCTTGGTTTGAGGCTACCTCAATATACAAGGCCCTTGGGAGATGCTTTTGGAGACCTCGACGATAATGGATGGGTTTTCAAAAGAGCGACTGCTTTATCTATCTCAGTTATCATTGAAGGCACGTAAACAAAGTCGCCCCAGCGATGGGAAAGAGTTTTCCTTCTTATACGGGGCTAGGGGCTTTGTAGTGATTCAGGCCGCGAGGTGTCGACTTGAGATTTATTCACAGTCCCGCAATCTGGTGCGGTAGTCTTTCACAGCAGGGATACAAATGACAGGATGTCTGAGGCATGTCCCTGAAGAGCGAACGCATTGTTCTCAATCATCTTGTAAGCTACTGGACCGCCCTCGTGTGGTCTGGCTGTCTAGAAAGATGGAGATATTGAAAGTTATTTCATTTGTTGGCTCCAGTATGAATACGAGAGGAACCTCTCTAGATGATTGCCAAAGTGGCTATGATAATGATAGAAGACTTCACGTTGGTCTTGGTAAATCAGACGTGTGAAGCTTGAGTGAACCCAACTGGAGAGGATACTTTTCGCTATCTGAAAGAATTACCGCGAGTACTTGATCTAAAGTTTTCTTACCTATGTTCAGGTTGATCATTATGCGCCTTTTCATGCCTGTGTGATCTGAGGTATTGTCTTCCTCCATGTCTTCTTTGATCATGAACCTGGTGTTTATAGAATTGTCCGCGAGTCGTATAAGAGGTCTAGCAGATTGGCTTCATGTAAGGAGAGGAAACGTCAGTTTAAAGGTACCCTTGCCGGAGCTGCTGTTGTGTTTCCCCACGGATAGGAATGACGCAATATGCATCTCGGTTGGCATGCTCACCTGCAAAGAAAACAGCTCCCTACTTATTCCAAGCAATCTCAGTTGTCAATTCGCAAAACATGTAACCTTGAAATCTCTTCGAAATTCCAGCCATGGGGTGAGTAATGCTCATATTCGCTCCGGGAATCTTCTCCCAATTGACCGTGGATCAGGAGCCCAAACGAGAGCCCTCTGACAGGCCGTTGCGCCTGCTCCCACGTCCGCTACACCCTCTCCTCATCCCCGCTCATCGTCCACGCATGCCACTGCACGTACTGCCAGCGGGAGACGGGCACCTCATTCGCGCTCAACGCGCTGTACGAGCCGGACCGCGTGCACACGACTCTGTCAACCGGCGAAAGCGGCGAGGGGGCCGAGGCGCGGCTTTTGCGGAAAGGCATCCCGACCGCGACGTCGGGGCCAGAGGGGCAGGTTATGGTGCGGTGTCCGGAGTGCTTTACGGTGCTGTGGAGCCATTACTCGGGGACGACGAGGAGCCTGCTGAAGATTGTGCGGGTGGGAACGATTGATGGGTTTGTGGATGGGGAGAAGTATGTTCCGTCGGGAGGGTTGAGACCGCATGCGCATATATTTGCGGGAGGTGGGAGTAGGCGGCACAGGTGGTTTGATATTCCGGAGGGGGATGTGGTGTTTGAGGAGTACGGGCCCATGGAAGAATACTGGCCCAAGGAAAGCTTGGAGAGATATAAAGCCTTCTCTGACCGAGTGAGCTCAAAGGAGGAGCAAAAATAACCTGGAAGAAGCAGTTTCCCTCCCTCAAAATTTTGCCTGATCCCAAACAATCGACGCCTCTGAATGTTTGACATTAGAGCATTTTTATCACGATGGGTTCAAGAAGTCCGGCTTGGGAAGCCGAAAGCGGGGCCGGTCCCGGACTTGAGTCCCGTACTTACTCCCAAACAAACCCCCCTTAGCTTCAGTCAGGGAACGAGCCGGATTGGGACATCAACCAGCAACAAGTAGGCCATTCGATCATTCCAAGAAGCAGCATCAACGGCATCCTGCCGGAAGATGTTATCCAAGGAGGCGATTGAACTGTTCAGGGGCTGGGTGGATAAGTCAGCAAGAGTGTTAGTCAGCAGCCCTTCTGGCACCTGCCAGATTGTTGACATAGCAACGCGTGACATAAACACCAAAAATATCCTCCCGCTTCCCAAGCCCACCTAACCCCGTTCTTCCGTCACATGCGATTGCGATTGCAGAAGGCTGCCAGCCTATCCTCACGTCGCTTCGAAACGATTATACAATTTGCACAGCACAGCACTATCCAGAAGCCACCATGTCGTCGGCATTCGAATCTTCGCTCTCCGCGAGCATCAACCGCCAGTCCCTGATGGCAACCCCATCGGTCGCCGACACCCTCCCGAATGCGAACTTCGGCTTCGACGAGCTGCGTGACCGCATGAACAAATTCTCTTCGCGATTCGACGGGTTTATCGAGCAAGGGCGCAAGCGCGTGTTGGAGGAGAGGAACGAGTTTCGCATGAACATTGCCGAACTTCAAGGTACGTCGGGTCGCGCCAGCATTCCCGCAGTATCGATGCCCAAACGATGCTGACTGACCGTATCACAGAGGACCAGCGCATGAAGAAGAAGGACATTGAGATTCTCCAGCACAAGACGAGCACACACCAACAAACCGTCCAGAAGGAAAAGGCCGAGACGCGCGAGATGCAGGCCGCCATCGCCCAGCTGTCGGAGGAGCGCGACAAGCACCTGGCCACACGAGACGCGCTGAAGAAGCAGATCGAGGAGACGCAGAAGGAGATCGACGCGAAGGTCGCGGCGCAGCGCGCGCACGCGGCGCAGCTGGACGCGCAGTCGCGATTCAACGTTCCCGAGCTCGAGTTTTGGCAGCAGAACCTCGGCCTGCGGATAGAGGGCGCGGGCCAGGACGACCGGCTCAAGTTCATCTACAGCTACATCGACAGCGAGGACTGGGACAGGGAGGCGTGGTTCGAGCTCTCGACGTCGAGCAGGGACTACGATATCCGGCACTGCAGGCCCAAGCTGGAGCGCGAGCGCGTGGAGAAGGTGCTGGACCAGCTCAACGAGACGAGAGAGCTCGCGGTGCTGCTGAAGGGCATGCGGGAGCTCTTCGTGGAAGCGGTCAAGGCATGATGTTGTCGTGCCGTGTGATTCTGGTGTTTTTGGGTGGAGGGAGTTCGGAGTAAGATGACGATGTTTGACGATAACGATAATGGCTTTGAATGGATACCCAGGTTGGCGGGGGCTGGCTTTGGCTCGAACGCTCGGCGGATTAGTATTTAAGGCTGCTGGTCTAGAATAACAATGGTTTTTCCTTTGGCTTCCCGTGCTCCTTTGTTCAGGGTCAGTCATATGTGAGACACTACTGCAAGGAGAAGCTTGTGATAGGACGGCTCCGCGCCCTACGACGGAGCTTCCATCCCGACGCCACCACCCTCTCAGATGTCTCTAACTTGATTCTCTTTCTAGATGAGCGTCGAAGATGTTTGCATAAAGCTGGTCTTGACCTGCACAATTCAGATGAAAGTCTGTGCATAATGCTCTCTTGAGTCTTCCCCCTTTCTTGCTCCATCTTGCGCTGTCGAGTCTTGACCGCCTGTTTCCCGCGAAAACGAGGAAACGGACAAGTCAGTCAGTCCGGTCCTGACAGCGAACAAACCGCATGAACCGGCAAGTTCCTGGCACGTTCTGCAGCTGTGTGTGTGTCGTTTTCGCGCTATGGGCGTCGAGCTGATGCCACTTGTACGACTGCGAAGCACACACAAGCTGTTGTAGGTACTGCTAAGGAAGGTCGCGTTGTTCCAGCTGCCTACCTATGCTCTGTCTGTACAAACTCTAACCCAAACCATCTTTTTTGAGTTTTCGTCTCCCCCGCCCTCGAATTTTAGCTGATGTCTGGGAATCACGAGGGTGGAGGGGGGGAAGCTGGAAGAGAGCGGAAAGATTAGAAACAAAAAAAATTGAATTTGTTTAAACATCTGGCCAGTTGCATCCGGAGTTCCCAAGAGTTGAGAAAGAGGGAAGGCCCATCTCTCCTTCAAAGATCCGCAAGCCCACCAACCCTTGTCCGCATTTTGCAGTAACGCGAGAAATGCCCGAGGCTAGCGCAAATCAGCACCGTTTACCGAGCTGGGCCATGACTCGGGATCTTGGCCTTCCGCCGCCGTCCCTCGGTTTCTGAATGATTCATTATCACCCCATTCCATTCGCCTGTTCCCGTCCGTCGCGCCTGCTGCTGCGCTCAATCCAAGGCTCCCAAGCAAGCAAGCGAGTTGATGTGCAGCTGAGCTGAGAGTGAGTTGAGTGAGTGAGAGAGAGAGCACAGCAAGCCAGCTAGCGAACCCCCCCGGAAAACCCGCCCCTCAGATCATACCTTACCACATTTTCCCACCCCCTCGTCGTACCTTGACCAAGTTTTTTTTAGTTTTTTTTTTTGTCTCGTTTCGTTCCGTTCCTGCTGCCCACTGCTCCGCTGCGCTGCACCGCACCGCCGGTCCCAGGGCCTGTTCGTTTGAGTGTGGTGTTTTGTTTGGTTTCCTGCGGCGGCCACCAGAACAAGGGAGCCGCAAAAAAGCCAGGAAGAAGGTATCCAGGGGCCCCGGATTTTCTTTCTTTTGTTAAGCAACCATCCCGCCTACACGGCGGTAATCAACCCCTTACCCCCCGGTACCAATCGCCGCATTTCGTTTCCTGCTCTGGACTCCACAACTGCGGGATAAGTACTCTATGCCTCACGGCCGTCACCGCCGTCGCGCGATCACGGCCAAGACCGGCTCCCTGACCGAGAGCGGAGCTTGACCTGAGTCGGCTACGGGTACGGGTACCGCAGGGTGAACCCCCCTCCCTTTCGGACGCGGCTTACTATTCCCGGGGAACCCACCTGTGCTTGCTTGCACCGGCTCCGTGTCCGACTTCTCATATGGCCCCCGATGCCGTCTCCCACCCCAGTCCCGCCGGCTCCGTGGCCTCGTCGGTAACCACCACCCTCCTGAACAGCAACAACAAGCGCAGCGTCCCGGACTCGCATTACAGCCCCGCCGGCGGACATGGAGGACACGCCGCGGACTCGGGCACCCCGACCGGCGGGGCCGGGCCCGGGACCTCGCCGGCGTCGCAACCGCCCGCCGAGACGGGCAAGAAGCGTAAGACCGGCCCCGGGTCCAGGGGCGTCGCGAACCTGACGCCGGAGCAGCTGGCCAAGAAGCGTGCCAACGACAGGGAGGCCCAGCGAGCCATCCGCGAACGCACGAAGAACCAGATCGAGACGCTGGAGCGCCGCATCCAGGAGCTCACCTCCCAGCAGCCCTACCAAGAACTCCAGGCCGTCTTGCGCGCCAAGGAGGCCGTCGAGGCGGAGAATGCGGACCTCAAACGCCGCCTGCAGGCCTTCATCACCTCCATCCAACCGCTGATCTCATCCACACCAGCGGTCCAACGTAAGCCCTCCCTCTCCCCCTGCGTATTACGGCACGGTCCTAACCGAGAAACCCGCAGAACCGCCAGACCCTGTGGTCTTCCCTTCTCCATCCGGAAGCTACTCCCACCCGGTCCACCACCCAAACGGGCCCATGTCCGCCAACAACGCCTCGACGCCCAATAGCGCCGCCTCGCCCGCCTCCCTGGACCCCACCGCAAACTGGCAGACTTCCGGCGGCGGCGGCGGCGTCCCGGACCTCTCGCCCCCGAACCACATGTACGCCGCCGGCAAGATGCTCAACCAGCAGCGCCAGGACCTCCGCCACGGCCTCGACCTCGGCCCGGAGCGTCTCGGCCTCGACTTCCTCCTCGACTCCAACGCCCGCCTCGGCAAGATCCAGAGCGGCCCCAACGGCGCCCAGGACTCCCCGCACTACCACCACGTCCCCATGAAGCACGACTGGACCGGCGTCGGCCCCGTCTCCCACTCCCGCAGCCCCTCCCTCTCCGGCCCCTCCACCTCCGCGAACAACGCCAACAACGCCAACGCCAGCGCCACCGTCCACACCCCGCGCTCCTCCCAGATGGACTACGGCCCCGCGCAGTCCACCCCGTCCTCCGCGCCGTCCGAGCCCTCCCGCGCCCTCGCGAGCTACTCCGCCGAGGTGAAGAACTGCGGCCCCACCTGCCCGCTCGACTCGCTCCTCCTCGACTTCCTGCACGAGCGCCGCCAGCGCGCCGCCGACGGCCTCTCCGCGCACGAGGTCATCGGCCCACGCTACCCCTCCGTTCTCTCGCTGCTCAACCCGGCCAACAGCAAGTTCTCGCACCCGCTGTCCAAGGTCTTCACCGACATCCTGGCCACCTTCCCGGACCTCTCGGCGCTGCCGCAGCGCGTCGCCGTGCTGTACATCATGTTCCTCATCATGCGCTGGCAGATCTCGCCCACACAAGAAAACTTTGAGCGGCTGCCCGACTGGGTGCGCCCGCGGCCGTCGCAACTGTTCACGGAGCATCCGGCCTGGATCGACCACGTGCCCTTCCCCGCGATGCGCGAGAAGCTGTGCCGCGACTACAACCCGCGCGAGTACCTGTTTGACAACTTCTTCGTGCCGTTCACGACGACGCTGAGTCTGAATTGGGGGTATGAGGACACGGATACGCTGCTGCAGGTGCCGGAGTCGGACGAGGTGGTGATTAACCCCGTGTTTGAGAGGCATTTGAGGAGGATTGAGAATTGGACGCTGGGGCAGGCGTTTCATCAGACGTTTCCGAAGCTGGCGGGGACGTATAACTTGAAGATGTGAGTGTGGTGGAAGAGGCGAGATTTTGGGGCGTAAGATAGGGGGTTATGCTGTTTTACCCCTGAATCACACATCACCTCATAGGGATATGTGGGGATCGCCTGGGGAGCGGGCGGTCATACCTGGCGTTTTGGCATGATGGTTTTTGTTGTCTAATTATACGGGCGTAACCCCATGGCGGCGTCTGGCGACGTTGGGCGGGCGGGTTCGCATTTATGGAGAATGTAGCGTGGATTATAAGGAGGGGAGTTCAAGCTCTGGCGTAGAGGACGGAAAAAATGGCATTGATTCGAGTGTTGACTGTCACATCTTGAAGAGCGTGTAGTATGGAAGTCTGGTCTGATATCGAACCAAGTCGTGAGTCTTGACGGGGGTTGACAGTAGATTTAGGAACGTGGTGGACAATCCTGCTGGTCATCGCACGAAGCCTTACTCTTAGACTGGTACCAGACAAACCGACTATATAAGTCTACGCAATGGCTGCCTACTCTCTTCCACAGGGACAAACGAGTTTCTGAAAGATAAGGCTCTTCGCGCAATTGGAATACTGGAGAGATCCCGCTCATCAAGGAAGAAATGGCCTTGAGACCGGTTGCTTCGATGAACCTCGTCTCGAATTGTTACTGTCGCCGTCCAGTACTGATATCTTCTTATTCTGAAGGTATTCGCATATTCCCCGTACCTTGACAGCATCTTGAATGGCCATGGTTGAGAAAACACGGACCATGGAGTCTCTGTACTTGGTGGCAGAGCGTGTGCTGGGATAAAAGCGAAAGTTGAGTGGAAACACCTCATTGGCGCTTTGACAAAGATTCTGAAGGAATCTCTCGACTTTTATGAGGTTTCAGTGAAGAACTTTCTGCGCTATGCAGTGACTTTCATCAGCACCACTTAGGCTCCGCAAAGACGTCCAGTCATGACTTGAGAGTGCTCGCATAGCAACTTGGGCGGTCTGGATCCCCAAAGCAGGCATTCTGATATCCTGGCCAATATGAATACGGCATCATACTTCGTACATGTGGAATCATACAGCAGGCAAATAATGATGGCTCTGGGGATGGAGATTGCCTTCCATTCAACATCGATAACTGCCCTTCACGATGTCTCTTGGCCTCCCGCCCCCGATGCGTCATATTCAATTGGTTCCATCCAACCTGGCTGGCGTCGCCGACCATCCCTGGGATCTATCTTGATGATACGTATTCATATGGGATTAGTATTGCGGGCTAGATTTAGACACCCCTGTGCAGGAGGAAACTGCTATGATTGTTGTTGTGACAGGACAGGGTTTCTTCACAAATGAAGCTTCAATCGACAACTAAAGCAGGGGGCTACATTGCCTGAAGAGCTGACTGTTTCATGCAATTGAACCAATATATACTCCCACACTAGCGGACGGAGGTTGTGGGTAGAGTGCTTCCATGGTCTATTGCACGAACACAAGAGAGAAGCGGACTCGATGCTTTTGCCAGCCTTGCCGCTGCTCTTTCAAATCTGGTAAACAAAAACGCATCTGCTGGAATTAAAGCTCTCCTAGATGAGAACAGAAACTCATGCTATGAGAATGGAGTATCTTTGGTATGCCGGCGAGTTCAGAAACTCGGATGATTCCTAGAGTTAAATGCAATCTTGGGCGAATATGCGATTGACATACGAGGAGGATGACGAGACCGGACAACGGGTGTGGCGCCAAACGCGACTCCTGGCAAAGCAGTCTGGTAAATCATGGGCGGACTTATTGCGCCTATCCTCATGTTGATGCGCTCATGCAGGTCGCGTCCCAGAAAGCATTGTTCAACCAGCTCCGATGGTGCTTTCTATCTCTGCTGATACATTGTGTGTGGGATGGCGAGATTTTTATACATACTTTCTCAAACGATGGAGCTCTGATTGTTTGCATGAGGGCCGTTATTCCTCCTCGGCGTGCTGGAGACATAGAAAGACTCAAATACTTCATGTATGCTGCGAGCAGCCTGCACTAACGAGAGGGCGCCTGTACCAGTGTCCAGACTATAAAATAGTGTCAAAATTATGCAAAGCTTTTCATGACACAATAGCTTTTCAAAAACATACACTCTTTGAACTTGTCGTTAAGGCACTAAGACACGAACAGCACCGCTTGTGAGCACCAGGGCGTCCTCACTCCTTCCGAGTCAGGGGGTTTTCACGACTTCGAAGCATAGCGCTCATTTTCACTGGAGTAACAGTAATGGACGATCAAGGACGACAGAAAGAAGACACACATCGTCTGAGAAGATTTCCTGCAAAGACTCCCGACCCAAATTTGGTTCTTTGCATCTAATGGATGCCCTGTCCAGAAGTTCTGCAAACGGAGGCGTAGGAAACATTGTCCTCGTCTTGCTAGAAAATACATTGTCCACAAAAGAAGAATGTATATATATAGTTATACATATGTTTGGGGGAACAGACATACCTGAAAGAGCTCCAGCTTTATGATTCTGACATGCGTATGCTCTTCCCTAGGGAGATCTATAAACAAGCATCTGTTTGGAGACAACGGAAGGGCCAGAAATGTTTGGAATATAGACCACATTGCGTGGTGATGACCAAGGTGTCTTACGCGGCATGTCAATCTATAATCAAAAGAAAAAGAAGTCTCAAGAAAAAAACGTGAGCTGTGTGCACAGGGCTCTGAAACTCTGAAGACATAATACTAGCTCGACGGAGATGACGGCGACGGACGGAGCCGCGTTGCCAGTTTCGTGGTTGGCGTGTGTCCCAACCATGATTGACATGATGGCCAAAGTTAAAGTCATTGTCAACCAGCAATTTACAACACAACAGCAGGACTTCCCTATTTGGCTTGGATGAACACGTTCTAGTTTGGCAAACCTCAAGATATAGACTCGACGTTGCCAAGTGTAAATGCCGGAGGCCATGCGATGAGAATGGTTGGGGAGTAGCCCCTCGCACACCTCACATGATAAAATCTGGCTATGCATTAAACACCTGTGGATTTACAATTGTAATCTTCTGAGCGATGTAGGCGCCGTTGGTGAATCGAAAGATCTGGCGAATATCTCGATGCGGGACATCCCCTTCCTCCCGGCACGAGGACCTGCAGGTCTGTTATGGTAGACATAGGAAGAGACAAGAAGCATTCGCGTATGCACAGAGAATAAAAAGAAGAAGAAGAAGAAAGCGACGAGGGTTGCACTTGAGCCCACCGTTGGGTTTCAGACACGATCCTGGAACGTAGCTCACAGCTGTGCGACGAAGGACTCGCTTTCTGAAGGCTCTAGACGAACACTCGCTCAGAGGTGTCTACATTGTTTGCTGAAGGCTTGGCTGGGTGCTTCCGGTAAGGCTTTATAGTGCCTGTGGATTGAGTCCCAGCTTGGGTGGATTGAACAGCAAGACTTTTGGACTCATCGAATAGTGAGGTCATACTGGACAGCGGCCCCAGCGGCCTACGAGGTATAAAAGCCCATCGAAAGACACGGGTTTTGGTTTGAGCCGACAATTGACTCTCTTAGCATGGTCAGTTTTGCAGTTGTTAGGAAAGACGCGTGGTTGTGGGAGGGAGTCTACTCGCTGAAGTTGAACTGTTCGACAAGCCTGACACCTAACTTGAAAGTATATTACAGAAATACACCGGAGATACCACAGCCGACGGACGATGCACAAGAGAAGTTGGGACGGGCTTGAGATGGCAGCTTCCCAAAGCTGAGGAATTCAAAGGTTACGTGCCACGATGCAGAGAGGAGACATCACAAGCCCATTAGGTTCATTGTCGTCGTCTGGCCAGTTAATCTTCCGTCAGGGGACTTAACATACTTATAGAAAGAAACAAATGCGCTAACGTCTTGATGGAAGGAGATATAAAAGTTGCGGCTAATCACATCATGATGTACGATCCATACGAGATACGCCACGTCGAACCCTTCACGTGCTGTGTCAAGAACTAGTGAAACTCCACTGGAGGACGGCCAGTATCCCTTCCCTTTGAGGAACGCAGATCTGGCTCGACATGGCTGCCGTCAGTCACTGGACTTGCTGCTTGTGTATCCCAGCTTCATACACCAGGGCTGCGGAGCGGAGAGCTGTTGGAGTTGAGACTCATCCTTGTGGCATTGACTTGCGGTGATAGCTTCTAGCACCCTGGCAACCGTGCTTGGCGTTGTTTGTCAGGGCAATATTTTTCTACGACAACGAATCGGTCCTCGACTTAGCTTATCATCGTGTACGCTGACTTATACAGCTGGCCTCTGTGTGAGCCCGAGCCGTCGACTATAGAAGTTCAACGCTGGTGAAGGGCGAGCTGTGAATTGAGCGTGCCCAGACCCTTGAAGAACTCGGTGCAAGTACAAACATCACCAAGCACATCATGTAGCGTCGTTCGAACTGATCAATTCCAGACCCAGGCCTAACATGCATACAATTACTCCGGCCCGAGAACCCCGTCCTCATCCGCATGTAATCTTTTCATAAGAAGCCCAGCGATCCCATACAGCCGTCTCCCACACGTGGTTCTGTACACTCTATGCGTCTCGTCCTGTTCGCCGTTGCGCGCGTGGCATGGGATGCGAGGCAATCAAAAGTCATCGCCCCTTTCGGAGGTCAGGTGCCATGTGACAAAGAGTTCAAGCTGGAATCACAAAAAGCAAATAAGCAAACAAAACATCCATCTCCCTCAACGACGTCTTTACAACCCGTCGCGCATGCTCGTACCGGCCTTGCTCGTCTCCTCGGCAGCCTTCTTGGTGCGCTCCGCCAGCGTCTTGGGGTCGACGCCCTCGGTGTTGCGGTCCGCCTTGACGGCCTCCTCGCTGTCGGACGCGAGCTCGGGCTTCCAGTGGCCCTTGCCCTGCTTTTGCTTGTGCAGGGAGTCTTGCTTGTGCTTCTCGTGGTCGGTCTCTGTTTCTGTGGGGGGATGGTCAGCTCTTGTTTTGTTTCTTGTTGAGAAGGGTTCGAAGAGGTATGCTTGGAGGGCTGATTGGGAATGGGAATTGGGCTTTTGATGGGTTGGGGATAAAGTGATGATGTCGTGAACGGGTGGGGTGTCATGGGTAGGCAGCTTCGTCACAATATCGTGACAGGCAAGGCTTCTTCCTATCCACACGATTGGGGCGCAAAGAAGGAATTCGAGGCAACTTACGGTTCGCAGACTCCTTCAAGCCCATGAATCTCGTCGTCGAGAAGGCGGCGGTCTGTCTGCCGACGACGAAAGCGCCGCGGGCGATGGGGGTAGAAGCGAGGACGAAGCGGGAAGCCATTGTGTCTATTTCGTTTTGTCGTTTTCTTGTGGTGTAATATTACTTTTGCAGGCTTGATTCCCTTTCAATTGAACTTATCCAGTAGGTGTTAAAGCAAAAAAAGAAGAAAGAAATTGAGGGAATTAGTTTTTGAAAGAGACAGGAATGTGGTTTCCTCGATAATGACGATGATGCGCTTTCCGTCAAAGAGCTCTGCTGCTGCCGCTGCCCATTACCTAGGCAAAGGACGAGCTCCCATCGCTTTTACCCGAAAGCACTGACGTCACTATCATCGCAGCTACCTGTACCCATTCCGTGCAAGTGACATCCATTTGCAGGCCCGAGCTCCTCCCTCCAATGTTGTGCTTCCTGCCTCGCTGACCACCGGATGCGGAAAAGGGAAACAGGTGGAGTTGATTTGTCCTCCACCCTGCCCAACTGGCTTTGAGCAATTTGCAAGCCCCTCCTTCCCCCTGGCCTTCGGCGTTAACAGCTTTTGGCAGCTGGCTGGAGGCTATCACGTGACTGGGTCATGTGAGCAGCGGCCAGGCCGCAGAGGTCCTCGTAACGCGAGTCACAGCTGACTTGCAAGAGCGGGGCAGATTCTTCAGCTGAAGCGTCATGTCACGTGATATCACTCCCTATTGTCAGGGGCAAGCACAAGCACTCTCCCCCGCCGCCGCCGCCCCTTGCTTGCCTCACCACGCCCAGCCCCTGCCGGCAGCTTGCAGTGGGAAGAAGAAGCAAAGACGGCAGCAGCAGGCCGCGACCTACCTACCTTACAGACCGCCTTACCCAGCCTAGACATGTGCATACCCAGCCCGTCTCTGTCTCATCCCCGGCGGCTACATTGTTCAAGACGCAAGCTCGGGGCAACCGGGGAGATTCTCAGTCTCCTTTCATTCTCGCACAAGGAGAGTCAGACAGGGCCACTCAACTCCCCTTCCGCCTGAGCTTGCTACGCTACCCCTCACTCAGCTGCTCCGCCCCTCTCAACAAACACACTGGCCATCCAGAAGGGCAAAAAAAGGGGGCGGGGTGGGTTGGACGTACAGTTTAGCATATTACGGTAGCAATATTCGATTGTTCAATTTAAACGTCTCATATTACCCGCATATCTGCTCTGCATGAACGGAGGAGCGCTGCCAGATCTCAGGGGGAAAAGATGCGGGTTTCGAGTTACCTCTCAATGTAGCGTAAGCGCGGGGGCCGTGGGGTATCATTGTCTTGACTCTTCTTCCCTACCTGCTTCTGTGCATGAGTCCCGAGCCAACGAAGTTCGTCAGCCAGCGAAGACAATCCGAACCTCATCATCCAACGGGGGACCGAACGTTTGCTGACATTGCCCGTATTCCTAATCCTCTAGAGAAGACAGCATTTCTCGCAGCTGCATGCACGTTGGGGCGGAGTAAGTTGTCACTCAGCGTAAGGCTCGATCACATCACAAAGAGAACACCGAGGTTGAGATGAATATATCGTATATTGCATTTGCGCCTTGCTGGCTTCGCGCCATGGGATCCGACACTTCAGGTCTGATCCCCCCGTTGAACACCCTTTCACGTCTTGAGCATTTCCTGTACAACCACCCAAAAGAGGTATCCCTTTCTCCACACCCAGTAAACCACAAGAGCCATGTATCGTGTCATGCCTGCTCCCCAGAAACAACACAACGTCTCCAAAGTATACTCGCGAAAAAGTGCTCCCAGACAAGGTGCGACAGAATCCACCGCCCAACGCTCCCCGATGTCCCTGGAGATGCCTGTAAGCCCCGTAACAAGAGAAAAGACCCTCCCAGGAAGACCAAGCAGTAGATGAGAATGGTCCATCTTCGAATAATGAAAATAATGAGAGAAGAGGCACAAGCAAGCAAATGGGTGCCGCCGGATCCCCTTCCCGGGAAGGTTCACCGCCAGCAGAACACCCGGACCGAAACCATGACCAACTCCACCTTTTCCCAAAGGTATTTCCCGGACCCCGTTTCCAAGCTTTGGAGATTTGCCGCAAAACAATAGCAACGCATGTCTTTGCCCGCCACCGACCATTTGATATTTCCCAATGTTGTGAGCCCATAACAGAAACACCCGTTGCCCCCGCTCCGAATAAGTTGCTGTAAAAAGACACTCATTCTATATGTCGAGATAATCTTTTTCGGAATGACTTCGTGACCCGTCGAGCACCATGATGAGCAACTGATATTTTTGAAAATCATCTTGAAAATCAAAAAAATGGAAGTCGTCCCCGCTGTCCGTGAAAAAAGATGCCGAGAATTAATTATATCCGAGAACTCCGCCGAGATGCCATCAGGCACCGATGCAATGTCGTAAAAATGCAAAACCACCCGTGTGGGAACGCCATTCGTGCAAGTCCAGCCTCACCTTGAGAGGTAGGACACCGAATTGATTTTTGTCGAATTTTTTGTAGTCGGAAGTCCAAAAAAAGGAAAATGGTATCGATAACTTCTCGTGTCGCGCCGTGTAAAGCCTCGAAGGAATTTTGCCGGTTAAACAAGGGTATGTCGTGTGAGGTTGTTTATACAGGAGAAATGTTGAGCCAACAGAAGAGCGGGACCACACCAGCAGTCCGCCCAGAACCTTGAGGTACCCAGCCCGCAAGAGTAGCCATCGATGCCAAATTTTTTTGTTCGGTGCCCACCAAGATGATCAGCAAAAATGCCGAATAAGCAGTGGTTTAACACAACAGCATGCGTCGGTGCAGATGGTAGGAGGCGCACACCCCGACCCTCTGTTACGAGAGCGAGACGCGGCTTCCTTACCACCTGCGCATGCCCTGCTGCATCCTGGCGGGGGATACCGAAGGCGGCGGGCTGGACATCTGGATGCCCGTGGCAGGGTTGACGATGGGGATGGCGTTGCGGGCGCGGGTAGCGGATGGCTGGTGGATCTTCAAGCTCTGGTGCTGGTAGGCGGGAGGAATAAAGGCGGGAGAGGAAGAGTTGAGGGAGAAGCCGGGAGCAACAGTCTGGGGTTGCTGCGTAGGCGACGACTCCGGGGAGTTACTCGCCAGGGAGGAACGTTCAGAGGCGCTGATGGAGTGCATCTGCAGTAGGCGACCATGATTAGTCACTGGATCAGGAGACCTAGATCCCAGGCTCCGAGTCACTTACGTCGCTGTCGGTCAACAGGCCAGGGCAAAACTCCATGTCGTCCTCAAGGTCAAACGAGCGGCCAGCCTCGAACTTGGTGCGGAAAACGTTGATGGAAGCGGTCTCGGTCAGCTCCTTCATGCTGCGAACGCCGCGGAACTGCTTGTGCGCATTTTGGGAGACGGAGAGCCTGGGCTGTCTGCGATTGCGGCCGCCGTGGTGGTTGTGGGAGGCGCCAGGGACGGCAGGGGTAGGATGCGCGTGCTGGTTGAACTGGTAGTATGAAGACATTATCTATGAATCTGTCGGGGTGTGTCGGAGATGTGTAGAGATGTCGTCGTGGTTTGAGGTTGGAGAAGCGGTGCCGTTTTGTTGGTTGGGGGAGGCGGAGTGTGTGCGTGAGTCTGCGTTGTGTGGCGGAAGTGCGGTGGTCTTATGTGGGTGAGCCGAGCTTTGCGGTATTATTGCAGTTTTGAAACACAAACAATGAAACCCGCCGAGTCGATGAACGTTGTGCGAGTAAAAGTGCGTGTGCGTGTTGAAGAGATATAGAATGGTGATATGAAGCAATGCTTTTTTGTCTTTTTGGGAGGCGTGAAATTGTTGTATGTGTATATCGTCGATGTTGAGTGAAATGGTTGGTGGTCGAGGGGGGCGGAAAATAGGTACGGTAAAATGGAGGGGGAAGAGAGATGTTGAAAAATATCGGGAGAGAGGAACCCGGAGCAAGCGATGGTTTTGTTGGATCGAGCAGGCAGTCGAAAGGGTGGGAGGAGGGTGGACAGGTGCAGGCAGGCGAGAGGAGCGAGGAGGGCACGGAGGGCAAGGAGACCGGGAAGCACACTGGGCAGTGGGAGGGATGGGGAGGCGGCGGTGGACCCACAGGGTGCCCAATGGGAGATGATCAGAGGACAGTGCTCTAGCGGGCGACACTGTGGCTCCACAGCTTGACGCCATACGCGAGTTCGCCACCCTGTTTCCATTGGCCGGTAGATCTCGAGCTAGAGCCGCCGGGGACTAGCGCGGCCTAGTGCGCTGGTGTAAATTTGGGGCGTGGCGCCGGCTGCCGTCAACCCTACCAGTGCGACGGACAGTATTGGTGGGGCATGGCCTGGCTCTGGCTGTGTTTGGACACTGGGACTGGGGGGGGGGGAGGACACACCCAGGGCAGCAGCGACTGGGACCAGGACTGTGACCGGGACTGGGAATTGGATGGGTGGATGGGTGGACGGTGAATGAGAAGCGGAAAAGAGCGAGAGGTGGGAGGAAAGCATCGAGTTCACAGTGTTGTTGCGTGTACTCGGCGAGCCTGGGAGGTCCTGGTGAGCCGGCAGTCGCAGCGATAGCAGGAGGACAGGCACTTGCATCTCAGCGACGGTACCTCCCTCATACCCACCCACCTTCTCTCCCAGCACCGCCGCTGCGCCGTTGCGTTGCGTTCCAACTTTTCCACCGCACTGCACAATGCTGCACCTGCAACTACTGCAACTGCACCCTTCACAGGCAGAGAGAGGCAGACCTGGAGGCAGACGGTACTTCGTATGCACTACTGCACAGTAGGTGCCTGGCAGTCACCACCGATGTGCCAACTGGGATCTCAGGACCCTCCTTCAGGCACTCTCGCTTTTCCTCAGGTCGGAACATGGACGCAGGGCCAGCTGAGGCGTGGCATGCAGGTACTGAGTCTGCATCTCGCAGACGCACTGTGGGCCTTGGGTTGTTGTTGTTCTTCTTCACACTTCACAGTGCCTCCTGCCTTAGCCACTTAGTACGTGGGTAGTGTGTCCATGTCTCGCCACGACTTGTGACCCGAGAGCCAGCCGCCCGCCCGCCCGCCTGCTTGTTTTTGTGCTTGTGCTTGTGCTTGGTGGTGCCCGTCTTGTTGTTTACCTTCTTCCAGTTCGGTACCGTACAGTTTACCGCTTGCGGCCACTGGAGAAATTGGCTGCCCACACCAGTCATTCCAGAACCCCATGGGAGCCAGCGCGATGGGGATGCTAATGTGTCGTACGAGACGGTGGACGGAGAGCGGGAGATGAAAGACCAGGCGCTCAAGGCGCAGCGCCTCCTTTGGGGTATTCCTCCACGAGTTCTCTCTCCCTCCCACCGTCCGCACTCCATTCGCCGGTCCCGTCCTTGTCCGCGCCGTCTCGTCTCCTCTGGGCGTGCTTCCCCTCCCACTGGCGGTGCCCGCGGTGCAGCCTTCCTCGCCTTCCTTGTCCCGCCCGTCACCTCAGCGCGGGCTGGTGGTGTGTGTTCCCAGCGACATGTCTCTCCTTGGAGATCAACTGACCATGCGCCTTTTGCTCTCGGCCCTATGTGTGGTCCGACCAACGGATGTCTTGCCCTCGTCCAGTCTTCGCTCTCCCGCTTCGGCGTCCCTTTCTTTTCTCATCGTGCCATGCAGCTGGCGACGATCTGGTTGGAGGCGACAGTCAGCCCAGCGTGGAAAAGCAGAACGCCAGAGACCCTCCGACGTCGTCCGGATTCCACGTTTGAGGTGGGACGCCAGGGAACCCAACCCCGGACCGGCTTTGTTGTCGTTCCAGAGCTGGGCCTGCCAGTCAGAGTTCAGCAAACTTGTTCGATGCTGTCCGCAGTGCTGTGCTGTGCTGTGAGGTGAGGGAAGCGCTGCAGATGCTCTGCTTCGTGCTCGCAGCGCACATTCGTTCTCGAACTCGAGTGCCCAAAAGGCCAAAGGCCGCTGGTCCTTGATACACTAGAAGTCAACTGCGGCCACTGTGACCCCAGGGGCATTAAGCTGGCGCAGTCTGATGTTTGGAAACACGAGAAACGCAGCCTAGTGTTTCCCATTCCATGCTGGCTGGTGTCCCCCCAAGGACCTCATACTCGGCTGGCTTCATGTCGTCCGCTCACAATGTGTGCTGGTTCAGTTGAAACCGCTTCCCGACCCTCTCACCTGGGTGACCCCCGGTCGGTCGAATCGAATCCCAACATTTGGGGACGAAAGATGACGGACGAGGGAACTTGGGAAGCAAAACATTGGCACAAGCACAGGGCATCCCGCTGATGGCTGATGACTGCGTGTGCAAAGTGAGCAGATGGCACAGTTCATGAATGAACAGTCTGCACTTGGAACAGCGCAGCGGCAGCGGCAGCGGTAAAAAGAGCGGTAGCGCGGGGTGCCAATCCAGCCACGGCTCGCCCAACGAAAGCGAATCGACACTGTCTGTATCAGCCCACCGTTGCACACACTGTGGCTCTCATTGGGTACGTACACATGTGTGTGCCTGCTGCTACTGCTGCTGCTTCTTCTCCTGCTTCCCTCCTGCTGCTGCTCTGCTGTGCTGCAGCAGGTGGTTAGAGCCCGGGGCTGCATAACGAACAACGAGGCAGTGAAGGTAGGGGGGGCTGTGAGCCACTGACAGCCAGGCACTGGGTGGGGATCGGGTGCCGCTATGACTGGTGGCTAGACCCTGGTCCGACGGTGCAGTTTGCAGTTGGGAAAGGCAGACAATAATAACAGAGAGAGAGAGAGAGATGGAAGGGAAAAACCTGAGAAATGACCCGGCCCTTGGCCAGCGGCCTGGATTCGGAAACGTGGCGGACACTGGCGGCTGGCACGCTTGCTTCAAGCGACAAGGCCCTGGTCCCGACTGGCTGTTGCGGCCTGCCCTGTCACTGTTGTGTTGTGTGTGGTGTGTGGTGTGTGAGATGGGCCTGACTCCTTAGGCATCAGGCAAGTAGCCTCACAGTGTGCGCTTGCCACATGCACCTCCGCTGCACCTGCACCTGCCCTGCACCTGCTGCACCTGCGACCCGCCCGACGAGGAAGTCGAAGTCGAAGTCGCCCTCGATCGCGGTACGTACCGAATCTCACCTACCTCCACCTCCTCCTGCCTTCGAAGCTCTCTGGGTCTGGCCACAGACAGCACTAACAGCGGGGTAACCGTCGCCATGTGGCGCACACACACACACTCACACCGCACACCTCTCTGTCCCTCTCTCACACCACACGGTCGTCACCAGCTCTCTCACTCACCCTCAACTCACTCATCACTCACACGCAGATCTCACTAAAGGTTTCCTGCCGCCCCGTCATATCGTCACTCGCACCTGGCCGGCGCCCGCTCTCCGCCTGCCCCTCCCCCTCCTCACCCCAGCATCATCCGTCAGTGGCTAACTGATTAACATGCCATGATGGACTTCCTATCGATCCATGCCTCGCTTCTTTCCATTCTTGCGACTTTCCATCCCACGGCATACATCATGGGCATGGAGACGGCACATGGCCGAGCAACCGGATTGGCACCCGACTGCCGACCGATGCGCTGATGCAAGCAAGATTCGATTGACATGCAATCCAAAAGATACAGTTAACCTCGACATGCCATGCCTCACGCATCAACTTAATGTTCCGGTCCTCGACGGCGGCTTCCACTCTGGGAATCTTTCCACCCTCGGCGCCAACGTCTTCTAGACCAAATCTGCCCTCCAGGGAACGTCTCCTTCCAACAATCGTCCAGCGTGGGATTTGCTGCGGCACCCGTGTCTTCCATCGCATCGAAGGCTGCATGAAGCGGACGGGCCTCCTGCGCGACCATGCCAGTAGCTACCCGGGGCAGACCCTGGAATCTGCGCGATTGGCTGTCTCTCCCACTGTGGCACAGCATCTCCCTCCCTGGAGTCCCTGTCCCCCCTCTCGCTCCTCGTCAATTATCGAGGGCTGTGAAAGTCCCTGGCTGGCTGGCTTGCTTGCTGGATGCCCCTGCGCTGCGGAGAGAGGCCAATCTGCCAAGATGGCAATCGGGCAGGGCAGGCACGGCTGGGGCATGAGGACGGGAAACCATCTTGAGACACCTGACGATGCCTTCGTGATCTCCCACGATGGATCTCGTCAGGGCAGGGAGGGGATTCCAGGTGACGAAAGGGGGGCGAACATTCCTATGCTCCAGCCTGCCTGCGCAGGCGGTTCGCCTCGTCACCCCACGCACGGCGCTCGCCTCTGCCGTCACAGTCTCCGTCTCACCCGTCCCGTCGCCGCCGCCGTCCTCGCCTTGCGTGGTGCGTGCTTGTTCTCCCGCCTCAATCTATCGTCTACACTTTGTGTTCGGTATCAGGAGTCCGCTACAAACTTGGGACTTGCCCATGCGACGTAACGAGGCGTCTCTTCCGTTGCCTCACCGTTTCCATTTCCGCGGGGTAATTCGTCAATGGCTCCCGCGCTTTTGGCGCCTAGGACGGAAGGAGGTTGGTGCTAATCGGTGACACAGTACAGTGCTCGCCAGTCACTACTAACAAGACAGCGGTCAACCAGGGCTCAAAAGGTTCCTGGATTCTGTCATCCTCGTGCCTGGGTAGGCGGAGGACCCTTCCAGCAGCAGACAAGACCGGCCCCGTCCAGGGCTATTCAGGGCTGGTGTTCCTCGATCGAGGTTGGATTGACGCTCTATCCTTGGTGTTGATTCTGCCCGGGCCATGTCTTGCGAAGGAGCGGAGCCTTCACAGCCCAATGCCTGGCAGCCTGCAGCAGGACCATACCACCACAGCGAATCAGCTCTCTCATCGGACAGGGCCTGGACGCTGGGAAAAGAAAGTTGGAGGTGTGGGGATGGTCGTTGTCGACTGCCATTGAGTTCGAACTGCGTTATCACACAGTTCACATCCTGATGGGCGAAGCGTCCAATCCCCTCTCGCCGCCCTACACCTACAAGCACCCAAGCTTCTCTTGGGGAGGTGGGAGAAGCAAACGATGACAACGTCGGGTAACCTTCTTTTGTTTCCAGCCTCTGGAGGCAGGCCCAGCCTTCTACCTAGCTCGTCGACCGTGCCCGTCATCCACCATCCACCAACCAACCTTGCCGCTACCTGCAGTACGGACGCCCGCGTGAAACTACCAGCGTGCCGTGTGCAAGTCGGCGTTGGGGGCGGTTCATTGAGTGTCCGTACGATTGAACGGCAGGCAAGCCGTAGGTTCGAATGTCATCGTTACTTTCTGCGCAGCTGCACGAGACAGGCCTCACCCCACGAAGATCTCTCGTGGGTCATTGTTCTCGTTGGAGGACGGAGCATTGTCTGCCCATTTGCATGCATCAGGGCCCAGGGGAGGGAAAGGAGTGGCAGGGAATCCGAGAGGACGAAAGCCACATGCGTGGCAGCGGCACCCAACAAGGTCGCGGGGGAAGATGTGCTGTGGTTGGTTTTCCCATTGCCACACCGCCATTTTGGCTTCAAGGTTGGACCAGACTTGGATCAATTGGATCCAAGACCAGCGAGATTCTGTGCATCGCCTGCTGCGGCGGTTCGTGGGATGGGGATTTGCTGTCTCACCACCATCTTTCCCAGTGTCAACCCCCCGGGTTCTGCGTCTGTGTCTGCCGTCCGTCTAGTGGGGGGAAGCTTCGACCATCCCGCCGCTCTCACCGTTGCTCGCCTGTACTCCCCTCCCCCTTCCCTAATCTGTCCATGTGGTGTACAAGAGTCATGATCAAGACAACAGCTGAGGAGCTAGAGGTAGTTGGAGAAGCTACAGTACGAGGGACTGGTTCTGTTAGACAGCTGGGCGCAGCTGCGTGGAGCGGCGGTTGCCGAAGAGCGTAGCTTAGGATGCTACTGTACCAACGAGGAAGAAGCAAAGAAGCAGAGGAATGCGGACGATTTGTTCGGTGCCGCCAGAAGAAGCCCGCCCAGGCGACCGGCGAACAAGCCTCAGAACCACACACAAACCACCCGACGACGCATCTGGCATGCCGGCAGCAAGCAACTTACCTTAAACTGGTGCATGTGGCAGCAGCCATGCCACGCTTGTGTGGTGGGGCAACCTGCCAGCTGCACAGTGCACCGGCACCAGCATGTCTTTCTCGCAGTTCGACTGGCTGGTGGGCTGATGAGAGAGAGAGAGAGAGAGAGAGAGAGAGAGAGCTTGGGAAGGGCGAGCCCAGCCCAGGTGTCTGCTCTGCCCATCACCGGCTTGCCAGCACCAGCACCAACACCCAACGCTCCCGCTCCGCTTCCATCCGATGCAGCCCCGGCGAGTTGCAGGCAGTTCGAGGGCGGTGTCGCCTTGGTTCGCGTCTGCTTTGGGGGGGGTTTTCTGTTTCTATCTTCGGAACGCCGAACGAACCTGCCGCCGACTGCGACTCACACGACAGCGCTGGTTTTCTTCATTTGCATGTTGTCTTTACTGCACCTGCCCGGCAGATCTCTGAGCGCCTGCATTATCGTTCCGAGTCTGGCGCATCGTCCGCCCCTCCTGAAATCTAAATCGGCGGTCGTCCCTCTTCTTTCGTGCGAGTGAGACGGGTTCGGGCCTGCAAGGGGCGCCCCAGGTCCGAACGACGTCACGTTCTTAGGCGCAGCGGAGGAGGGGCCACGCTGCGCTGCGCTTCCTGGGCGGCGACGCCGACGAGACTAGGGAACGACCGATCCGTTGCGATATCTTGAGCTGTTTCCGTGTTTTCCCTATTGTTTACTTTTGCAAACCCGTGTGAGAGTCAATCGAGCGCTGCGTAAGCCCTTTGGGATTCGGTAATATCGAGTTCATTTAGTCATGCCGGGGTCTTTGGAGTCGAGTCAGGGAGCTCAGGGTATCTCAGCAGAGAGATGCACCGTAGACTGCCGAGGTTGGGGGTTTAGGGCGGGGTCCCATCATCCCGCACCTCCGTGCGGCGACGGGGCCCGACCGTCCCACACCGGCGCAACCGCAACCGCAACCTTGACGTCCTCCCGTGAACATTCTTCCGCAACATCCTGTGTTCCCCAGCCTTGCATTTCCCACTTCGTAGACGGGCACTAGCGACACACTAAAGCGACCGCCCGCAACAACAACACCAAGAAACATGCGAGACAGGCTCCTCGGGGGCGGAGGCCCAGACCTCCCGCACCTGGGCCTCGGGCTGGCGGGCTTCGCGGCGGCGGTGGCGGCGGCGACGCTGCTCATCCGGAGCCCGGCGGCGTCCAGGACGGTCATCACGCCGTCGCCGGGGCGCGACCGGCGCAAGACGGCGCGGTCGCCGCGGTGGACGGTGTTGCCGCGGCTGTCGACGCTGGCGCGGGACGAGCTGCCGTACCCGCCGGACGTGTTCCCGGGCGCGCGGGACGTGGACACGCCGTACGGGAACCTGCGGGTGTACGAGTGGGGGCCCGAGGACGCGGCGGAGAGGGTGCTGCTGCTGCACGGGATCGGGACGCCGTGTCTGGCGCTCGGGGGCGTCGCGGGGGAGTTTGTGAGGCGGGGGTGGAGGGTGATGACCTTTGGTGAGTTGCTCGCCCTTTCTTCTCAGAAACATGTGCTGAATGCTGGATGGGCAGACTTCTTTGGGAGGGGGTACTCTGACGCGCCGACGGATCTGCCGTACGACTCGCGGCTGTACACGACGCAGATCCTCCTGGCGCTGGCGTCGTCGCCGCTGCGCGGGTGGACGGGCGACGACGCGTTCCACCTGCTGGGGTACTCTTTGGGCGGCGCCGTCGCGGCGGCGTTTGCGGCGAGCAGCCCGCACCTCGTGCGCAGCCTGACGCTGGTCGCGCCGGGCGGGCTGATCCGCTCGGCGGCGCACGTGGGCTGGCGCAGCCGGTTTCTGTACAACTCGCCGCTGCTGCCGGAGGGGTTGAGGAGGTGGGTTGTCGGGCGGCGGCTGGCGCCGGCGAAGAGGGCGGGGGATGTGCCGGAGGCGGAGGCCGTGGACGGCGTGGAGCCGGAGGAGGAGGCTGGGTGGGATGAGCTGCGGCTTGTGGGCGGGGGGCGGATCGGGGAGGTTGTGGGGTGGCAGCTGGCGGCGCACGAGGGGTTTGTGGGGAGTTATGTGTCGACTATACGGGAGGCGCCGGTGTATGATCGCGCGGACGAGGAGTGGCGGGTGCTGGCGAAGGTGTTGGAGGCGCGGAGGGAGGAGGGGGATGTGGCCGGGGCCGGGTTGAGGAAGGGGAGGGTGTTGTTCGTGCTCGGGGAGCGGGACGAGATTGTGGTGCCTGGGGAGACGGTGTGGGATGCGCGGAGGGTGTTGGGGGAGGACGCGGTGGAGGTGTTGGTGCTGAAGGCGGGGCATGAGGTTGGGGTGACCAAGGGCGAGGAGATCGTGGATGGGGTATTGGCGGCGTGGGCGAGGGAGTGAAGCTAGATTGGATAGACATTTTGGGTGTTGGCATTTTTAGATCGGGGTCGTGTTTCGTTGGCTAGACGTTGCGTGTGGAAAGAGTTGTTTGGATTTTGGTAGATTACTTAGATTAGAGTCATCAAAGATGCGGCTGAGTTGAGCTCGAGACCCTTTGCGCGTCCCCCACGTGGAGAGGAATGTGGTGTGGTGTGGTAGTCGGGGAGGATTGCTAGGGTAGGTTTCTTGCAATGCCGTGTCTTGGTCGAGAGATCTGGTGTCTCATCGCCCGGACGGAAGGGAAGGGTCGTCTGGAGGGACCGAGGGACCGAGGGACCAAGGGGCCTCTCCATTCCACGGCCCGTTGATGGAGCTTTCGGTCCGGGGGTTCAAGTTGTGTGGGACTGTCGATCAGGGTCTGGTGGCATATTGGTGTAGGAGAGCACGCTTTGCAACTCTGCAGTTATGTTGATGTTTCTTTGGGGAGGTTTTCAGGACACAGTATGAAAACAACTACAGCATTCAGGATTCTTTAGGAAGGCTACACAGTATATTATGCTCAACGGTAGAAGTCAAAGCTCCTGATCCCGAGACTCCCGACAAATACATGCGGTTTGGCGTCTGAACATGTGGGTTGCTATACTAAACCGAATTCCCAGGGGTATAAGCGGAGGGACAACTATCAGAAGACCGTCAAATACATCTACCCACTCCCCTTTCAGGACTAGTAATGCATCTGGCTCTGACCATCGAATCGCTGAGACTAGCGGGGCCCAGGTCTAAAGTCGTTAGAGTTCCAAGAGGGCTCGAGTTCATCTGAAGCCTTTATGTTCATTGCAGGCTGAGACAGACCAAGACATTGGTCAAGGACTGGACTTGCATATGTTTATCATAACGCAGTGGCTTCCCATGATCAAAGTCCCGTTTTCAACCTGCTCAGACAAATCTATAACCTGGATTGCTGAGGAGCTCCATCGACGTTGGTCTGCATGCGTAGTGCCTCGGCCTGAAAGCTAAAGCCGTCGCTGGGTTGACAAGTCATGACGCACCAAGCGCGGGGTGAGCACCTCCTGGTTTGACAGAGAAAATCGGGCTGTGTTCAGCTTTCTCGAATCTGCTGTCTTCCCTTAGACACTTCTTCTGACTTGGATAGATTTTGACGCCAAAGCTCATCATCAGGTAGAATACTTAGATCATCCGCAAATCACTCATACTTGGGCCGCTCCGCTTATTCCCGGAGTCGCGGCCCCGCATGGCCCCGCACGGCGCCGGCTTCTGTCTCGCCGGCGACGGCATCCGGGGCCTCTCTGAAACATTGACTGCAGTTTCAGCCGTGAAGGAATCTAGGGTGCTGCGTTAGCATGACTGGGTTTTATATAAGGTAGTTCTCTAGTGACGGATGTTGCTGAGCTCGACCGGGGGACGCAGCTTTCGTTGAGTTGCTGTCTTTCGCCCGGGGATATGAGCAACATCAACTCCTATCTCTTAAGCCAATGAAGCTCAGGTGAGCCAACTTACCGCCTCGAATAACGAGTCCATCACAAATCTCTTATCTCTTCCCGCCCTTTACGAAACATCATCATGATGAGTCGTTCTTCACAGAGGCATTATCATCGTGAGTCATTTAGGATAGTATATATAATTGAGAGTGAAGGAAAAAGGAACAAAACATACCAAACCAAGCTCTCCCAAAAGCTTTCCCCAAACATTTCATCGCAATACTCGACACTATGGAATATCCAACAGTTGCTCTTATTACAGGAGCCAATGGCGGGATTGGCCGTGCCGTTGCCGAATTCTTAGCGGCGGACCACCACTACCATGTCGTCATTGGTTCTCGGAGCCTTGCTGCCGGTCAAGATGTAGCTGATTCACTGAAGTCTCGTGGTCTGCTCGCGTCAGCTGTACAACTCGATCTCACGGTCGACGCAGACATACTTGCTGCTGCCGCCTATATTTCAGAAACATTTGGCAAGCTCGATGTTTTGGTCAACAACGCCGCTGTACACTTTGACGTGAAGCACAGCCTCTCCGTCCGCGAGCAGTGGACATCCACTTTCGCCACAAACGTCGTCGGCACTGCCGTCTTGACCGAAAAACTCCTATCGCTTCTTCGCCGGTCCCAATTCCCGCGGATCGTCTTCGTCAGCTCTACCAAGGGATCGATGGGCGCGGCGCTAGACACCACCTTGGCGTTCCAAGACCTCGCATTCAATTTGTATGATGCCAGCAAGGCCGCGGTCAACATGCTGACTGTCGGCTATGCTAAGGTACTGAAAGATGTTGGAGGAGTTGCGAATGCTGTCTGCCCAGGATTGGTCGACACCAAGATGACAGCATCTATGGGCGAAGAGATCTTGGCAAGTCATGGGGCCGCCTCGCCCGAGCTGGGCGCTAGGAGAATTGTAGAGATGGCTACGTTGGAGAAGAGAAGTGGTGTGTCAGCGACATTTTCGAGTAGAAATGGGACTATTCCTTGGTAAGACTTGAGCACCAAGACCATCTCATTTTTCATGCCTGCTTTATGTATATATACTTGTCAAGATGCTACTCCTCAGACATGTTATGACTCTGCCTGATCGTTGCCCCGCCTAATACTCCCCATCCTCCATTGTCACGAGACCATTGATGTACATATGCTTCACAACAGGATATGTCGCTAATGCGTAGTTGCTCTGACGACTTAGAACATAGTGTGGCGTGACTCCATGAAACCCTTCGATAGGAATGACGTTCCAATCTGGGGTGAAAGCATGTAAGAAATAAGTTGCTGTCCAATCCAAGGGCCACGATGGCTTGATGGGAGTCCAGTCAATTTTGACTTCTCCTTCATCCGCTGACGCTGTTAATCCGGCGTCCATGTCGAGCTCCAGAGTCTCATTTTGCAGCCCAAATAACTCAATCGCGTCCTCCGGGTTCCAACCAACTGGCGCAAAAGCTTTACTGTCGAGGATGAGCACCTCGCTTGGTTCGCGAACCAGACTCTCCGCAACTCTGGTCAGGCACCAATTGCTGTGTGTTGTCCACCCGCCGTTGTAGACCTTGTGCATATTTTCCATCCAGAGCTTCGTCATCTTGGCACCCTTTTTCGACATGAATGTGCCGCTGTTCAAGTTTTGGTCTATCTGTCGCCCCCCGAGAGCCGTGAATCCGCTCTTGCGCAGCGCAGCCACATCCCGTAACACCTGTACGTCGAAATCAATGTACACACCGCCATATTCATGGACGGCTTTGACTCTCATAAAGTCTGAAATATGCTCTTTATATGCCAATTTGACTCCTTTATTCGTCTTACGCGGGGCTTCCATCCATTTCACTTGAAGACCGGGCATCGAGAATATTCGCGCAGCCCACTTTCCGGAGGATCCGTTGCGAGCGCGGTCGATTTGAGCTTCCTTGGCGTTTGTATGGAGATATATGGTGTGTGGTTTCAGATAGAACCAGGCTGAGTACATCGATAGGTATTGCTCGAAGGCGAATTCAAGCTCAGAATCAATGTCGTAGAGTGCCCAGACAAAGTGCACTTGGTTTGGTATCTCGTCCTTGCCCCGGAGGATTTTACTCGTGAAGTTGAGATTGGTCGTCGGTCGCATTTTCATTATCATCAACGAGATGCTTATGAATGAAAGTGTAAAGAGTATGGGCAATACTGCACGGGGAGTGGGCGGGCCTCTGAGCAGGGATGATAACCACATTGTGATCGGAAGTGACAGAGGAAGGATTGAGATGACGGGCCTTGTAAGGGAGGTGTTCATCGAATTTAAGGCATCACTAAAAGCAGCACAAAAGTGTCGTGAACCTTCTGAATAAACTTCCAGACTAGGTTTCGGTCATACTCCAGTAGCCACAAAAAGATCTCCGGATGTGCCGTGCGCATTGGCGGTGGTGCGGTATCCCACCGCTAGAAGGGGAACGTTGAAACTCACGGGCGAAGATGACGGGACATGCACTCTGTGGTTCTTTCAGGCTTATTGTTTTTGGCATTCTCTGAGGGCTAGTCGCACGTTTTAATGGAAAGTTACACTGTGGAAGGAGAAGATCGAGTCCCTGACATTCCGGGTCTCCTACACATTTGCAGTAACGTAGACAGTCTGAATCACCGTGCTTCGTGGAGCGCATCGCGACTTTCTGGAGGTGCTGGTTGCGGAGACGATCGCCGAGCTCGAGGTTGATGTCGTGGACGATACCAAAACCGCTTCAGCCGTCTGAATACTTCCACTCAACGTCGAAGAGACAAGTCCTCCAACGGGCCGTTGAAGAGACGTAGAGTTCGAGGCGAGAGTCGCCGTCGCTGCAGGCACCGTATTTTCCGCCTCAAGAGTCGAGGTGATCGCCGGGAGAGTCCAAGGGGTAGCAGTCGGGGCAATGTTGACATCCTCGGCCGTGACATTCGCTGCAAGGGGCTGCGGCCACACGGCAGGGCCGGGCATGGTGTAGTTCACAATCCACGGGCAGTACATGTAGAACTCGATACCAGGCTCGTGGCCGGTGTACAAGCCGGGGATCTTGACCAACGGCCCCGGCCCTCCGGAGGCGCCGCTCGCATTCTCGACCTCGATCTGCGCGCAGTTGAAGTAGAACTCGGCCCCACCAAAATCTCCCGCTCCGTGGACGCCGATATGTTCAATGCGGAGGAGATACTGTCCTGCTGGAGTCGCTTCCGGCAACTTGAAGGTGAAGTTGCCGACGTCATAGGCACCCCACTGGATACCCTCGCTGGAAAATGTCTTGGGGCCGAGCTCGAAGATCTTGAACCAGTCGCCGGAGCCGTCGTACTCTCGCACATCACCCGGAGCTTTGGAAAGGTATGCCTGCATCGGGCCGGGGTGCTGGATCCGCCCGCCGAAGTTGAGGCCGAACCCGACCTCATCGCCGGCCTTCACCTTGTAGACGCCGGTCTTGCTTGCATACTGCATGGAGTCAGTCCGGCAGCGGAGGTCTGTGCTTTCGTATCCGTTTTTCAGGGGCATGTATCCCTGGGTATTCTCGCGGACATATTCGTTGTAGCCAGTGAAGTTGCCGTTGACGATGAGGTGGGGGAAGAAGTAATGAGCGGACGCGCTGGAGATGGCAGCGGCTAAGCTAAAGAGGGTGGAAGACCTGATGTTGATGTGAGGTTGGATATGAAAAAGACCGTAAAGGATGGAAATGAATGGATAGCCAACGACTTGACCGGCACAGGAGACGATGAGAGACTAGAAGGACGCTGACCTGGCATCTCAGTGGTGTTGCTTGGTTATGTAGAGAGAACACCACTCCATATGACTCTGACTGCCGGCTTCCTAATTGACTGCCGTGCAATCATCACCTGTACCTGAAAATGGCGGTCGGTCCTGTCATCACGCAAGCCGCCGACATGTTCATTTGACGTCTATTGTTCCGTTTCAAGAGCAGCCGGGGCTGGAGCGCACCCTTGGAGACGTAGACGAATAGGCTTCAATGAAGTACGCGTCCCTGAGTGACAGCTCGTCAACCTAAGAAAATTCCCTAGCGAGGCGCACTAGGCTAAGTTCAAAGTGGTTGATTAAGAAGCACATCAATGGGGCATCCCACCGGCTGTCATGAGCGGCCCGCTTGGCTAGTTTATCCTTAATACCAAGAGCCTCTTGTCCTGCATGAGCCACAGCGCCTATCTGGTAGGGCTTACAGAAGCGCTCTCCGTACATTGGGTCGGGTGCGAATAATCGCGAAGGAAGACAAGAACGTGAGGTCACTCTGCCACTGCCGGTGTAGGCGAAATAGGGGGTATCGGAATATGAGGCGCGGCTTTGCCTGTGAACTGTATGTGATCAAGAGGAGTATGTAGCATTGTTGTAATGCCCTGAGGGATACGTCTGGAAAACTTCTTTCCGAGCTGAGGAAGAACTAAAAAGCGCTCGTAAAGAGTGAGTGAGCATGGGCTTTTATCATGTGCCCGCAAGCGAACTTTTCTTCGCTACACATCCTCTTGCCGATCAAGATTTATGTCGAGGTCTGTCTTCGCAATGACCTTATCTCTTCCTCGTATTCTTCGAGGTCCTTCTCTGCTTTCTCTCTGTCCCATCCAGTACCTTCTCCATCGGTGCCTGGCCACCCAGCATCTCTCATTATCTGTCTCCTCCTCAAGTCGCCCTCGCAGGGGTTGTCAACGTCGTTCGGCTGACATACGTCGCCCCGAAGAAGATCTGGCGTCCAGTTCATGATTCGATACTGCTCCTTGCAGAATTCGAAGAAAGTTTCGATGCGATAGGTCGGCATACATTTCCATCCCTCAGGCCCGTATGGGTCAACTTCCACATCGTACGGATCCGCATCCGAACACCAGGCCCAACTGGGAAGATCACCGTCGTTCTTCCACAGTATTACAACTCCGCGCTTGGTGTCGAGTAGAAGAGTCCATCCAACCTGCTCCTCTTGGGCTGATGCAAGGTCTATGATGTAACCCGGAAGCCTACCCTCTTTGTTGTCTAGCTCGGGGGGCTCGATGGCAGGCCATCTCTTGATTTCCTCAGAGTACTGCCAGTCGATATACTCAATTGGCCTAGTTGACTTCAGGATGCATGGAATACCATACGGGCCGGAAACGAAATACGGAATGCTCCTCAAAAGTTCAATGACCTCCTTCGTCTTACCCAGGCTAGCGAAATATTCGTGCGTGATTTGCGGCCAGCCGGTTGGAGGTGGGTATTCCAGGAGCGCCGCCTCTTCTGCATGCATGCGTTTCATGAATTCATAAAAGGATGTGATGGCTTTGACGGTAGCGTCGTGTGAGTACTCAGAAGACTGGGACATGTTCGAGAACGTTCGGAGCAAGATAGGTACGGTAGATGTCAAGAAATGAGTCTGATGATGTTGGAAGGGAACCAGCCTGCATCTGCCATAAATTTGAGGGTCGCGCGAAACGTTTGAACACGAGCTGGCAGAGGTGAAGTTGTTGAAGTGGACAGTTGTTCATTCCCTGGTCGGTTGGGTTTGTGTGGCCGGCCGAACCAACAGCTGAGGGTGGGGGTGGCGGAGTGACGCATGTTTGGGGGTGAATTCATGAGATATACACAGCAGCAGAGCGTTCCAACGTCAAACACCCCAAATCCAAGCTTTTGACATCTGATAGTTCACTTAAGTTTTCTCAACCAACAAATGCACATCAGGGGCCAAATTTCTATTTGAGGAAAGCCAAGGGTGAACTCCCAGATTGCGTCCAACAATGTGATGCGATATCGTCGTTGAGGTAGGTCGGACAATCACCACGCTGAGTCTAGGTCGAACACTCGATGCCGCACACCCGATGCCGTGCTAACGAGTTTCAGCTGAACAAAATAGTCGACAAAAATGGGGTCCGCGCCGTTGTGCCGCCATCGGGCGGTAGACCAGGGGGGGGGGCTGTTGGTTGTCGTCTGGACAGTTGGAAAGTGATTGATACCGCATTGCCTTCGAAGGTTACCGACACCCAACGCTTTGTGGATCATGGAGATCATGATGTTGGTAAAGATTTGATTAGAGATGGTGAAAAAGGTGCCATGATGTGCATTTATGTAGGGGCTATTGGGGGATGGGGGTTAGTTGGAGCCAGGAATGGGCGGCATCATGGGTCCGTTGGAGGTTAGGAGAGTCAAATCATGAAGTCCTTCACAGGAGATCAACCATAGACAGCAATATTTGAGAATATAAAGTGGTTGCTTGTAGAAGGTTCATTCGAAATAAACAATTCAGGTCAAGCTTTCAAGCATCCCATCCTTGTGGTTGTTATCTCGTTACTTTATAGTCACTTCTGAGCACATAGACGATGCGCTTATCAATTCTTTTTGCCTCGATACACTGTATCACTTCCACCATCGCCCATGCAGGCTTCGCTCAGCCGTCTTTGGTAACTCGTCAGCAGACGACTGACGCAGAAATCATTGCGAAGTATTCTTCCTCAGGTCAATGTTTTGACTACTTCAACAATGACAACAGGGACAAATCTCTCGCTCCTTGCAAAATTTGGTGTAAGGCTAAAGGGTCTGATAATTATGGAGTAAGTGACTTAATCAGAGAGTTGCTAGCCGGGCAGTGTCGACACACATATACCCTCTTAAAGCGACTATGTTTTCTACATACTCACTTTCGTCGTCGTGTCTCGTCGTCGTCGTTATTATTATTACTACCCCTATTGTTTTCTCTACTGCTGTCGTTTTTTTAAAAGTATTAGGTTTGCTACGATACTGTCCGGGTAGCAAAACTCTTGTCAGAGGAATACAATTGAGCTAAATATGAATGCGCTCAGTGCAAGGGTGATGGTATGCCGCGAGAAAACTACGTCGAGTCGTTGATTTACAAGGATGAAGATGGAAAAGAATGGGTGGCGGGAACATGCGAGTGTAACTTCGAAATCGCCGAAGAGATCTTCGATGTTGTTGTCGAAGCACTCGAAGGTCTGAAAGAAGCCTTTTGCGCAGTTATGCTGGAATCTTGCAACATTATCTTGCAGTCCGGTGTCATGGCAGTCCCTGGCGGTCCCTTTCTCAGAACTGCAGTTCAAGGAGCCAAGACATTCGTCGAAAACGGTCTGGATGCCGCGTCTTTTTTTGACAACTGGGTCGGCAAAGCTTGTGGCATTCCTTCTTGGGACTTTGACCTTTTCGCAGTGTTCAACCCACTCGCGAACGCTCCCGACTCACTCGGAGAGTCAAAGGGTTGTGTGAGGAAGAACAAGAGCAAATGCAAGAGGGTGGATCCTAAGCCAGACCCTAAGCCGACGAACAAGCCTGCTGTTACTAATGCGCCCAATTCCAGTGCGCGAGATTCCCCAACGACAACGGCTTCGGCCACGACTTCTGCTTGCAAGATCGGAAGACGTGCCAAGGACGGCGCGGCCAAGGACGATGTGCCAAAGATATTTGGCGAAGCAGAGACGTCAACTGAAGGCTGCGCCAAGGATGAGACAATCCACATCACGAGCACTTCCAAAGACATGGGGTACTATGAGTCTGAAGTGCCAATGACTTGCTCGAAACAGTGGTCCCAGGCCTGTTTCCATTACAGGTAGATTGCCACAAATCTTCTCGCTCTTCGTGATTTTAACAGATCCCTGACCTCTTGAGTGCAGGTCGGTGATGAGTGTTCATACGAACACCCCGGACATGGTCCGATGGACCTGCGGCGCGACCGCGGGCACCAGTAACGACGGCTCAGCGACCGACGACTTGGGTTTAATTGCGATTCAGAAGCCGATGAAAACGCATCAGCACTGGTTTCCCTGGATGAACGGATTCGTTGCTCGAACGACCTTGGACAACAAGGGCAAGAAGAATATCAAAGGTTGCGAAAGAGACGAGTGGCCCCCGCGGTACTTTTGGCCCTCAGAAGCCGAGGCAGAAAAGAAGAAATTAGTGCAGCGGATACGCTTGATCGAGTGGCATGAGAATGGCGGGGCTGGATCCATGTTCAAGGGGTTCTGCAACAACAACGCTGCCGCGTCTGTGAAAACGGATAAGAAGACGTATGAGCAGAACAAGTTCATCAAGACCGTCGGGGAGGCCAAGATCGAAACACCGGAACCAAACAAGAAGCCAATTAGTAAGTTAGGAAAGGGATATTGGGGTCTCAGGAAGTCAAAACTGACCATCAACTCTTAGCAATCGTGAGCCACGTTTCTATCAATACTCTTCGGGCGATTTTTACGATCAAAGACTGGGACGGTCTTCCGGAGGAGAAGGGTGACGCTGCGAAATGGCACGGTATGAAGGAGAATAAGTGCTGGCCCAGCCTCTTGGCTCCCGAAGACCCTGGTTTCGCACTGCTTACAGAAGACGAGTTCTACAAGCAGGGTCAACATCCAGAACTGGCCCACCACACCGCAAGCTATCGGGGCCTCCCGGATCTCCAAGTTTTGAAGAAGGCGCTGAAGGACTCGAACCCCTCGCCTCCATTTCCATACAGCTACGTGAATGCCGCCGCTTATGCCAAGAGGAAGTTCAACGCCAAGTTGATACCAGACGAGTACAGAAGGGTTTTGCCAGGTATCCCGGCTCTGCCCAAGCCCGCTGGAGTACCTCGTGTGATGAGGCGAAATCTGACTGAACTGACGGAAGATGATTCGAAGGAGCTCGAGTGGGCTGATCTCGATGTGGACGTCGACGGTTACAATGATGAAGAGTTGGATGAGTGGTTTGAGAGATACGCGGAGCTGTTGAAGAGGCGGAACATGCGAGGGTCTGGTCGAGTGTCGCCTCAAGTAGCCGTAGCCCAGCCTACACCTGTCGTCAGCACTCGGGGAATGGCAACATTAGCCGTGGAGGCATCTAGACTGACCCCGGAATTTCCCCGGGCTACTCATCATGATGGGTAGGCAGAGAAGGATACAAGAAGAATGCATCACGAGGCTGATTAGTGGGTGCTGATTCTATGAAGACGAAGGATTGATGATGTTAACGTGACGAGAGGATAAGGGGTTTTTGCATGAGTTTTACTATGAGGGCAGTGTCAGTTAACTATCCGGGCAGGGTCTAGACACTTACATGCAATTTTTATATTCCTACTAGACCCCCTATACATCCTAGCCTATATAGTCGCTTTCGTCGTCGTCTATCGTCGTCGTCCATTATCATTGTCCATTATCGTCGTTGTTTATCGTCGTTGTCTACTATCGTTATTGTTATCGCCATCCTTGTCGGTTTCTCTACTACAATCGCCAGTCTTACAGAAGTATCAGTTACGCTATTAGACGTATAGGAGACACTGCCCAGCTAGCAGAGCCCCTTTGTATTCTCACCTTCATGAGTAGGCGATGTAAGACAAGCCTGATGAGTTCTTGGCCATGCCATACCATGAGCACGAGGTGATACTCATGGGGCCTTAGTAGTATATTGTCCATAAAGCCAAGAGCCTCCAAAATCGCTACGTTGCCAGTAGTCTGGATCGAAGATCTGGAGTTACAAACAGTCATCTCTCGAGTTGCCCAAGTGTGAGGCATCACTTTGCGGACTAGTCGAAATATTGGAGCGCTTGGCGGATGAGTCGGATAAATCTAAACTGAAGTGAGGTTTTTCTGCAGGGTAGGTGGGAGGTCTGATCAGGGCGCTGCTCCAGTGGCTGCGCTGAGGAGAGGGCCAGCATCGACGGCCTGTTACTTATGTTGTGACGACACGCTGCCATCGAAGTGTGTGAGTATGAGGTACTTTATCAAAACTTTTCACAGCCCTTCGAACAAATGTTGGGGTCCAAAGAACGCCCAAAGACCTGTAAACATTAAGTTGAATTACGGTCAGCATAAGCTGACATGAAAAGGCGAGACCCAAATACCCTCCTCGAGCCAATCTTTGTCTCGCACCCTCCCTACCTGCATACATGCCTCCCAACATGAGCCTGGGGTTCGTTTTATTACCAGAAAGTAATTCCTCCGCTTCAATCAACCATGGTCTCTCTGGAACGGTGATGAGGCTTGTACGTTGATGACGGCGCCAGGCTACTGTGCCTCCGCCCCATGACAAGGCCACGATCGCTGCCACGATCCACCTCATTCCCATTCACATTGCCAACACCCATCATCCTTTCTCCTGAGATTTACCCAAGCCGTTGCCTCCAACACAAACCCCTCAGAATGTGTTCTCTGGTCGAGACATGTTTGGTTCTGCGCCAGACGAGAGGCATGGCATGAAGAATTCGCAGCATTTTAAACACCCAGTAAAGCCAACACAATCAACCCCTCTCCCAACCTCCCAAACTCTTGAAGTAGTCTCGGCCGGTCTTGATGACTGCCGAGCAGAATTACAACATCCCAGCCCTACCACTCCAGTTCCTTCTTATCCCCACCACCGCAACCTCCATCGCCATCCACGTTCTGCGGTTTCCGCCACTCGTAAACCCCACCTCTTTTGTCAAAAGCGCTCTTATCCCACGCAACCTGCTGCATGGCCCTCTTCACCCCGACATCCAGCAAAGAATCGCTCTTCTTCATCGGCCCGTCGCCCTTGTCGAGGAAGCGCAGACGCTCGTCCAGGAGAAGGTAGCTCCCGGCCATCGTCTGGTTATCCTCCGGCACGTAGCACGGCAGGTGTTTATGCCTGTCGCAGAAGGTCCTCCACTGCTCCTCGGAGATGAGAAACTTCCGCCCGTCGCGCACCCGCGTGTCGTCCTCGTTCTCGCCCTCGACGATCAGGCACTGGAACACCTTCCACCGGAACGGCGCCAGCTCCGCAATCTGCGCCGCCATGTCCTCGTCCCAATTAAAAATGTTGACGACCGTATTGAGCTTGAACATGATGCCGTACTCCCGGCACCACTCCGCGATGCGGAAGACCTGCGCCACGTGGTCTCCGTCCGCCTGGCCGTTCTCCCCGCGTCCGATCGCTTTGTTCGTGTCCCGGACGAACGAGTCGCACGAGATGGCGAGGATGTCCAGGTACCGCCCGTGCTCACGGAGGAACTTCTCCTGGATCTTGCTTCCGTTGCTGACGATGCTGACGCTCTCGAGGTCTAGATCCTCTTTGCAGTACCGGAGAAGCTCTCCTAGGAACTTTGGGTGCAGGAAGGGCTCCCCACCGGCGATGTTGAGTTTGCGCATGCCGGCCTCCTTGAGGAGACGCAGGCCGCGCTTGGCCTCATCCAAGGGGAGGATATAGCCTGAGGTGTTGGTGTGGAAGCAGAACCCGCAGGCGTAGTTGCATTCGCGGGAGGGGAAGTAGTTCACGGAGACCGGGGCGTCCGGGTCATCGGCCACCTGAGACTTAAGACTTCTCCAACGTCTTGTCGCCTTCAGAGGGATAGACTTGGGATGATTCGGCGCCGCGCCGACGTGAGAGATAAGCTACTGTAGCTGCCGGGACCGCAACGACCCAAACGAAGTATGGGATGGCGAAGAAGAGCGCCAGTGCCGCTTCGGCGAATGATGTTGATATCCCCATCCTGCTTAGGCGACCTCTCAAAGGAAGTGAAGGCTTGGAGACTTAGATAGCTGATCGAAGCTCGTTTAAGCCAGTTCTTGTTTCTGAGCAACTGTCGTCGATGAGTGGAGAAACATGTCGACGGGGACCGGGGGCTGCGGATAAGGTATTAGAGTTCAGCCAGGTGCTTCTCATTTCAACCCCCCACTTGATTGGAACAAAGGAGATGCCGTGACCTTATGTAATGCTAAACCGCCTGCAATATCCCGGCCGACGACGTACTGCAACGTTCCCTGCAGCTCATCTACTGGACATCACCTTGCCAACACACACTCGGGTAGAGAAGCGAACGCCATGGACACCCAAATCGCCGCGAAAAGACGGAAGTTCGCAGTGATATTTGTCCTCGGTTTGTCCTTTCAAGTTGGGCACACAGATGCATACTTGCCATCTCGATAGGAGCACCTGGATCTGGCAAGGGGACAATCTGCGCGTACCTGGCACAAAAGTACAGCCTATTGCACTTTTCTGTTGGGGACAATCTGCGCACTTGGATGCAAGCAAACCGCGAGACGCCTCTCACCGGCCGGATCCAGGAGAAGCTCGACCATCAAGGCTTCCTCACGTCAGAGGAGCTGAACCCTTTTCTATGTCTTGCAATCGAAAATGCAATGCGACAAGATGGTCTGAAAGGAATCTTGATCGACGGCTTCCCAAGGTGCGAGGAGCAACTCAATTCGTGGACCGTGTGGCCCTTTCAAGACAGACTCCGTTTGGTAAGTCGGCGCGAGGCGAGCATGCAAGTCCACAGACTTATGGTCGTTAACCCGAATAGGAGGGGAATGCGAAGCCCGATGTCGTATTGCTGCTCAATGTGAGGAAAGAAAACGCCGAGGCCAGATACCTCGCCCGGGGTCGTGATCGCAACGACAGTGCAGAGAAGTTCACCAAGAGGTATGCTGAATACTTAAATGAGGGACCGCCTGTCGAACGACACTACCGAGATGCAGGCCTTCTAGTTGAGGTGAGCCTTTTGTAATTTGCCCCCCTGCCTGTGATTGTAACCGTTGGATTCGAGACTGAAGAACCCGTATAGGTCGATAATAATGGTTCCAAGGAAGAGAATATTGCTGGAGTCGAGAAGACGCTGGAAGCCAGCCCTCTGTGGGCAAGGGCGGTTGTAGATCACGAGATGAAGTCATGGTTCGTTGTGTGAGAAATGGCCATCATTGCCGAAGTCTGGTGGCGATAAAATGACGACTGCCATTGAAGTTGACTAAATGAAATCGCAAAATGGGGCTTGAGGTATACGCTCACACAAATCACAGCCGATGCGGTTGTCTGAATGTTCTTTTGCGCCCTTGCACTGGAGCTTCAATAGATAGACCGGAACTAGATCATGAGAGTGCCAGGCGATGGCATTGGGGGGCGTTGTGTAGTACGACTATGCGTCTGTTATTCATTCCTCGTTGTCTCGTTCAAATCGTTAATTCCACCTTCTGCATGACCCGTGTTGCACCCATTGCGCCTCGAATTTCGGATGCTATTCGCTTTGAACCTACTGGTCTGGATCGAGTAGCTAGCTTTGCGAACTCATGATTCGCAGCTGCAGGACAGACGCGGTATCCTTCATCCTAACAGGTCGTCTGACTTCACCTGTCGACGTAGCTACCGCGATGCTTACAACTAACATTCCTGCTTGAGTATCGTACTATTGGTTGTATAGACAACTCTGAAGCTGGGCTCGCTTCACTTGTCAAGCCCCCGTGCCTTGACGAAGCGATTGATCTGCTCGCGAGTGAGTTTGTCGTTGTATTGCTCTTGACATTCGTAGAAAGAAATAAGCTCCTGCGTGCAGTCAACCATGGCGGTGATGTCGACACTACTCTCAGCTAACCAGGCACCGTAACGCTGCACCCGGCCAAACCTAAGATCCGGCTGCTTCTCCTTGTCCGCGGAGTTCGGGGTGCCTGGGGTCGGAGGCAGTCCAGGAGCCCTGCCTTGGGCCTGGGCTAGGGCCGCACTCGCAGCAGCAATGCCCGCCGCCGTTGGCTGGTTCGATCCTGACATGCTGGACGACGGCCTGAGGACCAACACGAGAAGGATGGCAGTCAAGGCAATAGTGTGCGGTGGATACAGAAGAGGAAGGTCTGTCATGTAGTGGTCGTTGATGATGGACCAGCCCAGCGCAACGTCCTCCTGAGTCAAAGCCAACTCTTGCTGGTAGTTGTTGAGTGTGCGGTATGGTTGGTAGACGATAAGCTGGGAGCTCATCTCGGATATCATGAAGAACTCGCACTCGCCGAGTTTCGAGGTGTCGAGTCCGAGGAAGTCAGGCCACAACGAGCGCGCCTCGCTGACAATCAAACGAATATGCTGTGGGCACTCCTCCATCTTACAAGCCAGGTAAAGGGCGGTCGCTACGACGAGGTATGGATTCGTTCGGCGGATTTCGACCTTTGTGTAGAAGCGCTTGATGTAGACCTGGGCGGTGGCCATGGCCTGCTGACGGACAACCATTCGTTTACCGAGGCGATTAACCTCTGTGGTTTGAATCAGTGAGACAGTCTCGGCGGAGAAACGCGGGAGGGAACAAACGTTGGTTGAAGTAGACGCCCAGGTGCCGCTGCTGCGGGAGGGAGAACATCTGGACGAGGTCGGCATTGTCGTCTTCCAGCTTCTGTCGCACCGCACCGAGGTCGTCTTTCGAGAAGAGCCAGAAGCGACGCTGGGTCGACTCCCAGTAATTGGCAGCCATGACGACCTGGAGCAGTATCGATTCGAGCCCTATGTCATGATTTGCGTCTCAATTGCACCGTACAGCCGGTTGACAGAGGTGCCCGGTTGGAACGGAGGAATGCAAGGCTGAGGGTTGAAGTTAGAGAATGGCTGCGAGGCTGGTGAACACTAAGAGGTTGTGGCAGTTCCTACGTCTAGTGTGGCGGTGCGCGTCATCCGATAACGAAAAGATGGAATGTGCCGCGGGACGGGCAGACGGGAATAGAGGAAGCCGCTGTCGCTGGACAGGGCAGCCACAGAAGCTCTGGAGCACTGAAAGCTCCGGCAGGACTGCTAATTGGCGGCAGCTGATTGCCTCGCTTGTCTCGCCTGTGGGACCCCGGCACCCTCTGAAGCCCCCCATGATGCCGAGCCTTTGACGCTGTGGCTTCTGCGCGAACCACTTGCGGCAGGCGGGAGCGGGTTCTACTTTTTCTTGGTCGACGCCGCACCTCACGATCCCTCCTACGTCAGTCCTTGTGACTTGCAGCATGCAAGTGTCGCGACAACACCTTTCCCAACCCGCCATGTCTGAATGAGACAAAACATACATACCGAACCCCCCGCGAGCGACTCACCTTACCGATAACCGTAGTCGTCGCCCCATGACTCCCGCGTCGAAACCGAAGCCCCGACTCTACTGCCCTGCGCCCTGATGCCGCTGCTGCCATGGGCGTGACAGAATGGGTTGCCGAGCTCGAGATGGACATGGAAGAATCGCAGAACCAGCGCGATAAGCGCGTGGAGGAGCTCTGGAAGCAATTGGACGTCCAGGGCACCGGCTATCTCGACTTCAAGGGTCTGCAAAAGGGCCTGAACAGGATCGATCACCGTCAGCATCTTTCTTTGTCCGACGCCCCTTGTGGGATGGTACTGATGTCGCGCTGCAGCTATGAAAAATGCGGAGGACATGTTGCGGCGGATCATGACCGTCGTCGACACCAACGCCGACGGCAAGATTCAATACGAAGGTGAGCTGCGAACGGGAGTTTTGAGCTGAGGCTGGAGCTCGTTGGCTGGGTTCCCCTGTCTTGGGGGTCGAGGAGAGGTGCTAATGGGTGTTGATGCCAGAGTTCCGCACTTTCGTCGAGCAGACCGAGAGGCAGCTCATGATATTGTTCCAGTCAATAGACAAGGATAACAATGGACGGCTGGACAAGACGGAGCTGCAGGAGGCCTTCAGGCGGGCCGGGCTGGTTGTGCCGATGCGCAAGCTCAGTGCCTTCTTCGGAGACATCGACATGAACAACGACGGCTTCATCAGCTTCGAGGAATGGAGGTGAGCCTGATTCCCCTTGCCTCAAGGATTCTCCTTTTCGTGTCAGAGATGATGGGCTGGAAATGACCGAAATTTGGTCCCATGTGATGGCGGGGCCTCAGGGGTTGTGATGTCCTCGGTGTAGTTCGGTGAAGGGTGGAGACCGAGATCTCAGGACGCTTCGCCGACACGCCGTACATCGTGGTCCCCTCCAGATCTCATCTGTGCAAAATTGGCAGAGGAGCAATTCACTAATAAGGCATCTCCGATAGGGACTTCCTCCTGTTTATGCCAACGCACAATGGCCATGCGCCGCTCAAGGCAGTGTTGGACTTTTATTCTTCCATTGTCACTCTCACGGCTGAGGGTGATTCGATGGTGTCGGAGGAGACACTTGAAGGCTTAGGTACGACCGGCTTCCTTCTGCAAACCCTCTTTGGATCCATTTTGAGGATCGCATCACCATCGGATCGTGAGACTCCGGCCGAGCCCCTCACCGACACGGACGGCCAGATGGTGCTTTCTCAAGAGGAGAATCCTGACATTTCGAAAATTCCTACCTCATCAAAACCAGCACAGCAGACTTCACCAAGCAGCTTCAGAGACCCTACCGCAACAATACCGTCAATACCGACATCAAAACACCCAACCATCACCGACAACGTGGACGTCGACATGGCGGCGGCGGCGGTCCTCCAGGCCGGCGCCAAGGCCGCAGACGAACAGTTCACCGGCCTCGCGACCATTCGAAAACTCCCCGGCGTCGGCACCTCCCAAGCGAAACCGGTCACTGGCTCCGAGCAAGGCTCCAGCTGCGATGCAACTGCTGAACGCAAGACCAAGAGACTGACTGACTTCGCTCCTGATCCAGGTTATTTCATCGCGGGTGCCGTCGCCGGAGGACTTTCGCGAACTGCCACCGCCCCTCTCGATCGTCTCAAGGTGTACCTGCTGGTCAACACGCGAGCCACCACCGAGACTGCTGCCACCGCCTTGAAGCAAGGGCGACCAGTAGATGCTCTTCGCAATGCCGTCCGCCCCTTTGGAGATGCCGTCAAAGATCTGTGGAAGGCGGGCGGCATTCGGAGTCTTTTTGCAGGTACGAAATTTGTCAGTCGCGGCGATGCCGCCGGCGTCCGAGTCATCTCTCGGCCCAGGGTATCGCCGTTGAAGCTTGTTTGCCCGATGCATTTACTGACCGAGTCAAGGCAATGGACTCAACGTCATCAAAATCATGCCCGAGAGCGCCATCAAATTCGGATCCTATGAGGCCGCGAAGCGTACTCTGGCTAAGCTCGAGGGCCACAACGACCCCAAGCAGATCAACGGGTACTCGAAATTTGTTTCGGGTGGTGTTGCCGGCATGGTTGCCCAGTAAGTCTAGCCCGTTTCGATCGCGATTGTTGCTGCTCGATCCCTGCCAACTCAAATGTTTCATCCCATTGGTGCTGGCTTTTGTCGCTGTCACTGTTTCATTGTTATACCCGGCTTTGTTTGCTGACTGCAGGCTTTCAGATTCTGCGTGTATCCGCTTGACACGTTAAAGTTCCGCCTCCAAACATCAACAGTCCAAGGCGGCCTCACTGGCAATGCACTCGTTCTTGATACTGCCAAGAAGATGTGGCAAGCGGGTGGAATGCGCAGTGCGTACCGCGGTGTCACTATGGGCCTGATGGGCATGTTCCCTTACAGTGCCATTGACATGGGCACATTTGAATTCCTCAAGACTTCGTACAAGAGGTACATGTCAAAGTACCGAGGCATCCATGAGGAAGATGTCAAGCCAGGAAACATCATGACTGGGCTTATCGGAGCCACCAGCGGAGCCTTTGGTGCATCGGTGGTGTACCCACTGAACGTGCTGCGCACCCGTCTCCAGACGCAAGGCACGGTAATGCACCCCGCCACTTACACAGGCATATGGGACGTTGCACACAAGACGTTGAAGAACGAAGGCATGCGAGGCATGTACAAGGGCCTCACTCCCAATCTCCTCAAGGTTGCTCCCGCCCTGAGCATCACTTGGATTGTGTATGAAAACTCAAAGAAGCTCCTCGGATTAGAGTGAGGTGCCAGGTAGAAAGGAAAGCATTGGAAACAGGGGGTGGTTGGTTATCACTACAAAGAAACGCTCAACTACAGCGGCCACGAAAGCCGGGGAGTATTCTAGGAGCGTCATATGGAGAGGGAAGACTATGGGACGGCGTAGGAGGAATGAAATAGCCTGGTCGCCGATTTGAGAGCGGCTCATGATACAATTGCTTGAGGAACATGGCCAGTTGTCATGGCGTTTGGAAGACGTGGAGGCGAGATACCAGAAGACTTTCTATTTAGATTGCCCAGACTTGGGTGGCTACTACCACGGCGTAGGTAGTCGGATATGCCAAAGATCTGTACCCAATCCGGATGAGCGCTGATAGTGCAAAGTGGATGAACCACGTGGAGGCGATGCTTGTTGAGACTATCGTGACGACGAACGGGTCCTGCATTTTGTGTGCCGACCGGTCGGTGCCTAGATCTAACCTTCTTCTCGCGATCCCCCCATTTCCCCTCCCCCAAATCTTCAGATGGCAGGCCGGGTGACGTGGACATGGACCTTCGGCGTCATCGTCTGCCCTACGAGGACCAGAAATCTTCAGTTTTAACCCCGACAATGGATAAGCTTCATCAAGAGCTTACGTGCGATTGTCGTCACCCCCGCGCGTCGAGTGCTCCAACCATGAGGAAGCTGGATTGACGACATACCCCGTCGAGGTGCAGATGCAGGCACACGACTGTGATTCGTAACACCGTCAGCACGGAGCAGAGAGGGTAACACACATTAAGATATGTATGGCCGGCCGGCCGACCCCGGCTCGGAGCGATAACCGAAGCGGCCAGCATGGGAACTTTTGTCAGCGTAATATCGGGGTGAAGATGGTCCACCTCCACCACCTTGCGAAGTGATTGCGAAGAAATGTCAACTGTGAGAGAATGAGACAGAACAAAGACGAGTACCAAAAGACAGTAGCTTCTTCCTGCCGTAGGCATCCAATCCCAGTCGACCGCTCTCCCAACAATCTGACAGAAGTACCCTCTGTGCCTCTTCACAGTTGCTGTCGGGCGCGGCCCTGCTCCACCCCTCCACCTCTGTCCAATTGAGTTTGATGCTACCGTTAACCAGCTTCCTGTTTCGTTTTGGGCGCACAGGCGTGTATCACGCAAGCCTACCAAACCAGCGTATTTGCAGGCGGCAGGAGTCAAGCATTTTCTGGCGGTGGTGCTACTGCGTAAGTCAAGCATCGCGGGGCCCGTCTTGCTAAGACGCAGAGTCCCCGCCTCCGCCGTCCACCGCTGTGTCGGTACGCGGTCTCATATCTCCCTGATCTGCAGGCTGACGAGTCGCCCCCTCCTTTGCAGCAGTAATGTCGAGCATGCTGTCGCCGTATCGGGTACAGGCGCCGGTGCGAACACCAAACACTGCTGCTATCGTAATTTTTTTTTCGAGCCCGAAAGTAAGGTATGCGTAGTGTGTCTTGCGTCTTCGGCGGTCGCGGCTGGATGACTGACCGGGGGTGTTTCTGCATGGCTATCTCTGCTCGTAAATTCGCAATCGCACGGCGGGTGGTTGGGTTTGGGTTGACCGATGTCGACGCCGGTTAGCCGCAGAAGGAACGGGACTGGACTTGCCTCATTCAACGGTCCTGCCCGTGCCGCCGCTGTATCTCTAAGCCGACTCTTTTCCCTATTCTTACATTCCTCCCTCCCGAACTTCCCCTCCTACGTACCTGCCAACGCTGGAACACGCAACTATCGTCGTCTTCCTCTGCTTTCCCATCACCACCAGCAACGAACCCCGCCTTACGACGACAGCTTGCGCGCATTGTTTTCCCTTCTTACACAATTACAATTCGCATTGTAAGCTAAGCCGTCTTCAACAAGAAATTCTCCGAGGAAGTCGAAGCCGTGCCGTTTTGGTCTTGGCAGTCCGTTTTACCCGTCCCTCGACACTGCGCGTATCAGCCAAGCCCGTTGCGATTCAGCACCTGTCAAACCTCTTGTCAAAGGAGGTGTGAGAGACGGGACTGACCGTTCAGACCCTGAGGTTACCGTCGCAGTTTGTTTTGGGACGATTTTCTGAAGTGGGTGTAAGGGGCTGCCGTCTCAAAAGCCCAGCGAAAAAGCTCAAACAGTAGCTGCAATAAGCTGTGACCCCGGCATTGAAGAAACAGGGAGCGTAGTAGTAAAGCAGAAACCATCTGAAGGGAAGGTACACACACAGACACACAGACACACAGACACACAGGCACAGGCAGTCAGGCAGAGGGAGAGAGGCAAGATCGAAACGGTACACAAATAGAAACAGGCCCTGCTCTTGGGCTGCTGGCATCGCCATGCCGGCCCCGTATTCCGACAACCTGTACTCCGCCGACGACTCCGATTTCGAGGTCCCGGACGACGACCTCGACGTGCACCTGTCGCCCACAGACGGCTACTTCCAGAGCTCATCGTCGTCAGCGGACAACCTCTACCCTCCGCAACAGGAACAGGAGCTGCAGCAACACCAATATCGCCGTCGTGACCACACCACCGACAACGTCACCGACGCGACGCTGCCCACCTCCGCCGGCGTCCCGCATGTACCCAACGTCCTCGTCCAAGATCCCTCTCTGCAGCAACAGCAAAAGTCCTCCAAGAAGGACACCGAGGCCAGGGAAGAGACAAGGTTAAACGCCTCGCCGCATACGTACGATCGAGGTACCTCGTCGATCGACAACGACGACTACCACTACGACGACGGGTTCTCTTCCATCGGCGACAGCGTAGCCACGCCGTCCCACACGACGACGTACACCTCCCACGCCCGGAGCTCGTCGTCTTATACGCCGTACTCGCCGTCCACCGACACTCCGCTGCGCACGCCCCGGACACATCCAAGAAGGAGCCTCTTCTCCCATACGCCATCCCTCTTTAACATCCCCCGAGAGGCACCGCCGGCTTACACGCCCTCGCCCACGTCGCCGCTATCGTCGTCATCCCCAAGAGAGTTCAGGAATTACCAGACCTTCTCCCCCGTAGTAGCCATGGGGGCCCCAGAGGAAGCGCGGCACCTGCTGGGCCGCGACCCCGAAAGCATGGGAGGCGACGAGCCCTACCAAGACGACGAGAGGCCGCTGCCATGGAAGGACAGGGTCCTTAAGAGGTTCCCGTGGGCGTCGAGGAGGACGCTGAAGATGGTGCTCTTTGCCCTGTTGATGTTTTCCATCTTTGTCGGCTTCTTAAGTATGTTGAGCGGGACCGTGGGCCACTCGGTAGGTGACATCCTTTTCCAAAACTTCTGTTTTCTATTTTCATCAAAAAGTTTGTCTCTCAACCTAACACACACCTAGTCTCCCTCAAAGGAGCCCGCCAAGAACTTCGACCCTGTCACCGGCCTCCCAATCAAAGATGGGCCCGAAGCTCCTGCCGAGCCTTCCAATCCCACCACGCCGTCGCAGCCCGGCTCCGGCCCAGCCAGACCTCTCCCCTGGCGGCCTCGGTCCGCCTGCGCCCAGAACGAGCACCGTTTCGAGACCAGAGTCTTTGACGTCGGCTTCGACTCGTCCAAATGGCTGAGCGTCCTCCAGACCGTCCAAGAAGGCAAGCAGCCCTCCCACGGCGGCTACCAGCCTGACATCACTGGTGACATTGTCGTCCGCCGCCAGCTCTCCGACAGCCCGGGCCCATCGGTTGAGCTCGAGGTCGTCGGCAACGACGAGCGCCTTAACGTCGAGGTCGAATGGGACGCCAAGATTCAGCAGCTCCGCGTCAAGGCCCCCGACGCCATCGAATGGAGCCAGTCCTCGCGCCCGTGCATGGCCATCCGCGCCACCGTCTGGGTCCCCGCCGACGCCGAGCTCAACCAGCTCACGCTCGCCGCGCTCCACCTGGGCGTGCGCTTCGTCGACGACCTCGCCGTCTCCGTGAAGGACACCCTCGAGATCCGTACGCTCGCCGGCGACGTCCGAGTCCCCGGAGGCACCGCGGCTGATACACCTGCCTACCGCCTCGACGCCCGTAACATCGTTGTGCGCACCATCTCGGGCGACATCGCCGGCGGCTGGCCCCTCTTCGACTCGCTCCAGATCCGCTCCGAATCGGGCGACATCGCCGCCGCCGTGCAACCCAAGCCTGTCCTCGAGTCGCGGCCGCTGCCTGCCGTGCTCGAGGTCTCGTCCGTCTCGGGCGACGTCTTCGTCAAGCAGCCCCTCGAAGAAGCTGCCAAGAGCGCCAAGCCCGACACTGTCATCCCGCCGCGCAACTACATCACCACCATCGAGACGAAATCCGGCATTATTCGCGCCTGGGCCGCCTTCAGCACCGCCGCATTCATCAACTCCGTCTCGGGCGACATCGGTGTCACCCTCCTCCCCGTCTACGACCTCAGCCTGCTCCCCTCCACTACGGCGGCGGAGCCCGAGCTTGTGACCCAGACCAAGTCGGGCGCCATCGCCGCCACTGTCCTGGAGCCCCTCTGGGTCGACATCGCAAAGACGTTCTCCCGCGGCGAGAGGGAGAAAGAGAGGGCTGACCCCAACCTCCCCGTCGACATCCCCACCAACCCGCTTCCCGTCCCCGACATCCCCGCCAAGATGCCCCGCATCCCTCATATCCCCAACATCCCCTTCATCCCCATCGGCGCGCGCGACCCGTACCGCACCTTCCCGGGCTCCGACCGCCGCTGGAGCGATCTCATCCCCAAGAGAAGCAGTCCTTCTGTCACTGAGGTCTCCTCTTCATCTGTCAGGCAGGCAGTGGCAGCGCCCCCGCCCATGCGCCACCTCAAATCCGTACACGATACGATCAGCGGCAACCTCAAGATCGTCTATCCGGGCTCGTGGGAGGGCGCTATCGACGCCACGAGCGTTAGCGGCGACATCAACATCCGCGGGCAAGGGGTCAAGTTTGACAGCCACACGAAGATTCCCAAGTCCGTGAAGGCGCACAAGGGCCAGGCGTGGACGTGTTCCGCAACGCTGAAAAGTGTAAGCGGCAGCGAGGAGCTCATCATCGGTCCAGCGTGAACTGCCTCGAAGAGTTGAGGCTTGTTTCGTAATATTGCATACGAGAGAATGAACACAAGGAGGGGAGGGACATCCAGATGTGCGGGAAATATACTGGACGAAGAAGCAGACATGAGAACGCGGCATACCATGTGAATAATACCAGTCGTTAACGATTCAGGATTTGGAGTCTTTTTTTGGTTGGGGGTTTGCGAAATACCGGGCACAATCATGACCCTCAATATCTTTTAGTCTAAATAAATCATTTCATATATACCTATATTCATCAAACATGTGTCCAGCTACATCCCGCTGAACCAGTCACGCACTCGCGTAAAGGGGGTATCATTTTTTGCAACAGCCTCTCTTTCAAACTCCATATCCATCGGCCCTGACGCCGCCACCCTCTTCCTCCTCGTCGTCCTTCGTCTGCGCGGCTTCTCAACCTCCACAAGCCCTCGGAACCGCTCCTCGTCCCCTTTATCCAACAACCCCCACTCCACCCTTCGATACCTCGTCTCAACCTTGACCCAGCGCTCCATCCCCGGTAAATGCACGCCCAGCGTCGGCAGCGCCAGCATCCTCAACACCTCCTGTCCCGTATCCTCATCCCTGTTGACCGCATACAGCGCGGGCAGCGTATACCGCACCTTCCCCGGCGCGAAGCGCTTCAGCGTGCCCTCCAACCTGACCCTCTCTTCATCACTGCCCAAGCTCTCGCGAAAGGCCTTGGCGTGCTGCGCGGAGAAGGGCAGCACCCTGAACACGGAGCGCACGCGGCCGCGCACGCGGACCCAGAAGCGGCCGTCCCAGAGCTGGAAGCGGCGCCATTTGTGCCAGTGCGGCGCGGTGTGCGTGGGGACGGGCAGGGGCTCGCGGTGCAGCTGGTGCAGAAACTCGAGCTGCGTGAGGCCGTTGGCGGGGAGCGTTGTCGCGTGCCCGTTGGCGTCGATCCAGGTGCACCCCGGGCGAGGGCCGGGCGGGAATTGCGGGAAGTTGCGGTTGACGCCGGCGCTGGTTGTGACTTGGGTCAAGGACGGGAGCGGTTGCAGGGAGGGGTAGGGTTCGCGGACGAGGTACCATTTCGAAGGGGATAAGCCCGGGACGGGGAGGAAGAGGACTGCGGCTTGGTTGAATGCCTTCCGCGGGGAGGGGAAGGGGGAGGGGTAGAGGGCTGGAAAGAGGCGCGCGACGACGGTCTGGAGGGAGGAGAGCTGGGCGTATTGTTTGTCGGGGGAGACGAAGGAGAGCAAGCGGCGGACGATGAGGGCGGCGATGGTCCGGCGGTGGGATATGCGCAACTCGTGTCTCTGCCTGTCGGCATGTCTCCGTCTCGGGGGCGGCACGGCCATGGACGGCAGGCTGACGACGAGGGTGCCCACGTTCGGCTCAAAGTCGCCCTCCACGGCGCGCAGCACCCATCGCTCCGCCTCGGCCTCCTGTGCGCGGATCCGCGCGTCGCATCTTGCCGACAGCCGTAGCACGTTCTCCTTCCGCAGCGCCCGCGGGAGCGCATGCCCCTTGACCATGTGCCGCACCGCGTTGCGCAGCGTCAGCGTCGGGTCGGCGTTCGTGCGGTCCTCGAACCAGCGGATGTTGTGCCGCTCGCACGTCGCGCGCAGCCGGTCCTTGCTGAAACCCAGCAGCGGGCGGTAGATCATCACCCCGGCGTCCTCGATCGGGATGCGCGCGAGGTTGCGGATGCTGCTTGCCGCCCTGGCCCTGGCTGTCGCGGAGGCCGTGGCCGCGACGGGGTCCTGCTCCGCGTACGGCGTCTCGTGCCAGCCCAGCTGCAGCCCAGCGCGCAGCTCGGCGGCGGAGAGCGCGAGGTCGAGCTCGGAGTGCAGCTCGGCGCGGACGTGGTGCCAGTCGCGCTTCGACGGGCGGAAGGAGACCATCGGCATGCGCTGCGCCTGGTCGTCTACATGCCCGGACTCGTGGACGCCGTGGATGTCGCCGCACTCGGGTATGGGCGCCTGCGGTGCAATCCCGCGCAGCCCGCGGGAGCCGTGGCCGGCGAGCAGGCGCATGAGGACGGTCTCGTAGTTGTCGTCCTCGTGGTGCGCCAGAAACACGCTCTCGATGTGGCGGTCGCGGCAGACCTTGCCGATGGCGCGGTAGCGGGCTTTGCGCGCGAGGCTCTCGAGGTTCGGGGCCTGCGCGGGGTCGCCCTCGACGCCGAGCTGTTTCCAGACGACGGTCTCGACGACGGGCTGGATGTGGCGCAGGGCGCGGAGCTCCTTGGCGACGGCCTGGGCCTCGTCGGCGGACTCGGGGCGCAGGCCGTGGTCGACGATGACGGCGGTGATCTTGGAGAGGGGGTTGTCCGCGATGCGCATGAGGGGGTTGACCTCGCGCAGCTGGTTGAAGAGGGCGGCGAGGGCCATGGAGTCGAGGCCGCCGGAGACGGCGAGGGCGATGCGGCGGGGCTGGACGACGCGGGCGTGCGGGAAGCGCGGGGTCGCGGTGGCGCGGACGACGTTGAAGAACTCGAGGAAGGTTATGTGTTTCGGGACCGCCGGGTGGAGGAGCTGGGATGGGGCGATGAGGGACGACATTTTGGCAATGACATCGTTGGTTGTGTTTGTATGGGTGCTGGCGTGTGTAGTGAAGTAGGTGGTGGTTCGGGAAGTGCGTGGTCGTCGGCGGGGAGGTGCTGTTCGCGACGGGATCGTGAAGTTGAAAAATAGCAAAGTGGGATGGTGAAGCTTGACAGTTGCAATTGGCGAATCAACGCTGCGAAGCTAGCGTGGGACGAAAGCTTTCCCGGGGGGCGCTCGGGGCAGCTCCCGAGCTGGACCTTGCCCAGAAGGACCCCTACCGATATTTTTTCCCCTTACGTACAGGGGACGAGGCCCGAGGAGGGGACCGATCGAGCTCCGATATCACGGCGATAGCGCAGCAAACGACGAACCCGCCCGCTCAAGCTTGCATTTACTTCCCCCTCCTCCCACGAGCGATGAACACGACGCGACCTTGACCTCCAAACCAGGCCGCGGGCCTTTTCCTCAACCACCACTACACGAATCTCCCGTCCTTCTCGACGACCCTGCCGAAAACCAGCTCCCCCGCGCCCGAGCACGCGACACACAGAAAAAACCCCTCCCCCAAAGGACCGCAACATGTCGTCCGCAACCTCCCCCTTCACAACAGCCCTCCTCGCAGGCGCCCTCGCCGGCACGACCGTCGACCTCTCCCTCTTCCCCCTCGACACCCTCAAGACCCGCCTCCAGTCCTCCGCCGGCTTCTTCCCCTCGGGCGGCTTCACCGGCATCTACCGCGGCATCGGCTCCGCCCTCGTCGGCTCCGCCCCGGGCGCCGCCTTCTTCTTCTGCACCTACGAGGGCTCCAAGGGCGTCATCCAGCGCAAGCTCGCCTCCGCGGGCGACAAGAAGTGGACCGACCCCGTCTCGCACATGCTCGCCGCGTCCCTCGGCGAGGTCGCCGCCTGCGCCATCCGCGTGCCCACCGAGGTGGTCAAGCAGCGCGCGCAGGCGGGCCAGCACGGCGGCAGCAGCGCGGCGGCGCTGCGGGGGATCCTGAGTCTGTACTCGACGAGCGCTGGGCTCGGCGGCGTGTGGCGCGAGCTGTACCGCGGCTGGGGCATCACCGTCCTGAGAGAGGTGCCCTTCACCATCATCCAGTTCCCGCTGTGGGAGCGGCTGAAGCGCTGGGGCCGCGAGAGGAAGCAGAACAAGAACTGGAAGCTCGACGGGAAGCAGACCGAGTACGAGGTCTCTGCCGTTGAGAGCGCGCTGTACGGCAGTGTCGCTGGTGCGGCCGCGGCTGGAATCACAACGCCGCTGGATGTGCTAAAGACGAGGGTCATGTTGAGCAAGGAGAAGGAAAAGGTCGGAGATGTTTTGAGGGGCATTTATCGACAGCACGGCATCCGCCCCTTCTTTGCGGGAATAGGGCCGAGAGTCATGTGGATCAGCATCGGAGGCGCCATCTTCTTGGGAAGCTACCAGTTCGCGGCGAATACGCTTACTGGGGCGGTGCTGTGAGGCGGAGGAGACATGGTGGTTGCGGACGAAGGAACGAATATGCATTGGAGGCCACTCAACGTGCCTTTTGCCTTGTATGATACGAGCACTTGGCCAAAAGGGCCGTGCTTGCCAACTTTTCCGCTATGTACATTACTAGAAACGCCTAATACCCGTGCTGATAGAAGTCATAGAAACGCTGGGCTGCTTATGCCCGGATGATGCTTGAGCCACAATTCCCTCTCTGCGGATGGCCTCGAGCCTAAGCTGTCGCATTCGGAGGCGTCTCAGTGCCCTGCGAGGGGGCCGGCTCGGGTTCAGGGGCTGCAGCAGGCTCAGGTGGCGGGTTGGGAATCTCCTTGCGCCCGTTCGCCTTGTAGTAAAGCTGGACATCGCTGCTCCCTTTCCAGATATGAGCGCGGAGGGTTGCGAGGGTCATGGTTATAGGTAACAACTGCGATCGTTAGTCACATCCAGCCTCAACAAAGGCAAACCAACTTACCTGGTCATTGCAGTAAAGCTCCAAGTATTCATGCGGCATGAGAGCGTCTGGCTCGGGGTTCTCGACAGGTGTCTCGATGCGTTCAGCGACATATGCCAGGATCTTCTTCACGCGGAGCATCCTGTTGGCGTTAAGGCGATTGTTGCCGTCCGTGGACGCAATATCCGGCAGGCTGTTTTGCCACGGCTGCAAGACGAAGGAAACCTTCACAGGCTCCTTCGGTGGAATCTGATTTTGAAGCAAAACCTCGCCGAGCCACATCGGCCCCCGCTCCTCAAAGAGGTCAGTCCCTTGACCAATCGTTTCTACGGTTCCTTGGTAGATGTTGGCGCTGCCACCGGTCGTCTCCTCCTGAAGGACGACTTTCGTTCCTGGAGGCAGCTTCAACACAGGCGTGTCATTGGGCAAGCTTGGCGTAATCTTGGTCTCGATGAGCTTGTCCGGGTTCTCGGTCAACGACTTGTCGTAATCGTTGCGGATCTTCTGGATAGCCCCCAAGAAACTGTCGTCAACCTCTTTCTCGTGTGTCGACGATGCTTCAGACTCCTCTGCCTTCTCGTCAACGGCAGCAGGCTTCTCTGGCGCTGTTGTAGAAGCCGAACGTCCAATCTTCTTGCTTCCGAACGACATCCCCATTCCCATGCGGAATTTCTTGCCAAACGGTGTACTGGGGCCCTTTCCATTAGCATCCTTCTCTTTGTCCTTCTCGTCCTTCTTATCCTTGTCTTTTCCCTTCTCTTTCGAATCTGCGTCGGACTTGGCATCGGCAGCAGGCGGCTGTTCTGTTGCAGGCGTGGCTGGCGCCGCTGTAGGCTTTGAAGCACCTTCGATGGGGCCAATAGCACTAGTGAAGTAGTCTTCTTTCTCCGTAGACGGACGGCTGAACTGGGATGACTTCTTGTCGAGGGGGCTAGCAGGGGTTGCAACTCCTTCGGGAACATCCTGAAGCTTACCCCCTGCGCCAGGTGTGGCAAGGCCAATAGCCATGCCGGGAGTCATCGGGTACTGCAAGCCATTTGCTCGGGGAGTGCCCGTGTTCTCATCCCACGTTGGAGAGCCAGTAGGAATGGCTATTGACGATGGCGGGTTGGCGCGGCTTGCTGCCAGCTTACGTTCTACCACCTCGTTGAGAGTTTGACGATACGCCTCGTCACGCTTGATCTCTTCGTCGATCAAGCCAGCAAAAAGATATCTGAGGACCCATTTACCAAGGTTAACTGCAACTGGTTAGCATCCGTCAGTTATCGATCTGGGTGAATCTTACTTCTCTGGTCTTCTCGGAATTCGATAGGCTCCTCCAAACTCAGCTCATCCGCATACATCTCAGCGTCGAAGCAATTATATGGTTCCAAGACAACCGTAAGACTACCGGAGCTGATGTCAATGGAACACCACGGTGCAACTGCCTCCAAGGTGTTGATCTCAGGTTCGACATCTTCAAGATGCCTTTTGCCAAAGCTTTGCATAGGCTCGCACTACACAAGTTAGTCGCAGTAGTTAACTTCCTTCCAGCCAACGCACCTTTATCAGATCCCAGAGAAGAACATCGCCTGCCGTATCCAGCGTCAAAACTCTTCTCCTATCATTCAAAAGCTTATGCTTGACTAGTCCGAATTGGCCCTCGATGGTCTCTTCGGGGTTCTGGTTTATGGGTATGGGCTCCGTTCCCTGAGGAGCATTTGCGCCTGCAACAGGAACGGTCTCAGGGGGAGGATTGGTCGGAATAGGAAAAGCTGCCGTGTTGGAGATTCTCAAAATCGACCTTGGCGAGATTTCCTTCTTTGAGGCATCCGCTGGAGGCGGGCTCGAAGCTTGCCTGGGCCTTGAAGCCGTCGAAGCGGCCCTCTGCCGTCTGAATGCCTCAGGGAGTTGCAGATCTGGGCCAGTATCAACATTAGACCACCTGTTGATGGATGAGGTGTTTGTCGCTGTCCAGATGTAGTCTCCCGCAGCGACGACTTTGCTAATAGAGTGAGACTCGTGCGCGACAGCAACCGAAAGGCCCTCGTCAATGTCCTCGAAACTTCCCCGCACGTCCGTCTTGACTACGAAGCCAGCGCGATCACTGCTGTAAAAGGTGCCCAGCTCAGGGTCGTCTGAGAAGAGTGACCAGACGCTGTCATCATGCATTGTGAACGTGTACATGCAACGACCGGCCGTGACACTCCACAGCTTGATGGTGTGGTCAGAACTGGCAGTCAGGACCTTGTCGCCGGCCTCGTTGAGTAAGATGCCGCGAATAGTGCCCGTGTGACCGACAAATTTGGTAACTCTATGGCCAGATCGGGGGTCCCAAAGGCGCACGACCGACTCGGGTCCGCCGTTGGCCATAATATTGTGGCCGACACTCAGAGCGTAGATAGAACCCTTCTCAGCGACTTCATCCCCCTTGGTATCAATCTCGAGGGTCTTTCCACCGCCATTGAGATCCCACAGGTATATCTTGCGGTCGAAACCGCCTGAGGCAACCCAGTTGACCGAACCGCCTGGGGGTGTAGCCACACACTTGACGTAGTCGGCGTGCTCGCCAATCTTGGCCGCGTTATCGTTCGTTTCGGAGTGTGGACGCCATACCTTGACGGTCAGGTCGTTGGAGGCAGTGACGACGGCGGAATTATTGTTTGCGAGGACAATGTCGTTGATCCAGGACATATGCGCCTGGGTCTGGGAGCGAAAGGTGGTCTTGGGCTTCTTCTCGGGCGGGGGTGCGCCGCCCTTCAGGTCGAGGCCGAGGTCCCACGCGCAGACGACGCCGTCGCGGGCGCCGGAGTATCTACATATCGGAGCGAGCTCGTCAGTGCCTGTCGATGCAAGGTGGGCTTCGAGGCTTTGGAATCGTGTGTCGGGTGCTTACAGAATGCCATTGTCCTTGTCGACGGCGAGGCCGTTGACGCCGAGTCTGTGGCCGCCGCCCTGGGAACCAGCTGGGAGCTCGAGGACTACCGGGGCGTCTACGATTAGCACGACTGCCAAGATGTACGGTGGGAGCACGGCAGGGACGACAATCTCGCGATTGCAGAGGTCTGATGCGCTCGACCGCGTGGACGTGCGGGGTTACGTTGTCGGGCTAGGGGCTGATGCGACGACAAGCGCGGCGGCAGCATACGAGCGGCGACAGCGAAACAGCACAGGCGCAGCGGGAGTGGCAGAGAGACATACCGTAGCTGATCCTCTGGCGCGCCTTCTTGGCCATTTCGAGCGGTAGGGCGGGGCCGGATTACTGATTACGCATGCAAGAAGGTGAGGATGCACTGTGATGGCGATAACACGGTTATGGAAAGCAAAACAGGCAGAAGAAGCAATGGGACTGGAATGACGATGGTGATGGTGCAAAGATGGAGGTTTGGCGGTTAAGGGTACGTAGGGTATGATGTATGGGCAGGCGGCGGGTGGATGGGATGGGATGGGCACATCAGACGGGGGCGGGAGGATGGGGTGGGCGAGGCTAGGCAAGGCGCACCTCCCGTGTGGTGTCGGTGTCGGTGTCACTGGTGGTGGTGGTGGTGGTGCCCATAATCGTGTTGGTGCAGGCGCATGTCGAGTGCTGTTGGTGGTGTTGGGAAGGATCCATCCATCGCTGCGACCTGAGGTCGGGGTAGGTACCAGGGAGGTGCAGCGTGCAGCGTGCTTGCTACCTCTCAGTGTGAGTGCGCGTGGAGGAGGAGTGGGCGGGGTGGGTTTGGCCAGATGCAGGAGCTAGGTGAGGTGGGCAGGGGAGGGAAGGTACCGATTTTATCTTTTCCACGGGAAGCGAGACGTCGTCATTTGCATCTCTGCTCTCCTCCCTCCACGCCCCTGGACAATCAATCAATCTACTCGAGCAATTGAGTTTGTCTGCCTGCGCCCTCAATGCCCCAGGAACCCACGCATGTGTTATTGGACCCTTCAGATCGCATATCGCTGCTGGCTGGCTGGCAAGAACTCGACGGGACGAACATGTCAGCTCTAGTTCTGGTTGCATGCAAGCTTTGCGTTCCCATTCATGCGGTTCGCTAGCAAGGCATGGCAGCCAGGCAAGGTATGTACCTTACAGAGAACACCACCACCTCAGCATCAATCAGCATGACATGACCGGGGGCACGTATCCTTCATTGGATTCGTGCAAACACGCATGGCTCGCCGCTAGCGCCCCCAATGGTCCCAGGTGTCAGGTGCGGTCCAATGCTGCATCAGCATCAGGACCCTCCCAATGTCTCCCCCCTCAGGTCCCTTCTGAAGAACTGTGCAACATGCATCGGTGGCCCAAAACATGGCGCTGGGAACTAGTCCATCTCCATTCGACGAACCATTCAATCACCTAGATCAGGCTCAACCCCAAGACTCCAGTCGCCTTCCAGAAGCACAGAGATGCGCATTGTAAGTTCATTAGTGTCCCTCTAGAAGGTGGCAGGTTGCTAGTGTCCGAATGACAGAAATGCCAGTGGCTGGGGAGCAGCCAATAAAGGCTGGAAAAGGGAAAGAGCCACCCGAAAAAAAGCATGGACCGCCGATCCCCCTCCTTCCTTCCTTCTGCTCGGGTCGGTCCAACACCTGCCATGCCTTCAAAGTCTCCAACGGAAGCTGCCCACCGTCGCCGTAAAACCGGTCCTGCCTGCCCCGAAAAGCTGGCTCTGCAAATGGCAGGTCCAAGTGGGGCTGTCACCAACCCGCCCCTGCCCCGAGAGGCCGGCTCATAATGCCCCGCGTTATTCGTCCGTGTTACATTCGCTTCTGCCAACTCCCAACTCCATCATGAACATCAATTCTGCCTTTTTGCATCCATGCCACAGCCATTCGTCGCTCGATATCTCGACGCTCCTCGAAACATCGCAAGCTTCCGTAATTATCCCGCCAACATGTAAGCGAACGCCGCGATGTCTGGCGTAGACGCGGATTACCGATATCGACAAAGCTGAAGTGACCATCTTAGTCGTCCAGATCCATGCGCTTCGTAGCCGCAACGAGCTGCTGCAGTCCAAGCACACTGTTCCGAGCATTCTTCTCAGTGACCGCATCGTCCGGAGCAGCATCTCGGGCACGGCGGGCGTCCTCTGTATCCATCGTCAGCTCCAGCTTCTCCCTCTGCCTCATCGGCGACATCTCGATAGCTTCTTACCAAGCAACTGCTTCAGCTCCTTCTCCTCGCGAATGCAGGTCTTGCAGCGGCCGGTGACAGGGCGGGTTGCCTTCTTGATGTTGCCGTCGCAGAGCGGGTGGGGGATCTGCTTCGGCTGCTGGTCGGGCAAGTGGATCGTACGCTCGAGGGTGAAGTTGCGCGACGACTGGAAGAGGGAGCTTCCCCGGGCCGAGGCGCACTTGAAGGTGTTCTGGTAGTGCTTGTGCATGCACTCCACGTAGAGGGTGGATATGATGATGCACATCGTAGCGGTTGGGAGGATCTGAGGAGGGTCGAGTGAGGTGGGGAGAGGAATCGGAGGTCGAGGTGATTGAGTATCGTCAGGTGTCAAGCTGCTATGAGGTTTTGCTTGGAGCACTGTAGAAGTACAGGATCCGAGGGCGAAGGGAGCAAGAAGGTTTGTGCAAGTGGTGGTGATGGGTTTGCTCCCGTTACGCCGTTGCCAAATCGGAAGGAGTGACAAGCGGGCAGAAGCTCAAGGTGAGCTCGAGGTGAGCCTGAACTGGCAGACCATGCTATTGTGAATACATGCTGGGTATTCGTTCACATACGACATTCACCACTTTGTCACCTATGAGAGCTTTCCATAGCACATACGAAGGTAACAAGACAACAATGGCCTCAAAGGGCAGACCGGCTGAGAGTTGCAATTCTCAATCACCTCGGGTCAGGTCTGATACCTAGACAAAGAAAACGTCACAGTTCCATTGTAATGAAGGTTGCTTGAATCTAGCCATTATGATGCTATATGAGTCTTCAACCACACTGACTGTAAGATCTTAGGTCCTCCTCTGGCCGACTCTCCAACTAAGACCCAACTCAACATCAGGGGCAGACACATATTTCGACGAAAGTTGGCAAAGCACACAAGGTAGAACACGGGCTAAGCTTCTCTTTGCATACTCATATCTCAAACAGTATTTCTTGAGCATGAGGGAATACTTTCTCCTTCATGCCATCAGTCCGAACCTGGTCCACCATATTAGAAGCACGGGGCGTCATCTCTCTTATTCGGATAGGCCTCTTCAGCAACGGTTGTTTCCCCAAATCCAAGGGAAATTGGCATGTCTCGTCGTCGTCTGGAGCAAGATTACCTGGCCATTTCGGCGCACATAGCTTTCCGATCTTGGCTGCAGATGTCGTGATTACCCAGAATTGAGCTTATATCCTCATGCTTTGGACAGCTCAAACTCTCGTCTTAGCGCCCGGGACCCCCTTCCCTGCGCCCAATCTAACACCGAAATCGCGACATCTGAAAGAGCCCTGCGGGTACGTGTTCCGCCAAAGAAATTAGGTAACCTCTGCAACGGCCAAAGAAGGGAAGCTTGAGATACGTGCCACCAGCGATATTGACACTCCAAGATGCCATTCCACGATCACGTCCGGGGTCCGAAACCAGCCCCGAAGATCTAGCGGTCCCCGGGTCTCATTCTCCCACAGCATGCTCCCGTCCCCACAACCCGCGGGCTGTCCGCAAAGGCACGAGTCAAGCGGAACCCGCACCAGCGCCTCGAATACAGTGAGTCCTCCAGCATAGCCTTTGGCCTGTCGCTACTCTACTTCTCTCAGTGAATTGCCATGAGTCCTGCGAAGATCACTACAGATGTTGCCCAAAAACGAGCGTCAAGTATCGCAACGAGAGGAGTGTCTTACAGGCAATCGGTATTATAGAACCGCCGGGACATCATCACGATCCTAGCTCATCACCTCATCAATCCATGCCAGGCGCCACTCTGGCGATGTCTTGCAGGGACAATCAGAACCACGATAGATTGTCGCCATCCGATCATCCTTCCTGCTCTCGCACGTCAGATCGGACCTGCCCGGTATCAGGTCCGGCGTCGTCCCATATATTTAGCTTCCGTGTTTAGTGTGGGAGCCGGCGGGTCGTGTGGGAGCCGGACCCCTTTACCGGGACCTACTCCAGCTTTTCGCCGGCCGGGTCGAGAGAGTGGCGCCGCTCGAACGGCAATGACGACGGGGCATGATTTGTTGCTAACAATAGGTAGATTAAGGAGTAACTCAGTTCACATCTTCTTGCAAGAATGGGATCCGATATTTGGTAGATAAGAGGAGGAGAAGTCGTCTCTTGCTATGTGCAGTTCACAGCTTCGTTGTCTTCGTTCTCTCGTTGCCTTCCCAACACTCGTTTACATTCGTTCCCGAAATCTCATCTGTCAAAATCATCTCAAGTAACCGGCCAAAAAAAAAAAAAAAAAAAAAAAAAAAGACAGAAGTACCCGATATCAAAATGAAGTCCGTCGCCCTCCTGCTGTTCATTGCCTCTCCCATCGCCGCCAGGACTTTCATTGGGAGTGCCTACGGAAACATGGAATCGTGCCAGCAGGCCTGCCCCGGATCTGTAAGTCGGTAAATGACGAAACAACCAAGCGCACCTCTCTTCCCCACGAGCTCCATCAATAACGGTGATTCCAGTGCGACTACTGGTCTGCGACTTTCCTGAACTGCACCGACAGCCGCATCCCCGGCAAGTAAGTACTTTCTATCCCACTTCGTCAAGTGCGCCTTATGGCTGTAGAAGCCCAGGCTGATTGATGAACCCCCTGTAGCGCTTACTGCAACTGCATGGACAAGTCTTCAAAGAAGAAATAGAAGAACGAGTCACGCCCTTGATCGACGCTCCCGTCAACCCATCAATCGGATCGCTCGGTGTCGGGTTCGGTATTTCAGGTGGGCTTCTTCCCACAAATTTAGCTTCCCGTCATATTGGATGGGATCCGCCCTATTCCCCAAGGAGATGGACTTTCAGTCCTTCTACTATATGGACTTCGTACACCGCTCGGGTTTTTGTGAATATGGAAATAGCGGGACGGGGGCTGGCGGCATGAATCGTTGTTTTGTTGATACGGGTCATCTTTGCGGAGTTTGGGGAGTTTACAAGATCTCCTCGGGGAAGGGAACTCCGATGGCGTTGATAAATAGGAGGCGATTCTCGTCGTTATTCGGATAGATGGTCTTTATCCTGCACACGCAAATCACATTCTTCCTATCAAATTATATCGCAAGCCGTTCCGTCTGTCACCATGAGATCCTCCGCCCTCCTGTTGTTCATCACCTCGCCCCTGGCCGTCTTGGCTTGGACTGGCCAGGTTTACACCACCCAGACTCAGTGCCAAGCGGAGTGCCCTGCAGCTGTACGTTTGGACACCTAGAAGGTCTTGCTAGATGTTTTGCTGATGCTTCGACAGTGCTCGAGCCAAAATGGCGCGTATGACGGATGCTCCGGCCCCGGTGTTGCTCAGTCCAAGTAAGTGTCCTAAGCTAGTGTTGGTGTCTTGGTTTGCTGATTGTCTCTAGCGTCTACTGCAACTGCAAATAGAGAGATGTGGTTGATGAAGGGTATGAAGTAGATGGGGAAGGTGTGACTAGGACCTTCGACTTCGTGAAGCCATTGTACCTAGTCCTCATCTCACACTCAAATGATCTAAGATATTTAAGTCCCGGTTTGCACCGCTTCTTTAACTCAAGCCACACGCAAATGAATGGCGTTGTTGGACTTGCTGCTTACATGATCCATACTTATCGCCTGTCGATTTACCTCGTGAAATGCCGCTCCAGGATATCTCAGAGAGGTTTCCTTTCAACCTTGTTGAGGCGTGGTTTATGTCGTCATGAATACGAGACGGACAAAACTGCCACTGAACAACAATATCTTTGGCTGTCCTCCCGCACAACACATGGACAAGGTCCGTTCAAGTCACTCAGTAGAGGTGGCTGAGGTTGGCTCATAACAGTTCACTCGGTCCAAAGGTGGGTAAGATATCACCAACAAGTCTACTCTCCCACAATTGGTGAGGTCTGGAAGTATAAGGAAATGGGGCATTAATATATACTGCCAGAGGGACAGGAAGGCCTTGCCGAAGGTGAGGGTCCGAGATCTACTTAGCTTCCCTACCGCAAATGTCCTATTTAACAAGAATCTCATGAGATTTTCTTATTTTCCTAACAAATACAAGCGGTGTAATAATCCGGCGCTGAGCATGTTCGGCAACAACCGCCACATGGTCGTGGTTGGCGGAGACTAGGTGACCCACGGACAAGAGCAACACTGAAAAGAGACTAGTCTGAGACTCAGGCGTCACCATCTGTCGTCTATTAGGTCAAATAACGCACTAAAGATAGAGTCTGGGGACACTTTACGTACCACTACGTACCACTCGCATGACATGCTCAAGTCTGGACTCCGTGTATGACCAGCGCTGACCAAGCGGAAATTACCAAATGTGCTGCCGGCTTATATACCGACCTGACGGGGGTTAGAGTTTGTTGCTAGCTTCTTCTCTAGAGCATGCGAACTGTCCTACTATCACCAAAAGGAGCTCGGCAAGAAGCTTGAAATAGGGAGGGAAATATCCTGGCGCTGATGCATGCGGTAAAACAGAGGACAGAGCCAACTCTACACTCACCTGTATCACACTCGTAATCCATTCAAAAGGAGGGAGTAATACAGTCAGATGAAGTTCCAAGCTCGTCAGGGAAGGAAGACGGCAGTCATCAAGACCTCAGATCCAAGCTATCTTGGAGCAACCACGAACGGTGCAATGTCAAATCTACCACGGGCCCGTTCTGAAAGTTATAAATGTAGAAACTTAGAACTTCAAAGAGAAAGCAAACCAATGTATTTGTATTTCATCCCGGCTTCTCCATCACTCAGTCCTGTGAAGCCGCAATTACGTCTCATCAAGTCACGGTGCTATCCCTGCCTGGGTAACGATCAACCTTGCGTCAGTCTCATTCACGCAATCTTCGTTGCATACCTCCTAAATAAGCACAAACCGACAGAAATAGACGGATAGGACAGAGAAAGCCAAGAGTATGTCAGAGTGGGACAGTCGGCTACAACACAGCGTGCGATGATGGTGAATGGGGATAAGTGAAATTGGCTTCTAGCTGCCTACCAGACTTCACATCCCTACCAGACAATTCCATTGCTTGGCTCAAATATTGTAAATGCATAAGAAAGCCATTTTATATAGAGGAAGCCTGAAAGCTGGAGTTGTATGCGAACTAAATACTAGTATATCAAGGTCTCTGCGACATCGGTCAACGTAGGGTTGTTGGAAGCATCATGTGACCATCTGACATTCTCATATCCCGAAACGAACTTAGCTAACACCAGCATCAAGAGAATCACAGAAATTCCGGCATGTTGGGCTCAGAGTGTGCCTTGGAACCTTTCTGCAGCGCTGTCGTCGTTGATGCCATCCACTTGACCATAAATGTATACACGCAAGACACCAAAGACTGCCACATAGTTGGCTTCTGAGCTATGCTTTGAGGATTCATAGCTTAAGACATCTGGCAGTAGGTGACGCTGTGATTAGACAAGCCCTAAAGATAGGTTTGCACTCAGAGGCGACATTTGGCTACAACAACAGCATTCCAATCTAGACATCACCTTTAAATTCCCTTGGAAACTGAGGCGGGAGGAACAAGTACGCTGCACAATAATCAGGGATTAAGTGACCAACCTTGACGTCGAGACCAAGCCATGTCTTTCGGTCCACTGGACTAGACTTACATGTGAGGCATACCATCCACAGCGAACCACTGGTTTTCAATCTCGCTCACAATCCAGAGCCTGCCACAAGCAAACGACTGAGATTTTCACCTGAAATAGCAAGATTCGTGAACGGAATCAGATCAGCGCAAGCGGTATTCGTTAGCAGGACGCCGTCGCCACCAGTGAGTTGGTTTTCGTCGTGGCCAACTTGCGGGGGTGTGACTGTACGAGAATATGAAGAGGATTAATGTTAATTCGAACAAACAGTATCTTTGTAGCAACTTACTGACATGTTTCGGGGCATGATCCGGCAGACCGACCACCATCCGGCTCCGGTAGCCGATGTGGGGCCGAACCCGGACGCCCTCCGTAATCACGAGGGTCAAAGGCTTTTACCATTCTTATAAAAAACACTCGAGTTGCCAGGTAATTGAATTAAACGTCATGACAGAAGCGGTTTTTGCGTTGTTTGAGCTTTAATTACTTCCGTGTGGACACCACCACAGTTGAAGAAGAGGTCCCATCTCAATTTCCAGAACCGTCGCTGCCGGCGCCTCGTCCCTCGCCCCAGCCGTTTTGCGTGTATTCGAGAGACGTACAATGTGACTACAGAGAGGCTCATAGTCACTTTATGGGTTCTAGTAGAACGGTGTTTCTTTCCGGCAGGCTGAGATGAAGAGCAGGTTGCGGGCTTTTAACAATCCTCAGTTGAACCTTCCATTTGCGGCGGAGCAGGTGAACTTTTCCGTGCGGATACGCTCTTATACTCCGGAAAAAGATTTATGCTAGACACCAAGCCCTTCAAGATAGCGCCGAGAAGCCTCTCAGATCATCTATAAATGAGTTCAACAGCAGGCCGTTGTCAGCACGAACGCAGCACAATGATCATCGTCTGAGGCTTAAGCTTCACGCACCGCACGGAGAAATCCCATCTCATGCATCATCGCGCTATGCTTCATTCCGAACGTTAAGCGTAACACTCAAGAACTTGAGGTTTTAGCTCTTTCCCCTGGCGTCCGTCATAGGATAGGTATTACAACCAGTATTCAAGCATTCATTACCACGACTAAATTGGCCTCGAAAGATGGTGATGGGGCATTGCGAGACAGGGTCACTCCACGGACAAACAAGCAAACAGTGACATCAGCTTCGATTGCTCAATTTCTTGAGACGGTAGAAAGGAACCGTCTTATATACTATTTCCCCCACGCCTGAGTGGTCCGGGTCAGTCATCGCCACGCCGTTGCTGGAGTACACAGGCTTTTGCCGCGAGCCTGTATCCAGAGTGATATGCATAGTAGCCAAAGACACACGTAACTAGATGGAGCAAAATATTGGTCGAACCCGTTCTCGTCAGCCAGAAGCAGATGCGAACCGCACCGTATGCCCTTTTCTTTCGGGAAGGGCTACTGACGATCGTCAAAGTAGGTCTTCAACAGCAGTTAAGGCCTCATATCCAGGACAGTGTTCATGGGATATTTCTCAACAATACACCACAAGAGTCCACGGCGGACGGCGATAAACCAAATGAGCTGGCTATCTGGCCCCTCACTCCGAGAGTCTAACTCCACGACTTGCGGCCAGACTTGTCCAGACTTGGTATGCCCATGATTCTGCATCAGTACATTGTGTTTGTTGTTGAAAGATGAAAACAGCCAGTATCCCCGGGCTTTTATGCGCAGAAACGAAGTCCCACCCACCACTCACCCTGGAATTCGTCAGCTGTCCAGGCTTTGAGGATAAAAGCCTCTCTCAGAGCGAAGAAGATGACGCCAGAAGCAACATCAATCCTGTACTGGTTGGGCGATGTTTGAAAATCAGGGTCCTCTGCCGCGTCCGCGATAGGGCGGATGATGACCAGATACACACCGCACGAATGGCTTCACCTCATCTGCGCCAAAGTACGGCTTATGTCTGTGTCTTCCGTGTATCCATGCCAAATGCATATGGTATACCGATGGCAGGAGACGCCACCGCCGCTGCGAGCAAGCGAGCGAGTTATTGTGTGAGCGCATTGCTCGCAAAGGCAGTCAGCCATGCTACTGGCTTCGAGCAGATACAAAGACTACTAAAATCGTCTTGAATATCACCCCGGAGGCCATTGGCTTGGGAAGAAATGATCATGCTGAGCTACTACCCTTGTATACGTCTCTCCACCCTCTATCCGCGAGTACCCCAAGTCACACCCGCAGGATCTGTCTCTTGAAGAAAAAAAGTCCCAAATTACCATTTTTAAAAAACTCGACGCCGTGCTATTTTCACAGTTGGATGCCTTGCCTTCCTCTTTTCATCTTTCGCCCCTTCTCCCCAACCTAACTCATGCCCATCTCACCTCTTCTTATAATAACCCCCAGTCCCCTGCTTCGGCTGGCTCCCATACGCCCTCCGTCCCTGCACCTTCTTCTCCCCGCGCCCGCTCGCGCCCACCGTGACGTCCACCCTTGGCGGCACCGCGAACCCGAAGCTCTTGGCCACCTTGGCCAGGTCCAGCTTGTTGACGTCGAACACCGTGCGCAGCGAGTGGCTCGCGTACGCGTGCAGGTAGCTGCGGTAGCCGTCCTTGGCGCTCTTGTTGAGGTAGTAGTTCTGCGTGATGAGCTTCTCGAGCAGGCTCTGGATGTTGGCGATCTTGTTGGCGGGGAAGTCGAACTCGACGACCGGCACGCGCGCCTCCTTGAGGTGCGTGAGGAAGCCGACCTCGGAGGGCTGCAGGAACATGAGGCTGCGGCCCTTGGAGTTGGCGCCGCGCGCTGTGCGGCCGACGCGGTGGATGTAGTCGCGCGGGTCGTCGGGGGGGTCGACCTGCACGATCCAGTCGACGGCGGGGATCTGGCGAGCGTCAATTAGCACGTTGTCTGTCAAACCAAGGAGAAGGGGGGGGCAAGGACTTACATCCAATCCACGCGCAGCAACGTCAGTGCAGATCAGCGTCCCCTGCTTCGCATTGCAAAACTCGAAAAACGTATTCGTCCGCTTCTGCTGCTTCTGCTTGCCATGCAAATCCAGCACCGGCAGATCGATATAGTTCAGCAGCTCGGCGTGGTACTTGACCGAGTTGCAGCTGCTGAAGAACACAATCACCTTCTTCTTGAGGTTGCGCTTCAAAAAGCTGAACAGCAGCAGGAACCGCTTGTCCGCGTCGCAGATCACGTAGCCCTGCTCGAGGTTGGCCACCGTGCTGTGCTCCTGCTTCTCGTCGACGTTGACGTACAGCGGCCCCGGGCGCAGCGAGATGCGCGCGAGGTCCTCGACCTTTGTCGTCTGCGTCGCGGAGAAGAGCATGGTCTGGCGGTCGTCCTTGGGCAGGATCTTGACGATCTGGCGCATCTCGTCCTCGAAACCGATCTCGAGGATGCGGTCCGCCTCGTCGATGATGAGCGACTTGAGGTTCTTGAAGACGAAGGGCGTGTTTTGCAGGTGGTCCAGCAATCTGCCGGGTGTGGCGATAAGTAGATTCACGCCCTTCTGCAGCTTGTCCGCCTCGGCGCGGCGGTTCGCGCCGCCGATGACGATGCCGTACGTCTGCGAGTGGTGCGCCATCAGCTCCCGCGCAACACCAAAGATCTGCAGGGCCAGCTCGCGCGTGGGCGAGACGACGATGACGCCGGTGCCGTTGCGCGGCTTGAAGCGCAGGGCGGAGAGCATCTCGACGGCGGGGATGAGGAAGGCGAGGGTCTTGCCGGAGCCGGTCTTGGCGGCGCCGAGGACGTCCTTACCGGAGAGCAGGGGCGGGATGCCGCGGCGCTGGATCTCGGTCATCTTGGTGAAGCCCATCTCGCCGATGGCCTTCATCGTCTTGTCGGAGAGGTTGAGCTCGGCGAAGTCGTGGGCTTCGGCGCCGACCTGGGGCAGCGAGAGGGCGTCCGCGTTGGGGATGTCGGAGGCGGAGGTGGATTTGGGTGCGGCGGCGGGGGCCTTGACATCGTCGTCGAGGTCTGAGCCGGCGCCGTCGTCGTCTTCTGCGTCCTTGAAGTTCTCGGCGGTCTCGGCGGCGTCTTCCTCCTCCTCCTCGTCGTCTGACTGCACCTCCTCGGCATCGTCGTTCTCAGAATCGTCGTCGGAGGCGGGCGCGGGCGCGGTGCGCTTCAGCTTCTTCGACTTTGCGGCGGGGGAGGGTGCTGCTCCGGAGGAGGAGCGCTTCTTGGACGGCTTCGAGCCATTGGCGTCGCGGAGCTTGCGCTTCTTGCTGCTGGCGGCGGCGTCCATGGTTGCGGCTGTGTGTATGGTGGTGGTGGTGGTTGTGAGGAAGCTGCGCTGGGGCGGGAGGACTGCAACTTTTGCGAGCCGCTGGTTTGGAGGGTCTCAATGGGAATTTTTTCTTATCGGGGAGAAAATTTAGTGGGGCTGCTTTTGCGATAGCGGACGTGGTTCATCCGGTCCGATGATGTGCGGGGCAGACCGGGATACGTACCTCGACCAGAGCTTCCAACCTTCAGGGCATCGTTGAGGGTGAAAAAGTTGACCGGGAATGGCGGAGGATGAAGAATTTCAAGATATTTTTTACCCTGGTAAAGAGCTATTCAGAACCTTTATTTTCAGCAGAGGGTAGGGCAGAAAACCTTATTGTCGTAGTCGACCTGTTTTCCAAGCCCGGTTTTCCACCTTGAGAGCCTCTCAACTGAATAGAGTTATGCAAGTTAAGTATGGAATGGGTAGTTAATCATATTGGATATCCAACTGGATGCATTAAGAAGACCAAAAAGTTGGCGTCATACGTGAAATCCGGCGCATATTCCGGCTTTGCACAATGTACAGGGCTATCCAGTGCCGTTCTGCAAGCTGAGAATTTCCCGACAGATCACCCAATCAAACGCACGGCAATCAAATCCAACGCTCGAGGGTGAAAGTCGCAGGTATATTCCTACGAAACGAACAAGATGACATCGCCTCTGGCATCCGATAGAGGCCCGCATGTCTGTTCTTGTAACACTGATGGCGTTGTGGACTTGGAAGGTGAACAAACTAGCCTCTCATTGGGCACGACGCCCATCTCAGATATGCAACGGTCATTGTTACATAGATACAATTCCCGGTGAGAAATAAACTGGGTGAAACGAAAGGGATCAACCATAAAAGAAAGCCCTCCGTCAACCTCAGTCCCAAAAGAACCTCTATGCCTATGCCCCCCGCCACCACCAAGAACCATCGATCCATCCGGCTGCCTCGTGCCAGAGACTTTCATGAATCCTAGACTTGTCGTAGGATCTCGAGCAAGAAAAGCAAGCATTGACAAGGGCCAATGTCGAGTGGCCACACAGCGTCCGACTCTGCGAAACCATCGCGGAGCACGACGGGCGACCCGCCCGGAGGCCAGTAAGCTAACATGATATTTCCATGTGAGAATGATTGTCGGACACGCCCGCCTTTGATATGCCGCCTCCCTGCGTTTTTACCGCCGAAAATGTTCCTATCTGCGTGTGTATTTTTCTTTTCGTCGTTCCTTAAACGCCGTGGGACGGATGAGAGAATGCCGAGTTGGAATGGAAAGGACATTGTCGTCGTCAAGTGAAGAAAAAGGAAATCCGCCGCACGCTCTTTTGGGACCCGTTGGCCCCCGTACGCCGATCCGCTCATCGCCTCAACTTATTTTTTTTCCTGGGTCCAGCCTTAGTCAAACTTGCTCTTTCTCATCACGATTCATGCCCATTTCGCTCTGGCTCACGTACACTCCGCCGTCGGGTTCTCATGCTTGGCCGTGGAGCCCTTGCCGCGCCAGGTGCTAACAGCCGGAATGTTGGCCTCGTAGCGCACCTCCTCGGTTCCATAGGCACGCGGGGTGAGCTTAATGAGAGTGTGTAGCGGCACGTTCATCCACGGGCTGTCCGCCTGAGACTTATTCATGAAGTATGCGTAGATGCAGCGCAGGACGGCCTGGTGGGTTACGATGAGGATGTCCTCGGAGCGCTCGAGCTCCATGATGATGGGCTCGAGGCGGATGACGACGTCGCGGTAGGACTCGCCGCCGCGGTAGCGGTAGTTGTACTTGTCCTCGTCGCGGGCGGCAAAGTCCTCGGGGAAGCGGTCCTTGATCTCCTGGTAGGTCAGTCCGTCGCACACACCAGAGTCGAGCTCGTCGAGAGCCTTCCACTGCAGTTGGTTGTAGTCGGAAGGAAGGAAGCGGGAGGTGGCGATGGTGCGCTTCAGTGTTGAGGTCCAAACGGTGAGGGGACGGTCGTCCTGTAGATGTGAGCGTGAGGTGAGATTCGAGTGCGGGTTTACTTACGCCGACTGATTTCCTGACGAGCTCAGGAAGTTTCCTGGCGTATTGCTCACCACGAGGCGAGAGCATTGTGTCGCCGCCAATGCGGCCGTCCAAGTTGTACATGGACTCTCCGTGCTGTTCCATGTCAGTGTAATTCCACTCACCAGTCACAAAAGACTCACTCTTGATAGCCAGATGGAACGAGGCCGGATGTGAAGGTTCATAAGGTAGTAAACGACACGACTCTGCAGGTAGTCCTGGATGCGGTTGATGATGACCTGCTTGCCGACATCCATGATCTTGAGGTACGTGTATTCATCCTCGTCGCCGTCCTCGTCAAGCGACTTGTACACCTTCTCGTAGTTGCGGATGCGGTTGCGGAAGTCGAGGGCCGCCTCCTCGGGGTCCTGGCCCTGGTAGTCGGGGGAGGTGAGCTTGACGTCGCGGATGTTGGCCATGATGAGGTTCTCGTCATCGCACTTGCTCTCGACAAAGAGGACTTCGATGCCCTCCTTGGTGCAGATGTCGAGAACCCACTTGCGGCGCTCCTTGGTGGAGTTGGTGGCGTCGAGGATGCCGATGACACCGCCCTGGCGGAACCAAGCCAGCATGTCCTCGATGGCCTTCTCGGCGGCGGCGCGACGTCTCCGCTCACCCTCTGCGTTGTGAAAGTCAAAGAAGTCAGCAGAAGGGTGAGCATCCTCCTGGCGGCGGTAGCTGCCGACGTTGAAGGTCTTGGCCTTGATTGAGAGCCAACCCAGATACCGTTGCGCTGGAAAGGTCAGTGACGACTTCCTGAAAGTTGGGGGCCCCGAAGCGCGAGTCGTGCCAAAGCTTGTGTGACGGTATTGTAAACGTACCTTTCTGGGCGATGAAGCTCTTGCCTCTGGCGGGCAGACCGACCATGACGACACATATCTTGAGGTCCTCCACCTGGATGCCGATGCCGTTAGTCTTGGCTGATGGCATCTTGACGGCTTGCCGACGTGCACGTTTATATTGAGATAGTGCTACGACGAGAGAAACGACGAGGAGCGACGCGTGAAGAAGACCATGCAGAAGCGAACAGAGACAGCAGGAACAAGAAGGCGCGAGGTTGCGGCGGGCGCGGAAGGCAGCTCGCGTGATGGTTCCAGCAGAGGCGGTAGCTCTACGCCCAGAAAAGGCGGGACCCCCCGGTGTGAGGTTCGGGGGCGGGTGCGGTGGCCTGGAGCACAGCCGGGGTGGAGGCACTTCTCGACCCGACGACAGCTACGTAGCTCCCAGGTGCTGCAAGAGCCGCTAGCAGGGGACAGAGGGAAAGATAATGTGCACTGGCGTGAGGTAGGACTCCCAGGACGGCTGGCTAGGGTCCTCGTCTGTTTGCGTATGTATGGCCGTATATGGTATACGTTGGAAGTGTGGGAATCCAGGTGTGGCTGTTTGGTGTTGTAGAGAAGTTGAAAAGAGATGCACGGGGTGAGGGGGCAGATTTGAGAGTAAGGTGATCTGATGGCAGCACTGTGATGTGAGGGTGGAGGGAACAGAGTAATGAGTGGGCGAGCAGCGTGCACGAGTCTGGAGAAACGGAAGGGGACTGAGAGAGCGGTACGTAAAAGGAAGCAGGGGACGCCGAGAGGCTATCCCGAGGGTAGCGTGAGTGACTGAGTGACTGAGGTAAGGTAAGGTAAGGTAGCTGCGAACCACCGGCCAGAGTCAATACAAGCTGCTGCTGCTTTAGCAGTGACTGGACTGGAGTCTAGACTTCCATGACACCGGGCAAGAGGGAACAGCAGAAAAAGGCAACAGCTGCCGCCATAATAGACGATAGCCCACCTCGTCGCATCAGTCCGGTGTCTCATCAGGTCAGACAGAGGGCGGAACTGAGAGTCAAACCCACTGGGGCGGATTCACAGACTTAGGCGCGACAGCTACGGACACAGCTGTCGCACTCTGCACAGCGCTGCTTGCATGTTTCCATGTTTCCTTTCCCTGCAATCGGGATTCCCAGGAGCAGCAGCAGACGCACCAGATCACCACCCTGCAAGGACTGCTGACTATTGGCCCATTCCTGCTGTGCACCATGGCAATCTTTGACATGACCTTATAGGTACCTTAGGTAAGGTAGTGAGTGTACGCAGTAAGGCAGTCCAAGTTCAGGTCCTGCAAGGTGAAGCCTCGGCGTGGCCTGCCCGCCCCTCCATCATGACCCCATGCCAACTCCAATCCCCCCCGTCCGGTGCCCCTCATTTTGGCGTTCCTGTGCCCGCTTCTCTCCGGTCCCTGAACTTTTCCAGCCTGGGGGTGGGCGGGCAGCCACTAAGCAGCCCATCCAGCACTCAACGTGACAGCTCCAAGCTTCAGCTCCCCGTCCCCGCATTCAACGGGACCTCTCGCAGCGCTCATCAGCCAGTGAAGGCCAGCTAATTCCTGCACTTTTGCTCGAGTCTTGCTCTCTCACCGAACACAACCGAGGTGGAGATCAGCCCACGGCCAAATACACTCCCATCCGACTCGCCAGTCATAGCCGGTTCGTCAGGAGAGATGCCGGTATGCATTACTGTACGCAAACTGCACTTGCATCTGGTGATGACGGAGCCACAGCTGCAAACGAAAACCGAAGGATTCCCCCGTGTCGCGACAGAAAAAGTAAAACACTGAAATTCCAATCCCACTTCCGGAAACAATAAGGACTTCTTGCTCCTTCGACAACTTTGCCATTCTTGCTCCTGCTCCCAGCCAACATGCATTTCCCCCCCGTCCGATCATTCCCGGCTACTACCGAGACAACGCCGGCCGTGCAAACATGTAGCCGGCAGCAGCAGCACTCTGCTAAGAAACCGGAAAAGGCCTTCAGACAGCAGCTCAACTGAGCAGGCAAGCCAAGCTTGGCCACTAGCACCTGACACCCCCACGTACAATTCGCCAGGGGAAAAGGTCATCCGGTCCAAAGGGGTCTCCTGACCTTGGCCGAGAAGCAAAAAAAATATGGGAATTGGGATTTACACCGCTGCTGCTGCTGCACTTGCGCAGCTGGTAAATTCTCACCACCCACGCGCGTCAGGGGCTTTTCCTTTATCCTCCTGTTGCACCCCCACTCCAGCCCAGCCGGGCCTATGCTGCTGGCTGGCCCTGCTCCGAACCAGCAAGTCCAGCCGGCCGGGACGCGACACGGGGGCGGCCCAGCAAATCGGCACGATTGCCAGATCGTATCAACCAGCAGAGCTTTTTCTCAGGGGTCGGGTTTTTTCTCAGATGCCAGCGAGCCCCCTGCGTGGTCGTTCACACCGCCTGGGTGCATTTGAGAAGGGAAAAAACACTGACTGCTTCAATTGGGGGCGAGAGTGACGGGAAGGAGGGAAAATCGAGTCCCTGAATACCGGAGGCTCTGATGCTCTGAGAACCAAGTGGCTTGCTGCACAACTCACTGAGCTGCACCTCACTGAGTAATGCCCAGGTAGCAGAACGGGACAAAGATGAGAGACAGACCGGAAAACGGTTGAGACCAAACACTCTCGAAACAAACCAACAGAAGGAAAGCAAAGACTCATCGTACCTTGCTAAAGCTCCAGGTGTGCTGCCTCCTGGGCTGTCGCTTGCCGTCCACCAGGGGCGCACCCGCCGGGATTACTCCGATACCCATACTGGCTGAGGTGCTGGTCCGATTTGAAGGCTTCGAAATTTCCGAGGCTCTGGAAACGCTTCGCTCTTGGCCTTGCTGTCAGAAACTCGTGCCCCGTTGTCGAATCTCCAAATGCTGCTGGACTTTTCTTTTGCCGACGAATGGCGGAGGATGTCGGAGGACACAAAACTGTCGGTCGGTGCAGCGAGTGCCGAATAACCGCAGCACACACCGGGCGGTCAGGGGCGGCTGATCGTGAGGACGAGGAGACGGGCTACAGAGGAGCTAAAGCGCAAAAGATAGTGGCAGGTGAAGAAGAAGAGGTATTCGTGTCCTTTGAGGGGTAATCTAGGCGTCGCCAGGCAGAGGAAGTCGGTGAGGGCGAAGGGTTGCAACAGGCTTGGATCACGAACTGTTGAATGAAGTGGCAGAAATCGGTGCCCATGAACCGGTGAGGTCACACCCGTTATCGATAAGACTACTGTGTCTGCGATAAGCCCTCCGTCGCCACTCCGATAAGTCCCGATCCGGCCTCTGGTTTCAGCACTGTCCACTGTGGAACGCCAGTTGCGCTAGGTTTGCTTGCCTCCCGTCACTATGAAAGCATCTGGGAAGCTACACTGCACAGCTGCGAAGCTCTCTACTTGCCCAAAACATTACTGAACCGGGCAAGACAGCTCCATTCATGGACCATGGATCGAGAGCATCACTCATCAAAGGAAACATGAGGCAAGTGGCATGCTTAGACTGAACTCTACCAACCTAAGGACCTATCTAGCAACCGACAACCACATCTCTGGCAAAGCAATTTTCCTGGTCCCACAGACCCCAGAAGCTTGGAGCAAATCAATCTCTCGACAATTCTGATCCGCGATATGATAACTGATGCATCTCATCCACACCTAGCTCTACTCGTCAGAAAAGAAACCGGGACTCTTGAACTTGTTAGACAGACACACGATCCGGACCAATTGAGGCCTCGGGCGTAGGACCAAAGGTCTGTCGGGAGTAGAAGCGCATCTGGGCAGCGCCAACGTCGAAATAAGCCTCGACGTTGTGCAGGAAGACTGATCCGAGAACATACGGACCAGTAGCTCCAGTGGTGATGGCGATCTGGCAGTATCCAGTGAGCTGATCCTTCATGTTGCGGAAGATGAGGTCTACAGGGTTGATCCAGAAGCTGTTGCCCTCGATGACAACCGCGACACGCGGAGCAACCGCGTCGCAGGGTGCAAAGTAAGAGCCGTACTGAAACATGTAGATGCCGCTGGGGGAGAATGACCTGGCAATGGCCTCTGCGATAGGGGGAGGGACGAACATCATGGTGGTTCCCGTGTCGACGATGTAGGGGAACTTTCTCTCGTCCGTCGTCGTTCCCCACTTGATGCCGTCGACAAGAATCGTGTAGTACGAGTACTGCCAGGCGGATTCTGGTCGCTCAGTGTTGATTTGTGTCTTTCGGCATGTCAGCTGGGGTTGCAACCATTCAAGGGAAGACGAGGAAAGCGACTTACGATGATGAGGTCCGTGTAGGCCGTGGGACTCGAGATGGTGACGCCTGTGCGGCCACCCCAAGCAATCACACCCGAGGAGTTGCGGACTAGGGCAACGCTGAAGGAGTCTGCAGAGAGTCCTTGCTGGACCATGCTGGTGAAGAAGGGCTGGTACGGCACCTGGAAGGCAGGACGCTTCTCGGTAGCATCGCCAGTGAATGCACTCGTGATGGAGGGATAGGCCATGCCAAGGATGCCGTTGGTGTAGTTGTTGCCGTACCAGTGAGTGAGATTGGCAAGGCCAACCTGCTGCTGTTGAACGACGATGCCAGCGACCTCGATATCGCTGTATCCCATGGGGCCCGATGCCTTCTCGCCAGAGCCGTAGCTGAGGGCGAAATGGATATCCTCGACAGGACCATACTTGAATCCGTCAATGAGGTCAGGACCAAAGGCGCATGCCTCCTGAGGGTAGGCGACGGTGCCCGTCATGCTGACGCAGGAGAGATTGGTGCTGGCAGCCCAGGTGTCGCTGCTGCCGGTGTCGAACAGCATGTTGAGGGGCTTTCCATCCCAGATGACCTCGATAGAGTATTGGGTGCCATAGGGAGTCAGGGCAGTGATGTTCTGGTAGGCATTGGAGAGGTCCTTGGGCTGAGCAGCTTGCAGGGCCGTGGCGGCATTGTGGCCAGCGATCTTGCCGCGGAAGGCCTTGAGGGGCTGAGTGCGGCCGACGACATCCTCAGCAATAGGCTCGCGGTGAGCCTTGAGACGCTGGAAGCTGATGCCCTTGAGGGGGCTGATGATTTCGATGCTGTTGGTCTTGTGCTTGTCGATGACAGCAGCGTTGGCGGTAAGTACATCAACTCCCACGAGGGAGGAGAGGACATGGGCGACCCTCATGGCGATGAAGGGCAGAGAAAGTTGGAAGGAATGTACAAGAAATGAGTGTCTGGTGGAACGAGAGAATGAACAAGAGAGTGAACTAAGGAGTGGCTCAACAGCTGGAGTTTCTGGATGAGGCAGCTGGAGAGAGGGTAGTGATGGGTTGCGAAAGAGGAGATTCGGAATCTTGGAACGAAGGAGGGAGGTAATAAGGAGGGGTCGAGGACACAGAGAGATGGGAGGTGCGTTAGATTCAGTGCGGCATCTGACGACGGGAGGCAGTTGCCTTGAAGTCGCTTCCTCCTCCTGGGTTGTTTGTGACGCCGGGAAGGCGTGGCTCGCGAAAGGGGGAAGGGGCCGAGAGGGTGGTTGCCGTCGCGGAAGTCACGATAGGGGCGACCCTGCGCCTGTCTCGTTTGGTAACGTTGTCACATCCGGGAGGAGCTCATGGTCACGGCAACTGCTTCCCTGTTTGTCGTGATACACATCTTTTTTTTTTTGCCTCGTGAAGTCCCAAGTATCTTCTCTTTCCGGATCATCTTCATATGAAATAGCTAACCCGTGCGCAGTCTTCCTCCATCAGACGCATCGTGACTTAGAAGGCAATTAACAGCTACCGATCACCCATTTGTTTGCCATTCGATTCGTTTCCGTCACCGCACTCATCCCGACCTCATGGTCCAAACTCGTCCAAGTCATTCGGGCCTTTGGACTTGGAACCGTGCAAGTCCTCTCATCCGTTTGACAGGATCACGGAACGAACGGGGCTGGCCGCGAATATGTACCCGATTGAAGTTTCACATGTCCATAACACAAGCTGTGATGGGACCCAAGGTTTAGACCGTTCAAATTTTTCACTGCTCAAACGACTGGCTGGTCGTAAATGTTGAATTCGCTCAAGCCTAACGGCATCTATACTAATTCCCGTCTCTAAGCAGCCATGGAGTTCATTGAGTGTCAGGAAAAGTCCAGACAATATACCAACCTTCAAACAATTCGGGATTCGATCCAAAACGGCATATGATGCTCCCAATCTCGGTTCAAAGTCTGCGTCCGACGTCCAGCTGTGGTGCCCACGCTCAACGGGAACCTGCAGCTGCCGTCCGAGGTGTCATCCAGGGGCAAGTTGTACAGGACACAGCTTTCAGGACCTGGGCAATCAAAGTTCGGAAATGATGAAGACTTCCAACGGCGAGGCGTCTTGGGCTTCTGGCTCTTCTAGGGTCTTCTGGCACGTTGGCAGCTGCAGCCAAGGCGGCCATGGTACAGGCCCGTGACGAAGCAAGTATCCCCTGCCACCATCGAGTAAAACGCCACGATATGTACTCTCACATCCGATGGATGCATTCTGCTCAATTTGTTTGTCATTCATGCGATATGCGGGATGGCGCATCATCCGCATCCCCCTGCTGCGCGTAAAGACACGATGTTCTTCCCGGCCCGTCAGAACTACTTCTATGTCACCTATGGAACTTCATCTGAACTGAACTGAGTAGTATGGGAAACGAGGCTGACTGATGATTCAAGACTTTGTTAGCTGGGATACCGTTGGTAACTTCGGCTGAAACAGTCTGTCCTTCACATGGTTTGAACTGGGCAGCACGACTCCGGGTAGAATTGATGCTATCTTCGTACGAACAGTTGCCATGGAACGACTTGTTATGAGCTGCCACCCTGTACTCAAATTTTGACATTAATTAAACGTCAAATTATAAACTGGTTCAAGCCTGAACACTGCTCAATCGCCAGCTTCATTGACCTGCATTGACTAGTGGTCGGAGCGTTTACCCCAACTCGCCGAGACGGCCGTTGCTGTCTTGCCGCCGGCCCGTTGGGTTCAAATTTCCATATCAATCCGAGCCATTCCCCTGCTACGAATTGCTATCAGTGGATGCCTAGAATCGTAGACCCATTCTCAACAGCGATCCTTCAGAGAATCCTCTAGATTACCGTTGAGGATGGATTCGCAACCCCGCCGACCAGGGGTTTCAAGCCGAGGCAGTTGCCGGAAGGGGTAACCTTGCCAACCTTAACAACCTTGCCATGACTACACGTCCCAAGAAGACACAACTTAAGGCTGAACTTGCAGCGTCTAAATGCAACTAGTGTCTCGTCCATGACCTCAGGTCCACTACTTTATATCCGACCTCACTCCCTCCACATTCCCACTCATCATCATCCCCCATCTCACTCTAGTACACCCGCAGCCGCACATCGAGAGCCAAAGCATCATCCAACATGGCCTCAAACCAATTAACCACCCAAGGGGCTCTCCCACAGATGAGGGCCCTCTCCCCAAACACATTCCTGTACGAGCCGCCATCGGCAGCCCCGGACCCGGGCTCCCCGCAGCTCATCGCCATCTTCGCCTGGATGTCCGCCCAAGACGTCCACATCGCAAAGTACACCTCGCGCTACATGGCCCTCTACCCGACGGCGCGCATCCTGCTGGTCAAGTGCCCCTTCATCCACACGCTCTCGGTGCGCATCGCCAAGCGCGAGATCAAGCCCGCCGTCTCCGTCGTGCGGGCCCTCGCGGACGCCACGCCGCCCGGCGAGGCGAAGCGGCCCCAGCTGCTGCTGCACGTCTTCTCCAACGGCGGCGCGTCGAACCTGTCCAAGTTCTTCGAGCTCTACGCCGCCGCCGACCGCGCGGGCCGGGGGCTCGACAGCCTGCCGCCGCACGTGAGCGTGTACGACTCGTGCCCGGGCGGGTTCCACTGGATGCGCAGCTACCGCGCGCTGTCGGCGGTGTTCCCGCGGTTCCTGGCGCCGCTGGTGCACGTCTTCATCGGCTGGTTCTGGATCTTCCAGGTGCCGTTCGGCGGGCGGCACGGGTTTCTCGGCAGGATGTGGGCGGCGCTGAAGCAGAAGGCGCTGCTGCAGAGCGAGCAGCGGCGGGTGTATCTGTACAGCCGCGAGGACGAGATGATCTACTGGGGGGATGTTGAGAAGCACGCCAACGAGGCGCGGGAGGTCGGGTTCAGGGTGGGCAGGGAGAGATTCGAGGGCAGCCAGCATGTGGCGCACGCGAGGACGGACGGGGAGAGGTACTGGGGCGCTGTGAGGGAGTTGTGGGATGGACGAAGGGATAGCGGGGTTGTGATGGAGCGGGAGGTGAAGACGGAGGCGCCGAAGGTGGAGGAGACGAAGGCCAAGGTTGTCGAGCCTGACTTTGAGGTTGTTGAGAAGGAGGCTGTGAAGGAGCCGGTGAAGCCTGAGGTCGAGGTCAAGCCTGATGTTGTGAAGGCGCCGGAGCCGGCAAAGATTGAAGTGCTTCAGCCCACGCCTGTCAAACCGGAGGTCAACCAGAATGAGACCGTGAGGAAGATTGAGTTGGCGGAGGAGTCTGATCTTCTCAAGCAGCCCGAGGTTGTCACGGAGGCCGAGATTAAAGAGGCGGAGGTCGCGAAGATGCCGGAGCCGGTGAAGGTGGAGCCGCCGAGACGGAAGAAGCAACCGACGCCGCCTCCAACGATTCAGTGAACCACGCAACTTGAGTTTGTTCATTGGGAATGATGCATAGAACTACATACTTTCGTTTATACATAATTTAGATTGATACAGCTGTCAACCTGAAGTCGTCTCGTATTGCACTCAACCCATGTCTTCAGGGGATGGACAGGCGCAATGAGTGCCAACAGAACTACTCCCCCATATCTGGTCGCCTGAAGGCATGTCGACGGGGGTTGAGCGGATCACGATCCGTCTGAGTCTCTGCAGTAGATTTCCTACAGGTCAAAGCTGACTACGATGCCAAGAGTTCCTCTTTGTCCATTGTTTCTCGCGATTCAGCCAAATGCTTTGCTACCGTTGCGAATGATAAAGGACCGATATATCGTAATGATAACTCGCCCGAATCCCGAAAGCCCAGTGATAAATTCAATCGTTTGGCAAGGTGTACAGACCTCCCCTGTTGGTCCCGCCAGCCGCCATCGAATCACACGCCATAAACGCAGTAGCAGCATGCATGAATCTGCAACACGAATGCTGTTGGTTCTTAGATGCTACAGCTCAGCAGAGAGGCTTTCTCGGCGCGACCTTACCGTGGGTCTTATTACGAACGTAACCCCGCCTCCAGCCCTGATTGACTGGTTTTCCCCCAAATTACTCGTTGTTCGACTTCCCAGCCATCTTCCAAAAGTCACGTCGGCGGGAGCAGCATCCCCGGAGGCGCGTCTCTCGAGAGACATCCCAAAGGTACCTTCATGACTGCGCAAATTAAACGGCGACTATGGCAGAAGTGCTCGGCGTTGTCAGCAGCGCGATTGCAGTCGCCGAGCTGGCGGGAAAATTCGGCCTCAGCGTCATGAAGCTGAAGCAGTTGTGGGACGAGATCCAGGACATCCCCGAAGAGATGAATCGCATCATGAGACAGCTTGAGATACTGAAGCCCGTCCTGGCGGGGATGGAGGCCGATTTCGTGCAACAGCAGCGACACAAGGTCTACTCCAACAGTGCCACCAACCTGAATGCGAGCATCGAGTACTGTCGAGACGCTTTCAATGATCTGGAGAGCTTGGCGGAGGACCTGCAGGCCAGGATCAGTACTGCGAAGCGATCGAGAAGAAACATCACGAAGCTCAAGGTCTCGTTCAAGAAGGAGGACATCCGGAAGTACTAGGAACGGATCGGTTGGGCGTTGCACCTGATCTCGCTTTCGCAGCAAAGCTATATGATGTGGGTGCCGTCAATCCTCGCTCAAAGTGCGAACAGCTACTGACTCTTGTAGGGCTTTCATGAAGTCTCAGCCTGTGGTGCAACTGGTTCAAGATCCAGAGCCAAGTTCACTGGACACTGTTGTGGATGACGCGCATGAGGTGCAGACCGACACGAGCCATTCCGATCGGCTGGAAACGATCCGCCCAACCAGATATGAGGTTGGCCCGAAGCCTCTTCCATGGCAAAAACCGTCTTTCTTCGGAGGTTTCACCTACAAGCAGTCTCAGAATCCGTTTTACGCGAATAGTACCGGTAAGCTCACCAAGGTGCAAGTTCGCACGCTTGCGCTAACACATTGCTAGTGCACCAACTTCGCCTGCAGCTCCCGACATGGGTATCTCAAAGGGTCTTTGACTTGCAGACATATCGCGCAAATGTTGGTTGGCAAATCTGTCTGGAGCCATGGATTAAGCGAGGTAGTATCTATGGCAAAATATTCAACGATGTCAGATATGGCAAGCTCCTGGATGTCGAGAAGGCCCTAGCTGCGGGAGAGATATCATTATTCGATCGTGACCGAAGCGGAGGAACATTGCTTCATGTAAGTCAACCACAATCTCAGTAGACGTGAATTGAGAAAAGGCTGACTGGTGTGTTCAGATTGCAGCTTACGGCGGGAAACTAGACACGTTCAAAGCATTACTAAGCTGGGGGTTGAGCCCCGAAGAAACCGACGATCGTGGTCAAACAGCTGCTCAGCATATCTACGGAACGCCCGGCTTTATTGACACGGCACATGTTACAGGAGCTTACGGCTATTCTAACACGGCCCTCACCGGAATTGGTAAAACAATGATGGGTTTAGGAGCTCTCGAGGAAGAGATTGACATAATGTTCTCTGGCGCTCGGACTTCCCAGAGATACGCTTTTCCTTACTATATTTGGAGGGTTCCTGGTGTTATACAAACAATGACCGGGGACCGATACCAAGAGTACCTCAAGTTGTCTCCTCAACCTCGGTTTGCATATCTTTCGTGGTCCGCAGTCAGGCCGGAAGTTTTACTGCAGCAAGTCAGCTTGAGCGCTAGTATCACTCCAGCTGCTTTGAGGGCAGTTGAAGGACATTATGACAAGTCTAACTTGAATCCAGGTAGAGGGCTAAGTCTGCAAGCCCTTGCGGAGAATTACTTCTGCGAGATGCCTATTGGTCTCTGGGACAGCCCGTGGCTTCGTAGAGATGGAACCAGGGGAAAGATCGGTCTCATACGCTTTCACAAGTTTTATCACTGGCGGAAACTTGTACGATGGTATCTCGCTGGAATCTCTCTGTCAAAGCTCACTGAGTTGAGTAATTTCATGAGAGACGACGTGACGCCATTCCTCTGCGGTTTGTCAAATAAATGTCGTTTTGACTGCGCATATTTGAGAGGACGTCGCGAATCACGTTGGATGATGCAAGGGGTGTCTCGAGCCATGATATTCTGGTTGGAGGACTTGCAGTCTGTGGGCATAGATCTGGCAGAGTACGGTAGGCGCGAACTCGCCATATATCTTCATTCGAGCTGTCCTCTTCGACACCGGCGGGGCTCAGAGTTGCTGCCTGGAAGCTACAGGGATAGGGCTTTTAACATGCGGCTGGTCGGGTTTGAATACGGCCCTCGGCCCGAAGACTGGTACCTTATTTGGGATACTTACGAGTATGAGTTCGCTGGGGAATTCTGGGATCTTATTGAAAATCCGCCGCTATGCATTCCAGGCGGGTGGGTGGATGATGCCTAGGCAGCGGAGTTAGTTGAGGAAGACTGTGAACGATTCTTGTTCCTGTACTTTTAGAGCAGTGCTTGATTGATATCGCTGCTCTCGTCTCTTGCCTCTGCAACGTATGGAGGAATTACAATAGACAAAATGGGTTGTGTTGTCTCTTCTGGATGGATGTTCCCAAACTGTACAACCGTCACGATCCCAAATTACAGCGAGAAACCCCAATGTTAGATGACTGTACCTTAAAGATAATCTTTGATTTTATTCGCGTGATGTCTTTGGTCCTGCAATGTTTTAGAGCTGATGCACCCAACTGTCTGCTGATTGAGATCTGCTCTAGGCATCCCTGTTGCGCTGGTCGGCTCTTTGCATCCAGACGCTGCCTCACTTTTGACGAATAAAGTTCTGATAAGTTGCGGAACAGTATTCAGACCATGAGGGCGCTATTGTCAATAACAACTCTGACCCAGCAAGAACGTCAACAAGCCCAAAGTTGTTTTCGAATGGGATTTCATTCAAGGCAAGATTGAAGTCCATCATTGGTCGTCGACGAAAGCTTCAGCAACCTTTTGCCATTTTCCTATGCCATTATCATACACTTTGGATACGCCGGAGAACACTGCTATTCCTACTTAGACACAGCGTGATCGAATATGTTTCATATCGATTCAGTGGCAAAGTTGAAAGGGTTCCCTTCTTTGGCAGCTCTTTGAATCAAATGTCCCCAAATGCGGAGTTGACAGTGTCCCCTAGTTGGCAATGTAAATATTTCCATTAGGGCCACGTCTACAGCAGTAAATTTGCGAAGATCATTAGTTTGCATCACGGTTTTATTATTTGCCATCGGAAAGAATTTGGTACTACTACATCTAGAAGTTATGTGTTGGACGGAAGAGATACTTACGCCTGCGGCATTTGGGCAACTCGTCCACACGGCGTACCAATGTTCAAGCTTGTCAAAAAAGGATCGTGACTAAAAGTTATCGACCAAATAATCAGAAGCAAGCCTCATCCCTGGATCCCAATCTAACGGACAGACATTGCTACACTTAAGCAACCTCTTGAGAGCCAACTTTCGACTCAGACTGAACCCATTTTTCTTCAGCTTGTATCGGAGTCCCGACGCTCATATACAGCCAAATACCTTTTCAACGTTAGCTTCAGTTTGTGGAGTCAAATTACTTTCAACGAAACCCACTCACGACGTTCATGTGAGGCTGGGCTAGCAGCGATCCTGCGTCCTTACCAGACTACGGTTAATACTGGAGCATTCTACTCTGGGCACGTACACTGCAAAACTACAGGATTGGGCACTGACCGAAGTGCTTTTACTGCTTTTTTCCCTACCGTGAAAACCCGTGCTGTGTGGGCTCGAAACTTTCTCAACACGTGCTGGCGCTTTCGAGTTCGTAAAATCACTTGACGACTTCGAAGCATCTATGAGAGGGGCAAGATTGCATGTCTCAGCTGTCGCAAGTCTTCAAGTCCTGAGCAGGGGCCTAAGAAATATGTATGATCAACGTAGATAATGCATGCAGTACCTACTAGCAATCCCAACTAACGAAGATCGGCCGCCGAAGTTTCCTCTTGTACTAATCTCGGATGTTTGTAGTCGCTCGTTTCAGCCTTCCCGTTGCTTACTTCTAGGCGCAGTCTCCGCTTAGTATCATTCTCATGATCTTTACTGATATTCATCGCATTAAAAAGGCCAGTTTCATCCGCCTCAATAACTCCAGAGCTGTCTAACATAATAGCTGCAATTACCGGGTTTCTTGCCGTCTTTCCGTCAGAGAAGGCGTCGAGAACTAACACCAAGAAACCGGAAAATACGAACAACATACTCATAGCCAGCCATGAAAGAATCTTTACAGACGAAACCTCCGCCCGAAGAGCTTCCACTGGCTCCCAACCTCTGGTTTCGAGTCTTCCGATCCCGCCCGGGAAGTTGCTAGCTGAGAAGGCCTCTGTTAATGCACTCCATGTTCCTTGGTAGGTCCGAACGAGCGAGTCGCACAGGGCCCTCTTCCAGTCGCCCCATGTAGGCTTCTGGGTCATTCATACGTAAAGATGCCACAAGTGTGTGAACCTCTTGCATCATAGCAAATATCTCTCCGGTAAGGTTGTCTGGCAACACCTCTTCGCTCGTGGAAACAATTGTTCGAGGCGATGAAGCATGACGAACTGTTGGATGTCGGGCCCGTTTGATTGCAGTATGTTACTCCTGCACTGATCTTGAGCTTGGAAACGGCGATGCAATCGGAACGGTCCTCGCGACGGCTTTTGACGAGATGGATCTCAGGCGGCAGGGGGCCGAATTCGGTGTTATTGGTGTAGCCGATGCTCTTATGGCAATCGTATTCCTCCTTCTTGTTTCCGGAAAACACATAGATTGAGGCATATCGGACTTCATTTAAAACCTTGATTGCCTCGGGCAGCGCCTCCGTGGATGGCACTTTCCAGGGCTGGTCTTTCAGAAGAGTTGTTGCCCCTAAGGCGTTTGTCATCTGCGTCTCGTCCTCGGCAAATTTGAGATTTTTGGTCTGAGGATCCTGCAAGGTCTGTAGAATCGTTGGGGGTATTTGCGATTCAACGGTGATCCATTGGAAGGACTCGATCTTGAAGATGGGCACTGTTGCGTTCTGAACCACTGTACCGTTGGTGTAAGAGCCAAGGAAGGTTCCCATGCGACGCGCTTGGGTCACATTCAAGGACCCCTTGTTGTACTCGAGGGGTGTTATTGCCTTCAGGCTTGCTAATCCGGCAGCCATTTGGACTAGGCCCCGGCGAATGTTGAGGCCATTTTTGTACTTGGCCCATCCGTCGCCAGGCGACGCCAAGCCCAGAGAAATGGCCTTCATTGAGTCCGTGTCGTAAGATAAGACTGGCACCCAAGACACGGAGCCGGTTGCCAGCGGACTGGCGAGCTGCGCAGACCAGGCAAGAAGAAGAGACAGTATCGCAAGGAGTTTCACGGCACCTTCGTTTTGCCGGGATGATGACCTTGACCGTATGATTGACCACGGTGGTAGCTTCAGGAGCCCACGACATTACTTCGAGATAGAGGCCATCTTCGAGAGAGAGGCCAGTCTTTTCAAAGAGAATAAAGATACACCGCCAAGCGGCAAGCCCCTGCCACGCAGTGCCTAGAGCTCTTCCAGCGACAAGGCAAGCTGAGATTATCGTGGAAACGTCGGTTTGGGTGAGTCTGAATGAGCTGTCGAGTCGTAGTGAGCGTCCAGAAACGGCGAAAGACTCGCCATCAAGACCTTTCCACATGCCGAACGCGAAGACGACGCAGAATATTGCATATACGAAAAGCAGATACCACTCTGAAACCAGACGCGACCAACACTGCCGTCCGACGTTCCGATGACATGTGTGAGGTGCTCTGACTTGAGTGTTCGCAACTGCCTCGGGAAGCTTTTGATAGGGATGACTCCTCATCTCTATATTCACCATGTTGGTAGAGATTCAGAGCTGTGTATAGAAGCAACAAATAGGCTCTTGCTCATTCGTTTGATAAACTAAAGTGATCCTGCTTGGGGATGAACTTGGGAAAGAAATATTAATGTAAATCCAGGTAGACACAAAGACCCCCTTTTCGTTCAACTGAGCTCAAGTTCCCATTAAACGTATAAATAGATTCCCGATTCAAATGAAAGCCTGCCATGGGAAGCGTACCCGCAAGGGCGAAGGCTGGAGAAAGAAGCAGGCTACGCCTTGGCAGCGAGTTGTTGGTGGTCAGCATGCAGGAGTATCAGATCCTCAGGATGAACGGATTATGCATAATTGGAAAACGTTCCAACTAGACCCAATTATTGGCAGCCAAAGAAGGGCCCTGTGCTACAAATTGTGGATGTGATATAGGATGTTAGCAACTGTTGTAATGAAGGTGACCAGGTGAGGCTATGTGCCACCTCGAATGCACTGGATATTGGAGACTCACCCGATAGGCCCACTTTAACGTGAGGATTCTAATCCTTGAAAATGCCTAAGCCCAAAATTTGAGCATGGGCATGCGGTAATTTTCTCCCCAAAGCCTTGCTGACAGCCAGTGAAATTGACACAAGCGTAGCCCACCTCTGTACGCCCGGGACCGAACAAACATACATAATCTAGGAGCCTAAGCTCTTAATTCGGAAAATGTCGAACCAGTCGTACTCATACTCGAGAGACATCTGGCGCCTTGGCAATGAGCCTGGTATTCAGTGTCGCGCGTGTTTGCAGATTATTTCTGGCGAGGCAATGGTCCGAACCTTTTGAGTTCTCCCACCCGGGATGGATCAGCAACACAAAAAGCAGGATTCTGAGGACCCCAGACGACCATTAATTGATAGCACACGATCTTCGTCTGTCATGCTTGCTAAAGCCTGGGGTGGGTATTATGAAGATCTTGCCCACTTCTGCGCCCACAATCTCCCCGAACGTGGATGCCTTTGCGGAGGCTCTTGGTTCACGGCTAATATTCGAATCGGAGAAGAATATGATGCAAGCCTTATCAACAGGCGACCGCCGACGAAAGCTGGAGCAGACGATACTTGCGCTATCCAAGGTCCCATTGGGACAGCCTTGGCCCGAAGAGAGCCCCTATGACATATCCGACATACTCAAGGCCCTGGGAGTCCTAGACACATGGGCAGAGCGAGAAGAGTCTCGCTTTGACTTCGGAAGCACGCACGGCAACATCTTACACCTTACGTGGCGTCGCTTCCGCGTTTGGGTCAAGTGTGCAACATGTGGTGCTGCTTCGGTCAATGATGCTGGACTTTTCATCGATAATGATTGTGAGAAAGTTCACGGTATGACAATGGATCGAATTCCGGGGCTCGGTTATGTTCACACCCATCCGGACGGCACTTGCCTGCTGGTAGATGAGGAAGGCCACATTGTTGGGCGAGCGGTTTGGGCCACACCTGCATGTCCATGTGAAGAGATGGAGATCGTGAGACTGCAAATGCCTACACTGCCAAGGCCGCGACCTAGGTCGGAGTTTTGTGAGCGGCTGGGCTGGACTTCATGATCTGAGACCAGCGCCTTCAAAGCTTGCCTAATGGGATTAGGGTCAGACCAACTCAAAATGGCAGACAGTATAATTCAGACTCTGTAATCTCCTCATCATGTCTCCTGGGAGCCTACGTTTTTAAGGGCAGAGGCAGTGCAGAGACCTATCAACGATCGAGTGCAGGCGGTGTTGGGCCGCGGGCGCAAGTTTCCATGTGCGTCATCAGCGTCGTACGACCTGTGAACGTAAAGAGGAATTGTGATGCCCTTCAGATACCGCTGCGTTGACATATGCGTGAACAAGATGGCTTTCGGGCATGCCACTGAGTCCTATAACCGTAGACGCCTCCTGGACCAAATATCAGCCTTCTCCCAAGTTCCAAGCTTTTTTCGGCTATGAAAGTCGCGACGCAATTGACAATAATGTTTTATTGGAGTAAAGCGCATCCAATGGCATCTTGTCCCTTACAATCACAATGCAGTCAGGCCTCCGAGTCCAGTCCCCGCATACTAGATGACAACCATCAATCATCTCCGCCGCACGAAACCCGTAAGCGCCGTAACACGTCACGGATCTTGACTGGTTATGCCGTTTTGAGCGTTAACAGAAAGCGATTGAGTGCGCTTTTGCGCGCAAGACGCTGCGCGCACGCAACAGTCCTATAGATTCGCAGTCATCTCCATCATCACTTCCCAAGATACAAAAATTGAGCTGCGAGCGCGAGATCTCAGAAGTTCGCCACGACCTTTCAGTATTACTTGAGTTATTTATTACACGTACAATTCCGCCATACTCCTACGGTAGAGGATTCGAAATGCACCGTTCTTCAACAGGAAAAAGCGCCCAGACACGCCACGCACCAATGCATAAGAGGAAAAGAGCTCTTAGGAGGCCTGAGGGCGAGTGGGCGAAACTTAAACCTGTCATATGTAAGTTGTACGCAAGTGGGACTTTGGAAGAGGTGACGGGAATCCTGAGATCCGATTACTCAATCGAAGTCACGTAAGTCGGATATCCAAGAAGCCCTTCACCTCAACTGACATATTTTCTAGAAAAAGATAACTGGTCTACAGATTAGAGAAATGGGGTATGCGAAATTATAATACAGGTGAACCGGGGTCATCTGCGAGCCCGGAAGACTCAGCAAGCAACGAAAGGCTCTATAAGTTGGAATCGTTAGCGCCTTCTGCTCTGAAGAAATCTGCGCAAGCGTCCATCTCTCTAGGATCTGCGAAGGATACGAACGAGTCGGAAGTCTTCAATGATACCAATCCGCTCAGCAATGATAACAGAGAAGACTCAGCAGCCGACTATCCGAAGCTGACGCGTCTCATGATTCAATACATGAAAGAGGCGATGGCATCCGGCGAAGTTTTCATGGACAGCGCAGACCATGTCGGAAATGGCTGGCGATTGTTTAGTTGGGCACATGGAGCAACTGAGGCAATCGAGGCCACACGTGCCGTTTCAATGCCTGAAATAACGGCTACAACTGCTTGGAAATACCTTTCAGATGATGTTTCCTTAGAGAGAATCATCGTCGACGAACATCCGTTCATTCTCGGCACAATCTTTGCCATCTGGAAGAACGCGACCTTGGTGGATGATGGTGACGAAACGAGCAGGATGTTTCTGCGCGCGGTTCTCAGAAATTGTGAGAGGCTCCTTGCACCCCGTCATCACATCACGGGTATCTTCAAGTGTTTGGCGAAAGGGCGGTTTGATCCAGATTACTGCATCGACCGTCTGGTAGTTCTGCCTGCGGAGATCTTCAGCAGAGGGACTCGAACGTTGGACCCGAGCTTCGAATTCGACGAGACGGGTGATTACCAAACCATTGCGTCTTTGCCCATTCGACAGTATCAACCAGGATTCTCAGCCAAAGGTCCACTACGACTCAAAAGAAGTCTCAGTCACGACGGTACGAGCGGATTCTTTTATCGCGGCGAGAGTAACCTAAGAGATACCGCTTCGAAGTCAGATGGACCACTTGACCCATTTCATGGGACGCGTTCGGAAAATAGGACAGACGGTTCCAATCGACAATCGGTGAATGAGGACGCATCATTGCCTGACACCCCGGTACCCGAAGAGAAACCTAAGGAGACAGAAGTTGACAGGGGTCTCGGAAGCGACACGGAAGATTCTTCGGCAGAAAGTGCTTCTATGTCGTCTTCTGAAAGGCCCCAAACCTTGGACGAGAAGCGGGAAGAGATTGTTGACGATATCATGAGAGAGTTCATCCTGAATTTGGACACATATCTGGAGGAAGCATATGGGACACGCGAGACTCCTGACGCAATGGACACGGGTGATGCAGGGACAAGTCGGTCACAGGCCAAAGGCAAAGCAGTTTGTCGGCCGTCCAACACTACAAAGCGATCCAGACTAGAAGCAAAGGGAAATCCAAGCCGTGATGTGCGGGATCGGGGCCGAGAGGGGAACAATAGTGATGGCGACAGTAGCGGCGATGATGGCCACTCGAAGAAACGACACAAACCCTCTGAGAATAGGATTTCGCCAGTGTTGTTCGCCTGCCCTTACTTCAAGTGGAACCCCTGGAAGTATCGTCAAGAGAAAACCTGTATGGGACCTGGGTGGAAATCAGTCCGCCGAGTCAAGTAAGTTTCTATTTTGACAGAAGCTTCTGTGTAATTTGGTCTAACAGGGCTCAAGAGAACACCTACTACGGTGTCATGAAAAGCCGCTCTACAGATGTAGAAGGTGTCACCAAGACCTAAAAGAGGATGCTGCACTTGACGCCCATTCCAGGGCCGAGCCTCCCTGCAAAGTTGTCTCCGTCCAAAAGCCATGTGACAAGTTTAACCATAAAACAGCCTCGAGACTGAGGACTTTGACCAAATGGGCAACGTCGGAGAGAGATTTCCGGACAGAAATCTACAGGCTTCTGTTTGACGTGATGGATAATAAGGTCCCCACCCCTTGTGAGTGGTATTATGAAGTACTTTTCCTTACTTCTCACTGACATACCTTCTAGACTATGATATAGACACATCTTTACTCTCTCAAGCAGAGTCGTGGCCTGAACACGTGCGTCGTGAGGTTCCGCCGCGGCTGCGTGAGCTACTTGAGACGGAAGCTGCTAGAGCTCTGGACAACGTTGTTCCTGATTTGATGGGCCGACTTCATGATTTCCTCCGCCATTTGGAGCCACTTCTGGAGCAGTCTTACCAGCAAATTCAAGATCGACGTGACGAGCAAGACGTGTCTACTCCTCAAGACGTGGCTACTCCTCAAGACGTGGTCACTCCTCAAGCCGCCTCGCATGGACCGACCTCAGTCGATGTCGGTGCCAATGTGTCGGACGTGAACAATCCGGATCTTGGGGTCCTAGATAACCATGATAATGGCGTGTCGTTCAACGTTGGAATCTCGTCCTGGGATATGCCACAGATGCCAAGTGCCTGGCCTGCCAGTGTTCTCAGTTCAAGACGATTACTATCCACAACAGCAGGATGATCAACCAGACCTGGTTGAATGGGATTTAATGGAAGGAAACCCTTTGCTGGATGCAACAAGCATAGACTGGAGCCAGTGGCCGTCAGGGGTTAGTGAAATTCACGGGACATATCCTGGAGGTGGTGGCCCATCTGGAGCAACATGAAGTGCCGTTAGAGACTAGTCGTCGGACAATGAAGTTGCGATCTTGAAGACGCGTCTAAGTGGGCCGTACGTCGTCAACACGAACTACGTTGGCTTTGGATCGAACTTTTGATTAAGCTATTCATCAACTGCCGTTACTGCCGCCGTACGAGATGCCGTGATACTTCACCTCCATCGAGATGCGCACATCGCGGGGATCACCCGCAAGCCAAGCCGGGCGGCTCCCCTCACTAACAGCCCCTCCAGATCGCCGCACCACTAACGTAGGCTAGGCCTCCTAGACCGCGGCCCTAAGGGTATCCGTCGCTTTGCCCCCAGACACCTTTTCTGATCGCATTCAACAGCTCATCGATTCCCTGTTGCATCTTGCTGCTGCCTTGCGAATGAACAAGAAACATCCCGTCCCGCTGCTTATCCTCCGAGATGAGGATTCATGCGTCCCTGTCCTGTCCCATTGGTATCCATGCGAAATGCCAAAATGCAACATCGCTCCCCGAAAACGCCTTCTTTCTTTGCCAATGTACTCCAAATGCTGGTGTTCTTGTACCAGGCCCCTCCAATAAACGCCTTTGCCCAAATCCCGCAATCGTATCCTTTTCTCGGCCATCTTCCATAAAGATCATCATCATAACCTTCCCAATCGAGCCTCTCGTATCCCCCCAAAACCGTCCCAAACTCACGTCCTCGCCTTCTTCTTCCTCCGCCCCTCCCCCTCGTCTCGCGCACCAGACCGCTTAATCGTCGACCCCGGTGCTGTAGTTGCTGAATGTGATGATGCTGATCCAAAAGCGTGCTGTTGTCTCTGCTGCTGCTGAAGCTGATATTGGGCGTACTCGTGATATTGCTGGTGGTTGTGGTACTGCGCCGCCTGATATTGCTGCTCCCCGAAATCCATCCCGGCGACGCCCTCGTCCTCGCCGGCGCAGGCGTCGCACTCCTGGTCGAACGCGTGCGTCTCGACGTCGACGCCGCGGCGGCAGCCCCCGAACTCGTCGGCGTTCTTGGCCTCGAGGCAGGATAGCTGCTGGGAGAGCTCGGCCCACGTCAGGGACTGGTTGCAGCGGGTGCATGTGCCCGCGAAGAGGATGAGGCGGCACATTGCGCCTGGTGTGTTCAGATGGCTTGGTGAAGACTGTCCTGGGGTCCGTTGTGTGAGGAGAGTGGTGATGGAGAGGATGAATTTGTCGTCGAGAAGGACAGCTAGGACGACGAGTGCCGGAGGAATCCAGGGGGAATTTTAAGAGATGATGAGTATGCCAATTGTATCAATTGACCGTCTCTTGGCCAGAGAATCTCAAAAAGCTAAAACATCAACAGCGGAAGAAATGAAGAATCGAGTCAACTTGGGGGCGAATGGCACCCTTCAAAAGGCGCGAAAAGGGCCAGCCAGCTCTGGGATCGACATCAAGGGGGGGGGGGGGGGCCTTAGCACCTGGTGCACATCTCGCGGAAAACGGGACGGGAGCAGGGGGGGTGCTGTGGCAGGGGTGAGGGGTGTGTTGCTGCGTGTTGGTGTGTGTGTGGGTGTCGGCAAGTGGGGGAGGGAATCGCGCGATCAGCCGCAGAGAGGAATAAGACTGATCGAGCAATATGCAAGACACAAGACACGGAAGCAAGTCGAAAAAAAAAGCAAATTTACGGCTCATAAAAGTAATTATCTATTACGATAAATCAGAAGAAAAAGCGCCGGCGCGCGTGCAAGGAGACGGACAGTGGCCGCACATGCAGCAAGGCACATGCACCCGCACCACCCCATCAACCGTATTGCAGCAAACGCCCCCGGCACGTGGCCGTAGGAGGGAAAGGATGGAAAAGCTTTTCCTTCTGGTTTGCCCTGTGTGGGATGCTAGGGCCATTTCCCCGTCCAGTTGACTTTCTGCCCCGGTCATTGACGGATGTACATCAACAGTGTCAGTCAGCACAACCATGTAGCTGTGTGTGTGTGTGTCTGAGTAACGAGAATGTGTGCGGTCAGGGAAAGAAAGAAAGCACCAAGGGACCTGTCTCTATCTCTCTCTTCCTGCTGCTGCCACTGCTCGGCGATCCAATGACATCTCCGCGCGGGAGAAGCCACCTCCGTGAAGCCCTACTACCTACCCTCAGACCGGGCCTAGCCCTGCCTGCCTGTCTGCCCCCCCCCCCCCCCCCCCCCCCCCCCCCCAAAACTCACTGACATACCATTTCTGAGTCGAGATAAGGTGATTTATGGCCAGAGCTGCAGCGGACGGGGCTTGCCCAACGGCGCTGAGACAATGGGAGCTCTTCCCACGAACGGCCGGAAAACCATCCATCGAAGCGTTTTCTCTGTTCGTTAATGGAAAACGTCTAAACCCTCTTTTTGCTCTTTATTCCTTCGGACCTTTACTCCGTTGTGGCGCCTCTTTCCGGCGGGCGAGTATTGGTTCACCGGGGTTTTCTCCGGTCAGAGTGTTATGTTGCTCGCCAACTCTGTCAGAAGTGTATGCAAAATCAATGCGTCCGCCTTCTTGAGAAAAAGACACATCTGACAGCAACAAGAAAAGGTTTGAAAGATGCCTGGGCATGTACACAGTAATCACGGATGCGAGCTCAAGAGATCGGACAAGGAACTGTAGGGCGGGCGAAGCGTTCGATGGGGGGGAGAGGGAAAGGGGGGTCGGATGTCAGGATGAGCATGGATCATGCGGCGAGCAATGCTTCAAACCTTGCTGTATGGCAGATTTGCATGGCTGCTGCGACAAGGATGAAGCTGTCTCGCAAACGGCCGAGAACCTCTCCCACCCGCCTCAGTGCTGCCCCCGTCCCTGTCTTTCTTTTTGTCCCCCGCCAGAGTGACAGCCAAGCTTGCAACCCCCCAGCTTTTGCCCTCCTCCTCGCATCTCGGACGGCACAGCAATTTGAGAAATAACAATGCTATATTTAATTCCAATCGGTTCGTTCGTTCGTCTTGGCTGGCCGGGGATGCCTGACCAGGATACACAACACCACAACCCTAAATCGACCTGCGCGATGGTCCTCCTGCCCAGCAGCGTCGCACTGGCGATTGCAAGTTGAACGCACATCTGGGAACCCAAAACGATCTTTTTTTTTTTTTTTTTTTTTTTTTTTTTACCTTTGCGCATGTCCCATTGTCATCAATCTGTCTCTCATCGACGAAGGTTGAACTTCTCGCTCGACTGTGGTGGGGCGGCGCGGGATCGCCCTTTACACTTCCGGCGCATGGCAAGCAGCAGCAGCAGTAACTCACTGCGTCGGCCGCCGCACGTGGCATCACGGACATTACCTGTTTCGATCATGTCTTGCGCGGGGGGGGGGGGGGGTGATGAGGTTGTGTCTCTGTTGTCTTCTCGGCCGCTAGCTAGATGGCGGAGGGCCTATTTGTTATTCCCCCAATGCAAATCTGTGCAAGGCGATATTGCAAAGTGAGAGGGCGTGTGGCAGGAATTGAGATTGAGAATTGGTGACAAATTGGGGTTGCATGCGGCACACGTCGGAGGATGGCGGAATCTGTGTGTATGAGAAGTCTAGACCGCAGACGATGATACGACGAAGGGGCAGCTCTCTTATTGGGCGATGGAAAACACCATCAAAGATGAAGGCTAAGCCGTGTCGTGTCGTTCGGCCGTTTGTTACACATAAACGACACCTCGTAGCTCACGTCAAAAAAATCGTTCGTTTTCGTTTTTTGCCAAGGTCGTGGTGTCATCGAACAGACGCTCGTTCGTCCGCCTTCTCGCTTATCGTGTCCGTGCCGCCGCAGAAACATCAGGCTTGAGATTTGCTTCTTCTGCGGCCAACGTCTCGCGTGGCTTCTACGTGCATGTAAGCCAGATAGAGTTCTCACTCTGCCGTGAGTTTTGTACGGTGGAGAGGCGGCAGCACCTTTCCACGTCTGGGCGGGCGCTGTTTCTTGCATGTGAGAGAGATGTCTGTGCCGTTCGGGACCAGGTTCCGTGATGCACGCCGGCCCGGGTGAGGACGGAAGATGCTTCAGTGAGAGGAAGAGAGAAGATTGGTATGGACCGTGGCTCTTTGGATTGAATCCTGATGTTGCGCGCATTGGCTGGGTATGTGTAATAACGCAAGATTCTGGCGTGATGATCCTTTTCGCGTGGGCACATCAGCCAGATCTTCACCTTTGTCACTACGATTTCCAGATCCCACCAGTGCGTAAACTTCCACACAGAGCAGAGCTGAAGCGTTTGGCATGTGAGAGCTCCTCCTCCTCCTCCTCCAAGCCTGAGCTTCCCGTCTCACCTCGCTCTTGATTCGCTTCCCTCTGTTCGCTGCGATCTTTTGACAGCTGCGGCACGCCGCGCGCGGATGCCCAAAGTGGATGAAAAGCTACCCTGAAAAAGCCGGTTCATGCGAGAGAAGATCCCGATTTGACAGCTTGTATGGGGCGCGGGCACGATCGTTCGCCCTTGTCACGAAAGTGTATCTTCAACAGACAGACAGAGAAAGGATTAATTAGGTTAAGGTTGTGGAAAGAGCGTGGCTTGACAGATTTACCTTGCAGATGCACCGATGGGGTGCTAAGATAGCCGCCGCGCGACGACGAACCGTCCGAGTGTGCTTCTGGTTCAGTACCTTACCTTTACCCGCAGAAAGATTGACGTCCTTATCTCACTCACAGATCCCATTTCTCGACGAGGAGACGGATGTATCCCACCGGATGTATGACATTGCAGTTCCAGCTGCCAGCTGCAAGTAACTAAGAAACGAAGCACGCATACACAAAACAGGACCAAAGAACAGACGGTGCGTTTTCGCTCGTTTGCCTGTCTGATTATGTATCCAACCGTGCAGCAAACGATGAGCAGGCGATGTAAGGGTCTGGGCAGAGAACGACAAAAGGATCTGGCCTGCCTCGCTATCGCTATCCGCGGATGCTTCGTTGCTTGATCCGCCCGGTTGTCTGTGTTTTTGCGTCGTCGCTTATCGGAGACCTGCATATGATCATGTCTGTCTGCGCGTGTCTGGATCGTGCTTGCTAGGATTTTTCACATGTGAAAGGGAAAAAAAAAGATCAGACCCTCTCGGATCATGCAGGTGGTCGGAGTTGATTTTTAATCGTAGTCGTCGATGCTACAGAATGGCACGAATAAACTCCGCGAAGGAATTGCGAAAGAGTCCTGCTGCGCTGGAAGACGCCGCCCGGGCCTGGATCATGTATGAATGTTACGAAGCAATAGCATCAACGAATGCACGCGTCACGAGAGGAATGTTGGGTCTCGCACCGGCAACCCGCCTCGCCGTCTCGGATGCTGCCGAGGAGCCGGACGTGTCGCTCTGCGTTCCACTGGACACTGTGGACGAGTGAGCGAAGCGCGTGTTGACGCGTGAAATCATGAGACTCGATTGAGGCGGAATTACTATTATACAGTGTGCTTTTTCTTTTCCATCGTCAACCCGCCTGTCCTTGCCAACCTCATCTGCCGAAACATGGAAATGGGGAATCAAAAAATTCAGCTGTAGCATGAGAAATGAGAAAGGAGAAAAGACGGTCTGGTATCATGTCCACAAAGACCATGGAGCTGCACTGGACGGAATACGCATCCATACGATGAAGGACGTCATATAGCCTTGTTTGAGGTGTCATTGACGACGCAAACCCACGTAGAGATTCAACCGTGATACGATGCTGGTGTGATGGAATCACTCGGCGAACGAGTTGAACGGCAGTCGAGATGATCGCTTACGCCGATAGTGGCAGTCGCAACTTTCCTCAGGCACCAAAGCCCAAGCGGTATCTTGCATCATGACCAGCAGGAGTGTCTCGGAGCTTCACCATGGCCACCTGCGAAGGGAAATATTCCACGATAAACGAACAACGCCACCGGTGTCAGATTCTGGAGCGTCCAAGTCCGAAATAGTGTTCCAGCCGTCACACAGGCGAAAAGAGCGTGCATCAAGGACATTTGGCAAGAAACCCATGTCGTCGCAAAGCGTCATTACGCACCGTGTCCATGTCAGGGTCGAGGGTCCCGGTCATGCCAGTCAAGGAACATGTGCAAGCGAAGAAGTGCCATCATCATCGTCAAGTGTCGAGTGAGTTCAGTGCATCGGAAGTCAACGAAGCAGGACCATAGGCAGTCCTACATCTTCCTCCTTGTTTGCGATTCCCGGTTGGTGGTGTGTGTCCAAGTATAACAAGTAGGACGCTGTGCTGTTGCAAGTCCAGCGGATGAAAGTTATCAGTCGTCGAGAATGAGAATGAATCGTGAAATGCGATGCGACACGCCGGAGTCAAGGGCATGTGCACCGCTTCAGTATACGCAACGCGAAAGGAAGCATCATGTCGAGTCCATGGCAAGTGATCAATCACATCACGTAGGCATGGTCTCCACGAAGTGGGCGCACGCTCAGTGCCTCCTCTATGAAGCTCCCGGGGGTGCAGTACCTGGCTGGCCTGCTGCGCCGCCTTGTTGCTGTTGATATACGAGGGACTGGTACCACAAGGCAAGGTAGTTCTGGTAGCCTCCGTCTGTTGATTCATTAGCCACTATCACGGGTGCCGCAACACGTTGACATCACTCACACTGGGCATAGGGGTCCGCGCCATCGGCTCCGGCTGGAGCTTGCGCAGCTGGGGGATTAGTCGATCCTGATGCTGGTGGGTTAGATCCCTGTTGAGAGTAGCTTCTGTCACTGTAATCCTGGTTCTGGCGACCGCGACCACCACCGCCGCCTCCGCCACCGCCTCCGGAGTTCTTCTGACGCTGCGATATGTTAGCATCTGTATGCTCCTTCAGTATCTATGCCAACTTACCACGGCATCAACCTTCTCTTCGATTGCTTGCTTCGCACGGGCGATGCTATCGCGCGAGCCGATGAGAGCAATTTCGCGCTGGACCTCCCCTGGTCCTGAAGATTGGGCAACGTTGATCTTACATCCGGTACCGTTCTGCATGTCCCGAATGGTTTCACCACCTTTGCCAATAATCATACCGACAGCCTCGGAAGGAACGTAAATAGCGTCGTGAATTTTGTCGGGACCTCCAGCCTGCGGGCCAGCATCTCTCTGATGACCACCATCCTGCCTGGGCGGCTTCTTAGCCGGGGCGGCAGGCTGGCCGTCATTTCGACTATCGCTGTCCACAATCTCCATGATGAGATCCTTCGCTTGAGCAGCAGACTCGTGCGAGCCAATGAGATTGACAGGTCGAAGGCCGTTAACGCTCTTAGACTCGCCGACAATGTTGATGTGGCAACCAGATCGCTCCTGCAAGTCGCGGATCGTCTCACCGCCACGACCAATAATGAGGCCAACGGTTCTATCGGGCACCATAATCTGCATACAATCTTCGCCGTCTCTCAAAGCAGCGGCACCTGCGGCTGCTGCTGCTGCACCTGCGCCGCGGTTGTCGCGAGGAGCTCCCTTCGGGTTCGCAGCGCCGCGGTTGATGGCCCCCATGCCGCTGTCTTCAATGATGCGGTTGATGGCGGTCTTCACCTCATTGCGTCGAGCCCTGGGGCCGGTAATCTTGCACTGGCGGAAGGGACCATTGTCGCTGGACGGGAGAAACTGCACCCGGCAGCTGGACTCGGATTCTATTCGGCGCAGATTCTCGCCTTGGCGACCAATGATCAGTCCAACGAGACTGGACTCAATCTGGATAGTCTCGGCGTTGTCATCGCCGCCGCCGCTGGCTCGGAGTGGTGACCGTTCTCTGGCATTGGAGTTGCGCGGCGAGAAGGCGCGACCACGGGGGCCTGGGCTGTAGGACCGTTCGCGACCGTACTCGCGAGGACGTTCGTCGCCGCGTCGTTCATCTCTGTACGGGTTGAAGTTGTCGCGGAACTGGTCGCGACGGTTGGGAGGCGAACGAGATCGCGAGCTTCGGTGGTAGCCTCCACGAGAATCCTGGCGCGGAGGCTCGTTGGAGTAGACGAGGGGTCGGTCGTAGGAGGCAACGCCCTTCTCAGCGGCAAAGGCCTTAGCTTGGGCGATGGCGTCGGCGATGCTCACAGTGCCAGAGTTGACGGGCCGGATAGAGCTCAGATCGAGACTGCCGCTCGCGGAGGGCTGAGGCAGCTGGTAACCTCCGCTTGCGCCGTAAGGAGGCGCGCTCTGCGGCATTGGAGGGTATGACGGAGGTTGGGCGCCAGGAGGAGGAGGGTATCCAGGCGGCATGCCAGGCTGGGATTGGGTGGGTGTCGAGGACGTGCCTCTTTGTGCTGCGCCTATCGAGGCGAGTCGTTAGTTGGGGATGTAGACAAGGCGCGGTTCATGTTTCGGGTACCTACCTAGGGCAGCAAGGATGGACGAGATGTCGCGGGGTGGTTCGGCCATGTTGGCGGTGCTTTGATGCTTCACGATCAATAGAGAGGATGGTGAGTTGTCAGGTCAAAGGAAGTCGTGAGGTTGAAGGTCTCGTGGGTGCGCGAGTTGAATTTTCAGTGCGACACGATACGAAATGGGATGTGGATTACGAGTGGGTTTGATCAGGTGATGAAGGAGCGCCGCAATCTCTTTATTGTCGCGATATCAGAGGAAGACAAATCAATGCAGTATTCTTCTTGGACGACGCGATGATGACCGTACTGATGTTGGAAACCCGCGACAATGCCCTGATGTTGTCGGTTGGAGAGGAAGAGGGCAGGGCAAGCTGAGGGTGAGAGTTGCAAGGTTTGAAGTCTGAACGAGACCGCCTGCCGAATACAGAATGCGCCTACCTTCAGCTGCGATGCGCGACAGGAAGGAGGGTCCAGGGGCAGGGGCGACCTGAGGCAGGGCAGGAAGTTGGAGAGTGGCCCCGAGTGAAAATTTGGAAGGAGCGGACTTTTATTGCTCCCTGCCGGCGGAAGATCAGTTCTGGTCCGTGAGGCTGCTTAGCTAAGAAGCGGGAGGGTGCACGTGCCCTCGCCCAAGTTGTCGCTTCTTCCAAGGCCGGCGGTGAGATGATTGCGGCCAAGTTTTTGTGCTCAGGAAGCTACCTACCTACGTCACCTCTGTTCAGAGCTTCCGTGACTGACTGATTTCAGTCAGGCAAGGCGCAGTCAACTCCGGCTCAGAGCATGAGAATCTAGGATGACTGCCACTGACATGCCTGAGTGAGAAAGAAACTCCACGTGAGTTTGCGACACTGCAGACGATCCAATTCATGCCTCGCATGCAAGATGCGGCCAGTCAGTCAGTCAGTCTCAGGCGACTCAGTCCGCAGCCATATGGTGGTGCAGCAGCCCACGCATAGCTGCTGACAGACTGGACCTAAGGGCTGAATAGACCATCATCTTACGATACGAGATTGTTAAGACGCGCCTCGCAGCTAGAGAAGGACCATCCGAATATCTCATCTAAATATCCGTCTTACGGCCCCGTCCCAGAGACCGCAAGCGCCGTCCTCATCGTTGGCGGTTCGTCGTCCGCAGCGTCTGCAGCGAAGCGCCCTACGTCGCAGAGCGCGGGCCACCAGCGGCCAATCATTCTCTCGTAGCGTCAAGACTTGAGACGACCCCACAGAACAAAAGGAAGCACGGGGCACTGGTGAGTTCTTGTTTGGTGGGTCCATCGCCAGTTGCCGCAAGAACCCTCCGATGGAAATGCGCATCGATGGAACACTGAGCAGGCAAGCAAGGTCCATGGAGGAATGCAACTGACTGTGCAACTACCTAACTAGCAAGTGCGTTCGGACACCTTCCATCCTTCCTTCTTCCGATAGGTAGATGATGGTTAGCCGGGGCAGTAGTACTGGAGGAAGAAACTTGGCAGGTGGAATGTGAATGAAGTCAAGAAGGTGCCACTACTGCCTTATCAGAGGTGTACCTGCCGTGCATGCACCTGGGCCTGCCTACCGCAGTAGTCTCTCGTACCTTACCTACCTTACCTCACCTTACCTCACCTTAACCCATTTAGACGAACTGCCTGGGCATTTGAAGGGAGGCACGATTTGTGGGATTGCCTTAAGCCTTCCTGCCGTCTGACCAAGATCAGCCTCCAAAAGACCGTTCCTGTCGCAAACCGGTTTTTGACCTGCCGTGGTTGTAGTGGCAAATGCTTGGCACTGATCATCAACCATGCCCCATCGCCCACCCGCGCCCATCGCCATCGGCCGACTTGCCTTTTGGTGGAAAGGTCTGCCCAGCAAACACATCCACACTTTTTGCCAAAACACCAAGGGTCCGGTCCCCATTCTTGCCCGTCGCTTGCCCAGCCAGCCAGTCTTTTCTCCTCTTGCCATCTCGTTGCAGGGGTCGTACCTTAGCGGCGTGAGCCGAATGGCGGCATCCGCATGACGATTGGACAAAATGTTTGTTCAGACGATTGGGGCCCCCCTGCAGGCGCCAGCCATCCGCCGCCTCTTTTCGTTCGCTGGCTGACGATCTTTACTCTGTTCCTGCTTTGCTCTTCCCAGTCACCATGACCCTTCGTGCAGAACTCCCCGGAAATCCAGCAAATTCAGAGAATTCCAGACCACCCTAGCCAGGACAACTCACCGTTTCTCTCGCCCGCATCGCACCAAAGCCCATTTTGCGAGGTCCGGCACAGCCACCGGCACCACCTGGCGTGACTCGCGACGGGGATGCGACTGGGCTTGAATCTTGACTGGGCAGCCTGTTCTGTGTCTGTCCACGAGGTTATCGACGAGGAGGGAGGTCGAGAGGGCGCCCGGCGAGGGTGGCACGGTGGGCAGCTCTCCGCAGAAATGCCCCCGGCTTGCCAATGGCGTCAGAGTGCATTCTCGCCGGGCGAGCTTTGAACGAACCGGAGCCTACGAACGAGACCGGGTTCTGTTAAAATGCCATTCCCCTCTGCTGGCACCCCCGAATGGCGACTTTTGGAAAGATGGGCACCATCCGTCTGTCGCTCCGTGGTGTCCCCTTGCTCAGTGACTCAAACATCCATTTGTATATCACTCGCGAGTTCGCCCCATTCACGAAGCCGTCAACGGCTGGCTTAGACGAATGCTGGTGCTGCTTTTGCTTCTCGTGATACCACAACACCACCTCACTGCGCAAGTCAAGTTTCAAGCAACGGGCCTTGTCTTTCGACGAGACTCTTGTAGGAGCAACACACTCAACTCGGCACACACCCCGTAGTTATCATTTACCTTTCGCCAAGCGATCTCAACTCAGCTCAACTCTCATCCCGTCTCTCACACCAGCTCCAGCTCGGCCGCCAAGCGGAGCCGCAATACGAGCCTCATCGATCGAGTCAATCTATTCCGTGCCGTCTGATACGGCTACACAACATCGAGAGTCCCGTCCCGTCTTCCGGAAATATCGCTTTGCCTTAGCAGCGTTTGGGCAGCCGCTCATCGCGACCCCGGACGGCGTCTTTGGTTGGCTGAGAGCACCCGTTGAGCGCGCTTAAAAAAGGCTTCACCCAAGTCCTCCACCTCACCTAGCACCCGCACCTGCCTCTCTGCCTTTGCCTGGTGCCGCCAAACGGACGAAACAAAGGCTTGGGCCAAGTCCAATTTCCTCAAGGCCACGGCCAAAAGGGCCTTTGCAGGCTTTATTCCTTCTGCCTCGAGGTGTGAATCAAGTAAGCAGTCTTTCTTCTTTGATTTCGGGACCCATATCCCCGTCCCCCTGCTGCTGCTGCTGCTGCTGCGCGGCTGCTGCGTGATCCCGCGGCCTCGACCTCGGCCGTGTTAGTCGTGCCTTCCTTTTATTGTACTTCCTTCCCATTCACGACTCCCTTCTCTGCTACACCTCTCCCAACCCAAACTCAGTGTTCTTCACCTGCACCTCAAAGACCCCACAATGGATTCATAGAGAGCTTGTTCAGTACCAGTGCTTGACGAGTTTCCTTTGTCAATTTCCTTCTTTCCTCTTTTTTCTGTCTTTGCCTCGACGAGTGATTCACCTAATTCAGTCACCACCACCTTCGACACATAATCCTCTTTGCTTGTCGACCACCACCGCCTCCTCTCTTTTTGGACTTTTCACATTTTTTTTCTTCTGCTTCTACTTTTTTGCTGGCCACGAAACTTTTGCATCAAAAATCTTACACCATCGATAGACTCAAGATGTTTACCTCGCGGAAACAACAAGAGGCCTACCCGGCCGTCCCCGACTCCCTGAGGTCGGACTCGCTCGAGATGTCGGAGCTTAGAAAGACCCAACAAGCTCGAGCCGACACCTCACCCTACATCACGCCCTATCTCGGCCTCAGTGCCAGACTTTCGCAAATCTGGATCAACCGCTGGACGATCCTCCTCTTGCTCGTCCTACTCAGAATCATTATCCTCATCGCCAGCTTGAACGACAACGTCGACGAGGCCAACGCAAAGGCACTGTCTGCCTGTACGAAGGTGGAGGATATCGGCAGCGCCATGGCTTCCATGCCCCACTACCTTTCCGTCGGTGTCAACGAACTGTCCGCCAAGGGCATCGAAAAGACCCTCGACGGCATGGTCGCGGTGCTGGGTCTGGTCATCACCGGTGTCCAGAACCTCATCATCTTCGTCATCAACATGATGACCTCCATGTATACCTGCCTCATCACGGCCTTTGTTCACGGTGGTCTCGACGTGGCTTCCGATGTCACCAAGAAGGTTACCGATGCCATGAACAAGGCTATTGGCTCCATTACCGACACCATCGACGACAAGGCTCAGAGCTTGCAAGACGGTATCAATAAGGCGGCCAGTGCCATCGAAGACTCGGTCCTCGGCAAGGTCCTCCCAGACTTCCCCAAGGTCGACTTTACCGGCCCGGTCAACGATCTGCGCGACATCAAGATCGACACCAGCGGCTTCGTCAGCGATCTCAACAAGCTCAACGACGACCTTCCCACCTTTGAAGAGGTCCAGAACATGACCGCTGAGGCCATCTCTTTCCCTTTCAACTTGCTGAAGCAGACCGTCAACGACGCCTACGCTGGCTACAAGTTCGACCGTTCTGTCTTTCCTGTCGCGCAGAAGCAGGCACTCACGTTTTGCTCGAACAACAACAACATTTCTGATTTCTTCCGCAACCTGAGGGACAAGATCACCAAGGCTCGCATCGCTTTCATCGTCGTCCTCTCCATCCTGGCCGTGTTGGTCATTGCTCTTATGGCTTGGCTCGAGATTATGCGCTGGAGACGCGAGCGCAAGACGGCCAAGATCATTGCCAACGGCCAGTACGACTCAATGGATGTCGTTTACATTGCTTCCCGCCCCATGACTGCGACTTATGGCGTCAAGATTGCTTCTCACTTCAAGGGCAAGCGCCAGATCATGGTTCGCTGGGCCATCGCCTACGCCACGTCTCTTCCGGCCCTCTTCGTCCTGGCTCTTGCCATCGCTGGCTTTTTCTCCTGCCTGTGCCAATACATCATCCTCAAGGCCGTCCAGAAGGAGGTACCGGCCCTGGCCAATCAGGTCGGCAACTTTGCCGGCGAGGTCGTCAACACACTCGAGGGCGTTTCAAAGGAGTGGGCTGACGATGCCAACGGTGTCATCCTCAACACTCAGAACGAGATCAACAACGACATGCTTGGATACGTCACGAACGCGACGTCAGCGGTCAACGACACCCTCAACACCTTCACAAGCACCATGACGCTCGGCCTTGAGACTGTCTTCAACGGCACCATCCTGATCAACCCCATCAAGGACGTCGTCCGCTGCACGATCGGCCTGAAGGTTGAGGCTGTCCAGAAGGGTCTTACGTGGGTCCACGACCACTCGCAAATCTCGTTCCCCACGTTCGACAACGACACGTTCAGCCTCGGCGCTCAAGAGTCAATCTCGGGCGACTCAGACCTCAACACGTTCCTTGCTTCGCCATCATCCGTGACCACCGACGAAGTCACCGGCGCCGTCACCCACGTCACCGACTGGCTGGAGCGCGGCATCATCCAGGAAGCCCTCATCTCTACCGGTATCCTCCTCATCTACGTCATCATCGTTCTCATCGGTGTCATTCGCGCGCTGGTGGGCATGGTCGTGCCAGACAAGGGCCGTGGTGAGGGTGGATTGAGGTATACTGGCGATGACCGTCCGGCCATGAGCCCGAGAAGCCCGCCGAGATCCCACGACAACGACTCGCGGTTCCCGCAGTTTGGCAGCGATCATTCTGCGGTCGATGACGAGCACTACTCGAGAGACATCCGAGACGAAAAGACGATCAAGAAGACCAGCATGGGGCGCGCGCAGCCCATGGAAGGCCACGAGAGGTCGAGCTCATACGGCCACTTTGACACTGCGTCATCTACAAAGTTTTAAGACGGTATCTATGTCGACAAAGAATATCGAACATGCAGAAAATACAACAAGAAAAAAAGACAAAGAGGTTGGAGACCTTATACCTCCGGCCTGGCTGGACCTTAGCCGAGAGATACCCCTCATTTTACGACAGGTCTGAACAATACGAAGAGCATGAGATAAAAGGCGTTGGATCATGGTGGAATTTACCCCATGGTGGGAACAGGGAGGAAAGGTCGACTCAAAGATACCAACGGCTCAGTTGCCGCACCGTTTGTTTTCGATTCTACAACGGTTCTCATATTATGCTTTTTGATTCCGCCGGAATGATTTGGTTCTTGGCAGCTTTGCTAGCTACCAGAATGTCTATTCGGTATATACCACTAGGTAGTTGAAGATTGAATATACTGCTAGCTGCAACCAAAAAAGCTCAGGTGTCCTGTTGGCCGCTGTGTCGTGATGAAACGGACGTGAAGTTTGCCGGCGGAGAGCAATGACATCGACGACGACGGAGACGGAGCCGTTCGGGATAGGCGTACCGAGGCGTCCCACAATATTGGATGTGTGGGACATGATTTGGAGTCCGCGGCCATTGCCTGCCGGAGCGGCGACGGGCCAGATGGCAAAGTGATGTCTTTGAACCTCTTTTGGGCATCTCCGCCCCGCCGCCGAGGCGAATTGCGCTGTGGTGGGCTCCGCCGCTGGAGGACGGGGCAGGGGCCTGCAGCTCAATTGAACCACTCAGGAAGCCAGGATTTGGACAAACAGGCCGCTTGCCGGCATCGGTGCGGTGGCGGGTGTGGGGTGCAGCTGGTCCCTGGGGGCTCTGAGGACGCTGAATCTGCGCAGTATCGTCACTACGGCGGGCAGCGTCCGACTTTCCAGCGGGTTTGGGGCACCCCAAGCAGCCCTGCGCTCAAGTCGGAGCTCCCGTCCGTGTTCCATCGACTCTGGCTGGCACCGTCCCGCCTGCCTCCGACCAGTGACTCCCCGATCCCCCTCCCCCCACGTTTGTCGGAATCATTCATAAAACTACCACCGCCTTTCGAACTTCCTCCAATTGACCCTCTACAAAGCGACAGCACCGAGTCAATTTATTCCGTATACCCCATTGACAGGTTCATATTCAACATGGAAGGTCTTAGGCAAACATTCCAGCGCTGCAAGGCCCAGGGCAGGGTGAGTCTTTGCTGCTTCCCCTGGTCTCGTGCCCCGCGATCGCAATCGAGGGGACCCCGCGGTCGACACCGTCACCGCCGAGACGGAGCACAAGAATACTGAACTGACGATGTGAATAGTCTGCGCTTGTTACCTATGTAACTGCTGGTTACCCCACGCCGCAGGACACGCCCGGCGTCCTGCTAGCCATGGAGAAGGGTGGCGCTGGTAAGTTTCGCCCCTTGTGCTGAGCCGTCGAAGAGGACAGTTACTGACACCGCGCAAGACGTGATCGAACTCGGCGCTCCCTTCACCGACCCAATTGCCGACGGACCCACGATCCAGACATCGAACACTGTGAGTAGCACCCGCCGAGCGGCTTTTGAGGGCGTTGCGAGGACTAACATGCGCAGGTTGCGCTGCAACATGGCGTCACGATCGAGTCCACCCTCCAGATGGTCAAGGACGCAAGGAGTCAGGGCTTGAAGGCGCCCGTGATGCTGATGGGATACTACAACCCCCTCCTCAGCTACGGCGAGGAGCGCCTCCTGAACGACTGCAAGAGTGCCGGCGTCAACGGCTTCATCGTCGTCGACCTGCCCCCCGAGGAGGCCATCTCCTTCCGCAAGCTCTGCACCAAGGGCGGCCTGTCCTACGTGCCCCTGATCGCCCCCGCCACCTCGGACGCCCGCATGAAGATCCTCTGCAAGCTCGCCGACTCCTTCATCTACGTCGTCTCCCGCCAGGGCGTCACCGGCGCTCTCGGCTCCCTGAACGCCAACTTGCCGGACCTCATCGATCGCGTCAAGAAGTACAGCGGCGACAAGCCCGCCGCCGTCGGCTTTGGTGTTAGCACCCGCGAGCACTTCCTCAGCGTCGCCCAGCTCGCCGACGGCGTCGTCGTCGGCTCCCAGATCATCACCACCCTGCAGAAGGCCGCCCCCGGCGAGCTCTTCAACGACGTCGAGAAGTACTGCGCGTACCTCTGCGGCCGCAACAGCTCCGAGGGCGCCGAGACCACCCGCGAGGTCGGCATGGTCGAGGCCATGGCCGCCGCCAAGGAGCCCCAGAACCCGACCGTCGACCACATCACCGCCGACCAGGACAGCGAGCTGGTCGCGCAGCTCGCCGCCATGCACGGCAAGATCCCCGAGCGCTTCGGCGAGTTCGGCGGCCAGTACGTCCCCGAGAGTCTCATGGACTGCCTGTCGCAGCTCGAGGAAGGCTTCAACAAGATCAAGGACGACCCGTCCTTCTGGGAGGAGTACCGCTCGTACTACGAGTACATGGGCCGCCCCGGCCACCTGCACCTGGCCGAGCGCCTGACGGAGCACGCCGGCGGCGCCAACATCTGGCTGAAGCGCGAGGACCTCAACCACACCGGCTCGCACAAGATCAACAACGCCCTCGGCCAGCTGCTGCTGGCGAAGCGCCTCGGCAAGACCAAGATCATCGCCGAGACGGGCGCCGGCCAGCACGGCGTCGCGACCGCTACGGTCTGCGCCAAGTTCGGCATGGAGTGCACGGTGTACATGGGCGCCGAGGACGTCCGCCGCCAGGCGCTCAACGTGTTCCGCATGAAGCTCCTGGGCGCCAAGGTCGTCGCCGTCGAGGCCGGCAGCAAGACGCTCCGCGACGCCGTCAACGAGGCCATGCGCGCGTGGGTCGTCGAGCTCGACACGACGCACTACATCATCGGCTCCGCCATCGGCCCGCACCCGTTCCCGACCATCGTGCGCACGTTCCAGTCCGTCATCGGCACCGAGACCAAGGCGCAGATGCTCGAGAAGCGCGGCAAGCTGCCGGACGCGGTCGTCGCCTGCGTCGGCGGCGGCTCCAACGCCGTCGGCATGTTCTACCCCTTCGCCAACGACCCGTCGGTCAAGCTGCTCGGCGTCGAGGCCGGCGGCGACGGCATCGACACGGCGCGGCACAGCGCCACGCTCTCGGGCGGCAGCAAGGGCGTGCTGCACGGCGTCAAGACGTACATCCTGCAGGACAAGCACGGGCAGGTCGCCGAGACGCACTCCGTGTCCGCGGGCCTGGACTACCCCGGTGTCGGCCCCGAGCTGAGCTCGTGGAAGGACAGCGAGCGCGCAAAGTACGTGGCGGCGACGGACGCGGAGGCGTTCATCGGGTTCCGCCTCATGTCGCAGCTGGAGGGCATCATCCCGGCGCTGGAGTCGGCGCACGGCATCTACGGCGCCATCGAGCTGGCCAAGACGATGAAGAAGGGCGAGGATATCGTCATCTGCCTGAGTGGCCGCGGCGACAAGGACGTGCAGAGCGTGGCGGACGAGCTGCCGAAGCTGGGACCCAAGATTGGCTGGGACTTGCGCTTTTAGATGAGGTGTGTTTGAAACGCGGGGCTTTTTCACGACGAATGGACACAAAAACATTTGCAGGCGTAACGAGGGGATATCCATTTTGGGGGATGGGTTTTCACGGGCAATTCTGGGAATATAGCATTGTAGACCACAAAAAGACATAAGGGGGAGTTTCCTCCCTAGTTTTCATGATAAGGTGTTTTGTACATATGATACAATGAGTTCTTTTTAATTCTTCCTCTCTTCGTGACAACATGCTTCTTCCGCGCGCATACCGAATCATATCGTCCTATCAGACGGCCCGGCGTTCTGCCCCTCAATGTGCACCTCCTCGTACGCCTCGTCAAGCGCCTTCTCCTCCTGCGCCTCCTCGCCGAGCGCGAACCCGCCGGCCTCGGCCCTCCTCAGCGCCTCCTGCATCTCCAGCGAGACGCGGATGTGCTCCACGCGGTCGTGGTACAGCTTGTTCGGGTCCTCGCCCGCCCTGTCGGCGCGGATGGCGGCCCAGCTGCGGATGGGGATCAGGGCGGAGAGGTCCGGCACGGGGGCGCCGTTGCTGGTGGTGAGCGTCTCCTCCGAGACGCCCAGGCGCTCCCTCTCGGGGCCGCCGACGGACTCGCGCCAGGCGGCGGAGTTGATGACCATCCAGCGCAGCTTCCAGCCCGACGGCCCGAGCTCTTTGACGCGGGCGGTTTTCGTCTTGGTCACGTAGGCGTCGAGGCCGCCCTCCTTGCGGATGGTGCGCAGGACGCGGATGGTGAGGCGGGTGCGGACCCAGGCGCCGAGGGCGTCGGACCAGAGGCGGCGGCGGTGGACGTTGGGGCGCCAGGTGCGCGGGGTGATTTGCTTGTATTTGGGGGCGACGTTGTTGCCGACGCGGATGCGGGCGGAGCCGTAGAGGCCGGAGTTTGATTGTTTGTAGATGAGGCGGGGGCCGAAGGGGTACGGCGGGAGGGCGTCGGAGGGGAGGTTTTTGATTGGGATTGTTTTTGTGAGGGTGGCCGGGGTTGAGGAGAATTGGCGGAGGGTTGGTGGTGTGCGGAGGGAGGAGGCGGGTGTGGGGAGGGTCCCTGGGCGGAGGAGGGAGAGGCCGCGCATCGTGGGCGAGGATTGTGAGGTTAGGTTGCGGTGGAGGAGTGCCTCGAGGGCAGGCGGGAGGGGAGGGTATCGTCGTGGCGGGCGGCGGTGGTGGTGCTTCGTGGTGTTCGAGGAATGGAATTTTTGGAGTTGCAGCTTTCCGTTCGGGCGGGCTGATGTTCCGCCCGCTGGGTGGAATTGGGTGGTGTGATTGGTTGGAGGGGCGGTTTGGTGGGGGCGGCGACGAGGAGCTGGGTTAAAGTGGAATCAGCTGATTGCGTGTGGGTTTCGCGACCTTATCGTTGGGCCGGGAGCCAGTCCGTACGACCTTCAACCCCACGCCAGCCTGACGTAGCGAGTAGAGACTACCGAAGTTGCAGTGACATTCCGACAACCACAGATCAATCACTTTTATTCCGGTCAAGAACAAGGTGGAAAGTCATAATGCTTCCCCCGGTTGAGGAGTCGGTCCTCCAAAACAACCCCGAATTCGCGGCGCTGCATCACACCCTCACGACGGCCATCCTCAACCCAGACGGATCGTCAAAGAAGCCGTACACCAAGGAACAGTCCGCGATCCAAAATGTGCGAATACCTTCAGTTTGAACCATCGCCGAATTCCAGCTGACATCACCCCAGGAACTAGCAGACCACACCTACACAACCGCCAAAGACCACCTCCTCACATCCGCCATCTCGACCACCGCGCCCCCGGACCCAAAACCCGCGCACCGCTCGCTGCGTCCCACATCCACATCCACATCCCAAAACCCACCACCGCCTTCACAACAACAACAACAACAACAACAACAACAACAACAACAGCTCCCAGAGCCCCTCCTCGACCTCCTCCTCCTCCTCCCACCCCTCCTCACCTCCCCAACCCCTCTCGACCCCGCCTCCGCCGCCATCCTGCTCTCCAACCCGCCCTTCTCCCAGCTGCAATCCCTCCTGCCCCAACTCGGCGAGCTCGTCTCCTCCACACTGCACACCTCCGCCGTCTCCCTCGCGCGCATCGCCAACCCGTCCACGAACCCCTCCTTCCTGCACCGCACCGTGCCGGGCCTCAACGCGACCTACGCCAAACTCGAGACCGACGTCGCAGCCGCGCGGCACGCCCTGGCTTCGGAGCGGCTGCGCGCGGCGGCCGCGCTGACGGAGCTGTTGGACACGCACGCCGGCGCGCTGACGCTGCTTGTGCGCGCGCTGGAGGCGAAGCACGGGCTGGTCGCGCGCAGCCTGGAGATGCGCGCCGCGGAGACGGGGCTGGAGGCGCAGCGGGCAAGGGCGGAGGCGGAGGTGGCGCGGGAGGGTGTCGTGAGGGAGGTGTATTCGCCTGAGATGGTGGTTGCGCTGGGGAACTATGAGGCGCATTTGAGGGATGCGAGGATACGCTTGGAGGGCACGGTGGCGAATTTGAAGGCGGAGCTGGAGGGGTACGGGGTTGGTGAGGAGGGGAGGGGGGATGGGGGGAAAGAGAGGACGTTGAGGGAGATTGCGAGGAAGTATCGTGAGTTGGAGAGGGAGAGGGATGAGGCGTTGAGGGATTTGGAGAGGTTGGGGAAGGCGTGAGGGACGTCAACGGGGGAGTTACGGAAAAATCGGACATTACAAAAGAAGCAGAGGTCACGGTCTAGGGAGACAGATTATAAAAGACGTCGCTATATTGTTACACAGCTGGGAATGCGTGTGTGGTCTACCTATGGTGCGCCAACGTTCTATATCCGCCGGCCCGGTTGAGTCCTGGCTTTGCTGAAAGAGAAGGCCTCTCCCCTTTTCGTGTTCGTTACAGTGAAACACACCCTGTTCTTTTGGAAACCGAAGCACCCCATGTCAACAGAACCCCCATGATATCTCTTTTTTGGTGGAAATAGTGCAATCTACAAAAGGGCAGCGCTTAGCCCTTGACCTTGTAGATGGCCTCGGCCAGACGGCCGACGTTGCCGCTGGTGATGCCGGCCACGGAGATGCGGCCGTCCTTGGTGGCGTAGACGGAGTGGTCCTTGGCGAGGGCGTCCATCTGCTGGGGGGTCAGGCCGGTGTAGGCGAACATGCCGATCTGGGAGGTGATGTGGGACCAGTCGTGGGCGGAGCCGAGCTTCTCGAGGTTGTCCTTGAGGAGGGCGCGCATGGTGATGATGCGGTCGGCCATGCCCTTGACCTCGGCGAGCCACTGCTTGTTGAGGGCGGCGTCGTTGAGGATGGTGGAGGCGATGCGGGCGCCGTGGACGGGGGGGTTGGAGTAGAGGGGGCGGACGAGGATCTTGACCTGGGAGTCGAGGCGCTTGCGCTCCTCGGGGTCCTGGGCGACGATGGAGAAGGCGCCGACGCGCTCGCCGTAGAGGCCCATGTTCTTGGCGAAGGACTGGGCGAGGGCGATGTTGTGGCCCTCCTTGACGAAGTGGCGGACGGCGAAGGCGTCGGTGTCGGTGTTGCCCGAGGCGAAGCCCTGGTAGGCCATGTCGAAGAAGGAGTAGTGTCCCGCGGCCTTGACGGCGTCGGAGATCTCGCGCCACTGCTCGGGGGTGGGGTCGACGCCGGTGGGGTTGTGGGCGCAGGCGTGGAAGAGGAAGATGGAGTTCTTCGGGGCGGCCTTGATGTCGGCGAGCATGCCGGCGAAGTCGAGGCCGATGGTCTTCTGGTCGTAGTAGCGGTACTTGTGGACGGCGAGGCCCGAGTCGGTGAAGACGGCGCCGTGGTTGGCCCAGGAGGGGGTGGGGATGTAGATGTTCTTGGCGCCGGGGAAGTGGCGGGCGAGGAAGGCGCCGCCGATGCGCAGGGCGCCGGTGCCGGAGATGGACTGGGTGATGGCGAGGCGGTCGAGGGCGGAGGAGTCGGGGCCGTAGGCGAGGACGGCGGCGGCCTTTGTGAACTCGGGCACGCCGGTGATGCCGGCGTACTCCTTGTTCAGCTTGGCGGCGACGACCTTCTCCTCGGCGGCGCGGACGGAGGGCAGGACGTAGGGCTTGCCCTGGTCATCGCGGTAGGCACCGACACCTGGGGGGATGTTAGTGGTTGTTGGAGTGGTTGAGCATCGTGGGGTTGCGTGTGTGGAGGTGAAGCTCGTGACAGCTTGTCCAGAGCTCGCCGGCTGAGGTGTGCGTCATGGTGGGGAGACATTCGTACCGAGGTTGATCTTCTGCTCGAAGGTGTCGGCCTTGAAGGCTTCAGTGATGCCTGTTTGGTAGCGTGTTAGCTTCAATTGGGTTCGTGGCTGCTTGCGGGACAAAAAAAAAAAAAAAAAAGGTGAAGCCGCGGGAAGGGTGTGCGTCATACCGAGAATGGCCTGTTCGTCGCAGCAAAAATCGGCCGGTCAGCAAACGAGGTCGTTTTTTCTCCACGGAGGAGACAGCTTTTTCGCAACATGTCGGTGTTCAACTTACATCCTGCAGGAATTCGTTAGCAATCGTGGCGCACTCAATTGGGGCAGTTTGGAGTCGGGGCGTATAAGACATACAGGAGGACCTTGGGGGACGTTGGCCCAGGTAGAGCCGGCACGGGCGGCCATGACGGGCAGGGCGGCCGCACGGCGGACGGCGGCTTGCCTGGTGGCGATTCTGGCGGTGGACAACATCTTGAATCTGGCGTTCTTCTCTTCTTCGGGAGATGAATAGAGAGAAAAAGGGAAGAGGGTTGAAGATGGAGAGGAGGAGGAGGAGTTCGGGAAGAGGACGAGGTTTTGCTCGGAGGAGGGTGACGAACAAAAAAAAAGACTCCGAGACAGCGAAGTGCCGAAAAAGCAGCTGCAGACGGGACACACTGTCACACTAAGGTACTGGGTACTGGGGGGTGGGAGTCACTCTGAGAGAACTGGACACAATGGAAGCAAGGAACGGGTATGGCGCGGGTGGATAGGTTGGAATGGTCTGACTTGTGACTCTGCGCCTGAACCCGTGGGTGGTGCGTGGTGCTTCCTAGTCGGTCGGGCCACAGCCCACCTACCTGAGGAGGAGCAGCAACTGCAAGCACCACCACCGCCAGAGAGCTACGGATACCTAAGGTATGGACTGTTCAGCTGTTGGAGGGGGAACTTCCATCATCCATGACCTCCACTGGAGGAGGAGGGGGCCGGTCCGGTGCGACTCCGGCCCTTGTGACCCCACCTTTTCGCTGGAGAACTCTTGTGAATCGATGCTGGAGCTTCAAACCTCTCACCAACACTGAAGCAGGCGACTGTGGATCGAGTCATGCGGTGCCCCCACTGAAATCGTGCAATCGCGGGGAAGCGGAGTTTCTGTATCGCCGCCTTCCGCCCTTTCTATGCAGTACCTTACTGCCTTCATGGTCTGTGCGCAATCCCACACGGGGGCCCACGGGGAGCCAATTCCGACCACTCTGAGCCGCTGTTTTCTGACTGGAGCGCATCCGGCACCCTTCCATTTCTCTCAGTCTCTCTGGACACATGGTCCGGCTTCGGATCTTTTGACCGTTCTCAGCTGAGGCTCTCGTCTCGAGGCTGCGCTTCGTCATGCCCCCCACGATCGGGATTGTGCGCCCTCCCCCTGGCGCTGCTTCTCAGATGAGCCACTTCTCATTCGCTCGCTTCAATGGGAGTTTGCATGCTCGGAGTTTGCAACCTTGCTTTTTCGGACTTTGCCATCCGGTCCGCCGACCCAGCACCCGCGTGAATGTCACGATGCATCTCACACAGCGGCTCTCACTCACTCCAGTCATTCAATTCTTTCGTATGAATCATGCTATGAGAACTTCTCTTCAAAGATGAAGCAGCCCTACGGCTTGGCTTCATATTCACCTATTCACATCAAGAAAGCCAGTCACACGGCACTTTCATCTTGCTGTCCTTCATGACACATCGCAACTATTTCGGGGCTTTGCAGCACAGCCGCGTTTGCAGACCGCCTTCCCTATTTCTTTGCCTGCTCCGGTTTACGCGCGTAGACAAGATGGCTACCGTTAAATATCAGCAGTTACCTTCCACCGGTCGAGACGTTGTGGGAACTTACATATCAATCTTTGGCTGAATCTTCGCATTCTTGAGCTCCCTGCGCATCTCGCTCATGAATACCAGGATCTCCGCGTACTCCCATCCCATGATCTCCTTGAGGAGGAAGGTGCCGAAGCCCTCGAGAGACTGGTCGAGGAACTCCAGGTGACAGAACCCGACCTTTGCTCCAAGCATCAGTCACCGAAACCCACTGCGGGTTGGAAAGCGGCTGCTCCTCGTTCAACTCACCTCCTTCAACTTGCGGTCTCTCGCCCAGTTCCCAATCGGGATCGGCCACGTCTTCTCCACAATGTCAACGAAACCCGCGGCCTCGAGGTTCTTCCTGATGCCGTGGTCGCGGTGCTGCCGCGCCGTCTTGCCCATCTTGTCAAACGCCTCAAACATGACCTTGGCCCAGCGCTTGAACGGGTGCTCGTCGTCGAGGTCCGGGATGACCTGCGAGCGCACCTCGAAGTCGGTCTCCTTGACCTCGATGTACCCGACGCCGGGCTGCAGGATCTCGAACGCCTCGGTGTAGAGCGCCGGCCAGTCGGAGACGCAGCCCTCGAGGTTGCGGATGTGCACAAAGTCAAAGTGCGCCGCGGGCCACGACCATGGCATCTTCTCGATGTCGTCGATCTGGAACTTGCAGTTCGGGGGCACCCAGCCGGGCTGGATGGGCGAGATATCGATGCCGTAGACCTCGGCTGAGGGGAACTCGTCCGCGAAGTCGCTGGTGGCACGTTTAGTTCTGGGGCGTTTTTTCCCGTTAGGTCTGGTGTTGTTTGAGACTCACATGGCCCAGATACCGGTTCCCGTGCCGACGTCAAGGACTCTCTGGGTTATCAACATCAGTGTCAATCCATCACGGCTAGGACACTGATCCTGCTAACCTGTGGGTTGTCGCCAATCGGAGAGAGGAAGAGCCTGTCGTCCAAGAACACCGTCATCCAGTAGTGGCTTCTTCGGTCAGCGATTGCTGTTTCAGCTCAGCACTGGAGTAGACCTCACTTGATCTCGAGACCCTCGTTCTGCTTCTCATCATTGGGGCCGTAGTAGTCCGTCTTCTGCGTGTACGTGCGGCCATGAAGGCGGCGGTACTCGGTGATGCTCTCAGTCAAGGACGCAGACGACGAGACAACGCTGCAGTTCGTCAGCACGGCAAAGTCGCAGCGCTCATCATACCAAGCCCAAGCTTGTGCCTACCTTGCCGTGTCTGCCTGGCTTTCATCATCGGTATCGAGCGCAGGATCCTGACAGTCCCCGAGATCAGCAGCTGTCCCATCTTCTCAAACACGTCCCGGCGAGGACGCCATCAGTAGTACCCACCGCCGTGATGGGTCCCTCGGCGGGTCCGTCGCCGGCTGCTGCGCCGGTGTTGGAGCGCGGCGAGCCGGTCGGCGCCGCGGCTGGATCCGGAGTCGCGCACATTGCGTTCTTTTTTCGTGTGTTTTCGCTGTATGCGTGTGTGATTTCCGGTGAGATGAGAATGAAACCCAAATGTGCGAAACCATCCGTGGAAAACCCCCTCTTTTTTACCGACGAGACGTCGTGTTCACGCCTGTTGGTTCCTCCTGCACGATACAGGGGTGGCAGAGAGACAATCAAGGGCCCCGAGGACCCGAACGAATGAACGCACCTCGCTCATGCGTTCAACTGCAGCCTCCTAGCCCACTTTCGGAAGTTGGACTTCTGATTGCTACGTAATCCGACGTGGTTTTTTTGGGACGGCTTGGCTTGCCAGGGCTGGGGGGCGATTTGCTAGCCTGTTGCAGCACCGAGCCGCTGGGATTTCTGGACGCTCCACCAAATCGTATCTGGTGTTGTTTGTTACACGATATCTGCAGCCATTATGTGATGCGACCGAGCATTCGAACATTGCAAAAACTGACGTTCAAACCTGCCAAGCGTACCTCGCTCATGCATCCATTTGCAGTCTCCCAAGCCATTCTCCGAAGTCCAACTTTTGATTATCACGTAATTGCAACCTGTGTCAACTCAATTCATCATTGAAGATTGGTAAAGTGCCGATGGCTAGTCTCTGTTATCTCATTATTTCCTTCATTTTGGACAAGGCTACCGCCGGAAGTTGTGGGCGGCTCATCGTCAGAGTTCTGTTCGAAACTCATGTGAACAAGTCAAGTCACATATTCATCACAGTGCCCTGCGTCGGCATGTTGAGGTCGAGTAGTAAACAGTCTCGGTTTCTCAGCTCTTTCTCTTCGTCTCTTTGTAACGCAGGTATGCCTTTGAAAGAAAATTGAGGTATCATACAACCTCGGCTCTTCTTGCCTAAGATGTGTGCTGAGCTTGGTTCAGGCTTTATAGACTAATACTCAGGTAAGAACCTTCTACTGAGGTGTAGCGCGTGTGCCTGATCTAGTGATGTACTTTGCAGGCATTTCAGCTGAAGTAAGGAGAGAAGAAGGGTATTTTATCAAGACGAAGCAACAACACAGGCCGATGACGTGTAATTGTGCTTATTCCTATTCCGGACAACTAGTTAGAGCAAGGTATTCAAGTTTCTCATTCGAAAACGCTACAGAAATGTGTTAGGGATGTTTTCATTTATCCCGAGCCCAAAGTCAGTCATACGTTAGCTTCGAGATCTGAGTGGCTTCGGTTGACTTCCACTAGTCAACTCGGCTCGTAGTTGGCTGTCATGTACGTGCGTATTTCAATCCGAATCTCGAAGAAAGGAGGGCGTGTTCATTAGTTTGTGTACGAACAAGCATATGGCAGCCGTTTTACTCATTCTCTGTGACAATGTCCTCTTATATGAGTATGTACGCAAAAATATCGTTACCGTACTCTTCAAGAGTGTAGGAGCAGTCAGAAGCGACGGCTGCAGCACAACACCGCAGGTGATAATCCAGCGACCTGTTGTTTCACCGAGTTGCTACAATCACGGCGTCTCCCGTCCTTCTGCTATTTGCTGCGGGAGGTTTCCAGCAATCATCTGAAATCACCGCACATTTGAACGTTATGAAATTGATATTCACGCCTCTCACACCCCATCTCACCTATAATGTGAGCCCTTGAGAATCATCGCCACCTCCGGGCAATACATGTCGATATCCTCCTGGTGGTCCTGCTGAAACTTCTGCACCTGGTGATACCCCAGCGGCTTCTCGAAATAGTACGTCTCGACCGAGAACTTGCCCGCGACCTCCGCCTCCGGCACCTTCCCGCCCCTCTCCTTGACCTTGTGGTAGAACCACTGGTCCTCGTAGTTCACCTCGCCCGCCGCGGCCGGGTCCTTGGCCACCCTCGCCTCGAGGTCGCGCGCGATCTCAAGCAGCATGCTCGGGTTGCGCAGCGACAGGCCGCCGTTGTACCCGAACCCGAAGCCGGGGCGGATGGGCGCGCCGATGAGGTCCCACTCTAGGAAGTCCTCGAGACGGTGCGCGGAATTGGCGCAGACGATGCTGTCGACCTGGAACATGAGCACGCGCGCGTAGGACTGAAGCTGCTCCCACAGCCAGGTGCCGACGAGGAAGGCGGAGACGGACTCGTGCGTCGGGAAGGTGGTGTTGGGCGGGAGGAACTTGACGATGATCTGGTTGGCGTCGACGGCGCGGCGGAAGGCCGGGGGCGCCTCCCAGGCGGCGTAGTTTTCCCAGTCCGTGACGAAGGAGATGGGCCAGTCCGGGCCGATGACGGATGCGAAGTGCATCATGATGGGCACGATGTTGGGCACGTGGGCCGGGTCGGTCTCGACGAGGAGGGCGGTGTATTTGGGCGCTGGGGGAGGAGGAGGCGGCGGAGGCGGCTTCACGGCTTCGGGAGCTTCGTATGAGAGGGGTTCTGCGTCGAGGTCTGAGATGCGCTGGCTGGTGAGCTGGATTCCGGCGCGAGGGCGGTCATCGCCACTCGAGGGTGCCGCCGTGCCGTCGTGGTGCTGAAGTTCGGGTCAGCTGCTGAGCGTCAGGCGAGGGAGGAGAGGGCAACACCAACACTGAAGAGCAAATCCCATGTTCCCGTCATCAACAGGAACATGAAGAAGACGGCTACGAACACGAGAGGGTTCGGACGGCCACTGCTTCCGACACTCATGGTCGCGGCCGACTGGCGGGATCTCAGGGGAGGATTGAGTCGAGGTATGGGAGAACAAAGAGATCACCAAGGCGGGAACCTTCGCACGCGTGTAGTTGGGTTGAATGGGCTGCCCAGGACGTTAAATAAGTCTTGGTTCCCGGCACATGCCATTCGAGCTCGCCCTTGGAACTGCCTCGACCAAGTGGGCCAGCGCGCGCCATGGTGCCTCTTTTCGAATCATCTCCTGAACCCCTGAGACATGAAGTCCCTGTCCTTGCCAAATAACGTTTGTCTAGTTATGAAGAGCTGATGCAGAGGCTGAAAAATCAGAGATCCCATTCGTCACCATCGCCGCCACATAATGCTTCCGGCCTCTGTCCCGCGCTCACTCTCAATACGCTTAATTCTTCCCCCAGCCAGTGGTTTTGCGCGATGAACATGATTAAAGATCTTCCACTGCCAGCTGTCTCTAGCGGGAACTAAACGTTTCACGTCTCGGGGACTAGAGGAATACTCATGGCATCCAGGAGCGGCCGCGTTGGAAAGGCAGAGAGAAATGCCGATGGGGCTGAGGATGTAACCCGAGTTAGCAGTGGGGTACCCTTCCGGAATGCACTCTGCTGACTAGGTGGATGGAGCTGGTGAAAGATAAGATATCTTCTTCGAAGATTCCGCGATGCACCGTTTCATTTATTTTTGATGTCGCTCGGCGCGGATGTCTCATGTTGCCACCTCATCACCGATCTTCGCCAGCCGGTCTAGACCTGTGCGGCTATCGTCGTGCGATATCTTTGGAACTCATGTCTCCCTCGAGCCAAAGAGGCTAAAGTGCTCTAATTCAGATCCGAGGCAGGAATCCTGCGTGTACAATTGTACGTACGTTGACGTTTTTCGAGCGCTGTCCTCACAATGATCAGGGGAAACAACAGCATCGAGTGGTGCCTAGCCTGCCTGCTTGAATATGCTTTTGTGAATGCCCATGGCTCGCTATCCAATCATCATAGCTGTCCGTCATGAATTGATGAAGGGCCGTTTCCTCTCGGACCCCTCTCGGCGAGGGCTAGACATCAGCGCGCCAATTTCGCCAACAACTTTCAGCAAGCCACGATATCTTAAGTCGCATAGCCTTCACGCGCATCTCTCCAGTCAGGAAGCTTAATTCACTGCAGTGCGCGATCGAGTCAAGATGGGGCTAGTCCAAATTCATAAGCCATCCAAAAGCCACCAACCATCTAAGACAATAGTTCCCCCCTAGCCACATCCATCCCTGCCTTTGCCCCCACGGCCGCGGCGCTTTTCTCATTCCTGTTGTCTCCCTCAAAACGTGGAACGCCCTCCATTAGTGAATATGAGCGCATTCCTGGTCGATTGAACAATTTGACCCCCTTTTTCGAGGTATGAAAGGGGGGGTTCTTGCTGATGTGCGATCATTACGCGTACGCTGCAGCTGTCTCGCAGGACGTGAATCTGGAACGTTGTTGGCATCTTTGTTCTAGCGCGATAAGCTGTTGAGTAATTTCCGTCGTCATCATGCTGTCGCGAGCGGTTCATGTGCCCCGTTTGCGGCGCCGGATGTGCCCTTTCGGCCGTGGTGCTAGAGGCATGTATTCTACATTTGCTCATAAATATGTCACCGCCCAGCTTTGTCTATCATATTCATTATTGAAATGACTATGCGCTCAGAGCTTCCATGCACACAGGTGTCTACAGACTACAGCCGGGTTCAATGGGCATACAACTACCCAGCTCTACATGAACCTCGAGCTGTTCTCTGCATTTCGGTGTCAGATTCAGTCGATATCGCAAGATATCCATGGATATCTATGGATGAACTGCTTACCCGGTCGGGGTCGGAACGGCGAGAACCGCAGACACCATCATGGCTGCGATGAGAGCGAAGTATTTCATCTGCGAATGATATTAGACAGACCGCGGTGGAAGCAAGAAGAATGGCCGAGAGACTTGGGCAACTGACGTTGCTGGTTGAGTAAGTCAAAGCCGCAAAGTTGTGGTTCAATACCGGATTGGGTGCTTGTTCGTCGAATTGATTGCATCAGGGCTCGAAGTTTGAATGTACACTCGGACTTTAGCTGGTATTTAAGCAATCAGTTTGTTCGTATTCTTGAACAAAGTACTAGAATTCGGCAACCTGAAAGCCCGATTGCGACCATCACCAAACTCTAATAGAACCGTTGATAATGCACGATACGACTATGCGGGGGCCCTCGTGCACGAATCGTATGTCCCTCGTGTATCGAGAAAACGTCGCTTGGGTCTTTGGCTTTTCGACAGGTATCGAATTCTCTTATTTTCATTAGAAAGAGGAACTCTACGCGATGTTTGTCTGAAGACGCTTATCCCCGGACAGGGACCAGCTTTACGAGTTAGGTTTTGCAGCACGAGTCGGGATGTGTCCGTTCGTTCGAATATGGCAATTTTCCAAGAACGGAAAGCTTGGAGTTGGAATGCTGACTCGACGGCGAACGCCATCTGCGGGATGGCATAGGGAATGTGCACGACAGTCCATGGAACCTTTGGGGGTTCGATGGAAATTGAGAATTGGCGGTCCTGGCGTCTTTGGCATTGAGTTCTTGGTGTTAGGGATAGTCGATGAAAAGAAAATGGCATGGCTTTCTTGAATCACTAGAAAAGACAACTTTATGTCACGTTTGATGTGACACAGGGAGCCGTGAAGCCGAAGGTACGATACTTGAATTCCGCGAGGCAGGATGTGTGTTTCCCGCGAGTCTTGGTTGCTTGGAGCTCTTCCACCTCTTGTCAACTTTATCATCGATGGGGCGCATCCTGACCAGTGTAACATCCAAATTTACCCAGCCAAGCTTATTTGATCGGACTGCTTCAACAAGAACTTGATCTCTGGAGACATCTCGCTGAAACGGAACCTCCGCGTTGAAAGTCAAAGTTTTCCGGACAGCTCGTGATGGAGACATGATCGTGGTTCCTCGCCTGACGGCCCGATCACTTGATAGAACAGGGGGTTATGATGGTTGGACTTATATGTATGTGCATTGTGCATGATTCAGATACGGGCAACAATACGACTGGTATCAAACGATATGGACTCGCCTAGATTCGTTCACAAATTGAGGGTTTACGTCAGAGGTTAAGTTAGACGTGAAAGTTACTTTTATTTTAGTAGCAGAAAGTTCACACGACTAATGCTGGACTAGGTAAGTTGGAAGCCTTCATAGTCGTCGTGCAGAACATGGGTATCCTGTCCGGGGGTCTTAGACCACACCCATTCTTCGTCGCCCATGAAGCCACCACGAGGCCTGTTTACAGGCCTACTAGTTGCCCTCCCTATCGTCTTTCGAAGACCTCACTGGGCTCTGGAACCTTCCGTGCCTGGTACATAGCTAGCCAAGACCTTCTGCTCAGACGCTCATAGGATCTCTGCCTGATCTACGCTCTACAGGTGTCTTGGGGCCCTCTGGCTGTATCGCTCTTATGCCAGGGGTCTTTTCTCCGTCTTCTTTGGTCTTGTCCTAGACCAATCCCTGTGATTCAAAATCCGCGTCGACAAGAAGGCGTCAACCTGCAGAAGGATTTGGAATTTGTTGAGCGCCGCTGGTCGCGTGCGTAAAAACGTGCGCTGAATAGCAGCTGCGTGCCCCTTTGGGGCTCAAGAAGGATTTGCAAAACACATAGGCATTGCCAAAGTATTCATGGTCCCGAGGCTAGCAGGGCGATCGGTAGGGTAAGCTAGAGGTACCGAGAGATGCCAGAGCATACTGAAAAGTGCATGCCAGAATTGTGTACTTGGAGAAGATGCTGTTAACAATCATTAAGGCCTTGAGATGAAGTTCGAGGGTGCGGCGGGCGGCTAGTTCGGCACGCCCCATTATACCATCCTGTCACCGTGGGAGGTCACCAAGTCGGCGAAACATAAAGAACCCGTAGACGTCTTCAGTGACACCCAAACCCCCGCGCTCCCCAAAGGCCCAGGAGCTGTTACCATCGGACATATCTAGCGACAACCTTCCGAACTGCTCCTGATACTCTCGGCCTTGAACCTTCTGACCAATCTACAGCGCTTTTGAGTCAACCTGGCCGAATAGAGAGCCGAGGGGAGGCCAAAGGCTAGACCTAGGATGTAAACCTGCCAGAGGGCATGGATCAGTCATAGGTTGGAGGGTAGCTGTATGGAGCTAAGGAGAAGAAGATGACCGGGCGGTCCACTTTTATTTCTGTGGGAAGAACCGGACAGCCACAGGATCCTGGCGCGGTCTGCAGAGAGTGCCAGAGACAGATGTGTCTCTAGCTGCCGGGAGTCCTGGACGCCGGCATCAATGGCTCCAGACGGTTGCCTCAGACGCCCGGACGGAAAAGAGACGTGGGAATCTTTTCGGTCGGTCCCTTACGAATTTGCTCGGTGGGTCGGAGTGGAATGCAAACCAGAGGCCCTGGTTTTGGGACGGACGGTGACTCCTGATGCGGCACTCGTGCTATGGGACCCGGTGTTGACTTCGGGGAGTGGTCGGCGGGCAGCACAGGAATCAGTGACGAGTCGGGAGTTGATCCAGGCAGATTTGCCCTGCCAGAAATCTAACACCATGCCTCGTGTGCAATCGGGACTCAATTGTGTGGTTGACGGCCTGGCTTCGTGGCGCGCCAGTGCCCGGATTGCGGGAGAGGCTCCGGATTGTCCCGACGGGATTTCTTGGCTTCCGGCGGGGCAGGGAGCATCAGGGCGCACGAAAGCACATCAGGGCCCTCAGAGCCGCATCGATTCAAATTCAGATGGACGGGGAGACGGAGGCCGGGTTCGGGAGAGGTTCCGGACTGCGGGAGGTGCCCCGACTGACTGGAGCGGGGTTTTTGAGCGGAGGTGGGTCGGCGGGCTCCGGCGCATATTGGAGCACATCAGAGCCCCGAGAGCCGTACCGGGACAGGTCGCAGCAGGTCGCAGCAGGTCGGGGTCGATGCCGGGAGCCGGGGCCTGGAGCGAGACCGGCAGCGGACTGCAGGAGGGGGCCCAGATCGGTCGGAGCGGGTTTCTTCGGGTGCAATGGGGCAGCGGGCATCAGGACGCATCGGAGCACGTTAGAGTCCTAAGAGCCGCATCAGTGCATGTCGGGGCAGGTCGGAGCATCTCGGGGCCGGGGCGAGCGGGAGCTGGAGTCGGAGCAGACTGCGGGAGGGGCCCCGAACTGCTCGGCGCAAATTTCTTGGGTTGCGGTACATCAGGATGCACCAGGACGCATCGGGGAACACGAAGGTCCCGAGAGCTGCACCAGTGCACTTCGTGGTGAATCTGTGTCGCTGCGTGTCGATCGGGGTTGAGACCGGGACTAAAGCCTGGAGCGGGAGCGGCAGCGCGGTGGGCAGTGGAACAGGGCGGGTGGGGTTGAGACCGGTTTTGGGTGGGCACCGACACGGCGAGCGACGCGCGGACTCCTCTAGAAATTAGGCTTCTGCGCGAAGATTGACAATCCACAGCGGAGGAATCCCACAGTGCAAAGCCAAAATTGCGGGTGGGTGGCAGGGATTCCAGATCCGCATTTGCGCTGACCAATGGGACAACACGCTTCCGACGACGACTTTTGCTCGTGGAGAGGACACTGCGCCAGAGACTGTGGAAGAGTCTGGCTGTTAACAGGACACGCTTCCGTTTGCCTCGGGAAGATGGAGACCCAGAGGTAGCAGCAGGCTGAGAGACACCGGCAGACCCAGAAGAACCAGAGTCAACGTTTCGAGACTGTTCATCTCGCCTCCCATGAGGTCGTAGAGACTTTGCATGCGATGGCCAGGCTGGCGGACCAAACTTGGCGCAAGCACGCAGATGCAGTCGGCGATTCCGGTCCATGCAATTGACAGACTGCGTGCAATGCTCCTCCTTGCAGGCAGCACACCGAGGGACCGTCGAAGTGCAGGCGCCCTGGCCGTGGCCCCGATCGCCACACCATCCACACGTGGGGTCTTCATCCTTGTCTGGGCAGCGCTTCATCATGTGGCCGGCCTTTTTACAGTGGAAGCAGTTCATCCCCACCGATCGGATATCGAATTGCCAGCATCACCGCCAGCAACACCAGCATCATCACCAGCATCATCACCAGCATCATCACCAGCATCATCACCTCCGGGCTTTGGGTGTGCAACGTCCCGCTGAGCATCATATTCTGTCGATTGATTCGGCCTCATCTTCTCGCCCTCTCAGTTTACGCACGCCCTGAAATCTGGCCAAGTCGCGTCGTGCCAATCGTCCCCAGCCGCTGAAATCAGCGGCTGGGGACGACTCCAGAGCTGCTCGCCAAAGCTTGTCGCCGCCCACCACATCGCAGCGTGGCAGTCAAATCTCACGCACACGTCAACCCATCTCCGAGAACATGTCTGAAGTACCGTCAGACGACCAGCCGGAACGCCACGGCTCTGCCGCCCCTGCCGGCGCAGAGTCCGCGCAGTATGACTTGGAGCCCCCCGAGCATTATGAACTACCCAACTTGAGCCACGTCATGGAAGAGGTATACACATACACATCCCATTTCTCTATTTCCGCACGTTTGTCTAACCCGATACCCTCCATAGGACCCCAGGACAGAGACTACTCGGCATATGCTGGACATCTTCTCTTACAATGTCAACAAGATGGAATCCAAGGTCAGGGACCTGGGCAAATATGCCAAGAGATTCGAATGCAAGACGCGACCAACCATCCTCATGATTCAAGATCCTCCGTACAACGTTGCAAAAATTCATCTGCCAAAATACCACCTCGTAAGCAAAAGTGACTGGATACGACCCAAGTCTGACAAGGACAAAGACCAACAAAAGACTTCTCCGGCGGCCAAGAACAAACCCAAGAACTCCCAGGACGAGGAAGACGACGAACCAAAGCCTGTTTCCAGAAGGGTTGCCATTTATGTTTCCACGGCAATACATCCGAAGTCGTGGGAGGTCACTTGGGACGAGGGAGTGAACAAGGGATACGTCGCTTACATGCTCCTCCGCTTGCTCGACGGCTCCGAAGTGTATTTCACAAATTTCTACAACCGCAAGCCGGGAGAGAGCATTGACCTTGAGCACCTTTTCAAAACCCCAGCCCCCGGACTCGGTTTCGACGTCCTGGGTAGCAATTCTGCCATCTTTTGCGATTCAAACGCCCACTCCATTTGGGATCCTGGCAGCGAGCCTGACAAATGTGGCAGATACATGTCGCAGGCGTTTCTCGAACGCAGCATGGATATCCGACCAACATACAACAAGAGAAAGTTCACCTACAGGCGCAAAGCGGCAAAACGAAAAGAAGATGTTGCAACCAACATTGACCTGGCCGTATTGGGAAACGTGATTCGGCATCAACTGGTCAATTGTAGTGTTGAGAGGCCGCGCGAAATCAAAAACAGTTACACAGACCATTGACCTCAACGCATCAGAGACCAGGAATCAGCATCCTCAGCTTGCCGAACTTATAGAGGCTTTTGACGCAGAGCTGCATGCAAATCGGGCCCTACACGATACGCGTCGAGACAATTTGGCATATGACGAGCGTTACGAGAAGTGGGTGGCTGCGATCAAGGAAACCAACAGGTTTTCGACGATTGCCAATACGGTTGCGTTCCGTAATCGTGCCGCTAATCTGTCCGAAGGCCTGGTGAGTCTTCACAAGATAATGGCTCAGGCTCGCAGGACGGCTCTCACACAGATGCCTCCCCACTTGCAGTATCTCAAGACCGCCGACGGTACCTTCTGTCAGAGCCAAGCAGAGAATGCTCATGTTTTACGTAGCAAACTATTTGACGAAACCAGCGATTCTCTGCCCCCGGCGGGAGAGGCAACAGCCTTGGGTCGGCACATCGAATCTCGCATGGAGGCCTTAGATGCCGAAAGATCAGCAAGACCCAAGGCAAAGCCAAAATCTCGGCCCTGTACATCCAAGAAACGCAAGGGAAAGCAAGAGTCTCGGCATCGTCAATCCTCAACGCCACCGCCCCGCTCGACACCTCAACCGTCTCGGCCCTCTCCCGAACCTCTTCATCACCCTTCTCCCTCGGGTGCCGCCAGTCGCCCCGCCGAGAACGATTTTGATCCTCCCGATACCAGTACAATCGTTTGCGCATTTGATACATACTCTTCTGTTCCTACCCCGGGTTCGCTACTCACGCATGAGGAACCTCCGTTTCCTGGATCCCCGCTTTCCAACATCGACATGTCAACCCAGGACGACTGTTCGATGCCCGATGCAGACAGTACCACATGTGGCGAATCTCAACATCCGGAGCCCTCTCCCAGCAAGGGTCAGAAGGGTACAACATCCAGAGCTCAAGGGGGCAAGAAAACCGCAAAGAAAAAACCTCAAAGGCGCGTCAGCATGAGTGGCGGCAATCGCTTTGTTCCTCCTGCCAGGGAATCAACGGTTTTAAGGTCCAACTCAAAGCCTGGTGGCTTGAGGGGAAACGTCAAGCCTTCGCAGCAAAAGCCTCTTGACCACCCAAGTTCAGACAATCTAGCTTCCGACGTCCCCAGCAACCATATGGCTAGCGCATTAGCTGATTCGGTGTCATCCCGATCGATCGACTCTCCCTTCGCTTCCGGCTCTCCCTCCGCCTCCGCTTCCGACCCTCCGCTATCTGCCGGTTCCCCTCCCGTATCCCAAAAGGCCCGGAGCAGACCTAAGAAGAAAAGGATCTCTCACGAGGAGCGAGAACGGCTGGCTAAGCTGAAATCGGAGCCCCCTCCCAAGCTCAACCGTCAAAAAGTTCGGAAGATCGTGAAGAGACTGCCTGCCCGCAAAGCCCCTGGCCCAGACGAGATTCCAAATCCAGCTCTGAAGATCGCGGTAGACGTCCTGTTGCCCTATTTGTTGCATCTCTTCAATGCCTGCATCAAGTTCCACTACCACCCGGTCTGCTTTAAGGAGTCAATCACTATCGTCATCCCAAAAGAGGGGAAAAGCGACTATACAGATCCGAAGAACTACAGGCCCATTGCGCTGCTTTCCTGTATTGGGAAGGTTCTAGAGCGACTCGTCGCTGATTACATCAAAGAACTTGCTATCAAGTACGACCTGATCCCGTTCAGCCAATACGGCTTCGCTGGAAAGAGCGCTCCCAAGGCAGTTGAGCATCTTGTCAGCGGGATCGTGGACGGGTTCTGCGCGAGAACCACTAAGAAGAAGTGGCGGACTAGCCTGTTGGCTCTTGACGTGTCTGGCGCTTACGATCACGTTAAACACCTTGAGCTAATCGACATTCTCATCGACGTGGGCGTGCCCAAATGGCTTGTGCACTACATCAAGTCTTTCGTCTCTGACCGTTCCACCTCGGTTGTGCTTCCAGGCTTCACCTCACCCAAGTTCTGGGTCCGCATTGGCATTCCTCAGGGGAGCCCACTGTCTCCGATTCTCTTTGTCCTGTTCATGGCACCGATGCTGCGGATACTTGACAACGAGGCAAAGCTGGGTCGTTCCAAGTACATCTTCACCAGTGCCTCTTACGTCGATGATACTTGCATCATGGTCACGTCTACGTGTTCCACGTTCAATTGCAAGAAGCTGGCCGAGGTGCACAACAAGCTGATATCCTGGGCACAACCACGTGGGCTACTATTCGATCCCACCAAGTACAAAGTCATGCACTTCCGCCCACGGAAGGGAGGTAATGGATGTCTTCCTCTCTGCACAGAGCTGCCTGAAATCGAGCACTTGGACGAGAGAACGGCTCTTGTGCGGGAAGCCAAGGAACCAGCAACGAACAAGGACGGCAACCTCCGTGTCCTAGGCGTCTGGTTGGACCACCAATTGTCATGGAAGTATAACGTCCACCAGGTAAGTTATTTTCCAAGACACCGACATGAGCCCAGGAGGTCTGTGTGATATGTGCATTGCTGACCTCACTGTCAACAGATAAAGGAAAAGGTCAACCGGAAGATGGACTACATGAAGCGGAAAATCAGCAGCGTTTCGGGCCCGTCGTTGCTGAAGATGTGCCAACTTTACGCGACCAGCATCCGTCCAATCATTGCGTACGCCTGCCCAGTCTGGTTTGTCGTCCCCAGCATAGAGGCAAAAGGTTACGGCCTGAACCAAACGTTGATCGACAAGCTCGATGCCATTCAGACCGGCTGCCTCCGGGTCTTTGCCGGCGTGCTTTCCAAGACATCAAGCCTTCCCCTCCACAAAGAAGTCAACATGGAGCCGATTGCTGTCTATCTCCAACGTATGGCAATGAGTCATCGTGCCTGCAACTCCATGGCCGAAGATGGCAAGCTTCTAATCGGAAAGACAACCAAATTCCCTTTCAAAAGCACCAGGAGCCCATGCTTCAAAAAGCAGCCGTACTTTAAGCTGTATCAAGCAGCCTCCCGGCTCGCAGAAAAAGCCAAGGATCAATACCTGAGCAAGAACCTTCCCGACGTGTGGGATAATGCAGTCGATCGGCGCATCGCTATCAACGAATACCTCGAAGCGCAATCGGATACTCTCTGCAGGTACATCTGGTGGTGGTTCAAAGAAAAACGAAAACGACGCTCAACCCGGCAGTCGTGGTACGGGACTCATTGCCACCCACTCGCAACCAGGGGGGACTGGGGCGCTTCCAACCTCAAGCGCCACCAGCACTTGACCCGAGTTGAGAGCACTATCATCCTTCATTGCAGGACCGGTTTCATCGGCCTCAACTCCTACCTGTATAAGAGGACGGTATGTAGAACATTTTCATTCTTCTTTGCCCTTTCTCTCTTCTCCCTCTGTTTTCCCGCGTGTCGCGCGTCCAAACCTCGTTGTCGGAACCTCGATCATTGCCTGGCTAACCGTTTTCTTCTGCGTTGTAGCTCGCCGACTCACCCATGTGTCCCTGTGGCACCAACACCCACACCGTCGAACACCTCTTCTTCGAATGTCCCCTGCTGGCCAACGCCAGACGCAACTTGCCCGTCACGAAGTGGACAGTAAAGTTGATCGAAGGCCGGTTTGGTCGTTGGGCCTCCCGAAAACGCACCCTCGAACAGCTGATCGACGAGCACCCCCGCACCATGGCGCAATTGGGCCATCAAAACCTTCGGGCTCGGTCAGTTTGAGTGGACGAGCCGATACATGGAGACTGGTCCATCCATCTCCAACCCGTATCTGTAACGCGCAATCACTTACATTCCTTCTTTTCCCCTTCTTTCTTTCATGTACGCTTTTGCAAATCACCGCGTCACCGGCACCTGTTTCGAGGTCGCCAGAACCTCTTTCGAGATACTGCAAACTTGGGATCTCTATCGAGATCACTTCTGTCTCCAGATCGGAGACCAATCATTTTGTGAGGAATTCTTTTGTGAATTTTTGTATGGTCAGTTGGATCTTGTGCTATGAGGCATCCTTGGTTCGTTGCGAAAAGCTACAGCTAACGCTCAGTTCTCTCCAGACCAGGGATGCATGAGAGGTCCCCCTTACTCCAACCACCCCCTACATGTCTAGTAAGTGAGTGCCGTATCCTTCCGCCATCAAGCCAAGAGACTGATCTCTGTCACACAAAGACCGCCCCCATCAACTACTACCACGCTATGGCGATCGTGTACGTGTCCTCGAGTTCCTTCAACAGGGCGCTGTGGTAAGTAAACACGTTACGAATGTGCTCGCTACTGTTAGATGCTGAGATACCCTAGCTTCGATAATACGAGACGCTCGATTTGATCAACGTCGTATGGCTTGTTCGTCTTGAATTTCGTTTCGATTTGCTTGAAATATCTCCATGCCTCGGCTTGAAAATGTATCGTCTTGTCGAGGTATGCTAGTAGAAGGCAGCGGTGTAAGATTCCTCTTTGAAGATATATAACATTTATACTCATATACTCTAGGTATTTGATACGCTGTTGAGCCTTGCGCCAGGGGACTGGGTCGTGTGCGCAAAAATCTGCACACTTCATCCTGGTTGTTTTGGGCGATTGTAAGGAGGCTATCGCTGCTTTCGAGGGTAAGTGAAGCTACTCTTATTACTAAACATCTACTAATCTTTGAATATTTATAGCGGCGATGGATGGTGTCGACGTAGTATGGTGACGACATATTGATGTTGAAGGAGTAATGGGTTGTGGCAGCGTGAGGAGGGAGATGCCTGCCCCCTGGTGAGTTTGATAGTCTGTTTTCCCCCTCGCTCTGCTAAGCTAATCATAGTAATCGAGGCGATTCGCGCTCTCTTCATATTCCCCCATAGGTGGCCATAGAGGTTTCTCTGTGAGTGAGTTTCCCTAATTTTTGTTTGCTTCGCCATCTGACTCACACAGAGCCCAGGCCATCCTGGCCCTCGAATATTTCCCCGTGAGAGTCATACGGCAGTCAACAAGGTGCGCCTCCAGGCGGCAAACTGCGAAGAAAAAAGTTAGAAGGGAAGAAAGATTCATATACGTTGCCGCGTACATTTCTCTTGGTTTGGAGCGCCGTAAAGTCTTTGGTTTTGAACGCCGTAAAGTCTCTGGTTTTGAACGCCGTAGAACTCCCGGAATGGTTCACCCGTTACAGTGGCCACTTTTTTTTTAGATCATGTTTCACACAGTGCGAGACACTGTTGGCCACGACTGTCTGAGTCAGGCTCTTGGAACGGTGTGGGCGATGGCACAGCCACGAAAGGGTGAGAGAAGGTCCTTCGGCAAACAGCCATTGCGCGAACCTTGAGGTCGTTCTTTGGTGGCTGGTCTCTGGGGCTACAAAACACTGCACGCACCCAATTTTCCACAGCGACAGTCTGGCTCTGACCGCAAACCACTCTCTCAACCGCTGTGTGTTATCCAGTCGACCAAAATGGCACCCCCGTCTCCTTTCCTCGCTCTCCCGCGAGAAATCAGAGATGCGATATACGAGCACCACGTCGCGATCCCGGGTGGATATGTCTGCGACCCTGGTCGATTCGCCGCAAATGTGCTTGAGCGTAACGCCGCAAGTGTGCCGAAGATCAACATTACCGGTCTTTTGAAGGGCGCCAACGACCAGCCCATCAACCTGAACCTCTGCTACACCTGCCGCCTCATCGCAACCGAAATGTATGGAGTGGCACTGCGCATCAATCCCATTACCTTCACGACCGTCTACTCTGACGACCTTCGAATGATCGCTTTGCGCTTTGACAAGTTAATAGGGGAGCTGGAATATTATCGACACCGTCTGTTCTATTCCGCCTGCCACACTATTGCGGAGAAAGAAGCACACCATGAATTGAAGTCAACATATCCGCAATTCGCTTTCCTGCTTAATACGATCAGAGAGGAAGCCGATCTATCCGATCCGCGTTTCAATCGTGACGGCGATCTATGGGCGCTTGATTCTTACGGCGAAGCGCCCTCATTACTGTCCAAGTTACACAGGGAAGGACTTCGACATGTTGCATGCTTAGACACTGGCCGCGACGCTTTTCACCGCTGGCTTGATCGGTATGAACCGCACAGAGTCAATTACGCCGAAACGCATGATTTTGGTGGCATGGCCAAGGATCCATCAGAGTTCTGGGACATACCGCAGTATAGCAGACTTCAGGCTATGGCTGCATACTGGCCTCATGGGGAGGACACTGATAGCATCGAGGACGTGATCACAAAGAGGGACCGCGTGAAGCACCGCTTCTCAGCAGCTGCAGCTGCGGTTCTTTTCATGAAGTTCTTGTGATCGAGCGTTGCGCATGCAGCTGCGTAAGACTATCGTGCACGAAGATCGCAAGGCGGTTGGTCACCCTGCGCGTCACGCACAGGGCCTCATTCCGTTCTGCCAGGAGAATCCTCTGCTTGTCGTGGAGCGCCGGGTTGACCTGTGGAGGAATGCTATCCAATCTGAACCCCACCACCGGCCAAACCTGTCGCACCCGATGAGCAACTACGGCACCTACAGACGCGACTGGGTCATCGAATCTCAGTACTTCAGCGAAAGCATTCTAATTTGGATAGTGGAAGCTTTGGCGCTTGCCCCTGCAGGCATGCCCGTCAAGTCCTTCTCCCTCGTTCTGGACGCTGAGCCAGCACCCCATCCGATGACTGAAATGTTCCAGGCGATTGTTCAGCATGACGCTGCCTGGCAACAAGCGTGGGACGAATCGGTGAAAAGAGGCATGATCAAGGAGCCATCTTGGCTGGATGGTAGTCCGCGAATGGACTGGTATCCGAGCTACACATTCAAGCATCTTCCACAGGCACTGCGAGACATCGCCGAAGAAAAGTCGGTCGTGCGGTGCAACTTCAACATTGGCGAGCCGTGGAACTTCGAGAGATTGGTTCGAGAGCACAAGGGCTGGAGTCACGCCAACTGGGCTAAGAATTGGGGAGATGAACACAAGCGCAAGCACTGGGAAACCGAGTCTCCGTTGCCGTCGTGGAAAAGTATCTTAGAGGAAAATTTGCTCCCGGTGCCTGACGATCGTGTTCACTACGGCGATTCTGACAGCGAACTCGATCTCTGATGGCAATGAAACATTTTGCAGACGGCACTGAGATGACTGAGATCATGCCATATAAAGAACCAGAAATTGAACATTCAATATACTAGTCTAGATGTTTGGCTTCTGAGATTGGAGTTGGACTTTTGGAACTCACATGGGCTGCGTAATGCGGAATGCCGAACAAGATCTGAGATATCGTCAAGCGAACGGGGTTAGTACCCGTGCACACCAGACCCCTCGGCCGTGAATGTCTATGCATGATGATCTTGGGCGTCTCGACGCCGGTGGGATGATGGAATGATTTTCAGCCTGCCCCCTTGCGGTGTAAGAATCTAGATGATCGTCCCGCGGGAGAAAGCCAGCCAGCTCCCACAGTCGACCAGTCTCCAGCAGAAGAAGCCCACCCCTCTCAACGTGCCAGCTGGCAGCAATCGAGCCGCGCTCCGTTCTTCGCGGGTACGTCTGCTGGGGCGCAACTTGGCGGAGCGCTTGTGCCGCATGCGTGGTGTTGTTGTGCGCGCTTGGGGTCGTCGACTCTGGTTGTCTTTGCATCGCGAGCGGATTCAGTGAGATGGGGCGGTGTATGCGTGTTTCTTCTTACGGGACAAGTACGCAACGGGAACCAGTGTTCAAGTCCGCGAGATGGGAAGCCCGCCTGCGCGCGACACCCGTACACGTGTGCACGCACGCGTCTTTTCGGTCTTGCGCTGGTATCGTGCCGGCCGAGACTCGTGCGGCCTAGCATTTTGCGCGCCTTTGGGCTTCTTTGCGGGTTGCATTGCCCTTTGCCTTCGTCTTCGGACGTGAGCTGGGTTTAAACTGGAGGAGGGGGTGTCGGTGGCTTGGCCGCTCCGAGATGTTGACGTTGGAACTCCTCTCTACGGGCCCCCCCCAGCCCACTCCATCGGGCATTGTGCTTGGCCCCAAGACGCTCCACGAAGAGCTGGGCTGCAGTGAAGCTTCCCCTAGGGTTGGAAGGAGCGCTCGGACAAGGCGCCTTCTCCGATCCCGGCATAGACTGGCGTGCCTTTCATCCGGGGCCGTCCGGCGCGGTTTGCGGGCCTCGGTGCCTGCCTCACCCCACTCGGCCGCGCAACCCCGAGGAAGCGTCCTGGATAGAGGTCGTCGACCAGCTTTGTTAGGTATACTTGACCCAGTGGTGTAATTGGTAGCAGGGTCGCTTTGTGTTTACAAAGGTCAGGCGGTGCGGGTTCGAATCCCGTCTGGGGAGTGAGATTGCTTTTTAAATGTCCTTCTTTTCAGATAACGTCCCTGAGCGAAAGCCCAGATGAGGCGGAAAGCCTGCTGAGTATAAGTGGGAGGCTTGCTATTTTACCTTTTTTTTCTAATGCTTTTTTAAAAGTTCTAAAATAATTAATCTATTTAAGTAGAGATGTTTAATCTTAATATAATAATAATCTTAAGTAGCCTAAATAGAGGTAGTCTCTAAAGAGCGCTTTACTTTATGTAATAAAAATAATAACCTAAATAGTATAAATAGTAATTAGATATTATGTTATAACTTATAAATAAGGGTAATAGCTGAACAACCTACTTAGGCGTTAAGCAGCTAAGATAAGATATTTATATTATAGGATTATAAGAATAATAGAGACTTACTTAGATATAGAACAACTATAGTATAAGTTATATAATAATAAAGATAACACTAAGTAAATAGTATAGATTACTAAATATTTAGCTAGAGTTACTAAACGTTTACTAATAATTACTAAACGCTTATTAATACCTAATTAATAATTAGTACTAAGATTAAAAAACTAATTAGAACTTATATATAATATGATTTAAACTTAGTTTATAATTAAACTTCTATAGCTTTTTAGTAATTAATGTTATATTTATTCTCTAAATATTTTTAGCTTATTTTACTATGAATAATTTATTAAATTTAAGATTAATCACTTTAGCTTTTAAAAATTAATCTATAATAAAGCTTATAACTTATAACTTAAACTACAACCTAGTATACTATTACTATATGTTAATCCCTAACTTCTATTAACAGACCTTACTGTTAGATAGCTAACTATAACATATTAATACTAACTAAAATAATATTTTGCTTTATAATAGCATGACGGACTCTTCTGATAATATTACTGCTGTTAACGTTCTTAATCTTTACTCATATAGAAGTTATGCAGCTTGATAAGAGAGCTCTCAAGTGTTACGACCCGTTATGCATGGATAACAGTTGACCGACCCACTTGGGCGTCGGGCGGCTAGGACAGGACATTTGTACTGCAGTATCACGGGAACAACAGGAACTCACTCGGCACGGAAGAACTATGGTACAAGTCACGTGACGATAAGATAAGGAAACGATCAGTGGAGCACAGGAAGGAACGCTCAGTGATCAGTTGGCTTTGCCAACTGATCGCGATCACCTCATGCACCTAGGTGATCACCCTTAGATAGATAAAGGCTACTGTTCAGGACTTGTATATAGTATGACCCTGAGCCTGGCTCATGGTCAGACTTCCATAGCTCTTCAGCAATCAACTTAGTATTCATCCTCACGGATACTCTCAGCTTACCTTCACTGCGAATCACTTGTTGAGTCTAAGACTGATCACCTTGGCCTCTGAAGACCCGATCTACTACAGCCCACGACCTACAACCTACGACCACGACCTAGTGTACTGTTAGAACGTATCAATCCCCAGCTTCTGTTAGCAGACCCTACTGTCGGCTAGCTGACCGTAACATCAAGGCTTGCGACGACGCGGTTCGTCGTACGAAGCAAAACCATTTCATAGCTCCAATCAGATGATGTGACCTAATGCTACAGTACAAAAACGAATGTATTAAGCCGTGGGGAGGCATCACCTACTGGGACCTAGACAAGGGCGTCTCGCATCCGAAGACGGTCAGCAGGTATGTGTGCAGGCCAGGCGGTGCATCAGGACCACCTGTGACGGGACGTCGGCCACAGTATTCTGCAATTACAACACGTACGCTGTTGGTATGGCCTGCAGCCACCTTGCGAACATGATTTACGACGTCGTTTTTGGTGGCGTGACGACCACGCTCAGTGGCATCTTCCAGCCGTCTGCTCAGCGGTTCAACGTGAACCAGAGGTACAACGTCATCACTGCCGCATCCCGCTTCTTCAAACCAAGCGGTCAGCCTGTTTGAAAGTTTTCGCGGGACTGAATCTGATGCGAAGGATGAATTGTGGGGTTTGTTGCAATTACTTCTGGGCTCAGCTCGTAAACATAGTACAGACTGTCTCGTATAGAAGGATGTGAATGTAGGATATCGTTGAGAGTGATTTAGGAGTGCTGTTGAATCAGGCTAAAACACACGGTCTTTGGAGACTCGTTGTCAAGACACTTATAGAAGGAATAAATTAGATAGGCTTGGCGAATTGCTACTGCTTCAACTGTTCCTCGAGTTTCACTACACACTGTATATTACAGTGGCGGCTCGAAGAAACATACTGGCAGCAAGCGGTGAGGCAGTTCCAGACCTAGCTTGCCTACGCTGTTCAGACCCGTGGGCCACGTTCCCAAGAACGGACATTCAAACGGGCGCCCCTTCGGGGAAAAGGGAGTCATTGTATATACTTATACATTTATATTACCTTTTAAAGTATTTAAGACTAACTATAAGTATATCTATAAATTATGTTTAATATATAATTAACCCTATATATTTATAAATATCTAAGACTATTAAACCTCTATTATGTTACGGTCAGCTATCCGACAGTAGGGTCTGCTAACAGAAGCTGGGGATTGATACGTTCTAACAGTACACTGGGTCGTGGTCGTAGGTCGTAGTTCGTAGGCTGTAGTAGATCGGTTCTTCAGAGGCCAAAGTGATCAGTCTTAGACTCAATAAGTGATTCGCAGTGAAGGTAAGCTGAGAGTATCCGTGAGGATGAATACTAAGTTGATTGCTGAAGAGCTATAGAAGTCTGACCATAAGCTAGGCTTAGGGTCATACTATATATAAGTTCCAAATAGTGTTCTTTGTCTATCCCAGAGTGATCACCTAAGTGCGTAAGGTGATTGCGATCAGTTGGCAAGACCAACTGATCACTGAGCGTTCCCTCCTGTACTCCACTGATCGTTTTCTTATCTTATCGTCACGTGACTTATACCATAGTTCTTCCGTTCTGAGTGAGTCCCTATTGTTCCTGTGATCCTGCGGTATAAATGTCCTGTCCTAGCCGCCCGACGCCTAAGTGGGTCGGTCAACTGTTATCCATGCATAACGGGTTGTAACATATTATAACTTATTCCCTATATAAAAATATGTTTTAGACTTCTATTTTAAGTAATAAATTTATAAAGTTTACTTTTTATTCTACATCTTTATATACTTATTAAAATATAATTTAAATTATATATACTCTATATACTTTTCTAATAAGAATTATTAAGTTATTTAATATTATTTTATATCTAAAAATATAGAAATAGATTTTCTTATAGTTAGATAATTATATACTTACTATTATTATACGATTAAGTTTAAATTAAATTGTTTTAAAGAATGTAATATAGAATTTATTTTAAATTTAAATAGTATTATATAGATGTAGTTAAAATATTTTAATAATTTCTAACAGCTTTTAAATTACTTCTACAAAGAATATCTAATAATATTAGTTCTTTAATCTCTCTATAAAAAAGTACATATTTATATATAGTTTAAACTATTATTTTAAGAATTAGTATTAAAAGAAATAAAGTTAAAAATAGTCTTTTTTATTAAATTAACTTTTTTAAATTTATATGGTTTATTAGAGGATATAGAAGTATTAAAGTGTATTATTATAAAAGCATTTTAAATTTTATTATTATTATATCTATTTATTCTTTTAAGCTTAATTTTCTATTTTAAGAGACTTTCAACGAAATAGAATTATGCACGTAGATTAAGTATATTTACTAAGTAATTAACTATACTGGATATTTAACTAGATACGCGAGAAGGAAAAAAAAAGACATTGAAACGGGAGAAGAAGAGGGAAAAAGATTAAAGGATATCTACACGGTCTTTGTTCCGGAAATAATTCAGATGTGCTGCCTTACTGCTATGGTCATGTGATTGACTTCGACAACACCAAACTCTGCTTGATTTGGGCCAGGGATCCTCCTGGAAGGTTTCGATCGTCAGATGAGCATGCGGTCAGGTATCCATAAGGGGCGTCCAGCGCGCCGTGCTTTGTCATCGTTAACTCAACAAATAGGTATTCTCATCTTCGAGACCATAACATAGAATGAAATCATATTGATCTAAAGTGATGTCACTTTCTACCGACTGATTTAATATTCGGATTCTGACAGAACTCACCAGGACGGGATGGCATTGCCCGAAACCGGTCGGAGTCCGAGCGAGGGGGGTGATTTCAGTCCGAAGCACAGAGCCTCTCCCCTAACCGGATCAAGGGCAGAGTCCCATGTCAGCTTGGTCGACAGAAGCCAATCCTCTTACTTTTTCAGCTCCCTGCTAATGTGGAGGTGGATCCTGTTGCTTTGCATTGTCCCTGACTAACAAGAAACCGTTATACTCCTCCGCAATTGAGACTCCGCGCGTGCTGCACACACCAGCGCGCCCTTACTCATACCTCATACCCCAAATTCTGCCCAGCTCCTGACCGGGCGAGCCTCAAGAGCCTCGCGTTTCTCGGGATGCGTTATTCGCGTCTTTACGCAAGGTTCTCTGGGGTGTCCCGCCCCCGCGCTTGAAACACCGCCTCGCCAAGTTCAGCCCCTCCAAGTGCCGAAGTCGGTGCTACTCCGGCTGCCTTTGGAAACCGATCCACATGTTCTAGACCTTGGAGGGAGAAACTGAGGTCGTGTAGGTGCTCGTTTTCGACAATCTTCTGTCGATGGCGCTGAAAGTATCAGCTGGACGCGATTCGTGAGCCCGGAACTTCAGATAAGGGTAGCCTTGGAGAAGCTCTCAGGGCGAAAGACAAAAACGAGGCCGCGCAGCTGAATCTCGGCCAGATACATGCCTAATTGGGATTTTGTTAAATTCTGATTGTAATCTTCCAATTGTTGGTAGTAGCTGCCAAGCATGAAAGTGCGCTTTGGTCGCTATTGACAATACGAATCCGAGAGCGCGAGGAAGGCACACCAGTTTTTGTCGGCGAGACGCAAATGCATGTTGTCTCCCGCATGAATGCAAAAGATCACGATTCAAAGCTGATTGTTATCTCATGTTCTACTGGTCGTTCAACGCGTCCCCCATTCAATCAATTCTGAAGACATCGTCGACCAGGGCACCGGGTGGGATGTCTCATAGTTTACGAGCGGAGCAAAAGGGAGAGATGCGATAGGTGAAGTTCTCGCCCAGAAAATACCCCCTTCGTCTGGAATTTTCCAACCCGCATCAGACAATCAGCTTGGGCCAAGGGTCCAATGGCGTCGGCGATTTTTCATTTGAATGACTTCACTCGAACCCGAGCCTACGGACATGATGGGAACGCCGGCTGCGATGTTTGCTTAGTCTTTCTCCGGATGACCCCTGATTTAAGCAATAGCGTGAACTCCTCCGCACTCGTCGGCCAGCAACAACCTTGGCAAAGGTGGTCTAGACACCAGCAAAGATATCGATGCCCCTCTTTCGACCGATGCATGGCAGAAGCTTCTGAACATCTGGTGCCTTGTCTCTCCTCTTCAGTGACGTAGAGAAGAACGCCGAATTGGAGGGTACACCCGGTACTTCACGAACATTCCAATGCGAAAGCGACATCTTCTTTCATCACATCCCTTCACATATCACCACCTTCTTCTGAAGATGGAGGGTTGCGGCGCAGGTAAGTATGTCGAGGGCCCCCGACAACATATAAGTCCTGTACCACGGCTCATGCTTCCCAGCACACCCATTGTATGAGTGGTTCCCGGGGGCAGCATCGTAGTGACGAAGACCTCCCCTGCAGGTGACGATTCAAAAAGTGTAAAGTTGCGAATCTGCCAGGAACTTCCAGACAGCTCATGGATTCATGACGACCCAAATCGTGGTCACCTCTCGCTCCGATAGGCCGCGTTTCATGATGGTGGCCTCAGCACCTACCAGTTCGTGGAGAGCAGAGTTTCCCCACGGGGCGCCCCATCGATATGCCTGTTATATACACATGGGCATGGGTTCGATCAGAAACTTTTGTGCCACCATACTGAACCCCGCGTGGCATCATACCCGACCCCGGTCGTGGATGGGTTGAGAGAAAGTCCCCGCCGAACCCTGGTGGAATCGGCGCGCGCAAACACGCCGACTTTTTGCGCTGTCGATTTCGGCTCTTTTGTCAATCTGCGGGCTTCATGGCCGTTTCTCTCATTCTGCCCATGCCCCCTTGTTCGATCAACAGTTAACCGATGCAGTTGTAGTTGCCTCGGCGTCACGGCTTGTGAAAGTTTCTGGCTTGACTATTTACGTGATGGCCCGTCCCACGACCTTCCGCGCTTCCGACGTGGGAAAATCGTAAGGCGTCCAGATTATCAGCGTTTTCGGATACCCAATACTACCGTAGTACTTCGCTATACGTTTTCCTTAATCGTTTCTCACATTTGCCATCATGAGGCTCTCCGTCATCATCCCATTCTTCCTCTGCCTCTTTGACGTGGTCTCTGCCGAGATGGCAATGCCCGTCGAGGCGGCAAGAGGCGGTCGCGGTAGAGACGACAAAGCGGACAAGTGCGGCAAGAGAGGATGCAAAGGGAAGGGCGACAAGGAGCCCGTCAAGGGTGGATCGGCGGCTCTGCAAACACGCATTGGAGATCTCCAGCAAAAGGTCGCCAACGCTAACGACAGCGTCGTACCGTTCAAGGGTGGCAGCCTCAAGGGTCTTGTGGGGCTGCTGAAGGTTAATGAGGCTGTTGTCGAACTTGGTAGAACCATCGATCTCGGAACCAAGACCGCAGAGAACACCGATGTATTGCCGGCAAATGAGTCGTAAGTTCCAAACAACACCCAAACACCGCCGCGAAGCCTTGTGACTGACGAATGGTTCTCTTACTTGCAGTACCACTATTGGCACGCGTTTCTTGGCCCTTCAACCGGACATCAACAACCTCCTCACCACACTTGAGGGGAAGCGTCCTCAGTTTGACAAAGCTGGCTTCAAGATCCTTGATGTCAGAAGTCTCATCCGCGATGACTTGAAGATTCAGTCAGACAAAGCCACCGACCTCGGCGGTGCCGTGAGTTTTCTGTTGCTTTGTGGATTGAACCAGTGCTAACCATCATAAAGTTGACGAAGATCCTGGACCGTAGCCTCCAACCTATTGCGCAGGGGGTCATTGACCAGATTCAAGGCAACTTCACTGGTGCCATAGATGAGTACAAGGGTCGCGGAGGCAAGATCAAGATCCCAGCCAAAGCCGTTCCCGCGCTGTCGGACCTACTTGCGGGCGTTGCTAGAGCTCTCGGCATCGGCGACAGGGACAGGTCGGTGATGATGGTGGCCGGCTTGGAGGCTGAAGCCCTCCCGTTCCCGGCAACCAACTTCCCCAACGCCGACGCTGCAGCCATGGACATCAACACCTTAGACACTGCCCAGGCCAACAAGGAAATCGAAACATTTCAAGCTAGCGTCTCGGAGCAGTCGCTCTCGCGCCTCGGTGACGACGAGAACGACCTCCGTGGTATCCCGCCGCTGGTACTGGCAGTCTTGCGCCGCTACGAGGTTATCTGATATGGAGCCATGAAGCGCCTGAGCGAGGATCACTTTTTTAATGTTTGGTCTAATTGAAAGCGAGATAATTATAGTGCGACTCTATGATGAACGCAGTAATGAAATCACGAACTGTATTACTTGTCCATGATGGTGTCACATCACATTCGCAATACTGTCACTGAACGTCTGCTATACCGTCACTGAAAATGCCTGTGGCACACTCCAGAGGATCCGTCGTGATATCTCACCGCATCAATAGCTTCGGATGACCACCGATTCACTAACGCAAGACCGATCGGGTCCGTGGAAAGCCGTGGAAGTTCCAGGCACTTGGTGGTTGTGGAAGCCTCAAACCTACATATGTCCGCCAAGAGATCGATTACTACTAGACCACCGCATCTTGGCAAAATATACTTGTAGCTGTCTCTGAATCCCCGCACGCGGACCCGTCGTCCGGCAATGAATGTGTTGAGTCAGACGTCATGAAAGTTTCCGCCAGCCAGGAACCGACTGACTTTTCCAAGATCCCCTCACGCGGAGCGAGTCCAGATCAGCCAGTCACAGTCGCCGGCGTCAAATTGTGTTCACCTGACCCTCCCATGCGCCTGCGGAAGCAGCCTGAGCTAGACCACGTTTAAACTGGAATTAGAGTTGCTAGCGTGGCTCTAGACGGTGCCGATGGAGAGAGATCTCGGATGGAAAAGAGGGGTAATGAGATGGAGGCGGCTGAGGATGGTCAGAAAGAGTGAGTGATATTTCTCCTATTCTGCCGGTCTGTCGATCGGAATGGAATAATGACGTTGGCATCCCACCACAACCCGGCCAAACCGTCTGAAACTCAGGACGCTGGTGGTGCGTTTTAGACTTCTCGTCACCGCTTTTTCTTCCTTTTTCTCCCTCTGCCGTCCGCGTGACAGATTCTTCCGCCAACTCGGTTCGGTCTTCGGTGTCCGTTCACCCAGCCCGTCTGATCTCGCGGCTCTTCGCAGAACAGCTGCAGTGCATAAGTCAACGTGGAAGCCGGCCTGGTCCGTGAGGCCAAGGTAGACCCTGGAGACCGCGCAACCGAGTCCTACCACGGATGCTGATAATTACCCCAGAAGAGATTTGGGTAAACTCACTCGCTGCCCACAAGGAGCCTCGCCGAATGGACGCAGCAGGTATCGGCTCGGCCTGGAAGATCATCCCGGCGCTCGATTCGCGGGACATCGTAGCCACGGTCAAGTTCTACACAGGCGAGCTGGGGTTTACCCTGGGCGGAATGCAGTCCGACAGCGAGGGCGATCCCGATGGTCGGCCCAACTTTTGCTCGGTTTACGCAGGCGACAAGGCAGCCGCGAACCTTTATTTCTTCCGGTGCGAACCAACCAAGTTCGTGCCTGGACGAGCATTGATCGCTTTAGGAACGATCGGTTTGGACGCTTTTCACGAGTCCGTGATCACCAGGGGCACGGCGGAGGTGGTCGAACCGATCCGCGATACACCGTGGGGATACCGGCAGTTCACCATCAAAGACTTGGACGGAAATCACTTGAGGCTTTTCAAATTCTTAGAGGGTGGGAACCCGGGAACCGACTGATCTCCAGGAGCAATGCCTAGAGGTCTTTCTAATCTGACTGGATAGTTTACATGTCTATTCTTGGTCTCTATCAATGCCAAGACATCTAAGATTACATTCGTAGGTCCGTTGGAAGCTGGTCTCAAGGTCAAGGCTGATGCGCATCAAGCTGGTCATCTGGATAAGTTGAAGCGGGAATGTCGTGTTGGCTTGCCTGTCCTGGGTAAACCAAGGGTTCCCAGTCGGGCACAAAGTACCCAAAGAGGTTCATTACGTCAGTTCCCATGAAGGTGTTGGGTCCCATGGGGAGCCCCTCAATGTCCATAGGATCTCCCACTCCAGGTGGCCCTGATCCAACAGCCAGATTCATCTGTAGTATCCCAGATTAGCATGGGGTTTGTTGTGGGATGAAGGAGAAGCAATGACGTACCTCCGAGAGATCAGCAGCGACATCCATGGCTGCGAATTCCTCAATATCATCATGCGGCAGAGACCAGTGAGGTTGAGAAAACAGCGCCTGTCCGGTGTCTGGAAGCGGCTGCTGCGTTGCGTCGCCGGCTATGCTCTGGCCGTTGACATCGCCAACATACGTTCTTGCGATGTGTGCGAACTCGCCAATTATCGAGCCCGGAATGACACCCTGGGACACATACTCCAGTTGGCTGGCGTGACCAACGACCATGTCGAGCAAAGCGAGGTTGGATGCAACCTGCTGCCCTTTAGGGTTGTGGATGACAAGGTCGAATAGAACGAAGAAGCCCGTGATCGGAATACCTACAAGCATCCTGTACAAAACGAGGGTGTAAGCTTGAATAGATTCTCAAGAAGAGATTACGTACCACATGGGTGTATAAGGTGCCACCTCAATGAGTGACGTGAGTTCTAGAAGACATCGAGAAGTCTTCTCCACTGTCTTGAAGACAGTTTCTCTCCTATCATGGTTTGATGGTGGCAGGTGACGAAGGGCCATCCTCGAGATGGTCTGAAGAAAGCTGTTGTAAAAGAAATGCATGACAAGAGCTACCGCCTGCGTCTCGGAGGAAACAGGCAGGGTAGCAGGCTTGATTGAACCCCCTGGCCTGAAGCCATTGTCTGGCAAAGCAGCTCTCCAGTCTTCGATTTCCTCAGTTAACTGGTCCACGATGTCCAGAAAGTATTCGTCTGCATTGACCGAGACCCCAACCGAGAACAGTGAGGTATATGCTCGAGATAGGAGGCGAGCATAGCGAATGAAGGCCACAAACCAGTTGAAGTCTCCAAAGTAGGATTCGGGCGTGCTGGGAATCGGACAGGAAATATCGCAGTCGCTGAAGCCCTTCTGACCGTTAGCCCAGGGACCGATTGCGGAAAGACATTCTGGGTCCAAGCACTCACCGAGCTCCGGCCATGATGAAAGCTGGTGACCTTTTCTAGGCCATATAGGACCCAGAAAGTCTTTCTATACGCCTGCGTTGCATAGTTGCTGAACCTCGCTTCCGCCAGGTTCTGCGCTCTTCTCACCGCCTCTGATATAATAATGTGATCGAGTCCCATCGAAGACATCCCCAGAGAGTATATTGTCATGGCTGTGAGAGCCTGCAGTGTGGTGAGAGAGTCTGGGAGAAGCATCAGGTCAGTGAAGTTGGCCAGAGCGGCCGAGAAAAGCTCCCACGACTCTCCCCTCCCTGGCTCGTAACTGCCTCCCCCATCGTACTGGCTTCCGAGGGCGAGGACTGTGTAATATAACGAAGTCCATGATTTGCTCCTAGGTATGGTGTTGGGTTGGCCCTGAGCAGCTGCCGTGGCTTCAAAAGCCGCGCGGTCCAAGAAGGGGAAGCGCGGATGGACGCGTTCGAAGTACACTATGCTCAGTCAGCTCGCATTCCAAATTTGAACAACTCTGAAGAATCGAAAAAAAAGTCGCACGTTTTATGCATTGCAGCACTCGGGCTCTGTCGTTCAGACATGCGGGTGGTTGCTTATGGTGGGCTGACAGGTCGGTGCTGAAGCTGGAGGCACTTCTCAAATGATGTTGGACGGTGCTGGATATTCGTGCAACCAGTTCGCTCACTCTGTCGTGGCCGAGGCATTGGGACAGGGACTTCAGTCGAGCTTCCGAGAAGAACGTGAGGCTGCTGTCACCGCCGACTGAAGGTGGCATAAGCGATGATCCTGTATTTCGATTCGGGTTGAACGCCCATGGCGGACGGCACTCACCGAAGACGCCGTTTCCCTTGGTTTTGTCTTCGCATCAGAAAAATCGCATCTTATTTTGGGGGGATCTCGGGTGTCTCACTTTGACAAAATGCGATCTGCTAGGGTGTGTCCTGGTGGATGTGGACTCCTCCGCGCGTTCAATGACACGATCCACCAACAGATCCGGGATCCGGTGCGGTCCGGCCCGCCCAGCATCGGAGGATGCGGACGGCGGAGTGGGGTCCGCATCCGAGTTGCTCGCATTCGGTGGCTTCGGTGATGGTGGAGTTGCGAAGTCTATGACGGAGACGGTGCAGTTTTGAGCACCATCACCAGAACCCTCAGCACCATTGCTGATGGTCATGAACTGTCGAACTACTATATGCGGCATCATGGTCAGCACCGTATAGGGGCGTAACAAGGGTATATGCAAGCTGGACAACCCGTAATTGGTAGAGGTATCTTACCATTCGGTCGGCGGCCTAGCTTCCTCACGCTGAAGATGCACTCGGTTTTCCGGCGCTTGAGTTCCCAAATAGTCAACATCTCCCGAGCCCAAGACCGAATCAGATCCTGCGATGGAACTTACGACGCAGTTGGCACATGGGCCTGGCGATCCTAGTCATGGATGATGTCAGCTTTTGTTGACCGAGGAATCGAGAGTGGCAGAGTCAACCGTACCGGAGCAACGGACTTTGCGATTAGTACACGCATCGCAGGACTTGTGAGTTCTCGAGTTGGCGACTTCGGTGGTCATGCTCGGTAGATCGCGAACCCTTTGGGATGAACCTCAACGGGAAGCGTACGGGGGAATCGAAACGTCGGGTTTTGTGGCGTGGGGATACTGGTGGCTTTAGACTGGGAGGCCGGGCCACAAAGCCACGCGAGTCGGACGCGGCCTCGGGACCGATTTTCCCAATTCGGAAGTGGGTCCCGAGCTTCGGGTTCTCTAGCAGAAACTCACCGACCCCTATGTCACGACGCCAAGCGTTCTACAGGTGGCTCAGGTCCAAGGCGACGAATCAAATTTTGAGCATACGATTATTGAATTTGAAGCTTCAATGCTAGGCTAGTTCTTTACAGTTGACTTTTCCAGTAGCCACCCATTCGCCGTCTGTTACCCACAAGCCCCTAGTAGATCGCTTCAGCAATCGTGTAGACTGGGTACGGCCAAAACAACACGACTGAGAAAACGCCAACGTACCTGGTCAAAAAAAGTCAATGTTTCCTGATCTCTCGTTTCAGAATATCCACGGGTAAACCTACTGTGCGACTCGCACTCCAGCTTTCTTGATTAATTTTGGCCAATCTCCCGGCTGAGACTGAGTCCTCTGAGGAAAAAGCTCGCGAGAAAGTGGCTGTGTCGAGGCAAAACGTGCTTGAAGTACTGGAAGTGGTCTGTGCGAGAGCTGTCGCGCGAACCTAGCAGCATTAAGACTCATTTTGAGATTGATCCGAGTCGATGTGGATGATAGACTTTGTGCAGTTGAAGCACAATCGAGGTTGTAGATTGATTTCTTGCCAGCGTTTCATTTTGAAAGTTCCATGGCCGCATGGCTCTTGAACATTTATATTCAAATCGTCCACAGATGCCAGATGCCGTCAGAACGTCTTGGACACGCGAATTAGCACCTGGCTTTGTTCGACAACCGATGGGGAACAGTCATCTTTGGGTCGCCCAGCCGAAGCAAATGATTCCAAGGCACGCTGAAATCTCAGAGCAGATCCCGAACACTCATACGCGAAGCCAAAAAGAGTTTGCCCGGGGACTTACAATTTGATTTCGGGATGCGAAAGCCGGGATTCACGGTGGTACGATTCTCTCGGTGATGTGGGTCCAACGGTGTTTGCCATCACCGGGCTGTCCGGAGGAATCGGGGTCTGTCCGGAGGTTGACTGAGATAAAACAAGCATTTTCAACCCGAAGGTCAGCTTAGCAGGGCGTACTACCTATTTTTAGACTCGCTTGCGGTGCTGGATTCATTTCCGTGACCCGGCCGGCCTTGCGGCTCTTCATGGCATACATCATCAATCACCCAGCTAAAGCTCGCCAAGCTCAGTGATGTCGGGGCAACGATGCCTGCTTACAGATGCCCGGAGTTTATCTGCTAAAGGACGGATAACCGTTTGCTACATAAAAGACAGGAAAATTCTTTATGGCCAATCTTTTTCTTTATTTCTTTAAGGCTTGTACCGCATGCTGATGGCCGCCCTGTCAGTCGCAGTGGCCAACAAGAGGCCGCCAGATACAGGGGTGCGCAAGGTAAAGGTCCCTGTACAGGTTGGTTTTGACTGAGTGAATGATTTGAGACCCAAGGTATTTATTTCTCTGCAACAGATCGACCTTGCAGTTCGAAACCGGACCATCCAGGAACACGTAGCACTTTCTTTTTGCTTTCTATACCATCTCGATATTCGTGCTTCCTCGTTCGGGCGGAGGCGTAGAGTCGTGAGTGAAGGATTGAAACCCATGTTCATGAGCCCCATCGGCTTAGGCGCTTTCACTGAAGATGTTCGCTACAGTCCACTTCCAATACAACGCTGACTGCAGCCTGCTTCTTGCGAGCGTTGTCACCTTCAATAGCTTCAGTTTCCCCTCATTTTCAAAAGTTCTACGATGAAGGACCATCAATTTGTGTGTTTCCAAGTATTTGTTTGCCTGAAATCTTCGAGTAAAGTACCTACAATATCATCTGTTTCTTTGCTGTCGCGAATACAAGTGGTCTTGACTTCAACGCCTAGGTGCAGGAGAGGAAGTTGGGGTCCCCGCAGAATGCGTGCATCTTCTCCACAGACCTCTGCTGAAGGCCCAAGGACGCCAAAAGATCTCCAGACATTCACATGTCACTATGTGTTTAAGTGTATTCTGCAAAGAAGCCCCAATCATCAGAAATATGAAATATTGGCAAACTTCAAACAGTTTCGTGATGCGATATGGTTATCGGTAATTATGCACCGCCGAGAAGTAACATAACAGCGTGAAAAACACGTCCCTTGAACATGAGATTGTTCAGTTGGTTGTACCCATAACCTTGCGGATTTCTCCACTGGAAACGGCTAGACTCATGCATCCCGCTCATGATATTCCACCGAGCCCTTGTGAATGCGCAGTCTGATCATGGCTGCAGCCTAACGCTTACGCAAGTGAGATTGCTCAACAAAAGTTTCGTCTGAAGTCGAGAACCCCCTCCTTCCCCTCACTGCTTTCGTCGCCGCTGGACTGTTGTGGCTTTATCCCTGCAGCGCCGAACTATCATCGAAAATGTCATCTTTGCAGGATCTCGACGATGCTTTCAACTACGTTATCGTCGGTGGCGGTACTGCCGGCCTGGTCGTCGCCTCAAGGCTCACTGAGGATCCTGAGGTCCGCGTCCTGGTAGTGGAAGCTGGGTCCGATCAGAGTGCGAACCCGTTGGTGCTGACACCCGGACTCATGGCTGGCTTGTATGGAAAGGAGGAGTATGACTGGAACTTCACCTCGGTCCCTCAGGTATGTTCGCTGAGACGTTCTGTCGCTCAAATACTCTTGGGTGGTGCTGACTCTTAACAGGCAGGACTGAATAATCGTCGGATCAATCAGTCTCGTGGCAAGATGCTCGGCGGAAGTTCGGGTCTGAATTTCATGCTGATGCTTTACCCGACTAGGGGCGTTCTTGACGCCTGGGGTGGTCTGGGAAATGACGGCTGGGACTTTGATTCTCTTGCGCCGTATTTTCGAAAGTTTGCCACCGATCATCCGCCTCCACAGTCGGCGAAAGACATTGTCGGGTTGGGCTACCACGACGACGCCTTGAACGGAAATGGTCCTCTGCAAGTTTCCTTTGGCGAGGGATACGGCGCTGTGAACACGGCCTGGATGAGCACCTTTGAGAAGCTCGGGCTGGGCATGACTGGAGATCCGCGCGGTGGCAAGGCTTTTGGGGCTTTCCAGAACCCTTGCAGCATTGATCCAGGGACCAAAACTCGAAGCTATGCAGCAAACGCCTATTACACAACCGAAGTTTCAAGTAGGGCGAATCTTGCTGTATTGACGGAGGCTTTGGTGAAGAAAATCAACTTCAATACAACAAGCGGCGATGCTGTAGCCACTGGAGTCCAGGTGGTTGCAAAGAACGGAGAAGAGAAGGAAATCTCAGCCAAGAACGAAGTCATTTTGGCAGCAGGAGCCCTTCAGACTCCCCAACTCCTAGAATTGTCCGGTATTGGAGGCAGGCAACATCTTGAACGCCACGGAATCCCCGTCATTGTGGACAATCCCAACGTGGGCGAGAACATGCAAGATCACCCTGTCGTCTGCCAAAGCTTCGAGGTCAGCGACGGCGTGCCCTCGGGCGATGTTCTGCGTGATGCCAACATTCTGAACGCCCTCGTCGGTCAATACCAGGCGACCCGAGAGGGTCCATTGGGTCAAAGCACAATCAGTTCAGCATATACACCACTCGCTGATGGCAGCGGCCTCGTCCAAAAGGAAGGGAAGACAAATCTCTTCGAATCTCACAAGGATCAAATTGAGACCTCGGCAGCTAAGCTTGTGCGCTCTCTGGTTGAATCTCCGGACGAGCCGACCTGCCAGTATCTCCTATTCCCATCCCAAATCACGATCAATGACCACCCTGCGAATATGGCTGAGTACATTCTGCCGTCTCACCCGGAAAACTACATCACAGTCACAACGGTGCTGAACCACCCTTTCTCGCGCGGCTGCGTGCACATCACGAGCCCTGATTTCAAGGACTTGCCGGCATGGGACCCGCGATACAACGCGAATCCCCTGGACTTGGAGCTGCTTGCACGCAATGTGCAATTTGTTGAGAAGATTGTGGGAACGGAGCCATTTGGCGGTCTCATCAAAGCTGGGGGCAAACGCTTGCCTGAAATCAAGGGGAGTGATCTGGAAAGTGCGAAGGAGATTGTGAGGCAGCGGCAGATCTCCCTTTTCCACGTTTCGGCAAGCTGTGCCATGATGCCGCGCGAGCAGGGCGGTGTCGTTGACGATAGGCTGCGTGTCTATGGCACGAAGAAGCTTCGCATCGTGGATGCTAGCATCTTCCCCATCGAGCCTTCAGGAAACATACAGAGTACTGTATATGCTGTCGCGGAGAGGGCAGCCGACCTAATCAAGCAGGACAGGAATAGTGCGAAGAACTAAACACTTTGGGGTAGATGTTTTCCATCTGTAGTGGATCAAAATATAGAAACCTGACCATGAATACGTGAAGTCTATTATTCAATTCGTAGGCTAGAAGCTTAATCTTAGAGACAATCAAGAGATTGATGAGAGTCAGCTCGGGGGAAAATGATGGACGGTAGCACGTGCATCAATGCCGCAGTTGTGTAGCTTGGTGGTGTGTGATGTAGAATTTCCAAGAGCACGGTCAAGGTTCTCAATAGATATCATTTCATCATTCTAAATAGGCTAAACTCGCTCTCAAGCCGCCAAATTGTCATCGTCGCGTCGTCAAATGAAGGTGGTGTGTACCTTGCAAATATGGCCAAGTAAGTCTGTCTAAATTCCATCCAGAATTCAATGGTCATACCCTAAATCCAGTTTTCCAAATTGCGGACCTCAGAAGTTTAAATGTTGCCAATCTTCCCGATGAGAAAGTCGACGGCTTCGGGAACCCGTTTCACGTAGTCCAGATGAGAGGGCTCTACCTCCAAGGTGCCTTTGCAGACTTCGTCGGCATCATTACAAATAATCTTGACCCTATCTTTCGGAAACTTGGGAATCTGCCCCTTGTCCTGGGTGTTCTGCGTATCGCCATAAGTGATGACGCCAAGTATTCTGTTCTTGGTCGAGTCCGAAAGACTCTCGATTGATCGATGGGCCACAGCGGCTCCCTGACTGTAAATGCTTGTGTTATTACCTTTTCATGCACTAGAGTACCATTAAGAATACGAATAAGAAGGAGGCTTACCTATATCCTCCAGCCACCAGCTTCGCATTCGGACACTTTGAAGCGGCATCGTTCAGAAGCTTCCTCATCGTTGCGACGCCGTCAGGATCGGCGCCGCCAGGGAGGAAATTGGGAGTAAGTGCTGCAGCATAATCAACTCCTTCGGTCGCTACTCTGTTATCCCCGTACTTTTTCTTCAAGCCGTCTGAAGTTGGGGGTCCAACGGTCGAGCCCTGGTGGAACGCTTTGACGTCAGCTCCGTCTGATGTTGTCGAGCTATGCGAATACGGACGCCTCAAAGCGGTCGCGCATCCGAGTCGGGACGGGCAACTCACCATGTTTCCGGTCTCCACAGATCCACGGGCGAAGATGAAAATGACATCACGGCAGCCGCCTCTAGTGAATTCTTTTGCTATTGTGCCAGTCTCGCGTGTGTCGAGCTTGGGTGCGGTTTCGATCTCTTTGCTGCTGATGGGATAGATAGGGCTGGAGAAGGCGACGGAGGCGAGAATCAGAGGGATGAAGGCCTTCATAGCGGTTATTGACAACTTGGACTCTTTCTGAGACTTTGGTCCGTGGTTGGTTATATGCCGACGTTTTGTCCAGTCCGGAAACTTGGAGATGTCTGAAAGACACAGGTATTTGCTTCACATAAACATACCACAGCGTCCGTGGTCAGACGCTTTGCCTTTATACTTGAATCCTTTGTATTGGTGTACGATGTCTCGCCGCAACGTTAGGTCATGATGGCAAAGTTGCGGGGCCGGCATTGTACGCTTCACCGAACATCATTCAAGATTGGCTCAGGAAAGGCTATGCATCAAGCTCCCGACCGGAGAGCACCGACGGAACCCCACATTCTAGTGGTGGCCATCTCAATACAATGACCGCACATGGCAAACGCGGCTTTGACTGACAGGAGGATGCAGATGGGACGGGTCCTTCCGTCATTAAGGCCACCTTCCAGGGATCCCGGACGAGCGGGAACTCGGTTGTCCGAGCCTCCAAATACCGCCTTTTTCGTCGCATGAGAATCTGTTTTAGGAGACGTATTCGCGGAGAACAGCCTAGAACCAAGGCAAGATTTGTTGTTGAAGAACGCTGGGTCGTTCTGCCCCTGTCTTGGTCGCGGTGATGTCAGTGCCCTCTACCAGCCACGACCTCCATCTGACTTCGACATCCAATGCCAACAGCCAACAGCCCTAGAACTCTAATGCCATGGAGCATGAAAATCCAGTCAAACCACGGACTACAGTCCTTTCCGACCCGACTAACTGCATGCAGCACGACTGTAGGGTCCTGTTGTGGTGCTTGCTTGTTGATGTGTTGAGCACAGACGGTGTTCGTCATGTTCATGGTCTCAGCTAGAGAAAGATTTAAGAAACAACATGTATCCGATGTTCTTTTGTTTCGTAATCATGTGGATTGTCAGAATGTCTACCTGGACAATTTGCCAAATCTTGTCAATACGAGCGTGCTACGTACAGCTCAAGCTAAGTTGAAGCCGTGTGGTAGGCGCACGCTGACCTTGAGGCACAGCAGTTCAAGTTGCAAGTAGGGGGGCGTACTCAAGACTGATCTCAATGTCGAGAGGTCAAAAGTTTTATAACCTTCGCAAAGCGGAATGGTTGATGTATTTGATCTGGCAGCCCCGATACTCGGGATAGTCTTAGACTCGTAGTTGATTTCATCTTTTTTCCGTCACACTCGCCTCTTCTGAAACACCACTGGAAATATTCGACTCAATAGCCGGAAAATCGCGCTCATCATTGGAATTGATATCCATTACGATGATAGCCTAGGTATCTGCGGAGATTTGGGTTCTGAGAGGTGCTGGTTCTGTACGCTGAACAGCACTTGGCAAATGGTCGAAATCGTCGAAACTTCTTCTAAGTCCGCTTCGTTCCCATTGGTAGTCGACTTCAAGGTTCTTACATTCTTCAAAGTTGACGCCCTAGGCAGATTTCTTTCTTACGATTATCTCGTTAACCCTTGTGACGAAGCTCATAATACCGAGGATGTACTCTGCTATCAAACAAAGGCGTCTAATTGATGCAGGCACTGCAAGCCAAGAGGAGCACATATAATTAAACAGGTGTGAATAGTTGTCTCAGTTGTCGGTCCAAGCAGCACTCTTCAAACAGGTCCTACTTCCTCCCCAGACAAAAAAACGTTGGTTCAAAAGACAAAAGGAATATTCAGGTCTTGAAGTCCGGACCAAGCAAGGTCGAATCAACACCGCTGTGGGAAATGGCTTCCACAGTCGACAGCAGAACACCTCACGGCGGGAGTTAAGTATTGCGAGTAGTCGAAAGATATTATCAGCATAAATCGTTCTGCATGTCTAATTAAACTGCGACCGACATGGTATGTTGGGCCGTAAAGGCGTTTGAAAGCGGCAAGGAACCTGAGTCAATCCGCTCGGTTGTCTCCGTCTAGCCAACTTCCGAGCACACCGTATTCAATAAAATGTCATGTTATCCGTCGCAAACACGGGGACTTAAGAGAACGTATCGCTTTTTCCCGCAGCAGAATCCGCAGGACCACAACAGTCCTGAAAATTAGCGCAGTTTGATTTGGTTTCAGTAGCTGAACCTTCGCCACTTGATGCGTCAGACCTATCACGATCATGCAAGCGCGCTTACATGGCTGAAGGTGTATAAAAGAAATGATTGTGGCTGACTGAGTACCTGCGATTTGCTGTCTGCGCATACACATCCAACCCATCGCCATCATGAAGTTTACCGCTGTCGCGTCGGCCATTTTTCTCCTCCTAGGGGCTGCAGCTGCTGGTCCAGCTGAAGCATCAAACAAACTGGTCCGTTGGGGTTCTTGTATGGACTTTTTAACACAAGCTGACTTAATTCTTTCGAGTACTTAGACGGAACGACAAAACTGTTCATGCTGCGTCAACGGCGTGAGCACGTTTGCTAGCTGCAGTGGCTGTTGTGTTACCTCGTCGGCTTTGGGGACCTCCTGCGCGGGCAAGGCTTGCGGAACGTAAGAGCGAGATCTACGACTGGTTGAGGAGGAAATTTATGTCTAGGTCGTTCAATGTGTACATGCCGAAAGCAGCGCGTATAAGTTCGCTACCCCGAACTGATAGGTTTTGCCTCCCATTTGAATAGAAATCCAGAATCAGGTTTCGCGGCCTAAAAACTCAATCACTGTCAAATATGCTTCATTAAAACCCGAATAAACGGTTCTGCCTTCACCAACTACCTAGCTATTGCCCACCAACGCCCCGCACAGCGGAGGTGGTCATTTGCCTCAAGCGCAGTCATTGGCTAAACCCCCCTCAACGCTACTTATTGGACTGATAAAGGCAATGGCCGATTTTTGACTCTGTTAGGCAACCTGATCGGGTTGGAATCTGCCTTGTGAAGGCGCAGATGTAGGTGCATATGCAGGCTGACAATGATTTGGGCGCCAAAGAGCGGGGATGACAGCGCAAGTCATGTTTGTGTCATCAGGTCTGCAGCCTCACTTTGCCAGAGGCCTCTTCTTATCTTCACGGAAATAAGGGCCAGCTTCAATTTTCTCTTCTTGCGTTTAACGCATTTCTCCGTGGCGCTCATTCCGCTCGTCTCAGAGCTTCAGTTTCCGCCATGTCCGATCCACTTTCAATAGCGGCCTCTGTCGCAGGTATTGTTTCGCTCTCAGCAGCTGTGTTCCAGCAGGTGACCAAATTTGCCAAAGAAGCAAAACATGCTGAGAAACATGTTAAGGAGCTCGCGAGCCAGACACGAAATCTCTCCGGCGTCTTGCAGAACCTTGCGCTACTGGCATCGTCTCTAGAAGATCAGGAGTCAGCAACCACTTTCAGGGCGCACCATTTGTACGCATGCAGCAATACACTTTACAAGGTTGAAGAACGCCTGAAAAAGGCAGAACATGACTTTCATTCAGGTAACAAAGCCAAGGCTGTTCTCCGCAGTTTGAAGTGGCCATTCTCTGCCGACGAGACGAAAACTTTGTCAGCGGACGTGGCTACTCATAGTAGCACTCTCGAGCTGGCTCTTTCGGCGGAAACCCTCGACAAATTGCTGCAATCTCTGGCGAGCCAAGATGAGATCAAAGCCGGCCTTGACCTATTATCACGCAAGGATCAACGAGATCCAGAGCCGTGTGGAATTGGATGACCGCCGACGAAAGATCGTTAATTTCTTTTTGAAGGTCAATCCTCAGCCGAATTTCCAGACCGCAATGCGCCTCCGGCAACCTTTGACCGGATTATGGCTCACTGAAAGCAATCAGACCTATCTAAAGTGGCGAGACATCCCAAGTTCTTCACTCTGGCTCAGCGGTATCCCCGGAGCTGGGAAAACGGTTCTCTGTGGTGTCGTCATCGATGAAGTCCTACAATTGAGCAATGATTCAACGGCAGTCGCTTTCCACTTTTGTGACTACAAGAACCAGGACAGCCAAAAACTGATTAACATTCTCTGTTCCATCGCTGTTCAGCTATCTCAGCAGAATAGAGAGGCCTTTTCTCTGCTCGAGGACCAGTTCGAACTTTTGAACCCTAGTGGGAAGCTTCCCAAAGAACCAGAGACAGGAATGTTACTGGATCTCATTCCTAGGCTTTCATCCTTCTATGAGAAGGTTTATCTTGTCGTGGATGGCGTCGACGAATGTGGTGCGGGCATGGGCGAAGTTGCTGCAGAGCTAAGGCAGCTTTCGGAAGTTTGTCGGACCCTCAGCCTTGCTATATTCAGTCGAAACGAGCAAGAAATCCACGAAGAGCTCTCTGAAAGCTTCGCACACCTTGAAATAGCAGCGCATACGAAGGACATTGATCTTTATGTCTGCGCGGAGATGGGCAAACGAAGGCAGCTCAAGAAGATAAGACTCCAAAGTCCAGATTTGGCTGAGGAAATCCGGGAAAAGCTTGTTAATGGAGCAGAAGGAATGTGAGTTTCTCCACGTCAGATCATACCCTGCGGAACAACATCTAAGACTTAATTTTAGGTTCCGTTGGGTCGCCTGTCAACTTGACTATCTGTGCGAGCTCACGACAAACCGCGCTCGCCTATCTTCATTGCCCCCAACACTCCCAGAAACATATCACAGAATTCTCTTCAGGATTCTGCAAGCAGGCCCTGAGGTTGTAAACCTGGTCCGCAAGTCTCTTCACTGGATATCTCTCGACAGACATCTTTCGTTGGACGAGTTACGCGAAGCTGTGTCCATTCCCGAAACAACAATTCCTATGTTCAGCGACGACGATTGGGTAGACACCGATCGTATTGTTGAAGAATGTCGCAGTTTCATCAGAAAGCGATACGAAAAGTTGCCAACTCAAGGGAAACCGTGCGAGAAGACTTATATTGAGTTTGCACATTTTACCGTCGAGGAATATCTGAAACGTATTGATCCTGACAGTGACGTGGGGATTTTCAGACTTGAAGAAGAGACTGCTTTGATCGAGCTTTCAATGACCTGTCTCCGCTCTGTACTCATGAGGAATGTTTGCTTCAACAACGGAGGTCTCGGCAAATTCGATTTGGTGAGAAACATTACCAGAACGTTCTATGCAAACCCTTTCTATTACTATTCCATTTGCATGTTATGCGGGACATCTTTCACCGACGATAAACAGCACGACATCATATGGACTCATATCGAAGAATCTGCCGTTTTTGAAGCCTGGGTATCATTATTTGGCCCAGAAAAAAGCCCTTCGTTTGTTGCACTTGCATTTGGTGCACTACTTGGCACTTCCGTGCACAATCCCACCATCTCTGAGTTGCTTGTCTCTGATGACTGTAAGTTGGATGAGGAAAGCGACGTTGACAATATATTTCAGCTTCTCTGCGTGGTTCTTTCATCGAATTTCACGCCGCTAAAGCTTGCAGCTGCTCTGGGTTTGCCACGATTGTGGTTAATGCTATTCCAGAAACCTAGGAGTGGCCTCTATGAGACTATACAATCAAATCTTTGTTGTGCCATCAAAGGACCTAGGATTTTTATCCCAAAAGAACTGTTTAGAGATTTCTTTTGCAGAGAGTCTAAACCTTTTCACTGCAGAAAGCTCCGAGAAAAGACAGCCACCCAAATGCTTAGAATCAATATCACGCCTGAAAGCATAACGGAGGCTATTCCACAATGGCCACAGCTAGACCGCACGTCACCTTTGTTATTTGCCATATTAGGAGGACAAGAGTCCATTGTCGAAGCTTTGCTCCGACATGGACTGACGTTGAGCTCAACACAATTGGACTTGATACGCAGCGTTCTCAGTCATCCAGTTGCAGCGTACGATAACATTCTTCGAATTCTCGCCGCGAGGCAATCACCCATAGTTGCTAACCTTGCCATCACACGGGTCCCATTGAAGGGGCCGGAAAACGCAGAGGAAACTACTGACGCTGATGGAGACTGGGTCCTCCCGCCGTCGGTTCATCTTCTGGCCCGGGCCATCTCACGGGGCGATGTGCAACTTTGTAAAAGACTATTCAACATAGGCATCTCTGTCGATGTCGATCTTCCTGGTTGTGTGGAGTGTCCAAAGAGGCCACTTTACCTTGCGATAGAGAATCTCGGACCTTTCCAATATGGCGAAATACTTGGCCTGATCCTAGAGCAGGCAAGTCTAGATGACTCGCATTGTGGAAAGCATGCCCTTGGTCTAAGAAATGCGATTTCTCTATCAATATGGCATGGGGCCCCTAGAAAACATCTGGGCTCAATGCTAGATATCTTCTTGCGCCACGGTTCGCTTGGAATGGATCTGGACCTGAGTCCCTTCCACGTCGCAGCCTTGGCAAGGAGTCTCGTAGCTCTCCAGCAATTGCAGAGCCACGTACAAAAGAATTTCCTCGCTTATCGGTATGTAACTCCTCTAAATTCAGCTGCATGTAAACGACTGACGTATTTCGTAGGGCACTTTATCGCCACCTGCCATGGGCTCAACAGACGTCCTGGAAAGAGTTTTTTGCCGCTGCTGCTAGCCGTGTCAGCCACTATTCCTCAGCAATGGAGCTCGACTGGCCACTTGGCAAGAACTATTCTGGGAGCGCACTTCACTATGCCATCGATACTAAGCATCAACAGTGTATCAAGTTCTTCATCGACTGCGGCGCTGATCTCAACGTTCTGGATGAGTATCAAAGATCTCCTCTCATCTTGGCTGCAATCTTGAACAACTTTGAGGCGGTAAAAAGCCTTGTTGCTGCTGGGGCCGATTCATCCATTCATAACCATAAGGGAACCACGGCACTCATGTGGGCCGTCGAGAATGGAAGCATGGAAATGGTCGAACTGCTCGACAAAGCCGGCTCAGATCATACGTGCGATTATCTGGGAAACACAACATTTCATAGAGCGCAATGGCACATTTCCCTAGCTCCAAAACTATTCTCCTACTTTTGGAGCAGAGGCTGTGACCCGCTTCGCCGCCTTAACGTCAATGGCCTGAGCACAATCACATACGCCTTTTACTTAGGTAAGGACACAGAACTAATGACGGTAATACTTAACTCTGGGTTGCTATTTGAAATAAGTGCGGGCGACACCGGAAACCCGCTGTCTTACGCTGCCGAATTTGACGATTACCAGCTACTCAGAAGTCTCTTGCGACTTTACAACCGATGGGGAATGATTGACGACTATCTCCACCGCGGTGCATGTGATGCGCACGCCCCTTTATGCAACGCAGCAGTACGGGGCTTCGTCTCATGCATCGACGAGCTACTAAAGTATGGACCGAAGATGGATCACGAAGGCTGCCTTCAAGGGAGCGCATTGATGGGCGCCGCCACATACGGAAGGATCGAGGCCACCAAGAAGCTCGTCCGCAGCGGCGCGTCAATCTCATACACAAACAGCGAGGGAGTTTATCGGAACGCGTTCGAGGCTGGTAAACGTCATGCTCACATCCGGAAATGGTTCCTCGTTGATAGGTTCCGAGATCAGAACAAGCTGACGGCAAATCCATACTGGGGTGATGAGGAAAATCCCGTCGTCAAGGAATGGAGCGGCATTACCAAGGTTGAATGGCGCTTGACGGGCGCCAACCTAAGACGACACGATGAATCGCGGTTTGATTATCTCTGCAGAATTCAGGAAATCAAGGAAGACGCAAGAGTACAGGTGATGGTACGAGACACGGTGACGTTTGCAACGAGTGCAGGGTCATCATGAAAGGTCAGGTCGGATTTCGTCAAGACCCCCCCCCCCCCCCCCCCATGGTAGTTTCCTTTCTTTCTTTCCTTGTTAGATTATCAATCAGAACACGCCATCGAAACATAAGTAGGTCCCAGTGATGAAGTCAAGGAGTTGAAAAAAGAGGCGATGAAGATAACGAGATTGGGAAGACACCTGAGACTGAACCAAAGGGCATCCAGGGCATATTAGACCAAGAACTTCAATAATACATCAGCTAGGTAAGGTTTGCACTAGGAGACGCGCGAAATCAGTCCGACTAGCTACCCAAGCTTGCGAGAGTCGGTACGTTTCCCTACTGATCTAATCAACGGCAAGCGTGTGATAGACTAGACTTGGAGAAAGGCAGACGCGTCCAGCAAGTCTAGAAATTGTTGTCCAAGTTGACGTCCAGTGATAGCCAACCCACTGGTATTGAGATCTCAGGTAAAGAGCGCCTGTATTAATTACCTGGCGTACGCCAAGTCAATATTGAACAACATCAGCAAGAGTGCAATCTAGCAGAAGCCGGCATCGCGAACATCCGCCCTCGCTTGGAAGACACGGCTCATCTCATATATCGTCGGACTTCAGTTTAAGCTTAGATGTCGAAATTGAAGGCCACATTGAAGATCGAAATTACTTTCGGCGCTAGAGGGAGCAAGGAGTCAGGACCCCAGCACTTCGCCAGCCAAGATGGGATTGACTCGCGGGAGCATTTAGAGTTGTCACTGCTGTAAATTAATCGTGTCCCACTCTTTGGTGCCGAGCCCCCTTTCCTTCGAGGCCAAGCTTTTCTCCGGCGGCGCAGCATCCACAGGGGCAGTGCGTCAGAGATGTTGCAAAAGGCCAGCCCGAGGGAGGAAGCGAAGAGGCCTTGACTATTGAGTCCGAGGGCGTTGTCGCTTGTGACTCGAATAAATGATGGCCCGAGGCTTGTGCATACCCTTCTGAGAGAGCCTCACATGTGGCAAAGCCTTACCGTTATTGGCATCCCGCCCCCTTTCATTTGATGATTGCACGCACACCAGATCACGAAGTTGCATCCGCTGGATGCCAAGGAACTGATGGGCAGGCGTCACGGGAGCTTCGGCACCAACTTCAAACGGGCTTGAACGGGGTGTGACGTCGTAACATTTCACCTGATGTTGGCGGCACCGCACGGAGGATGGGTGTCTGCGTCGAACAAACACAGGATTTCAGCCACGGAGGCGCCAAAAGGAAGCACTGCTCACGTTCTCGAACAGGAGAAGGGAGGAAAGAAAGCCCCAGGGGACGGTTCGTTCGAATTTAATTGGGCGGGGACTGGGCGTGTGGGCAGATACAACATTGATTAAAGGCTGGTTTGAGCTTTTGTGCACAGGGCGGCGAAAAAGATGCGATTGTCCGATTGAGGGCCTGTCAAAGTAAACCTTGGCGTTTAGTAGAGTTTGCAACGAATGGCAGGAGAGCAGTCGTAGTAGCATTCCGCCCGTTTTGGGCTTTGGGTCTCTGCCTTCCTCTCATCTTATCCCCATTCAAATTCTAGTCGTTTGAGAAGAGCGAATGGACTCTGTTTTGGGAGGATGGCTGCTGAGACTGATTGGCGGAAAGGATCGGAACCGTTGGCTCCCCCGTACTCGCGTAGTGCATTTCGCAGTGTATGTACGTGCTCTCTCGTACAGGACGAACCCCGGCAGCCCCGTCACCAAGAAAAGATCAATACGGGACAGCCGATCTGATCTTCTCAGGCACTGGCGGCGACGGCGTGGGCGGGGAGAAGACATTCTGAAACTGTGCGCCTCTCCCGACTTTTGGTGGCTGGCGGCGATGAAGCCCTGGAGTGAAGAGAGTGTACAGAGTACAGCTGCCAGCAGTGCGAAGAGGTGGACCCTTGTTCCGGCCGGGCCGCCCACATCGGCACCAGGGCTGCAGGATTGCAGCGAATCGGGGATCCGGGACCGCGGCAACAGCGGGGCGGCTTGGCGGAGAAGGGATCCATTGTTCAACGTATGGACCCATTTAAAGACCCGCTTAAAACTTGGTGTGGACCGGGGCTTTATTGGGTCCCCAGCAAAAAAGGTGTCGCACCAGCGTCTTTTGGGACTTCTTGGCACCAGGTCTGAAACCGTGAAACACCAACAACACTGCAGGGCCTCGTGTCTTCTTGCCCTCTTGCCGCCGCCGCCGTCTTGGACCCCTCCCATTCAGTCCCATTCTCCTCTTCAACACCCCCGACGACCTCGCGTCCTGTAACCCTCCTTTGGCTCCTCCTCGCGCTCCGGACTTCCTCTCGTTTCCGCTTGCCCACCCGGAGTGGGCACTGAAGAACTCCAGTCCACCACCACCACCAAGCCAGTCCAGTCCAGTGTTCGAAAGGGATGGATGGATGGTTCGCAGCAGCGCTTCCTGACGCAATGACAGACAGCGGCTGCACGGGCGCAGCAACCACCACCACAAGAAACCTTAGACCACTCTAACGACAGGACGTTGCAGGGGAGGGGCATCGAGAGACGAGACCAACCGGCGGTTTTGGGCCACGCAAGGAACACTCCTCCCCTGGTCACCTTGTCACCTTGCGATGTGACGGCGCCCTCACCTGGTCTTCGTTCTTGCTTACGTTATACATACGGCCACTTAGCACTTCGCCTCCTGGCCCTCGTTCCCGTTCCTCGATCTCTGCATCGAAACAAAGGGACGTCACCCCCCTCTCACTCCCTTCCCTCCCCCATCTTCGATCCCCCCCTCCTGTCGACACATGGCCAAGATGAGGTGAAAGCTTCCAAGTCGACATCAAGCTTTCACTTTTCTTCATTCTTCGCCTTTCCCTTCTTCACGGGCGGTGCCCACTAACTTTCTTTCATTCTGTCTCTACAGCTGGGCTGCTTTCTGTCCGTCCCAACACGACGACCTACATATCTCATTTTTCACCCTTATTTTTTGATCACGCGACCATCGAAACAGCTTCACTATCAGTTCTCGGGTTGAAACATCTGGTCATTTGAAACTTGAGCTTGGCACTACGACAACATGGAGGCTGTGGCGAGAAACATTGTGAGAAGGTAGGACTTGTCACTTGATGGCATCACGACGACATCTATATGACCGGCGTGACTAAAACTTCACAAGGCGTATCCCCCGCCGCCGGCCACGCTACCAGAGAGACGACTTGCGCATCGAGATCCGCGATGACTCTTCCGATGGCGAGGACTCGCCCTCACCGGACCACTCCAGCTTCCCGCCGGGCGTGAGCAAGACTCACTCCCCAAAGACAAAGACCCATTCGCCAAAGACCACGGACCCGCCACCGCCGCCACCGCCTCCCGTCCTGGCCCCGGCCAATCCCACCGGCAACGACGAGACGACGACGACCTCCGAGTCCATCACGCCGTCCAGCGCACCCTCCCGGGATCCCTCCCGCGAACAACCCCGGCCCACGTCTTTCCCTGCCGCTTCTGCCACCCCGCCGTCCAGGACTAGCAGTGTTCCTACCGCCCTTCCCGAGAGCCAGTTCACGACGACCAAGCCGACTCTCGCACCGACGGGAGGCACCACGAGGGGGGGTAACGAGATTGGCCTGGGCGACGACAGATCTTCAGATGCAGGATGGACGCCAACTGCCATCGCGTTCGGGACTATTGGTATGTGACCAAGATGAAGCAACCATCCGTGTCTCTCACGAGTGCCAACTAACATCCTCATCAGCCATTGCCGCCTTATTCCTCGTGATAGGCTGGGGCCTCTGGTGGTTTCTCAAATACCGCAAACGCCGCGACGCACGCCGCATGTACGAACGCTCCATGTCGCCCGACGGCCACTACTGGAACCCCGAATCGACCTTCTCGCCCTCCCAGCAGCAGCCCGCCCGCCGCGCCCCGTCCAGCATCATGGCCGAGCTCATGGGCGCCGCCTACGCCGCCGAAAACGGCTCCGCCGGCGGCGGCTACCACCCGGACGACCGCGACTCGCTCACCCCGCAGGGCTACCTCGACGAGAAGAAGTACGCCTCCGGCCGCCAGCTGCCCATCCTCGAGCCCGCCCCCGTCCACCAGCCCAACGTCCGCAACTCCATCGCCAGCTGGATCCGCCGCCACCACCCGCTCAAGCTGAACCCCCTCTCCGGCCGCAGCAGCGTCTACTCCTCCCGCACCATGGGCGCGAGCGCCCAGAGCGTCAACGCGTCGCCTGTGCCGAACGTGCCCGACGCGTACCGCCCCGACAGCCAGCAGGCCGGCAACGCGAACAGGTACACCGCGTCGAGCAGGTACGGCACCGAGAACCAGTCCGACACGAATTCCATCCTCTCCCTGTATGAGAACCGCCAGCCACCGGCGGCGCCGGGACAGCAGGGCCGACCGCCGCAGCCGCTGTGGCTGGAGACGCCGCCGCCGCTGATGCATGGCGACCGCGGCGTCTCGATGGCGCCGACGGAGGCGACGGAGAGCACCTGGCGCAGCTGGGGCGGCGGGGTGAACCACCCGCGCGAACAGGCGCCGCCCCCGCAGACGCCGCGCCGCGGATGGATCGAGAAGTGCATCAAGTTCGGAGGACTCAAATAATTGGCTGCTGCTGTCTTTACAACAAGGGACCTCCAATGTTCCGGTGAATCCGAAGGACGACCCGGCGAGTGTATCATACGGGAAAAGGTGTCCCTCATCGTCTGCACATACTACCGCTGCGATACCACACAAGCTTCATCCCATCCTTCATACCATAGTGTTAAATGCTGTTTTCCCGTGTGCATATTGAGACAAAATCAAACAAAACGTATATATAGACCGATCAGGGGAATAATCGAAAATTTCCAAAGACAGTCCCTTTTACTTGCACCATCCATGCCGTAATTGACGTTACACAGCAATGTCGTGCTGCACCATTTCAGCCTCACATCCTCCACAACCTCACTTGGTATTCGCAATACACGCCGCCATAGTCGACGCCCGCTGCCCATTCAACGCCGCCCTCAACTCCGTCTCAAAGTCCTTCTCCCACGCCTCCTCCAGATACACCGGCGCCCACCCCAGCCTCTCCCGCGCCACAGTCCCCTTCGTCTTGCGGTGGCCCGCGTACCCCGTCTCCGCGACCGCCACATTCCCCGCCGTCGTAACCGCCGCGTCCTCAATGCTCCACTCCCGTATCTCCGGCGTCTGCGGACCGTCCTCGAGCGGCAGGTTCCCCGTCGCGAACGCCACGTCGAGACACTTCTTCGGGATCTCCGCGGTCAGCGTGCGCCCGACGGCGGGGAAGATGATGCCGCCCGTGCCGGAGGGGACGTTGGCGCCGGCATTGTGGACGATGTCGCGCACGCAGAGGACGTAGAGGTCCGCGAGGTCGGCGACGTGCACGGTGTCGATGCAGCCGGTGCCGTCGCCGACGCGGATGCCGAAGCCGTGGGTCAGGACGAAGGACATCATCACGGGCACCATGAGGCCTGCGCGGTTGAAGAGGCCGGAGCCCGTGCCGAAGATGCAGGGGGCCTGGATGGAGGCGGCGGAGACGCCGGTCTCGGAGGCGGTGCGGAGGACGACGAGTTCGGCGGCGCGCTGGGGGTACCACTCGCGCCGGTTCTCCGCTTCCTCGAAGGCGAAGACGGCGGGGGCGTTGGCGTCGTCGTGTTCGGCGTCGGGGCGGGGGACGCCGCTGAGGGGCCGGTCGGCGATGTTGGAGGTGCCGGAGGTGTGGATCATCCACGGGGTTGTGGAGGCGCCGGGGCGGTGGTGGGTCTTGCGGCGCTGGGCGAGGCCGAGGACGAGGGCTTCGGCGGAGGAGGGGTGGAAGCCGGAGGCGGCGTTGATGACGAGGTCGTGTTGCGAGGCGAGGCGGGTGAGGGTTTGCGCGTCGTCGAGGGAGGTGATGTGCACTGGGCGGACGCGGGGGCCGTATGTTGCGGTGAGGAGCTCGGCGCGGGACGGGGAGGAGGAAGGGGGGTTGCCCGGGCGGATGGGGAGGGTGATTGGGTGGGAGGGGGTGATTGTGGTGGTGAGGTCCGGGTGGGCGAGGAGGTGGTGGAGGACGGAGCCGCCGACGTAGCCGGTGGCGCCCATGAGGAGGATCTTTGGCTTTTGGGAGGGCATTTTGTGCAGAGGATGTAGAAAAGAGACTGACTCGAGCCGGTAGCGGTGCGGTCTTCCCAGGGGCGAGGTGAGCGGTTTTTTATCATCCCTCCAAGCTACCTAGCCCTCGTCGCTGGGAATCCTCGAGGGTTCAACCAACACATACCGCCTCCACCATATCACCAGACATGCCGCCCGACGCTGTTGGCGCTAAGCGGGCGCGGGCGATGGGTGTATGCACCGGGACATGGGCCGCGACCCGCCGTGTGGCTACCGGTGGCCGGTGTTTGGGCGTTGAGCGTTCGTGATGGACCGGGGCGCTGAGTCGTCGCATGGGCCAGAGGAGCGGAAGGACCCCGGTCTGCTGTCACATTGAGGGCGACCCTGGCGAGAGATCCACTTTCTGCAGCGGATACCCGAGGCCCCCTTTGCGCGCAGTTGGATGGAGGGGGAGGTGATGGATCGCTGGTGGGAAGGACGGGTGATGACAGTGGGTTTGGCAATAGTGCGCGCGAGGGGGATGGTGGCTGCGGCCGTAGGAGGATGGAGTTGGGGTTGGAGGCGGGTGATGAGGATGCTGGGTGCCGGTGATGGGACTCGTATTTGGGGGGGTAATGTTTTTGATAGACGGTCTTCGTTGTTAGTATGCAGTTTGCGAGGAAGTAGGGGCCGGGGGTGGCTCAGGTCGGGGTCGGGGTGAAGCATAACCGGAAGTGAGTGGCCGTCCGGTTGAAGTTGTTGGGTGAGTGCAGGAAGTGAATGCTCAGCCAATCACAGGCGATGAATGGAACCTCCAGTCTTCATATGGATATCATTATGAATTCATGTCTGACGCCGGTACCGTCAACTCGCTGATCATTTTAATTAAACATTACCAAATACACCACTTTACAACCCAATCTTGGCAGCAAGATAGTGCACCGCGACCTTGGTCGTCAGCGCCAGGATGCCCGTAGCCGGGATCTTGTCATCGTCAGACCGTCTAGCCCATCCAAGCTCGAACGGCAGCCTCTCATTCTCTGTTCATCCTGTCAGTTCTCACATTCTCATCTCAACCCAGGGCACAGCAAACTCACCAAAAAAGTACACCACCCAATCCGTCCGCGCATTTCCATCCTCATAGTCCCCGAACAGGCCCAAGTACATCGCCGTCTGGCCCAGACTATTCGTATACCCGTCCAGCGGCAGGTTAAACTCGGGATTCACCGCCTTGGCCGTCTTCTGCCGCGCCACAAGCGCCTTCGCCGCGTCGCTGATGCTGATCAGGTCCGCGGGCCAGTACGACTTGGTCTCGTCGAAGATGGTCTGGTTGAAGGACCAGTTGTCGCCGAAGTGGATGTCGGCGCGGCTGAGGGACGCGTCGTGCTCGATGAGGTCGTGCGTGATGAGGTCGCTGAGGTGGAAGGTCTGCGCGTCGCCGGTGGAGGAGGCCGTCAGCGCCTTGTTGCCCTGCAGCCGGAAGAAGAGCTTGGCGTCCTCGCGCAGGTTGAGGCCGGCGTGCATGCCCTCGATGAGCGCGTCGACGGAGATGTTGCGGCCGGTGCGGGGGAGGTAGCCGTGGTTTGCGAGGGAGTTGAGGAGAGGGCAGGGGGAGCGGACTGTGTGGTGGGAGTGTTAGTTGGGGGGTGGTAGGAGGGAGGGGAGGGGGACGGACGGTCGTTGGCGCCGGCTGCTTGCCATTGGTGCGCGGCATCTTGGCCGAGTACGGCGGCTGTGAAGAGAGCGAAGGACACGAGTGAGACGCGCATTGTGATGGTTTGAGGTGAAAGAGTGACTGGTAGTTGGATCAAACGAGAGAGAGAGAGAGACTGTGTCGGACACCCAGCAGGATCGACATCAGCCCAGCGGGACGCGGGAACCGGAAGCAAGATATGCTTTTCCCCCTGCTCTCCCTCCTGCTGTTCCTCCAGGGCTGATTTCTGATCGGCGGACTCTCCGATCTGGGGAGGCCGGGGGGCACATGCCTAATTGGGTGCGGGGCCCGCCCCGGGATGCCCGAACCGCCGCGGCGCGACGGCCGAATTTGCGCGATTGCGGGTGGGTCCGGACCCCGTATTCTGGAAAGATGGGAAATTGCTTCAACTTAAATTGAGTGCAGCGCGACCAAACAACGAGCGCGCATTTGCAATGCCTTGACTCGGGAAGTGGTTCCACCACCTTCTTATTTCAGAGGTTCATGCTTGTGTGCTTTTTTCCTCTTTCCTGTTTGGACGATGGAATTGCTGGGCTGAGCCGATGGGATCGCGTTTCTCTGGGTTTCGTGTCCGATGTGGGGATGTTGTGGGTACGGCAGAAGTGTTTGCTTCTTATGTGGTGTCGTTAAGAGTCTTGGCTGGCTGAGTTCGGCCCCGAACGCGGTCTTGAAGAGTCCGTCGCTGAAATTCTGCCCCTGAGCTTATATTAACCTAGCTTGGAGGTTGATGCGCATTCGTACAGCTTTACATCTGAATTTTTGCACATTTAATACTCTCAACTGAGATGGCCAGTCACCTTCTTTTCGGTGATCGCGTAAAAGTAAGATCGACCGCTTCAATTTTCCCATTGTAGTACAAATTTTTCTTACAATGGATACTGTTCAGCGGCTGTTTAATTAGCTCTTGAACCTGGAGCCGGCAAATTTACGCGCGCCATATGTTACCAAGAGCATACGGGGATGAGTCCCGCGAGCATTGAGCTGAGTTCGTGGGCTGAAAAAATGGCGTGAAAACTTATGTAGCAGTAGGAGACGTCGGAGCTGGATCTGGGGTGAAAGCGCCGGTTGCGCCGTGAACAGCGGCAGCAGCTTCGACGAAGTGGGTGCTCCACCGAAACCCGGATCCGGTTCGGGGCGGACCAAATGTAAACGGTATCGGCAGCAACAAAAGCATCGCTCGGCTGTGAATTTCATGGGAACAAGACTCGAGTCAGACCAATCCGGATGTGTTTGGCTGGCTGTAAATTGTTGGTCTCATCAGAGCCCTGGGAGTGGCCAAGGTGCGGCCTTCTTTCGATAAGTAAGTGTGCACCATTTTCGATGACAGCCCATCTGCGGCTTTGCCCCAAATTTGGAAGTTGTTGGAAGAAACGCGCCTTGTGAAATGGGCAGACGCACTGTCGTTGGTCTCAGTTGCCCTGCTCAGCCACCTCTGCCCAGAGAACCACTGTCAGCCTGCATGATTCCACTACGGGAGAAGAGCATGATGGGCCGCCACATCTAGCCATCAGGCAACCACCCCCTCACCCCGGAAAAGAAGCGAACAAGTCATATGCGCTACCAGACCATCAAAATGCGTCCTTTTCATGAGCGTCAGAGTACCCGACATTCTATTCCACCAGCTGCTGATGAACTACGACATAGAAGACTCGGCCTTGTGTCATTGGAAAGGTTGGTAACGTGCCCCTCTTAGGGGTTCATCCAGACTGCACAGCTTACAAACCCAGCTCATTGCTCCCTGACTTTGACTTTTCAATGTATTGTATTCGCTCGCATCTCAGGCAGCAATTCATGTAGCTGACAGGCACGAACTTGCATCCGAACGGAAGAAAACACTGAATGGCTACCTCTTGTGTGTGTCCACCGCAGCCTGCTCTAGCGCCAATGTCCACGCGCCCGATTTGGCCATAATCATCGCCCATCGGGTGAGTAGATACTCCGCATCGCATTGTATGGCCCAAACAAATGGATACGTGTGAGAAATGTAGCACTCGCCAACCAACCAACACCTCCAATGTGTCGTGGCGTGCAGAAGGCTTTCCTTTTGGATCAGTACCATTCCCATACACTTAATAGGAGCCCGGAGCCCTCTTTCGAAAGTCTTTCCCGTCTTGCTAGAGCGCTGGAAGACGGCTCATTCCACAGCAACTTTCGCATGGACTATATCGATGACTGTAACGAGACGTTGGAGGAAATGAAGGAGAAGTTGGGAAAGATCGAAGCGGACTCTGCCAAGGGAAGGCTGTTCTGGCCTGGGAGGTCCAGTCGTCTCAAGGGGTGGCACGAGGATATTTCCCGTCACCAGGGGATGATCAGCACAGCATTGTCTGCGGATACGCTCCAAGCCTTACTACGGATACTCTCTCACGAAGACCGCCAGACGAAGGAAATTCTCTCGGAGATCAGAGACACGAGAAGCATTGTCAGCCGAGTCGACAAAGAGTCGAGACGTTCAAAGGTCCAGGCTTTCTTTCTCAAATGCAACCCGCAGGAAAACTACGAGATGAGCCTGCAATTACGGCATCCACGAACTGGCCTCTGGCTTATCAGTCGTCATCCAAAGTTTAAACACTGGATTTCGGCTCCGAAGTCCAATCTGTGGTTGACAGGAATTCCAGGCGCTGGAAAAACCATCATTGCCGGTTCTATCATCGAGGCGGCATTGGGTAAAAGCACCGGTTCGATCGCTACAGCGTTTTTTTTTTTCTGCGATTACAAAAGCTCAATCACACAATCCCCAGAAACAATTCTCGGTGTTCTCGCCTATCAGCTTTCTATCCAAAATGAAGACGCCTACGAAGTTCTTGTGCAATACTACGATGAAATGCATCCAAAACATGGACTCCCCAGAACTCCCGATATCTCGTCATTGAAAGTGCTGCTACAAAGAATCTTTGAAGTATACGATCAAGCCTACCTAATTCTTGACGGACTCGACGAGTGCGGGAGAAAGACTGAGGATGTGATTGATACGCTTGTCGATACATTCGATGAAGCTAACAACATTTCTCTTGCTCTATTGAGTCGTGACGAGGACGGCATCCGAGACCGTCTCAGCGACTGGTGCGTTTCGATTGAAGTTGCTGTTCATAAACACGACGTCATGGAATACGTTACAGCGCAGATCCAAGAGAGAGTTAAAGAGTTGGGAAGCTGTCGACGTATGACCCTGAACTGAAAGCCGAGATAATCCAGGGACTGGTGGATGGGGCTAAAGGAATGTAAGTGACCTAAATTCTTGTGCTTCTTTCCAAGTCATAATTTAGTCGAACTTTACTTATTGTTGTTACAAGGTTTCGCTGGGTTTCTTGCCAGTTAGATCACCTCAAAGATTGTGTTTCCGACCAAGACTGTCGAGATGCACTAATATCATTGCCGCCGACTCTTGACGAGACTTACGCACGAATCTTAAAGAGGGTCCCTAATGGAAAGCGACGACTAGTAGAGTTAGCCCTGCAATTCATTGCGTACGCTTCGCCCAAGCTTACCATTCGTCAATTGAGGGAGGCTCTTTCCGTCCCTCGAAGAGACACTTTGCTTGAGCCTCGACACATAATCCACCTCAACGCCATCACCAAATACTGTAGCAGTCTGGTTCGGGAGTCGAGTGACGGGCAGTATTTGGAATTCTCTCACTTTTCTGTACAAGAATTCCTCAAAGACCCTTCATCGCAGTACCCCGACCTGGTAGGCTTTTCGTATTTCGGAAAATTTATCGCACCGTTTGTTGGCAGCTGAGTGCCTGAGATTCCTACAGCTTCGAAACTTCTATCGGTCACGTTTTGACCCGAAGACCGAATCAGACGAGATAGAACATCGACAAGATGAGTTTCCATTTTACTCATATGCCGCCGAACACAGGCCAAGCTTCGCGAGGCATGCATGGGACGACACACACGTCAAGGATTTGGCGAAAGCGCTTTTCAATCCAATCAAGTCGCCATACTTTACGTCCTGGTCAATTGCACTCTCTAACTGCATTAGCGATATCTCCATCGACCAGGTAACAGGCCTATGCGCCAGCCCTTATTTCACACCTCTGCACGTGGCTGCAGCTCTGTCATTGGAAAAGATATGCCGGTATCTTATAGAACAGCGTGCGGACGTCAACATGAAGAGTTACATAGGATGTCCGCTGTACTGCGCGGTTCAAGGTTTGCTGTTCATGGCCGCAGACGAAGATCATTCCTCCAGCCACCTAGCTGGCATTCTGAGCGGGTATCACGGAGCTCTGGCCACGCAAGATACCATCAAGTATTTATGCCATGCAGGAGCTTCGCTGGACACGACTTTTACCCACATTTACCCCGGGGAGAGCATACTTGAAGTCGCATTCCGGTCAACTTTATTGACAGGCAGCCTCTCTGTCCCGACTATACTGGTCAAGCTCGGAATCTCAATCCGCGAAAAGGATGTCGAGCGAGCAGACAGGGTGTTCCAGAGTTTCAATGGCGTATCTTCTAGCCAGCATGAAGAGAGATTCAAAGCGAGCTTGCAGCCGTTTATCGAATCCCTCGACCAGCGGGCTGACAGATCAGCAATGGTATTACGACTGTGCTCTTTAGCTTGGGAAGCGGCACTATACGCGAAACTGGAGTTCACATTCGATGTCATGGCCATTGATACACAAGTCACTCTGAGCATTAATGACTTAGAGACACAAGCTATCGCATCGACGAAAGCCTGTAACCTGACAGTGCTGCGAAAGATTATGTCAGACCCTCGGCTTGACGCAGCAAGCATTGCAGATAGCAAGGGCGACTCTCTCTTGCATTTGGCACTACTGGAGTTCCGCGACAACACGAAGAAGAATCTCGAGGTTGCAAGACTATTGATAAACGCCGGCTGCGACGTTCTGAGGTCTAACAACTTTGGTTTGCAACCACTGCATTGTTGGGACTGGAGGTTGACGTGGAGAAAGGTAATTTGGCCAAAAGAGGTCGACTCAGAACCTTTCCGGGACTTGATGCGAATGATGACGAAAGAGGGCGCCCATTGCAACTCCCAGGACCAATTTGAAGCTACTGCTTTGCACTACCGGATAAACTCATCGTATCACTTTCAAGCCATACTGGATACTCAACCCATCGAAGAGATCAAAGCAGGTTTAGAGATAATCGACAAGAAGGGCTATACACCCTTGGCCTACATGGTCAAGGCTGGTGCATTGCAATCCTTCTCAATACTTGTAAAGCGCGTAACTGTAACGCCCGCTATGATGGCAAGCCCTGTGCCAATTCTCAGCCTTGCAGTCAACGCCGACGCCGACGAGGTTTTTGACTTTCTCATTCCTCTGAACTCCAATTCGGATGTTGAACCCAACGACAGCCCACTTCATTACCTTGGTCCAGGTGCATCAGCTAGGAACACCCGTCGCTTGAAATCCCTGTACCCCGATGCCTGCGCCTGTCGCCTGCATGGCAAAACGCCGCTCGAAGCCTATCTTGAAAGGTGCCTCAAGAAAGGTGCGGTCGCCGAGGTTGACCCAGACGTGATGGGAGAACTCTCCGTGCTGGATTCCGACAAAGCTGATATTGCCGACCTATCAAAGGTTTGGGAAAGATTTGCACAATATGCTGTAGCTAGCGAAAGCGAGGAAGCCGTCACCTCCGCGGGGATGTCTCTTTTGAAGTTAGGCTACCTGAGAGTTTTTGAAAAGCAGAACGGGGTTTCTGGGATCCTCCCAATGGTGTCGTCATTCAATGATATTCAAACTACGCTCGACTTGGCACCAGTTTCAACGAGACTGCTTTGTCAAATCCTTCGCCAAACTGACGGGAATTCCAGCCTTCGAGAAAGGCCCGAAATTTGCCGTCTGTTGGGTGCCGCGGCTCGCTCTTTGGACTTTGAACTCGCGAATCTGCTTTTCAGCAACGGTGTGAGCGTGCATCGTCGTGTTGATGGCCTATCTGTCTTGGAGGCCTACTGCAAGAGTCCGCCGGACGTCCCAGACACCCCCAGAGCCAAAGAAATGTTTGACTTGCTTTTGGATCACGCAGAAAAGAAGCAATTGAATGATTGCAGTCCCGGAAGAAAGGGCTTGGCAGCGATACACCTTGGTGAAGAGGAAGGAGCAGAGTGGATGGTTGAGAAGCTGGTGCAACGGGGGGCCGACCCAAACCTCCGAGTGAGGGATGATATGCATTCCAACACCGCGTTGGTGCATCACTTGCTAAACTTTAGTCCCAACTAAGCTTTATCGCTTCTAAGCAACGGAGCAGACCCAGGTGTTGAAGGTTTGAGTGGCTGGGATGCAGCTCTCGCCTCCGCCGAGAACGGCTACGTGCTGGTGCTGGCCGAAATACTCGCAATTGACAAAACCAAGAACCACCCACCCATGGAATGGGAGAGAACTTGCCAAAAACGTCATTACGACGATAATGACGCGTTCCTTATGACTCATGAGAATTACAACGGGCTTCATGCGGGCGCTTGTAGAGGAAGCGCTGACGTTATCAATTTTTATCTCGACAACGGCCTCATGAGAAGTATCGACGCAAAGACAAACAATGGCTGGACACCTTTGCATTTCGCAGCCTGCCACGGAAACGTCGACAGCATTAAAGCGCTATGTGGCCATGGCGCTAATGTTAATGCTCAATGTGAGGCCGGTCGATCTCCACTGCACCTTGCCGCGCAAAATTCAAAGCTTGCGTCGGCGAAAGCCCTGGTTGAAGCAGGAGGCAGGCCTTTTGCAGATGCTAGCGGCTGCAAGCCGTCATTCTACGCTGACGTGTCTGTAAATCAAAGTTTGAACGAATGGCTTCATTCAATTGAAACAATAGCCACTGATGAAGAACCTTTGAGTGGTGTGGTGGGCTTGGAGGCAACACGCGAGCCTATGCTTTCCACCGTATGCGCGACTGCCATACGCGATAACCACATTTACAAGCTAGAACTACTAGCGGGAAAGGCTTTTGACTTTGAAGCTCCACTAAGTGATTGTCGAGGTTGCTCTGGGCTCATATACGCAATCCATCTTGGCCGACTTGATATCACTAGGTGGTTATTACATCGCGGAGCAGCTATCACACAGCCCGTTCATTGTGGAGAACCGGGCCGAACCGGTTTACATTTGGCTCTAGAGAAGGTCGCACTGGCAAGTATCATTCCCAACTGTCTCGGGAATTTTGTGAAACATGGAGGCCACCTTCTAGAGCAATCTTCTGGCTTGTTTGACGCGATTCTGGCAGCAAACAACGTGGAGGGGTTGAACTATTTTCTCACATACCTGGGGAAAGCAACATATGAGATTGACAGGCAAGTGCTGAACACGGTTGTATGAATGCGAAGCACCGACTGATTTTAGGATAGAAAGCAGCAGACAGTCTCGAAAGATGCCCAAAACCTACTAGCGGCTGCTCTTGGCAAGTTCAATGACCAAGGAATCACGCCGCTCATAAATGCAGTTCGTTACGCAAACCTCGCAGCCGTCGAAGTACTTCTCGACTTTGGAGCCGATGTCAACGGCACTGCAGAGCTGTCTTTGCACACCTCACTACACGAATCGCTTGATTGTGGAAATGACGAAGTTATTTCGTTGTTGATTGAGAAAGGCGCCGATTTAGACTGGCGTGATCGAGATGGAGATACACCACTGCTCGTTGCAGCGTCGCAAGAGAAACTCGACAACGTTTACGTGCTACTTGGCGCCAATGCCGACAGGACTGTGCTGAACCGCTACAATAGATCTTTCCTCGATATCATTCCTTACGGCGACTCCAGGTCGTGCAAACTCTTTGCTGAGTCTTTGCGTACTTGTGTGAGTCCTCACAAACCAACGAGAATAGGGTTTTCGGCATTTCACCGGGCAATTGGACAGCCTCAGTTTGTTTCTTACATACTGAATTCGGACTTTCGCCTTGACGATAGTAAACCGTGTAGCTGGTACAACGCCGGTTCTTCGCCCATTTGGATTGATACTGCTCACCGACTCTACCGAAAGAAGTACCGGATCGAGGCATTGCAGACTTTTGCTAATATGACACCCTCTGATCATTGGAGCCCCTTGTGCCGGTTTGCATCTCGAGGGGAAGTCAATCCTATGAAAAACCTTCTTGACTTGAATTGTCCCTTGAACTACGAAGGATGCCCAATTGGATCAGCTTTGATGGTTGCCTGCGTAGACGGACGTATGGCGGCTGTCGCATTCCTGGTTCGCCACGGGGCATCTTTGACGTACCAAGGACCGAACGGGTATCGTTCTGCATACATTGCCGCCAGAAAGCAAAAACAGATACTGAACTGGTTGTTGGTTGGGAGGTTCGTTGACCAAAGAAAACTGACTGGCTCTTGTGGCTTACCGAATACTCGGGAAGACTCCCAGCCTTTCACCTGGAGAGGACCTCTCAAAGCTGAAGTCGTCATCAGCGGAGAAATGGAGTGGCGGCCGAACGAATCATGTCAAGCTTACTGGTCTCGGCTCATGAGAGAAAAGGTGTATTGGAGAGGGAAGGTGCCGCCGCTGAACCAAAATCGTCGTACGATACGACCATCAAATCTCGTCCCAGATGAGAAGGTTCGGATACATCCCAGCGGCTATGATAGCCCAAGACAGCATCCCAGTCACTCGATTGACGACTTGAAACAGAACAGTGAAAACGCCATGAGACCCCAGAGAATTATAAATGATGTATGATGGTTTGCTCTGGTATACAGTTTAGCCCGGTTATATCTCATTAGCTTCTTCTCGAATTCTTGGATACTACTGCAAGTTACAGTCTTCTTCAATAACACATGTGTTTTCCTATAGTACTCTAGCTTATTTACATGTATGCACATCAGCTTATTATACCAGACGTAGTTCCCCACTGGGTGGGCTCGAAACTTCCTCAACATATAAGCGTAGTCTTCCTAGAGCTTACTGGCATGATCATGATTGCGCATTATTAAGAGTTTATTTTATGTCATTAGTAGTTAAACCGTAGAAGCATTCGGAGAGTGATAGGACGTCTTTCATTGAAGAAAAGATGTTTCGCATCGCCTAATCAGACGTTGGATTGCCGATTCCATGCACTAGGCTCAGTAATAAAATAGCAAGAGTGCCGTTCAAAACGTGCACTAATGTATCTGGACAGAAGCATTTAAGCAATGTCACGGTAATCAGATTATGGATCGTGGGACCTTTCAAAGGGAGACTATGGATTGAGAAGATCGTTGATTTCGCGGGAGTACTAGTGGCGATCATGTGATGAAGAACACCGCGTTGTGGGCATGATGATTCGTTACAACGCTGCCAATGGGAACAATCTATGAGCAGGGTATGTGCTAGAGTGACTGATACTCAAACACCAGCTCTGGGAAGCTCACCCGCTCTGATAGTCTTGAAGTGACTCCCTTTGACCTTACGAAATCTGAACTGTTCTCGCTCCACCTGTAGGGGCGTGGGTAGCTCTGGTATGATACTGACACACTCTAGGTTCAAGAATGGCGTATGGCCGTCGGATGACATGTCTTCCAACTCGTCAAGAAAATCCAGTTGATCAATCCTATAAAGCTCTTGGCATACTGGATCATACGATCTGTCAGATCTCGCATCATCCAAATCCCACAGCTTGATGTCTAAGATCCTTAGGTTCTTGAAATGATCCCTGAAAAGCCCGAAGACCAGTCGCCAAGGCCCTTTTTTGGAGTCATCTTCGAAAGCCGCGTTGCGGGCATCAATGACTACGTGCTGTATTCTTTCACATAAGTCTGGCGGCATGGGCCATTCTTTCTCTGTGACGTTCCGTTTTCGAGTGACGAGGACTGGTCCTGGGCCCTTGTGGTTGCCAGTCCAGCTGCGCTCGGCTTGCATCGACCCGTTCCACTCAACCTCCACAAAGTCATGCGAAGAATTGAACGGGATAGAACCCGGCTGCGGTTCTCCGAAGTAGGTGATAGCCAACGCTCTCGTCTCCCGGCTGACTGCGTAGAGAGGCACGCTCGACCACGATCTGTACGGCTGAAAGTGGATTTGCGGTCCTTCTCTCCATTCCAGATCGATAACGACCTTTCCCTGCATGACAGTAGGAGTCTGCGACATGAGCATGATCTTGTCTCTGAGCTCTTTTGGCAGGTCCATGAACACTGGAAATGTCGTCAGAGCGGGTCGACTTGGTCCATCATTGCTTTCTTGGCGTTCATCAGTCGGCGGGTCTACGACCATCTGGAACGGCCGATATGATTTTGGTAGTCGCTTGGGATGGTAGGGGTGGCATCGCATATGCCTTCGTGCCTTGAGGATGACGTCGGGCCATCTCTCGCGATTCGTCGAGTCGATTGCGATTTCAAGGTTGCCTTTGATCTGTGGTTCGATCGCATCGTAAAGCTCCTCTGGTGGGGTTTGTGTCGTAGGTTTGGCTTCTCGCAGGGCAATAAACTTGGAGAAAAAAGACTTCATTTTTAAGGAGACGGAGTTTAGTCTCGGCGGCAAGGGAAATGTCGGCATGGGCCGGCCTCGAAGGCAGGCGGGGTGTCGTCCTTTTATCGTCCCATTCTTGTCGACCCTTCAGCTGAAGACACGTTGACTTGAGTCAAGTCCTGCCAAGGCAGCACTTGAGGCGACATTCGGGCAGGATTACTCATCCTCTATTGAGTAAACTGTGGTTTCAAAGCCTGTGGGCCGTGGCACTGTACCTGGGCGTGATCTACGCCGTTGTAATGCGCCCACCGGCAGCCCCATTCAAGAGGTATGGTAGCGAGAAAAAACGCCTTACCTGGCCCTTTGATAGCGATAGGCAGTTTCGTCCTTGCACTCATGCAGGCGAGGTATCCAGTAGGCCTCCGCAAAATGACCAACCAGACGGCGAGTACTCATGAGCGAAGTGGTGTTGACTTGAAGCTTCTTCCACAGCATCAGTCGCTCTCAAAACGGGTTTAACGAATTGGCAAGAGATGATGATTAACTATTGTACGAACTCAAAAAAGAACCCAACTTAAAGTACTTAAATGTCGAAAACGCCAATGTACATTCTCCGATTATCTACGAGTTTTCAATGGTCTTGGTCTTGTATCCAACTATCGGCAGCGGAAGTCGCAACAGCAGACTGCTTGTGATGACGCTGAGGCTACTCAGAGCCATTGCTAGTGCCGCCCAAACCGGATCTAACCTCGTGTAACTTCCGTTCGTCTTGATGGGGTACAGGACACCTGCCGCGATAGGCACAGCAACCAGGTTGTAGACCAAAGCCCATGCAAAGTTGAACTTGACGCGTCTGAACACCGCTCGACTGAGACTCGTGAGTGTGAGAAGCGTCGTAAGGCTAGAGTTGATGAAAACAAAATCGGCAGCAGAGATGGCGACGTCAGAACCTGAGCCTATGGCAATGCCAACGTCTGCGACAGTCAATGCAGGAGAGTCATTGATGCCATCTCCAACCATGGCCACGGTCGGCCGCCGGTACCTGGAGTTCCCAATGCCCAGAAAGGATTCAATCTTGATCTGGCTCTTCTGCAGGTACTCAATCTTCTCGGCCTTCTGCTCAGGAAGCACGCCGGCGATGATGCAGTCCTCCGGGATGCCGACCATAGCACCAACAGCTCTTGCGGTCTTGGCGTTGTCTCCAGAGAGCATCCATACGTCAATACCCTGCTCTCGTAGAGCATCCAAAACGGGCTTCGCCTCTGGGCGAATAGCATCCGAAACAGCGAAAATGGCTAGAGGATTCCATCCAACACCGTCATCGGACGAGACTAATTTGCCAGCAGCCAGAACCACGGACTTGGCTTGACTCTTCCAACTGTCTAGTTCCTCCAACGTTTGCTCATCAAAAATGGCTCCGTGATCAGCCATCAGGGCTTCATTTCCAACAATGATCTCGAACGGAGCCGAGAAAGAAGCGCTAGTGAAGGTGCCTTTAATTCCCTTTCCAGGAATTTCTGTAATGCTTGTCGACTTGAAGCTATTCTGGCGTTGAGACCCGCAGAAAGTGGTAATAGCTTTGGCGATTGGATGGCTGCTGTTGCTCTCGAGCTCCGCCACGCAGCCGAGGATGATGTTCTCATCCCAAGCACCCTTTTGGGCGTCTTTTATAGCGAGGATACGGTTATCAGTGACCGTGGGTTCTCCACCCTCGGTCAAGGTGCCAGTCTTGTCGAAAACGATGATATCCAGGTTGCTGGCCTCCTGAAAGGCTTCACCTCCACCCTTGGCTAGAATACCATGCTTTGCCGCAAGCCCGCCGCCAACAAACAGCGCAGTCGGGGCAGCAAGACCAATCCCGCATGGGCAAGCGATGACAAACACGGCGATGGCGAATTGGAGAGACCAGAATGGCCAGCCTCCAACGGCGACGTCTCTGTAATCTTGTGGCAGATGGCCTGAAAGTCCAAGACCCAGCCACGTTAGCCAGGTCGTAATAGCGATGAGTGTGACAACTGGAACGAAGTACCCAGTGATGGAGTCAGCAACACGCTCAATCGGAGCGCGTCGAGCCTGTCCCTCCCGCACGACTTTGACGATCTGATCGAGCAGGGAATCCCCAGAAGCGCCGGTAATCTGCATGGTGACTGAGCCGCCGTTGTTGATCGTGCCAGAGTAAATGGGGTCGCCCAACCGCTTCTCGATGGGCCTTGATTCGCCCGTCAGACTGGATTCGACAAACTCGGTGTTCGTACCATCGATGAGAACACCGTCCCATGGCGGCGAGCCACCATGTACAACTCTCACCCGATCGCCGCAGTCAAGCAGGTCCACGCCGATGGTCTTCACCTGGCTGCCCCCATTCTGTTCGTCGATGAGGAGCAGCGCCTCTTTGGGCCTCAAGCTTCCTAACTTTGACACAGCTTCACCAGTCTTTGCCTTGCTATATGCCTCGATCATACGGCCCACCAATAGAAAAAGAGCCAAGAAAACGACGGCATCCATGTGGGAAGGTCTGGACTGCATCTCCATATGATTATTGTTAGTCGCTGCAATGATGATTTCCGCGATAGAGCTGAAGTAGGCGATAGTTGTAGCGAAGCTAACAAGCATGTCCATGCTGCCAAAGCGGTAAAGTCGGTGCAGAATAGGGACAGGGCTGCCAGGTCGCCAAAGCGAGTACAGTTCTTTGATCGCCCGTCGATGAAAGATATCCGCAGCAAAGAAGTAAACAGGTGTTGCCATTGTCAAAAGAGACCACTCGGCTCGTGATACACCATTGAGCGGCTGCATGAGATAGTGTCTGCCGTGATTCTCTGGTGACACGAGATTCATGTAGACAATGCCGATGATCAGCGTTGGCACGGCGGCAACGGAGCAAAGCAAAACGCGGAGCATCAGACGGAATCTGGTGCGGCGCATCATCTGCTGAGACCTCTCCTCCATGGTAGGTGGATGGTAGACCGTGGGTACGAAGGCCATGTCAGTGCCCATGATGGACTCGAGGATAGCCCTGACGGTGAAATCTGGAGCCTGGGGTATGTATGTGACAGTGAATATAGGGTTTTCAAGTGTCCCCTGTTCTTTGACCGACAGCCTGTCTCCGAAAGGGGAGAATGCGGCCAAGACTCGTCCTGGGCAGTGTGCACAGTACATGCCGGTGACTTTGATAGAGAGCTCTCTGTGGGTATCTTTCGATCGATCGTTGTTGATCTCTGTGAGACTGTTCAGAGTGGCTTCGTATCCGAGATCCTCAATCGTAGAGATGATGTTGTTCAAGTGGCTCTTGTCGTGGAAGCTCACCACTGCGCTGCTCGTGACAAGATTTACATTGACAGACTCTGTGTAGGGCAAGCGCTCTACAGCTCCCGTCACTGTTCCAACACAGGAGCTGCAAGTCATACCCATGATGGAAAGCGAAGCTTGCCAGAGATTATCCGTAGAGCTCCCAGCGACCTCTTCCACCCGTTCAAGTGTAGGATCGTATCCGAGAGACTCGATGATATTGACTAACTCGTTCGTGTTGTTCTTGTCGAAGAACTCGATGGTAGCCGCGCGTGTGATAAGACCGACATTGACGGATTGGACCCATGTCTGTGCTTCGAGGGCACTCGTAACATTGCCGACACAGGAGCTGCAAGTCATTCCGTCGATCGATATGATGGCTCGGTGCAGCTTCAAAGATTGGTCGTTCCCAATAGCCACTCCGGATATGGCTTCTCCATGACCTTCGAGTTTCTCCTCGCGGCATTGCATGCAATGCTCAGCATGTCGCCTTTGCTTTTCGTCTTCGTTAACTTGTGTGCCTATGCAACCGAGGGCTTCGTAAAGACGACGCAGTAGGGACACGGGGACCACAGCATTAGGAGGCTGAGGCACACGGCCTGACTCGGGCTCCTGAGCTTGGGGCCCGATGATGATGCTGTCAACTTCATACCCAGCGTCTGCCAGGACTCGGGAGACTTTCTTCGGGGACAGGGCCTTGTCGTGTTCAACGGTGACACTGTGGTTGATGATCGAGGTAATGATGGATTTAGGCGAAGGGGTAAGCTCCCGAAGCAGCGGCTCGATAAAGCCGGTGCATGTTGGACAGTGGATGTTTGGCACGAGGAAGGTTGTCTCCTGGACGGCCGCCGAACAGCTTGCCTTCTTGGAAACCATACTTAGATAGTCAAAACCGCAGATTCCCTTGTAAGGGAAACAAGAATGAGTCGAATGATAAATGCGGAGGGGCAATTTGATGCTAAAGCTTCACGAGAACGAAGTTGAGGACAGGCAAAATGGATGATATCCAGTTTGAAACCAGGTCCACGTATCTATAATACGCAAGGCGGATGGCGTGCTGTCTGTGGGACTTAACACTCATTCACTGATACGTGGACACAATGAATCAGCCATTACATATGCCATTTTACGGAGTGAAAGACAGATCGATGTGATTGACTGAATATTCCGGTGCCTGCAGCGAGCCGTCCAAACTGTGACAACGCCGCAAAATGGCCTGTTCCTGACACTCCCTTTGGAAATGGATACAGCCATGAGGGCTTTGTGCGTCCAGTACGGCAGTGTGTTGATGATACCCGACGAATGACACCTCAGGCGACCAATAGCAGAAAGCCACCTCATGAGCCATTTGTGCGGGATCATTCTACTGTTGGGACCAAATGACGGTCAGTTCCACATTGCGTCAAAGGACCTGGAACTGGTGGGTCTTTGAGTGTTTTGTGCTTCCAATCGTTGAGGTTGCCGATATTTAGCGTCGCAGCTAAGGCTTGCTTACCTGCATAGGCAGCAGGGGTCACATTCCCCGAATGGCAGGCGGGATTTGGCTTGCATGAAACGATATCTTAGTGAGCGGAGGATGCAGGATATGCGGAGATCACATGAACGTCACGGAACCTGGAGAGGCACTGGGAGTGATACCTCTGAGTCTAGCCGGACTGCGGAGTCGTGTGCACCGGAGCGGAAAGACCTCGCAGTTCGTCACAGCAGGAGCACTCAATATCGGGTCCTCAACCATGAAACCAAGGTGGTATTTGGCAACTAATACGCACCGATAGTTGAGTCATACAGACGGCAAAAAGCCATGCTGTGGGCGGTGATGGGCAAGTGGTCTCTGCAATTGAGTAGATACATCCTGATTATCTTGCTAATTTCACGTTTCATGAGTCACTAAGCTTCTACTATCCAATTGGTTTTAGAGTTTCGAGAATTCCAGCAACCCCTCTGGTTGCAAAGCATTTTTTGTTTTGAGAAGCGATTGCCTTGATACGTATTTGTGTCAAGCAAACGTATTATCTTGTTTGCATAGTTAGAGTCCATGTCCGGGCGCGTTCGGACGAAACTGGGTCCTCCCGAAGTTGGTAATGACCAAAAACACCCAAGAGTAGGCAACTTATGAAGTCTGCGAAGGAAAACTCGCCTCCCTATCAGTGTCCACTGATATCCCGACAAACAACAATTGCAAAGGAAGTGGTGCAGCGGATCGCTATAGCCGCTTGGGTGCAAGAACACAGCCGTTGTCTCCGGACGGCCGCGACGAGCACAGCATGCATCGTGGCTTCTGGATGTATCGCGGCATGCAGGGCGCTTCACTGTTTCTTCTCGGAAGCAGACACAGTGTCTATGGTCAAATGGCGTCATGAGTTGACCGTCATCAAACGAAATGTGTGGGCAGAGAAGCCCATCTCCGTGTTGCTTCTTGATATCTCATAAGCGGCTCCTCAAAAGGTCTTTGGTGATCAGCTGGCTTTTTCCAAGCTCGCAAATTTCGATTATCCACTCCAGCTGAGCCGTCTCAAGCGCATCAACAGCTATCCGCGGTGGAATCTCACCTCTAGTCGCGCTGAATCGCTGTACGCACTTAGGACAAGCCGGCACAATCGTTCGTGGCATCCAGTTGTTTGGCAAGGTCAGTGTCTCGCATGACGGCATATTTTTGTCCAATAACGGCATATAGCGATGCGGGCAGATTTGTAATTTCCCCTCCCAAGCCATACACCTGGGTCGAGCTGACTTTGCCTGGGCCTCGGAAAAGCACGCCAGTGAATGTTCTGTGTTACACCCATTGCACAAGACCGGCGTCCAATAGCGTCGTTGTACATAATCTTTTGGCAAACATCGGTGTCGAAGAATCGAATCTTGGTTGGCGCGGCAGTCTTGACAGAGATGGTCCTTCATGAGCAACTTTGCCGCTTGCCGCCACTCAGGCGAACCGTTTCTTTGGTTGAATTCGATCATAGACCCCCGAACATCCACTGGAATGCGCTCGTTTGGCTTAAGATTCGTTGGAAACCATACGAGTTCCTTGTGCAAGTATGCAAACTTTCTATCCGTGAAGAGGCGCCAAAACATCCGACAAGTTTGCCTGAGGAGATACAGCTGAGGTGGACCAAGGTATTCCATTATTTCCAGTGCCATTTCGGTTGGAAGTCGACAAAGAGCGCTGTGCTGCTGGTTTAAGACTTCTTTCTCTGGATTATACGGTACGTATCCAGTATAGACCAGCGTAGGGTCTTGGGGGGTGAGGGGTTGCCGATATGGTATAAGCAAGCCTCCTGGTGCGTGGGGCGCGTGAGATTCATCGTGCGTTTTGTCTCGTCGTCTATTTGACCTCGGTTTCTTTGATAGGACAGTCAAGTACTTACGCATCAACATCATGTGGTTTGGAAGAACTCTGAGAAAAGAGAATGAAGAAGGAACTAGAAAAACGATGCAGACAGGAAAATAGTTTTGGCCCGTGCCACAGTGCTGCTTTATACTACCCTACTATCCCTAGACCTTGATGATGGAGTCTTAATTCTGTGGCGAATCAGCGATGAGGTCAGGTGCCTCAAACGTCTGATGTATTGAGTCTAAGAAGTATTATTAGCTGGTGAATCACCTTTTGAGTGTCTGTAGACCTGCAGCCTCCTGGCGAAGCCCGCGAATTTGTAAAACCCATTCCCTGACTACCATAGGACAACAGGGTAATTCGCGTCGCTCCAGGGAAATACAGGACCCCCTGTAACAGCGATCGTGTATTCTATCATATTCAGCTACCATACCAAGTGAATCTGCTGTTCATTAGCCCGCTATCTACTGAGTCTCGAGGTTTCAGCCAAATTGCGAAGTCCAATGTTTAGCAGCAATAGTGGTATAAGCATTGCTCCTTGTCGCAGTGCACGATCTCGATGTAGTTACGCACTGATATAACACTTTTATCAGATCATATAATCATATTATTTTTTGAGCGAACTCCGGCAATTTTGCCATTAACTTCAACTTGGCGTTGAATAGGCACGCAATATTGTTCTTCGCCTTCTTCAAATCCTCAATGCAATGGACTCTCGTAAGGAATGCTGTTCCAAGAGAGCGCGGTCGTCAAGCTAGTGAAGTGTGCAGAAAGACCTTCGGCATCTACAACCGAAAGTTTGGTTCCGACTCTTTCGCAGTTGAGGCCAGCCTTCGGCTCCGGGAGACGAGTTACTTGCTTCTTCGGCGGCCGGCATGGCGACGTTCAGCTTAGGTGGGGAATGTGGGAAAGCAATTTTCCCACATTCGCTCGACGCCAAGCCGATGGTGGGAGCACTTTTCCCACATGCGCCCACTCTATCTCTGTGAAGGGTCCTCAGAGACGACCGAGATTCATTCTTATGGTAACTTCATTAATAGTAGTCGAGGAGTTGACTTGTTTCTATTCAAGTATGGTATTGTCGTGTAAAATGCGGGGTTGCGCATGGCGATCGATACAACCTTGTCCTCGGCGCAATTCGTCAGGGGCATCTCTCCGATCCGTGTCCCCCGGTTTGTTGACAGCAAATCTCCGAAGGTTTCGTCAAGGCTTAATGTTTAACCAGGAAACATGAATCGTTTATATAGTGGGCGGTCAGACTCATGGGCAATGCCTTGCACTTGGTGCGTTGTTGTTGGCCGCCGTTTTCAAAGTTGAGCACGACAACTTACTGCAAACATGAGGGCCGTCGCTTTTCTTGGCCTTGTTGCCGTTGCTATTGCTACTGACCATGGTCCATCAGTAAGTTCATCATTCGTCGGTCGCTTGGACTGCTGAAGACTGACAACACGCTCTCTTGATAGTACGGTGGTACTGGCCCTTACAAGTCGGTATGCATGGAATGACCTTCGTCTTATGCCTGGATGTCGACTAACATGAACGAAAGTACTACTTCGAGGTTGAATCACTGGCCAATCAAAGCTTCTACCAGCCACTAGAATCCGCGGTGGGCTCCAACCTCAAGCTACCCGTCGTTGTCTGGGGTAATGGCGGTTGCAAGCCTTGGTAAGGGTGCCCCGAGATCTTGATAGAACTCACGCTAACATGGACCTAGTATGTCCCATACAAACCTCTTCTCTATGTATTCTATGTGCTAACGCGCTTAAGTCGGTCTTACCTTCAGAGGATTCCTCGGTGAAGTAGCCTCCCACGGTGCACTTGCCATCGCGACGGGGCCGGCTTATGTCGACCCCGAGACCTACGTAGCGCCTCCTGATGATCCTTCAGTGAACGCATCCGGCCAGAATCCAGCTGCTCTCACTGCCGCCATTGACTGGGTTCACGCCAATGCTGGCAAAGGCGATTGGAAGCACATCAACGCCTCTCGCATTGGTGTGTGGGGACAGAGCTGTGGAGGTCTTGAGTCCTACGGCGCCGGCCTGAATGATTCTCGTGTCAGCCATATCGGCATCTTCAATAGCGGTCTTCTGAACGAGACCTCGAGTAAGGAGATTGCAGGCAGCCTCAAGAAGCCTGTATTCTACACGCTTGGTGGACCGACTGATATTGCCTACACGAATATTGGTTACCTTGACAATAGCTTCATGGGCATTCGAATGCTGACTTTTTACCAGGGTGAGCGAGACTACGCAGATGTTCCTGCGGGAACCCCCGCTTGGAAAGGAAACCACGATCTCGGCCACAGTGCTGCCTTTGATGCTCCCAATGGCGGAATCCCAGCCATGGTTGGTACCCAAATTTTGCAGTGGATGCTGCGTGGGAACGAGTCAGCGAAGGCATGGTTCACCGGCGAGGGTCCTAAGACTATTGGTATCAACGATGTCGTCTTCAAAGACTTGGACAACATCAAGGTCACTCCTATTCAGTAAATACTGGCCTCCCGTTTCCGCAAGTAAATATCGAATGACGGATTAATCGTCAAGTCCATGTAAAATATTCTGGTATCCATACATAACTTAGCAATCAAATTCTTTCCAGTTACCATGCACCTTTGGTTTAATGATTTCGTTCGCATCTCGAAAGTAATGATATCACACAAATGCGAGAGGCGTTTCCTGCTGAAACCCCCAATTCACAGCCAATGTGCCCTTTCAAGGACATTAAACAACAATGTCCCTCAAGTGATCACTGGTTTGTGTGGGTAAGGACTTGTGAATTGCCCAAATACTTCCGTTAGCTTCTCGGTGAATAGCCCCTGATGATTGATTAGCCCATGTCCCGAGCAACTTTGCCGAGTTTCGATAATATCACTGCCCCACTGCGAAGAGACGCTGGTCTTTTCCCACATTGTGGGATGGACCCGATCATCCGGTAGTGGGAAACCACTACCACACTCCCCATGGGATCTCCGCATTTCTCAAGTTCAGCTAACGTCGTCAGATTGGTGCTAGATTATGGTGATCACGCAGGGGGTTATTAGATGATTGGCCTTTGGAAGTGCTCGTAATATGTGGTTGATAAATCCCAACAGGTGGCTCATTGTCAATCGTTGAGAGACACAGGAATCCAGAATGATGGGCAGTCATTCTTTCTTGACATCATTTGTCTTTCCTTTCCTTCTACTCATCATTGTTCAGCCATCAATTGCCATCTCAGTCTTGACCACTAACGGCACTGTTGTTGGCGTGAACGATGCTGTCAGCGGTGTCCAGAGATTTCTGGGCATTCCCTTTGCGGAGCCACCTGTCGGTGACCTGCGGCTGCGGCAAGCTGTGTCTCTGAGAAAGTCTTTCGGCAATTTACAAGCAGACAAATTCGGACCTTCTTGTTACTCTGCGAGGGACCAAGGCAATTCGAGTGAAGACTGCTTGACGCTCAACATATGGAGACCAACGAATGCGACGTCCAGCAGCAGCCAGTTGCCTGTGTTGGTCTGGTTATACGGAGGCGGGTTGACGAATGGTTACACCGTAGGTCATTGTCTCTAATGTGATGCCCATGCATGAACACATTTCTTACGTAGAAATATTTGTTAGGCCGATCCCAGATTCGAAGGGACTTCTATAGCACGTATTTCTCAGGATATTGGCAAGCCTATCATTCTCGTATCAGTAGTAAGTTGGTAGTAGGCTGTTGCCAAGTCCTCTGTAACGGGAGAAAAGCTGACGTGATGCCAGAACTACAGACTAGGCCCCTTCGGTTTCTTGAATGGAAACGAGATGGCCGAACTTGGTTTGCTCAATATTGGTAATGAAACGTCAAGTTACTGCATGTCATCTTCTACTATTGTATCGTAGTCTGACATACATCCAAATCACAGGCATGCTTGACCAACGAATGGCGTTGAGTTGGATCCAAGAGAACATCGCTGCCTTTGGGGGCGACCCCAAGAAGGTCACCCTAGCAGGTGAATCGTAGGTTCTGCCAGAGTGGTTACTCTTGATCGATCGACTAACATCGAATAGAGCCGGTGCGGTGTCTATCTACTCCCACATGATGGCATATGGTGGAAGGAATGACAGTCTCTTTCGCGGCGCTATACTGCAAAGCGGCGGAGCATTTCCATTGACGCTACCCAATACGACTGCGTTTCAGAGCACGTTTGATTCACTGGTAAATGGAACTAACTGCTCTTCTGTTGTCAACGGAAGTGCTTCAGACAAACTGAATTGCATTCGCAAGTTGCCTGTTGATTAGTTCAGGGCAAAGGTGGGATCGTCGACTGGGCAGTCAGTTGATGGTGACTTTACCCGCACATCTATCCAGCAAGCCCTGCCCGCTGGGCAATACATCAAGATACCCACAGTTGTTGGAGGTAAGCTTGACCACCCTAATAGGTTATGTCGAGAGTAGTATCTGACAATGCTCAGCAAACACCGACGAAGGCACCACATCGGCGCCGACCGGCATCAACACAACTGAACAGCTGTTTGATCCAGTAGGTGAGTAATGACGACACTATAAGGCGCGCCATCCTTTCATAGTTCATCTAACACGAATCCAGCTCAAGGTTACTTCCGCCCGAAGCTATTACCGAACGAGACGGTCTCAAAACTCATCAGCCTGTACCCCACAAATCCCCAGTTAGGATGTCCGTACAACACTGGAAGCACTCAGTTCACATCTGGGCTCCTCGACAAAATGGCGTGCTCCATCTTCGGTGACATAGTCCAAATTGGCCCAGCGCGGATGATCGCGCAGACATTGGCTCGAGATGGTGTTCCTGTGTACAGATATCGCTTCAATCACTTACAGTCGAACACCTCATCAATGACGAACGGCATCGGAACTGGGGTGGAGCAGCAATACGTGTTCTCAAACTTGATTCCAGACCAGCCTTGGGACCAGAACATGGCATATCAGATGTCAGCCTCGTGGGTCAGCTTTGCTCATGATCTTGACCCGAATACGGGGGTCTCCAGTATTTACTCCTCATACTGATATGTGCCATTGAATGGACGCTGAGAAGAACAGGAACTGGACTGCCTTTTTGGCCACAATACGGCAAGGAAGGAAACAGTATTGTGTTCAATGGATATGGCTCATGGATCGAAGCGGACACATATCGAGAACCTGGTGTTCAGTTCATCATTGACAACGTCCTGACCTATGGCGCATCGTAGACATGGCGACAAGCGGACTCTTTAATCACGATACGGAATGTCACAATTTGTGTAGATATTACAATCGGTCGCTTCATAGAGGTTGTCCCCCGTCAACTACACCGGGCTTCCCATGCTCCAACCACCTCTTCCATCTCTCGCGTGACGCCCCAGTGTTGGGAAAGACTATGCAGCAGTATCCGAATTGCGCTCAGCTCATACACCAAATTCCGAGCGATCCATCCTGGGGATTGAGGATTGACGTCATTCGTCAAAAAAGCCAGCGTGTCTTTCGATAAATCAGCCGTCGAAGACGTCGTATTTTGTCCGGTGTCATCTAGGCCTTGTAGAATAACCATACTCCAGTCCACGGAGGGAGGAACTAGAACCTTCGACAGCCCGGGAAGGGCGAATGAGCTGAAAGTCGTGGCTGCTGCAAACAACGCCCCAGGTAGACATGTGTCGTGAATGATACCGAGAGGTATCTCGGATGCAATCTTGTGGATCTCCATGGCATGAAGCAAACATTTCCTCGCTCTAAGACCCTGCGTCCAGGCGTTTGGGTCTATCCTGCTTGGCTCTTCGCGCTTCTTTCCCCCAAAGATGTGCTGTGTGATGTTGTAGTGGTAACACATCCTTCTCGCTCCACGAGCAGTACTGACAACTAGGTCGAGGCAGACCGCATGCCATCGCAGTAGCCCAATGGTCTTGTCTGCTGCCGATAAGGTCGTGCTTTGAGCCAGATGGGTCCGCAGAGTTACCAATGCTTTCACGGCCCCAAGCTTTTGCGCAACCTGTGCCTGCGAACCCTTGTTCAATCTTTCGAAGTCATTTGTAAGTGAGGCCAGTATTTCAAGGAGAATCCTAATGTTGAGCAGGCCCGGCAAGCAATAGACTGGGCCCATGTGTGTTCCGTCAGGGACGAGTGAGTGATAGAGGTCGGAGAACCGATCTGGTCCACTACCCGTGTTGTGGCCGCGAGATACCATCACATCGATCCACTCATCTACCGTCTCAGCAGCAAAGGCGTCTTCGTCCGCAGATAGCGGCAGCGAGTTTGTCGCTGACCAGGTGTTGACAAGGTTTCCGCTGAATTGCGAGACCACGCCGTCAATGATGCACAGGCCAAGCAGCGTTCTCAATTGCGTCTCCCTCGCCGCCCATGATCTCCAAGCATGCATTTTGGTCTCGATGGGGTCATGAGCCTGTGGCAAGGCTTGTCGATAAGGCACGAGGTCGTACATCCCACAGTACTGCGCCCAATGCATGCTGAGGCCGTAGAAAGTCTGACTAGTCATTCTCAACGTCCGGTTCTAGCCAAGTGATTAGTTACGGCGGCGTTTATGCAACGGTCAAAAGGCATCCCACTCACTCTCGACAGAGCTGCATAGATTTGACTCAATAACGCCGTGAGAACGAGCTCAACTCCACTGCACGCGTCATGCTCTCTTTTATGACTGGTCATCTCGGGCCATGAGGTCGCAATCGCTGTGTACGCAAGCCTCCACAGTGCTTCACCCTAGTCGTACAAAGGTCAGAAAGAATCTCATACAGACTATTGAGTTGCTTACTTTTACTGTAGCGTCTTCTGTCCCGAGGAACAGAGAACCAAGAGCAATCGCGTTCAAGAGGAGTGGAGCTGAGCAGTCCCGGTACACGAATGTGGGGCGGTGAATGATCGGAAGTATAGGTACGAACTTGGTGAAGAACATATGTAGGCTGCTGTCGAGGAACCGAGGGGTTAAATCGGAGAGTTCTACATGAGAGGTAACATTGAATAGCTTGAGGGCGACAAACCTCAGTCAGCAGGACTACTTTCAACATCGAATACTCGGTGACCAGAGTCATCCGGAAGATTATCTTACCGTGTTCGTGAGTATTCCATTGATAGTCTGTACCGCACGATGCCCATCTTCTGCGATAGCAAGCTCATCGCCGTCGGCCGTACTACTGAGTCCAGCAGACTGTACATCCTGGTGCTGATAGGCCGATGGGATCAATCCAGGCATAGACTGGTCCCACGTCATCCCATCCGCTGACATCAAACTTTGGAAGAGTTCTTCAGAGTCAGGCCAAAGAAGAGAGGAAGATGCAACATTGTGGTTGTTGCCCTCATGGTCTGAAGCAGACACTACGCCGGCATGCATTGCCTGAGAAACTTGAGGCGCCACATTGTGTATCGCAACGTTTCCAGCAGGGGGCTGAAAAGGATGAACTGAGGATGAAGCACTGCTTGCAACTCCACTCGGAGTGAGTTGTGGCTGGGCTCCCTGCTTGTGTCCTTTGACATGTCTGTTGAGCACATCTCCACGGGAAAAGCACCTATCACATATTGTGCATTTGAAAGGTCTTGATCCGGTATCTTAAGTGGAGGTCAGAATCTGGAAGACCTGGCAGAAACTCCCCTACGCGTAGTGGATGTTCCTAACGCGCTCGACTTACGGGCTCTTTCGTGTCTCTGAGGGAAAGTTCAGCTGAGGGACGTCATTGGTCGGCAACAGTTGCTCAGAGCCTCTCACCTTGAGGTGTTCCTTCTTTGTGAACCTCCTTCGGCAGAAGGAACATTCGAAATTGGTAACCGGGGCCGTCTCTCGGGATTCGTCGGCCATGGCGGTTGCGTCACATATGCATTTCCCACATGTGCGGTGGCTATTACGAATGTGTTGATGGAGAGAAGAAGAGCTTTTTCCCCAACTTCCCCGCAGCCCCCGCGACAGTTGTGCAGACTGCAGCAAATGCCGAAAATCACGCTAAAGAGCCGATGGTGACCAGGGTACCCCTTTCCCACATTCACCCACGGCAACTCACCCACCCTGGACTGTGGTCTTTCCCACTTCTCCCACACGGGTGAACTCCACATTTCCCACCATCGAGCTGGGTTACTGAACCTACGGGGCATAATAACACGAACAGCCGATTTGCTACGGTCTTCATCTAAGCGATATTGATTGATACGATTGTGCCTTGATGAAGTTCAGGCCGAGGTGCTGAAAAGTCCGTGCTGAGAGCGACCGCATTTCGTGGACTGAGTCAGGGGAACTCTGATATCGGTATCTAGACTTCGGATATCTTGAACCTTCTGCTCAAACAAGTTAATCACGAGACATGACCATGCGGAAAATGAAATTCAAGCGTGGTTAAAATTCGTACGGTTGATATGATTGCTCTGTATATCATTTACTGAGACGAGACGGAGTGTTGCGTATTCCCGTCCGGTTGCTTTGAAACTATTGGACGGATTTGTGCCCCTCAGTGTCGCCGAATACTTCGCAACCACCGTCATTGAACAAATCTCATGGGACAGCTAATAATCCCCAACTCCGGCATCCTTGAGTACTGCAACTCACCGTTCACCTCAAAGTCTTTTGTGTTTTGAAGTATCACGCGGAGGACAATGTCAAGAGCCCTAGTACACGATCAGCGCAAGCTCTTCAAGTTCTGTGACGTCTAATAAACTCACAATCTTGCAAGTGGCATGCCTGCACATCTATGTCTTCCCCTTCCGAATCCCATGTGCGATGCAATGTTCTCTCTGTGAAGAATGAAATCGTCGGGATTCTCAAAGACCTCTGGGTCACGATTGGCTGCTGTATAGCACAGGGTGATTGGCTCTTTCGGATGTATCGTTTTACCATGAAGACAGACTTCCTTTGAAGTTGTCCTCGCAAAGCCCCGGTATGGGCTGTAGAGTCGCAAGAACTCCTCAAGTGCGGCTGGTATGAGGGACTCATCCTCCCTAAATCTGTTCTGCAAATCTTTGTCTTTGGAAAGGTGGTTGCATATGGAGCCGATGAGAATGGGGGGCGCGACAACACCCACCACCAAAGATTGTCGGAGGCAACCGCTGGAAGAAGGTGAGAAATGCAATGCGATGATATGGCACGGGCCTTACATGAGATGTTCCTCCTTCAAAGGATGACCCTCAGCATCTCTCTCTAGAAGCAATGAAGACGCTGGGTCTTCTTCTGGGTCCCTTGGATGTATCCGTCGGTCGGCAAGGAGTTCTTGCGCGATTTGATACATTTTCTGTGAGTTTGTCGTGACCGTCTCGCCGTCCTGCATTCTCCAAGCATTGAGCCAACTTGCGGCAGTGATGGCCAACTTTGGAGCAACATCGGGCTCGAGATTCAACCATTCGGATTCCATGCGGGCAACAAAGTTGGCTGCAAACTCGGCACTGATGTCTCCACGGCCGCGGGCTAGCAGAGGAGCGAGCTCCGCTTCCGCATGCCGCTGCAATGGCTCCCGCAGTCGTCTCAGTCGAGCTGGCTTCACTGTGTGTTCAAGCGCAGTTCGGAAGGGGGTATGAGCTGGTGCATCAAAGTTCAAAGGCGGTCTTCGGATGCCTCTAGGATCGCTTGGTACAACTGCCCTGACACTCGATATATACGTCTCTGAATCCAAAGCTGCTCGTTTAACGTCATTATACCGCGTGAGAAGCCAGTATCCCCCATACTGACTGGTGTGAATCAGGGGACACTCTTTTCGAAGATATCGGTACTCTTCGTAGATCTTGGCGGGGTCGTTGCTGATCACTGCAGCTGACTTATCGATGTCAAAGGGTATGCTGCCCCCTTGGGCCTGCTCTGAGATGCTAATTGCAGCCATATCAATCGTTGAAATCTCGTGACCAAAAGATGAGACGATGTTTTGTTTGTAAAAGTGTGTCGTTGGTTTCTGTATGGTTGGAATGGCCCGGAGACGTGATCGAGCAAAAGTTGAACGCCCAGCGGCCCAGGTCATGTCTTGGAGCACGGCCTAAGATCAGACAAAACCTATTGACAGACCTTCACTATAACATCCGGGACTGTCTGAGTCGCATTCCACTGCAAGCTTTCGGGTCGTCGAATCGCGAAGTCATCCTCGGCTTCGATGTAGGTGGCCTAGTGGGTGGGAAAGTGGGGTGGTTGTGCTGGCCGATGTGGGAAAACGATAGCCAAGAAATCTGATCAACCTATTGAACAGCACAGCGAGAACGTAGATGCAAATGATTTATTATTCTAAGATCGGGTTTAATCTAATAGGTAATCCGGGGAAAATCTGGGGTTGGTGTGGAGGCACTGTGTGATCAACCTGGCACAGCTTTATGCCCAGGCCTCTCAGTACAAAAGGAAACAGCCCCATAGACCAGTATGGTAGCTCAAACCACAGAACTATGTAGTTGCCTCGAGACATCATGAGCCGTGTCTTACCTCATGATAAAGGGGATATTGATCCTGAGCATCTCGAAATTGTACAGAATGATGTCTCCCGACAGCACCAGACCCACTATCGCCCCGTGGATGATGAGGAGAAAGGAATCAACAGAAGGGTCAACCTCAAACTTGACTTGATTGTCGTCAGTCTTTTGGCGGTTGGATTTATCATGAGTAAAATAGCGAATACATCTAACGCATTCTTTCTTGGGCTCACCCAAACCAGTTCTGTGGCATCGACAAAACCAACATTGGCTTCGTCGCGACCAGCTCGTTCGTCAAAGATGCGAACCTTTCTCCTGACGATATCCCAAACTCCCTGTCACTTTTCTCGGCTACTTACGTACCACTTCAGCCATTCATGGTGATCCTGGCACGTCGCGTTGGCGTCAAGTACTTTTTGGGACTTCAGCTCATTGCATGGGGTGGACTTTGCATGTGTCACGCCGCCATCAGAGGCATTGGCACGCTTATTGCCCTTCGACTTTTGATCGGTGCTGCTGAGTCTGGATTCACCCAGATCGGTATGTTTTACATGTCCACATTGTACCCCAAGTATGATGTCGGCTTTCGCGTTGGGATGTTCACGGGGATGTACTCCGTCGCAGGGGCATTCGCTGGAGTCTTGGCATACGGACTTCTGAAAATCAGCTCGCCAAGGATACACGGATGGCAAGTGGTCTTCTTGTTCGAAGGTGCTATAACGGTTTTCCTTGGTATCTTGACGTTCTTTGTTCTGCCTAAAAACCTTTCAACCGCCTGGTTTCTCACGGCCGAGGAGCGTGCTCACGCTATACGACGAATGGAGATTGACTTGGCAGGAACTCAAGAGGAGGGCGACATTGGTAGCACTTCTGTCGTCAAGCGGGATTTCATTGACGTGGCGAAAGACTGGAAGAAGCTTCTCGTTGTGGTTTGCAACATCACAACTGTCCTTCCAGTAACGGCTTTCACGACATTTCTACCCTTGATAGTCCAGGGCATGGGATACTCTGGCATTCAGGCAACTCTCATGAGTGTTCCCCCATTTGTAGTGTGAGTCGCTTTCCTAACCCACAAGGGTTCTTCTAGAGTTGCACTAACTTGCATTCTAGTGGCACTGTCGGTCTTCTTGTCATCGTTTGGCTGAGTGACCATTTCCAAGAACGATCTATGCATACTGTCGGTGGCATGTGTCTTGGTATCGTCGGTTGCATTGTTATGGCTACCTCAACTGACACTCAACTTCGATACGGCTTCGCTCATGTTTGCATGGCAGGCGTTTTTGTTGGCGGTCCGCTGCTAGCAGTGTGGCTGGCCGGCAACACGCCGTGGAAAGGCACCAGAAGCGTCATTATGGGGATCAATGGATGGTCCAACATTGCCGGCGTCATCGCGGGACAGATTTTCAAGAGCAAGTACGCACCAAGATGTATGTCAATTGATCAAACCACGTACTCAAGGTTTTCCAGACTGACAAGATGCTAGATGAGGTACCTCTGATCATAACGATGGTCATTATGGCTTGCTGCATTTGCGGTCTGGTGTTCCTGAAATACGCGTACAAAATGGAGAACAGAAAGCGCGCAATTGAGATTGAAACGTGGGATGAAACTCAATTTGCAGCTGACGCCAGATCTGAGATACGGAGAGGGGACCAAAGACGCACCTTCATGTACGGAACGTAGCTTGCGCTTGACGCTGAGGAGTTGCATAACACGATAATGATATTCCCAAATCAGCACCCCAGAGATGTTCTCTGAGAACAGTCGAGGCTCGGTTTGGTAGACACATCGTGGTTCAAATAAACTTATTCAATCAATATCGCAATCAACCTTCAGGCTTTTGATGCATTTTAAGGTTCAAGAGGTCCTTACTAAGGTTGTCCCCGTTCGCTGCTAATCGGTGGCCCTAGAACCCTGACCCGAAGCTTGGCATCGTGCTCTATTCCGCATCTAAAAATGGAAGCGGTTTCTACATAAGTCGGTGATGCTTCGCATGTCCATGAAAAACTTCTGCCTTTCGTCACTGCTAGTCTAACACCAGTCCAGTTCTCGCGATGATCACGTTGAGGTGGAGCACCAGCGAGAGGTGCAATCACATCTCACAATTCTTACGAAGCTTCTGGAGCTCTTGGATTATCACACTTGCGAGTCAGGCGTCTGAGCGCGGAAAGCGTGGCTCGTCTACACCGGGCGTCTTCGACGACGAGCAACGCGCAGACAACGGGTTCGTCCGCGTGGGATCAGATGTTTGTCGGCAATGCCCAAACGGAATATGGGGCCAAGGGGGCACTAAATTACAGCGACTTAATGTGATACAATGAATGGCAACTGAGCGAAACTCGCGGGGTTCCGCTGACGAACAAACGCGACTGCACCCCACATATTTGAGTTCAGCATGGAGACAGTTGACCCCTGACCAGCTCAGAACATAGGCGACAACTAGCTCAAGACGATTCACTTGAGTAATGTAGCCCGTATGCACAACTCCAGGTCGCGGCTTGGTGTTCTCGGCAATATCATCAACAGGGTGATTACTATCAATTCCAATCAAGGAGCCAAGCGACCCAGAGAGGCAATGTAACGGTGGCAAGGCGAGCGAGTGAGTATATATAGGCTTGTATGTTTCGCCCAAGAGACCGGATGATATAGCTCCATAATCATTCTCTTTCATCTCACCATCTTTAAAAATGAAGTTCACTCTCGCTTTTGTGCTTACCCTCGTTGCCGCCGCCTCTGCTGCATCTGTCGATGTCAGCCTGGTCCAGAGGCAGGACAACTGCGCTTCCAAGGGTGGTAAGTCTCTGTAGAATCTCCGAAACTCGCCTCAACAATCAGTCTAACAGTGAAAAGCCAATTGTGGCGGTCCTGGTGACCGTGGGTGCTGCTCTGGCACAACCTGCAAGAGCACTTATGCCCCTGTTGGTGGTGTCGGCATGATCTGCCAGTAGATCTCTCAAATACAGATGTACGTATGACACGATTCTATCACCATTGCGACACATAAAAGTTTCGAGAGAATGGCACTGACTTTTGTTTTACTTAGGTGCGAGGAATTGCATGGTGGTTCACAGCCGGGGGTGCAAAGACTAAGACGGCGCGTCTCGATAAACGAGACCGACGCTTCTGCTCAAGACTAGGACCTGAGAGTGAAATTGAGTTTAGAGCCTGCAAGAGTCTATAATTATACATCACATCTCTCCCCTAAATGGAATGACTTCCAGCCTTCACCGTTGTGACGCGTCAATTGTGCAGAGCACGTTGGTTCAAAGGCCTGTTGTACTTATCTCGCTTGAGGGTCAGCGAGTGCGCTGCCAGTTGCTACGAGTGGTTGGTGGCTATTTGTAGGCCGCTCGAGAATTGACCTAGCCAACCTAAAGGGGGTCCGACTCGTTGATCGTCTCTCAACCGTTCGACTTGTTCCCGGACAATACCGAAACGGAGATTATCAACGACATGCATACATCGTGTGGCTAGCAATGATGACCTAGGAGTGTCTGGCTGCGAATCGGAAGTATCTTTAAGCGCTGCAACCTGGCCTTCCCGAACCAACCGAACCAACGCACAGCACCACTCGTGTCAGCCTCGTAACGCGAAACCTATCCATACACGATCAGCGGCCTAAGACTTGGGCCAACAAGTACAAACGAAACCATCGAAACATCTGCCGTTGAGAAAGTTGGTTTTTGAAGCATGTTCAACGACGTGTTTCTCTGTCATATCTCTAGGCACCTGAGTGTTATTCAATCTTCCGCAAGCCTCCATTCTTGTGAAGGATTAATCGCTGTGTTTTCCGGGTCTCCATCCCAGTAGCCCGTTTTCCCTTCTTGAAAAAGGTTGGATCGAATGATCCAAGACCGTATTTCTAGTCGAAGAGAAGGCGAATTCTTGTAAATTTCTTCTCCAACGTCAAGTTCAAGGTCAACCACATTCTGATCGAACCAACCAATGCGCTTCACTCTCTCCTCATCCCAGAAAACATACCCGCATGCCCTCAGCGACCTGAAAGGGTCTTCCATCGCCATGTCATACCGATATCTCCCGTCGCCCGAGTCCTGGTAAAATTCCCCATGAGACCACTTCCAAATCTTCTCGACGGGAGACATGGAATCTTCCAAGGCCGTCTCTTCTGATTTGATATGTCGTGTCTTACTAGACATCCAGCCTATTCGATTCGCGACGAAAAGATTCTTGTACGTCTCGAAAGTTTGATAGAGCCAGTTGCAGTCGTGCTCCAGAACTTTGCGACCGCCGAAGAGCAGCCACCGCTCGTGGAAGCTTGTGGCATGCAAAACCCTGTTGACGTGCACCAGGCCACGAGACAATACCCACTCAACGCGACCATCTTCGTAATCGTAAGCGTATCTCACTTCGTCCCAGCCCCATGATATGTCGTGCAAGGCGCAATCGTTAAAGACTGAACTCGACGTCAGCGTACTCTACATGTGATCCGAGAACTTGGTACATTGAGACTAGAGAGTACATACCAGGTGCAACGAGGCGGAAAAGCGATTCATGCACGCTTCCAATTTGTTCAATTTCCCAGGACGGAGAGGATTCGAAGAACGTGGTCCATTCCTCTCTCACATCGTCCGCTGGCCATGTATACGCACCTAAAGGTGGGAAAATGTTGCAGTATGTCTCAAATCGATATAGTGCTCGCTGGATGCGGTCAAGTTCGGCGTCAGAAGGTGGTTCCTCATGCCCCTTCTTGACGTGAGACGCAAGGTTATCCAAATACTGTTTGCAAATTGCATTCGAGAGGTCCGCCACGTTGTTGCGCAGCTGCACGGCGGCAATCCCTTCGGAAAGGCTCCAGTCAAGAGTCGTCTCCGGGTCGCGCTGAAGAAGCTGCTTTCTAGCATCAGTCAGCTCCGGCTGCGACAGACCGGAGGCAAGCAGTCGACGTGCTCGAGTGATCCGAATGACTTCGGGACGAGAGGGAAGATCGAGCTCTCGGTACAAGATAGAGTCAAGCAATGGGGTCGGAAACGAGTGGAATGCGCTATGCAATGTGCGACACGATGCGACTGCAGATAGGAGATTGTTTAAATCGAAAGAATGCGATAAAATAAGTCTCAAGAGTTCTTGAGGGAGAGACGAGAGAAGAAGCGAGTTTGAGGGCCCGCTGTAGTCTGCCATTACGATGCTTCGAAGCTTCTTCTTGGGCCGGCAACTTGGATGCGTGAGGTGAATTTTTGAGATGAATGTTGGAACGGGAGAAGTTTATGGCCCTGCGATTTAACACCACTGGAAAGTCAGCTATCCGACCCTGTCGGGTGCTTTTGTCCACTGGCGGCTAAACATCAATGCCTCCAACTCGACCAACAGCATCCATGTTGGCTGCGCCTCACTTTACGCGCTCATTCCAGAAGTGACCATGATAAGGTCGCCTAAGCGCGCGGGCAAAGTTGTCAGGTTTTCAATTCCAGACACGAATCAACATGGACATGAAACTAGGATTGTCGTCAGATATTACCACGCTGATGTTCTGCGCACCTTGCCCGTCAATTGCCCAGACAATTTCAAGTTGGGGCGGTGGGCTTTCAACGGCCAAACGGTCAACAAACCTGGCCAACGCGCCATGTTGAGACCGGCGCTTACCTGAAGGTCGACCAAACCAACACTGGATCCGAGATGATTTCCCAGCAACAGAGTAGACAGGGAGTGCGGTAGTATTTCAAGTATGAAAAGATCCAATATCCACACGCAACTGAGGAGCATTGCACAACATACACACCAGCCCAGCTTACTTGATTTCTTCTACAATCTTTCTCAATATTATCAACAACATTTTCATCATAGACATCATGGGTTCCTCGAGTTCCAAACAGAAACATCCCACCTGGGGTCCCGGTGGAAACCCGTCAAAGACTCAGCAACCTGGTAGATTCCCGCCGGCCAGCTCAATTGCCGTCGCGCCTGTCACTCATACCGGCTCAGCCCCTTTGTGGAGTGACAAAGGCTCCTCGCAACACAACGACTTCTATCGCAACAACACACAGCACCTCCGAACGAATGGTGCCCTAGATGTGTCCAAAATGCCCCCGACGGCACCGTTCCGTGCGCAGTACGAACACGGAAAGCATCTTGACGACCGAGCCCAAGCTCTGGATAAGGAAATGAAACCGTACAAAAAGACTGCCAACCCTCAGGGCAAGGCGGAAAAGAAACGCGGCAACCCGAAATATGGTGGGAATCCACCGGAAACTCGCGAATGGCATAATGGGGCGGCTGAACGCCTAGAAGAAGCCGGGCGGACATGGAAGGCGTAAGTCACTGACCTTCGTCAATTATCTTTCTGAGTTATTTATCTAACTTTGGTTGTTACAGGGGCAGGAGACGCGCGGCAGAAGACAGCGCATGATTTCGTAGGGTATGGCAGTCTTCAGGGGCACTTAGGACATAAACAATGCGTTGAGAAGTGCCACAAGTCTGGCGACAATAGATTTCAAACGGCAGAGACGCATAGAAAGGCGTTCGCGTAGACTGAGATAGCTTTTGTAATTGATTTCTGGGTATTGGTTCGCTTGGTATTGATTATTGTACAGTTGTTGGGCTAAGATATGGTAAGGTATGTACGGAGTTGGAGGGCTGGTTCAAGAGAAGAGAAACAATGGTATTTCAAAAAGAAAAAAATAATTCGCATCGCCATGATCATCTAAGAGATTGGGGTGGCAGCAATGTAGTTGCAGTCCTGGTTGTCAAAGGGGCTGCCGCAGCCAACCTTGGTATCCTTGTCGATGAACACTGCTGGCAGGTTGAAGTAGCACGTAGGAACTTTGCCCCAAGCCAAGTTGCTCAGTTCAACCTTGTCCTTGTCATCTCCACCGTTGAGCGCGCAGTCAATAATGGCACGGTAGTACGGGTCACGGTTCCCAAGTCCGTACGAAGCCATCTTGTCGTAAATCTCGGCCTCGACCTCAACCCAGTCGTTGTCACGGTTCGGGTTGGGGCTGTTGCGCATGATATAGAAGCAGTACTCCTCGCCATCCCGGAGTGCCATCCACTGGCGTCCAGGAGCAAATCCGCAGTCCTCGCGCGACTTGACGTTATCGCGCCTGTCAGCGACGAGGTGGAGCTTGGCGGCACTCATGACGTCGTTGGCGACCTTTGGCTTGATGTTGTTGCTGATGGACTGCAGGGCGACGGTGACGGCCTGCTCGTCGTCGTCGACGAGGAACCAGCCGCCGTTGTAGAACTTTGTGATCTTGCTCTGGAAGGTGTCCCACTTGGGGGCCGGGAGCGAGTCGTACTCGGCCTGGCTGGTGCCGCCACCGGTGGCGATGCGAAGGGTGTTCTCGAGGGCACCCGTGGCTGCCTTGAAGGCGTCGGCTAGGGCAGCGGAGATTGAGCCTTGGTCGATCTCGTCGGCGCTGTTGGAGGCGAGGCCAGAGAAGATGCCGCTGAGCATACCGAAGCCACCAGCAATGGCAGTTCCCTGTTGTGGTAATGTATTAGCAAGGGTACTGAAAACCTCACAGGCTCATCAGAATTTGGCAGACTTACAGCTCCAGGAACCAGACCTCCAATCGCACCACCCATCGAAGCAGCGGCAGAAAGCCATCCAAGGACGTCGCCAGGGTCATCCTGGTTTCCTTGGAAGTCGGTCACCATCTGGCCGATCTGCAGACCGCTGATGAGAGTCTCCTTCGTGAGCTGGCGGTTCAGCTCGTTGAACTTAGCATGCATGCCCTTAACCGCTTGGAAGATCCAGTAGGAGTTCTTGCCAATAGGGGTCTTGCCGTATGCGTCGTATTGGTCATCGCATGTCATGTCGTTCAAGGGCTTACACTCGTTTCCAAGTGCCGAGCAGCCGGCGGCACCAGACTTGCCCGATGTGCCACCTGAGACGAAGTCTTCGAGGTTCTTCACCCAAGAGTTCTCGTGTTCTGTTCATTATACATCGATTAACATGATGGGTCATATCAAGATAGAGAGCTGCATACTTACCCCACTGAGTCTTGATGAAGAGGTCAAGTGATGCTCCAGAGTAGGTGTCTTCCCAGAGCTTGTCGGCGCCCTCGGGGGTTGTGAGATCCCATCCTTTGCACATGGCATCCTTGCTATCAAAGGCGTCCCGCTTGACGGACACGCCAAGCGGCGAGGCATTGGAAGCGGCCACAATGGCCAAAAGAGTGGCATAAGTCTTCATGATCGAGGACTATTCTGTGGCGTATCAGGCTGATGAAAGAGGGAAAGCAAGGATTATGGTCCTGAGAAAGAATGTGATGGTTGCTGAAGCTTGAGGCTGTGTTGATGTGTGAGAGTTAAGGATGAGGAGTGGCAATATTGGATCTTATTTAACTTGAACATTGACGTGGAGGGGACTTTGGTGGTGAGATCACAATGGCTGCTTGAGTCTCGAACCCGGTAAGGCTGTCGGCCATAATCGCGATGCCTAGCAGATTAATTGATGTCGAGATGAATTTTGGGGGCTGATGTGGATCGAACGTCGAAGGATCGAGCTTCTTTGGTAAAGAACAGGGACTTTGGTAGGATATTTGGTTCTGTGCCTGGCGAAGGATCCTCAACTTAGATTCTAGCCGCCTAAAACACCCATGTCAAAAGTCTAAAATCAATCCACGGCTACTTTATTGAGGGGGATGGCACTGCCTTTGGGAGCGGCCATCAATGCAACCCGTAAGCATCAAGGGGCCCCATAAGCTAATTTTAAAGGCGTGAAATATGTCAGCTTGCTCCACCGTCGTGGGGGCTATGCAGGGAAATCTTTAGCTGTGTTTTCAGGCAGTCAGAATAAGGGACTTTGGGATGCTTATATGTGGCTTTCTGAGTGTTGCCTGCCACTGCCGAGATTTAATCGCAGTGCGCAATAGGTTCTGATCGACAGGAACGCTCGCTTGGCGACGGGAGGCGGCAATTCAACAGGCGAACCTTTTATTCTCCGAGCGCTTTGCGGACCCCAGCTCGCCTTTTAGGGGCTGCCATCCCCTAACGTTGTACATGGAGGAACACTCCGCATTATTAAGCAGCTCAGAAGAGAGTAACATTACGCCCGGGCGGGCCATATAAGCGAAACCGACATGTTCGATGTCAAGGACAGTGTTGATTCACTTTGTACGCCGTCTAGCCCCCAACAGTCTTTCAGAAGGTGCGACAGTGTGTGCTGACGGAACTGCAGTGCGACTTGGACGCGGGCGTCGGATGGGCTAAGGCCAACAAGAATGGCTAGAAGGATCGAAGGCGCGCGCCTAACCCTGTCAACGCGAATCAAGTAACAAAGTAAGTGTCAGATAAAGCTATCCGAATATGGATATGTCAGGCACAAGGATTGCATATCCAAGGTATGCATATAACACCTATATCTCCGAATATTCCGATGTCGGATTCCAGCGAGAACACACCGACTTTTCCTTCTTTTATCATCATCACCATTATCATCATTACGATGGATTGGTCAATACACTCATTCAATTATCCTCTATGATGACTGCCTCATACACACTCTTGTGACAGTAAGCATAAGGAACTGGGTCGCATGCGAGTTGTCCATGTCAATTCTTCGCGTTAATGTCAAAGACGCGAAAGATTGAACCATACCTTACCGATGGAACTATTTGGGTGAACATCTCTTGACCCTCCTCCAGCTGACCGTTTCGGTACCACCCTACCCAATGGAGGCAGATAAGACTGTGAGCCGCATTTACGCATGGAAATCCCTGTTGCCCTTGAATAATGATGGTTTGAGGTTCTTCTGCTTTCAACCACGGTCTTAGCCATGCATCCCTCTTCCCCCACATGGGATTCATATGGCCTACTCCACCGCTTCAGTACCCACGAAGCCCTTTGCCAAAAGGTGCTGACAGAACTTCCCCCAAATCAACCTCGTCAAAACTCATGCTATGTTGGCGGGTTGTCAATGAATCTGAGCGCGTCGCTGTGCCAGTCCATTGATGTGGGATTCATCCAACCGAGCTCAACCATTCGTTCTTCATCCCAAAAGACGTAGCCGCAGGCTCTGAGACGAGCTGTCTCCATCACCAGGACGATTCGCTTGCGAGCTTCAAAGTTGGGTTGCCCTGACCATCTTTGGGTCACCCAGTCCCAGGTCCTACGTGGCCCGTCTTCAGTTGTATCCCGGCCGACTGGATAGTGAGTGTCTTTATGGGCCCCCGTCATTTGAGAGTACTAGATCAAACATTGGCCTTCGTAGTATTCGAATGTTTCGCGTAAGAAGCCGCCGAAGTCGCAGACAGGTTCGTCAGGTGGGTCAAATCCCGGTAGATCATATCGTTTCGCCCAGGTATTGCAAAGTAAAATCTCATTTATCTCTTTTAGCCCTCGTGCTAGTAGATATTCAATGCGTGCGTCCCCATAGTAACGAGCAGTGCAACGGCCTTTGATGCTGTGTAGAGCCAGGTCGTTATACACTATTCATAGATAGTACCTTGGTCAGCAACAATGAAACGAATGGGGCTCTGTCGAACATAGGGTTCCACCTATGAACTTCAAATCGAGAACTTTAGTTTCAATGGGGCTCAAGCCTACCTTGGGCAATAAGGCGCCAAAGTGACTCGTAAATACAGCCAAGCTGTTCATTCTCCCATGGAGGGCTGCCAGCAAGGAACTGCATTTGCGCCTTCATCCCACCATCTAGATCGTCCATGTTATCTGATCCATTGTCTGAGTAATCGTGTTCAAGATCCCGATGCTGAGGAAACAAGATTCGATAGGTCTCGAATCGATACAGCGCCCGCTGAATGCGGAGGAGCTCTGTGCTGGAGGCGGGCTTTATCTCCACGTGGGGGTGGATGGATTGAATACGTGCGAATATCTCTGATTCGATCCTCAATGATAAAGACTTCACGATCTCATGCAGTTGGATTACAGAGTAGGCCTCATGCAGAGTCCAGCGGAAATGATGAGGTGTTTCTTGGTCCCGACGTAGGAACTCGGCGAATGAGATGTTGGCTACCACCACGCGATCCTGAGACCGCAAGAGGTTTAAGGCTCTTGTGAAGCGCGCAGCTTCAAAGAGCAAGTCCTTCCCGATCTCTCGCTGGACAATCGCTGTGACGATGGGCGCTGGGAAGGCGTAAAACGCGTGAAACAAGGTGCCGCAGGAGTGGACTGTCGAATCCAGACTGCCAATATCGGCTGAGTGAGACAAGATAATTCTCAAGATCTCTGCAGGCAGCTCGGTAACTCGCAAGCGGCCGCCGTTGTTAGGCTTGTCCATCTTGCCAGTATATCTTTGAGGGTTGCTTTATTCAAGGTAGTCTCATGTGTTGTTGACGATGCGGAGGATATGTTTTCGGAGCGCACCGGCCATTCGGCTTATGGTGTTCGCTTCGCGGACCAATCAACGGCGTTACAAGGAATCGATTTCACGCCTGTCTTAATATGAACAGCTGGCGCAAGCTGACGACAGCTGAGTTCAGCCAATGTTTTGATAAATGTGAATGCGTCCATTTTTAATCGGGCACGTCAATAATATCCCATGCTGCCGTGTGGCAGCACGCCGGAGCTATCGGTGCCAGACCGTCGTTGAGACCCACTTATCCCGGATCTGAACAGTCCGCAAGGGGCTCCCAATCGGAGGACTGGGCCTCATTCGCCGGACGGTTCAATTGATTAGAGTAAGAAGAGACCGTCTGCCTATTCTTCTAACGGATGGAGAAAGTCGAAAGATGTCAAAAAGAGGACGTACGTTATCTTGGCAACCTGCGATTGCCTTGGAAGGTCATGCTGCGCTGTTCCTGGGAAAACACAATGATGAACTCCGACACATTTCCAAAGGATGACCCAGATGTCCAAATGATAGAGCCGGGGTCGTTTGCAAGTTCTCAGCAAGCCCCGACTTGGCAGACGGCCAGCCTGATGAACCAACATGAACAACGCAGGCAGGGTGGCACCACTTGCCAGACATGAGTCTGGATTCTCGAACCGCCATGACGACTTTCGCTTGAACCCCTGTTCGCCCAATCTCCTGTCGGCGTTAGGGGTCTTGCGGTGTGGCTGATCAGGGGGTTAACCTTGGCCAACTCATCACCAACCAAGAACTCCTCCGGCCAAGGGAGCATGACGTCATGTTTCTCACGCCCCCGCCAAGAGTGTGATGGCATCGAATGAGGTCAATGACTGAAGCGCCTGCAAAGCAATGGCCTTGGAATTTCGGCCCGCGCTGGCCTTGATGGTGTTTCTGTAGTTTTGGAAATAATTGACTATATCTGCATGAAGGGTCCCAGACTTCTGTCGGCTGCATCCGATCCCGTGTGTGTAACTACATTGATCACACAAGGATCATCCCCCGCAACCACCGTCTGCGAGATCCAGCAATTGACGAACCACTGAGAGAAAAATGAGACGAACGACACAGACTCTGCTAGTTTCGCTAGCTGCTTCATCGGCACTTGCACAGTCAGACCTATCATCAAAACGAGGTCTTGCATACAAGGGCGACGACCACGCATCCGACAACCAACTTCTGACTTCAGAGAAGTCATTGATCAGCTGGTACTACACATGGTCAACATGGCCAGCCACCAACCTCAACAACTCAATTCCATTTGTACCCCTCATCCACGGTGTCGAGGAAGCGGAGGACTCGTCACTCACAACAAGACTCAACAACCTCCCATCATCGTCCACCCACCTCCTCACCTTCAACGAGCCAGACGGCACCACCGGATCAGGTGGCAGCAGCATCGACCCCGAGGATGCCGCCAAAGCCTACATTGAGCACATCCTCCCGCTCCGCGACTCGGACTCTCGCAAGTGGAATATCAGTCACCCCGTCGTGACCGGCTCTCCGCAAGGTCTCGAGTGGCTGCGCAAGTTCAATGAGTCGTGTTACGACATTGACGATAACGGCTGTCCGACTGACTTTATCGCCGTGCACTGGTACGGTGACTATGTCGGTCTGCAGAATTGGCTCGGATCGCTGCGCGATTTCTACAACGAGACCTCGCCGAACTTGAAGTACTGGATCACCGAAATGGCGTTGCCACAGCAAGACACCGATGCCACTTTTGCCATGATGAACCAGAGTCTGTCGTTCCTCGACGACGCTGACTACGTCGACGGTTACGCGTGGTTTGGCGCCTTCCGCAAGGATGAAGCCAACGCGTGGACTGGCAACAAGGTCTCGCTCTTCGACGACGACGGCGGCCTCACCGAGCTTGGAGCTTATTACTTGGGTGGAGATGAGCGAGGCTTTGAAGAGGGCCAGAAGGGCAACTTCGCCAGCTCTCTGTCCCCGACGAGAATTCTCCTTTGGTCTGCGATTCTGGCTGCTGTGGCGACTGTCTGGTAAAGCCGGCAGCTTGATCTTTGACGCAGCGACAACAACACATACTATGCGAACACGAATTTGACGGATATGACATACCTTTCTTGCATACTCATGTGCCGGTCACATGAATGTTGACGTACGGAGGCGAAGAATGATACCTGCTAGAGTTTTCCTTCTGTTTCCGGATTATGAGCGAGCATTATACCACAGAGATTAGCATCAAACGAATTGAAATCATTCAACAGACAGTGCGTTCGTCCTCCATGATCTGACCTATGAAATCCACTGGCGGACATTGCTGTCACAGCCAAAGTCCGCCATCGTGACTGTCTGTGCGTGGCTTTCATAGTCCGCTCGCAATTGCTATTCCGTGATTGGCTGTAGGAAGGCTAGTTTTGACTTCAATGGCCTCCGCCCATCTGCTACCGGGGTTAAGCAAGACGGGGATCCGTATTCGGGTTCTGTAGAGCAACGGAAAATGAAGTCTATACACAGCACGTAGTTTACTGATATATGTGTCCGTCAACCTGCCGTCACTTAGAAGCCTCCTGTAGCACATACTTCAATTTGCATAACTCTCCTCCCGATCAACTTCAAAGTCTTGCCAACAGTCTCCGCAGAATGCCGCACAGCAATACTACATGGTCACCGGAAAAGGACATCAAGTCTTTGAAGGGCAAGTCAATCCTCATCACTGGCGGCAGCAACGGTGTAGGAAGACAATCTGCTTTGGACCTTGCGAAACACCAACCCACAGAAATATGGCTTGCAGCCCGTAGTGCGTCAAGAGCCGAAGCCGTCATCGATGAAATCAAGCGACTGGATCCTTCTGTGTCCGTCAAATTCCTTCCGCTCGACTTGACTTCCTTCTCATCTATCCGAGAGGCCGCTCGCATCTTCTTGGCATCCGCCACTCGTCTCGACATCCTCCTCTTGAACGCCGGCGTCATGAATGTGCCTGTCGGCAGTGTGACCAAGGAAGGATGCGAGATGCACTTCGGTACCAATCACGTCGGCCACGCCCTCCTCGTCAAGCTTCTGACTCCCCTATTGCACCAAACTGCACAGAGCAGCGAGGTCCGAGTTGTCTTGGTCAGCTCTGTGGCGCATAAGTTTGGTCCGTCGGGAGGACTGCAGTTCGACAGCTTCAAGCCAAAAAGAGGTAACAGCGGCCTTTCCCCCAACGCTCTCTATGGCCAAAGCAAACTTGCGAACCTGTTGTTCGCGCGTGAGATGGCTCGCCGAAGCCCCGAATGGACTACTGTCTCGAGCCATCCTGGAACCGTCAAGACGGATTTGCAACGTTCAGAGAGTGGGCCATTTCTGATCAAGGCGTTCCAGGAAGTTGTGGTTCCTCTGATCGGAGTTAGTGTAGAAGAAGGGGCGAAGAACCAGTTGTGGGCCGCCACCGCAGATGGCGTTCTGAATGGGGAGTACTATGTACCTGTTGGTGTTCCAGGGAAGGGCAGCGCACTTTCAAAAGACGAGGATCTCGCAAGAAAGTTGTGGGATTGGACGGAAGCAGAGCTTAGAGGTATTGAGCCTTGAAGCGGCTGGATATGTTGTAATATCCTCACGGATAAATAGTACGTACGCCTATTTGATAGACAATGACTCTTGCGCCATACGCCGAAAGAGAACATGAAGTGGTTTAAAGTTGTTTCGACAATCATTAAAAGAAATCAAGGCCAATATCAAGGCTGTATGACGCCTTCGAAGAATCAGAAGAAGGGGGCAGTTGTGAAGATGCTGAAGTAGGCCACCCAAATCCAGACTGCCAAATTTTATCCTTCACGTTGAAACGTCTTGTGAAAGACTCGAGACTGCCGTTGGAGCGCATGGACTTGCCGCTCATTATTAAATCATCGGCAGCCCCGTCTGGCAAGTGTACCTGAATGTCACGAACTCTGCAATTTTCTGGCAGTATTGGCGGCACGGGTGTCCCGCTCTTGCACTTCTTTGGCGCTGTCGAGGCGGCGTCGCAGCTCTTGGAAAAGAGATCGTCGTAGAAGTTGGCTTCTTCCAGCCGCATGACTTCCGAAGCAATTGCAGCAGCCATTGGCGCGTCCCATATTCCCTCCTGATGTTCATCTGTCGCCAGAACCCCGATAGCCTGGCGCCTGATGTAAGGGTTTCTGCATTTCAGGCCAACGAAGTAGAGAGGAGGGATGATGCCCATATCGGCCGTGAAATTGAAACCAGGATGGAGTCCGTATGCCATCTCTTCAACCATCATTGGCAGAGCGAAGGTCAGTAGGCTTTGCGACAGGCTTATGATGGACTCAAATTGCCGGAGATGTTTGTCATATATCGACTCGTTTGCTGGTTGCAGAGTCGTACCAACAATGATCTGGGCCATGGTGTGGTAAATCGGGATCAGGTGGTAGGCAACCTTTTCTTTGGATGATAAATTCGTCCACCAGCTGCCTTTGACGCGATTGAAAGTCTGGAGCCAGACGTTGAGGTCATTCTTCATTCGCTGCTGGGCACTGAGGAGCTCAAAAGCGTGCGAAACGTTGTGCTCCGGGGTTTGACGCCGAGCTCGCTCTTGTAGTTCGTAGACGGCTGAGAGAATGGTGTCCAGCTGCTGCCTCGCCCCGTCAAGTGAAACGAAAGAAGTCAAGACTGTGATATCTAATCGTGGTATTTGTGCAGAAAGCTTCGCGTTCTGTAGCGCGGCGGTCTTGACGAGCCTTGTTTGGACATCGAGGCGCAGGAGCGCTTCGACGAGGGCATCTGACGGGAGGCAAATCTCGGAGTTGGCGTCCTTTGATGGACGTGGGAGTTGTTCAAGCAACTTGAGTCCGCTTCTGAGATGAGCATACCCAGTCTCGAAGCGTCGTCGCACAAACTCTACACAGACGAACAAGATGCAAGACGCGATGGCCACGCGGATAGACGTCGGATTTTGTGAAGACAGATTTGTGTTCAGCAAGGTGATGGACTTGTTGTAATGGCGTAGGATATTGCATTCTCGGACACCTTGGTCTATAGGCCTGTATTCATCGGTCTTGGAGTCATGGAGCTCAATCTCATGTGCGGACGCTAGTGCTAGCATGGCATGCAGCACCGCCGGCTCGGTTGAGCTCATCTGCAGGACGAGACTGTGCCAAAAGCCGGAGCGGAAAACTCCGGTCAGTTTGATTATGGTCCGCCTCGTGAACCATTCAAACTGTCTCTTTTCAAAATCGGACAGCTGGCTGATGGCTCCAGTGTGGATGTTGTAGACGGAAATGGACGAGCTTGGTGCTGTGGGTCTCATTGACCGGTTTCCCCGGTCCCAGATGCCGTATCCATCACAGGTTCTGCCAGTCAGGATACATTTTCGACAGGCAGGCTTCATTTCGTCGCACTTGATTTTGCGGGCTCTGCTCTACATTAGTAATCTTGACCACTTCCTGCATGAAGAGCGGCAGGGTATAGTTTACCTGCAGGTTTTGCAACCCGTCTTTACGCGGACAATTGCCCGCGACTTGGGCTTCGATACGCCCCGCACGCGGGTCTCGTCCACCATGACAAATCAACGCTTTCTGGGATCTTTCAGGAGATGCAGTATGTTCGTGACTCAGAGATGAGTACTACTCAACTATGGCAAACTCTTCGAAGCTGGTATGTTGAGAAGCAAGGTTCAAAGAGTAAATGGCGACGTGGGACAAGCCGGAGGACACTTGATCGCATTCGGATTTAAGAAACTTATTGGCGATTGGCCGGCTCGCAATTGAACAGAGATGATTGGCTCGGGCCTTGTGGAGAATACGACCGACCATCTACGAGCAACAGGGATTTCACCAATAGGATCATCTTAGCTCTCGACCGGGCTATCGGCCGAGAGGCCTCTGCGAGCATTGAGGTGGTGCCTAAGACGTAAACTTCGGCACTGTTCCCGACTCAGACACTGCGGAATTTGCTTACTCGACAGGTTTTCGCCCAGGCGGGGAAAGCAAATCGCTAGCGAGGTTGCTACTTATGAAAGCCCTTGGCCTAATTAATGTACTCTTCGCTGTGAATACAGATCATTATTAATGCAGCTGGGTCGGCACCGGCGACGTCACCTGTTGGGCTAATTCCTGCAGCCAAGCCCAAGTGGCGTGCGCTTACAGTTGCCGTAAGACACCGTCTGATGCTCATACATCAACGACATTGAAATGCAACATAACTTACTTTGAAGCTTCCAATTACTCCTAGTCAGCCGTAACAGACTTCAACACATGCCTCAAAATTTCACGAAGCCAGTTCCCACTGACAATATAATGAAAGCTGCCGTGGTCAAACAAGTGAAGAGCTCCGAAGTATCCTTTTCTTATTGATGTCCTTGTATTTACTGACCCTGAAGTGTAGTTCGGTGTTCCGTGGTCACTAGAAGATATTCCCGCCCCCACCGCCGAATTGCTCGGTGATCATGATATCCTCATCAAAGTCGCGGTCGCGTCGTTTTGCCATACCGACATAATGGTATTGAACGGCATTTTCCATGACAAGCCAAGTGGCCTCCCAGGATCCCACGAGCCATCTGGCACCATTGTTGCACTCGGCTTGGAAGCTGCGAAGAGCTTTGCTGTCGGTGACAGAATCATCGCCATTGGAATTCGGGGTCCATGTGGCGATTGTATGGACTGTAATGGACCAGAGGAGTTCCAACTAAGCTGCAAGTTCAACAAAGGCTACGCTGGCATCTCTTCACCCGGAGCCTTTGCAGAATACACCGTGCTCGATGACCGCTTTGCGGTGAAAATACCGGATGAGTTGAGCTTCATCAAGGCGGCCCCACTGACCTGTGCCGGGTGCACTAGCTGGCGTGCTGTCAAGAGAGCAGCAGTCAGGCCAGGGGGTTGGCTCGGCATCGTTGGCAGCGGAGGTGGCTTGGGTCATCTTGCAATCCAGATTGCGAAGAAGCAAGGCATCAACGTCGTGGGAATTGAAGCACGGGATGTTGCTTTGGAACTGACAAGAAAAGCTGGTGCCGCAGCCGTGGATGTCAGACCTGGCAAAGACGTGATGGTGCAGCAGGTTCGAAGTCTGATAGGGTCACGGGGTGCCGGTAAGGGCGACGACTTGTGCGATGCAACAATCGTGCTCAGCGATGCCGAGCCGGCTCTTGAGACGGGCATGATCATTACCAAAGGGCACGGCTTAGTGGTTGAAGTGGCGCAGCCCAAGCGAGTCAACTTTCCGTTTGAAGAGATGATATTTAGAGACATCAGGGTGATGGGGTCTAATCTTTCCAGCCGAGCAGAGCTTGCGGATCTAGTGAACTTTGTTGTTGATCAAAATGTGGCAGCTGAGACAACGGTATTCCGCGGGCTGCAGAGTTTGCGGCAAGTTTACGAGTTGTCAGAATCTGGAGCCTCGGCGGGCAAGGTCGTGGTCGTGATAGACGATGCCCAGGTCTAGGGTTCATCTCAATCTCTACGGCTGTGCAGAAAGGCTTAAATCACCCAGCTAAGAAAATCCGTGATAATATCACTTACATCCTGGAAGCCAACGAGGCGCGTTAACTGGTGCTTCTCGTGTCTATACTACTGGCGGTGATCGGTCGTGATGGATATGTGCCATAGCTAGGCACACGTGGCTCGACTAGCCTTGGATCTCGGCAGAGACAATGTATGGGATCACAAAGCGCGACGGTCATATACCGGGATATCGGCCGGAAAATCGGGGAAATGTTATGATTAGTCGTAATCAATAACGCCCCCAGGCCGCACGCACAACTTTTACAGCTAGTTTCCGATATACAGAATTTGAAGCCTCTTCAGTATTCCGATAATCACTCTACACGTTGGTCCCCTCGTGGGAAAGAGGTGCTGTCGCAAGTTCATCGTGAAACAATCAGGTTCTTGTGTCTACTGCACAAAGTCAAACCTGTCTCCCGCGCAAGATTGCATTACAGCGGCAACAGCTTCGACTAGACTCTTAGGAGGCTTTGATAGAATTAGTACACGAAGAGTTCTATTATGGAGCAATGTTGAGTCACACCGAAGAAGTTGCTGAGCCGCTCGAATTGGGGATCATCCCGAACCCAATCGGCATGCAGAATCTGCCTCGTGTGGACTCTAGCTGGGGAACACCGCCCACTTCACGGGCAAAAGAACCTTACGTTTGCCATCTACGCGAGCACTGGCCAAGTCTCGCCGAACTATGGCTGCCGACTGACGAAAATAACACTTTCTACATTACAGGCAAGACCTCCGATTGGCCAGAGCCACTTAGACTCTAGCGAGAACGAGTGTAAGAGATCGCCAAGCCCACTACGACCTCCGCCTGTACGGTAAACACCGCTCGCCTAGGGCAAACGGCCGGATGCACAAAGCGTCATGAGCGGGCGCAGAGCTGTATACTCCAAGTCGCCTTGATGTGAAGATCGCTTGGAAATCTGAAACCATGCGCCCTCAGCACAGGGCAAGCTCCCCGATCCCCAACGCGTTCCCCATTCCGCATACGTATACTAAGTTGCTGCAGGCGTAGGGAATTAGTCAGATAGCGTAGATAGCTAAGACCGTGGCGTTCGTCTGGACCGTTCAAAAGCTCGGGCGATTTCCCGATTTCCCACTGATTATTGAGCTGCTGTGAGACGCCCTCGTCGACAACGATCACGACAACAACAAAGATGAAATCGACATCATCGACGGAAAATGACGGAAAATCAGGCGTTGTACGACAGGCATCGACTTCGAGCCATAGCGACAATGAGGCAGCAAATGACCCAAGCCTCGAAGCTGTCAAGTTGCCTCCTGGGCGTAGAGTAGGTTCGGGGCCTGGAAGAAAGCCGAAGGCTTGTAAGTGCCTCTGTTCAATAATTCCGAATATTGATGCTAACAAAATGTTAGGCCTCGAATGCAAAAAACTGAAAATGAAATGCGAGATATTTCCTGGGGACAGAAAGTGCAGGCATTGCCTCAGACGAAAGGTTGACTGCATCATCAAAAGAACATATATGGCCCAGGCCGACTCGGAGGAGTCGCGAGCTCAGAGCTCGCCAAATTACGAGTGAGATCCACCTCAACGTCCTTGTGTACGCCGATACTGACAACACAAAGAGACAAGATAGATGCCATGCGAGAGGAGATCCAACAAATGAGGCAGTCATTGGATGCTGTATTGGGCAGAGAACAAAGCAGTACTTCCATCGAGAATCACCTGCTCAAGAAGCAACCAGAGAGAACAGAGAAAACCGACAGTCGGCATACATTACATGTTGGGACGACACCAAGAATCCCAAGTCCGCCCAAATCGTTGTCCGCGCGGGATGGCTCCGCGCGGGGAATAGGGGGGCGGGATGCCAACACGCGATTGGCCATGACCCGCGAGGATTCGCCCAACCCAGTTTCTGATGATGATCAACAATACGGCCCTGAGACATTGGAGGAACCGATGGGTAGTCTCTACGAGGTGACGCGACTGAGGAATGTTCGAAGTAACCAAGCCAACACGCCGCAACCAGTACCATCAGACAACAGCAAGGTGGACGATTTCATTTCCCGTGGAGCTATATCTGAAGAGAAGGCTGAGGAGTTGTACAACATGTAAGAAGTGCCGCGCCCCTCTTTTTCAACGGTTATCCGGCATCGTATTCGCAGTCGCTGCTGGGGGGCAACTAGCTGATCAGTTTTCGTCGCAGCTTCCTCAAGACTCTGAATCACTACCTTTGGGTTGGTCTCGAACAGGTTCATCCATCATGGACATCAGTACGAAGATCGTCCGAACTCCTCGCGGCCACCATCCTGACGGTCACTGCACTGCACATACCAACATCGTCTGACATCTTCGACGTCTGCTACAACGAGTTCCTCTCGCTTGTGTCATCCTCTATGTTTTCTCGCTATCACTCGGTCGACGATGTCCGTGGCCTGTGTATATCAGCTTTCTGGCTATCAGAGCACTCTTGGAAGCTCACAGGCCATGCTATACGTATTGCGACTGAGCTCGGCATCCACCAATCTTTTATACACGCACTCGAGGGCGACAAGGAACACTTCCTGAGGGCAAGGCTCTGGTATATGCTTTACGTTTGCGACCGTCACTTTAGTATTGCTTATGGTCGACCTCCTACTGTCGCGGAAAGTGTACAATTACGGGAGTATGAACTGTTCCTAGCCAGCTCCTTCTCTGGTGTGCTCGACATCCGAATCCTGAGCCAAGTCAACCTGATGCAGATTCTGACCCGTGTCTACGAACGATTCTCTGAACGCCCTCTTCCGACCATGGAAGGGGCTTGTGCAGCAAATGGGAAAGCGACAAAGGTCAATGAGCCAGCAGGAGTTGAAAGACCGCCGAAGATCTCTGCGGCAATGCTTGCTGAATCCGACTTTGACACCCTCCGAAGCTTCAACGTCGAAGTTGATCACTGGCGTATGCGATGGTACCCTCGGCAACCACCCAGCCCCTTCATCGGACAATTTACAAACAAGGGTGTGATTCTCTACTCATACTTCGCCAAGCTTCAGATCAACTCCCTCGCGATCCGCGGTGTATCGATCAACTCAGACAAGTTGTCGACCGAGCGCAAAGAGTTCGCCAATATGGCAATCTCAGCTGCATCGAGCATTCTGACACTGGTTCAAGAAGAGGAGGACTTGAGGAGAGCCCTAGTCGGAACGCCTCTATACGTCCACACCATGATTGCCTTCGCAAGCGTCTTCCTGATGAAGGTTGCTGCTAGGTGGGGCAGCATAATGGGACTCAATATCGATTATGCCAATGCTTTACGGCTCCTGAACAAAATGATATCTGTTCTAAAAGAGGCAGTGGCTTCAGATAAGCACATGCTGAAGCATATCGGACAAGGACTAGAGAAGATGTTGCAACGCATGAGAACGGCTCGAGTGCGCCAGGATAACAGAAGAGAAGGCGCCAGGGAGAATACTAACGCCGATGCTCGTCTGGAATCATGTGATTGGAGCCTTGGGTCTTTTTATGGTGTTGATGCGGCTGGCCCCAACGGCCTAGATATCAGAGATTCTGAACAAGGTCTGTTCAGTCCACCCGGGCTCGGGGGTCGAGGTACAACCCAGAGTTGGAATTCCGAATCATTCCCTGAGCCGCGACAGGAATCAACCATAGCGCTCGCAGATTTCGGGGATGACATTACTGGCATGAACGACACTCTGGTGTATCAAGCATTTGGGAATGGGTCAGCTAGCGATGTATACAACATGCTGTCTAGCCAGTTCTTGTATTGAGGTAAGATGCCGGCTGTGTCGAACGCAAGACATCAGGAGCGGAAAATACAGACCTCGGACAACAATATTGTTTCATTTAGTGAACATTACGAGAGTGAGGAACGTTCGCCCTGGAAGATTACTAGTCTATTGCGCCATGAAAAGCCATTGCAATGGGCCGCTACCACTGTGCTTGATGCTGTCGAAGTCGTGTACGGACAGATGACGCCTGCATAGAATGACCACCGCCCTATTGCACTTGCTTATTAGGGTTGAATTGAAACTATGAAGAACACTGTGAACAAGTCAACTCAATCGTGAAGGGCGCTGTTCTAGTTGAATCATATCCGTGCAGGCGATGAGGGAATAGGACCCAGTTCTGCGGGGCAGCGCCGTGCGCGATCGACGATGGGCAGTGTACCAATCTCCGGCCGAACTTAGTCAACCACCGCTCCCCATAGCCGTAACGGACCATCATGATATTGCAAGGAACGTTTTGTGGAATGGGGTTTGATGACTCTTTCCTTGCGATGTTGACGTTTGAAAACCAAGTGTCCTGGCTGACAACAAGATCATCCCCGGGAGCGTATGCCATTTCTCCAAAGGATGCATTTGTTTTTAAACGTGTTCCTTGGCTCATAGTGGCGACGTGTCTTCCGTTCGCGACATTAGTGACAAATAGGCGTTTTACTGAACCATACTCAGTCATTTCCTCTATGTTTACAGGTGATTTGTCGAAGCTCTTCTGCTCAGAATTGACGGATCGTCCCGAGCCAGACTCAATACTCGACGGTTTACGATCGATCTGAAACGCCTTGATTGTCATTAAGGCACCGGACGAGCTGAACGCTAGAGAATCAATAAATCTCACATTTAAAGACGCAAAACTGCGAGTCCAAATTATGGCACCGGTATTGGAATCCATGAGCCTTGCATTGTAGCCGTGTGATACAGCCAATTGCGCTCCGTCGGGACTGAATTTAATCGTCATTGCAGATTTGCAATCGTTCGGATCCTGAAGTGCTTGTAGCTAACGGCAAGTACAAGACGGAAAGTTCCATAAGGAAACGCTTTTCACATCTCCGTGGGTTATGGCAATAGACGAGCCACAAGGTGAGAAAAGCAACTGTCTCAAAGTATCATCTAAGCTTGAAGCCTCGTATTCGTAGCTTACGGACTTCAATATAGCCGGATGGTGGGCTGAGCAATCGTAGACGACAAACCCGGCAGATGACGCAACCGCAAGAAAAGCACCATTTGAGCTCCAAGCAGTTGCAAATTCATGGTCTACCTTGGTTGAAACCTCCCATGGTGTGTCAAGAATCGCAACTTCGGATCCCATTTCCTCGTTCTCGCTATCAATGTGCCACAATGTAACTTTGCCGCGCGATGACACAATGGCTAGACGCAGACCATTTGGGGACAGAGACTGTCGATCCATATCAACACTATCGTCAATGTCCGTGGTACAATTTGAAGCGTGCTTGACCAAGTCCAGGGCGTTGGTGTATATAATCTTTACTGCATTAAATTTTGCAATAAGGTGCTGTCCATCCGGGGAAAAGGAAACACATGTGCCATAGTCCAATGTGTGGACTAATTCTGGTGGATCTTTCAAAACATTCCATATCTTGAGATACGAATAGTCGCCAGTGTATGCTAAAAGACCATGCTGGTTAATTGTCGGCCCTTACCAGTGGACTGAGCTGATTACACGTGGCGAAGAATGCGATGCTGAAGCGTTCGTCCCGTTCAAATCCCAAATGAAGGCCTCCATGATGACATCAGACCAGTCGGGCCGTTCTCCTAGAGGTGAAACTGAACCACCCGTTGCTATTAGAAGGCCTTCGTCAGATGCTGTGACCTCATAGAACATCTGTCCTTCTGGGGACGAAAGACTTTGGATGAGCGCGCCTGACTCCGCATCGTGGACAGGAATAGAATTTGACTGCTCGTTGTCGATTACAGCCATGGTCTTCCCGTTGCGTGTGAAATGAACTCGGCCCAGGTAATAAAGGTGAAGATTCGACCGCGTTCTTTTCGTATCTCCCGCAGAGGGTTGCCAACAGGTATACCAAGTGTGAATGATATCAAAGGTCTCGCTCATCAGACAGACGTTCCCATCGCTCAGTAAACACAAGACTTTGCCAGTTGTTGCTGCCGACACGGTAAGAACTTCAGAGAAACCGTGTCCAATGGAAAACGTGGTTTCTAGGCCCGCCACCCAATCCCACAGGAGGATGCCATCATAACTGAGACCAATGATAAGCATGCCACGGTTTGTGAAAGTCATACAATTGATGTACCTCATGTCAGTATTCCTTTCCAATAAAACTCCAGAAGTAACATTCCAGATGTCGACCTCATAAAAGGTGGGGACGGCAACGTATTGTCCGTCATGAGACCATACTACGTTTTGGACGGGTGACTTGTACTGGTGAATAGTTCGGCTCGTCACGTCCCAGTTTTCGGCAACTTCTGGCATCTTGACGATCCAGCCTGGAATCTCGCCTCGAAACTTTTGTTTAACCAACGAAGCCTTGGGTGCGAAGATCAAGGCGGACACATAAACTTGGTAGGGTGCGAGATTAATCGCGTGCTCGTTTTCGGCAAGGAAACGCCGGGCATCTCTCAGAAATAGCAAGGCTTCTGACTGCATGCTACTCCCTTGGCTGGAGAACATGTCTTCGAGAGTTAGCAAATCTCGGGGTGCCTGGTGAAGGAGATTCATCCAACTCATTGCTTCGAACCAATAGAGCAGGTATCGTGTAAGGAACTCATGGGCGTCCTGGACATGTAGTCCACTACCGGACTCTCTGAGGTGCATGACCCAGTAGCGACATGCATATTCGAGAGACCGAGGGATGTGCTGGTATATCCTTTCGCGGGGGATCTCGTCTCTTCGCACTCCCGGCTCATCCAGTCGTCAAAGATCGTTTCTCAACCCAAAACCGGATTGATCACCCATAACTTGCAAGCAGCAGGCGAAAAGGTTCTTGTGTGTAGACCTTTCGTCGATCCAGATTTAAGACTTATCACCGCTAGAGTGGGGCTGTAACAGATACTCTCGGAATGACAAATGGAAGAGCCTGACTGAGTGTCCTGGCTGGTCATCCTCAGGCACATCCAGGACGGAGTGGAGGCTGTTCAATAGGTAGCGGATCTCGTCGTTTTCGAGACCCAAGAGCTCTCCAAGGGAAGTGATTGAGAGTGGATCCGCTAACAATATGATGGCGCCCACGACGTTGCGAAACCGCGCGAGTAGCTCCTTGCGTTCGCATTCTTCCAGATCCTCTACCAGTTGATCCAGAATTGGCCTATATGTGATTTCACTCCCAGTTCGGAAGCCTTCGCTTTGACGCAGGACCTTATCTAACTGTGCTTGGGGCCTGAACCTTCGTCTTCTGTCGTCGATGAATTTACAAATGGTAGATGCGTAGATGAAAAGTGGAACAGAGGCTTTGACGAGCTGTGTCACTACATCGTCACCGGGCCAGTCTTGAGCAATGGCATGAGACACACGGATAGCCCCTAGTTCACTTTCTATGAATGCCCGGATGTCGTGTTCGATGATGGGCTCGGGTATGTCGTGTAGTGCCACGTCTTGGTGAGAACTGGTTGGCACATCTTCGAGGAACCCCAACAGAATGGGGACCTCGGGTCGACTAGTTAAGAAGATTCTAGCTTTGATGCCGCATACCGTGGATAGTCTTGATAGGATGTTGATGATTTGTCGGCTGCTGTTCTCATCGACCGCCGAACGATGCTCGAAACCGCACTCGTCCAAAGCATCGACGACCAGAATCAGGGCGTGAAAAGTGACGCCGGACAGCTCGATATTGTTGAGTGGTTCCAATATCAGCTTAGAGAATTGAAACTCCATGGATTTATCCGGCAAGTCCTGATCTTCTTTTATGGCTCGGAGAATAGGACCCTTGAGCGCAGGAACCCTTCCAGCGAGTTGCCTTGCGATCGTGGTCACAAATAGTTTAGCCGTGTTACGGCCTTCTTGTGTTCTGTTGAAGAAAAAGCTTGCAGCAAGTTGACCTCTGTCCGCGAACACCTTTGCAACTGTCTTTGAGATGGTGGACTTTCCAGTGCCTGCTGGGCCGCGTAACCAAAAGATGCATTTCCCATCTGGGTCATCCGCCCACTCCAAAATGTCGCGAAGGAGCTGTTGTCTGGTGTCGGGGTGACAACATCGCGCTGAGTCATTATCATAGGAGTCGAAAGCGGCGCCTGAGGCACTGGGTAGACTTTGGATATCCTCTATGTCTTCACGCTGAAGCGCAAGATGCCTGGTTGAGTTAGAACTTGTCTCGAGCGCTTAGTCACGACCTCACTTACATGTGATCCACCTGCAAGGCTGCTAAGAAACAGTCTCTCCAGTGGCGTAGACTGTCAACGCTTTGAGAGACCTCAGTGCTGGTGAACGGCCATTTGAGTGAGTTCCCGATCATTTTCAACCTGCTTGGGTTCTTGCTAGGGTCAAGTCTCTCCGTCAACACGCGGAGCATCGTCTCGCATTGCTTTACATCATGACGGAATGTTTCAGAGGCGTTGAGCTGTCTCTTATGACTTTGTTCGGCACTTTCGTCCCCTAGAAGATCCTGGAGCTGGCCAATAATCCGGGCAAGGGCGTCGCTCTCCTCTTTGAGCTTTCGGGCGTCTTCTTTGGCCTTGCGTGCTTTGCTAACGTACTCGCCACAAACAATTCCGAGTTTGGCAGAGAGGTCAACGACGGCTATGACGTTTGCGAGGACGCCAAGAGCCTCCATAGTTGTGGTTGAAGATGCGCTGCGTCTGCGTCCGCTGGATACTAAACTTCGCTGTGCCCCGGAATAGAAGGGGGTAATCGCAGAGGCCGTTAGGCTGAAACACAGATCGGTTTTGCCAAACGAGTCGATGTCTTGTATGCTTACAGTAGCCGATAACGTTGCGCTTCAGCAGTAGACGGCACGGAATGCCATTCTATGCGATGTCAGCGCGAAGTTGATGAGGGGGGAACGAGGATGGCGAAGAGGGGTTGATAAGTCGTGCCCAATCAAGATCGATTGAGACGGGCGTGAGATTTCGAAACCTCAGGCATTTTCACAGAAAACTGCAGCAGGTTTGATCTTATTCTCTACTACGAGCCGCAGCCTGATTGTGGATGTCTGGTTACACACGGTAACATCCACCAATGAGGGAAGTTTGCCAAGGAATTGCATTCCGCATGTCATGGGCCAGAACTCCCTTCTAGACGAAGAAGTTCAGGGTTGTAAGAATGTCAAGATTTATGGATGTCTTTTCTTTCAACATTAATATGTATTGTGGTGTGGCTGGTATCAATGCTCCGTCTGACTACTCCGCTCTGCCGCTGCGCTTCGTCCCTTGCTATTCAAATCTCTAGGTGGCTATATTGAGCCAAACTGATGCATGACGCCTTTGCCATCCCGTGATATCCAGAACTCAATCATTAAAAAACGCCTAGTAAATGTGTTGTATCGCGAAACTCCGTCTCCTCTAATCATCAAAGAGTCACCAGCCAAGGACGTTGAACCAGCTCTTGCGGGGGTCTTCGACGGCGCCGTCAAAGACTTTTTGGCGAGCGGCTTCGCTCTGAGGGTCCCTGTACTTGGCGAAGAAGCGGTCCATTTGTCGTGACTCGGTCATGAGTTGCGAGCGGACGTTCATGGCGATGGCAGAAACTGTGACAAACAATGTTAGTAGACTGCTCCAAGGGCGTTGACGTAGAATGTGAGGCTTACCAATGCCAACGGTGATGGCAGCAGGCAGAAACCTGGCAACAGCCGGGGAGGTGGTGGGAATTCTGGTGGGTTGGTTGACCATTTTGAAGGTTGTTTGGTGGGTTAAGGTTGAGGTGCTGTGGGTTGGTGGTGGTGTCTGTACAAGACTGGAGAGAGATTGCCGAATGCTGTGTAATTGAAACACTGGAGATGTCTGCTTTTTGTGTGGTCGATGTGGACTGGAGTGCATCTAAGATCCGGTTCTCTGATCGCAGTCATGGTGGAAGCATTTATAAAATCGATCATACCTGCTTCTCCCGAGCGTGGTGTGGTTGGTTTCTTTGGGTTTTCGTGCGTTGTTCGTTGATAGTTCGAGGGTGGTGCGGTGTCCGGCCGAGTCTGGTGGTGCGGTGGTGTGATTGCGTCCCGATGGCGCGGTCCAGTCATTGTCTTTTTGCGGGTGGCTCTTCAGCAGCTGTCAAATTTGGTCTTGGGGACGCCGGAACCCCTGTCTGTAAGGCTCCTTCGGGCCATATGGGGATAAGATCTGACCCTAACTCGTTTGCTCTCCGCACTATTCCCCGTTGGTTCGTCCAGTGTCGACAGCCTCGGAAGTGGAAGGATTTGGGGCAGATCGGAATCTTTGGGCCTGTATCTGGCCAGCGTGACTCTGTCGGTGGAACGATTTCTGCCCGGCTGGCGGCGACCCTGTTCGTAAGCATGCGCCCTGATTCGTTGGGGTCCAGCGGCGCAGCATTTTGCAGCTTGGAAAGCGGCCTGTCCAGTCCCCCGGAGCAGATCAAATGGTACGTTGAGCAATCACGGTCGGCACGATGCATTGATGGATGGAATCATGGAGTTCGCCGTGCATGAGTTGACTTGGCCAACGCGACGTCATGAGGACTGGTAGGCGTTTCCGCGTCTTTCTCTTGTGGTTCTCTTGATTCTGCCTTTGCTTATGTTTCTGGTGTTTTCCGGAGCCGACACCCTGATTGCAAAATTTGCGGGCGTGGCTGATCAGTTGGTTCGGCGGACCCGATCAGGAGATTTCGGGCCTTGCCGGCCCCTTTGCGTTCACATGCCTCCTGACAGCCCATCAGGCACTTCGATTCAATCAGTCGGGCACTGAGTTTTGTTCAGTTTCTAATGGTATCTTCGACATACTTTCATGCTTTATGTTGATAACTTCTCTTTGCCTAGTCCACGTAGGTGCTCATTTTCCAAAATCAGTCTTTGTCAAGATGAGCTGTGACGCATGATGATCCAGGCAATCACTGTCTTCGGCTGCTCCAATCCCCGTCCCCAGCACTTATCGACTAAGATGCGTTTCCCAGAAATGGTTCACTAAAAGTCTTTTGCGCTTCTTACACGAAGCTGTCAACGTCGTAGACATTGCATATTGGACGTTAGACATTTCTCCAGCAATGGGGTTTAACGTGAAACTTGACAGCCGTGCAGTGTTCATCCCATGCCAATCGGTTGAAGATTGTGGAACTTCCCCAGAAACAAGGGAGCTCCAGCGCAGTGGTTGAGCTAGAGCTCAGGACTGCAACGTTCCGACAGCGCATTGTTACAGTGACGCCCGTGTCAACGGTGCACTGCATGTCTCATTCGCCAGGAGAGCCAATTAACGCAACACAGTCCATCGAGTTTATCTATGCAGCCGGTGTATCGCATGGAAACATTGACTTTTGAGTAGTTACATTCCTGTCTCTCCATGTTTTATTTTACAACAAAGATATCGTCGACTTGTGTTTGCACTTCGTCAATTGCGAGTCGATGGTGACTCCCCTGCTTCGGGCATCCAAGAACAGAGGCTGCAAAGCCACGAGTAGGAACCTGAAGAAACCCATAAAGGTTTTGCCATTCGAACAAGTAGCGGAAATCATAGCACTATGGGCTTCAATTCGCTGTGGTTTCCCTTTCTTTATTCTGCTGGTCTGATACCTGTCTCTGTCCTACCTTACCCCTCTGGCTGTATCTGTCGTCTCTGTCGGCGACTCTTGCACTGCTATTCACACCGGTCCAATCGAGATATTGTTATTTTACAGTATCCATGATTGCCTCGTTGTTTCTTCTTGATTTCACATTTTGATCCATGGAGAAGGCATATTGCGGTTTCGGAGCAATAACTATTTTAGCTCTCTGTTGCGCATGCTCACAAACGAAGACCGAAAGTTGTATGTAGGAATCAATCAAATGTTGGAAATTAATATTATGTACAAGAAGAAGAATGGTTTCGACCTTTCGGCATACTAATGCTACTATCCGTCTTGTCAACCTTGCGTCAGTTAGGAACTAACTGTGTCCATGGATGCGAAGTGTCAATGGCGTTGAAACAACAATTGCAGTGCCTCAGCTTACCCAGCTTGAACAGTGCCGGACCAGCTTTGCTGCGTCAAAGCAGGGTGTGTTGTAGCAGGGCCAATAGTTCTTTTACTGCACCCCTGCTTCACCGGAAGCTTGTTGAAGCGATCAGCAAGCCAGGGCAGGTAGTCCACCTGCGCAGCCTGGAACGCAGGATCATGGTCAAGTTCAGGGTAGAGGAGCAGCTCGGAGGAGGACTCTGGGAAGCTATTGCAAGTGGCATCAAAATCCTCTTCCATAGTGTGAGAGTAAGTCAAAGTGTCGTTGACACCTTGGACGACAAGCATAGGAGCGGCTAGTGCATGCGGTCCAGCTCCGTTGTAGCGGGTCTGCCAGTCCACCAAATCGGGGTGTGTGAGCCAACTCGTGTTCTTGTAAAGTTGTTCCACGGTCAGCTGGCCAAAGACGGTACCGCCAGTGGGCAGACAGCCTTTATCTGAGGTGGGAATAAGGCTTGCGACGATGTCGCTGACGTAGTCTTCGACCTTGATGGAGCTGTACAGCTTGGAGACAGACTGGAGGAAGTAGACGGACACAACGTCGCCGACTGGGCCCCCGTTGGCACGTTCGAACGACTCGGGAATGAGACTGAGAGGGCGGAGGGCCGGAGCAACCGAGACCGCACCGAGAAAGCCGCCGCTTGTGTTGCCATCTCGGGCTTCACGCTCGTTGGTGCGCCATGCCGTCAAACCGCCCTCGCTATGACCGATAACGGCCCACTCTTTGGAAAGACGGTCGCGGAGGGCAGCACGTGCGGCCTTGAGGGCATGGGAAACATCGGCGGCGTGAAGGGCCCCGGCCTCATACATGAAGCCTTGCGGGATGTCGCTACCGAGTCCTGCGTAGTCCGGGGCGATGACGGCATATCCCGCCTGGGCCAATGGAAAGACCCCTTCCCACTCGTAATAGAGGGCCTTATGGTTTGTAGGGGCGCATTGGCGCTGGATTCCTGCGGTACCGTGTGCCCATGCCAAGGTACGAAAAGGCTTGTCATTTCCGAGAGGGTTTGCCCATGGGAGTAGGGCAAACGCTGTTGCCGGAATAGGCTTGCCATCGATGTCCTCGCTCATGTAGAAAAAGCGAGAAAGGGACATTCCGGCGGGGATAGTCCATATCTTGGAGGCTTGTGTCGCGGTAATGTCTTGCCATTTGACGAGGTCACCAACGGCGTAGTCCGAGAGGTTGGAAGGATTGGAGTAGAAAGAGTCGAGTTTGACATCGACGTTGACCCAGTTGCTCGTGTCGTAGACCAACGACTTCCGGATGGCAGATTCGCAGTCTGCATCACAGACATCGCGGAAATCGGCGGCGGCGGCACCTGCAAAGAGAAGAAGATAGCCTATCGAGGCCAACGCTTGACTGGACGTGACCATGGTCTGATTGGGACGAACTGACTACTGCCCGAGAATGAAGATGTAGTGATGTGCGTGACAGGAGGTCAGAAACGAGAAGAAAGACAAGCTTACTTATAGTTCATTGTGGTCTTGGCTATTAGCTGACTCAAATTGTATTGTTCCAATAACTCCACCACGACAGGAACGAAATATCAAGAGATAGGAATGACCCAGTACCGATGCCACTGCCGAAGTCATAGTCCCTCCCAACAAGGTTAAATATTCAGACCCTGCAGGACGATCCACGTTGAGTGGCGTTCCTTTTTGAGGCCAAGCTGCAGCTGGTGTGGATATGTAATACCTGGAAGCGAACGAGACCTTGTGCAACAGCACTCGAGACTTGTCAGGCAAGCGTCATTTCTCAGCACAACGCACCTGTAAAGCATATAATTGCATACGACTTGCACGTAGTACAGAGTCCGCGCTCTATCGTTGAGACATTTATCACGAAAAGAAAAGAAAAAACCGTTGAAAAATAATGGAAAACAAGCAAAATAGGATTGATTCGATATCTCTAAGACTTGGCATTGGGCCACAGACAATCGTTAAAATGCTCGTGGGACCATGCTGGATTTCATCTGCTAACCCAATCCGGTAGGTCGAGCCGCGGCAAGGGGTTCGGTTGATCGTCGTAAGAGGCATGCGGGTGCGCGATGCAACCCCCCGCAGCGAGGTTTGCGGCGGCCGAGGTCTCCGTTGACAAACCAGTTTACACAAGCGCTTGTTCACGTTAAGCATGTCTCGCTGCCGTGCGGGGAAAAGACTGTTGACGAAGGTGTTGTCAAAGCATAGAGGCCGGCCGAGGAACGGGAGGGGAGCGGGGCCGGGCGGGGTCCGCGTTGTTCATGATCACCGGAGGAGGTCTAGGATGGTGGGGGCGGATCTGTCGGGACTTTTGGTGAGACAGCAAGCGATTGGTTTTGTCTCGGATATGCTTAACTGTATTCGAAGAGTATGTTTATACGCCCATAATCCCATGTAGATAGTTCACCGTCGTCTTGGCAATGATCTCATAAAAGGTGTGCTAATTATATGTACCTTACTTACGCTATTGAGTCCACGTTTTAAAATGCCTAATATTCTACGTCCATCATACAGACATTATAATCCGAGCCTCATCGTTCAAATTTACCGAGGCAAGAATGCGTTCATAACTTTTTCTTCGGTTTCGCGTTCGCCCCAGCGGCTTCTACCAAGTCCGGTAACTCAAACGGAGCACAAGATCAGACGGATAACATCAACCGTGTGACTGATATAAGAGCCGACGTCTTTCTCCAAATGATCTGCAAAATCCATCTCACGTCTCGACAAATACCACTTTCGAGCAACTATCGACATTTCAAGGCTCATCAATACTAACATAATCATCGTCATCAGCAGCGCCGAAATTATCAAAACAAAATGAAGTCGGTACGCGTAATCGGGCCCAGGTCAATCGGCTGGGTCGACATCCCCCAACCCAAAGCTGGGCCCAACGACATCCTCTTGAAGATGAAGGCCTGCGGTATTTGCGGCTCCGACGCTTTTTTCGAGGCCGTGGGCGGTGTTCCGCCCCGCCAAAACTGCACACCGCTGGGCCACGAGCCCGCAGCCGAGGTAGTCGCCGTAGGGAAAGACATTGTCGGACGCGATGTTGACGTCGGTGATCACGTCGTGATAGACACAATGGTTTTCACGGACGGATATCTCGGATCCGGCGGCGCACAGGGCGCGCTGAGCGAGTACGTTGTCGTGCGGGACTATGAGCCCCGGAAACAGCTCCGCAAAATTCCTAGCCATATTCCGTGGCATGTTGCCGCGCTCAACGAGCCCATGGCGGTTGCGCTGCGTGCTGTCAAGAAGACAAAGCCTCAGCCTGGGTGTAAAGTTGTCATCTTCGGTGCCGGACCGATTGGCTTGGGTTCCATAATGGCTTACCGCAGGCAAGGTGCAGGTCACATTGTGGTGGTGGATATTGTCGATAATCGGCTGGAGAAGGCGACGCAGCTCGGCGCAGATGCAGTTATCAACTCAACCACAGTCGGCGATTTAGCAGCAAAGCTGGTCGAATTACATGGCAGTGGGACGTTTCCGTGGAGTCAGGGAATTCGTACAGGTACCGACATCTATCTTGACGCAGCCGGGGCGCCGCCCGTGCCGAAGCAGGTTGCCAGCATGGCAAAGTACGGAGCCACATTCTGTATTGTTGGTGTTCACAAGCAGCCGACCGAGCTGCATTTTGGGGAGCTTGTCATGACTGAGATGACCATTGTTTTCAGTGTAGGGTATGCCAGCGAGGAATCCCCCGCCGTACTGGACTTATCAGTGGCTTGCTAACACTTCGAAACAGATATCCCGAGGAGATTTTTGAGGTGACAGACGACATCATCGAGAACTGGGAGAAGTATGCAGAGATTGTGAGCGACCAGGTTCCATTTGAAAAGGCGACGGAAGCGCTGGAGCTGGCTAAGACTGGCAAGGCAAATAAGGTTGTTGTAGTCTTTGACTAGGTGATCGGAAATGACCCCGATGCACCTTTAGGATGGATGGCAATCGCACTTGGCCAGTCGAAGAAACAAAACATTGCATCCACGAAGCTTAAAATTGTCTAGTCAAGTCATTTACAACTCATGCATGTGTGCGAAAGATGTGATTGGTAACTTAGGGCTGGTTCTCATACTAGCATGGTGTTAAGATAAGCGGCTAGATAACGCGAAGCGATCTGCGTTAGCCTAGCGGCAGGGCTGACGGTTACCGCAATCCTTCCAAGCTCAAAAATGACCTTAATTTACCCTTCTCAGCTAGCTAGCTCAGCTGTGCCGCTGCAGCTTCAGCCCCGGCAAGACATCTCGGGCGTTAATGTTCAGTGACATCATGCAAGTAAGACGGGGCAATCAAGCACTGCGCCTCGTGTATGCAAGTATCAGCATCCTCCGAGACAGTGTGACTAGGATGGACGATCTTGTGTAGCACGGCATAGTTGGAATCCGTGGATCTTGGCTTGTATTTAGGAAACTGGAGTCCCACAAGACTAAACTTCCTGTCATAAGTTTCTTTCTCATTGTGTTACTGTTAGTGCTACTCAATCCGGCAAGATGAAGTGTTTTGCGATTTTCAACTACAGTGTCGCGGTGTTTCTCGCGGGGAACGTGGTCGCGACGAGCTCGAGGTCCAAGATCGATACCCATGTTCATTTTTTGCCAGACTTTTACAGGCAAGCGCTGATGTATGCCGGACACAATCCAGGTCCTGACGGCACGCCAAGTATCCCGGTGAGTGCCGCAACCACCCATCCAAGAAGTTGTCTAACACTCCCCAGGAATGGAGCCCAGAACGGCATATCCAGTTCATGGATGCAAACCACATTGCGAAGTCAATCTTGTCCATCTCCAGTCCCGGCGTGTACCTCTCCCCACCTTCAAAAGCTGCAACCGAGAACGCCACAAAGCTCGCTCGCCAGGTCAACGACTACGCATCGGAGGTCAAAGCCAAGTACCCAGACCGCTTTGGATTCTTCGCGTCTCTGCCTCTTCCAGACATCGCGGCATCATTGCAAGAGATTGAGCATGTATTTAAAGAGCTGGACTCCAAGCCGGATGGAATCGTTTTCATGTCGAACTTCTACGGCATGTACTTCGGCGACTCGGCACTCGATCCGGTCTTAAAGGCTCTGGACGAACTCAATGTGACGATATTCGAGCACCCAAGCACACCATGCACCGAGACAAATCATTTGGCGTATGATATTAACGGAGAAACCGCCGGGATCACTCAAGCAGAGTGGCAGGCTCTGAACCGGCCAGTCTCGACTCGCTTACCGAGGGCACCGACACTTGACTTCCCATTCGACACAGCCCGGACCTTCCAAGACATGTTCTACTCACAAGTGCCCAGCCGGTTCACCAAGATCAAGTGGATTCTCTCACATGGTGGTGGTGGTCTCATCCCGACGATGGATAGGATAATCAGCTATAGTTTGCCGGAGCACAATCTCACGAAGGATGGAATGAAAGAGACGCTTGCGCGAAGCTTTTACTTCGACCTTGCGGGTCCGTGGCCGGTGACGGAGGCTATCCCACCTTTGATGCGGTGGGTCAACTACGAAAAGCTGCTATTTGGTTCGGATACGCCGTTTACGCCGTGGGTCGTAGCAGCTGTTAGTGCTGCGAAATTTGACAAGGGCATCAATGAGTTGTATGGGGATTCGGCTGAAGCAACGGCTGTGAGAAGGGGTAATGCCGAGACTCTATTCGGCTGAGAATTATTGTAGCTTCATATTCTCACGGCACTTAGAATGCATTGCAACTGCAGAGAAATTCTCCATTCATAATGGGACGAGCTGTATGTACAACACACAAGCATAACAACTTTGTACAAAGAAAGAAAGCCTGGTTTAAGCGGCACCCCATCCACCTGTCCTGTTGAAATCCCATCTCACGTACCATAATACTAAGCCGTCGCCCCCGAAAGAGTGAAGGAATAGTCCACACCCGTGTTGACCTCCGAAGTCAACGAGAACGGATCATACAACACCAAGTTGGCCGGCGTATTCGCCACAACCAAGCTCGCCTCCTCGCCGCTGGCAACACTGACACTACCCTGTCCGCCGCTCAGCTCAACATACCGCACCGCGCCGCTGCCAGTGTTCCTTACAACCAGATGCGAGGTCAGCTGCCTGCTCGTCGTGAGCCGCACCGTCACCGTGCCAGACGGGCTCTTCAGCGGAATGATGTTCGCCCCCATGTACCGCGGCTGCCGCGCCGCCTTCACCCGGTAGCTCCCGCTGCCCGTCGAGTCGACGTTGGCGTAGTTGATCCTGCTCCGCTGGCTCAGGAACACGCTCTGAGCCTGGCGGTGGCCGATGTCAACGTACGCCATCCGCGCCCAGTACTTCCCAACAACCTTCGCGACCGTGGCGCCTGTGCTCACGCGCTGCAGCGTGTGCAGAGGTGTCTCGTTCGAGTTGGCTGAGTACCGCACCTGCAGCTGCCGAACCACATCACTCCCCAGACCAGCGAAGCCATCTGGGTTGTTCGTGAGGTACGTCAGGAACGGCCACGCCTGGTAGTAATTCCCCGTGTTCACGCTTCCGTCCACGATGACCTGGAACGAGTCCCCAATCGTCTTGATAACATCGATCTCGCTCGTGTCGGGCGTCGCCTGGCCCGCACCGCTCCGCGCGCTCGCGCACAGCGGGGAGGTGAGGTACGTGTCCGCGACCCAGTTCGCGAGCGTCTCCCACCACGCCCCCGTGCGGCCCTGGTTCACCCACGTCTTCTGGTGGTAGTGCAGCCCGTGGCCGAACTCGTGCACCGTCACGCCCGGGACGTTGAGGTACGCGTTCTGCACCTCGAGCCAGGCCATCCCCGCGGCGCCGTCGGAGTGCATCACGCCCGCGGCGCCAGGGAGCGAGGCGACGCTGTAGACGTTCACCTTCTGCCAGGGCCCGTCGTCGTCCGTGGCGTCGTTGTAGGAGAGGCCGGTGGACCGCCAGCCGAGAGAGGTCACGAAGCAGGCGTAGACGCCTTCGAGCATGGACAGCGCGCGGTCGGCCGCGGAGAGGTCGGCGGCGTAGACGCGGAAGTGGGCCGAGTCGCGGTAGGAGGAGCCACCGGGCCCGACGGAAGGGTTGGCGGTGAAGGAGGCGGGCGGGGCGCGTGCGGCGAGGGTGCGGGTGGAGGACCGGTCTGTGAGGGTGATGGAGGGGTTAGGGGTGGTGTTGTCGAGGTCAATGCCTCGGCAGATGGGCTGGGATGGGGCTGGGAAGGCCTGGGCTCCATGGAGGAGAAGGGCCGCGAGGCTGAGTGAGGTGAGCTTCGTCATTGTGGCGGTTGGGTAGGGAGGGAAGGGAGGAGGATGCAGATATGGAAGATGCTGATCAAGAGCTATGAAGTCGTGGAGGTCGGTGGATAACAGGCTTTATATGTTTCGACAAGATGGTAGCTTCTAGAGGAGTGCCGTTCCTTATAATGGAATAGTCACGTTGCTCAGGAGGTGTTGCTGCCATCGACTCAAACACCCGGCAACAACAAATTACGGAGCACTTGGCGCAATGGCACAACCCAAACAATAGTCGTTCATCCGATGGCTTCCTGGCATAGCCGGGCCCAGGTCGATCGCAAATGATCGACCAGTAGGGCTACTGGTGGAAATCTGTTTGATGTTCGGTACGATAACACCCCTCGTCGATATCTCGACTCCGTTAAGGGGTGGAAACCAGGATTCGTCGAGATAGGGGTGGGTACTAGGATCCTAAAGGAAGGCTCACTTGTGGCCATCACGTTATGATACGACTGATATCACGGCTCAAGTCACATATTGATCTCGTTTCAGTAGCTCCGGAAACGATCCCGATCACATACCATCGAGGTAACCATCATAAGTGACGGTTTTTCAAGGAGCACCCAGAAGCAGACATACCAACAAGATGCTATTCCATGTGTTCCTTGATTCCGTACGAGCCAGCCACCAGTAGTATCAACAAGTAAAAGAGAATTTGAAAATTATGAGCTCAGTGCTCACACATCCCACCGGAGCCCACGGCCACATATCCCTGCCTCACCAAGAGCCCTAGTCTGGGGTATGCAGTCCCTCCTCTGTCCCGGATTAATTCCAGAATAACCTTAAAACACTCGCCCCCATTATCCAAGCCACTGGTAATAATCCTCCCAGCTCTGCAGCCGTTTAAGCTTACACGCCTTGGCCTGTGTTTCCCCAGCCAAAGTCGTGGCTCACATGACGAACGCCAACGTGCAGGGAACGTCACCTCGCAGCGCCTGCTTTCCTCAACTGCCGACAAAAGGAAAGTTGCATTTGGGTAATGCTTGGGCTGCGATTAAAAGGGAATTTTGCGCGCCAATTGGGATCCATCAGGGGATAAAATACGAAGAAAGCGGTTCGTTCTGGTTAGAGTATGGCGTGTATCGGCAAATGCAGCAAAGTCACCTTCCCAATTCGCGTCGACTTGGCTCTTGGCAGAACACCCCTTCATATCCCGAAATGAGAGACGCACCGTTGAGCTCCGCTGGGGGTGAGCCGGGATGCTGTCCGACCTTGCAGGAGTGCGGCAAATAACAAAGTTGTTCTTGGAATTGTTTTGGAATGTAGTCACTTTCGCATCCTCGGTCAGAGATTTAAGTGACACTTGTCTGTCTTTTGTACGGGCTGTCGGTGTACCGGCCGGGGATGTGGGGCGATTTCGGCCGGAGGTCGGCAGGAAACCTGGGACTGTCTGTGGTAGAGCCGAAAGCACTGTCCCAAGGTTCTCACGCCCAAGGAGGGTTGAAATTGATATTGCTCTAAAAACCGTAAGTGTGTAACTGTCTCTCTCGGAAAAATTGCACAAGTGATCACCGCAAGCGTTGACCCAAATAAGCCGCCTTGCTCGACGATCCGCGACGACCCAAAGGGGGGTGTGACTCGGGATCCAGTCCGAAGCTGCATGATCCCGGGATCCGTCCCCGGTTGCAATTTTCGTATCGTCGTATCGTTTTTATCAAAAGCTCTTGGCCGCAACAAAGCAAGAATATTCCATTGGCGGCGTTTTTTGGCCTTTTAAATAACAGGAGCAACCGAGCTCAGTAATACCCCGCGCGTTCTAACGGTGAATCTCCAAAGCCACCAAACGCAGATGATCGGCGGAAGTTGCAGCTCCGCCGGAAGCGTACCGAGGCGGAGGCTTTGGGGGCCGTCCATTTGCTTGCAGTGGCTCCACCCCGGACACACGGGTTTGTTGGAACATCTCTGGTCAAGACGTCGATCTATGCCGGTATTTTGTGCTGTTAAGCCAGACTAAGTCGTTACCGAAGACGTTTAAGCGGTCGAATCGGGCTGTATATAGTTGAGCACCTTCCTGTATGAGAAGCGTTTGCATGCGCATAGCTGCACATCAACTCAAACGTAAAACTGGCTCAGCAACTTGAAAATTGCAGACACCCACTGCCATTGGTCTATATAGCTTGTGTTCAACCTCCAACAACCGCCAGTCTGCTGTTGACCAAGCGTCCACACCGGTGTCTCGACATTCGTTATCACTCCTGCCATGATGTGGTCTCTTACCTCTGTCATCGCCCTCCTCCTCCAAGGGTTGTTAGTAACGGCCCAGACAACCATCACATCCACTGGCAACCCCATCATCGCCGATGGCTCCTACTACTCAGCCGACCCAGCCCCTTTGGTGGTTAACAACACCGTCTACATCCTCAGCGGTCGTGATCAGGCACCGGCGAACCAGAACACGTTCGTGATCAATGAGTGGCAGATGCTCAGCAGCAGCAACCCCAACCCCGCCGGCGCCCAGTGGCAATTCCGTTCCAATATCGCCCGGCCCGAGTCCATCTTCTCATGGGCTGCCGCCGGGACCGCCTATGCCGCACAGGTCGTGCAAGGGCCGAATGGGAGATTCTATCTCTACGCGCCCGTCACGCAAAGATCAACGTCCAGCTCCGACCGCTTTGCCATAGGTGTGGCCGTCTCGAGCAACCCATGGGGCCCCTTCACAGATGCGCACCCCAGCGGCCCGATTGTGTCCCAGACAATCCCGCAGGCGAACAACATCCAGAACATCGATCCTACAGTCCTGCTCGACGACACCGGCCGCGTGTATCTCTACTGGGGCACGTTCGGCGCACTCCGCGGCATCGAACTCGCGACTGATATGGTGACCACCATCGGCTCAGCCGTGTCCGTCAACAGCCTCACAGGCTTCTTCGAGGCCCCTTGGCTGCTCAAACGGCGGGGGACCTATTACATGCTCTACGCTGCAAACAACGCCGGCGCCAACTCGCCGTGCACGCCCACGTCCTACCACGCCTGCATCGCCTACGGCACCGCATCCTCCCCCCTGGGCCCGTGGACGTTCCGCGGCGTGATGCTCGACATCGTCTCCTCAACCACATCCCACCCCGGCGCCTTCGAGCTTAACGGGCAGTGGTACCTCGTCTACCACACCCGAGACGCCTCCGGGGGCGGCCACTTCCGCCGCAGCGTCGCGCTCGACTACATGACCTGGAACGACGCCGCCTCCCCGCCGAGCATCAACAAAGTTATCCAAACCCGCCGCGCCCAGCCTGCCGCGCCCGCAACGCGCAACATCGCCCCCCGCGCCGTGGCGAGCTCGGTGAACCAGACCCCGATCCAGTACTGGACGAAGTCCCTCAACGACGGCTGGATTCCGAGTAACCCGCTGCCGCCCGACTACTGGAGCTCGTACAACGGCAATGCCTCGCCGCAGACGAACACGCTTGTGCTGACGTGGAGTTCGGCTGTGACGCTGAACGGAGCGCGGATGGTGTTCTTCGCGGACCAGCCGGCGGGGTCGAACATCGGCGTGCCGCCCCCGGCGAGCTGGCGGTTGGAGTATTTGAATAGCAGCGGTGCGTGGGTTGCTGTCAGTGCGAGCACGGGGTATCCGACGGCGGTGACGGATAACCCGTCGATTGTGAGCTTCACGCAGGTTAGTACCACGGCTCTGAGGGCGGTTTTGACTGCGTCGGGGGGTAATGGGCAGTTTGGCGGTGTTGGGGTGAAGGAGTTTGAGGCGCTTGCTCCAAAACCCCAGTGACGCGACATCGAAGTGTAAAGTATGCCTAGGCTTGAGTTACTTGATTCCTGAACTTTTAGCCAGTTGAAGATGCCACTGATCACGAAGTCTGAGCCGCTATGTTAAGTGACATTTTTCTTGCTAAACTACTAGATGCTGTTACTGATTACTCGTATCCTAGGGATTATCATGTACCGTATCCACGTCTCCCGCTCAAATCCAATACCGGGACAAACGTTACGAATCTCATTCCTTCTTTTCCACCGTGCTCCCGACCTCCTTTGGCTCTGATCCAGGTTGGACACCACTTTCGTCCTTGGGCATTTCAGTATCGACAGTCGTATCCGCAGCCTTCGACTCTACAGTTTCATCAGACTTAGGAGCTTCATCAGACTTGGAAGCTTCGCCAGTCATATCCACCGCTTCTTTGCCATCCTGCGCTTGCGATGGTGTGCCACGTCTCCAGATGTTCACACTCGGCATCGAAACCTGACCAAGTGACGACACCGATGCCGGCACCTTTGGCATCGACGGCATGCCGGGCATACCTGGCATCCCCGGCATATTGGGCATATTGGGCATGTTTGGCATCTTGCTCGGCAACCACCCTCTTACACCGGTGCCAGACTGTTGGGCAACTTGGAAAAGGTGCTGCATGTACGTCCGCTTCTGCTCGGTGTCGATATTCTCCGGGCTCGCGTCTCCGACGAGATCTCCATCCCCGTCCTCCGGCAGAGGAACAACCGACGCAGCGGCGGCGATGTCGATGGGCGACTCGTCCGGAAGCTCGTTGGTGGACTTGGACGCCACATTCTCATCCATTTTCTCATCCGATTTCTCCGCCTCCTCGTTCGACTTTGCCTTTTCAAGCGTCTCTTCCACCTCGTGGTCCTCCTGGGCCTCCTCCGGCGGCGGATCGCGGAACTTGGGGTCGTCGACGACGCGCTCCTCACTGTTGAACCATTCGATAACTAGGTCTGCTGCCTTGTCCGTCATCTTCTCATAGTCCTCGTTCTTCTCTAGGTCAAAGAGGCTCATGTGGGCCTGCACCTCATCGTCGACCTTGCGCAGCACCTGGCGCGAGAACAGAGGATACGCGGCGTGGCTCTCCTCAGGCACGGCGCAGAAGGTCCTCTCGGGAACGAAATATCCTCCCTGCCAGTACCCGTTCTCGCCCAACGAAGCATAAAAGTCGTGAATACCGACGCCCTTGAGAGCGCCCATGCGTTCCAGCCGCCGGTTGAGCTCCTTCTGCTTCAAAAGCGCACCGACAAAGGTGAAGTGGTCCGACAACCACGCGAACGAGCGGCCAACATTCCCGCGGTTGATGTACGCAAGACCCTGCCCCAGAGCATCGATACTCTGGCGGTAGCCCTCCTTGACGGACTCCTTGTTGAGGTTCATGAGCCCGTTCATGATGGCCTCGCGGTTGACATACGCTGCCACGCCGCCGGCCGCGATGGCGCCCACCGTGCCCGTCCGCACAGCGACGAGCTGCCACGTCTTCCAGCCGGGGTTGCGCGCGGTCGACGCGACGGCGGAGGTGGCGGCGCGCCTGGTGCCGAGGCGGGCGAGGCTCGCGGGCGCGGCAGCGGAGAGGGCGGTCATGACGTTGAAGACGCTGCTGACCTTCTGGTAGTTTGAGAAGGCGCCGTAGACAAACATGGAGCGGGCGAGGCCGTTATAGGGGGTGTCGAAGGTGAGGATGCCCTGGATCGGGGGGAAGATGGGGTCGTCTTCGGAGGGGTTGGCGTGGGCGCGTTCGTTGACGGCAAGGAAGAGTGCGTCTGCGGCGACGAAGCCTCTGTCTTGTGTTAGTGGTTGGGTGTGATGGAGTGAGGGGGGAGGCTTGCCCCATAGAGTGAGCGACGAGGATGACGCCGACTTCTCTGTCTTTTGGTGGCCATGGCTTCTCGACGGTGGATTTCCTCACTTCCATGACCTGTTCTTTGAGCCTGAGATGTGTTAGGACAAGGCCTTTCGTTGCTGATGAATGGAGGTGAGATACCATGCCAGGAAGGCCTCGGTGGCTTCAGCCAGCTCGCCCTTGGTCTCATACTTGGGGTAGACGATGGACTCGACGCGGTGGTCCGGCAGTTGCTTGGTGACCACCCGTTTGAGGTCCTGCAGGAATGTGAGCGGGTGCCCACGGGACCTCTTGGCGATATCTTCACTTACATCAGGGAATTCGCGAAAGGTGTCATCGTTGCCCTGTGGTAGTGGTTAGATTGGCGTTGCATGCGCCAGACAGGGGGCCTCTCACCTTGAAGCCGTGGATGAAACACAGCAGTAATGTGCGTGACATGATGAGTGAGATTACTAACAACAACCTTGAGAAGCAATGAAATACAGGTGGAATGGAATACTTGTTGTAGTAAAAGGGACAATATGATCTTAGGATGTTCCTAGGAAGGGTATCATGGAGCTTTGTGGTAGGGATGAGAGAGATGAAGTCGAGCCCGTGCAAAGACTGACGAAAGAATATGCCGCAACACCACCTTCTGCATCTCCTCCTCTTCCTTCACTTTCTCAAGCAGTGACGACCTATTGACCGAGCACACTCACCCATCGCCTTCCCATGTTCCAGGCTTTTCCCAGCCCAGCCACACCTTCTGTGCTGCGTTCCAGGCCTCTGCTTCGCTGGTGCGTGGCGAGTGCGTCGAAAGACGAAGCCTGCAGCCAATGACCCAGCGGCCAAGACGTCACCGATAACGTCATTGCGATGTTTTCCGCGCACCTCCAAAACACCAAACATCCCAGCGCACTTTTTGCTTCCTTCACACTACTTCACACTACTGCACTTTGAGCCGACGCGACCCTCTTGGATGTCAGACCCCTGGCCTGTCGGATCGCCTGTCAAAACACACACCATCGATCTGATCTTCGCTTCCTCTCTCCAATCTTCTGCACGTCGCGGCACGTCACATGCAAACTCAAATAGACGAGCTGCCGATGCATCGAGCTGAGGCTTCGCGGCCGGGGTCGGGGTCGGGGTTGGATTGGGTGGCCACCCACCACGTGCGATCCAAGATCTGACGATCGAGTGCATCTGGAGGATTTCCAGGATTTTACTCATTTTTTCTTTTATCATTGACTCTATTGTTCCCAGTAGTCTGGTCTGTTCTATTCTGCTGCCCAGTCACCCTGGACAATCACCCAACCCACACACATCGTCCTCCCCATCACGCCTTGGCCTTGATCTTGCCAAACGACAGCTTCGGGTCAAACTTGGAAATGTCCGTCTCGTTCGCCGCGGCCCCAAAGTCCCACACGGTGTAAAAGTTGCGCAGGAACGGCGTGCCAATCAGCGTGAACCCGCTCGTCTCGCCGCCCTCGAACGGCGGCCAGCACGCGTCCTCGCGGTTCGCGAAGCCGGGCCGCTTGAGCTGCTCGCCGGTGATCTCGACGACCTGCGGCGTGCGGTAGTCGCCAAAGCTGAACTTGAAGGACCACGACGAGTTGAACTCGCTGCAGAGCGGGATGTGCTCGCCGTTGAGGATCGCCGTGTAGTTCATCCCGATGGACTCGTACACCTTGAGGTTCTGCGCCTCGGGCAGCGTGATGGACCCCGCGCCCGTGTCGAAGACGACCCTGCCGATGTCAAAGTCCACCTCGGTCTCGGTGACGCTGCCGTTGGTGGTGGTGCGCGTGCCGTTGACCGCGAGCATGGTCGAGCGCCACACGTCGTAGAAGCCGGGTATGACGCGCGTGATGGGGATCGTGGTGAGGTCGCCCTCAACAAAATCGGCCTCGCGCGAGCCGCCAAGGGTGAGCACGCCGTCGCCGGGCACGCCGCCGGTGTTGGTGAACTCGGTGCCGTAGTAAATGCCGAATTTGGCGGCGTCGAGGTGCCCCTCGGCCATGAGGGTCTCCATGACGGTGTTGGCGCCGCCGTCGATGATGGAGCTGAAGCCGAGCCCCATGAAGCCGTCGGCGGCGAGGGCGGCCCAGTTGGACTCGTTGGCGGCGATGAAGGCCTGGTCCCAGGTCACGCCGCCGGCGGACCACACCTCGTCGACGGCGGGGCCCACGACGCGCCCGCCGAGGTACGGGATGTCGGCCGAGTTGCCGGTGAGGTTGCCCGTGCTGGAGGCGGCGATGTCGTAGCCGGTGCGGTTGTACCCGCTCACGTTGGCGCACTCGGTCTTGCAGGTGCTGTCGACGGCCCAGGACGACGAGCTGCCGGTGTCGAAGAGGAGGCGGTACGTCTTGGCGGGCGTGCCGATGTTGAACTCGACGGTTTTCTGACTGTCGTCAGTATTCAGGTCGTCAGTACTAGTCTAGATAGTAACTCACGTAGCCGTTGTCCACGATGATGGGCAATTCCATCACAGCCGCCGTCGCGACGGACGCGACCGCTGCCGCCGAGAAGAAACGAGTGACGGGCGACATTTTTGGAGTATTAACACAGGCAAACTGTCAAAACGATTCACTTGAGTGAGAGAACCAACAACTCAGGCTGGATGAAGAAAACCCCAAGACAGATCTCCCACCGGCCCGGGACGACCACCTTAAATTCCTTCCAGAACCCAACCTTCCTGCGCCCCCCCCCCGCCCGCATCGTGACGATCACCTCGTAAAAAGGGAGCGGGCTGTGGGGCGGGTTAATCTCGACAGAGCTGGGATGCTGGAGCCGGCCAGCCCGTGCCGACGGAGCAGTTCTGGGGTCCTGGCTTGTGCATACGGGAATGCTCGGTTACCCGGATACGCTTCTATTTTCAGACGCAACTTTCCCGCGCCGTCTCTCAAGTTTTTGTCCTTGATTTTTCTAGTTTTAACCTAACGTGAGAGGCAAATGATTTGGCATGGCGCCATCTCTCAAGCTGGAGACGGCGTGGGGCTGGTGCGAAGAACACGACGTTGGCTGGCAAGACACGGCATTCAGGGAACTAAGTCTGCGATTAGGAGGATGGACGGACTGTTCAGCCCTACAAACCGGTTGTGGCTGCGTTGATGGGCCCCTTATTTGGCGGGGACTTAGGGAGGAAAGCAGAAGGGGAGGTTTGACTCGTGTTCGGCACTGCGGTTCATCTCATCTCGAGTGACGATGGAGACGGCGAGATCGAGCAATCCCGGGGATGCTTTGGTTGATTGAATGCCCCATCTGATCGCCTGACTCTTCTGTGTCTTTTCTTATTCCCGTCTCGGGCGAGTCTTCGGACTTGATTCGTTCAACACATCATCACCGCTGACAAAGCGGCATCACATGTGAAGTCCACACAATAAACACTCTCACAATAAAGAATTATTCAACTCTTCATTAATATCTACAGCTCGTCTACAGAGCCTTGATAGTAACAACACCATCGCTCAACCCCGCCCCCGACGCCGTAACCACAACCTCCCCCGTCGCCCCCTCGTCAACCTTGACAATCGCCAGCGCCAACCCGCTAAACACCTTGCGCGTCAACGACGGGAACGCAACCAGATCCGCAGGATCACCATTGTCCGTCGCGACAATCTGCCCCGGCCCACTGATGCTGAACGTGATCTCGTCCTCTGCAAACCGCACCAGGTCGCCCTCCGCGTCCCGCACCTCCACCGTGACGAAACTCAGATCGGCCCCGTCGGAAGCAATGGCCGCCCGGTCCGCCGATGCGGCGAGCTGCGTCGCCGCTCCGACTGTGCGCACGACGGATGTCGCCCACTCGGCGCCGTCCTTGTAGGTCACCACCTTGATCTCGCCGGGCGCGTAGAGCACGTCGTCCCAGCGGAAGCGGTACTCCCTCTCCGCGCGGGTGAGTTTTCCCTGGGACTCCCCGTTGACGAAGAGCTCGGCGGTGTCCGCGGAGGTGAAGACGTGCACCGGCGTGACCTCGCCGACGCGCTCCGGCCAGTTCCAGTGCGGGAGGACATGTGCAAACTTCAAATCGGGCCGCCAGCGCGCTTGGTACAGGAAGAAACGGTCCTTCCTGAAACCCGCGAGGTCAATAATGCCGGAATACGAGCTGCGCGCGGTGTAGTACGGCGTCGGCTCGCCGAGGTAGTCCCATCCCGTCCAGACGAACTCGCCCGCCACAAACGGGTGCGCGTCCTGCGCCGCAAACACCTTATCCGGCGCGGCGCCGAAGTTGGCCGAGTACAGCTCGTACCCGCTCACGCGCAAGGTCGTCGAGTTCCCGCCCGACGTGTCGTTGACGGGGGCGCCCCCAGACTCCGCGACGGGGAAGATGTAGCTCCCGCGCGTGGAGAGCGCCGAAGCCGTCTCCGACGAGAGGATCATCTTGTCGGGGAAGGCGGCGTGGAAGTCCGCGTAGAGCGGGTGCGTGCGCACGCCCGGGAGGTACGAGTACGCGGGCGTGTCGCGGATGCCCTCGCCCTGGTAGTTGAGGCTGAGCACGTCCATCGCCGTTGGGAAGGACATGTTGGGCTTGGCGAAGTTCATGCTGGCCGTCGAGGGGCGGGTGGGGTCTTCGTCGTTGACCATGGCGTGCAGCTCGAGGGCCGGGACGGTGCCCGGGTCGCCGATCTGTTGCTCGGAGACCTCGTTGCCGAAGGACCACATGACGACGGAGGGGTGGTTGCGGTCGCGGCGCATCATGGCGCGCAGGTCGGCCTCGTGCCAATCCTGAAAAATGAGGTGGAAGTCGTTGGCGGTCTTGTTGCGGTACCAGGAATCAAAGACCTCGTCCATGACGACGAAGCCCATGGCGTCGGTGAGCTCGAGGAGTTCCGGGGCCGGCGGGTTGTGCGACATGCGGATGGCGTTGCAGCCGAGCTCGGCGAGGATGTCGAGCTGGCGCTGGGCGGCGCGGGTGTTGAAGGCGGCGCCGAGGGCGCCGAGGTCGTGGTGGTTGTTGACGCCCTGGAGGCGGACGTGGGCGCCGTTGACGAGGAGGCCGGCGTCGGCGGAGTAGGTCACGGAGCGGATGCCGAAGCGCGTGGTATAGGTGTCTGCGGTCTGACCGTTGACAGTCACGGTTGTGACGGCGATGTAGCGGTGCGGTTGCTGGGACGGGGGAGGGCCCCAGAGGAGGGGGTTCGTCACGGTGGTGGAGGACGAGGCGGAGGATTTGCTGCCCGCGGGGACGGTGAGCGAGGAGGCTTCGAAGGAGGAGACCTTGTCGCCTGCCTCGCCAGCGGCGGTGAGGGTGTAGACGTCAGTAGCGACCTGGATCTCCTGGTCTGCGGAGCCCGTGTTCTCGACTTCCACAACGAGGTCGAGCGTCGCGGAGGAAGAAGACACGTCCTTGGTGGTGATATACGTGCCCCATTGGCTGACGGCCACGGGACTGACCTTGGTGAGCCAGACGTTGCGGTAGATGCCGCCGCCGGGGTACCAGCGCGCCGAGTCAGGCGGGTTGTCGAGGCGGATGGCGAGGACGTTCTCGTCGCCCTGCGCCAGGTGCGGCGTCAGATCGAGGCGGAACGAGTTGTACGGGTACGGCCAGCCGCCGACGAGGTGGCCGTTCAGCCAGACCATCGCGTACGACATGGCGCCGTCGACGTCGAGGTAGACTGACTTGCCCACGTCCTCGGGGCTCAACGTGAGACTGCGGCGATACCAGCCCACGCCGTGGACAGGCAGCCGGCCCATGCCGCCGCCGATGATGGGGTCCTCCTCGGTGTAGAACGGGCCCTTGATGGCCCAGTCGTGCGGGAGGTCCACCGTCTCCCACGCGTCGTCGTCGAAGCCCGCGGACGCGTAGGACACATTGCGCATGGGCTCGCCGGCGGGGCGCTCGTGGTGCTTCGCGGCGTCGTTGATGAAGGTGTTGGCCGAAGGCAGGATCCAGTCCTTCAGCACGTAGATGTCGGTGAGGTTCTCGAGGTCCGGACGGATGTCGTAGGCGATGCCGTCCGGGTTGAACTCGGAGCGCCAGAAGCGCCAGCCCTTGTTGATGCTGACGCGCTCGCGGCCGGCGGAGATGGTGGAGTTGTCCTGGCGCCTGATGCTCAGCGCCGCGGCAGGGCGGGAGAGCAGCAGGACGAGGAGGCTCAGGAGGAGCAGCCCGTAGGCGTGTGGCCGTGGGGAAGACATCTTGCAAGAGGCCGATGCCGGGTTTGGGGTGGTAGAGGTGGCCGACATTGGTGAGAGAACGCCTCAAGGCGCGGTCTTATATGTCAAGCACATCTTAGCCATGGAATGGATCCCGCCGGGTCGTCTCCATTGACGTAAACGCAGGTATGTAATGCCGTCGGATTCTTCCAGAAATCCGGCATCATCACCCCGAGAAAACAAGTGATTTACGCAGCAGCACCTCGGCTTTTCGATGCCCTTGTTGATGGGGTAATTTCGGGTGAAAAGCATCCCAGGCCCTCCGCACCCCGCGTTTCTCCGCACGGCAGCTGCTACGGTACAGGGATGCCGCCGGCAGCTATTTAGCCTGAATGTCACGCTCAATCTCGCGATTGGGCCGCGTGAGCCCGCTGAGGGGGCTTTTTTCTTGGAGATTGGATGATTTGTAGGTCAAAGTCTGTTTAAAGAGGCCTTTGCAGAGTTGGAGAAGCGGGGGAAGAAAGGGGCTGGGACATACTATGTAGAATGCCCACATCACGAGTGACGCCTGAGTTAGAAAGCGATGGCGAGCTCGCCTGGGGAAACTTTCTGCAAACGCTTTCTTCTACTGCATCTCGTGCGGTAACAGTCGCCAGATTTGACATGGTTGTAAGTTGAGATGATGTCTCGACGTTCTATCATTTTGGACATACTTCAGTGTAGAAAGGCCTATCGCTCATTGACCAGCAGCACGTGGTTGCGCAGCTTTACTTCTTTCATTGGTCATCCCCAATGTGGATTGTCTTGCGCGCCCAAGACAGGATGATTTTGGTACGCGCGAGAATAAATATCAAATCCCAGTTGTTCCATAATATTTTCTCCGAAGTTGTCAAATGGTGAGAACCAATACTCCTGGGGGATGTTTGGGGGTGGTTGAGCGTTCTCCCCGTTGGCTACCCACGCAACGTTGTCCTTCTCCTCATACTCCTTCCACGTCTCCTCGTCCATGTCGGGCGCAGGCCAATTATCGTCGGGCAAGCGTATTGCCCATGGTAGTCGGGTCCGTCTCTGTATATGGAAGGCGGCAGCGGAGTCGACAAAAACGTCCTTGGCGCTCCTGGCGTTCAGCTTTTTCGGAATCAACCGAGGCAAGTTGACGGTCACGTCGACCTTTTGATTCTTCAAGGTAGGCATGATGTCCGATAAGCCCTGGAGTATCTGCGTCTCCGCAATTTGGTCCCAGCCGAAGGCTTTGTCGTGGTCGAGCCAGAGAGTGAGCCGTTGTAAATGGTGCATTCCGAGCAGATTCGGCCAGATCCGCATCCATTGGCCGTGCTCTCTTTGGCGGCCGCTTCCTTCTGGGGTACCGCCGGGTCTTGGGAATATCTTCGTCTCGTCATGATACGCAAAGTAGTGAATGAAGAGAGTGTTGATTACAGACATCGGGAGTCGTAACGTGAGATCTACGTTGCACAGGGACTCGAAGAGGTGGTATTGCTTAACCTCGCGCGAGGAGACTGTCTCTGGAAGCTTCGATGACGGTTGTGGGACGGTTGTTGACAACGTCATATCGATGGTCTCGAGATCAGTGAAGTGGACATGTTGCGTCGGCTTGGAGATGAAGTGTATGAAATCCAAGCATCTATTCCCATGGTTAGTACACGTAACGAATCGTAGGAATCAACCAACAAACTCAAACACGTACAGTGCCTTCGATGATAGTAGCAGAGGTAGCAGTGGCGTGTGGATAGCACTAGCCTGGCCTTCGACGCCATCGAGATATCTCTCCTCACACCTCCAGTGGCAACCCCAAGATGAATCCACACGGCGAGCCCATCTAGGATTCTGATACTCGGGCTCAGCTGCGATAAATCTGTGAGACGAATCATCTGCGCCTTGGCACTCCATGATCTGTAAGTCACCGTCAAGTAGAAACAGATGCGTTTTCGTCCCACATAGCATTCGATAGATGTGATACCGAACTTCTAGGGGCAAGCCCAACAGGGGCGATTCCTGCACTTCCTTGACAGTAACTAAGTTGTGCATGTTGGGTGAAAAGAAACCTGGAAGAGCAGAACGAAAAAAAAAGGTTCTGGGCGGGCGTTTGCAGCGAAAACGAACTAGCCGGTATTTGCAGGGTGGTAGTATTCAGGGCATGGAGGGCATAGTGAATGTGGATACTCTGAGATGCCTGGGAATCAGGATGGAGGACGAAGGTTGGAAAGCGAGTGAGGATCAGTGATATTTATAAACGCTCAGGCCCTTCGTCATGCAGGAAGTTGGCGCGGCACAGCCTGTTTACTGACCGCCAAAACAACTCGGGGACCAACAGGGCAGTCCTACAATCAGACATTTCTGATTGGCCACATTGAAAAGGGTCTTGCTAAATACTTACCGGTTGGGCAGTAGTACTCTCTGCAGTAGCATGATAACGGAACCGCCACGACGCAGATTGGTTTATTTTTGGTAACGCCAACAGCATGTGTTGATCTCTTCCTGGGGTAGAAAGAATCACAACGGGAAAGGGTTCCAAAACCTTTGCTCCGTGTTCCAACACATTCTTCCAGGCGTGGAGACAACTGCAGCTGTTATTGTTGCATCTTAATGCCAACGCTGACGTGTAATGAATGTATACTTTTCCTCCAGCTTGATGTCCACTCTGGTACAAATTTCAAATCCTTAAAATAGTCTCAAGTCGAAGTGCTTAGAATAGAACGCGCTTGTAGCCCATCACCATTTGACGATTCCAAGAGCAACTCGGCCTAGGCCGCCGTGAATGCCTCAACTATCTCATCCATCTATCAAATGATTCCCCATTCCCCATTGAGTGGAAATCCTAGCTGTGGGTGATTGTCGAATTCATCACTGTTGACGTCGTATCCCATCGCATCGAAGATTAGCCAATCTTCGCCACGAGGCGTGGCTCGATTCTCGGGGTACCCAGGAGGGATTTCGCCATTCTCTTCATTTGTGACCCACCAGATTCCGAATTTATCAGCTGCAGTCCACTCGTAGCCCTCGGCAGCACATTTCCACGGCAAGCGCACTCGTCTTTTGACAGAAAATTCAGGCGCTTTCGTGACAAAATACCGGTCATCATTGTGATAGCTCGTTATCTCGAGAGGCAGCCGAGGAAGATTGACGCAGACCTTCACTCCGCGGCTGTTCAGGGTAGGCATGACGTCCGATAGGCTCTGCAAGATCTCTCTCTCGTACACAAGATCCCAATTATAGTGACCATTGTGGTCGAGCCAGAGAGCAAACGACTGTAAGGATGGAAGGTCCTGTAATGAAGGCCAGAGCCGTTCCCATTGCTTGTACTGCCTCAGACAGCCGCTCCCCTCTGGGGTGGCGAATGGTCTAGGCGGCGTGTTGATCTTCTGCTGCATTGCCGGCCTCGATAGGAAGGGCACATACAGTGTGCCCAAGAGTCGCAGTGATAGTCGCAATGTGAGGCAAATGTTGCGCATTGATCTGAGTATTGGCCAGGTCTCGTTTTTACTGCGTGCTTGGGAAAGGGAAGAGCTTGCTGGGAAGCTTGCGCAGAAGAGGCCGCTGATGGTCTCCAGATCCGTAAAATGGATGTACTGAGTGGGCTGTGACAAGAATTGAACTACGTCATGAAACCTGTGTAATGCATTTGTTACCACCTATTTGAACTAATTCGTCATCAGAAAGATGTGAGGTTCAACTTACATCGTCTTCGAAGAAAGCAAGACTGAAAGCAAATGCATGTGAGATGCGTGACCAGGCTCTTTCAAGCCGTCCAAATAGTGTTCTTCTCATTTCCAATGGCATCCCCAACTTGACTCCACTCGACGAATCCAGACAGGGTCCTCAAAGTCGCATATGGTATCGCCTCCCGGCGTCATGTTCCGGTATGAAACATCGTCCACGCCCTGGCAGGCCATGATCTGAAGCTGTCCCTGATGAAGAAATATGTGCGTCTCTCTACCCCATAATTGCTCATAGAATTGGAATCGAATCTCCAAAGGAAATTTGGAAAACAGGAGTGGGGATGAAGCCATTGATTCGGCAGAACTTGCTGACGGGTCGCGATGCTTGGTGCCAGGAACAAAAGGATCACCTGCAGCGCTGATCTACGATTGGCTGTTGGAATGAACGTATGAAAAGGAATGCAAAAATAATCTGAGGGGGCGACAACCAACAGGTTTATAAATACGCATGGCTGTAGCTCAGTACACCGCTCTGTTGGTCGGACAATTTCGGGGGCTGGAGCGGACCATACTACCAACAGAAACAGTAAGGAGATGCCAAGTGAAATCTAATTGGTTCTTCCTTGCTAAAGAGACTGCAAAATACCGCCTTGCGCCCTCTATTTGGGCGTTCGATCTTCTGATGATGGACTGAGAGATCACAGCAATTCAACCCCAGTTCTTGTGTGAGAACATAGTAAGTACAGTACGCCCGGCAAACGAAGCAAACAGGACAACTTGAATTCTGGGGTAGTCTATGGGTTGGAACAATATTCCACCCCAATTTAATTTCCGATAATCAACATGTCTATAATTCAACCTGAAACTGCATCCGACCAAAAGCTTTCATGTAGACCACTCAACACTTCCTGTCCCAGCTGCACTCCTGTGCCTAAGTTTGACCTGACCTACAAGGTACATATTTGTATCTTGACCTCTGTTGGGGGCAAACCAAAGACTTACCCATGAAGCCAATCTTACGCCTTTGGAATCTCGTGAATGACACCATCAGCGTCAACGTAATGGTTCATTTTCCATACTCTCAGTGCCAAGGCCAGCATTGCTATGGAGTCTATTCGCAAGTCGTTAGTCTCAGACTCATCGGCGCCGAACTCAGCGGTCCCCGTAAGAAGGCATGGCTAATTGTTCTAGAACGGGAGATTCGAGGCCTCGAGATGTCTGAAATCACGTACCGGGGTTCCCTTCTACCTCAAAACGGGGTTCTAGGGCCATTTTTGTGACACAGAACCAATTGTAGCAAGAGGGAATTTGCGGCCTCAAGTCTTCCGGAATCCCAGTGTCCTTGAGCGCTCCGCCTTGCTTAGTGTGGGTCAACTATTTGACGGAAGACTCGTATTAGCTTTGTTGCGTTACAACCAATCCCTGAGCGGTTCTCACCTCATGAAGAAATGTGACACCAGAAGTCTTCAGTCCATCAACTGGGACGCCATGCGTGAAGCCAGCGCGAAATCCGTCAGATTTCACCATCTCCAAAAGCCTATCGTCAATCAGAGGGAAGCCTTGTCGATAGGTCCTGTCAAGAAACCATGTACAAAAGTCTGTTGAGGATGCGTGTTGTGTTTCCCGTGTGTAATCTCTGATGCTGACTGAGTTCGTGCTGTCGAGAAGGAGCGCATCTGACCAGCCCTTTTTGTTTACCAGGTCAGAATGCATAGTGGTCATCTTTGGCGCCTTTACGTCGGAACCAGGTTGAAACTCCTTGGTGTAGCACCTTTGGAAGTTGGCCCACGTTTGCTTTACCAAGGGTCTGTTGTCCATCGCAGTATTACTGAGCTTTCCCTCTATGACTTGAAACCTGTCGGCATTGCAGTACAGCTCCTAATTTGAAGTTGCGATTAGTGACTAGCAATCCTGTTGACAAACGCGGAAACTGAAGCTTCTACCGCCAGATGCGATGCAGGCTCTTACACCCCCGCCTTCGTGTCCTTAAACTCACCCAGTCACGGTTATTCTTTACGGATTCCCACTCATTTGACAGAGGTAGATGGGTACTAGGTGCGCGCTCAAATGCGGCAACACGCTCCAGGGTCTCTTTCGATTGTTTGGCTTCTCAGTATAAGTCGCCTTTCGCTGGGGGAAACAAAATCAATGGTTACTCACGTCTAACCGCTTCAAACCGAGTTTCAAAGCCGTCGCGACGACCCAAGACTAGATGGCTCATCTCTCGGACCCAAGGATCATCTGCATGATCTCTCATGACACTGACAGCATCTTCTGCCAGCTGAAGACCTTCAAGAACGGAATCTTTGATCTTTTCCCTGATGTTTTGGTTGTCGTAGGTATCTGGCCGTTTTCGAAGTCAGAGTCGGCCTCACAAACCAACAGAATTAGGTACGAAGATCAAGCTTTGTTCGTACTTACGACAACTTGTATCGATGGCCCATGCTGGTTCTCGTTGAGACATGCAGGTGGTCGCGAGAAACGTGACGAAGGCAAAGGAGAACTTCATGGCAGCAAATGTAGGCACCTACGTTGCAAATTGAGTAAAATAAACTGCTATCCTTGAAAATATGTCGAGGAAAGGCCTGGAGCGATTGGTGTCTGTCAGAATACTTAACAGTTTGTCCAGGACCATGGACATGACTGTTTCTTATACACATCTTCTACATGTCTTTCTCCCAACTCGCCACGGGGTTGCTGCCGAGTCGGAAGACGGATTTGCTTGTTGGAATCATCCCCCAAGACAACGGCGCTTCCTTTGATCACAACACTAGCCCCCAAATTGCATGCTATTTTCAATGCGTTCATCAGTCTACTCTCTTCCTGGACATGTCGGCAAAGACTCGGGGAGAGGGCAGTTGATGGTGTTGGCAATTGTGCACCCCGCTGTCAAATCCAGCGGCCCTTGCTTTTGACAGCTCGAAATTGGAAGAAATTTGCGTCCATCTGCCCCCTCGCACACTGCAATCAATCTAATCCCTTGTTCGTCCATCTTGGATGGATCGACCTCGTTGGCATCCCTCAATGCCAAGATTTCAGCTGGCAAAATCGGCCCTCGTGTTGGGTGAAGGTCAGCAGTGCATCCTCAATTGGAGGCACTTAAGTACTGTCAAAATTAGCAACGAGGGGGTGTTTCATGGTCTGCCAAAGCCTGGTTAACTCTCAGCTAGCATTAATGTGAGGTTAAGCGCCAACGGCGGTGGCGTTGAACCTCAACTCGGCGCCCAGGTCGACCAACAAGCCCCCAATTCCAACACACTTATGAGTGGATCATCGTAGCTCCCTGCAGGGAGCATCTGGTAAGTTTTAGTTGCATCGCGATGTTGGCCCCCGCACATGAGCCTCAGCGGCCCTTTACTCAAACAACACATTGCAACTCAGATCTGATCATGCCACTCTACCCAACGTCGGCAAGCGCCCTCGGGTGAAAGGAACGTGGGGTCTGCATCTGGTCCCCGAAGTTGGACCAAGCGGGGTCATGTAAATTCAAACCAATGACCAGAAGTAGGATATCTCTCCTTGTGAAAATCGAGCTTTGACATGTTGTCTGCATACTTCCAACATGCGATGGTCTAGCCAAGCGGTGGCGGTTAGCCCATCATGTCCTTGACGCGCTGTTGGTCCACGGCACCTCCATTGCATTGGGGGCTACGCTACTATCTGCTACTGTTGGGGGGAAAGATGTGATCATGACATGCTTCGGGCGGTGGCCCAATTCAACCGCAGCTTCCACCGAGATACCCCGAGTGAAAATTAACCATTGTTGCTATTCATGGTCAAGAAAAAACTAGCTATTTATGACTGGAACCGTCTGTCTGCCTACATCAGGTTACCTACCATAAAGGCACCACGCTTCGTCTTCTCCCACGAATCTTGTTCGAAATCAACTAAAACATCCATTACGCCATACACATCGAGTCGCGTCAGGTTGTTGACTCTTCGATCCTCTCCATCTGCACTATGAGACGATTTTCCAATTTTCTTGGTCAAGCAGTGGCTTTATGGTCAATTTCTCTCCAGCATGCGGTTGCTCTCACAACAGCCCCACCTGCTGTTCAAGTTGGTGCTGTGGTCCCCACGGAAACAGGTCAAGTAGGAGTCAACCCTGTGAGCATTTTCCCGCCTGCCTCGAAGTTGTGAGTACGATCTTCGTCCATTTCAGATTTCATTAAAAACCATTGACATGTACTGCACCGCAGCCAAGGTACGATCACGCCCGACCTTGCACGAGGGACGATTAAGACGATCACTACGGGACCTACGTCGCGTCCGGTTACCACGACCCGAGAAGCATTCTTCTCAGCAACAACGAACGCAGCCGCGGACATTGACATCAGCATTATCAACCCAGCACTAGAATCCTTCCTTGAAAACGCAGCCCAGAATGCCCCGGCATGTGGGCTTAAACGTCGTGCTTATTGTGGCGCCAGAGCCTTTGTCGATCATTTCGAAACCCAGTTCGATAAGTCTGTTGAGGTCATTCAAGATCTTGAGGAAGCGATCATGGAGGGCGCGCCGAAACATCCCATCAAGATCGAGGTGGAAAAGGCGATCGACTTGACTAACGCCGAAGGAGAAGCTGAAGCGGTTCCTGATGTCGCCTTTAGCATCATGTCAGAAGGTGAAGTTACTGCCGTCGAGGCTGGTGCACCTGCCGCTATCGGAGCCCTTGGAGTTGGCTTTCTGGCTTATGCATTCCACATCTACGGCTCGACGAAAAGCTCCGGAAGTACCAAGCCGTTGATCACCGGAATCCACGTCCCTTCGGCGTCCCTCAAGGCTGTCAAACAGACCAAACGGCCCACAAAGACCGCCACGATCTCAACGAGATCATCTACGAGCACAAAGTTGTGCCCTGACCCAACCAAGACACCGGTAAGATACACGACACCTTCTGAGATAGGTTTCGATATTCTGACCACAGTAAATAGTTGTGGTGTGGAGACTATCCAGAAAAGCAAGACTGCGATATGCAGCTCCCCCAATCGAAGGAAAAGCCTCCAACCTGCAAGTCTGTAAGTAATTTCTGCTGCTTTCAGCTGGTTTTGATTGGTATTGAGTTCCTGGGGCGGCGTCTGACAACAATCAACAGGGCGACTACCAAGGTTGCAAGTGCAACCCGCCGACAATTTTTGAAGGTGCTGTGGTCTCCCAGGAAGAACTAGCAGCTATGGCGCAAATTCAAGAGCTCTTCAAGACACTTCCGAAGGAGTTCCCGAAGCTCCCAAACTACGGTGAGTGTTCTAAGAAGATGGAAAATATGGACCCGAAGATTTTCAAGATGTAAGTTATCCCACCTGTTTGAAGTTCCTGGATCGTGCGACAGGAACATGCATAGGATGACGCCATGGTTCTGGACATGTATGATGTACATCGCTGACGTTGTCCCCGTGTAGTCTGTCGGACAAATTCTGCACCGATAATTTCAAGCTTGACAAAGACGTATCCGCCTATTACACCCCGGCAGATGTTTCTATCAATGCGTACAATCGCTACAGTTTCACGCTTGACTGGAAGAAGTCCGGCAAAGACAAATGCTCTAATCAATGCAGGCAAATCTTCGATGAAGGTTTTACTACCAACACCGCATGTAAGTAAGACTCATCTATTTCGATGTCGTAGATTCTGATAACGTCTCAGGTTCCTATGATTCCCATACAATGGCCCACAACGGTACCTTGGCCTTGGACTGCGGAGTGGCCAGCTTCGAGATCTTCAACCCGGACACGGCATCTAGCGGCCCAACTTGCAAGAACGACGCCAGCCCAATCCCTTACAACGTCTTCTCTGGCTCTGATGGCATCATTTACAAAGAGTTCTGCCAGGAATGGGACGCCAAGTCAGGTCTACGTATGGTTGTGGACTCCAAGGGGACTTCGAAGATCCCCAAGCCGCAGCTGGGAAGACGCACCCCACCTGCGAGTCAAGACACCTGGCTGAAATACAACTTCGAGCTCAACTACAAGCCTGAGACTGGTGCGCAAGCTGGCGCGCAGTGCAAAGTTACCTGCAAGGACGCCTTCACTGCCTTTGCCAACTCCAAGTGCGGCCAGAAGGGAGGTCAAGGAAACACCATGGCCAATTATGCCGAGTATGACGCGGGGTGTGGAAAGTTCAGTTACCAAATCACCAAGCCGGTTCCAAAGACCCTTGGTGAGCCTAAGTGCTTTGGAACCGACGAGTTCGGTGACCACGAGGACATAAATCCGTCTTTCCAGGAGCAGTATGTTGGACACGTATGCACCGGCTCGGCATTGCGGAACATTACCAAGGGCGACTCGAGCACCTTTATTCACTTTGACACAATTACCAACAAAGCACCGTACCAGATGAACGTTTATTGGGCTGACGGATGCTCTTTGGAGACAACGGAGGAAAACATCCTCTTGTGGAAGCCTCTTGGGGACCTGAATGCGGCCAACTGCGCGAGTCTTCTCCTGGACAGTTACAAAAAGTGCAACAACGAGGGAGCAGGCGGGCGAATTCAGGCAGGTTGCCTTGTGTATGAGTTCAAAGCGTCGACAGAGAGGCCATCGTGGTACATCCCAAAGTAAGCGGCTGCGTGCGCACGAAGTTTGTCGCTGTTATGAGAGGAAGGTCCATCCGCCATTGCCGCTTGGTGGTTTTGGGGTTTGATTGGGTAATTTCGAGTGCTTCAGCTTCCGGTGGAATTCACAGTCAGCTTATACGATTGGAATCGCAGAGTGTCGATGGATGTAGCAGAGAAGTGAATGAACAGAATAGAAATGTTTTTGGTCGTTTCTGGCATGAAATGTTGTCAAATGGGAGAGTTGGTGGCAGTCATATCCAGATCGGCAGTGGGAAGTATCGGGTCGCCGTTGAAGTATGATCTGTGCATATTGGGTGAGGTTGCTTCCAAGGTGCATTCAATCCATGTTTCGTCTTCCGCAATCTCTTGAATCTCCAGCTGGATCTTCCTGTCACCTGTGGTTGAAGCACGCAATTATGTAGGCCAACTTCATTACATAAGGGCAGGGGGCCGTCAATTACGCCCGATACGCCCACTAAGCTTAGGTCTGTCGTAAACCAATTGGCGCCTCGCTTGTGCCATTCAGAGACAGCTCTTAGCTTCAGCTCAAAACACCACGACCCGCCAAGCGTGGCACATCTGCTGTGATGCGAGTATTCGCTCGGTTTCGCGTAGGTGAGTCAGAGATACTATGGTTATGCTGAGTCACCCTGTTGGAGAAAATCTACTTAAGCCGTATGAGATAATCGGACTCTCAAGTTCCTCGATTATGTTCGGCAATTGAGTTTCGAGGAGAAAAGTCTACATACTCTACATTAGCACTCTTCCATACGCCGCAATCACACCAAAGCAAGGATGGAATCAACCGCATCCCAACTACGCAGTCGGAGATGGACGCGGGACTCCTACCTCATCTCCACCGACACCAGCCTCGTTCCCATCCCCGAGCTCAATGCAGCTTTCGCTTCTGAAGAGTTCTACTGGGGCAAACCGCTCCCAGCCCCGGTTATGAAAGAGACTCTCCAGAACTCGCTCTGCTTCGCCCTCTACGATATCAAAAGCCATCCCGTCGAAGTCGCCGAGACACTTCTCAGAGCACAAGCCGCCAGCTCAGATGGGGTCTCAACCCAAAAGGCCGAGAACGCACCAACCCTGCTCGGCTTCGGCCGCATCATCACCGACTACACCACCATCGCATTCGTGACGGATGTTTGGGTTCATCCTTGGACGCAGGGAAAGGGCCTGGGCACTTGGTTGGTGCAGTGCTTGCAAGAGGTGATTGAGTCGATGCCGCACCTGCGAAGGAGCATGCTGCTCACGGGTAGCTGGAACAAGTCGGTGCCGTTCTACCAAAAGTTGATGAAGATGGACTTGATGAATGAGAACACCGGGAAGAATGAGCTTGCTGTTATGACTATGATATGGAAGGGTAACAGCCATTGGGTTGAGCCGGAGGCGTAATGACATTTTAGCATGTAGCTTAGGGGCGTATGACATGATGATTAGAAGAACATGATGCGCATGAGAAAATCCTTTTGTAAAGAACACTGTGAAGGTCCTTGAGATCTAGCAAATTTCTAGATTTCTATTAGTCTATAGAAGGTCTCTGCGCATGAAGACGGTGTGTCTGCCCAAGGGGTTTCCGTCCTTGTCAAAGTCAGGGTAAAAGTTCAACTCCCTCCAGATGACTTTGTAACCTCGTCTCGCATACCACAGCTCGGTGGACATCTTCACACACCTTGTAAGCATTTAAGCAACATTGGATCTCATGTTTGGAGATTACTCACAGCGGGAGGGCGCCCATCCAGATGTTGGAACAGCTCCTCTCTATGCTGGTCCTCCTTTGCTACGGTGTCCAGCATCAGGACCTTGGCGCAAAGCGGCTCGCTGGTAGCCATGCCCTCGACCTCATCCATCGCGGCTCGGCCGATGCCCGCACTCTGCAGCGCATATGAGACGTAGAGGCTCTTGATCCAATACAAGTTTTCTGATGGGATAGGGAGTTGAAGTCGCATTGCGGCGGGGTTGTCAACGTCTAGTGAGATGTGCCCCACGGGATGAAAAGTGATGCCGGTGGGAGTGCGGGGAGTTGCGCGGAGGGAAGTTGCTGTATCTTTCAGAGGCTCTTTCTCCTGTCATATGCCGTCAGTACTGTGGCAGTAGACACTAGAAGAAGGGTCACGGGCTAACCTTTGGGAAACGAGTTGTGTGTTTTGAGAGCTTAGCCTCAGCTTCAGGGTCATCTGGGGCAAAAGCCTGCGGGAATGTCAGCCGGCTCGCCTCCTGAGATCTGTCATATTATTCATATCATGCGGCTTGTATTGGCCTTGAAACTTACGATCCAGTAGATGCACTTCTCGCCAGATCGTTGCTCCTCTTGCCAGTCGGGCACCTTGTCAAAATGCCAACCGCACTCCGTCCGTTGATCCACCATCCGAGTCGCGTGCTCGGGCGAGTCTGCGTCGAAAGGGACTAACTGAACCTTTGATTTCGACATTTCGATGGCGTTTTTCCGTGAGGAAAGTTCCAAAACTAGAACTGCAGATGATTGAAAGCTTTTGCGTCATAGACGAAGGGTATTTGCGATGAGTTCCGAGGGGCTTTTGTACACATAGTCAATGATGCAGTGACTCAATCCCACATCTCGGCTTGACCCACCACGGCAGACTTACTATCTGTTAGTGTTTAGCTGGTGACTCGACCAAGTTACTAACACTTCGTGTCGGCTCAGCTCACAAACACCCTGGATCTCTCGCCTTATCGGCCTCGGCCCCAATCAGCGTGCCGAACACTGACATTAGCATGTCGTCTCAGGGCGCGCTCAAGGCGTACAAGGCATCTTCAGTAGACATGACAACTCAGCCACCTATGTCTTTCTAACGCAGCATACCTCTGTACAAGATAAGCTCATCAAAATTGCAAAACCATGGTTATCCCGGCATTTGATCTGATTGATATGATGGTATTACGTGCATGAAAAGACAAAATGTCGCTATCGCTCCTACTCCGAACATGAACAAGACCCAACCCAATCTAAGATAATGCCTTCTAAAATGCGTGCAGGTCCAGCGCGTGTCTACTGCGGCGGCATCAAAAACGTGCCGTTCGCAAGCCACGTCCCCGCCGGTGTGTAGTCTAACGTTACGCCGTCTTTCATGTATGCAAATCTAAAATACTCTGGCAGCGCCAGCTTCGGCTTCCTCATCCAGATGAACTGGTTGTCGCTGTCCCCGTCCGCAAAGTAGTACCGATACCGCTCCACGTCGTTGACCAGAGCGCTGATGCCGTCGAAGCGGGTGTCGTTGGGCGGGAGGAGCCAGCTGAAGGTGATGCTGGGCTCGAACGAGCCCGTCGAGAGGATGGGCTTGGCGATCTCGGGAAGCAGCGAGTTGAACGGGCCGTCCTCGCGGAGCGCGTCGGGCGTCTGGAGGATGGAGTCGAAGCCCCAGCGGGCGATGCCGTTGACGAAGAGCCCCAGGACCATGCCTTGGTAGAATAGGGATGACCGCGTCTGCATGCTGGTGCCGGGGATGAGAAGGAAAGTCATGATGTAGTGGTGAATGCGAAGGTCGACGCCGGGTATCGAAAGTCCAATGATGATGCCGAGAAGGAAAAGGGCGTAAAGGGCGAGGAACTTGGGAAGCCTGCCCTCCAGCCAGAAGAAGTAAACTTGTTTCGCCATGACGAAGGCGAGAATGGTGAGGATGAGAGCCAAGGCGGGCTTGGCTCCGGGCTGCGACTCGATGTCGTGGGCAGTGAGGCGCTGGATTGGCATCCAGGCGAAGGTGTAGTTCGACAAGGCGCCGAACCAGAAACCTCCCAGCCAGAGGACGGTCTTCTCAAACTGGGCCTTGAGGCCGGTGAGGGTCCGTCTCACAGCGATCCAGTACATGACGACGGCGCAGAAAGCCGCCGGGAGAAGCCGGCCAGTGAACATTGAGATCCGGTCCGGGAGGACGGTGGCGACGTGCCGGGAAGTCGTCGGGGGGTCGGAGCCGAAGCTGACGTGGGCGAAGATACCGAAGAAACTGACGAAGAATTGCCATTCGGGCGATGTTGTGAAAATGGAAAAGATTGTGGTGAAAAATAGTGATGTCGGGAGGAGGATCTGTCGGGGATCCCTCTTGCCGCACTGAAGACTCGGGTCGGCCGTCAAGTTGAATGAGAGCGGGAAGTACGAATCGAATGAGATGGACTCAACGCCATTCTTCGTGGAGCTGTTGAACCTCTCATGCTGTCCGATCCGATGAATGCGCCCGCACCCTCCGCTCAAGTCAGTGACAATCCCCGCGTGGATAGCCGCGGCGCAAATCATCGAGTCGCCGCGGTAGACCCCGTCGCCGACAACCAAATGCTTGTACACAATCTCCTGAGGCCCGACATTATGCGGGTTCAAGAGCTTGTGAGCCATGCAGTTGGCCGGGCACTTGAATGAGAAGGACGAGTTCGTGAACGGCCGGCAGTCGGCGCCGTCAAGCCCGCAGTCGTTCTTGAACTCCCACAACGCGTCCGAGCAGTCGAGGTTCATCACGTCCTGGCCGAAGCTGTCCTTGATCGCGCGGGATGAGCTGAGCGGGATCGAGAAGGCGACGACCCATAGAGCGAGGAACACGGCGACGATGCCGGCCTTTCGGCGCGGCGTCGGGGCGATGCGGTCGAGCAGCCGCGGGGGGATCTCCTGGACCCACGGCAGGATCGGCTTGATGGTGTGCACCCGCGGCGGCTGAGGGCCGTAGAAGCAGTGTCGCTTCTTTGTCGCGGGGAACTTCTGCTGCATGATCGACGACGCGCTGGAGCCGCTGTTCCTCGGCTCCAGCTCGAATTCCTCGGCGTCGAATAGCTGGGCCTCCTCGTCCACGTTCCCGCGTCTCGTCGGCGCGTCGGGCTCTGGGTCGTCGGTGAAGGGCACATCGTGGTGAGAGCCTCGTCGGCCTGCATCACCGGGGGCGCCCATTTTCGGTCCTCCGGTCTTTTTCTCACTCTCACTCTCACTCGCTCTCTCTCTCTCTCTCTCTCCACGCCAAGCCCTTTCACAATTCAATCCGCCGTGCAGTGAAGCTTCCCAGTCTCACAGTGTCGCTTTCATGTGTGATTTATCCTCTTAGCTGGTTTTCAGAATTGGCCGTCTGCCGTTCTTCTGCTGACAAGGCTCCTCGACGGTCGATGGTCTTGGGTGTGTGTTCAGGGGTGGTGGAGAGAAAGCGCCACGAGATTTGCAGCGACGTGGTCGAATTTAGACTTTCTTGGAGGGCAGAACGCCGCCGACGTGGAAATTAGCACGGTGAACGGAAGGATCAGAGGGGCGCCCAGTAATAATACCATTTGCTTCCGGCGGGTGGGCTGCAAATGGACGAAAGACGACCGCCCGCCCCTCGCCCCCCTTCCTTGGCTTTTGTTGTGTTGGTCTCAGGGGGTACGAGCTGTTTTGAGACACGAGCGTCTGAGCTTTTTCTCTTCCCTTGTGCGGATAATGGGCGACTGAGACAGTTAGTGGAGACGGACTATTGCGGTAAGCGGCACGTTCGGCCTGCGTCGATCATCTCTTCGGGTTTCCTCTTTCGCTCTGTCACGTTGCGGGCTGTTGTTTTCGTGTTGGTTGGCGGTTGAAAGACGCGCCCAGACCGACAAAACGAACGTGGCCTCGAGATGCAGCAAGACACAAAGAGCGTGAATGGCCAAACGGCTGGCTTCGTGCATCGTAAAGTTGCTTCCATTGGTGTTTGTCTCTCGCTGCCCAACTTTGGGGCGGTTTGGCTCACTTAATATGAAACTGCAAGGGGCCCTGGCCAATAGCGCTGAAGATAAAATTTCAGTTCGAGGCCTGAAACTAAGATTGGACAGTGACACATGACACAGGCGGTGAAGAGGCTTTTCAAATCAATTGAGAACACCAAATGTCCGCTGCTGGTCGCCATCGTGATATGCAGGTCTGAATAGGAGATTGGTGCATTCAAGATGCCCAATGACTGTAACGTTTCTTCAACAGTGCACTTCGTTACAACAGCCATTTTCGAGAACGCCAGATGAGCGCGTTCAGTGCGGCTAGTCATTGAGCGGTGTGCAGTCTCACCGATCGGGAAACCGGAACTCGGCAGTGCCATTAATGCACTCTTCAGACGCAGGTTCCCATGTCGCCACCATGGTGCAACTACTCAGTGCGAAGCGAAAATGCTAAAGGTTATCATCGATAGCGAAGTTGCATCGATGCGAAGCGGCCAAGATGCCAAGATGGTGAAAACAGTTTCTCAGGAGCTCGATGGCTGCCGTTGAAAGAAAACCTCCAGTGTGCAGGGTATCATGACGTCTCACTGCTACCTTCGGTCTCTCCAACGTAGTTCCGTGATGAATCACACTAAACCCCAAGCTTTCACCTTGAAGTCCATAGCAAGAGCCTCTGCAACCAGCTTTACAGGGGCTCGTGCCAAATAAGTATGCGGTTAACAATGCTGGGTCACAGAGAATCACTTGGGCATTTTCAGGGAAACGGCTCAGAACACCACCAATTTCATTTTTGCAATAGCAATACACGTGAGGTAGAGTGATCATGATGGATCAGCTGTGCAACCAATTGTCTGTGACTTTATCCTAGCTAGCCCAGGGACAGCAGTCTTATCTTACGACTGCCTCAGAGCACACCACCAGGTACGTAGTTTCGGGGGAGTTACAACTTATTCGACTCAGCGGCAGCATCGAACATCTTGACTAAATTCGCGAAGCTACGAGCCTTGAAGGTATGCGCGGACCATGTTCCTAATTACAATGCGTCACGGACGACCTGGTCACAGGTTCTCCTACCTTAGTTGCAGGAATGCACAAATTTGACGTTTTTCTCGTTTTGGGTTGAGGCGCGCATCGCGTGGGACGCAAAAGAATTGCTGGATTTGCCTACGCTAGGTATGACGAGATCAAGAAACTCTGCAGTCTTAATGTCTAACCCTCAAGTCATACGAGGTTTCAATCTGATATCCAATGATAAGCATCTCTTCGGACATGTTCATGTCGATATGCGAGCCTTATATATACAACGAGAATGGAAGCTTGGGCAGATCGAAGAAGTCGCCGCTCATTCCAACATCTTTGTTACTATATGCTACCGTGAGTTCCCGCAGATCCCTATTTCTCAATAGTCCCATCGACAATCTCCTTGTTGTCAATGAGGACCTTCTCATATCCAACCATGACCTCGCCTCTACTAGAGTCGATCCAGCTTTTCTCTAGCTTTCGGCCAATTTCATGATACTCCGAGTCACTTGCAAGTGACATATCCCGCACCCAATAGGTGAGGACTGCATGCGAGTTGATGACGGCCCATCCTGCCTGGAACCTTTCCACCATCGCGGCGGGAGCTCCGCAGACATTGCTAAGGCAGGAGGTCCGACGTCTAGTGAATCACATATATCACAACAAGCTTTGGCGACGGGCAATTGCCGTCACACTTCTCAAAATAGAGTATTTCATAGCCGTATGTCGCTTGACAAGTTTTGATTACCGAGGCGGGATTGATGTTGTCGCACACGTGCTTCTCAAACTCCTCATCAGTCTTATCAGCATCCTTCTGGTGGAAAACAAAGACTTTAAGAACGTCGCGAGGAGACATTTTGAAAATCATTAGGGTATCAATCAACAAGAGCAGTATGTTCCGGAGGAGGCGCCGTTGAAGTCGTTCTCGATTGGGATGGAATCAATTCCTTTTGCAGTGATTTCGAAAACTATAGAAATAACCAACAACCAGTCTCTGATGTATACCTTTGGCTTCTGTTTTGACTCTCGCCATTTGACCACCAGCTAACAATTCACCAAAGGTCCCTGAACCAGGCAGCGAACTCCGCACCTCGAGGGTTGGGACTTTGGTGAGTCGGCGGAAGAGCTCTGCTCACGGACCCATTTCGGTGGCCATTTCCAGAAAGACGCAACTCGCATAAGCTGTACGCCACATTGGCGCATGTAAGTCGAACAGTTGTGCAGCCGCTGTGAATTATTGCGTCAACTTGCGGAGTTGGCCCATGTTATCATGCGGCACCGGCGGAGTTGGGTTTACAGCCACGTTCGACGCTACTGGTAACTAACCAGAAACAAGACAGTCGATAAATTCACTCTCACTCATTTATCATCAGATCAAGTTTTTCATAGCGCAGTCAAAATCAAACTCCAAAGTCTCAATTTGCACTTGATCTGTACTTGCTGCGCTTATCCGTTCGGCAATCCGTCGGGTCACGTCATACCTGCACCTCATAACAGTGATTGCTTCCACCGTGTCCTTACGGTTTGCCTTTGAGCGATACTTTTCCTCAGCATCTTTATGAACAAAGACGTCGAGCCGGGCGCCAAGCATGTTCTCACCCCTTACTTGAATACGATGATCAAGGGCCTGGCGAACGGCGGGCTGACGCCCACTCTCCAACAATGGATGCGGATACATGTTACTCGCTCTGTCACCGTGGATCTTTTCTGCTGAGTCACTGCAATTATAACTTGCGCAAAGACTCTCTCGTCTTGAAACGAGACGGCTGGAAATCGGGCTCACGGGGTTGCGGAGTTCTATGAATATTCAGATACCAGGCTGATATGGACCAGAATCCAGGGAAACCTGAAGCAGATCTTGGGCAGTTCTATTAAGGCCACCCACGCTAGACTTCCATCAAGAACGGTGTAGTAGTTTCGAATTGGGAGGAAACTCTCTCGTCATTTACCAACGCCAGAATCAGAGTCCTCAGCATGATCCCCACCTACTTTATAATTCGAAGGCCTCTTATAATTCGACTCCAGGCACCCAGCTCAAATGCCATGTGTTGTGACTGGAATTGAACTTCTCGTACAGTCCTGAGTCATGGTTTGGGCGTTGGTCGCTTCGTTGGACGCTCTCAGCAAACTTCCTTCTTGGTCTCCCCTCTTGACGGGCGTCCTACCTGGATTCAGAAATGTCTACTATTTGTTACATTCTCAATCTTATTCTCAGCGACGGGAGGGTCCCAAACTCTTTTCTGTTGAATTTCATTCCACGGCCTTGCCTGGATTTGCCTCGCGGTTCTGACGCTTCACTGCGCCGCACCGCACTGTTCAAATCAAGGCAGATGTGAGGACGTGATGGGGCCTATAGACACCAATCGCCCTCATGAGCACCTCTTCTTGAGGCGTAGAATTTAAGGATTGATAAAGAGGGGGCGAGGCAGAAAGCATGTTCGTTGATGGTTTCAATTCGGAAGGTTCTCACGCAGTGGAGATGGCTGTAGGGAACCAACTGCCAAGCTTCGCGTTCACGAAAGGAATATCACGATCGTGACATCTCAAGTGGAGAAAAATGGGTAATTTGAGGCTTCGAATACTTGGCAAATGCCTCGCCGCAGTCGATACGGTAGCAAGCGGATCCGTTGGGGGCTGTTGGTAGATGCTGTTGGACGCTGTTGGACGCTGTTGGATACTGTTGGCGGGCCCTTTCTCTGCGCGCGGGTTGATGTCGCCGAAGGATCGTGTGTCTGGGACTTTGACTACATCATTTGATCAAAGACGAGTCTTCGTTGAGCATTTACAGTATCCATGGATGTTTAATAGTTCGGGGGCTAGCTTAGGCAAACTGCCAATCTCTGAACGATGGAGTCTCCTGAAATACCATCGCCATCACCTAACGGCCCCAGGAACAACCAACGGACCCCAGATCTACGAGGAGCTTCACGCTTTCGGGCTATCCGCTTCGTGGGCACTCAGATGAGGCAGTATGAGGCAGTGTAGGCTGTGATCAGTCTTTGGCATCAATGTCCGAGACCCCGTGTCTCCCTAGTTGGATGATATAAAAGATAAAGAGCGAATCGCAAAAAAATCATGTATTCAATCTTCAACGACACAATCAACTCATCTATCAACGCATCATACTTGTCTACTCATCAGTCCTTGACCCGCATCAGAGCGCATAGCTTCTTCAGAGCGATGAAGCTTCTCTCCATCTTGGGGCTGCTATGCAGCACTGCCTCGGTAGTCTCTGGGTCTCAACTTACACGTCGAGCGCCAAAGTGTCCCAAGCCTGAGGGCAGTACTACGGATGCTCAGATAATTGCAGCGTTCAAGTCCTCTGGACAATGCTTCAGCTACACTGGCGCTGGCAATCGCGAGAAGAGTATTGCTCCCTGTGCCGGCGTTGATGGCTATTGCCAGAAGGTCAAAGGGGTAGAGAACGCCGCAGCAGGTGTAAGTCAATATGATTTCATGTTCCATTCAGAATATCCCGTCAAACAGATTGGTGATCGTCATAGTTTTGCTGATACGAGTGTCTTAGTGTGAGCTCTTCGTTCCTGAGGGCGTCAAACTTGATAAGAGTCTCGCCAACAAGGACGAAGATTGTAACGAATGGTACGCCGGGCAATGCACATGTGAGTGTGAGTTCTGTGAAGAGATCGCAGACATTGTCATCGAGGGCCTCGAACAGCTGGACAGTGTTATTTGCGCTGTGATGCTTTCTTCCTTAACCTCCATCGCCGACGCCGGTCTCACGTTCATCCCCGGCGGCCAAGCACCCAAGGCTATCAAAGCTATAGTCCAGGGCGCCAAGTCTTTCTACGAGGATGGGGCAGAAGCGGCGTCATTCTTTGGGAGCTAGATCGGCCCTGCATGCGGGATACCGGATTTCAACTTCGATATCACAATGGTGTTTGGGTCTCTCCTCGGCGCCCCTGACTCTATGTCGCGTGGAAAACCTGTCGGCTGCAAGAAGAAGAACAAGAACGGATGCCGCGATGTTAAGCCAGTCCCCGATCCCACGACGAAGCCAGACCAGCCCACGGTCAAGCCTACCGACAAGCCGCAGCCTACAACGACACCAAAGCCCGTGACGACACCGAAGCCGGAGACAACATCAGCGCATACAACATCCTCGCCTGCCTCATCCACGACTGAAGCCGGCGCCGGATGTGCCTACTGCGGCGAGTTCGGAAAGACAAAGGCAGCTCGTGATGAGAAGTATCAACTCATGTACGCCCGTGCGGGCAACTCTGCCGATGCCCCGGCCTGCGTCGTACCTCCTGCAGACGGATCGATAACCAAGAGAAGCCTTTTTGGTTTTCTCCCAGACCAACTGTCGTCGCGATCATTGCTTTTGAAAGGACGTGGCCTTGCCGAGAAGGACACCAAGTTCGATGGGTTTTTGCTCGGCGGTACGTACGAGGTAACGTTATCCATGGGAAAGTATATGCAGGGAGCCGATGCCGAAAAGATTCCGGAAATCAGCAAGTTTTGGGCGTACAAAGATCCACAGAATACGAATCAGTGCAGCGTGGAGGTGGTGAAAGATGCCAACAAGGCAAATGGAAAGAAACACGACAGTAAGTGGTCCCTCGTCAGTGATGATGGCATATAGTGTACTAACAAGAGCGCAGCCGAACACGTCTTTGAAGCCCAAACTATCATGCGGTTTCTGTCCTGGCTGAGCAGTGATTCTGGCGGAAAGCTTGGGACCACATACAAGATGCCATCAGCTGCATGGGTCGTTGACACGTTTTTGTCATCCGAAGACAGTAAGACCGAATTCCTTATCGTTTCGCCTGGCAAGATCAATGCTGGCGATCTCTTCACCCCATCTTCCGGCGAACGAGGGGGTGCCCTAATTGCCTACGGATTCGGAAGATCCGACGGGGTCAAGTCAATTTCGGGAGGCCAGAACGTTGAGCGTATTCCAGCCACTCGAGGCAACAAGAACCTTGCCTTACTGGAAAAGGAGATCAATATGGCCAAGGGGAAGTGGTTTGGCATGAACAGGGTTGCCAGTGACTACTCCAAGATGAACACACAGTCTATATTCCGAACAGAAATGCGAAGGGTAAGAAAGATCAAACAAGAACTCCGTATGTTTACTTTCACAGACGCAACTAACCAGAGACAACACAGGGTGTGGCCCCATTTCAATTTTTGGGCGCCAGCGACGGCCAGACGGACACCATCTGGAAGAAATGGGCCCGCGTTGCGAACTGGATAGACCTTGTCATGTACACTTTCGTTCAACAATACAAATGGGGTACGCGCGCTGGCGAGCCCAAAAACTCGAAGGGGGATCCCTCGATGCGGTCTCTTTGGGCGTACTGGATCGAAAAGGAGCTTGGCGACATCGAGGCCCTCGCCGCCGCCTGGGCGACACAGTCCGCAACTGTCTTCGACCAAAAGTTCCCGAAGAACAAGCGATCCGCGGCCGAAGAGAAGTGGATTAACGATGCTTTCGGCACCAATGGCTTTGCTACTGCAGCTTAGCTCAAGTTTCCCCGCCCGGCCGGTCTCTCAGCCGGCGCCTCGATTTATGGTGCCTATGGCTGGAAAGATGTCACATTCGATGCTTCCAACCAGAACCCGAACATCGGCGTCCCGGACAAGATCGTTTAGGTAATGTCTTGGATGGTGGCCATGTTGGAAGATTTGAGGTTCAGAAGGCGGAAAGGTGGACGGGATGGGTTTTGTGTGTGGGAGCACACCGGCCGTGGACATATTGTCATGTTGCTTGTTTGCTTGGACTGTCTTGTTGGCTCTGCTTATCACTTTTGAAGTTGCAACTGTCTCTACCGATATTGATTCAAGTTCACTGATTACTGCTTGTCTCTTGCGTTATTTACCCGCAGGAAGCCTTCCAAACACCTCAGAAGCTCAGTCCTCAAAGTCCTGGACAGCCTCTCTAATTTCCCCCATCACCTTTCCCACGCCATCATAAGTGCAACGCACAACTTCCATCTCCGGTGCCTGCTGGCCTTCATCTTGGCCGTTTCGGAGCCCCTCAACTTCCCCTGAAGTTGTTGCAGGATGCTCGATCGACAGATCCCAGAAGACCACCAGGAAGCCTCCCTCATTCTCGTTCCAGAGCTCTGGTGGCCGGTCAATGATGATGATGACTCGACGCCAGTCACTTCGAGGCCAATCCACGTGGTTGATGAGTCGCGAAATGTGCAAAGTATCATCGGCGTGCTCCCGTGACGCAATCTCAGCACAGGCATGCGCTCTGCACTTCTCGATTCTCTCCTCGGTAGATGCGTCCACGGCAAGCGGCATGGCCCAGAGGTCAATGCGATCGTGGAAATCAAATCCAATTCTCCAGCGCGCTCTGAATGTCTCTTCGTGGACCTTCTTAGCTCGGGTTTTCAGATGGTCCGGGTTGGCAGACAAAGGCGTTGTGTCGTATATCTGATAAGACATTTTCGGGCGCGTTTGTCCATCCTCATTGTCCGAATCCGAGTCTGAGGGCGATCGTGCATATTTCTCGGGTATTGGCAGCCTCACAGCACGTCGCCAGGCGGTAAAGCAGGGCGTATTATCATGACTGGGCATTTCCTCAATGACGTACTGCAAAAGAGCTTTGCGGGGCGCCTTGCCGCCTGTGGATGCTCTTCTGGTGGGCGTTTGGGGCATATTTGCGGTTGAATGGAAGTTTAAAGATGCACTTCAAGAAAAAGTTAGGAAAAGAACCAAAGGGCGGAGTTGTTTGATGAGAGAATTGAGAGACGCGAGTATTTCATTTGATCGATGAGAAAAAGGAGGGGCCTTGTTGGTGCTGTGCCTCATTGTCTCGGGCGTGTGTCCAAGGTACCTGGTACTGACGGTAAAAATAGATAAGGCACCTTGCCCTGGTATTTAATAATTGATTATTGCCGAAAGGTCCCAACAGCAATAACACGGGCTGTGCGTTGTGTTTACCTGCCCTCCGAATGACTGCCTAGTACGCTATTCTTGGATTGAGTCAATTCTTCGAGATTTGCGCAACCACTGATGATGTGCATCACTGCCCCCAATCAAAAACTTTACTAGCTCCACATTACAGCGATTCGTCGCCACGAAGTCCGCCAATCAAGGAGTTCACGACCCATGATCCTCAAGATCTCAACATAGTAGTTGCCACAAATGTAGAAGTTAGAAATTGCCCTTAGACCAGCGTCTTAACCAACGGGTAACAACCTTTGGGGACAATTTTCCAAGGATGTAGTCAAAGTATTATATCTCAATGTCCAACGTTCCGGGTACACATTTTCTAAGACTTAGTAGGTAGCTCACTAGGTTACTTGCGGAAGGCTCAACCATCTACTCGAGTCCAATTTTAAGCTCTGATCTGACGGTGAGAGTCCATTGAGCCTTTTTGTGCAGAAGCGGTCTCTTGGGTTTTCCCCTCCTTGCGATATCTGGCATATCAATGTGCTAGGACTGCTTTTTCTCGGAAGGCTTTCGTCCGTAGATGTTGTACCTGAATCGATTAGCAATAATCACTAAGAATAGGTGAGCAACTGACATTGGCCAGTACGCGTGAATGGATCTGTTCCCCAGATCTTTTCGCACTTCCACGAGAAAAACTTGGACCTCCTCCTTTGTCCAACCATGAGCTCTGGTCAAGGGTGCCATAGTGAAGGATTCAAATCCAGCAATGAAGTTTTCGTTAGCCCATATGCCCAGCTCCTTATACTCGGGATACTTCGGCCAATCGTTGGTCGGCCACTTATGCACCTCCATCTTGACGTCCACGAAGCCGGCATCCTCAAGAACCTTCACAAGAGGCGGAATCTCCTGGTAAGGACGTCCGAAAATGCCGGCAGCTTCTCCAAGCAATTCAGTGCATCTGGAAATAGCAGAGTCCGACTTCAATGTTCCGTCGTCGGAGCGTGCATGCAGGTCTAGTTCAACTAGTTCGACATATCCACCTGGGGTGAGGTGACTAAGAAGTTAGGAACACAAAGATTAGTATCGTGCAGAACGTTGACCAAACGATGTGTTTAGAAGAGTTGAAGTTGCGTAACCTACTTAAAAACCTTAGTTGCAAAGGTTTGCCAATTGCCAATTGATGCGTTCATGAATCGGCTGTGAATGTAGTCGAATGGTTGCGACCAGTTCCACTCCTCGTCTAAATCATCCACTTCAAACTTCACGTTGGGTGGCACACTTCCGCGAATTAGTCTGGTTGATGATATTTGTTTTGTTGTTTCAATAGTGATGTCAAATCGACGGCAGGGAGTACTCACAAATCTGACATGGTTGGGGAAAGATCAAACCCAATAACCTAGAGCTCAAATAAATGATTACAAACTTCATTAGTCAAGATAGATAGGCATTGTTACCTCGGCATCCGGGTGTTCCTCTCCAAAGTCCTCCGCCCAAATACCGGTACCTGTACCGACATCGAGGACGCGCGTGACCTTTGAGTTGGGACCGTTGGCGGGCGCGAGCCCCAGGCGGTTGTCGAGGGTAAGAAGACAAAGATGGTGTTGCAAGTCTAAAGCCCATGTCAGCGCACCTCGTAGATGAGGCGCTCATGAAGCTTACCTAGTCGCTCGTTTTCTCTCTCGTCATTGGGAGCATGGTATCCTTAAAATGTCAGAAATCGGACAATAATCAAGATGTTATTTAAAAAGTCAGGACATACGTCCATCTTTGTACTTGTGGTACGTCCGGCCGTTCTCGACACGGAAGTCGCGGATTGAGTCACTCAGACTAGCGGTCGAAGATGCGACACTCTAGATTGAATTGATTGATTAGAGCAAGTCAGTGGGATAAAGAGGAACTTCTGCGTACACCTCCAATTTCCGAGGATGTGTCATTCGTCGCCTTTGGCCATCAGGGATTAGCATCAACTAGGTCAAGAGGCTAGGCGTGGGGTGCGATTTACCTCATCGGCTGCCAAGTTGATTGGGTTATTGGCCTGAACAGGGACTTCAGCGGTGCCAGTTGCGCCGCTCGTGGCGTTGTTGGCGCTCATGACTGATAGCAAGGGCGAGATTGATGAATGCAACAGAACAGAAACATCAATTGTACCCAAATCATTCGGACCAAGTCCTTTTATGGGTGACGGTCGCTTTTATTACCCCTCTTCCTGACTGAAGCGAGTTATGCATGTTCCCTGCCAACAAACCATCACATCACCAGTGATAAGGCCTGCGCTGTTGGTTGTCCTGCATGTCACCCTTGGCGAATGTAATTCCGTCCGCGGCCCCCCAAAAGATACCTCAAAGTCCGCAAATACTCCGCTAATCCACTGACATTAGAAGTAGATACATAAGAAGCGCCAATTCACAAACCTCACTTGAGACCAGGGTCCTAGAACCAGAGCTGCAAGTCCTTTCTTCAACTTCTGATCGCCTGCACCAACCGCACTCGTACCCCATTTCGCCGAGAAGTCGCCGCAGCCGACCAAAATACCGAACTACTGGTCCAACGAAGTTATGGCGGTGCTGAACCCGGCCTCGCGAAAATACGGCATGGTCGTGCTCGGAGCCTCCGGCTTCACCGGGACGATGGTATGCACACACATCGCGGCCCATTTTCCTACCAACCTCAAATGGTCAGTGGCCGGCCGGTCACAAGAGCGTCTCGAAAGGCTGGCAGCTAAATTGAAAAAAGAATATCCCGATCGAGTGCAGCCAGGTGAGGCCCCGGGGTGCCCTAAACTTTGCTAGACTGGTGGAAATGCTAATTCGCAACTAGACCTTGAGATTGTCGCGCCAAATGATGCTAAGACACTCAGGGAGGTGATCGGAAGAGCCAAGGTGTGCATCAGCAGTGTCGTCTATGCGGTCGACGGAGATCCGATCATTGAGGCGTGCATCGACCAGCGGACCGACTATGTTGACTGGTTTGTGATGTCCGTTGCTTCGTCAAATGATATCTAACAGCGAACACTAGCGCCGGTGTTCCCACTCTTGTCCACGACTGGGTCACCAAATATCATGAGCAAGCTGAGGCAAACGGCGTTGCGGTAGGTCGCGTCCCCGCCTGACTTTTCATGATAGACAACATCAACGCATCGACTGACCGGCATCGCAAATAGCTGATTCATTCTTGCGGCGCCATGACTGGAGAAATGGATCTTTTCGCCATCCATGCCTGCCGCGAACTCAAACAGAAATGGTCGGCACGAATGGGGAAGATGACGTTGCGAGTTGATGATCTTGAGTAAGCACACAGTCTGATGCAATCTGGTTGATGGGGTCTTATGCTAATTGATCGTAACTTCCAGCCCTAATGTAAGCGGCGGCACCATGCGAACGATGCTGTCATTCGCGAGCGGAGGCCCGAAAGCAATTGCGGCGGCTGGTCACCCGTCGCTGCTGACGCCGATTCCTTACACGAAACCCATCGACGCGGTCCGCGCAATCCACACGGATCCCGTGCTTGGATTACTGACACTCTCTTCGCCGCCGGGCGACCAAGCGCGCACCCTCATCAATAGATCTTGGGGTCTCCTGGGCGGTCCCGAAGGTAGCTGGGGTCCCAACTTCCAGTACAACGAGTACGAGAGGGCGCAGTCGTATGTGGGCGCCGTCTTCAACTTGATCCGCTGCTATATTATTCTCACTGTGTTCTCGGGGGTGCAGTATCCCTGGTTTTACAATTTGTTGATGCGCTTCGCACCGGACTTGGGTGTCGGCCCGTCTGAAAAGCAGATCAAGAGCTTGCCTTTCACTGCGGCAGCTTTCGTTGAGGCCGACCCCGTTGAGGAGAAGAATCGTGGGAAGGGGTGTCTCATCAAGTTGAGTTACAACGAGGGAAACTACCCCTTCGCTGCCATGCTCATGGCCCAGGCGGGAGCCACGCTGTTGTACGATAGGAACTTGTCAGCGGGTATTAAAGGCGGATGTCTGACGGCTGGGGTGTTAGGGCCGGACTTTGTGGAGAGGGCAAGGCAGGGAGGTCTCGAGATCGAGACCACCATGATTGAAAATCTCAAGCTCTGAGACGATTCTCTATGATCTATCGCGTCTTTCCATGTAGCAAAAGTGTTGGCAATTATATGTCATCATACACTCTTTCTGCGCTGTTTACTCTGATGCATTTTGAAATAGATGCATCGTTATTCATGTATGCTCATCGTTACGTGTGCCACTTCGGCATCAATGTTACCAGCCTGTAATGTCACTTGGTCAGGTAGGGATTCAGTAGGGCGTTTGCTATCTGAGATATGCAGAAAGAATTCGGTAAGTCTATGGAAAAGGCACTGCTGTACGCGCTACCTATGTCTTATTTACACGAAAAATGGTCAATGTCAACCCGGGTAGCGGCCGGGCTACGCTCCGCCTCCATTCACTCTAAACTTCGCAAGTGTACTCCATCGTCAAGTTCACATGCGGGACACCCTCGAAGTTTGCAGGCACCGCATACGAAATATTGTAGTACCAGTGATTTCTAAGCTGATCACCATACGAGATAGGCAACTTCTCCAATCCAGGCGCAGAGACGTTGACGTTTAAGCATGGCAATTCCTCCAAGCCGGTAATAGACTTGCCTCCCAGAGTCCATGATGGGGGGATTCCGGAAAGGGCAAAGGTGAAGATATCAGAGCCTTCCTGAGTCTTGTTTGGGTATGAGATGCTCAGGAAGTTCTCACTCGCAACGGCCTGAATCGTCGAAGCAGAAGGATAGAGCAGGAAGAAGCCAACCAGGGGCCACGGCTTATGCGAAGGGTCCGAAGCCCAATGCGCAATGGCCGGCACAAATTGATCTCCTCGGTTCTCTGTCTCAGCGAGCTGCTGTCCGCCGATCATGAGAGGTCCACTGATCCAGGATGTGGTGGTGCGAGTGACGTCGGTGTCCAGCTCTTCCTTGATATGTCGCGTGAGGCTTCGTGACCCCGTCCAGGAGCCCTTGGACTTGAGAACAGCTGCGGTATTGTTTGACATGTGCTTCGCGACCGTCTCTGCAACCAAGGAGATTGCCGCACCCTGTGCAGCATCGTACATCAAGTCTCCTTCTCCCAAAAGAGGCTGTGGACCGTACTCACGGCCAAATACAGACCACCAGTACATGGGGAGAATGGACGAATACTTTGTCATGTCACGGGTGTATGCCCGGTCATATGGACCGACGAGATTGCCGAGATATGGGTTGTAGTGCTCCGCAATATCTTTCCACAACTCCGTCAAAATGAACTCGGCGTTCTTGGTCAGGGTGGCGTTGCGAGGTCCGTAAGCGATGTTTGCAGCCAGAGCCCAGACATCCATGCCGTAGTAATTAGGCGCGTTGTACTCGCCGAGGGTGTTAGATCCGTTGGACTTGAAGAGCTCTAGAAGCTCGCTCCCTTGAGTGTTGGCGAAGTTGATGAAGGCAGAATTTTGACGACGGGCGCCAATCCAGCCGACTGTAAGGGCGCGCATGAGGCCTGGGTTAGAGTAGCCAAGAATGAGGTTGTCGCCATCGGGGTAGCTGCCGTTACGTCTCATAGCGCCAACGGCTTGGATTTCGAGAGCGTCTTCAATTTTCTTGACGAGATCCGCGCCAAGGAGGTCGGAATAGAGCTCCACATCTTGCACAAGTTGTGTTCTACATTGCTGTTAGCTGCCGTTGGCATTGTAGCATTCGTGATTTTATAAAACTTACCCAATAAACTCTCTCCAATTCGGATCGTATGTAGTCTAGACCCAGGTGAGCATACACGCCGTCAATGGGTCCACGGACCCAACTTACATAGATCTTTGGTGGATAGAGTGTGGAGTTGGGAGTTGGGTTCGGCTCATCAGGCGAGAGCTTAAATGTTCCATACCACGCTGACTCAAAATCCGACGTCATTTGGCACTGAAGACTGCGCTCGTAATTAGTCAAAGGAATGATAAGAAAAACCCAAATGAGCTTCTTACATGTTCTCAATTGCTGCCTTTGCGTTTTCTACGTCGTTTCCCTTGTTACGATGCAGCAAGCCCGCCGTGTACCAGGCAGTGAACCTGTTAGACCACGGTCCCTTGTCGGGGTAAAAAATCGCAGCGTACGACTGGTCCCATCTAGCGTCCTGGACCCCCATGGAGTAGTCAAACAAACTTTGAGCACCTTTGGTAGTGTAAGTCAAGTTGAACGTCTTTCACCATTTGCGCAATTCTTACTGGCTGACAACTTGGGCTTGCTGGCGGCGTTGACCCCCAGCGTCGCGCCGGAGGTCAAGAGTGAAGCGACGACCAATTTGAGATGCATCGTGCCCAACAGACAGTACTTTTGCGAGGACAATTCTTGGCAAGGAATCCCAATACGTTCAGGCCGCTTTCTCTAGCTATATATGCCCATACTGACAATACCCCTTGCCATAGCTCGCCATGAGGACCACGCGTTCGATGCCGCTATATCCCCTAGTCTGTGGAATCAACAAGGCCATCGTCATGAACCCCTCACGCCAACCTCCGCACTGCTATGCTGTCTTCTCTCACAGAAAGGTCCGCCAATCAAAGATACCAATCCCAGCTTGCCCAGGCCCCGGTCCGAACCGGGCCGGAGACCGGTGGACCATCTCCGGCCCCCGGGCAAGGTTACATACCCCAACTTGGGAGAGAAGCCGCTGCGCTAGTGAGCTGAGCTCAAGCGGGGTCACGAGTGACCATTTTGCGGGGGAGAGACCGCATGCTGGCCGGGGATAGTGGCACCATGGAGGATAAACAGGGTAAACATCGGACTGGGGCTTTTCCCACAGGCGGGCCAGTGGTTGTTGGTGATATCTGGCCGTATCCGGTGCTGATAGGTACCATTGCCGGACGATATTTCCGCACCCCTGAGAGGTCACGTTACGCATGGCATATCGCCCGCGATACCTGATTCGGAAGGCTTTCGCCCGATAAACTGCCCTCGGCACCGATAGCTATTGCCGACAACGTGAGGGATTCCCCAACCCCGCTGGTATCTCCTGATCCGAACTCTGTTGGCTCGATCTGGCGCGTATGGGCAAAATCCCCCGAGCCGCCTGAGCCCGACAGATTGGATCGTGTGAGAGCCGGCCCGGAGGTTGGCCGGGCTTGTTGGTGCTGATATCGGTACCCGAGGAAAGCGTGCTTGTTTCTCGGGTTGTTATCTCTTCGGGTCCGTCAAATATTAGCATCGCCATTCCCGGATACTCGGAGCTCGTGTGAGTCGCGTTCTAGTTCTGTTCATCTCTGGAAGATTGCAACCATGGCGAAGGTTCCAACATTGTCAGTAGAGCCGGGCGGTATCCCCGTGACTGTCGATGCGGCGATTGCGAAAAATAGAGGGTCGCTAAAATGGCTTTCCAACCCGGGCATCGTCAAGCTGAATTGCATTCTTGCCTTATCATTGGTGTCAAGTTACGCGACCGGTTATGATGGATCAATGATGAATGGACTGCAGTCCTTGGACACATGGCAGCAGTCTTTCAACAACCCGGATGCTCAACAATTAGGATTGTAAGTTTGCTCGATATGTGCGTCTTAGAGTACCTGCTGATAAGCTGTCATCAGGTTGAATGCGATCCAGAACGTTGGACAACTGGTGGCCCTTCCCTTCTGCGCTTGGTTCTGTGATCGCTTCGGCCGCAAGCCTGCCCTCCTCTTCAGTGCCTCCATTCTCCTCATTGGTGTGGCATTGCAAGGCGCATCACAAAATGTCGGCATGTTCATTGCAGCCCGTGGAGTTCTCGGATTTGGTCTCGCGCTCAACATCACTGCCGCACCTCTGATGATCATGGAACTGGCATACCCATCCCAACGTGCCCCTCTCGTCAGTATCTACAACTCTCTATGGGGCCTCGGTGCCCTATCGGCGGCGTGGATCACCTTTGGCACCTTCAGAATCGGCAACACATGGGCATGGCGCATTCCTTCGATCCTTCAGGGAGTGTCTAGCATCGTTCAATTGGGTCTGTGCTTCTTCATCGAAGAGTCACCAAGATGGCTGATTTCGAAGGAGCGAGATGCCGAGGCCGAGGCTTTGATTGTCAAGTATCATGCGAATGGAGACCCAACAGATCTGGTTGTTCCGTTGGAGATGGAGGAAATCAGGACGGCCTTGCGACTCGAAGCTGAGGCCTCTCGATCGACATCGTACATGTCTTTTTTCCAGACTCCCGGAAACCGTCGGCGTTTCTTCATCATTCTGGCAGTTGGGTTCTTCTCTCAATGGTATGCTCCTTTTCTCGCCAAACTCCACATGGAAAGACAACTTGACTGACATTCTAATCTAGGTCTGGTAACGGTCTCATTTCGTACTATCTCAGTCTAATCCTCAACTCCATCGGATATACCTCCCAAGATACCCAGACTCTCATCAACGCATTAATGACTCTTTGGGGCATGATCTGGGGTCTCATCGCGTCATTCCTTGTCAACCGCTTCCGCCGTCGCACAATGTTCCTCGCCTCGACTCTGGGCGCTTTGGCCTGCTACGTTACCTGGACAGCTCTGCAGGCCACCTACGAACAACAAACCGACCTTACCGGAAGTGGATCGCCAGGCCTCGCCAAGGGCGTCTTGGCCATGATCTTCTTGTACAACGTCGTGTTTAACATGGGCTGGGGCGCGTTGCAGGTAACGTATGTCGTCGAGATTCTGCCCTTCAATCTCCGAGCAAAGGGCCTGGTTCTTTACAACCTGTTTGTTGCCTTGGCCCTCATCTTTAACCAGTACGCCAACCCAGTGGGTGTCACGAACTCGAAGTGGAAGTACTACATCACTTACGATGTCTGGCTGGCGTTCGAGGCCGTGGTGGTGTACTTCCTGTTCGTCGAGACGGGCAAGATGAGCTTGGAGGAGACGGCTGTCATCTTGGATGGTAATGAGGATAGGTTAACGGATGAGGTCGCACGTAAGACGGAGAAGCTTGTGATCGAAGCTCACGAGAACGTCGCGGAGCATGATGCTCGAAGTGAGATTAAGGCTTGAATTTAGGCAGCACGTGATGGTAGCCAAGCTGGTTTTTGATTGTTTTGAGTACTGTATTTGCGATGCTGTGTTTTAGGAAACGACATCGTTTGCTGTTCAAACGATATGACTGCAATTGTCCTTCTCATCCTCTCTCTCGTCATTTCTCTTGTCGCCTGCGTTATCACCTCTCTCGACACTTTCGGCCATGAATGTTGTCGACGTAACTGGGTCCGCTTGGGGTGATTCTTTGTATTTGTTTGAGAATCTGCGTTAGTTATACATGGGTAATCCATTTGTTCCCCGTTGGTCGCGAGCAGCTGGGGGTGGTTTTTCGCATTCATTGGAAGGTCAGCGTTGTTAGTATTTTGGTTATTCTGTTTTTCCCGTTCATCACAAGCAACTGGGAAGTTAGTAACTTGTGGGATGACTATGTCTTAATACCTTCAACCATTGATGTAGTCACCGTAACTGGGCCAGTTGGTGGTGCTCCTTTGCATTCTGACAATGTCCGAGACATAGCCGCCAGTGACGCTCAGTTGATCGTCATCTGACCTTGGTATTTTTCAGCCCCACGACTCTCTTTTTAGGCGCAGATAGTAGCCCCCTGAAAGTCGCATCCGAAATAATTGACTTCAAGGCAGAAATGGCATTCTGAATGGTTGCCTTTGGATAGTCGGCCCAAGGTGTGGTTGCAATGAGGTAGAGGGGCAGACGGGAGGTTGAGAGGACACTGGGTTGTGGATGCTGCAGCCAGCGTCTAGTGAAATCCCCAGAGCAAAAGCCAGCGCCTTCCGCTGCCTTTACAAGTCTTGCTTCTCTTGTTATTCCTACTACTTTTTCTAGTCCTACTGCTCTTCCTGCCCTTGCTTCCCTAGTTATACTATTCGAGACACCTTTACCTGCGCACTTACTCTTCTTACCCACGCCTAGAGGGAAGACCGTTTTATCATCTCTTTCATTTCCTGCAGTTCGTCAACTGAGAATAGATGAGCACGGAGTCACGGATCCGTACGTTAGCTTTCTCGGGACCCCGAAGCGGAAACGATTTTCGCGTGCCTGTACGTCAGGGGTTCGCTCGTATGAAGCCTATTGCATCCTGACCCTCGTGAAATTCTCCGTGTCATACTACAGTCAAGAAAACCCGCCTGGGTGGTGACTCGCTGTGCGAAAGCATAAATAAAAGCTTAGAAAAGTAGAAGGTAGCATACCCGTAACCTCTGGAGTCTAAGGCTCTTCTATGAAAGAAATCTCCTTGTATGAGTAAGCTCATGATGTGACTCCACGGCACTTTCTACCCCTTGGACTTTCGAGGTGTCATTCCGGCTTCCGGAGATCTCTTGCTGCGGGACTCGCTCGTTGTGACGGCACCACATGGCGGACCGGCATTAGCCGACAGAAAGTCAACGATGACGGCCCGCGCCGATCAGACAGGCAACATTTTGGGTGCGTGCTCGATAGCTCTATTTGCTGATACCTATGTATGAATTGCTCCGATGGCCAACATCCAATGTTCACTGGTCAAGTAAAGTCGGATCATGACCCCGTCTTTGTCAATACAATGAGCGACAATCAGAAGCTCAACGATTGAGATGGCAGCCATGGCATGTTCTTGTCCTAAAATGTGTCTAGGTAATAATCTAAGGTTTATGTGATGAAAATGTTACTGACTGAAAGACGATGCGAGCAATCGGGGCGGTGGGGTGGATAAGGATGACACTGGCGACGAGGGTGTATTGCGTCTTCCTGATAATATTGAGTAGAGGTTCTAACGCCATTCGAGGCTTTTCGATATCATTGATAACGGCGCAAAAGGTTCATCTCATCATTCGTTTCAACCTGTCAAGCTTTGCGATGGCCCGATGGTGGTCCATGTCTGTTCCGGAGATCCGGCGCGTTCCTGCATCGGGGTCTCCGCCAAGCTCGCAATCTCCAGGGGTCAGCAGTGCTCGATGCAAGGCATCTATTGCAACTTTTATCTTTTTTACCGCGATAAGAGCTTTGCAGCGCACAATCTTCTCTATCAGTTCTCAATGGCGCGATATTGCGTGATTGCAGCTGCCATCAAAGACCAGCTTCCATCAAGGGCAGTCCCCGTTCGACCCTGGTCCGTTCGTGTGAGCAATATGCATATTTTCATGTCTAATTTCGCTCCTCGAACCTCTTTCGCCGCCATGCTCTATCCATGTTTTACCCCGCATGCTCCTCGGCTCTTCCCCATTGGATCGCATCCCAATGACACCTTGAGCCCCCCCTCGGTTCTTCGGTGGAACATCTGCGGGACCTGCAGTCTGGCTCAATTGCCCCGTCAGGGAGGTGGTCAACATTGGACGGTTGGATCCTTTCCCCGTCTCCTTTCCTCCGCCATCGGTGCAATTGTACCGAACTGGCCAAGCCTTTGGGGAAAACTCCCCTCTTTCACCCAAAATTACGTCGAAGCTGGGTGCTGTTTGTGCCTAGCTTCAGATTGGTAACGGCGAATCGAGGAGGAACGACTCAGTAACCCTCTTGACCGTAATCTAAGCTGCAGATCTAGCGGCAGGGCAGCGTAGCATCTAGCACCTGTGCGGGCGGCTTGCCGAGAAAGATGGAGCGGAGAGATGGCATCATCAGATTGGGAAGTCGCGTCGGGCCAAGTCCTGGGCGCAATGGTCCGTCTCAGGCGTGACTTCGAGTTCACGGTGCCGGATGATGCGATCTCGAGGCAGTGCTGCGGGCCAAGACCTGACTACGGTGACGGATGACATATAATTCGCACCCCATTGTCCCGATGCTCGAGTCGAGTCTTTGAAAAGGGACGCGACAGCCGCACCTCTTCATTCCAGAGGCAGCGGTATCCAGTCACTCGTTCGCTGTTGCAGTCTCAAAGCCCAAGGATGTCTCGCTTCGTCCTCGGCCTCGTGGCCCTCACCGGCCTCCTCGGCTCAGCAGACGCCCAGAACAGCACCGGAAGCAGCGCCAATGTCAAGTGGCTCGGTCGCACGCCCTTATACAACTCTGGCACGACATTCGGTCTTCCCTGGGCCAAGGGCAAGCACTACCCCAACTCGACCGAGTTCACCATCTCCAGCGGCGGCCCGTTGCAGTCATGGGTGACGGCCTACTGGCCCGACGGCTCCATCAAGTGGTCCGCCCACGCGATCCCCGAGTCCGACACGATCCTCGATGAGTACACCGTCAGCGCGTCTTCCGCAAACTCGACGGCTCGATTCTCCCGTGCGAAGAGACAGTCCAACAGCGGTCTTACCGTTACGGACTCATCCGATGTTGTGAGCGTCGACACCGGCAAGCTTGCCATCACCTTCCCAAAGTCAGGCAATGCAGTCGTCAGCGAGATCAAGACTGCCTCCGGCAAGGTCATCGGCCAGAACGGCAAGCTAGTCCTGCACTCGCAGTCTGGTGTTGAGGATTACGCCGAGGCGAAGGGTCAATCCGGGATCAACTACTTCAACTTCGAGAGCAACATCGAAGAGGTCACCGTCAGCGAGGACAACACCGCGCGAGCTCTCGTCACTGTCCGCGGCAAGCACCAGGCAGCCGACGGCGGTCACGACGATTGGCTTCCCTTCATTTTGCGCTTTTACACCTACGCCAACTCCGAGGCGGTTCGCATCGTCCACACAGTAGTCTACGACGGCAAGGCCGAGGAGGACTTCATCTCCGGCCTCGGTATCCGATTCGAGGTTCCTCTTGAGGGAGAAGAACAATACAACCGCCACGTCAGAATCTCTGGTGTCGATGGAGGGTTGCTCAGCGAGGCCGTCCAGGGTATCACTGGATTGCGCAGAGATCCTGGCGCCCAGGTCCGAACCGACCAGTTTGAGGGCGTCGAACTCGCTGACCCTGCGACATGGGACCAGAGAGTCACGACTAGACTTCACTGGATTCCCACCTGGAGCGACTACAGTTTGACCCAACTGTCTCCCGATGGCTTCACCTTGAAGAAGCGCACCAAGGCTGGGCAAGGATGGATCAACATCCCTGGTGGCACTCGCGCCGGCGGTCTCGCGTACCTCGGTGGTGCTACCAAGGGTGGTCTTGCCGTCGGCCTGCGCAACTTCTGGAAACGCTACCCCACTGGCATCGACATCACCAACGCCGCCACTAAGAAGGGTGAGATCACGATCTGGATCTACAGCCCCAACGCCCCTCCTCTGGATCTTCGTCCCTTCCACGATGGTCTCGGGCAAGAGGACTACGCAGACCAGCTCGATGCTCTCGAGATCACCTACGAGGACTACGAGCCCGGCTTCAACAACCCCTATGGCATCGCTCGTACGAACGAGATCTTCCTCTACGGCTTCGAGCAGACCCCCAACCGAACCCTGCTGTCCGACTTGACCGACCACACCAACAACCCTCCCGTCCTCTTCGGCGAATCCGAGTACCTCGCCGAGACCAAGGCCATCGGCACCTACTGGGCTCCTCCCGTCGCCAACCCCAACGCCCAGGCTGCCAAGATCGAGGACCACCTCGACTTCCTGTTCAAGTTCTACGAAGGCCAGGTCGAGCAGCGCAAGTGGTATGGCTTCTGGGATCACGGCGACTTCATCCACGCCTATGACACCGACCGTCACCAGTGGCGTTACGACGTCGGTGGATACGCCTGGGACAACTCGGAGCTTTCTCCTGATCTGTTCTTCTGGAACTACTTCCTGCGCACCGGACGCGAGGATGTTTACCGCTTCGCTGAGGCTCAGGTCCGCCACACTGGCGAGGTTGACGTCTACCACCTGGGCGACCTCAAGGGTCTCGGTACTCGCCACGGTGTTCAGCACTGGGGTGACAGCGCCAAGCAAGCTCGTATCTCGACTCCTCAGTACCGCAAGGTCTTCTACTACGTCTCAGGGGGCGACGAGCGTGTTGGAGAACTCATCGAGGAGCTTCTCGACACCGACAAGACCTACGGTGTCCTCGACCCTAACCGCAAGGTCCGCACCGACGGCTGGGTTCCCACTCCCAACGCTTCTGTTGCTGTCGGCCTCGGAACTGACTGGTCCGCCCTTGCGGCTGGTTGGCTCATTGAATGGGAGCGCCGTGGCCCTCGCTGGGAGGAAGCCCGCACCAAGCTCGTCAACACCGCTGCCAGCATCGCCAGGCTCAAGAATGGCTTCGTCACTGGCTCCTGTCTGTACAGCATCGCCAACGGCACCCTCGGCCCGCCCCCTGCGGACCCCAACAACGAGGGTCTTGTCGCTGTCTCCCACTTGTCCGCTGTCTTCGGTCTCCTCGAGGTCGTCGCCGAATTCATCGAGCATGCCGGTGAGGAAGTCCCCGAGGGTTTCGAGGCTGCTTGGTATGACTACTCGTACTACTACGGCGCCGGCGCAGCTGAGCAGACGGCCCGCTACGGCAAGTCTTTCGGCAGTCTCAACCTCAAGCAGGGACACTCTCGTCTCACTGCTTACGCTGCGCACCGTCACGAAAACGCGACGTTGGCTGCTCGCGCATGGAATGAGTTCTTCAACACTGATGGTTTCAAGGAGTCTTCGCCTTGGAGCACTGTCCCTTTCAACGGTAGCGCGGTTCTGACTCCTATTGATGAGGCTGCTTGGGTCTCTACCAATGATGCCGCGTTGTATGGATTGGCCTCTATCATCAACCTTGCTCTTGTAGGAGAGTACCTGAGTTAGACCATACAAGGTTTCTACTAAGGTACCTCTTTGAAACTATTGAAGAATGTGTCATATTTCTTGTACAAATTACTTTTATTTCAGTTACATACAACAATACTATGTTTATCAAAGATCTTTTGTCAAGTGTCGTTACGTGCTCTGGGCACGGGATACCTTGTGGTCTCGTTCGTAGTGTAACAGAAGACCATGCATTTAAGCCAAGTTTGGAATGTTGATGGTATCTGAGATTCTGCAATGGACGTAGACTTGTCGTCACATCCTGATGGTTTGGTTCCGCTTCTCGTCTCAACCTTGACTCATTCGGGAGCTCTATTCAGACCTTTGCCACTCCCAAGGTATCTCCGTTCACTCTCTCCTTTCTTTATCATTGGAAGAGAAGTCCTGTTCTGAGACTGAAGATTTCTCCGGCACTTCCCACAGCTTTTGGTAATTTGGAAACTTTTTCGCGCTTTTTGTCTTGCCTCACAAGGTAATCAACTGTTACAATCACACCATAACGCCTTTCGTAGGCATCCATCCCGAGATCATGGACGACTTAGATGTACTTGCCGAGCTGGAGGAGATGGCAAGAGTCTCACTGGTGCTGAACGAGCCAGGGAATGCCGAACCTCTCCCCGCCGATGTCACCAACCACCAACGCGACATGGACTTGAAGGTCTCCCCTGAGATACCCGACCACGTCGCCAAGCTCCCGAAGTTCGGTAAAGCGAAGTATCTCCTCAAGCTCGAGAATTCGATTGATTCACTCAAGGATGTCCGTCGTCTAGGACGCATGACAATGCCACCCGAGGTGTTCAGTGCGACCAACGAGGATGGGGACAAGACCAAATTTTGCAAGATTGGAGAGAAGTCCAAGTTCCACATCTTGCAGCACTTCCGCCATACCGAGCCCCGTTTTCAACCTACCATCATCAGATACAACGTGGCCAACAAGGACCTTTTCAAGACCTCAATCTACCCAACTCTTGGATGCGACGCCACGTTCCCGCAGAACCGCATCACCGGCGACGACGACCAGAGGCTCCTTCCTGCTCAGAATGAGTATCCGGTATGGTACTTCTTCTACGGAACGCTCGCGGACCCCGACGTTCTTCGGGAGCAACTGGGCGTGGAGGTTAACTATCGCGAGGCATCAATCAAGTGTGGTGTTTTGAAGACGTGGGGTGGAAAGTACAAGGCGCTTGTCGATGCGCGTGATGGCAAGGCGCCGCCTGTGAAGGGAAAGGCTTTTCTGGTCAAGGATAAGGAAGTGGAGGAAACGCTTCGGACTTATGAGACGGACAAGTACGAGGTTACGAGATGCTTGATTGAGATGACGGATTCTATTGAGGAGGTCAGAGGCTTGACGTTCCGGTTTGCTGGGGAGGCGGATGAGGCAGAGTAGTGAAAGCACAGTAGATTCAACCTGAGATTTGAGTATATCGTTTGCTTCAGCATTGAATAGAGGTCTTGCGGGCGTCATTCAGAGCTTGCTATACGCATACCTCTGCGAGTAGTACCCCACCGTGAGGTTCAGTACTATTTCAGGAGACTTTCGAGTGTTTTGACAATGCCAGTGCGTCAGCAACACATCGCTTCACTCCTTCAAAGATTGAAGCAAAGCAGAGTTGCTAGTAGTTTTTAGGTATCTTTCTTCCCTTCTAAGTTTTCTTCTTCGCAGTTTGCCGCCTGGATAGTTTTTAGGTATGTTCAGAATCCTTCGCCTCGTCATGACATCCATTTGTGATAGGTAGCTTCTTGGCTAGAAGTCATACCGAACACGAGGCATGTTTAATCAAAAGCTTCCAGATCCAAAGCCGGGAGAATAACACCGAATCGCGTTGTGGTATAGTGAGTTATTTGCGTTTGTTGCCCTGGCCATGGACACTCAGAGAGTGCTCCAGTGGCAACACATTGTCGATAGAAGGTAGAACATCATTCACAGAGCAACCTAGATCCACTTGTTAATAACTAAATCTGGCAAAGAAGAGCTGCTTGCTAGTCGAGCAGCGACTAAATGATGCGCGCTCGCGATCACTCTGTGCGTACTTTCGCCTTTGGAGATGGAGAATATTCGTTGATTCCCCAAGAAGTCATCGTGTATTGCCAATGGATCGTCGTACCAGGATGTCGAGTTCTCCGTGGTAAAGGTGTTTGCGAGACAGGGGCTAGGGATGGCTTCAGACATGGCTGTAGTTCCACAGCGTAGGTCAGAGGTAACATAAGACATTGGGGCCTTGTGCGCAAAAAACATCAAATGCTAGAGGATCTGGAGAAGGAGGTCTCCGGGCGATGAACGAACCTCAAGCCGGAAGTTGCATCGTATGACGCCGAGGCGAGGATGGTGATTTGGCTATCAGACCGGTAGTAACTGAGCTGAGATACCTTGTCTGATGCCATAGTCCTGCATGAGCGCGTGGGACGCGACTAGGAATTATCAGTCAAAAGCTTTTGGGATGCGTGTCAAGTTCGGTGGGCTTTGCCTCGGATCCGTGGATGCCGCCTACGAATAGCTGCCGGGTGGCAATCGTCACCCCGAATACAAAGCTCTGGCCCGCAAGGAGTTGAACCGGCTTTTTCGGCGTGAGCTCCAGCCCTTGCCAATGTAGCAATCATCAAAAGACATCATTCTTTCTGGGTGGGCTTTTCAAAAGGACTTTGAGGGCTCTGAGGGCTCTGTAAAGGGGACGTAACTGCAAGGGGCGTGTCAGGTAGTACGCCTCAAGGCTCTATATAACGTCAAAATTGCCTGATAACGGGATCGTTTTCTTCATCTCACCCCATTGTTGGAATCTACAGGATTGGGTGTTCATGTTCATTGAGAAACACGGGGGCAGTGATGAAAGCCCCGACGCGTAAAGTGGATCACCAATTGTCGCGCTGAACCCTGTAGCTCGCATGCCACTGACGACTTCACGCGACGCAGCTCCACGATTCGATTTCCTAACACTTCGACATTCAAATAACTTTCTTCGCAGGCCGGGAGAGGGCTTTTCGACTTGCAATACACCTCTACTTATACTTAAGAACGCATCCTTGACGACTTATCGGCTCGTGCTGGTGGCTCGCGATAAAAAGCCAACTCTGAGGCAGAGTTCACGAAGATGGAACCACCAGGATGTTGTCAGCACTGCGGCCAGAGCACGCATAATACCTATCGTTGGAAAGCATGCGCGTTACATGACGTTAAAATCGCGGATAAAGTGGTCCGAGAACGCGCGGAAACGTATAAGCATACCCGACGATGGCTTAACGACGCTCTGGCCGAAGAGGCAGACGTCTCGCGGGAGCTCGACGAGACTGAGGCCAAGGTTGACGCCATCCGCAAGACCCTGCGGGATGCCATGGCCGAATGGGACGAATTGAGCAATTTCTACCCACATGTAGAAAGTCAGCTTGAATCTGCCAGAGAGAGGGCTTCCGACTATGACCTTGCGTTGCTTCGCGCGAAACAAAAAGCTGAAGGGGTCGCAAAGATAGTCGCAGTGAATGGGGAGGAGAACGAAGGTCATCCCAACTCGGCGATCGACAGATCTGTTCAACAAGTCAGAGCGTTCTTCAAAAGGTCACTGAAAGAAACGGGCAACTCCTACGGCAATTCTATCCATCAACGTCCAAAACGTCGCAATGCACCATCGAGGAAGCCGGATGCTCAACAGCGCAGAAAGAACAAAACTAAGCGACGAAACCAGGAGCTTACGAACCACCATTGCTTGCCGGAAGAGGGAATTGAAGGACCGCCAGACCCGGACATCAAGAGCGAGTTGACTGAAGATCACCACGGCACGTTAAGGATGGACGTTCTGTACAATCACTCGGTTAAACCAGAATTCGTTACCGAACAGGTATTTGAGACCATTCCGGAGGCTGTTTTTGGGGCAGATCCTTGTTTTCATGGCATATCTCCACGCATACCCCTTGCAGAATCAAGTGCTGCCGGACGACCGACGACAGAATCCACAATACAGACGACACTCGAGGCAACACGCAGGGCTTCCAAGACAGCCAAGTCATCTCCTAAACCTCAACATCGGGATGGCGATATCATGTCGTATTTCACAAAGGTTGAGTAAGGTAACTACTTGATATTATATTTACGCTGTGGATGGGTCAACTTGGGAGCTGTCAACAGCAGTCCACTTCTTCTCAATACAGCTTTCATTTCTCAATGCTGGACATCCTGCTTTTTGGATCAGATCTCTTGTTCTCCTGTGCCAGAGGGACTACTTTTCCCCTGTGTCCGATATGATCGTTGCCGTTATAGTCGCTTCTACCGTCACTATTTGTCACGGGCTAGAGCCTGAATTGATATCTCCAGCTTCGCCGGAGCAGTTACTGAGATCCAGCTCTGTTGGACCTACTATTCTGCCGCAGTACGCCGCCTAACCCAGCCTGCTTCACCGCTGTTAGGTGCCTACTCTTGTAAAGTCCTTTCTTCCTTCTTCAGCTTAGAATAGTCAATCGACAGCACCTCTACGTTGAACAAGCCTAGGGGCCAGCCCCTTACACAAACTAAGGTAGGAAGGAAGCTAGAGCTTAGTCCTCTCGCTAGCGAAGGGTTTATAGGGTTGAGGTGGCTTAGTCGTATGCGTTTAAGTCCTTATACGTTCAGTCTAGGTAGCTTAAGAACTCCTGAAGGGTGTATAGGCCCCCTAGACCTCCTGCTGCATAGAAGGTGGCTATAACTTACTCAGGCCTACGATTAAGGCAGGAGTTAGTATAGTACTAAATATCCTTATTACTACTAATAAATCTCCTATCCAGCTATATCTTATTCTATATCTGCTAGGACTATGTGTTACAGTCAGCTATCCGACAGTAGGGTCTGCTAACAGAAGCTGGGGATTGATACGTTCTAACAGTACACTGGGTTGTGGTTGTGGGTTGTAGTTTGTAGGCTGTAGTAGATTGAGTCTTCAGAGGCTAAGGTGATCAGTCTTAGACTTAATAAGTGATTCGCAGTGAAGGTAAGCTGAGAGTATCCGTGAGGATGAATACTAAGTTGATTGCTGAAGAGCTATAGAAGTCTGACTATAAGCTAGGCATAGGGTTATACTATATATAAGTCTAATTCTGAATATGTTCCTTTATACCTTAGGTCGATCTGGATCATTCTGATCCAGAATGATCGTTTAGCCCCTAAGTTGTGTTAGATCATATTGATCTAATATGATCATTATCTTATTATTATGTGACTTAGACTATAGTTCTTCTGTTACTAAGTGAGTTCCTATTGTTCCTATGATCCTACAGTATAAATATCCTGTCCTAGCCGCCTGACGCCGAAGTAGGTCGGTTAACTGTTATCTATATATAACAGGTTGTAATATCAGGTCCCCTCTCTAAAGGTCTTATCCTTAAGACCTAACATAAGTAGGTTGTTAGTCCTAGGTTAGGGTTCTGTTAATTATGCTTCCTGATTTACTTATGATGCTGATATTATATCAGGTTGCATTTAGAAATTAGATTCTCATAAGACTTATTATACTCAGATTCAGCGTAACTATAAGGCTCTCAGTGCTCTAGTTGATCACTATGGTTACAACGTAATACCTTGTTCCCCTTGTTTTCAGCATAATTAAATGTGCAAAATAGACCTTGCTAACTTGAAGCGTTATGGCGAGTGTGTGAAGCAGGGTTTCTCAAACTGTGATAGTGGTGATGTAGCAAATGCTTATAAGTACCTTGGCACCTTAGTGTTTCCTGGTGTTGCTGATTTGTCGCAGTAGTGAATTATTATTTTAATGAGCAAAAGAAAGTGGAGCGGGAGGAGGAAGAGGCTGAGGAGGCGTTAGAGGTGTTGCAGACTTAGCTTGCTGCCGCTCTAGGTTATTTATCTCATCTTTAGAGACAGAAAAGGTTCTTAAAGGAGCATGGTTTAGATCTGATTCGTTAGGGAATACAGTCTGTGGATAAATAGGAGGCTGAGGAACACACTCTGGAAGCTTAGGAGTCCTAGGTGATAGAGGATTTATGGCTGTGGGGTGCTCAGAATGAGTTGGATTAGTCTTCTCTAGGTACTAGGGTGGTTGATTTAGGTATTCCTCTGAACGTGGGTTCTTCTGAGGTTTCTTAACTGGCTTAAGGTGTTCCTAGGCGGATAAACAGTTTTCCTTGTTGCAGTCGATCTGCTTCAGTAGGTGGTCTTATGAAGCGATATAGGTGTCTGATTTATTTATATCTAGCATTCTTCTGGACTAATATAATAGGTGCTAGTATAGCTTCTCATTCTTAGTGTTATTGCCAGTAGATTATAAGTTCTTCTGCTGCTTTAGTGATATTTTTAGCTGGTTCCTATATGTTGTCTTTATATCTATATCCTTTCTATTTAATAAGGTATTAGTATCCTTCTGGTTCCTTAAGATGGTTGATAATCTGTTTAACTTTATACTCTGGTTTGTTATCTTCTATAATAATAATATCGTTTGTCTGTGATCTATATAGTGCTGGTTTGAGGAGTGAGACGTGGAATACTAGGTGACACTTCATGGTTTCTAGGAGTCTGAGTTTGTAGTTAACTAGTGAGATTACTTATGAAATTTTGAAAGGTCTGAGTTTTTTGTAGTTAAGTTTATTATTTGGTCGCTTTGTCTTAATGTTTCGCTATATAAGGTAGTCGCTATCTCCCTCTTTTAAGGTTAGTCCCTTAATCCTTTGTTGATTACTGAATTATGCTATTTATTATCATACAAATTTAAGTTCTTTGCGTGTGTTATCTTAGATATCCTTAATTTGTTATACTGAGGCAACAGCTTTAACTGCGGCTAGGCCTGGTCATATGTTTCTATAGGCGGTTGGTTCAAATCCATAGTTGAGATAGAAGGGGGATTCCTTAGTACTTTCTCCCACTGCGCTGTTATAGGCGAATTAGGCTATTAGTAGCAATATAACCTAATTGTCTTAGTTGTAGTTAACATAGACGTGGAGATATGTTTTGAGGATTTAGTTGATTCGTTCCGTTTGTCTGTCGGTTTGCAGGTGGAATGCAGTGGTGTTACGGTCAGCTATCCGACAGTAGGGTCTGCTAACAGAAGCTGGGGATTGATACGTTCTAACAGTACACTGGGTCGTGGTCGTAGGTCGTAGTTCGTAGGCTGTAGTAGATCGGGTCTTCAGAGGCTAAGGTGATCAGTCTTAGACTCAATAAGTGATTCGCAGTGAAGGTAAGCTGAGAGTATCCGTGAGGATGAATACTAAGTTGATTGCTGAAGAGCTATGGAAGTCTGACCATGAGCCAGGCTCAGGGTCATACTATATACAAGTTCTGAACAGTACCCTTTACTCTATCACTGATCCCTCATCAGGTACCAGTGAGCGCTCATTGACTGTTGGTGAGCGCTCAGTAACTCCGACTGAGCGCTCAGTGACCCACACTGCCTGCTCAGTCTTATCTTATCATCACGTGACTTGTATCATAGTTCTTCCGTCTCCGAGTGAGTCCCTGTTGTTCCCGTGATTCTGCAGTACAAATGTCCTGTCCTAGCCGCTCGACGCCCGAGTGGGTCGTTCAGCTGTTATCCTTGTTTACGGGTCGTAACATCAGGTCCCCTCTCCAAAGGTCTTGTCCTCAAGACCCAACATAAGTAGGTCGTTGGTCCCAGGTTGGGGATCCGTCAATCGTGCTTCCTGATTTACCCATGATGCTGACACCATGTCAGGTCGCGTTCCTGAAAATCCTGCGATTTCTACTCTTCGTCGTTATCGTCGTTCCTTTAACATTGCGGAGAACGGGTTCGAAGTCATGCCTTGTCGTCGCTGTCGGTCCAAGGGGTTGCGCTGTAAAATGCTGCCTGGTTCCTTGGTTTGCGGGGAGTGTGTCGCCGTGGGTGGCACTCGTCGCTCGTGCAATGCTTCCGACGATGCGATCTGTCAATGTTCGTGTAGTTCCTGAGGCCCGTTGTGTCTTTGTTCATGCTAATTCATGTGTAGTGGAACGTTTGATGGTTGAGTCTCGGCGTTTGGACGATGAGGAGGAAGAAACCGAGGAACTGTTTCGAAAGAGAATGGAGGTGCTGCAGAAGGCGCAGGCTGAAGTGAATGAGGCGCTTGCGAAACTGGATCGTGTCCGCAAGGCTAAGCGGATGGTGTTCAAAAAGGGCCGCAAGGAGACTTTGGTGGTGGCTGAAGAGGAGGGGGCAGCGAGTCCTTCCCTTGTTGAGTCTTCCTTGGTCCTTGAGGCGCGGTCGGTGGGCGCTTTTGGTGCGATAGACCTGGATACCGTTCTTGGCGATTGGAATCCGGGCACTCCAAACTTTTTATCGGAGGCGCCTTAGTTGATTCCTGGTGTCCCTAGGCGGATAAACGGTTTCCCTTGTCGCGGTCGATCGGTTTCAGTGTGTGGTCTGGTGAAGCGATGTGGGTGTCTAATTCGTTTATATCCAGCGCTCTTTTGGACCAGTGCAACAGGTGTTGGTGTGGCTTCTCGTTCTTGGTGTTGCTGCCAGTAGATCGTGAGTTCTTCTGCTGCGTTGGTGATGTTTTTGGCTGGTTCCCATGTGTTGTCTTCGTGTCCGTATCCTTTCCATTTGACGAGGTATCGATACCCTTCTGGTTCTTTGAGATGGTCGACAATTCGTTCCACTTCATACTCTGGTTCGTTATCTTCGACGATGATAATATCGTTTGTCTGTGATCCACGTGGTGCTGGTTCGAGGAGTGAGACATGGAATACTGGGTGACACTTCATGGTTTCTGGGAGTCCTAGTTCGTAGTTGACTGGTGAAATTACTCGTGAAATTTTGAAAGGTCCGAGTTTTTTATAGTCGAGTTTGTCGTTTGGTCGCTTTGTCTTGATGTTTCGCCGTATGAGATAGGCGCTATCTCCCTCTTTTAAGGTTGGTCCCTCAATCCTTCGTTTGTTGCTGAATTTTGTCATTCTTTGTCGTACGAATTCGAGTTCTTTGCGTGCGTTTTCCTGGATATCCTTGATTTGGCGTATTGAGGCGACAGCTTTTACTGCAGCTGGGCCTGTTCGGGGTTCTCCATAGGCGGTTGGTTCGAATCCATAGTTGAGGTAGAAGGGGGATTCCTTGGTACTTTCCCCTACTGCGCTGTTGTAGGCGAACTGGGCTATTGGTAGCAATACAACCCAATTGTCTTGGTTGTAGTTGACGTAGGCGCGGAGATATGTTTCGAGGATTTGGTTGATTCGTTCTGTTTGTCCGTCGGTCTGCGGGTGGAATGCAGTGGACATTGATTGTTTGATGCCGAGTTGTGATGTGATTGACTTTCAGAATTTGGAAGTGAAGATCTTATCTCTGTCTGATATAATTTCTCTGGGCGTTCCGTGGTTGGCGATGATATATTTAAGAAATGTGTAGGCACATTCTTCGGCGTTACTTGCTTCTTTGTACGGGATGAAGTAGGCGTACTTCGTGAGTCGGTCCACAATGACAAGAACGCTGTCAAAGTGTGTTCCCGTAAGGGGTTCTCGAGACTTCGGTAATTTGACGATGAAGTCGAGGGATATGGATTGCCAGGCGGTTTGCGGCACAGGCAAGGGTTGTAGCATACCATAAGGTTGATGTCGAGCGGGTTTGCTTTTGAGGCAAACCTCACAATCCTTGATTGCTTTTGCCACTCGTTCTCTGGTGACTTTTTCTCCATATTGTTGTCGTAGTCGTTTCCAGGTTTTCGTGATTCCTTGGTGACCGTGTGCAGGGCGGGCATGGAACTCCTTAATTGCTTCGTCGTCTAGTTCGTTAGGCGGGCTAGTACTAGATCGTCCGGCCATCATCAAGAGTTTGGTTGCTGGCACTAGGTCTCCGTCGTTGTTTCCTTTGAGAATCACCTGGGTTTCTTCAGGTACTGGGACGTTGTAGTCCGGTCGTCGGCTAAGAGCGTCGGCTCTGCCATTGTCTGATCCTTTGCGATGGATGATTCGGAAGTTGAATTCTGATAGGAATTCTGACCATCTAATCTGTCGTTTATTCAACACTTTTGAAGTCGTGAAGTGTGAAAGGTTTTTGTGGTCTGAATACACAAGTACTTCGTGTGTGGTTCCTGAGAGCTCGGGTCTCCATTCCTTGAAAGCTTCGATGATTGCCATGAGTTCCTTATCGTGAACTTGATAGTTGAGTTCAGGTCCGTGGAGCTTGCGAGAGAAGAAGGCACACGGGTGTAGTCGTCCTTCTGAATCTCGTTGAGATAATTGTGCTCCTATTGCGTAGTCGGATGCGTCGGGTTCTACTTCGAACTGTTTTGTTGGATCTGGAATGCTCAGGACGGGCTCGCTGGCGATGAGATCCTTGATCTTCTGGAATGCTGTTCGTTGCGGTTCTTCCCATATAAAGGGCGTGTCTTTGCGGCTGAGGCTTGTGAGAGCTGCGTTGATCTTGCCATAGTCTTTGATGAATTTGCGGTAGAAGTTGACGAAACCTAGAAATCCTTGGACTTCCTTAAGGTTGTTGGGTACCGGCCATTCCTTGATGGCTTTGACTTTGTTTTCTGACATACAGACTTTTCCAGGGGTGATAGTGAATCCGAGGTATTCCACCCTTTGTGTGTGGAATTCGCTTTTCTCAGGTTCAACTAATAGCTTGGCTTCTTGGAGGGTTTGTAAGACGTGGTGTACGTCTTCCTTATGTTTCTCAAGTGTTGATGAGAAGATGAGGATGTCGTCGAGATAGACTACTACGCAGATGTCGACGTATTTGCGTAAGACTTGGTTGATCATATTTTGGAATGTTGCAGGGGCGTTGGTGAGGCCGAAGGGCATGACGAGGTACTCGAAATGTCCTTTTCGTGTTCTGAAAGCGGTCTTCCATTCTTCTCCTTGCTTCATTCTGATCAGATTATAGGCTCCTTTGAGGTCGAGGGCCGTGAACCAGTTGGCTCCATGGAGGAGTCGTCTCATTTCGTCGATGAGTGGTAGTGGGTAGCGGTTCTTGATCGTCATTTCGTTTAGCATGCGGTAGTCGACGCATAATCGTAGTTTTCCGTTCTTTTTGGGTACGAATAGGATTGGGCTTCCTGCTGGTGACGTTGAGGGTCTGATGTATCCCTTCTTCAGATTTTCTTCAAGGTATTTGTCTAGGGCTTCCATTTCTGTCTGGTTGAGTCCGTAGATTTTGTTGAAGCGTGGTTCCTTCCCTTTTTTGAGGGGTATTTCGTGGTCGAAACTGGTGTGTTCAGGCAGTCCGGTTTCTAATTCGGCTGCAAAGAGTTTCTCGTAAACTCTATATTCTTCTGGGATAGACAGAAGTGGATCGTTCTTTTGTTCAAGATCCATCGTTGTTGGTGGTGGTGGTACGGCTTCTTTTGCCTTGAGGTAACAGAGGTATCGTTTTGCTGTTCCTTGTCGTATTGATTCGTTTGAGGCCTGATTCTGACAGGGCTGCTCAGGGACTGAATCATCGTGGTCCCAATGGAGTTGGCCTTTGCTCCAATCTATCCGTGGGTTGCTTGTTCGTAGCCAGGGTAGTCCTAGCACTATGTCGTATGTTCCTAGATCGGCAATGTCGAATTGGATTCTTTCTTTTCGATTCAGGTAGCTCATCTCGAGGGGCGCAGTCTCATTATAGATGGTACCTCCTTCGTACTTGAATTCTTCTCCTTCTGCCGTGTGTAACTGATATGGTCGTTCTTTTCCTCCCCATCGTATTTCTAGCCTATTGATGGCTCGGGGGGCAATGAAGTTTGCTTCGGCTCCGCTGTCGATCAGCGCGAGTGTTATCTGCTGATTGATGGTAACTTCGAGTTCGATATTACCCTTATGTCCTTGTGACATTTGATGAATGGATCTTATGTCTGTTGCCTGTCGTGATCCGTCGTCGGTAGGCGAGTCTAGTTTTTTGACTGATCCGGTTGTCCTGGGTAGGTGATTTGCTTTCCTTCTCGCCGTGCTTTTGCGAGGCTGTTTTCGCGGATCCTGACTTGTGGGGGTCTAGGTCCGTTCTTTGCGATTCTCCAGGTTCGTGCCTTTTCTTGGTAGTGAACTTGGCATTCGTCTTGTTGGCATTCGTCCCATTTCATGCTGTCGTCATGTTGACATCTCATGGGGAACTGAGGACTGGGTCTGAAGACCGCGAGGTTGTCTTCGAACAGTACCATAGTCCATCCAATCATAACGGAGGTCGAGTAGATCTCATGGATAGGCTCGTCGTCATGTCTTCTGGGATAGAACTGGTAATCGTGTTTTTCTCCTATGTGTTCCTTGCATTTGTCGTGGAAGCACTGGGGCCAGAAGAGGGTTCGGTGAAGCCGGTGGTTGCTTCTTAGCGCGGGATGATCTTCCGTGTGTAGCTGAGGGGCGTAGCCTCGGTCTCGTTGGGCTGCTGAGGTGCCATAGAAGTGGCGTTGTTGCTTGTCTTGAAGCATGTCGATTTCTTGGTATCTCAGAAGTTGATTGATTCTTCCTTCCTGGTCGTCGGGTTCCTCTTCAGAGCTGGAGTCGTCCACACTGGGGGTGAACCCATAGGTGATTTCTGTCTGAGCGCGTTGTCGGGCAACGTCGCGAGGTTCATCCGAGTCATAGGAAGAGCTTCCTTCTCCGAAAGTCCAGTTGTTGGTCATACTGAGGAGTTGTTGTTCCATCAGAGGATCGTGTTGGTGTTCTGGTTCTTCTTCTGATTCTTGTTGTTGGTATAGTCTTACTTGTCTGTCGTCTTCTTGCTGGATCAGCTTTATTTCCTTCTGGATTTGTTGTTCTTCATAGTGGAGTTGTTGGCTAGTCATGCGGGGGGTGATTGGTTCTAGTCGCTGAATTCGTAGCATCTCGTTGAGTTGTTCGACTGGTTTTCTAGCCACTTTGCTGTTGCTGGAATGCATCATTGCCAGGGTCCTAGGGCGAGTGTCCGGGATGGTCATATCGTAACCAGACCGTCCAGGGTTGCTGTCCCTTGGGTAGTGTCCTGACATTTCTTTGTCTTCGAGGTGAATTCGGCAGTTGTCGTCGTAGCATCCGGTCCACGATTGGGATGCATGTGGGGCTTTTGCAATTGTGTTGACTTGTCGAGGTCGTTCTGCCACTGGTCTCCAGGGAAGCTTCTTAGGCTGTCCGCAGTCTTTGGCGATGTGGCCTTGCTTGTTGCAGTTGTAGCACTTGGGGTTCCAAGGTTTTTTGTTGTTGGGTTTGGTCATCATGCTGAGGTCCATAGGTCCGCTGTGTTGTCCATAGGCAGTGCTCTGGCGGGTGTTATTCCAGTTGTTGCGGGGTCTGTTGTCATTCCGCTGGTTGTTGAACTTCTGTTGGGGCTGCCATTGGTACTTGCGTCCTGAATTTGGGTTTTGTCGTTTCTCTCCTCGTTCCTTTCGTCGTTCATAGAGGCGATTATCAACCTTAATAGCATGTTCGACGTAAGCGAGGAAGCTAGGGGGTGTCTCCAGTTTGGCCATTTCGTCTTTGACCTCGTCCTTGAGTCCTTGATAGAAGGCAAAAACTTTGCTTTCGTCGGTCATGTGGAGTCTTGCAGCTAATCGCCTAAACTCTGCGGCGTAGAGCGTAGCTGACTTGGTTTGTCGTAGGTGGGACAGGTCTCGCTCGGCCTGTCTTCGTTCATCGGGGTCAAGGAAGAGAGATTCTAGGGCCTTAACATAGCCCGTGAAGCTGAAGAAGATGTCCTTGACTTCTTGGCTGTATTTTTCGACAGGGTTGTCAAGCCATTCCTGTTGAAGGGGTTCGAACCAGGCAAGGGCTCGTCCCCGAAGGAAGGTGGCTGCGTGTACAACGCGTTCGGTGTCGTTCTGGAAGGTGTTTATGTGGAAGGCCTGGTAGGTTCGAACTTGTACCAGGTGTCCTTTGAGTTGTCCTGGGGTCCCGTCGAAGGTGGAAGGCGTGTTGAGCTTAAGGCGTTCTCGTCCTTCGACTGGGGCGGATATGACGTTGGCGGCAGCTCGGAGGGTGGCGACTTCTTTCTCCAGATCCTGGTTTTTGCGGGCTTGTTCCTGGAGTTCGCTAAGGGCCGCGGCGTTCTGGTTGAACATTTCGCGCATTGCCTTGAAGTCGCTATTGGTCTTGTTGAGCTGGCGCTTGAGTTCTTCGGTGTCGTCCTCGCTGTCTGAGTCGTCCTTCATCTTCTGGTCTCCTAGTTCCTGGGCTAGGTTTTGGGTGGCTCGTCCTCCTGAAGTGGACGAGGATCCCGGAGTAGGCGACTTGACAGAGGCGCGGGAAGACATTGTCGTTCGTTACTGTTAGTAGGAATCAATGGTCAACTTACTGAACAGGAGCAATCAAAGTGTTACGGTCAGCTATCCGACAGTAGGGTCTGCTAACAGAAGCTGGGGATTGATACGTTCTAACAGTACACTGGGTCGTGGTCGTAGGTCGTAGTTCGTAGGCTGTAGTAGATCGGGTCTTCAGAGGCTAAGGTGATCAGTCTTAGACTCAATAAGTGATTCGCAGTGAAGGTAAGCTGAGAGTATCCGTGAGGATGAATACTAAGTTGATTGCTGAAGAGCTATGGAAGTCTGACCATGAGCCAGGCTCAGGGTCATACTATATACAAGTTCTGAACAGTACCCTTTACTCTATCACTGATCCCTCATCAGGTACCAGTGAGCGCTCATTGACTGTTGGTGAGCGCTCAGTAACTCCGACTGAGCGCTCAGTGACCCACACTGCCTGCTCAGTCTTATCTTATCATCACGTGACTTGTATCATAGTTCTTCCGTCTCCGAGTGAGTCCCTGTTGTTCCCGTGATTCTGCAGTACAAATGTCCTGTCCTAGCCGCTCGACGCCCGAGTGGGTCGTTCAGCTGTTATCCTTGTTTACGGGTCGTAACAAGTGGATATTGCTTTCTTGATGATGAGTTGTGATGTGATTAACTTCCAGAATTTAGAAGTGAAGATCTTATCTCTATCTGATATAATTTCCTTAGATGTTCTATAATTAGCGATAATATATTTGAGAAATATATAGGCATATTCCTCAGCGTTGCTTAACTCCTTATATAGGATGAAGTAGACGTACTTTATAAGTTGGTCCATAATAATAAGAATGCTGTTAAAGTGTACTCCTATAAGGGGTTCTTAAGACTTCAGTAATTTGACGATAAAGTTGAGGGATATAGATTGCTAGGCGGTTTGCAGCATAGGCAAGGGTTATAGTATACTATAAGGTTGATATTAAGCAGGTTTGCTTTTGAGGCAGACCTCATAATCCTTGATTGCTTTTGCCACTTATTCTCTAGTGACCTTTTCTCCATCATATTATTATTATAGTTATTTCTAGGTTTTTGTGATTCCTTAGTGACTGTGTGTAGGGCGAGCATAAAACTCCATAATTGCTTTATCGTCTAGTTTGCTAGGCAGGCTAGTATTAGATCGTCCGGCTATTATTAAGAGTTTAGTTACTAGCACTAGGTCTCTGTTGTTATTTCCTTTGAGAATTACCTAGGTTTCTTTAGGTACTAGGATATTTGTTACGACCCGTTATGCATGGATAACAGTTGACCGACCCACTTAGGCGTCGGGCGGCTAGGACAGGACATTTGTACTGCAGGATCACAGGAACAACAGGAACTCACTCGGTAACAGAAGAACTATGGTCCAAGTCACGTGATGATAAGATAACGATCATATTGGATCAATATGATCCAACACGACTTGGGGGCCAAACGATCATTCTGGATCGGAATGATCCAGATCGACCCAAGGTACAAAGGAATATGTTCAGAATTAGACTTATATATAATGACCCTGAGCCTGGCTTATGGTCAGACTTCCATAGCTCTTCAGCAATCAACTTAGTATTCATCCTCACGGATACTCTCAGCTTACCTTCACTGCGAATCACTTGTTGAGTCTAAGACTGATCACCTTAGCCTCTGAAGAACCGATCTACTACAGCCTACGAACTACGACCTACGACCACAACCCAGTATACTGTTAGAACGTATCAATCCCCAGCTTCTGTTAGCAGACCCTACTGTCGGATAGCTGACCGTAACATTTTGATTGCTCCTGTTCAGTAAGTTGACCATTAATTCCTACTAACAGTAACAAACGACAATATCTTCCTGCGCCTCTGTCAAGTCGCCTACCCTGGGATCCTCGTCCACTTCAGGAGGACGAGCCACCTAAAACCTAGCCCAGGAACTAGGAGACCAGAAGATGAAAGACGACTCAGACAGCGAGGACGACACCGAAGAACTCAAGCGCCAGCTCAACAAGACCAATAGCGACTTCAAGGCAATGCGCGAAATGTTCAACCAGAACGCTGCAGCCCTTAGCGAACTCCAGGAACAAGCCCGCAAGAACCAGGATCTGGAGAAAGAAGTCGCCACCCTCTAAGCTGCCGCTAACGTCATATCCGCCCCAGTCGAAGGATGAGAACGCCTCAAGCTCAACACGCCTTCCACCTTCGACAGGACCCCAGGACAACTCAAAGGACACCTAGTATAAGTTCGAACCTACCAGGCCTTCCATGTAAACATCTTCCAGAACGACACTGAACGCGTTATGCATGCAGCCACCTTCCTTTGGGGATAAGCCCTTGCCTGGTTCGAACCCCTTCAACAGGAATAGCTTAACAACCCTGTCGAAAAATACAGCCAAGAAGTCAAGGACATCTTCTTCAGCTTCACAGGCTATATTAAGGCCCTAGAATCTCTCTTCCTTAACCCTGATGAATAAAGACAGGCTGAGCGAGACCTATCCCACCTACGACAAACCAAGTCGGCTACGCTCTACGCCGCAGAGTTTAGGCGACTAGCTGCAAGACTCCACATAACCGACGAAAGCAAAGTTTTTGCCTTTTATTAAGGACTTAAGGATGAGGTCAAAGACGAAATAGCCAAACTAGAGACACCCCTTAGCTTCCTCGCCTACGTCAAACATACTATTAAGGTTGACAACCGCCTCTATAAACGACAAAAGGAACGAGGAGAGAAACAACAAAACCTAAACTCAGGACGTAAGTACTAATAGCAGCCTCAACAGAAGTTCAACAGCCAGCAGAATGACAACAAACCCTGCAACAATTAGAATAACACCCGCCAGAGCACCGCCTATAGATAACACAGCAGACCTATAGATCTCAGCATGATGACCAAACCTAACAATAAAAAACCTTGGAACCCTAAGTGCTACAACTGCAATAAGCAAGGCTATATCGCTAAAGACTGCAGACAGCCTAAGAAGCTTCCCTGGAGACCAGTGGCAGAACGACCTCGATAAGTCAACATAATTGCAAAAGCCCCATATGCATCCTAATCGTGGACCAGATGTTATGACGATAACTGCCGAATTCACCTCGAAGATAAAGAAATATCAGGACACTACCTAAGGGACAGCAACCCTGGACGGTCTGGTTACAATATAACCATCCCAGACACTCGCCCTAGGACCCTGGCAATAATGCATTCCAGCAACAGCAAAGTGGCTAGAAGACCAGTTGAACAACTTAACGAGATGCTATAAATTCAGCGACTAGAACTAATCACCCCCCGCATAACTAGCCAGCAACTCCACTACAAAGAACAACAAATCAAGAAGGAAATAGAGCTAATCCAGCAAGAAGACGACAGATAAGTACGACTATATTAACAACAAGAATCAGAAGAAGAACCAGAACACTAATACGATCCTCTGATGGAACAACAACTCTTCAGTATGACCAACAACTAGACTTTCAGAGAAGGAGAAAGCTCTTCCTATAACTCAGATAAACCTCGCGACGTTGCCCGATAACGCACTCAGACAGAGATTACCTATAGGTTCACCCCTAGTGTGGACGACTCCAGCTCTGAAGAGGAACCTAACGACCAGGAAGGAAGGATCAAGCAACTTCTGAGATACCAAAAAATCAACATGCTTCAAGATAAACAACAACGCCACTTCTATAGCACCTCAGCAGCCTAATAAGACCGAGGCTACACCCCTCAGCTACACACGGAAGATCATCCCACGCTAAGAAGCAACCACCGACTTCACTGAACCCTCTTCTGGCCCTAGTGCTTCCACGAAAAATGCAAGGAATATATAGGAGAAAAGCATGATTACTAGTTCTACCCCAGAAGACATAACGACGAACCTATCCATAAGATCTACTCGACCTCCGTTATGATTAGATGGACTATAGTACTGTTTGAAGACAACCTTGCAGTCTTCAGACCTAGTCCTCAGTTCCCTATGAGATGTCAACATAACGACAGCATAAAATAGGACGAATGCTAATAAGATGAATGCTAAGTTCACTACTAAGAAAAGGCATGAACCTGGAGAATCGCAAAGAACGGACCTAGACCCCCACAGGTTAGGATCTGTGAAAACAGCCTCACAAAAGCATAATGAGAAGGAAAGCAAATCACCTACCTAGGACAACCAGAGCAGTTAAAAAACTAGACTTACCTACTGACGACAGATCACAACAGGCAATAGATATAAGATCTATTCATCAAATGTCACAAGGACATAAGGGTAATATCAAACTCAAAGTTACTATCAATCAGCAGATAACACTCGCGCTGATCAACAGCGGAGCCGAAGCAAACTTCATTGCCCCCCAAGCTATCAATAGGCTAGGAATACGATAGGGAGGAAAAGAACGACCATATCAGTTACACACGGCAGAAGGAGAAGAATTCAAGTACGAAGGAGGTACCATCTATAATAAGACTGCACCCCTCGAGATGAGCTACCTGAATCGAAAAGAAAGAATCTAATTCGACATTGCTAATCTAGGAACATACGACATAGTGCTAGGACTACCCTGGCTACAAACAAGCAACCCACAGATAGATTAGAGCAAAGGCCAACTCCATTAGGACCACGATGATTCAGTCCCTGAGCAGCCCTGTAAGAATCAGGCCTCAAACGAATCAATACGACAAGGAACAGCAAAACGATACCTCTGTTACCTCAAGACAAAAGAAGCTATATCATAACCACCAATAACGATAGATCTTAAACAGAAGAACGATCCACTTCTGTCTATCCCAGAAGAATATAGAGTTTACGAGAAACTCTTTGCAGCCGAATTAGAAACCAGACTGCCTGAACACACCAGTTTCGACCACGAAATACCCCTCAAAAAAGGGAAGGAACCACGCTTCAACAAAATCTACAGACTCAACCAGACAGAGATAGAAGCCCTAGATAAGTACCTTAAAGAAAACCTGAAGAAGGGATATATCAGACCCTCAACATCACCAGCAGGAAGCCTAATCCTATTCATACCCAAAAAGAACGGAAAACTACGATTATGCGTTAACTACTGCATGCTAAACGAAATAACGATTAAGAACTGCTACCCACTACTACTTATCAACAAGATGAGACGACTCCTTCACAGAGCTAACTGGTTCACAGCCCTCAACCTCAAAGGAGCCTATAACCTGATCAGAATGAAGCAAGGAGAAGAATAGAAGACCGCTTTCAGAACACGAAAAGGATATTTTGAGTACCTCGTTATGCCCTTCAGCCTCACCAACACCCCTGCAACATTCCAAAATATGATCAACTAAGTCTTACGCAAATACGTCGACATCTGCGTAGTAGTCTATCTCAACGACATCCTCATCTTCTTATCGACACTTAAGAAACATAAGGAAGACGTACACCACGTCTTATAAGCCCTCTAAGAAGCTAAGCTATTAGTTAAACCTGAGAAAAGCGAATTCCACACATAAAGGGTGGAATACCTCGGATTCACTATCACCCCTGGAAAAGTCTGTATGTCAGAAAACAAAGTCAAAGCCATCAAGGAATGGCTGGTACCTAACAACCTCAAGGAAGTCCAAGGATTCCTAGGTTTCGTCAACTTCTACTGCAAATTTATCAAAGACTATGGCAAGATCAACGCAGCTCTCATAAGCCTCAGCCGCAAAGACACGCCCTTTATATAGGAAGAACCATAACGAACAGCATTCCAGAAGATCAAGGACCTCATCGCCAGCGAGCCCGTCTTAAGCATTCCAGATCCAACAAAACAGTTTGAAGTAGAACCTAACGCATCTGACTACGCGATAGGAGCATAATTATCCCAACAGGATTCAGAAGGACGACTACACCTATATGCCTTCTTTTCTCGCAAACTCCACGGACCTGAACTCAACTATCAAGTTCACGATAAGGAACTCATGGCAATCATTAAAGCTTTTAAGGAATAGAGACCTGAGCTCTCAGGAACCACATATGAAGTACTTATGTATTCAGACCATAAGAACCTTTCACACTTCACAACTTCAAAAGTGTTGAATAAACAACAGATTAGATAGTCAGAATTCCTATCGGAATTCAACTTCCAAATCATCCACCGCAAAGGATCAGATAATAGCAGAGCTGACGCTCTTAGCTGACGACCAGACTATAACGTCCTAGTACCTAAAGAAACCCAGGTGATTCTCAAAGGAAACAACAACGGAGACCTAGTGCTAGCAACCAAACTCTTGATGATGGCCGGACGATCTAGTACTAGCCCGCCTAACGAACTAGACGACAAAGCAATTAAGGAGTTCTATGCTCGCCCTGCATATAGTCACCAAGGAATCATGAAAACCTAGAAACGACTACGATAATAATATAGAGAAAAGGTCACTAGAGAACGAGTGGCAAAAGCAATTAAGGATTGTGAGGTCTGCCTCAAAAGCAAACCTGCTTATCATCAACCCTATGGTATGCTACAACCCTTGCCTGTGCTGCAAACAGCCTGGCAATCCATATCCCTCGACTTTATCGTCAAATTACCGAAGTCCTGAGAACCCCTTATGGGAACACATTTTGACAGCGTTCTTATCATTATGGACCGACTCATAAAGTACGCCTACTTCATTCTATACAAAGAAGCAAGTAACGCTAAAGAATATGCCTACATATTTCTTAAATATATCATCGCTAACCACAGAACGCCCAGAGAGATTATATTAGACAGAGATAAGATCTTCACTTCCAAATTCTGGAAGTTAATCACATCACAACTCAGCATCAAACAATCAATATCCACTGCATTCCACCCACAAACCGACGGATAAACAGAACGAATCAACTAAATTCTCGAAACATATCTCTACGCCTACGTCAACTACAACTAAGATAATTAGGTGGTATTGCTACTAATAGCCTAGTTCGCCTACAACAGCGCAGTAGGAGAAAGTACCAAGGAATCCCCCTTCTACCTCAACTATGGATTCGAACCAACCGCCTATAGAGAACCCCAAACAGGCCCAGCTGCAGTAAAAGCTGTCGCCTCAATACGCTAAATCAAGGATATCCAGGAAAACGCACGCAAAGAACTTAAATTCGTACGACAAAGAATAACAAAATTCAGCAACAAACGAAGGATTGAGGGACCAACCTTAAAAGAGGGAGATAGCGCCTATCTTATACAGCGAAACATTAAGACAAAGCGACTAAACGACAAACTCAACTATAAAAAACTCAGACCTTTCAAAATTTCACAAGTAATTTCACCAGTTAACTACGAACTAGGACTCCCAGAAACCATGAAGTATCACCTAGTATTCTATGTCTCACTCCTCAAACCAGCACCACGCAGATCACAGACAAACGATATTATCATCGTCGAAGATAACAAGCCAGAGTATGAAGTCGAACGGATTATCGACTATCTCAAAGAACCAGAAGGGTATTAATACCTCGTTAAATAGAAAGGATACAGACATAAAGACAACATATAGGAACCAGCTAAAAACATCACAAACGCAGCAGAAGAACTTACGATCTACTGGCAATAACACCAAGAACGAGAAGCCACACTAACACCTGTTGCACTGGTCCAAAAGAGCGCTGGATATAAACGAATTAGGCACCCACATCGCTTCACCAGACCATCTACTGAAACTAATCGACCGCGACAAGGAAAACTATTTATCCGCCTAGGAACACCAAAAGCCAGTTAAGAAACCTCGGGAGAACCCACGTTTAGAGGAATGCCCAAATCAACCACCCTAGTACCCAGAGAAGACTAATCCGACTCATTCTGAGCACCCCACAGCGACAAATCCTCTATCACCTGGGACTCCTGAGCTTCCAGAGCATGTTCCTCAGCCTCCTATTCATCCACAGACTGCATTCCCCGACGAATCAGATCCGAACCACGCTCCTTCAAGAACCTTTTCTGTCTCCAAAGACGAGACAAACGACCTAGAGCAGCAGCAAGCTGAGTCTGCAGCACCTCCAACGCCTCCTCAGCCTCTTCCTCCTCCCGCTCCACTTTCTTTTGCTTATTGAAATAATAATTCACTACCGCAACAAGTTAGCGACACCAGAGAACACTAAGGTGCCAAGGTACTCATAAGTATTCGCCACGTCACCACCATCACAGTTCGAGAAACCCTGCTTCACACACTCGCCACAACGCTTCGAGTTGGCGAGGTCTATTTTGCACACCTGATTATGCTGAAAACAAGGGGAACAAGGCATTACGTTGTAACCATAGTGATCAACTAAAGCACTGAGAGCCTTATAGTTGCGCTGAATCTGAGTATGATGAGTCTCATGAGAATCTGATTTCTGAACGCAACCTGATATAGTGTCAGCATCATGAGTAAATCAGGAAGCATGATTGACGAAACCCCAACTGGGGACCAACGACCTACTTATGTTAGGTCTTAAGGATAAGACCTTTGGAGAGGGGACCTGATGTTACGACCTGTTATGCATAGATAACAGTTGACCGACCCACTTAGGCGTCGGGCGGCTAGGACAGGATATTTATACTGCAGGATCATGGGAACAACAGGAACTCACTCGGTAACAGAAGAACTATGGTCTAAGTCACGTGATGATAAGATAACGATCATATTGGATCAATATGATCCAACACGACTTGGGGGCTAAACGATCATTCTGGATCGGAATGATCCAGATCGACCCAAAGTACAAAGGAACATGTTCAGAATTAGACTTATATATAATGACCCTGAGCCTGGCTTATGGTCAGACTTCTATAGCTCTTCAGCAATCAACTTAGTATTCATCCTCACGGATACTCTCAGCTTACCTTCACTGCGAATCACTTGTTGAGTCTAAGACTGATCACCTTAGCCTCTGAAGAACTGATCTACTACAGCCTACGAACTACGACCTACGACCACAACCCAGTGTACTGTTAGAACGTATCAATCCCCAGCTTCTGTTAGCAGACCCTACTGTCGGATAGCTGACCGTAACAATATTATGGTCCAGTCGTCAGCTAAGAGCGTCAGCTCTGCTATTATCTGATCCCTTGCAGTGGATGATTCAGAAGTTGAATTCTGATAAGAATTCTAACCATCTAATCTGTCGTTTATTCAACACTTTTCAAGTTATGAAGTGTGAAAGGTTCTTATGTTCTGAATATATAAGTACTTTATATATGGTTCCTGAGAGCTTAGGTCTCTATTCCTTGAAGGCTTTGATGATTGCCATAAGTTCCTTATTGTGGATCTGATAGTTGAGTTCAGGTCTGTGGAGCTTGCGAGAGAAGAAGGCGTATAGATATAGTTGTCCTTCTGAATCTCATTAAGATAGTTACGCTCTAATCGCATAGTCAGATGCATCAGGCTCTGCTTCAAACTGCTTTGTTAGGTCTGGAATAATTAAGACGGGCTCACTAGCGATAAGGTCCTTAATCTTCTGGAATGCTGTTTGTTATGGTTCTTCCCATATAAAGGGTGTGTCTTTGCAGCTGAGGCTTATAAAAGCTGCTTTAATCTTACTATAGTCTTTAATAAATTTGCAGTAGAAGTTGATAAAACCGAGGAATCCTTAGACTTCCTTAAGGTTGTTAGGTACCAGCTATTCCTTAATAGCTTTAACTTTATTTTCTGATATACAGACTTTTCTAGGGGTGATAGTGAATCTGAGGTATTCCACCTTTTGTGTGTGGAATTCGCTTTTCTCAAGTTTAACTAATAGCTTAGCTTCTTAGAGGGCTTATAAGATATGGTGTACGTCTTCTTTATATTTCTTAAGTATTGATGAGAAGATGAGGATGTTGTTGAGATAGACTACTATGCAGATGTTAATATATTTGCATAGAACTTAGTTGATTATATTCTGGAATGTTGCAGGGGCGTTAGTGAGACCGAAAGGCATGACGAGGTACTCAAAATATCCTTTTCATGTTCTGAAGGCGGTCTTCTATTCTTCTCTTTATTTCATTCTGATTAAGTTGTAGGCTCCTTTGAGGTTGAGGGCTGTGAACTAATTAGCTCTATAGAGGAGTCATCTTATTTTGTCGATAAGCAGTAGTAGATAGCAGTTCTTAATCGTTATCTTATTAAGTATGCAGTAATCAACATATAGTTATAACTTTCCGTTTTTCTTAGGTATAAATAGGATTAGACTTCCTACTAGTGATATTAAAGGTCTGATATATCCCTTCTTAAGATTTTCGTCAAGATATTTATCTAGGGCTTCTATCTCTGTCTGGTTAAGTCTGTAGATTTTGTTAAATCGTGGTTCTTTTCCTTCTTTGAGGGGTATTTCGTAGTTGAAACTGGTATGTTTAGGTAGTCCTGTTTCTAATTCAGCTGCAAAGAGTTTCTCATAAATTCTGTATTCTTCTAGGATAGACAGAAGTGGATCGTTCTTCTGTTTGAGATCTATCGTTATTAGTGGTTATGATATAGCTTCTTTTGCCTTAAGGTAACAGAGGTATCGTTTTGCTGTTCCTTGTCGTATTAATTTGTTTGAGGCCTGGTTCTAACAGGGCTGCTCAGGGACTGAATTATCATGGTCCTAATAGAGTTAGCCTTCGCTCTAATCTATCTGTGGGTTGCTTGTTTATAGCTAGGGTAGTCCTAGCACTATGTTATATATTCTTAGATCAGCAATATCGAATTAGATTCTTTCTTTTTGATTCAGGTAGCTTATCTTAAGGGATGCAGTCTGATTATGGATAATACCTCCTTTGTACTTGAATTCTTCTCCTTCTGCTGTGTGTAACTGATATAGTTATTCTTTTCCTCCCTATTATATTTCTAGCCTATTGATAGCTTAGGGGGTAATGAAGTTTGCTTCAGCTCTACTATTAATTAGTGTGAGTGTTATCTGCTGGTTGATAGTAACTTTGAGTTTGATGTTACCCTTATATCCTTATGATATTTAGTGAGTAGCTCTTATGTTTGTTGCCTGTTGTGATCTGTTGTCAGTAGGTAAGTCTAGTTTTTTAACTGCTCTAGTTGTCCTAGGTAGGTGATTTGCTTTCCTTCTCATCATGCTTTTACGAGGCTGTTTTTGCAGATCCTAACCTGTGGAGGTCTAGGTCTATTCTTTGCGATTCTCTAGGCTTATACCTTTTCTTAGTAGTGAACTTAGCATTTATCTTATTAGCATTCATCCTATTTCATACTGTCGTTATGTTGACATCTCATAGGGAACTGAGGGCTAGGTCTAAAGACTGTAAGGTTATCTTTAAATAGTACTATAGTCCATCTAATCATAACGGAGGTTAAGTAGATCTTATAGATAGGTTTGTCGTTATATCTTCTGGGGTAGAACTAGTAGTTATGCTTTTCTCCTATATATTCCTTATATTTATCGTGGAAGCACTAGGACCAGAAGAGGGTTCAGTGAAGCTGGTGGTTGCTTCTCAGCGTGGGATGATCTTCTGTGTGTAGCTGAGGGGTGTAGCCTCAGTCTCGTTAGGCTGCTGAGGTGCTATAGAAGTAGCGTTATTGCTTGTCTTAAAGCATATCGATTACTTAGTATCTCAGAAGTTGCTTAGTTCTTCCTTCCTAGTTGTTAGGTTCTTCTTTAGAACTGGACTTATCCACACTAGGGGTGAACCTATAGGCGATCTCTATCTGAGCGTGTTGTCAGGCAATATCGTAAGGTTTATCTGAGTTATAGGGAGAGCTTTCTCCTTCTCTAAAAGTCTAGTTGTTAGTCATACTGAGGAGTTATTATTCTATTAGAGGATTATGTTAGTGTTCTGGTTCTTCTTCTGATTCTTATTGTTGATATAGTCGCACTTATCTGTTGTCTTCTTGCTTGATTAGCTCTATTTCCTTCTGGATTTGTTATTCTTTGTAATAGAGTTGCTAGCTAGTTATATAGGGGGTGATTAGTTCTAATCGCTGAATTTATAGCATCTCATTAAGTTGTTCAACTGGTTTTCTAGCTATTTTGCTGTTGCTGGAATATATTATTGCCAGGGTCCTAGGGCGAGTGTCTAGGATAGTTATATTATATCCAGACCGTCTAGGGTTGCTATCCCTTAGGTAGTGTCCTAATATTTCTTTATCTTTAAAGTGAATCCAGCAGTTATCATCATAATATCTGGTCTAGGATTATGATATATATAGGGCTTTTGCGATTATGTTGACTTATTGAGGTCGCTCTGCCACTGGTCTCTAGGGGAGCTTCTTAGGCTGTCTGTAATCTCTAGCGATATAGCCTTGCTTATTGCAGTTATAGCATTTAGGGTTCTAAGGCTTCTTGTCGTTAGGTTTGGTCATCATGCTGAGATCTATAGGTCTGCTGTGTTATCTGTAGGCAGTGCTCTGGCGGGTGTTATTCCAGTTGTTACAGGGTCTGTTGTTGTTCCGCTAGCTGTTGAATTTCTGCTGGGGTTGCCACTAGTACTTACGTCTGGTATTTAGGGTTTATTGTTTCTCTCCTTATTCCTTTTGTTATTTATAGAGGCAGTTATCAACCTTAATAGCATATTCAATATAGGCGAGGAAACTAGGAGGTGTTTCTAGTTTAGCTATTTTGTCCTTAACATCATCCTTAAGTCCTTAGTAGAAGGCAAAGACTTTGCTTTCGTCAGTCATATAGAGTCTTACAGCTAATCGTCTGAACTCTGCAGCGTAAAGCGTAGCTGACTTAGTTTGTCGTAGGTGGGATAGGTCTCGCTCAGCCTGTCTTTGTTCATCAGGGTTGAGGAAGAGGGATTCTAGGGCCTTAACATAGCCTGTGAAGCTGAAGAAGGTGCTTTTTACTTCCTCGCTATACTTCTCAATAGGGTTGTTAAGCTATTCCTATTGGAGGGGTTCAAACCAGGCAAGGGCTCATCCTCAAAGGAAAGTGGCTGCATATATAACGCGTTCGGTGTCGTTCTAGAAGGTGTTTATATAGAAGGCCTGGTAGGTCTAAACCTATACTAGGTGTCCTTTAAGTTATCCTGGGGTTCTATTGAAAGTGGAGGGCGTGTTAAGCTTAAGGCGTTCTCATCCTTCAACTAGGGCGGATATAACGTTAGCAGCAGCTTAGAGGGTGGCGACTTCTTTCTCTAGATCCTGGTTTTTGCAGGCTTGTTCCTGAAGTTCGCTAAGGGCTGCAGCGTTCTGGTTGAATATTTCATATATTACCTTAAAGTTGCTGTTAGTCTTATTAAGCTGGCGCTTAAGTTCTTTAGTGTCGTTCTTGCTATCTGAGTCGTCCTTTATCTTCTGGTCTCCTAGTTCCTAGGCTAGGTTTTAGGTGGCTTATCCTCCTGAAGTAGACGAGGATCCTAGGGTAGGCGACTTAACAGAGGCGTAGGAAGATATTATTATTTATTACTATTAGTAGGAATTAATAGTTAACTTACTAAATGGGAGCAATCAAAGTGTTATAGTCAGCTATCCGACAGTAGGGTCTGCTAACAGAAGCTGGGGATTGATACGTTCTAACAGTACACTAGGTTGTGGTTGTAGGTCGTAGTTCGTAGGCTGTAGTAGATTAGGTCTTCAGAGGCTAAGGTGATCAGTCTTAGACTTAATAAGTGATTTATAGTGAAGGTAAGCTGAGAGTATCTATGAGGATAAATACTAAGTTAGTTGCTGAAGAGCTATGAAGGTCTAACTATAAGCTAGGCTCAGGGTCACACTATATATAAGTCTAAGGTAGTTTCCTTATTCTGAGGACTGATATCTTTCTGAGCGGTCTCCAGGTGTGGACCGCTTTCTCTGTGTCAGTCCTAAGTCAGGACTGCTTATCTTTTGCCGGTCCTTCTTATCATCACGTGACTTATACTATAGTTCTTCTATTCCGAGTGAGCCCCTGTTGTTCCTGTGATCCTGCAGAGTACAAATATCCTGTCCTAGCCGCCTGACGCCTAAGTGGGGTCGTTCAACTGTTATCCATGCATAACGGGTCGTAACAACAAGGTCTAGCTTTATATAGGCTACTATAGATCCCCTAGGCTATACAAGAAACTAGATTGGTTGCACCATAAGTATGCTGTTATGAATATTATCTCACTATATATAGTAGAGCTTGACGTGCTAACAGCTATATACCCACGCTTCTATATGGATACCCTGAAGCATGCAGGTAATAACCCCTTACCTAGTTAAACATTAGATAATAAGCAGCTGCTACTAATTATAGATAATAAAGGCGAGGAGACCTGGAATATAGAGAGTATTAACGCTGCTACCTGGAAGCGTTGAGGGCGTAGGCGACGCTGTAAAGTTCTGGTTAAGTGGGAAGGATACGTGGAGAGGACCTAGGAGCCTATTGAGACGCTCCAGGGGACGGAAGCATTAGAGGCTTATGAACGCCATTATGGCTCCGCGATGGAGCATGATGGAGACCCAGCCTTAGGGCCGCGGGCACGCCGCCGGAGGGGAGCGGGGGGGTAATGTCACGGGCTAGAGCCCGGATTGATATCTCCGGCTTTGCCGGAGCAGTTACTGAGATCCAGCTCCGTTAGACCCACTACTCTGCCGTGGTACACCGCCTAACCCGGTCTGCTTCACCGCTGTTAGGTGCCTACTCTTGTAAAGTCCTTTCTTCCTTCTTCAGCTTAGAATAGTCAATCGACGGCACCTCTACGTTGAACAAGCCTAGGGGCCAGCCCCTTACACTATTACCGTTACTGTTATCGTCGTCTGTTGTCGTCGTCCTCACCAAAGAGACCAGGTACATCGGAAATGTAGCCGCCCATACGTAGGGAAATCAGAGGGTCTCTTTTAATAAATAGTCGACTCTTCCATATGACCGCACCGGAGACTCTTCGACGCCGTAATGCCGGCGACGACGTTCAACTGCTTATGAAGTGGACATTACCGGCCGCGCCAATTGAAGCTTCTTCTAGACAAGCTCGTAAACACGGATGCCGGTCTAGAGTCCGTGAACCCGGCCGGTAGCAAGATTCATGATTCGTGAACTCTCCACCACCCATCCTAGGGAGTTGCCATAATCAGACGTCTCGGCGCATCAACTGACTTGCCAAGATGACGTTTTCGTCTCAGCTTATTCATGATGCAGATCAGCAATCGATATGCTGGACCCGATTTTCACTGGGATCCCAACTTCCTCGAATTGTGAGGATTCATTTCGCGTCGTGGAGCCAACCGGCAACTGGGGCTGCAACGAGATATTTTGCTTGGCGACGGGTTACTCCAGGACTCCCTCAAATTTACTCAGGCATCCGTGGATGTTTAAGAGTAGTGGTGCTGCCCTATCTTCCGGAGTCACTGTGGTTGTCGTTGTGATTCGCTTTTGTCAACAGCGCAGTCAACAACTCGGTATCATGAAGCTCACCATCCTTCTTTTCGCCCTCTTCTTGGCCCGAGTCTCGGCCGAGTGCAACTTCAGCGGCGGCTTTGGCGCTTGTCTCAATTGGTGCTATGACACAAACCCAGGCGCCGAGAGATACATTATTGAGGGATGCTACAGGGCCGTTTGCTCTGATTGCAGACCCAATTGAGCGGGCGCAAGTAGGTTAATTGCACCTAGATGACCGCGCCTAAGCTGACTTGCCACTGAAGACGCGCTCTACGCAGCACAAAGTCATGGATTGACTTCAAGAAAATGTATTATGTTCATATGAGAGGCCAGGCATCAGCCCGTCGGATGCCTTCTTGGGATCCTCCCCCTCTATGACTCTAATGTCAAGGGTCTTATTGATCTTCTTCCATCATTACACTCAAATAAATCGATTGCCCCTTCGATGCTCTTGCGCCCACATTGCCATTATATCCTGTGCTCACTGCATTTTAGTATAGGTACTACTCGGGTATGGTCCTTTCTTTCGCTCACTCCTGGCTTTTCGGCCGTCACGACTTCATGTCGCCGCCAACAGCCGATGATCCCTCCCCATTAGCATTGACCTCATTCGACGCCTGACCTCCTGCTACCTTTTCGTATGCTGGCGCCGCCGTACTCGGACCCTCATAGGCTGGGACTGCTTCGTCAACTGGTGGTGGAGGCGGTTCTAATGACAACGTCGCCATACCTGCCGACGCCGCTCCAACACCCCCGCTCAGCGCCTCTTCCACCGGAGGATGCACAGCGATTCTGTTCTGCCATCCGCATTCCCAGGACTCTCCTCCAATTGAAAGCTTCACCTCCCAGTGCAATACATGAGATAGTCTCACGCAGTACGTCGTGTATGTGGGTGACATCGTCTCAAGTGTCCCGCCGCCGAATCTCGAGGCGCCAACTACCGACCCCCTGGCGTCGATCTGCAGGCCCAAAATTGCCCCAAGATCCAGTACGTCCTCCTTGGGAGCGCAAGGGACTTCAAATCCGTCGACCTCGTTGACGAACTTGTTGGTCCTGCCGATGCATAGCTTCCTTGTCTTGCTGCCTTCATGCGAGTCGAAAGTTCCCGGGCAGATGACACCAACCGTGCTTTGCATCTCTAGCGTAGCGCTCTTGATATAAGCCTTTTGAGGGACATCTTGGATGACATCGGAGCTCTTCTCTCTGTTTGGTATGATGCGCAATCTGAAGGGTATTGTGTGCGGATTTCCTAGTTGTATTTGCGTGGGGTACTCGACTCTCATTGAAAAATGGAAATTCGGCACCTTGGAAGATCCGAAGAACTTTTGCGACTTCTGCTTGAAACTCAGTTTCACATCTTCCATTCCAGGGATCAGTCGCTGCGTCGACACAAGTCCGTTCATCACTCTCCCTGTCAATCCAAACTCCGTCATTGGCGGCGACGGCGATGGCACGGACCACACTCTCAATGGCATCGTTGCCTCAGTAATTTTGCTCTTCCCCTCGACTCGCAACTCGGCTTCGAGCCAGTACTCAACATATCCATGCCAACTCTTGCCGAACCCAGAGTGTTCAAAGAAGAAGCTTCCTGGCAGAGGCTGCTCGGGCACACCCAGCTTTCCTTGTGGATCACCGGGCGCATGCAAGAAGCACGCGGCCCTCTCATTCTCAGATAATCCCGCATTTACGGCGGCGGCATCGGTGTGAGTCGGAAGTGCCAACGCAAAAGGCCATGAATGCTCTTCTCCTGCGCCTTGGGCGACGTGTATCGGTCCATGATGGACGACGTCGGCGATGGCTCCCTCGCGCCAGAAGTTGAAGCGGGAGCGGTAGTAGCTTTTTGAGTTGTTTCCACGGTCGATCACGAGTTTTGCTTTGGCACGGCCGAGGAGACGGACACGGATGGTGGCGTTCGGTGCGACGATGTGAGACTTGCGGACGATGTGGCCTAGGACGACGCTTCCTGGGTACAGCGGCGTTGCAGGGTTGACAAGCTGGATAGAGAGGTCGTTGGATCTTTTGATGTGTGTCGGCGGCATGTCGATGAATGTTACGGCGCAATCACTGTGTTGAAGATGGCGCCGCCGATGCGAAGTGACGATTCGAGATGTCAAGGTGAGGTTGACGTTCGCGAACGGGCCTTAGCTGAAAAGGCGCTAAGGGTGGCGTTGTCAGCACCTTGGCGCTAGGCACCAACCAGAAGCTGTTTGTCCTCATCCTGGGGAATGTGATCACCACTCAAGATCTGACCGTGAGTAATCGCACCTCTTGAATCTCGAAGCGACTTGTGCAATTTATGCACTCATTGTGCACCTGAAGCTATTGTCAGCAACGTTTTCAGCGTCACCGAATCAAGTGGCCGAACATCAGCGCAAACACGTTTTGTGCTAAGAAATAGCTTTGCTAATTATTCAGTTATTCAATATTTTTTTTTATTTCTTTTGTGTACGATATGGTTGAATAATACCATTCATGTTCCCATGGAGTGTACCACTTAGGTACAAATTCCTTGTATCCCCATCATCCTTGTTGCTATCCTTATTTGCGTACTAGTTAGAGCTTGCCCTTGGGTAGTACTAGTCTCTAGGAAAACCCTCTCGGTATCGGGCGGCAACTCACACGAGCCTATTGAGAGAAGGGATTTTGGTTAGACATTTCAATTCCTGGTCCAAATCCTCGAAAATGGGTCGTGCTAGACGTTCCAATGATCATCAAGTCAACTGCTTCTCTATCGTTTGCGAAGAATATCTCTACGCCCGGCCTCTCACGAAACACCATGTCGACTCGGAGGTCAAATAGTATATGATCAAAAGGATTTAATCAAGAATTTCATAAATAGGAGCAATTGACAGTTCAGTTTCAAAACTCTTTGTTTTTGATTGCTAAATGCTCTGTCGTCCGGGCAAATTGGACAGGACTGATGTCTGATGTCATGTTGTTCCTCAGATTGGCGATGTTCTCTGCAATATGACTGTAGTCCTTAAGCCTTTTCTAATTGTGCCAATCTTTCACAGCGAGACATTTCTTGGCAGTATTAACTTTCCATGTGAAGTGAAACATATCTTTTGTGAATCCAACACATCTCCAGCATAAATGTGGATGAATAACGAAACAGCATACATCTTGCAACAGGTAACCATAGTCATAATTGGGAGTGGACATTTTCAAACGACTCCTTTCAGGTCCAAGTCTTGCTGGACATGCTGGTTATTTTCGTGCATGGCTTGGTGAGAGAATTAAGCTGATTCTGCATGTGAGTCTCGTCACGTAGAGCTCTGGGTGGCATTCGTGTTGGTTGATGGGTAGCCACCTCATGTGATGCCTGGACTAATTGAATGACAATGAAGGCTCAGGCGGCATCACGCCTTCAAATGCAATGCGGTAGGCAGAAACGGGGCAGCTCGGTAAATAGACCTTTGCTCAACGCTGATCAGGCAGGCTCAGCCTGCCAAAAACGCAACAGTATCTTGGCTTCTTGAGTCTCCCACCTGGTCATCATGTCAACCAACCACAGCCACGCTGGAACCTTGGCTTTAGCAACCAACACGCTGTCTCATCGAATGCGGAGTTTGTCAACTTTGCGGTCTCGACAACCCTTGTCACCAACGCCTTGCTGGGCGGCTAGGCAGCGCTTAAAACCTGGAAATTGCGGGCCTCCGCTGCTCCCCCGCTCCGCCTGACAAGAATTGTCGACATTCGAGGCCTCCGTGAAGTCGTGGCATATAATCTTGTCTTGTTCCATCTTCAGCATATTTTCCTCCATCGCCGCTCAAGATCGGGGGCCAAAAGATCGTATATTGCAACTCGCCGCGGCGTCAACCCTCTCACCGACTCCAGGGGGCGCTACTCCTGCTAACGCCGCGCCATCCAGCTAGAATTAAAGTTACCTTACGATCCCGAATATGCCTCATTCGACTCTGGGAGAAAAACTGGAGTCGCAGCGATTATGGTGGAACAAGCAACTTGACGTCAGGGCTTTTCTGGTCTTTCAACGTCTACTACGATTTTACAACACCTTCGTCATTCTCTCTGCTCTTATCAGCGGTCTGGCTGTCGCCGCCCTAACCTTCCCCGACTTCCACCCCAGTACCTCAGGGGTCGGAGAAGTTGGTGAAGGTCTTCTCTGCAGCTCCGCCGTGACAGGCGTCTTGTCTGCAGTCATGGCGACAATGCTGCTCTTTGCATTCGAAGGGTTTGAAAGGGCAACTCGGACGGATCTTGCTGTGGCATGGTCGCCGCTAGTCCTGTTGGACATCTCGATTGTTGAATTTCTGGTCGGAATAGTGTGCTGGTATTGGGCCAAGAATGTTGCTTGGAGGGGAGCTCTGGTCGCAGTGGAGCTGGGGTCACTAATGGGATGCTGCGTTGCCCTTTCGGTTTGGGTGTGGCTACGTCTCAGTACGAAAGGAGGTTTAGGCCTCGAAGAGAGACAGCGTTCGGTGGAACAGGGACGTGCAGCAGACGCGTGAATCATTTTTTTAGTTGGAGCCGACTCAACACATCTACATACCGTCCGCCTGCAGGGGACGAACGGGAAAACTTGAGCAATGAGAGCTGCAACCCAGCAATATATCTTTTCATGACCACGGATCCTAGTCGTTGGCTTCCTCTGCCGTCCACTGCTCCCTTGCTCGGAGAGTGTCCCCGGTCCCAGCTGTGGAGGGCATCAGCGTGTTTTGTACCGTCATCAGCAAATCCGCAGACTCTGTCGTTCTCCACCCCCAAGACCTGACATCAACGACTTGAAAGCCCGGGAGGATCAAACGGGTCCGGCTTTTTTTCTTTTTTGTGGTCTGTAGACCAAAGTGTCGTCTTTAAACACTGCTAGACAGATTAGGTGAGCGTCAGACGTCTAATTCAACTTCACTATTTCGTCGCATTCTCGCTCAACCAAGTGCGCTCTGTATCGTGGTTATGTTCTTTTCCCATCTTTCTGCCATGGCACTTGAACCCCAAAATCGTCGGCTATTCTCATCGCAGAGACCAGACATCCCTCGAGCAAAACCATTCCATCCCAACACCACGCACCTGCCAGCCAAACATTGTCCTCTCCGTTAACCCATTCCATCCCCATTGCTTGCTCCATCTTCTTGTTCTTAGTTCCCCCAGCGCCCATTATCTTCTGAACGATTGCTCTACTCTCAGTCGTTCTGAGCGTGCGTGTAAACGTGGCCGATCGAAGCTCTCTTTTTACCTCGGCCTCAGGGTCAAGCGGGCAAGTGCTCACTACCGCTCCCCCAGGCATTGTGTGCAAGGCTTCAGTTCTTGCCTTCTTGCCGAAGTCGGTTCGCAGGCAAATGTGTTGGGCCGGCAAGGTGCTTCCCTGGTGATGCGCGCAGCCCTGAGGATAACCGTGCTTGCCGTGGACGACAGAAAACATGCCTTCGGCGCTCGACTGCGTCGAACGGAGGACAGAACTCTCGACGCGAATCGCTGGAATGTTTCCGAGAGACTTCTCTAGAAGCGCAAAGACCTTACCGGCCACATCCGGCGAGACTGCGAGGATCACTTTGTCGAACTCTTCTTCCAGTATTGACCCATCCTTCATTGTCTGCCAGCTAATCTTTGTGCCTCTGCTTTCTGCTGAGACGACTTTCATGACGCGAGCTCCTAGTCGAATATCTTCAATGCCCTCTATGAGTCTGTATTCCACTTGGTGGACGCCTCCACAGACGGCGTAGTGTTGATGGCCGTGAGATGATTTCTTGTAGTTGACCACGTCGCTTGCTGGAAATGCTAGCAGCTCGTCGTGAGAGCATGTTGACACGCTGCTCAAGAGTGGAAGCAAGTAATGTGTCGTGTACCGGCGTGGCAGCCATATTCTCTTGGTGTATTCCGCAAACGACTCTCCGCCGTCAGATCCGTCGGTCTTGGGATGCACGAAAAAGCATGCCACGGTAAACCAAAACTGGCACACGACCAAGTATAAGATTTCGACGACATATGCCATGATGCTTCTATTTCCTGGCCACGGGGGGACTCGGTGCAAGTTTGAGGCATACACGAAGTACTCCCCCGGCATGCCAACATGTGCGCCCTCGCAGCTTCCACCATCCTTTGCCATAGCTGCGTCAACCTTCCGAGGTGGTAGAGCTTTCATGAAGGAGAACAGGAATTTGATCGGGTGATAGGGGATGCCTAAGTGATCATACATGCGCGTCACGTTCGCGTAGTAGCCTCCAGCGAGGGCGCGCATCGGGAGATCGATTCGCTCGACCACGCCGGATTTCTCATCCCGAATTGCAACCGACGCCGAGTCAAATGAGATACTTTAAGCCTAGCAGAGTTAGCTTGCAGCACAATACTGCCCACAATGTTTGCATACCTGTTCAAGCAATGTTACTACATAGCGTCGCTCTTTGTCGTTGTGAAGCAGGTATGCAACAGTGAGTCCGGCCAAGCCGGTGCCAATGATGGCCACTCTCTGGGGAGCATTGCAAGTCATGCCACGTAGTGAGATATTTAGGAGATTGCCCTTTTACCAGGTTTACTCCAGTCTGCTTCAGGCGCGAACCGCACCTCGGTATCGGATCCAACAAGGCTTGAGATTTTGCCGGCGTGGGAAGTTCAGCTGGAATCACCTTCGCAATGAGCTCTGATCATCGTCGAGCAGTCATCAGCCACATCAACACTCGCATACCGCGCTGCAACATAGGAGCAGCGATCTCATTTATGCAAATCAGTCCCGTGCTTCCAGGTCACCGCCTTCACTGAATATTTCCCCGGAAGAGACAAGCTCCTGGAAGTGACCACATCACCAGCAGGTACAATCCCTGAATAGGGGCGCAACGTGTGCGGATGCCGAGGTTGAGCACGAGCACTGACACCGATTCAAAGGTCCAGGCACGAGTCGCGTCGATGAATGAGGTCAGTGGTATTCCTTGGTCTAGGCACAGTTGTCCGGCATCTGTGATTCCTTCAGATAGGTTCCATTTGCAACTACTGATAAACAGCTTGAACTGGTTAAATGATCCATCGAAGGCTTTCCATGAGCCATGTTGTTTTTGTTGTTACGTGTTATCACTTGTGTCGGATGGACAGTTGCACCGACTTGGCCAGCTTCCAAAACTTTTCTTCCGTCGGCCCACTTGACGCTCTTTAGTCCCCGAAGTCAAAGTAGGACCCGTTTTCCTGATTCTCGGGCCTGACCCAATTTCTTGGACTCGGGCACCCCCCGTCAGTGCATTTGACGCAAAATAGGCTTTTTTCCCGCACTGAGGAGTGGAAAGTATCCCATTCTCTCTGCTCATTGCAGTCGAACTCCATTTGAATTACAATGCTACTCTACATCTCTCGACCATCGCTGCAAATTTCATAGATGTCGCCGGACAGTGGGTTGCCTTGGGGTCCAGGGGCTTCGGGTTCCAATTCCTGCCGTTCAGTATGGGGTAATCAGGTCTTCTATCACTGACCTACATGATAGTAACCAAATATCACATCTGTAATTTGTTTCGAGAGTTCGAGTTCAAGTTAGAGCCAAATGATGAGAGTCTGGGACCGGCCGAGGAATGAGTCTATGTCTAGAAAGATCCGTTTCAATGTTTCAATCCTCAATGCAAAGCTTTGGACGTGTTAGTCGACTCGCTCTTTGGGTACCTATTCATTAATTCTCTATTTGCACATATCGTCTATTCACTTGTATCTTCGCATCGACTTCACTAGGTTAAGAAGACATTCATTATCAGTCTTCGCTCCCTGGCGATTGTGGATTACGTTGTTATTCAAGGAGGCGTATGCATCAACTCTTGGAATGTGACCGAGGATAAGGTGGTCTTCGCAGTTTCCCAATTGTTTGTAAATTGGAGTGCACTGTGCATGCTGTTGTTCAAGCACACTGGGGTCTTCCAATAGTAGTCATGTCAGACGGACGATGGCATCAGCCAACTACATAACCATAGCGTGATCAGCCCAGAGACGGAAGATTCCACAAGATTGGGCATTCGTCTTGCTTGGCTAAGTGGTTGCAACATCTTTTGCAGCCAACTTTTCTTTTCTCGCCATACTTTGCAGTCATACTTCCAATCTGTCATCATCCAAAGATGGCAAGCGGGGCCGAAGCAGCTCGAAAGCCTGTGTCAGAGAAGGCAAGCTCATCAACGGTGTCCCGGTGTATGGTCCTGACATACGGTCCTCCTTACTATGAACCTGCTCTGGGCAACATCAACTACTTCTGCAGCGGGATTGCCTGGGTTCCTCGCACTGCTTCCGAGACCTCATCTACTGGCATTCGTGTCATTGGTTCTGGAAGTCTTCCTGCCGATACACATGCTTGGTGATTCGACCTGGCTCTTCAAGCTCTTCCAGTTGGCGTCTATGGCCTGGGTGTTAGCCGTCGCTTTCAGGGGCAATTTTGGCATTGATAAGGGTATGACCATCGTCATGAAAACACTCTATAAGCACCCAGCTGTGAGCGGTGTCGGCTGGGATGTCCTTTGCTGCTGGACCAGCTTTTGGGCTTGGTATTTCATTGGGGTTGAATAAGGCCACTTTAATTTGTCAAATGGCTTTTGAAGACCTCCTTTTTCATATACTACTATACGCAACTCTTAGTGTCTCGATACGCGTCCTCTTAGAGATGCTCAGAACTTGGACGCGAAAGATGTTTTTCTCCTAGAGGTCCCAAGCTTGTCTCGGTCAAGCCGTAGTCGCCTCGCTTCGTTACCACAGCTTTTCACCATCTGGGTTTCCAGCTAAAGAACTACTTAAATCAGCAAAACACCATTTGCCTTCGCTCCCCAGCCTTCCCAATCCTGCGTCCCAATCCCCCCTAGTCTTTAAGGAAGTAAAACGCCTTGGGTGTTACGGTAAGTGCGTTTGCTAGCCACTAACGTCTCTCCGATGATCTTGTACGATCCCTTCTTGGAAGTAGATTCTCGTAGAACTACCGGACCACGCGTGCCACATAGGACGGCAATAAAATCGCCCTTCTCAGAGATTCCAGGCCCCAGTGCATAGTACCCCTTCCTTGTGGCCACGGCCTTTCGATTATGGGCGTACTCTGCCGCGATCAGATGAACGCCCGCCACTTCTCCCTCGCCAATGTTCCCTAACTCCATCACAGCTTGGGGAATGACTGTATCTTTACTGATTCGGAAAAGTTCCCTGAGGTATGCTGCATAGTCACAATACCACTTGGTCTCACGTCCATACATTCGTCCGCCAGTAAGGCACTGGACAAGTGCTTGAAGACGGAGGTCGGGCTCATAAGGGCATACATTCTTTTGACGAACTCTGAACTCTTCCCAAATCAACCCGATCCCATTTACCGTAATTCTACTAGTAAGTGTTTCAGACGTCATAGCGATTGAATCGACGATCACCCCGCTCATTCGAAGGACGTTGCCAGTCAGGATCTCCAATGTGTAAGGTGACCTGGGACGTGTTTCCATCAACTTGTGAGAAGGGGTCGTGATATAACTGATGTGAACACCCAGATCCCAACGTGGACACCATGAAGGGAGCTTAGAAGACAGAGTATCCGCGTTGTGGTGGACGTAGTTGAGGAGAGTGGCATCTTTCGTGTCGTTGAGATATTTGCGAGCGAACGCAAGATAGGTCTCCTGGAAGGTTTGACTGTAACTGGGGTTGTCTGGTTGGAACTCAGAGACAGTCAAGCGTTGTGCTAACGCAAGAAACGCATACACACGGTCGCGTTTGTCAGTGAGGGAAAGGCGGTGGCCATGCCTCATCATCTCTAGAGGATGCGTAATCAGAGATGTGCTCGCTTTGGGGTACCAAGCAACGCTTTCGCGTAGATGAGATGCCACGAATGCCATGTCACAAATAGGGTTCAAGCTCAGCCATATCTTGTCAAATAGTGGCACGTGCAATGCGGGAGCTTGACGGCTTGCCCAGCGCCAAGTCCTCATGAAAGGCGCCCAGGAGATCTGCGAACTGCCCCAGTGGATGATGGCCGACTTTGCAAGTCCTGACTCCTGTACCACACATCCTCTCTGAAACCAAGGTAGCTGAAGAAGAGCAGCGAACGATTTCCACCTCTGATCATTTCGAAGCGGATCGTCATCCCTCGCGTACGGGATACTCTTTGGTGAATAGTCGATGCTTTCACATATTGAAAGCACGGTTCTGTTGACATCGTCCACAAGTGTGCTGGCTCGATGTCCATGGTCATCGGGGTCGGGTCCGACGCAGATTACAACTTGTGTGGCTTTGCTGTAGATATCACCCATCAAAGCCACTTGATGGCCTCGCTCGTTGGGGTCTTCTTGGTTAATGCATATCGAGTCTGCCCATATTCTCCTTGTATCTCCTTGCAGTCGAACACGTTTCAAAGCCGTTCGTAAATTCTTTGTGATTCTCAGCCGCTTGCCGTCGCAGATGATAGTTTCGTTCCTGCCATGCGTTCCCCAGACGTAGGAGATAGCCTCAAAGGTAGCGCTGTCAACACCTGACATGTGTAGGCTACATATCAAGCGATCATCATAGTTTCCTGGCTGAAGCTCGATCATCGGATGAATTTACCCTCAGGAAGAGATGCGTACGCAAACGTTTCTCTCGCCCGGGGGCGGTCAAGACACAGTCGGGGAAAGCGCATTGAGTAGAACGACTCCAAGCGATGCGTTGGCGGAGAGCTGGAGTGGATGCAACTGAAGGTGAGGTGTGGTATTCATATACGGTTCATTTGGCAATTTCTTTGGCTCGGGGGAGCAGCTGGTGGTCGGAGGCAGCAACGCCAGACTTGCCAAGGCTGGCAAAACCCAAGAGGCCACATAATTGATTGGACATTCGGTGAATAAGCCACAAAATTTTGTCTCACTATGTGTCTGCTCACCGCTTTCATCTGAGAGATGCATCCACTTCTGCGCCAGCATTTGCAGCTCTCCAATTGAGTATACAAAGTCAACAAGAATCAAAATTCAAAGCCTCTGAAACTAAAAAGCTCCAGCGTCGTACCATCAGAAGATAAAGCAGAACTGTTATCCATAGGAAAGCGCCTCCTACAAATCTCAAGATTCTTTTCCTAACGAGAAGAAAATACCCTCGGCCACAGCTTACACCAGTTTCTACTTCACTTACTCTAGGCCAAGTACATACGCATCCACCTATAAGGTAAATCATAACCTCAATCGACTACAAAACTGCAGGCAGTTCTTTCTATTTGGAGTCTAGTACAACCATGGGCTGGGCGTATAGCAAATCATCATATTCAAATGAAACAAATCGTCTTCTCATTTCTGGATATTCCTTAGCCCAGGAATGACACACGATCAGAAGTTTGTCTCAACGCAGCTGTGCCTGTCGTTGGATTAGAGATTTTGTCGGCGCATGCACGCTCCATGCGCCTGCAATCTGTGACCCAGAGGAATGGATGTACAGCAACATTCTAATGAACTTTTCACCTCACCACCTAGCTTCTGACCGGCTATACACGAGCCCGCTACCTTGGATGCAGAGCTATTTGAAACCATTCTGAGTTGTCATTGGGTAGATATCATTGGATGTTTTAGGTTACCATGATGGAACAAGTTGAAAAGTTAACCATTTCGGGCTCTACTATGAGAATTGATGGTTATACGGTGTGTAAGACTCGTCGGTGATCACTTTGACGTGTTTTCCTATGAAATTTATCAGGAAAGTCTTTTCTTCTTGAATCGCCGCCGATGCATTCTGGATGTCGGTCGATCTAGTTCATCAATTTACTACGCCTCAACATCACGGAACATGGCTTCGGAGGGAGAGAGCCAGCTTCACTGGACCAATGGCTTTGGCGTGACCCTAGGGAAAAAAGGACCATCTACTCGACTGGCATGGCCTGATGCCACGAAATTCCATCAACATGGAATCTTAGACGTTAAGCTTCGCCGTTTGATCAAGGGGAAGATCAATATCGTGTAAATTCGCTCATCAAACTTTCATAGCTAAATGTTCGACACCTTTGCGCCCACCAAATGCGAGGGTGGTTCGGAACTGGCCTCAAGAGCGTTTAGCAGACATTTGTTTTCTGTTGCAACCATCAATATTGTCTCAGTGGCTTGTGATGATGCCCAACTTTATATCTAAGTTTGCTAGCTTCGCTCTGGAGATTAGTCGCCCACAAACCGATGAGAGAGGCTTCCGTGGTTTTCAACTCTGAAAAGGCGAGAGTTTCTCCTTTGGCGGCGTGGACTATCGTAAACCATTTCCGACGTTTAGCCACAGCTTGGCATCAACTCGGAGTTGCGAGTCATGATACTGGTTAAACACTGGGTCGCAACTGCCCCATCCAGCTCATCGACTGATGGTTAGCTAACGCCAGGAGCGGCAGCGCCCGACGGCAACCGTCGGACAGCAGAAAATCTCCCAAAATGGTGAGCCTATCCCTCAAGCTTTGCGTCCCAGCTGTGTGGAAAGGGATGGTAGCAATAGTAGACAGGAGGTAACCTCGACGAAATCCTACATCAAACGGATGGCAAGGACGAGGCAACTTCAAGGTCGCAACTTTTCCGACCAACGTCGGATACTGACCGAGTAAGTTGACAGGCATAGAACCTGTCACATTGAATAACGAACTTTGGTTTTAATTGGTTAAGTCGCATTTGACAGAGGGCCCAGATGTCGTTTGGCAGACGCTTGGATCGTCAGATCACTTGCCTCAGCCCCTGAACGCTGCACACGGCCGCGTTTTTGACAACTGATTGTTTTCGCTCAATCCGTGAGATTTCAGAGTGCAATGCAAGCAATAATTACCCGCCCGGAATTTCCCCGGGTGGAGGTCAGACGTGGTCACTGATGAATCTCAAGTTCTTTTGGGTATTTCTTTCAGATTCGGATTATGTACTTGTCAGCCGCACATACAACTTGGGGGCCGATGTTCCATGTTCAATGTCCCTCGCGTATCGCTTTCCACGACTCATGATCATAACGCCATCGCACGGCCCATCCCAAAAATACAACAAGGCCTGACCCTTTAAGCATACTTCTTGACCATGGTGAGCAGAGCCTCCTCAACCTCCTTGGGGCTCGTGGCGTTGAGGTAGTGACCACCGCCCTCAACCATCGTAAGAGTTGCCTCCGGCGACGCGGTGAAGAGCTTGATCTGCTCGACCGGAATGTTGACGCCAAAGACGGGGTCAGCGGTACCCTAAACATGATTAGCGCACAGGTCGCTCGCTTACGCTCAGCCTGGAGCCGAATGCCTCGCATCTTCGTTCCCCATGGTTGATCCTACATGCACGTACCTGGAGCCAGTAGACAGGGCACTTGATATCCCTGAGTCTCAGCAGGAGACCATCGCGGGACAGAAGGTTACCAAGGGCAATCTTGAGCTTCTTGCGGCCCTCGTCGCCCTTGTAGACAGACTTGAGGGTGTTGGTCCAGAAAGCCAGGGTCTCAGGAGGCACGGTGCCAGAGAAGCCCAAGCTGCCGACCATACCGCACCAGATGTCGTCGACGAGGAAGTCAGGCGTCGGGACAGGGCTGGACCAGGCGTCGTAGAAGGCCAGCAGCTGAGCCTTGGGGTCCCAGCAGCCCTTGCCGCGAGAGTCGGCTGACTCGTAGTCCATGGATGTGCCCAAGGGCAAGAGACCCAGGATCTATCATTGTCAAACAACGTTAGCTGCGGAGTCCACAGTATGCATCGATCAACAGTGATGGACACCGAAACGCAACATCATGTTGCAGCGTCTGTGGTCAAAAGCAAATGACAATGTGACAGCAGAAGATCACGTGGGTGGTAAGCTACGTACTCTCTCGGGAGCCAAAAGCGCCATGCGGGTGACCATCCAGCCGCCCTGAGAAGTGCCGAGAGCGAAGGCCTTCTCGACGCCGAGTTTGTCCATCACCTGCAGGGCCATGATGGCCGTGTCCCAGTAGGTGAAGTGCTCGGCCGGGCAGCTGGTGGAGCCGTGGCCGAGAGGCTCAATAGCCAGCAGGTTGACAGCATCGGTCAACGTCTTGCTGTTGAACTGAGCATCGTAGAGGGAGACGGTGGTGCACATGGAGTTGATGAGCACGACGGTGGGCTTGGCGGGGTCGACCTTGTCCCCGGACAGACGGTAGCCGGCCGTGATGCCGCCGAGGTGGGGGACCTGGATCGTAGTTGTGGCGGCCATTTTTGATTCGGTCTCTGCTGACAGGTGCTGCGGGCTTATTTGGCGCGGTTTGGGATTGGATTCCTTTGGGGAGGGGATGGAATGTTCGATTCAGGAAACTAAACTCGCAGCTTGGCTGGGGTACAGGCAAAGAAGGTTTGGTTTAGTAGTAAGTTTGAAAGCAGAATGCGGGTTTCTTTCTTGTATTTCCCACCGCAAAGACGCTCGTGGCACCTCGTGCGGCCTGCCGACTGGACATGGCAGACATGGCAGCGGTGTATTTCAAACGACCGGCTCCGCCGAAACCCTTCCGAGTTGTAACCTCCGTGCAGTAGCTACCGGGAGCGTTTCCCAATAGAGCCATTTCACGGCGAGGCATGTCCCTGCATTCAAAGCGAGTGGAGGGGGGCAGAAAAAAAACGTCTTGTGAAGCTCCAGCGACCATCCGGTTCGATTTGCCAGCGCCGGTCCCAAGGAGGGGGGATTTGGTCAATGCCTCTGACGTTTCCATGGCATGTGGGTAACGGGGAGCTTTGTTGGACGCGAGGAAAAGATCAACAGCACGCGTATCGGCTCTTGGGGATTGTCAGGGGATTCCCATCACTCCTATCCGTGTTATCGCCGAAGCACTGGCCGCAGACATTCGATAGCACATGGGCAGATGTGGACACGAGTCAGGTCCGTCCAACCGAGGGGCGAAATGAGAACAGTCCACGTTCTCCCTGCCTAGCGCCGAGTCTTTGGCGCTATTGACACCGAAGTGTCCGAGGTGACAGCAGCGGCGTAGCGTCCTGAAGGTTTGCATCTCATTGCCCAAGGAGAGCTAGAGTAAGGGGCCCAGACGATGGACAGCGGGTCTTTACGAACGAGACGGCGTTGCGAACTTTCGATGATGGCCGTGAGAGGTTCATCCAATGCCGTTTTGGGTGGTGTCAATTGTGTGCCATCCCCGGTTGAGGAAGACGCCGTCGTTTTGGACTGAGTGAGCCGTTGAAAGTCAAAATTCATCCCGCCCGTTCTAAGAGAAATGAACCGTCGGGAGGGACGGGAATATCCTTCCTCTAGTTTCAGTCTTGCTGATTTTCCGCTCGCAGATATGGTCTGGCGTCCTTTTTGGCGTCAAGTCTGTGTGGTTGTTGACATGCAAGCAGTGCCCGACTCTAATCGCACAACAAGTTGTCTCTCAATCAAAGTCTGGAATCCTTCTGGTCGGATTCTTCAGCGGAAAGCCGGCTGGGTCCGAGATCGTCACACCGCACGCATGCCTCAACAGCTACCGAACAACCGGTGTCCCCCCCCCCAATACGACCGGCTTCTGAGTGCTAAATCCCTCCGCGGCCACTGACGACGCGCTGCGTGGTGACGCATGCAGCCGCCGAGACACTCGCAGGCTCGGTTAGAGTGCCCCCCTGTCGATTCTTTTTGCTCCTGGGCGGCGCAAAACCGCATGCGGAATTCATATGTGTAACGAAATAAAACCACACTCAAATATCTCCCGACGGCGAGAACCCCGGCCCGACCAACAGGCACCAGACAGTGACACCACTGCTGGAGGCTAGAAGTCTTGGAAACACCACCCGATACCCAATCGAGTGGTTTTCAGGGAGGCTGCCCGGCACCGGAATCCTGCGTCCGGGATGATCCCCATTAAGGCCTGCCATTTGCCCCCAAATTTCTTGACCAATGCTGTGGAGAACGAGTCCGAAATCATCAACCTCGTTCGACCTTCAAAAGGCCTGACGCTTAACTGCGCTAGTAACCTTGGTCCACAAGGCGTCGAGGAAAAAAGAGGAAAAGCCCGCCCTTTTTGTGGACGGTCATATTCCAAAATCAAAACAAATATGATAGGAAGACTGGAATGAGGCGAAAAGACCCCTACGAATCACAAAAATGCCTGTGTAGTAATGCGGCTTGTGCTTTGGAGCTGAGCTCACTCAGCCAGGGTTGATGTCCGTGATGCCCGACTTTGCCTCGTGGCATCGATGAAATTCTGTCAGTCATCCATCATCAAACCTTGTCTGCCCTGTCCTTCGCGCCCACCAACCCCTCTCAGTCCACTCCCTCTTGCTGATCAACTTGCCCTTTTTGTCGACCGGCACGTTTGACATATAAACTGATTCCCCTCTCACAACCAATTTGGGAATGATCCAGCTTGCGGTCGACCGGAGAGTTGCATTACACACAACTGAGTTAAGCACAAAAAGCAAGACCACAGTGAACCGAAGTTCTCTCTTTCCCCAGTTTTCGTACCATCATTACCACGTTGTCCAGGGGTTCGCACTCTTGTCAAAGCCGTCCAAGGTTCCTGCGCCGCCCAGGGGTAGGGGCACCAAAACCGGCACTTCGCGTGCAGTGTCGAGGGATCGTGCCTGCAGAATAAAGCGACCAAGTGGCCCTGTCCATATGAGCCTCCGGCGAAGGGTAGTCTCCTCCCCCGGGTTGATGAGCGACCGTTTGAAGCGGATTGCGCCGCCAACCCCTTTGCTTTTGTCCTTCGGTTGAGAGCTATCAGGCTGGGTCCTCCCCTCACTCCCGAAGGAGCCTTTTCTCTTGTTCCTTTCTCCGCGATCGAGTCCAACTTTATTTTCTGCCCATCGTCCAAGCGAGTGAAGGAAAGGGGCGTGAGAGCGTACGAGCCGAGTCACAATGTCGTCCTCCGATGCCTCGCCATTACCCGGGCTTCCCGGTTACGATTCACAGAACATCCAGCCATGGACCATCGAAGTCGTCGTCTCCGTGACCGTTCTCGCCCTCCTGTCCGTTGGTCTTCGTCTGTGGAGTCGCCATCTCAAGGCACAGAAGCTGTGGTGGGATGATTACCTGATCATCTGGTCGATGGTGCGTCCCTATCCTCGAAATTGACGTTCATAGCGTCATTATCTGGAGTGCTGGGCCTTGAACTAACTATGACGCAGTTATGGAACATCGTCGTCGTAGGATTCATCTTTGCCATGCACTCAGTAGTAAGTATTACCCCCAATTCGAAGATGAACTGCACATTCTAACCTCTTAAAGGGCATGGGCGTCCACGCCGACAAGGTCGAGATGGATAACATCGTCTTGATGGCCAAGTTCCTTGTCGTAGCAGAGATCCTTTACGCATGGAACCTGGGTTGGACGAAGCTGAGCTTGCTGCTCATGTACTACCGCATCTTCCACATCCCCTTCTTCAAAAAGATGACCTGGGGTGTTGGAGCATTCGTCTTCGCCTGGGTTATTTGCATCACGTTCCTGTTCATCTTCATCTGCGTCCCCGTCGAAAAGTTGTGGTATCCCGATCTTCCCGGCCGCTGCATCAACCAGGTCGCGACATGGATTGCGAATGCCGCCTCAACCATTTTCACCGATCTCCTGATCCTTCTCATGCCTATTCCTCAGGTTTGGAAGCTGCAGCTGCAAAAGGCTGAGAAGATTGCCTTGACCTTCGCCTTTGGCCTTGGTTTCTTGTGAGCCCCCTATTTGTTAACCCTGATCTTCGAGGATTGGAGTGCTCCCCGTCATGGGATGCTAACCAGTTGCTAGTGTCGTCTTCACCTCTGCCTACCGAACGAGCGTTCTTTTCACCTACAGCAACCTCGACCCAACCTACACCCTCGCCCCGACCGTCGGCTGGACCGCCATCGAGATGTCTGCCGGCATTGTCTCTGCCTGCCTTCCCACCCTTCGACCCGCCATGCAGAAGGTGGCCCGAGCCTGCGGTATCAAGGGCAGCATGGGTGGTATGTTCAGAGTTGGAACGGCGATGGGATTCGGCTCCAAGAACAAGTCCAACTTCAGCAACGGAATGTCGTCGCAAGACCCAAATGGCACAAACGTCAATCGCAGCCAGTCGACCACGAAGCACTCAGCCGGCGGTGACCCTTTTTATCGACTCTCTGACGAGAACGGATCCGACGGCCGGAGCGGCGACCGCACGCCACCCCTGAATGACCGGAAGTTGCGTCCCGACGCCGACGGACTTGGTTTCGGATATACTGTGACGAGCTACCCTACCAAGCCTGACGACAAAAGCGAGGATGAGATTCCGTTGCACTCGATTCGTGTTCAGAAGGATTTCAAGCAGACAACTACATGATAACCTGCTGTTTATGGTAGCTGCATCATATTATGCTTGTAGGAAGTTGTCTCCAAGGAAGGAGCAGAGTTGCCATCACAGAGTCGACTACAACCACGCTTCACCAGAGAGCACTGCCTATGCTGGTTGAAAGAAGTCACCAAATTATTTTACGAAGTCAAGGAAACAGTCAATTGTCCGGGAAGATGCCAACAATTTGGCGATGGTACACACCAACGGGGATCAAGGCGCAGATGGGGTTGGATATAGGGTCTGAATGCTGACGTGATGTCACAAAAGCGAATCGTTAATCACTGTACAACTACACGATTGTATAATACTAGGTGGAATACTACCATATGAGATGACTTACGTGTAGCTGTCAGAGCTCATCTTGCCCACATCGCTTCTGCTGCTGAAAGGAGCAAGCGCAACTCGTCAGAGCTATCGTATTTTAGTGATACATTTGTTCTCTACTGAAGGAGAAGCACTTGTGGCTGACCTGGTGAACAGACTTAACACTTTGATGATGTGAATCAGTGCTTGTTTCGGCGTCAAGTCTGACCTGAGGGCGGAATCAGGATGGCGGAAGCATTATCGCAACTTTTACAAGTAAGGTACCTAATCATTAATGCTTTTGAATTCATGATACGCAGGCCGTATTTAAAGAGGCTTGAACTCGAGTGATAAGAATCATTCTTCAGTCAACGTAACTCTGGTGCCATTTCGCAGCATGAACTATGTATTCATCTGGGAGGGCTATTTGCAAGTTATGCTACGCTGGTGTACTCATACGATGCCTTCTTTTGGCCCATGAGATATCTGTCTTTTTCGTCATTCTTGTCTTCTCCATCGTCCTCGCCGTACCAGTAGTCTAAAAAAATCATTGATATCTTAGTTTGTCAACATCTAATCGGATAATCATGTCAATAAATGTATTTCTTTGCAATGTCGCTTTCCTCGACGCATGAATTTACGAAATCCAGACGAACAAGACTTCCAAGATCTCTTATGGGACGTCAAGCTCGAATCATGGAATACGAATATTCAAACATCTGAGAAAAGCACCAGTCAACGTATCTTCGTTGCGACTAAACGTGTCTGCTCTCCCGTGCCGCCTCCATTATTACCTGGAGTGACGCTGTCTATCATCGGCGACCTTCATGGACATAGCCATTAAACCATCTCGGGTTACTCAGCGTAGTATAATTAGGATCAGTAAGCCCCCAAGCCTGGAGGTCTCCTGACGATGACAATTGGCGCAACACCCCGGACCCGACCTTCCGATTTTGGGTCCAGCGCCACGTCATGGTGGAGAGATCAGCAGAGGTTCGTGAAAGAAACTACTCCACCGAGAAGTCTCAGTCCCGAAAGTATCTCACCGATATTTTCAGACCATGAGACGCTTTTATAGCCCTGCAATCCTATATTAGTTCCCGGTCGATAAGTCTCTAAGCGTCGCTGGAGGTACTTATGAAGAGCACTGAGGTGGGCTCGGGTAGTTGATCCATCCATCCTTGTGGGTTGACACCTGGTCCATCAAGTATGGACGCTATCAGGCCGCCCAGCGCCAGAAGGTCGATAGAAAATACAACTCAAGAATTGATTAAGCGTCGTGATCGACTTGGTTCAAGCCTCCGCCGTGCAAGTTGATCCCAGTGAGAAAATGTTCACGCGCTTTCTGACATGCTGAGGAATCGTTAAGAATGACGAAATGTAACACATGAGTGAGCTGGCTCCAGAGTTGTCACAAACCCATGGATAATGAGTGCGTATCATACCTACGTGCATGGATGGTCCCATTCTTCCATTTCCTCTTGACTTCCTCAAATTACATGTCGAGGCACACTATCATACTGGCTTCCAATTTTGCACCTGTGAACGTTAAACAATGGCAATTGAGGCTATGGCTCTGACTTTTATGTCTCGAAGTTGGCGAATGCTGGGTTGAGGCTTCGCGGATAACCTTCTATTCCAACACACGTCACTTTGGGTTGAAATGTTGAGAAGCTTTACACCTACACACAGGAGGGTAAGTGTTCTTCATCATACCGTAAATGGTCTTGATGAGTTCTCATAGATACGACTTTGACAGTAAATAGGTTTCATGCGCTCTGCATCAGCTGAGGTCAAATAATGGTATGAGCCAGCCGTCCTCAGTAAGCAGGTTCGATGCTCATGAGTTCAATGTGGCCTGAATACCTAATCGTAGAATGATGATTGCATGCATTTAATACAGGAAAACACTATTTTGGCTCATCATTTGAGAGATATCGAGACATGTAAACTAAAACCAGTGAGTGACGCATGAAAACGTCCTGACAGACCTATTGGTTTGAATCTCAATTTCTATGATTCAGGTGAACATTTTGTTTTTCATGGTCACCCTATTTCAGAACAGCTTGTATGTTATACGGCATGACAAACTTTACGACATCGGAGAATGTCCAAACTGTCTTTTGATTCAGAACACGTGCAGTGTGCAAGCAATACGGGCCTTTCCCTGTGTCACCGGGCCAGTTCTGGGTCTTCGCCGAAGCTTTGATTGCAGTGAAAGTCTTTGTACTCGCCTGGAACACCTCCTATACTGATACTTGCAAGCATCTGATGAGCCAGCATGTGAACACTGAACAGTACCTCAGCTGTATCACTCTATGGAGTTCACTTGAAAAGGGGTCCTCAGCATAGTGTGCTTCTAATTACACAATCTCCAACGGACACAGGTACGACGCGTGCAAGTTGAGGCTAATCACGAGTTTACAGTACGATTTGGAAGCAAATTCTGTGGCGAAGTAGCTCAGATATATTATGGGAATATGTGATTCACAGTCGAAAACAAAGCATTAGGATCTCGCGCATATCAGCCTTCATTCATGTCATAATTTCAAATTCAATGCCATGCTGGTTTTGGCAGAGTCAGCATCACCTTCAAGATACTCTTCAAATGACCGGACTCACTTGCTGCAGGCATTCAGCTGACCATGAGTGTTGCTGATAAGGTACATGTATATGAAGAATTTAAGACAATGGGCCGGGGCGGCACGTTTCGCAACACAGGACATCATGTGTACATAGTACGCCAAGTTTCTCTTTTGGCTTCTACTTTCATCTGACTCTGCTCCAAGGGTCTCAGTATAGCTCGAGATCATCCAATGCGCAACCTAGTCAGCACCAACACAAAATTGCAGAACCCCACCACGATATTGGTCCCTGGCATTTTCCTATTTAGTCCAGCGCTTAAAACCGGGAATGACGGTTAATTCCACAACCAGATTGGAACTAGGGAGCCTTCCGCCTGGCCGATCTCGAAGGAAGATGGTGTGCAGGCACCAACAAATACAGGATTGGGAATCCCTTGCCCGCCTCACTGGTCCGCCCCGAAACCAACTTCCTCTCACCGGTATGGACACATATACAGCTGAATCATGGTTTGTCACCCAATGAACACCGACTCTGATTGATACAACATAGGGCGGTCACCGAATCCTCGGGAATTAGCGCGGGGTGTCGTGTCGGTGTTCAGATTGCGACCCCTGCAACCTGGCGTTGCAGTTGTTGGTTCCAGCCGCCATACCGAAGTGGGCAGGGAGGGATTCAGCTCCTTCATCCAGACATCAACGTTCAGCTCGCAGCCTGATGTGTGATTCCGAATGGGCCGTACCTTCGGAATCGACGGCAGGAAGGTGGCATTGGCTCACAGACTGGCGGTTACCCCCAAGCTCGGCATGACTCTATTGCTAGCGGGCAGTGTCAGACTCGTCTTGAATCCTGACATTGACACGCATCCTACTGGTTGTTACTTACCCAAATTTGGACGAGACCCAGCTTGTCAAGTAGAAAATGTGATGATTGATCCTCTCATTCGTGGCGATAGGCTAGAAGTCGACTGAGAGCACGCAAGGCTCTCCTATGAAGCCTGCATGTACCGATTTGCATGAGAGTAGCCCCCGAGTTCATATCAATCCTTCAATGTTGCCGCCTAGTTGCGTTGACGTGATATGTGAGCTTGCCCAGTGCTTTTTTCCATTACTTGGACTTCTAGTGGCGATGAAGCTGGCCGCATCGTGACTTCAACATGCGATGATTATTTCTGCCCGCCCCCACAAACAAGCAAGGGCAATGAATGAAGGGTTGTTACTGCCTGCATTAGAACATGTCCGGAAGGATTGAGTTGCTGCCTGGGATGATGGGTACCTCAGCCGAGTGACCCACCACGCGTTTGCAGCGTGCTCTTCTCCAATCCCTCTTGTTGGTGCTTGATATGCAATCCTCTTTTTCAAGCAAACATTAGCAATATTGTCGAGTTTCAAACGGCACGTTGTGTTCATGAGAATTACGGGTAGGTAGGCGCAGGTAGCAGAATAATTCGGAGTTTGCCAAGCTTCGGGGTAAACAAATGCCATTATGTCTCCGCGGAAAGCACGCTCTCCGTGGGAGACCCAGGAAGTGTAAGTTCGAGACACGCGGAATGACGGACAGCAAAGAACACCGCGCTTGCTGTCAAAAACAACGGAATGAACGGTAGAATAGCAGCAAGCAAACTGAGACATTGAACAATTGAACCGTTTACCTATCCCAAGAACTGCGCAATCCCTCGTTCGCCCGTAAACCCAATACCAAATTTCCCTTCTTGTTATTACCTCACCATAACCCAACTCACTTGGCGAGCCTAGCCGCACTATCGTCATGCTGCTCTGCCGCAAAAGTGCAGCATTGCAAAAGGTCCCCAAACCAAATGCATCGTCGTGGCGTCTCCAATCAATATTACCTGCACCCAACCGGTTTCATCACAAGTACTCGACTCTGAAGCGAACTCAGCCCCCAGATGTAGTTGTCGTCGGCGGCGGGGTAGCCGGGGTGTGCGCGAGTATCGCGGCGGCGGAAAAATGCGCAAAGGTGCTCCTTCTCGACGATGCCCACGGGGGCGGCGCATCCGCGCTTTCGGGCGGCGTCGTATACGCTGGAGGTGGAACTAGGCAGCAGAAGGAGGCAGGCTATGGGCACGACTCACCGGACAACATGTTTGCCTACCTGAAAGAGGAAACGGGGGACGCAGTCGACGACAAGACCTTGCGCAGGTTCTGCGACGAGAGCGTCCAGCGAAACGAGTGGTTGGAGAAACACGGCGCACGATTCGAGGCATCCTTGTGTCCGTACAAGACGAGCTATCCGACAAATCAACACTATCTCTACTTTTCTGGCAATGAGAAGTCACATCCGTTCAACAAGGTGGCGGAACCGGCTCCGAGAGGACATCGGATGGTCCAACCAGGTTTCTCGGGCGGGGAGCTCTGGCGCGTTTTGTTCGAGTCGGCCTTGGGGCTTGGGGTCGACTTCCAGCCTGCTACGAAAGTCCAAAGAGTCCTGTTCGATGGTCAGGGCAAGACAAGTGGAGTAGAGATCAGGACAATGTCCAATACGAACTCTCTCTTTGCCAAGCACGAGAGCCTGGTCAAGAAGACCAAGAAGTATCAGCTGATGGCCTCACAGTTGGCGGACAAGTATCACCAACAAGCTGATAAAATCTGGCAGGAACATGCCGTGTCAGAAACGATCCACTCGCGTGCTGTCGTGCTATCAGCCGGCGGGTTCGCCTTCAATCACGAAATGCGGCAAGTTTATCTCCCGGAGTTCTCCACCGTCGCACCCCTTGGAACACAGGGCGATGACGGGTCTGGAATCAACATCGGTGTCGAAGCCGGGGGGTCAGTTTCCAACATGAACAAGATGTCCGCCTGGCGTTTTCTGTACCCACCAACAGCCCTGGTTGAGGGTGTTGTCGTGGCCCAAGACGGCAAGCGATTTGCAGCCGAGGACATGTACGGGGCGGCTCTAAGCGACATCATGATTCGGGATCACAACGCGAAAGGATTTCTGATTCTTGACTCAAATCAGTGGGCTAAGGCCAGGGGCCAGTTGTTTAAGCAAACAAACTTTCCTCTGTTGGTTCAACGACTCCACTGGCTGTACTGGGATTACAAAAAAGCAAGTTCGCTCGAGGCGCTGAGCAGCAAACTCGGCGTGTCGGCCGAAGGGTTGAAAAGTACGGTGGAGGGGTATAACCGGGACATTTCTAGCCGGAATGAAGATCGCATGCATAAGGCGTCAGAGTACTGCACACCGCTGTTGAAGCCCCCCTTCTACGGCGTCGACATCTCGTGCCGCGTGGGAGGCATTCAAGCTGTCAATGGCCTCACTCTTGGCGGCCTGCGCGTCGATGGAGACACGGGGCTGGTCCTGACAGGGAAAGATAAGACCATCCCCGGTTTATATGCAGCTGGGAGAACTGCCGTCGGAGTTTGCGCCAACGGGTACGTAAGTGGGTTGTCAATTGCTGATGGGGTCTTTTCTGGCAAGCGAGCTGGGGAACATGTGGCGCGAGAAAATAAGTGACGAAGACACGAGGCGGACAAAAGAGAAAAAGAAGGATTAAATGATCTCTAGGATAAACCACATCAATAAAAACATTGCAATTTGGTATCTCTGCAACTCCATGAATGTCTATAAGAAAAAATCAGAAAGCCTCCACCCAGAACCATAAGCAGGACACGATGTCCGGTATCTCGTCTAAACTATTCCAACTCCTTCGTAAACGTTGATAAACGGCAACCGAGCATCATCAAGCAACCAATTGACTCGGCTTTTGTGAAATCGAAGACGCTATAAGCACGCAAAACTTTTCAAACACCCGGAGAAGGCAGGCGCATAATGCGAGTTTGTCGCACTTCAGCGCCTTCTGCACCGAGGTAACGGCCGCTCTCGTAACTGCAATTCATGTCAGGGGGGTGCATGATTCAAGCGTCGGCCAGAACGACTCACCTCCAGTGCAAATTGCCAAGCGCAATGTTGCGGCAGCCGTCGAGGTACCTGAGGACCTCCCGATCGATCTTCTCGCCCCAGAGGGGCATTCTCGCCATCGCGCCGTACCATCTCTTGTAGCACTCATCGATCATATCACCAATTTTGTCCACAGCGGCCTGAGTCGAGTAGCCCTGCGCCTTGAGAAGCGAGATAAGGTTATGGTCAACTCCTTGTTCCTGCATACGGACGTAAGCGATGCGAGCATGGAGATTGGCTGGTTGGTTGTGTGCTTACCAAGTCTTTGCGATATGAGAGGATGTCGTTGACACTGCACTGGTGTAAGCGAACTGCAAGTAGCTGCAGGCCGTCATACTAGGCAACTTACAGGATGACGAGATCAGATGCAGTTTGCATGCAGGTTTGGACCGACTCGTGGTCAACCTGCTCCTGCGAGATGCTAATTCCATGCGCATACCTGGAGGGAAGATCTGTTAGTCACGGAACGAAAGAGAAGGCTTCATCTGGCACCCACTCAACGAGGGCGTAGCATGGCTCGCAGGCAATTGTCGCCCTCCTGAAGTCCATGTACTGCTTGACTGAGATCTTCAACGCCTTTTGTGATTCCTGCACCTTGACTTGACCAATCAGGCCTTCAAAGTAGCCCTTCATGGATGCCCTGTAGCGAGCTTGTAACTCTGGTGATGTTCTCTGGGAAGAGTAAGTCTTCGTGAAGCGTACGAAACTTGAAGCAAATGAAATCTGACCTTCTTGAAACGATCCCAAGTTGTCTGGAATACGTAATGAATGGGGTTGTCGTCACGCTGCACTGGCGGGTTCTTGTCTTCCAAGATCGCCATGTGAGCATCAAGCTCCTTCTGAGCCTTGACTGGGTCGTCTTTCAAATGGCCTTCATCGAATTCTGCGATTTCCTGATTAGTCACCAATAGAGGCGAGGGTATACCATGCCCACGTACGATCATCGAAAGCAAAGACCTTGATGCGAGTGTTAGTCGGAATATTTAAAACTTTATTGCGTCGTCTGATAACTCACCCAGTTGTTCCAATCCAGCATCACCCGGAAAGACTCCTCGTCGGCGTACGGAATCCACATGGCGTTCATAAACGCAAAATTGGCTCGCGAATGCTTCTTCGCCTGTGCATCGCTGAGGTGGTAGATGCTGGCCGTTCGTTAGCGTGATTTCGTGCAGATGATCATCGGACCTGTCTTAAATCACGTACTCCTTGATCCATGCGTTGGCCTCCTCCTTGAGCCGCTCCCAGTTGACATTCATGGCGGGCTCGACGGACATGATAGACGAGAAACAGTCCGGAATCCGGACGTATTGGGCGTCGGCCGCCATGATGTCACGCAGGTTGCGGTCGCATGCCGCGCTGCCATGATCCGAAGGCGAGGTCTGAGTGGCAGTTGCTTGGTACTCGGAAACTGGGGTAGCTGGCGGCGATGAAGATTCTGAGGGACTAATATCCGACGCGGTGGTAATCGAGGGGCGTCTTCCAAGCATGATCCTTTTCGAGGGAACCACATCGTTAGACGAGGGGTCCATGTCTGTGGAGGCCCTCTTGCAAGAGACCCTGTACCTGTCGTCTGAGCTCATGTTCGGCGTGGAACTTGGTTGAGTTTGGGAGCGAGATTGGGATCTCTCAGAAAGTAAAAAAAAAAAAAAAAGGGTTGAAAAGAAGGCGGGAGATGGCGGCGTTCTTCAATTTGTGTCTTTTGGTTCGTCCGTCCAGGGAATATGTAGCTTCGCGCCATTTATGAGTATGACAAGTGCAGCCCTATGCGGCCACACCTTATAATTGAGAGAACAGACCTGGAGCCACACAGCCAAGTGACCAAACATCATCCTCCACCCCGACTTCCCATCTCGTCTCGTCGGTTGGCTAACGCCGAGCGGACTCACCTGTCGGCGCAAGCCCCCAAAGGTCTGGACGTTCCTGCAGCAGGCAAACCTGCACACCAAGCCATTGACAAACAGGACTCCGCCTCGACAGAGATGTTGACCCCAAGGACACCGGTCAGGCTGCCCTTGTGACTAACCAGGAAGCCTAGGACGACCGGGAGAAGAGACCCACCCCCTTCTGCGAGGGTTTCGTCACCGCAAGCGAAAGAGGCGGCGATTATTGTCCGAACCACAGAAGGGCGAGTCAAGGAGTTGATCTTAGCTCCGCTAGGAGGGTCAGGGATTTGGACACATCACCATAGACATGGATGTCCCAGTCCCAAGGCAAGGCCAAACTCTGATTTTCCCAAGTTGACAAGTCTGGGGGCGTAAGAGTCCATAGAAGCTGACAGGCATTTACTCAAAAGAGACATAACTGTGGCCGTCGGTGACTCGGTGTCAGCAATGTCAGCCTTCGCCTTCCTGCACCGCCATTGGCGTGCATTGGACCCTACACATTTCCGGCGGCCGCTATCCACCTAAAAGTCCCCTCAAGAAGTCTCTCACTGGAGACCCTAAGGTGCACCTTGTGACAGCATCGCGGCACTTGGAGCCCGTGGAGCTAGGTATTGTGTGTAATAATGCGCGACTGCGCGTTGAGGTCCGCTTGTAATGCCTAGGATACCCCTTTCGGGGGTACCGATTACAGACTTGTACCTAGCACACAGAGCAAGATCCGTTCTGTCTGCAGGTTTCCCTTTTGTACCTACTCGGGGGAACTGATGCAACCCTGCTATCACATTGGGAAGAGTGGAAATCCCCAAGAAAAGACCAGATTCGGCCTGGTATTACTCGGACTAGAGTCAGGACGCCGAAGTCTGAACTTTGCTCAATTGGAAAATCGAAAAAAACACGTTGTTGTGGCTAGGATTGCTTGCTTGCCGGTCGCAGATACTGGGATTTCCCTGCCTTACAGCCTGCTAGATTCACCGAAGGAGAGGATAGCCAATGGTCCCGAGCCGCTAAATGTTGGCGGCGCTGCAGGTTCGCGGCGCAGACAGCCAGACACAGTCCACATTCCGTCGGAGTGTTTTCATAGGCCCCGCGGTCTTCAGGACACTAGCCTATGAGAGAGTAGTCATATGAGATGCCGGGATGGTTCGCAGTGTGTGGGCTCGGCTCTTGGTCTTGAGGGGTCCGCAGGTGCCTCCAGACTCCAGAGGCCAAAACCGTGGTGCCAAGGGGAAGATTCACCCCCGGAAGACATGGAAAGACTCGTGGTCCCGTTGGATTGATCCCGCCAGGAGGGGTCGGAACTCGAACATCAGGGGCTGGTTACATTGCATCGCACAAGAATAGCCAATGAGACACGACATGTTGACTTGTCAACAGTTGTCAGATGTTCTCATGCAATGTTTGTCCGATGTTCGTGTGCAATCCGGCGAGGATCTCGTTCGCTGAAGAACTCCACGGAGCACTGCAAGTGGATCGTGTCACGAAGAGGACTATCAGACGATGCCGCATCCGGCAGTGGAGAGTTGCCACAAAAGGATCACAACCAAGTTCCGCCTGGAAGGAACAGCGACCGCGCCTCTTGACAGGTCCTGTTTCAGTGACATCTCATGTAAAGGATGCCCGGGCAGCCACCAAAATGAATCAACGGGTCTCAGCACTCAGGCACTTCAGCCCTAACCCGAACATTTCGGGAAGCAAGATGCGAGAAATCGGCCCCCAAACCAGCGGCGCCCCAAATCCATAAGGCGGCAACACCGAAAGTGATGTAAGCCATTGTCTGCTGCCTTGCAGCCTCGACTGCTGCCTTGACTATCAGCCCGTGATCCGTCGAATGACCAATTCAGCCTCTCTGTATTCAGGCAAACATACCAAATAACGCCCTTGTTTTGTTTGTCTGAGTGACACGGCAGCGCTGCTTGAGGGCCAGAGGCATCGAACGGCACAGCAGGCCCACGCTAATTTAGCGGTGAGGGCCATAGCGACGTGCGATTGATGAGTTGATGGGGTCCCGCAGATGTCCTGCATACTTACATATAGGTTCAACCCCCAATGGAGAAAATGATCAACGATTGGCTCGATCAGGGATTCTCGACGCTGCTGCCGCCTGCTGCCTTTCCTCGAAATAGCGAGAGTGCCTTGGTCGACCATTTCCAACTTGGGCAACACTATCTTTGAGTGCAGAACCGTGCAGCGCGGCGACTGCGAAAAGGCCATAAGGGAAGCGAGATTTGCCAAATCTCATCTCTTCGTTCTATGCGAGTCAATTTTATTACTTCTACCTCTCTCTTTTCTCCACGCACCCAAGACGATCGCTTCTGAAGTCGACCGACTTCGCCCAGATCGAAACATGGCCCTGAAGCTTCTGGGCCAGCAGAGTCTCCTGAGCGACGCCCCGCGAATTTTCGTCGTGGGGCTTGTGCTCTATGCCGTCGGACTCGTGGCCTACAGGCTCCTGTTCCACCCCCTCAGAAACATCCCTGGCCCATGGTACGCTGCAGCCACTTATTGGTATGAGTTCTACCAGGATGTCATCCTGGACGGCCATTACATCAAGGATTACCCCAAACTCCACGCTAAGTATGGTGAGTGAGATTCCGATGCCCGAACGCGACATCACGGACTGACCCAGAGCAGGACCTGTTGTGAGAGTATCACCAAGCAGAGTGCATGTCTATAACCCAGGATATTTCAAAGAGTATGTCAGCAATTGAGTCTTCAGTGGGAAAAGTGTAAACTAACATCCTCATCAAGGGTTTACGGAAATGGCACCAAGTACACCAAGGACCCTGACTTCTTCCAGAGCGGAGGCGGTATCAAGTATTCCATCATCATGTTGATTGATCCTGAGGCGCACAAGCAGCGCAGGAACACTGTGAAGTCAATTTTCTCTCCAAAACAGATGGATCAATTGGCCCCCGTCGTTCTTGATGTCGTCAAGAGGGCCATGACAAGAGCCCAGAGGTCATTCGAGAAGGGAGAAGCCATCAGCATGCAGCCCTTCTGGCAAGCCGTGACAGTAAGTTTTACCGTTGTTATTGATTCTAATCTGTGACTTTCCTTGGAAACATTGCTGACTTCTATTCTTTTTTGAAGGTCGACACCATTATGCCTGTACTGTTCGACAGAAACATGAACTTGGTTGACCAGGACGAGGAGTTTCCCCCCTTCTTGGACATCATGGAAAAGTTTTCAGAGAACTTCCTGATTACGAAGCACTTCCCGTTTCTCATTCATCTTGCCATGGCTATTCCCATGAGCATCGCTCAAAAGCTGCTGCCGGGATATGCTCAGTTCCGCCACGTAAGTAAATCCTCCGATGACCCACGTCTTGAAGTTGCATTGCATATCGCCTAACGCAACTCCGCAGCAATGTTCCGAGTGGATTCAGGAGATTGAAGACAAGCAAAACGCTGGAATCGACACCTCTTCCGACGGCCGCAGCACATATTTTGATACTTTGCTGAGCACCAAAAACACAAAGATGTACCACAAGCTGAGCCGTGAGGCGCTTGTTGACGAAGCTCTGGCTTTGTGTTTTGCAGGCACCGACACAACCAGCTTTGGTCTCACATTCGGCACTTATTACTTGCTCAGGCATCCTGACAAGTTAGATAAGGTGCTGGAAGAGTTGAAGACTGTTGACACCAACTTAGAGGGTCTTTATGAGTACCGTGACATCAGCAGCCTACCTTATTTGGTGCGTGGCTCATTCAGCGCGTGGTTTTGGGGATATGTCACTGACCTTTGACATGTAGAGTGCGACTATCAAGGAGATTTTGCGTCTCTCATCTCCAGTGCCTGGCATCATCCCGAGAAGAGTCCCCAAAGGCGGCGCCACTGTTGACGGCTACTATCTTCCGGAAGGAGTAAGTATTGCGCCTTTCCTGATGTTGCGTGCGGTATGCTGACTCTACTTGTCTCACAGACAACTGTCTCGCAGACTCTCCGCACTATTCATGACAACCCTGATCTATTCGCCGAGCCTGAGAAGTTCATTCCAGAACGTTGGCTCGGAGAACAGGGATGGGCGTTGGAGAAGTATTTCGTTCCATTCAGCAAGGGACCGCGATCCTGCCTGGGCATGAAGTAAGTTTGAATACGGTAGTGCGGTCAAAGCTGAACAAAAAGCTAATCATCCATAGTGTTGCTTATGTTGAGATGTATCTCAGCATCGCAAACTTCTTCAGCCGGTTCGACATGAGTCTTTACAAGACAGATGAGACGACAGCAATCTGGATTGACAGTGCTGCAGCCAGGATCTGGAAACCTATCAGAGTCAAAATTGACTCCATCAAATAACACCCGTAAAATTGAATATGCACTTCCATTGAATAGCGTGGACAGGTTTGTATCTGCTGGGTATGCGACGGCGTCCCGGCTTGGCATGAAAAATTATTCACTAAGCGCATGGAATCCGGGAGAAACCGTCTTCGTTTATAAGTAATGTTCTATTCTAAACTGCAAATCGTTCGAGTGTGAACCGCTGTATGCCCTGCGAGCCGCTATCTACCCTACGAACCGCTGTCTACTCTGTCATGATCCTCCAAGAACAGGCACTGCGTCTCTCACATCTTTTCCAAGCCTCTCTAAGAATGCGAGACTGGTTGAGGCTTGCCCAGACGTGTGGGTGAGAATAAGAAATCTCCGCACCCCAAGCCCTGTCATCTGCGTATCGATAATTTCTGAGGGTAAGAAAGTTGCTTTGCATCGTTCCTTGTCGAAATCGCTGTGTCATGGATGCCATGGGGCGCGGATAGAAGCGGTCGTCTCGAAAAACGCCGTAAGCCCTCTGTCTTTGCAACCGAACCAGACCAGCCAAAAACCAGCGTTGTGTCTCGTTTATATAGTTTGCGTAGTCTGGATCGTTTGTATCTAGACCCGGGATCGAATCAACCGCGCTAAACCTGTGAAAGTTGCGTTCACATTCTCGCCAGAGCCTCCGATACAGAATGTGCATTGTCGCTGGTTGCGCCGTCAGAACGCCCACGAGTGTGTCAAGACCGCCGCTGGCTAACACAGCAAACCCATCGACATCACGACCTCGGCTACGTGCTACCACGTATCTCCGGTTGGGTGGAAAATCATACTGTCCCACGCGAGGCGCATGTTCACACTCCTCCGGTATGTATCGTGGAGGTTGTTGGCGAAACGTGTGAAGGGGATTCATTTCAAGTTGGGCAAGCACCGCGCGGTGTGTCATGATGTAATACTCGCGAACGCTCCCAAAGAGCTTGTGGTCGGAGGCTGGTGTGGAGTTGTGGAAGAGATCATTCCAGTCAAACGTATGAAACCTGGGCTGAGGACCGGCAGGCGCTCTTGCCGCTGTCAAGGGGCCGTAGATCTTGCTGAGAATTTCGTATTGTAGAAAGGCGCGATAAACACGGCACCGCTCATCAGTTTCCATGTTGTTAATGTTGAAACTGTTCAAGTGATGTTGGCGGAGATCTCTCTGGGTGGTCATCTGAGAATAATGTGGGTTTGACCACGTTGGCAACGTTCGATACGCAAACGGCATTCGAACACTGGTGGCCTTGGACAAATAGTCGGTGATGACACGTCGCAAGCATCCACAGAGGTTATCCAACCTTTCTATGTGGATCTTGTTGTTGGGATCTTTAGGATCAGAGAATGGGTTCAGAAGCCTGTTATTTCTCCAGTCGTCCAAGTGACGGGATATTGACGCTTCATCCGAACCTGGACCTGGAAACAAGATCACAGCCATCGCGGCTTGGAGAAGATCTCCGCTGAGATCTTTCTGGACTTGCAAGCGGCGGATCTGGTTGCGTGATGAGATGGCTGCGTCATGAAAGGCGTTGGACGCTTGAATCGCAGCAGCAATATCGGAGCGGCTCGCCATGCTCTCGAGTATCATCATGACGATTTCAGACGGGATGTGTTCGAACCGAACGGCTGCGTTACGAAAGGCTTTGGACGCTTGAGTCGCAGCAGCAATATCGGAGCGGCTCGCCAGGATCTCGAGTATCATCCGGAGGACTCTAGACGGGACGGGTTCGAACGGATCAGCTGCGTTACGAAAGGCTTTGGACGCTTCAGTCGCAGCAGCAGAATCGGAGCGACTCGGCAGGATCTCGAGTATCATCCGGAGGATTTCAGACGGGATGGGTTTGAACGGATCCATGGCTGCTGTCGTAGAGAAATCAGGGAAATAAAGCCTCTCAAGTCAAGTAGTCGAAGCGACGGAAAATCTGGACAATCTGAATTCGCGTAGTCAAAGACAGCGTGCAATCTGGACAATTTGGAATGGCGCTCGCATACATGGGGACCAAGGTATATATAAAGATACGCGGCCAGTGAACTGTAAGTGCTGATTCCGTGTTTTCACCCAAACCCTCACCGGAAAACCATCGAAGCTGAAATTCAATTCCGATCTCGGTATGGTAAGTCGTCGGGATGTGCACCTGGATGCGAGAATTGAGGCCCCGTGGGGAGCCGCACGGGTTCTCCAAAACCACAAAACCCGGTATCAGGGTGTATGTCTGTAGTTCACACGGGTGGCCGTCTAAATCCGCACGAGACCGTAATTTCAATTGAAAGAATTATCCACGCCGTCACTCACACCGACTTTCGCTGAGGGCATTCCCAAGTGGTCCAAGTCGACATGAAATCAGGCCATTCAGGACTTGTTTCGCAGTGCATATTACCCTAAGGGTCATCAAGTATAGATGGCCATACATAGCGAAACCAGATGGTCTGTCGTTCAGGGGTTAGCAGGTCCGCACAGGATTTACTGTCCGAGATGTGACTTACAGGCCAACAAACAAATGACCAGCAGGAAGCACACCATGTAGATTGGCACTCCGGGAGACCCTGATGAAATGGCGATGATCGGAACCTGTCGTCTGACTAATCTTTCCGTTGCCGGTAAGTTTGAGAAGGGGGTGTTGACGCGGCCAGGCGTGATCGTCCCATCGGTAGGGGAATCGGGATACGTGTATTCGGGTGGCGGATCTTGACTGTCTGATTCGTGTCGGACGTGCACACCGGGAGTCGAAAGTCCATTTCGATAGATGGTGATCCTTTCTGAAGACATAATTCCCGAGTAACCTGATAGAACGGAGATCGCTGGATGAAGCCGTTTTTCTATTTGATATGGCTTCGTGTGTCTCCACCCACATAGATATAGTAAACCAGCCAGGGGAAGTTTGTGAGCTTTATATGTTTAGTTCCGACGTGTGACAGCTCCTGAGCGCCTTCCCGGTTTTCAATGCCCTAGGCGAATGACACACTGAATTGAGGCAACACTCATCGCGGCTAGCGGCATTTACCTCTCCTGCTCGGGTGCCACGGAGGCTGTTGCACTTCACGCCTTTGCGCCGCCAAATCGTGATGCTCCAAGCAGAATACACGGCTTGCTTTTCCGAAATAGATTTGATGCTATCTTGACGCGAGACTCTGCAGCCTTGCGTGAAAGGCGTTAGCTTGAGCCCTAAGGTTGAGACCACGTTTACGCTGGCGTTTCTTCGCAAACTACATAGATTTTATCGAGGACACATATGCAGCGACCCGTCCGATTGGTGCAACCCTCCCTGTTGCCACGCGGATGGCTGGGTCTGGGCAAAAGCGTGGCCTGGACAGAGATACCTGAGAACCGGGTGTGCTTTGAGAGACATCATACTCCTAGATTGGGGCAAACTCACCTCGCCATACTAAACATAGCCTCAATGCTTGAAGAAAACATGAGATGTGCTGTTCTATTACCGAACTACGTGCACATGAAGGTCGTCGTATGTCAAGTTTGATAGGGGATTTGTCCCCTATAATTCGAGTCCCAGGTTGCCAAATGTGTAACCTTATTGTAGTAGGGTGTTGTCCATTTGGTCAACTATCCTTGAACCGCATCCATCTTAGCAGACTCGATTATTTGGCTGAATCTGTTCAACCGTTGGACTAGTAACTGAGGCGGGCCCGTTTTGAAGTTGGTTCAAAATGGGTCATGTGACGTGGACGTAAGCAGTGACTCACGGGTTGGTACTTCGGTTCAGTCCCGAACATTTGATTCGGTCCAGTCCCGAAGGCGACATTTAAAGAGGGGATGCTAGACGAGGCGACGCTAAGCAGACACATTTGACCACAAAACATCGTCAGAGCCTAACCAGCGTTGCAACAACAAGCGAAATCAAACATGGCGTCCAACATTATGGACCATCCGGCAGTGGACCTCTTGAAATCACTGATGTCGATTGTCAGCACCAGCGAGCTTGAACACGGCATCGGTGTGTTTCTGGAACAGCATCTCCAAAGCTTGGGATACACTGTTGAGCGCATTCCAATTGCGCCCGGATCCAGTCGACACAATGTCTACGCCTATCTTGGCTCGGAGAGGACTACGCGGGTGCTTCTCACGGCTCACATGGATACCGTGCCGCCTCACATTCCCCTCACAATCGACGGCGAAATCATCCGGGGGAGAGGCTCTTCTGATGATCTGGGCCCATTGGCTGCTCAAATCCTAGCAGCTGAGGAGCTGAGAAAGGAAGGAAAAGTTCGCGATGAAGGTGACATTGGGCTGTTATTTGTGGTTGGCGAGGAAAATGGAGGACATGGAATGATTGCGGCCAACGACATGGGAGTCACGTGGGAATCAGGCATCTTTGCCGAACCGACTGAAAGCAAGCTTGCGAAAGGACATAAGGGCCAAGTTGCTTTTGAACTTATTGCCAATGGCGTCGCCTGGTAAGTCCACTTTCCACCTTGTATTGATGTGCTACAGAGATGCTCATAATTGAACAACCAGCCATTCAGGATACCCGCACCTCGGTAAAAGTGCAACGTCTGCACTGCTTGCAGTTCTGAATGATCTTTCAGCTGCAAGCTGGCCTGAGTCCGAGCTTCTGGGCCCTTCTACCTTCAACATCGGAACTCTTGAGGGAGGAGAGAAGCACAACATTGTCGCTCCTTCTGCTAAAGCTCTCTGCGAAGTCCGCATGGTCTGTGACTTGCCCGGAATCAAGATCAAGGTTGCGGACATTGTCTCGCGCCACCCAGATATTGAGCTGAAGTGGGTGTTTGAATATCCAGAAGCCTTGCTGGACTGGGAGATAGACGGATTTGAAGCGGCTCCGGTCGCTTTTGGTACGGATGTGCCTCGTCTGCGGGCCGAGTTCTGTAAGAACAGAGTTCTCTACGGGCCAGGCTCGATATTGGTTGCTCACGGTCCTGATGAATACATCCGCGTACCAGAGTTGATAAGCAGCATAGATGGATACAAGAAGCTTGTTCTTCACTTCCTCTAGTTAGCATAATGCATCAGTACTTTTTTTTGGAATGATTCCACATTCAAGATTGCTAGACTGAGCCTCTGGTACTCGGCGTTATACAGATAGTTGTGATACAGCACACTCACAGATTCTTGCATTAAGAGCACATCTTCTCGTAAGTGCTCTGATATACCTTACAATATCCGGGTTGACTGATTAACTTCCAACGGTTTCTGATCAACTGGAACAAGCAAGTTATAAGTCAATATGAGCTTGCTATTCAGCCCCAGTCTTGGCGCACTGCAACAGAAAGGGTAAGCCACAGCACATTTCCAAGGCAACCCTCTTGCACACCTTGTGAACGGCTCGAGAAGCAGCTTTCTTCGGTTTGGGCCTGGATCGGGCCTGGATCGGGCTTGGATTGATCCCATACATATGAATTCAAGGAACTCACACGTGACCAATTACGTAACCCGGAAAATTTTCAAAATTCCTCCTAGACATGATGGGTTCCTTGCAGCTATTCCCAACCACCCTTTTCTGTCCCCACCATTCTCACTGCTCCTGACAACGACCTGTGGCAACACACCTAGTCACCAACCTTATTCTAAGGCAAAGCTCTACAAATCGTCATCTTCTTCTTTTTATTCATTTTATTCCCTTCCCGAAGATGAATCGGATGGAGGCGGTAGGAAAATTTCTCCGCACCCTGTTTCAATTCCTGAAGCCCCAAGACCTACCCGTCGCTGACTACTCTGGCGAACTAGATGCACATCGAGTCCCTCACTCCGAGTCGAAAAGACGTAGCTGCCATCCTCGGCAACTGCAAAGGCTGCTCCAAGTCTGGCTTGCACATATTCACCGACGACATACCCTACGAATGCTTTCTCCACGAGCAGCTCTGCACAGAGATCCAAACCGAAGCTTCCGCTGAGTTCGCGATACGCGGGCTCCACAGCAGACTGAACAGCCTCAATATCCGACTCGATAACCACAAGAGAGCAATCATCACGATAGAAAAGTGTCTCAACACCATCAATCCCAGGCGTCGCGCCACAGCCCTGTGGACTTGCAACACACGCAGGAAGGCCATTGCGCACTTGGAGGCAAGGATTCAACATGACCACCGATATTTGGCAATCAAGCATGGCATATTCGCTGAAAGCCGAGCTGCAATAATCCGGATCCAGAACAGCATCGACAAGTCGGAGAGGGAGCAGGATCCGATCGATAAGGAGTTATGGCAAGAGGAAATAGCCGAAAGATCTCATGAAAACTTGATGGACAAGATACGACAGGCGGATGAAGGAGCATACGAGACCGAGGAGCGTCTGGACAGGTGACGGCACGAAGGCGCCGCTTCCGCTGCATCCCCCATGCCCTTTGAGCAAGTCCTAGGCACTGCACAGGAAGATGTCCAATATCGTGGTATGGCAGGGATGGTCGGGCTGAGCCTTTTGCAATATACCGAAGAAGCGGCTATCAAAGCAGAGGAAGAGGATTTCAACCCCGTTGCTCCGTGGACGACATTGATAAGGCCGAAGTATGACGCTTTATCGGCAGGCTCTACTGACGAATGGAGGCAAAGCCAGACCACTTCAGCTATCAATTCACGGACAGGGTCGGCAAGAATGATGGCACAAGCTACCCATCCCCCGGGACCGCAACGCAGTAGCTCGACAAGATCGCCGAGACATCACCCCTACACCACACCCAGGCATCGTGCGATCTAGGAACAGGCTAATTTAAACTGAGTCCAGAGGAGTCATGGCACACCGGAAGCCCTTTTTCCATTAGCAATAGTCGATGCAAGAGAACTTTCCGAATGGGATGTGATAGTGGAATTGCGTTGATATCTTTGGTTGCCTATGTGCAAAACCTGAAAGAATAAAACAATCCACGGGCCAGATTCCGTGTGCTGGAGTTGATCGTTAGCATAATTGGATATCAGGGATATGTTGGCTCCACTTCCTCTGATCTCAAAGGAACCTCGTTCTTGCAACTCATTGTATCAAGCTGCGCCGCGTATCAAATCATGCACGAAAGCATCTCAAGCCTTACATCCAATCTTCAATTATCTTTATTAATTTGATTCCAATGACTATGAGGCCTCTGGGGCTATTCTGTCGAGTTACATAGGATGTCAGCTGATCTACCATCTTCAGGTAGCTTCCAGCACACAGGTCTGGAGAGATTGAGGCTGTTCAAGGCCATTTATGTACTTCAGTTCGAGATGCCATGAGTCTGACTGAGATCATTCCAGGATCAATCCACTGGATCAAGTGCACTCACGGCGGATGACATAATCAAAGGAAAGTATTTTACGCCAATGGTCCGACGCATTGCATGTTTCCTTGCCCCTATTCCCGACGAAACTCCAACAACTGCTATCATCGACACTACCACCCGCCATCGACGTTCAAATCACAGTTCTGTGGTCCCATCAAACTGCAAAAGAGACAGCCCAATTATAGCCGGTGAACTCAACAGAATCCACGGTACGTAAAAGCTCAATCCCATCCTTCGCATCCAAGTCCAAGTCGCTCACAAAGGGCCACGTAGATGAACGTCGACAGTTACGTGCCGAGCGAATACACCGAATCTTGCGATCTCAGACCATGCAAAGGCTGCGGCAGTTTTGAATGACATCAAGAATCAGCGATTATCTCCTTCCAATGCTTTCTTTTCGACAAACTCCGTACCGAGCGAGAACTCGAACGATCCATCATAATGGACCTTGCCATGCTGAAGAAGCACATATCGACGCTAGATGAGCGTTTCATTTGCCTCGCAACAGAGCTCGCGATGCTGGAAAGCCCAAGTATGGACACCGCGATCATTGGGCGCAGCAGATACCATGTCCAGGACGAAGTTTCCAAATGCCCGGCACCGAGTTCGACTCTTAAGGGAGCTATAGCCGATAAAGAAATACTATACTTGCAAAGTCGAGTTAACATACTCAGCATCCAGCGTAGTATGGTCAAGTTGGAAAAGGGAGAAGATCCGGACGATGACCCACTCTGGCTCGACTATGTGTCGGGAAAGGCCAGGCACGAGATGACCGTCTTATCTGAAGAGGGGGGTTCACAAAAGAGAGACCAGTCACTTCAGCTTATGGACGAGGACATTTTACCTTCAGCTCAAGACGAATCTCCAGGACAGTCAATTTTGCGGCGAGAGTTCGGAGGACCGCACGTCATACAGAGTGTCGATAGCTGTGCAAGTATTGAGGAAGATGACTCAAGCTCCTCATCCCAGAGGTCGTCTATCTCGCGCGAGCAGTCCCCCTATGAGCTACCTCAGCTGCCTGTCCCCGGATCAGCATCTAGGATCTTGCCAGGCATAGCCCGGCCATCTTCTCAGAGAACGTTGCCCAAACCGCCAATTCTGTTTGGACCGGCTCGAAACACCAGAGGAAATTCTTCAAGGTACAAGCCATACGAATCACGCTCGTGAGATAAATGGAGAACAGAGCTCTTTGTCTGTTTAGTGCGATAGCTAAACAAACATGTATATAGATAGTTGAGAGTGCCTTCTGTGTGTCCTTTGCTCGCGGCATCCAGCCGCTACAAGATATTCAGCACTTGTATCGATTTCATCTTTTTGCATGCTGTTTTCGAGTCGTTACCCAAGACGTTTCGTTCCGCGTGTTCTCTTTTCGCTGTACAGGGTCGCTCTACAGGTTGAGTAAAACCTGATTTCGTATTTGTGTCAATGGAGACATCCAAAGTCTAATGCGTGTCCGACGTACCGTTCCTACTTACCGGCGTTTGCGAGGACTAAGACCAAGTAGCTATCGACTGCAATTTGGCTTCGCCTTTGTTTCAAGAAAGCAATCTGGAGACAGAGTAAAATCAAGATAGTTCCACACTATGTCTTGACGTCAATATCTGAGCTTTTATCTCGGCTTTTACCCATCACTGACGTTATCATTCCTATTATGTTATAGTGAGCGTTGATCGTGGTTCATCTGCCGATACGTGTACTGATGAAAGCATACCTGGCAAATAACGTCAACCTAAAACCTACCTACCTATGCTTTTATTGAACATCAATTTACCTCCACTCATGAAGCTGAGTCTGAAGTTATCTATGCGGACTTGAGGTCCTGATGTCCATGGATTAGGGAACCGCAATCAGACCGCACCTCGTTGCGTCATTTTACAAGGCCTCAAACCCATATGCACTGAATTGAATCGTTCCCGAATCGTTCCGGAAACGTTTCCGAATCGTTTCCAGGCGAGATGATTACTACTTTAAACATGATTTCCCAGTTACATAAGCAATTGATGTTCATAAATAAGGATAGCCCGTCACGTCTCTTTTTCGCGTCATGCATCAATCCCAGCCTCTTCTCACCGCCTCATCGTCGCCCACGCCCGACGTTTTTCTCGACATCGCCACCACCACGCTGCCTTCGTAGCAAAACAAATTTGAACTATTTTCGACTTCACCCATCAAACTGTATGTGCCCTTCCACCCCGAATTTACCGTCGAACCACCCTGCTAATGCCCTCTGCCTCACAGATGACAACCATTCAAAGCCTTCTCGCGAAGCGCACGAGCGCGTTCGCAATACTCGGACCCTGCCATGGATGCGGCACATCACAGACGCACACCTCCATCTCCACATTCGAATGCTCCCTCTTCGAGCGGCTCAGTGCCCATATGCAGGCAGAATTTGAGGCCGAAGGCCAGATGACATTTCTTAAAGACAAAGACGTTTTTCTCTCCCTACGCTTGGGTCAAATCGGCACCGATGTCCTGGACTTGGAGCGGAAGATTGGAAGCGAGACCCGCGGACGCGCCGCAGCCCAGAAACGCCGGGACGAGCTCAAATGCGAACAGGCCGAGTTGGAAAAGTTGCGCGAGGAGATCAAAAAAGCCTTGAGGACAGGGGAAGTCAACCGAGAGGTGGCAATACTGGGGGCCGCTGAGATCGAAGGCGATATCCGAGCATTGCATAGGATAAGCGATCGGGATGAGAAGGATCAGTGGATTCGTCTGCGTTTGGAGAGACACGTCGAAGAGATGAGGGAGGATAGAGCAAAGGCCGAGGAACTGTTCGGTCCGAACTGGGAGGAGCGCATTGCTGAACTGGAAGCAGGCGTTTGATATTGTGGTTACTGGGAAAGTTGCTGTTTCTGGGATTCTGATACATTTTCTATTGTATCTGATAAATAGTCAGGTGATACCATCCTGCACATCGGTACAGCATATGGTCCCCAAACAAAATCAGTCGAGTCTTGTTTGAACAAGCTTTTATTAGGGACAACCTCAACTTAGGTAACAATCTGTCAATCGAAGATGAACTATTGCTAGAATGTGTGGGAATATGTTCTGGGAGCCATCTCCGACCCTTGGTCATGGAACGACGCTGGTCTTGGGGGTTCAAACCGCTCTTCAACAGTATCTGTTGTCGACGCCTCAGCTAATCCCTCACCCAGATCGATTTGCGAGGCTCTCTTGCTCTCCACGAGATTTGAATACTGCTTTCCCTCATACTTAGTCTCCTCGACGTCAATGCGGCGTCCACTCATGTACATCTTCCTCGCTGCGTCCTCCATGTCGGCCACAGACTTGCCAGACTCCTTTAGCAACCCGCCGATGTCGTTTCCATGCCGAAGGGCCGCCAGTGAGCTACTCTTCCACAACGGCACATCTACGTTGCTTCCTGTGTTGATGATCGTCATCAACATCAACGTGCAGGCCAATGTCAGTACAGTAACATGCAATGCTATCCACTGCCACTTGACCTCGTACAACACAACAGTGCTGCCCACCAGCCCTTCATAGGTCATGGTGTTCATTCCATTGCGAGCGACGTCGGCGTCCTCGTGGGTTCGCCTGATCTCATTCGTCATGCTCATAGCCATGGATTCAAAGACTGCGGAGACGCCCGCAAAGTCGGACCGGCTAAGTGACACCAGCCTGTTCAACGCCGGTGGCTGGGCTGCGGCATAGAGGGACTTGACTGGTCCAAACGATGCGCCGTTGAAGTCGACAGCATTTTCCATGCCCTCAAGACGGCTAAGCTGAGCGCAAACTTTAGTATCGTTGAACCAGGGCTCCCATCGAAACAGAGTTTGGATGTAGGCGCTAATTGATTTGACAGATTCCGACTGGATCGTCACCTGGTTTCTTGAGGACTGCATCTGCCAATCGTCTTCCTTTGAGTCTTTTACGATCTCGAGAGGGTTTTTGGCGACGACGGACCAAAGCTTGTGGAATTCCAGACTCCGCAACTCGTCTGGGGGGGGGGGGGGGGGGGGGCGCGGTACTCTGGCGGTATTCGGTCGTATTTGTCGTTAATATTCAAGTAAATATTTTTTGGTAAGTCCCATGAAAACTCTGACCGCTTAGTATTAGCAATTTCTGCGACGGTTTCTTCTAGGCGACCATTTTCGACCTTTGAGGTGATGCGTTTGGCGCAGTAGTAGAGGCCGCACTCTAACGCCTTCAGTGACACGTTTGGCCAAGTCACCTCAGGCGGTTGAGGTTCTTCCGACCACGGATCTAAATCCTTCAACGCTCCAGACGCATTCAACGCCTTGATATCTGCGTATATAATACTCATAGACCATAATAGAGTGTCAATGTCCGTCATGGTGACTGTCTTATTTGGATTCCCGGTACCGAAAGATGTAGTAGTATATGATTCACTGCTATACTTTTGGCGGTGGTAAGGTTGGCAGCCTTCGGTGCTGGCGATGTAGTGGCCGTTGGGAAGGCTGAATCCAGTGGCGTACATGGTTGACCCGTTGACGATGATCCCAGGTGTATTAGCAGTATGATATGGCTTGATTGTGTTCAGCAATTCGTCGTAGTTACCGGGCATTCGGGTGAGATTGACGGAGAGATCTGTGCATCTATGGCATACACCAAGGGTTACGAATGGCTCGAAGGTGCAGTTTCCTGAGGAGCACCGGAAAAGAGTTTCCCGTTGCAATTCTTCCGGCGATTTGTAAAAGCCACTCATGATTACCCCTTCCATTGAGGGTGGAATGCTAGTAGTGATATTCCAGAACTCGAATTCTGCTGTTGTGGTAGATGCATTGCGTTCCCAATCCCAAGTCAAATTGGTGAAATGAGTCTTCTCCGTGTGTGCAACGCCCAAGGAGTACTCTGCTGCTCGTGAAATAAGTGCCGAGGTGTCGTTGTTTGATTTGTCGTACACGATAGCTTCGCGAAGTCTAAGTAGCTGCTGGGCAAAAGGATCTAGGGCGAGGGCAACTATGGTCAGGACAGCCCCAAATTGGGCAATAGACCTAGTGGTCGATATTAGCGCCCATGTATTCCGAAGCGCATGGGCATGATTTGATACGTACGCTCCTTTCGTTCTCGACAGCACCCTCAGGCTGCCCAAAGGACCACGTGCAGCCCCGTCGAGTCGATCGAAATCGATCATGAGCCTGTCTTCCCTAGCGTACAGAATCCACTTCCATTGAGCCATACATTCCGAGAGAACGAAAGCTACAGCAGCTTTGACAGTGACTGAAAGAACAGATATAACGGCATTGATCGTGAATCCCATCTGGTTGAAAATGGGGCGATTGTTGAATTTGCCGAGGAGGATCGCCATCGTAGTAAGTGCAGCAACGGCACCTGCGAGGGCCCAAATCTGCTGGCCCCAAACCGACCATCGAAGTGTAGTGAACATGTTTGAAAAGCAACGAAGAAATGGGATGCACTCTTTCCGCCATTTGTCCCACCGGAGACGGCTATCTTCGCTGATCCTGGGACTTATATTACCCCTTGTGGGCTCACAGCTCTGTTGGCGTCATGCGTCGTCTCAGCCACGAGCCGAAACGAAATTTCTACTGTGTTCCCCTGTGTTTCTCTCGTCGGCACACATACACAGGACGCAATCGTGGCGGTGACCTTTGCTGTGCCATCCGTACGACAATGACGTAAGCTTCCGAGATGCACGAGTTGCAGATGAACGAGATACAACAGCATTCATTTGGCGGTCATTTGCATTTGTGCTACCTCTTTAGTGCATGTCACTTCAACAAAACTCAGCTCTAGCGCTGATATGTTAGTCGATCTACAGCCACTGCGACCACAGAAATCGCCTCAGCGGCTGACTCTCCAAGGGTGAAGTTGTACTCTCCTGCCTCCACAAGCCATTCCCGCCCAGCCTCATCGAACGACGCAAAATCCTTCGCCACAACAGACAGCTGCACAGTAGTCGTTTTGCCCGGCGCAAGACGGACCTTGTCAAACGCAACAAGCACTTTTACTGGCGTGTCCGGGGATGAAGTCGCCTTGCCAGCGTAAACCTGCACCACGGCACCGCCCTCAAGCTTGCCAGTGTTGGTAACATCCACCGTGACATCAAACTGATCACCGCCCTTCTTGGCCACAGCAAAGTTGGCGTACTCAAAGCTCGTGTAGGACAACCCAAAGCCAAAGGGGAAGTTAACCTTGGACCTCTCAACGCGGTCGTAGTGCCTGTACCCCACAAACACGCCCTCCTCATACGTAACCCTCAACTGCCCGTCGACACGTTCACCAGGGAAGTTCCCGTGCGCCGGCGCGTCCTCGACCCGCGCCGGGAAGCTAACGGGCAACTTACCCTCGGGGTTCACCGCGCCCGTGAGGACGTCCGCGATGGCGTTGCCGCACTCCTGCCCCGGGAACCAGGACTGGGCCAGCGCGGAAATGTTGCCCAGCCAGGGCATCGCTACCGCGACGCCGGTGGAGTTAACCACGATCGTGTTCTTATTCGCCTTCGCCACGACCTCGATAAGTCCGTCCTGGTCGCAGGGGAGGTGGAAGGATTCTTGGTCGCGTCCTTCGGTCTCCCACTGCGGATCGTGGCCTGTGAATACAATCGCTAGGTCCGCGGCGGCGGCTACCTTCGCCGCCTCGCCCTGTAAATCTGCGTCGTGATCCGACTCAAGCGCGAAGCCCATCCTCACACCCGTCCTGCCCTCAAGAATCTCCAGACCAATCTTCGTCGGCGGCTTGCTGTGTATACGGAGACGGTACGTCCTGCCCGCCTCGAAAGCGTGCTTGATCTCCGGCTCGTTCGCCGCAAGGAACAGCGCGCCCATGGGATCCGCGCAGTTGCCCGTCTGCTCAAACACAACTTCGTTATCAACTAAAACCTGCGTGGGCCCGATGCCGGAGCAGGCGATGTAATGCGTCCCCGACTCCGCCGGCGTGAAGTCGCCGACAATATCAAGCGTCTTCCACATCGACTCCTGCGACCCGAGCGGAGAGTACGCAGAGTTCGGGTAGCTGTGCAGCACCGAGACGGGCTCGTCGCCCGCTTGGCCGTGGAAGTCGTAGAACAGCCTGCTAAACCCGGGCTGGCCGTCGAGGCCAACAATTTTCCCGACCCGGCCGTCCGCGCTGATGGGCGGGAGGAGGCGCTCCTTGTGCGCGCCCTTGGCATAGCTGAACTCGACGTCCTCCCCGAGGGCGGCGTGCAGCGCGTCCCATGGCGGGAGGCGGTAATGCGCATTCACACTCGCGCTCCCGCCGCCGTGCGCGAGACCGTCCTTGGCGTACCCGATCAAGGCGATCTTCTTGCCCCTAACTTTCTCCTTCGTCAGGGGCAGGATCCCGCCTTCGTTCTTCAGCAGTACGATGCCCCGCGCCCCGGCATCGCGGATGAGGGCGCGGTGCTCCGGCCGGTCGATCGCCTTCTCGACGGTGATGGTCGGATCGCGGAACCCGTTCAGCTGCTCCGTCCACTCCAGAATCGTGCGCACCCGCTCGTCAATCACATCCTCCGTGAGCTCCCCCTTCTCGACCGCCGCCAGCACCGCAGCCGGCTTGCGTATCCTCGGCGGGCCGGGCATCTCAATGTCCAAGCCGGCCTTGATCCCCTCCGCGACGGAGTTCGTCCCGCCCCAGTCGCTCATCACCAGCCCCTTCCACCCCCACTCCCCCCTCAACACCTCCTTCAGCAGCCACTCGCTCGAGTCGCAGTGCACCCCGTTGACAAGATTATACGCCGACATGACCGCCCACGGCTTTGCCTCCTTCACGGCAGTCTCAAACGGGCGTAGATAAATCTCCCTTAACGCGCGCTCCGAAATCGTCTCGTCGACCGTCGTCCGCGCCGTCTCCTGCTCGTTGGCCACAAAGTGCTTAATCGTCGCCGAGACCCCTAACCCCTGGCACCCACTGATCATCTCCGCGGCGAGCTTGCCGGCCAGAAACGGATCCTCGCTGTAGGACTCGAAGTTGCGCCCGCCGAGCGGGTGGCGGTGGATGCAGACGGTGGGCGCGAGCAGGCAGCGGGCGCCCTTGGCGCGGGACTCCTGGGCGAGGGCGGCGCCGACGGCGCGGGCGAGGCGGCGGTCGAAGGTGGCGGCGATGCTGCAGGCGGCGGGAAAGCAGGCGGCCTTGGTGCTGCCGTCGATGGCGGCGCCGCGGGTGCCGTTGGGCCCGTCGGTGGTCTTGATGGCGGGGACTTTGGAGGGGACGTCGCCTGTTTCGACGAAGTTGCGGCCGGCGAGGAGGCGGATCTGGTGAAGGGTTAGTGAGATGTTTTGCGTGAGAGGGGTGTTACAGAAAGAGATACTTTTTCCTCGAGCGTGAGGCTCTTTAGGATTGCTTCGGTGTCTGTCTTTTCAGCCATTTTGACGGGTTGGTGTGAAGAGAGTTCACCTGTAGAGGCAACTCATCGTGAACGACTGCGGTTCATAAGGCTCATTTTATCACCCCGCGATTCAAGCTGTTAAAGATCCGAGTGGGGGGCCATCGCGGAGGTCGGAACTCGGAACGGCTGGTGTTGGCGGGGCCCTCCGCATTTTGGCAGTGAGGGGTGACAGCGCCAGGTGATGACGACTTTGGAGCTAAGATGTTCTCCGGATGGCTTCACCAATGGGGTGCTAAAGATTGCTCAATCGGGAGATATGGGCTGGCCGGGGCCCCGCTGTTCGGAAGAGAGGCCGGGAGGGGGGGGGAGGCCGGAGGGTAAGGTGAAGGCCGATAAGAGCGTTGTGCGGCAAGGTTTATCTCGGGCCGGGTGTTTGACTTCTTGGACGGATGTTGCGCCTGTTTAAGAATAAAGATTGAATGTTGCCGCAAAGATGAAGGTGAGGGGAGTCTATGACTAATTGAATCACTGTGCTTTTGTCTTCGGTTGAGACATGTGGGCCAGCGTCTTGAAGCTTCCATTATTTATGCTCTGTCCAAGAGACATAGTAGGAAATAGCACCCACCCCCAGCTAAACATGATCTTCTAGATGAAGAGGCGCTGACACATAAAGTCATCAAGTGCTGGCAGAAACGGGACACGCTTTCTTATCGAATCAATTCCCCTCAACCAAAGAGAGAACCAATTGAAAACCACAAAGAATTTCTCACCCCAAAGTCCGCAGTAATAAGCAGCCCCCTGAGTCCCTCTACGCCGGCGAGGCGGAATTCAATTGGTCAGCGGCAAATTTCTCCCAGTCGGCCGGACGCTCCGGTTGCTCCGTCTGACGCACCGAGCGCGTCTTTGAACGAGATGACAGAAGCTAAAAGTCTCCGAGGAAGACCACAACAGGGTTATTCGTATGCAGGAAGATCCAATCAAGACAGGAACAGTTGGAAGAACTAGGGCTACATTTGCAACAAATTGTAAACCCCCATATCCACCAGCAATGCAGCCCTATGTCCCTCTCTTAGGTGGACTTGGGATGACTCGAAATACATTAGGCCGCCCACCCCTGAGACACTGCAAAGTCGCGTTTTTCCATATGTGCTGAATAAAGCGAACGTCATCCATTCAACAGTCCGCCGCCCAAAGTCCACCGCGCCCACGCTAAGACACCGCGCGCGGCTCGGACTTTCTGGACCTTTGGCAACGTCCCCAGTCTCCATTCCCTCAGAGCCCATTCTCCATAAATAAGCACCTTTTTCTTCTTCTCATCATCAACTCCCTTTGGTGATGTTCCCACGGTAGTCCAACTCCCCAACACCACGATGCCGCCACCTCCAGAATCCGCACCAGAGCACGAGGCCCAGTCCAACGGCCATGACTCCGGCGCAGAGACGGCCTCCAACGGCTACACATACAACACCACACCATCACCACCACCCAGACCCGTCGTCCCGGCGCCCCAGCGCGCCCTCGCCCCGGACCTCCTCCGCGGCCTGCTGATGCTCTTCATGGCCTTCGACCACAACACCGTCGGCCTCAATGCCTGGCGCCACTCCACGGGCCCGCCCGACGGCGAGCGCGACGCCGTCCCCGTCGACTCCTGGAACTGGTGGTTCGGCTACCTCGTCCGCACCCTCTCCCACCTCTGCGCCCCGGGCTTCACCTTCCTCCTCGGCATGGGCGTCGTCTACTTCGGCCGCTCCCGCAGCAGGCTCGGCTGGTCCGCCGCCCGCATGGCCCGCCACTTCGCCGTCCGCGGCGCCGTGCTGACGCTGGTCTCCGTCGTCCTCGGGCTTGTGCTCACGGGTGGCAGGTTCTGGTTCATGAACGTCGTCCTCGTCGCGCTGGGGGTGGACTATGTCCTTGCGGGACTCCTCTGGCTCGGCATCGCGACCACAGAGCCTCGCCTTGCCGCCCTTCTCGACCGGTACATCCTCACAGATGGCGAAGGCGGCCGCGAGAGGGAACCTCTGCTCGAGCACGCAGGCCACCACACCCCCTCCGGCACCAAACCCTCCTCCAAAGCGACCGCCATCTCCTGGCACGCCCACAACGCCCTCCTCCTCGCCCTCTCCCTCGTCACCATCTGGTGGAACATCTGGCTCTCCCCCACCCACGGCACCTGCACCACCACCGCCACCTCCTCCTCCGCCAACGACTTCTGGCGCTTCTGGTTCTTCGAAGTCATCTCCCCACACGTCGTCTCCCCCTTCCCGCCCCTCGCATGGCTCTCCTTCGCCATCCTCGGCCTCCTCTACGCCCGCCTCGTCACCGCCCGCCCGCACCTCCCCGTGCCGTCCCAAGTCTGCGCCAACATCGCCGCCGGCCTGCTCTTCCTCGCCGCCTTCGTCCTCACCCGCGTGCTGCGCGTCGGCAACCTCTCCGAGCACTGCCTCCGCGCGCCCGAGCACCGCGCCCACCCCGCGACAAACCCTTACCTCGCGTCTCCGGCGTCCTTCTTCTACATCGTAAAGTACCCGCCCGACGTCGCCTTCTACTGCTTCACCCTGGCGGGCACCTTCTTCCTGCTGGCCGCCTTCTCGGCCGTGCCGCCCAAGTTCGCGACGCGGTGGCTGGGCGTGCTGCTTGCCTTCGGGACGTCCGCGCTGTTCTTTTACGTGGTGCACATGGTTATTCTCATGAGCATGTGTTTGTTGCTGGTGGCGCTTATCGGGCGCGACACGGGGCTGCCGCCGCCGCCGGACGGACGGCCCGCGACGGGCGTGGACAATGTGTGGGTGTGGGCGCTCAACTGGGCGTTTGTGATGAGCGTGATGTACCCGCTGTGCAGGTGGTACAGCGGCTTCAAGAAGAAGAGAGGCGCGGATTCGGTGTGGAGGTTCTTTTAGAGTTGCATGTCGCGATGGGTGGGTTGGATGACGCCATGGTGGTTTAAGTAATCCGTCCTAGGTGTTTGCTTATCATGATGATGCTGATTAGATACCATCACCATGTTGGAAGCTTATCTTTATCTCACTTGATCTGAATGCAGTGCAGATTTCATGGAACAAATGGAAAGAATATTCAGTCTAAACGTGTTGGTATCTAAACTCCGCGTGTATCATTCAATCCCACAACTCCGGTGCCCCCCAACCCTGCCCCGGTCGAACGAACTGGGTATATAAAGACAACACAATCTACAACTATAACCACCAGTATTCATCTACTTCCATCTCGGCTGCGCCGCCGGCGTCGGGTACGGCTGCACCCTGCTCCTCCTCCTCGTAACCCTCTGCGGCCTCCCCGACGCCGAAAGCGCCCCGGAGCTCCCGGCGCTCGCCCCGTGCGCTGCCGCCGCTTCCGTAGCCGGCGCCGCGGTCTTCCCCGTCCGCGCCGCCCTCGTCACTCTCGTCGCGGCAGCCTTCTGATTCGCCGTCACAGGCTCCTTCTTCGCCCTCGTCGCCGTCGTAGGCCGGCTCGGCTCAGACCTTGTCTGGCTCTCCACCCTCCTCGCTGTCCTCAGCGCCCTCCCGGTCGTGGTGGTCGTGGTCTTCGTCGGCGACGGCGGTGCAGTCACCGGAGCAGCCGCCGCAGCGGCAGTCCTCCCGCTCCGGCCGCGCGTCTTCAACGGCGCCGGCGCAGCAGCCCGCCTCGCGGCCCCGGACCTCGTCGCCGCAGGCGTAGGCGGCACGGCCACTGTCACAGCTACCACCGGCGCCGCGGGCTCCGACTCGGCGCCCTCCTCCGTGACCAGCGTCGGGTCCTCGTCCGGCGGCAGATCGCTCCGCCGCGCCGCCGCCCACTCCTGCACCCTTCTCTCCCTCGCAACCTGCTCCTCGTCCACTTCCGCGCCCTCGCCCGCCAGCCGCTCCGCCACGCGCAGCTTCGTCCACGACGACTTCATAATCTGCCGCTGCGCCTCGCTCTGCCTCAACCACTTGCAGAACCGCTCGTTACTCCGCTGCCACCTCCTCGCATCCCCCTCCTCATCCTCACCCTCCCCATCTTCTTGTGGCTGTTCCCGCTCCCAGCTCGGCTCACTACTCTTCGCCTCCAACGCCTCCTGTTCCTCCAGCGCGCTGACCGCCCGGCCCGCCTCAAAATACCGCCCCGCCGCCGCGATGGCCATCTCCTCCGCAGCCTCGAGGTTCGACCGCGCCGTCAGGCACACGTCGCCGTGCGCCCCAAGGTCGCGGCGCACCCTCTCGCGGCGGTCCTCGGCTGCCGCGAGCGCGGCCGCGAGCGCCTCGATGGCCTCGTTGGCGTCCTCGAGCTCCTGCATCTGCCGCTTCATCAGGGTGAGGGACGTCTCGCAGAGGGAGCGCGCGCGCTCGAGGGCGGCGTCGGCTTGTAGTTTGTCGCGCTCGGCGTCGTCGCGCTCGTGGATCGCGCAGCGGTGGTCGAGGAAGGTGGTGTGTTTGCCCGAGTGGCCGCAGTTGCGGCAGGCATCGGGGTCCATGGCCGGCTTTGAGGCCGGACTGGCTTGTGTCTCGGGTCGGTGGTTGTATGTTGTCCCGTGCTTGCCCGTCCCGCACTTTCCGGTGTGTTGTTGGTTCCAATCTCGGTCTTCCGGATCAGGCGTATGTTCGTGCTTTGCTCGAGCTTGCTTCAATGCTTTCCGTCCCTGTCCGTCGGGGGAGGAGGGGACCCGGTGTGGCTGTGGCATTGTAGTGTAAGCAATCAAGCTTCTCAATGACGGGAACCATCTCCCATTCCCATGTCCAGCCCTAAGAGAGCTATGCAGGGGAGGGGATCCGGAAGATTGACAATCTGCCTCACCTCTCTTTTGTCAGGTTTCTTGCGAATCTCCAAGATCGATCTTGCCTCTGCGGTGGAGATGGGTTTATCACGAGATAGTCCAGAATGCAAAAGCAAATGTAGGGATCAAAGGTGGACGGCGGGAAAAACGTGGTAAATGGGGGAGGGGAAGGGGGCCCATGGGAATGGATGGGGATGGTGTCAGGTTCAAAAAGCAATCGAACCTCGCGAAACGGCGCAGCTCCATTGGCAACGAGGCCGGGGTTCTGACGTCTGCCCACCAACAGCAGCAGAGGAAAAAAGGGTCACGATCCTCTTTTTTGTGTCCACGGTTCCCGCTTCGAAAGATTTGCGGTGGGTTCTTGTGCAAGCAGGCCAGGGGTTGGGCAGAGCCAGCCAAAGTGTGGATAGCTTGGGCTCGTTACGAGTTAGCGATGACGGATATTGCAGCTCCATCTAGTATATGCCAGATGAGTTTTACCGGAACCTTGGGTTCGAAAGGTTTGGACCCTGCTGCGTATGAGAGAAGCACATTTCGCACTGAACAAACTTGTGATGCTCTGGTGATACGAGTTTGAGGGATTTGTGCTTGACCGACTCTTTGCAACTGACTCCAACTGTGCATGCTGCAGCTCCAGTGACGGCGAGTAATGAATTGCCTCTTCCTGCCTCACCGACATCTTTCACAAATCCGTCACGTCACGCGATGATGCGTGCTGCATACGTATGTACGCCCAAGCACACACGACTCGCAAGCCATGTCACCCGGCAGCTCCTCGCTCCCAGCGGCCTGGTAATAAACTCCCAACACTACTGCGCGGCCTGCCGGAACGCATGCGACCCTGACATTCCGGGTGGGCATGTTCAAGACACAGAGCGAGCGAGTGACGGACCAGAGAACTTCTAGAACCTCCACTGTTTCATTGGGGCCGCCTTCTGTGCCGATTCGTTGCACAAGGTGCATGGGGGGGGGGGGGACGCACACCCTTTGCAACTTGCAGCGCGGCCGTTGCTCCGTCAGAAGAAGAAAACAAAAGGATATTTTTGATGATCTCCATAAGAGAAGGCCCCAGAATTTACATAAAATCTGTTAGGTTTTGGGTAGCTCTCCACCGAGATTGCTTCCCAAAGCGGCAAGGCGTCTTCAGGTGAGCCCCGTTTTGAGGAGACGGCGGGTTCTTGCTGGGGTGAAGAAACTCGCACTTTCGGCTGCGGCGTCCAGGAAACGAGCTCCTGGGGCAGAGCACCCCCTACCTGGTCCGACGACCCTGGGATTTGGCAGGGTCCTGTGACAGGGATAGCTCCGAGGCGAGAAGGGGGCAACAACGGGGTTTTCTTGGGTCTGAAGCTCCGCAAGGTGGAATTCATAAAGGAAATGTTTTGTGCAATGATGCAAGAGAGTGTTGGAAACTGTGCGCACAGTGTTCGTTTCGTTCCGCGGTTTGCGTATGCGTTCCCGGCGCCGGCGGCGGATGTGACGGGTGCATTGTGGCCCCGCCGGCCCGCTCCCGCTCCCGAGTAAGACTCGGGCCATGCGAGCGGATAGTGTGTGCTTTTGGAAGCACGCCAGTCGATCGAATTGGCTCATGTTCTTCGTCTGCTGTCTGCAACCCATCCCAAGCGTCATCATTGATGCTTCGCCTTGTTCGAAGGATGAAGCTTGAGGATTCCTCATTTGGCGGGTAGCTGACCGGAGGAATATGACTGATATTGACTGTGTTGTGGTATTCTTGCTCGAAAATGTGTAGTAAAATATCTCGTCCCACATAGGTCTCATCATTTGTTCGTCCTGTCATTCCCCTCAACTCGGATACGGCTGCGTCCTCCGTGTCCGCCGGGTCGTTCGCTGCGGCCGGCCGGAAGCAGCTGGAGAAGCCGGGGCACGGGGAGTCGCGGGGATACTCCGGCTTGGCCCGGGCTGCGGCTCTGACTCTGGCTCCGGCTCCGGCTCCTCCTTCTTTGGCGCTCTCGCCATCACTTCTACCTCACCCTCTTCCTCCTCCTCTTCTTCTGGGTCCTCCTCCATCTCCTCTTCCACCTTCATCTCCTGCTTCACGTCCGTCCGATCCGGCACAGCCGAAGCCACCCGCCACAGATCCTCGCCCGTACCCTCCCGCTTGACCGAAACCCGCGACAACATGGCCGGCGAATGCAGCTCCGACAGCTCGTCCTCTTGCTTCACCGACGGGCCGGGCGTAGGCGTCTGCACGCCGGCAGCCCACGCCTCCACCCGGCTCAGCCGCTGTCTCTGCTCCTGGGCGTACTCCCGAGCTGCGTGCTGCCTGCCCTGCTGCTCCCTCGCCCGGATGTGCGAGCGCACAAGGTGATCGCAGTGATCTGCATCAATCATCCGCCCAGCTGCCTCGGCCTCGCGCACCCTCCTCTCCACGTACAGCTGCCGCTCAGCCCGCTTCCGCCGTCCATGCTGCCGCTCCGCCTCATGCGTCCTGCGACCAGCAGTCCTCCGCTTGTACGCCAGCTCCCACGCATAATACGCCGTCGACTGCTCAAAGCTCAGCTCCTCCGGCTCGTCATCCGTCTCCTCATCCCACCACTCCGTCCCCGCCTCCCAGAAATGCGGATCCAGCGCCTGCACGCGCTCCGGCCCCTCCATCTCCGCGTCAAAGTTCCCCGCCTCCTCGCCCGCGTTCTCCATGGCCGCAGCCTCCGCCTCCTCGCGATACTCCGCCGCCCGCATGACGTCGATGAGCGCCATCTTCTGCCGCTCCGCGCGCTCGCACAGCGCCTGCTGCGCCGCCAGCTTCTCGTCGAGGTCCTCGCGGCGCGCCTCCGCGGCGTCGAGCGCCTCGCGCAGCGAGTCGACCAGCGCGTCCTGCGCCTCGATCTGCTCCTCCCAGGCGTCGACGCCCTCCTGCGCGGCGGCGAGCATGCGCTCCGCGCGCGCGAAGGCCCGCTCGGCCATGGTGCGCCCCGCGACGGCCATGTTGCGGTCCCAGACGGCGCAGTAGTAGCCGAACATGTCGATGTGCTTGCCGTAGTTGCCGCAGCCTTTGCAGGAGCGCTCGTCCCGGTCGTGCGGGGCCAACCACAGGGGGTCCATCTTTGGAGTCGTCGCCGGCTTGGGCTGCGCTGTTCTTTGGCGGATGGTGCGGGTTACGAGATTCCCTTGCCGGGTGGTGGTTTTATATGTGCAGCCGTATGTCAGATGACAAGATGCTGCGACGTTGGGTTCTTGCTCGGTCAAATATAGGCTGGGGAGTTGACGATGAAGTGGTGAGAATGAGCGAGGCACAAAGAAAATGACGCGGTTGAAACACGCCCGAAGCTGTTGGATGGGAGACGCGTCTGTGGTTTAAATTCCTAGTGGCTCAGATTGAGTCTTGCGCCCCGTGTGACGCCACGCTTCAGGGGCTGATTCGCTGTGGCATTGGCCTGCGCTGTTACACGTGGTCGTGCACCCACGGCAGTTCAGGGGTGGATTGCATCCCAATTAGTTGCTTTTTCTCCAACACGCACTATCCATTGGGCGACGTGAAATCTTTCGGGTCGATTTTGTGACTGATAATCGTTACGATCTAGATCAATCTGGGCGACGAGATCGGGGGGAGTTGTGTGCGAACTTGCTGTCAAAAGCCAACGTAGCGTTGACCCATTACTAATAGCGATACGATGGATAACTCGGCAAAAACCTGTTGATACAAGTTGAACAATCTTGTGAGTGTTAATTCAGGAAAATTCAAACTGAAGGGGGAAAGCTGAGAAAGAGATCAAACTGTCAAGTACGCTCCAACCAAATGGCAGCACAACCGCATGACCGTCAACACTGCTGGCGATGAACCTCATCTACGAGATGGATACGGCTGGTATCTTGACGATTTCTCCTCAGTCTTATACGTGCGTCTAGGTCCAGAAAGAACAGCGCCTGGCGATGCTGTTGCCGCTGTACCTGAATAGGTTCCCTCCAGAGATCTCTCAGGTGGTTTCGAGGTTGTAACGGGCAAAATGTCTGTCCAAGGTGCCGCCAATGATTGGACAGTCTTGATGGTTGCGTTCCAAACTCGACGCATGATAGCATCAGGGTTTGCAGTTTACAAAGAGCCGGTAAATTAATGATTGTGTTCCTTTTGCGATTTCTTTCCTTTGATAGAGGCGACTTCATCCTCGTCGTCCGTGTTTCCTTCGCACAGAGGCCTGTCTTACCGTTCCCGTTCTTCGCGAGCCTCGGGCAGAGTCCTCGCCTCCTCGGTTTTTTCCTTTAGAAGTTGTCGGATCCTGAGTTTTGGTCGTCAGAACCCTTCGATTTCTCCAGCTTATTAGCAAAATTCGCTTCTATTCGGCCAATTTTCCGCTCGATTTCACCGACGTCCTCTCTTTCAACGTGCCTTTCCTGTAGAAAACATCCAGCTCTTGTCTCCATCATTCGAAACCTTGGCTTCTCTCTTCAAACTATTGGTTCATTGCTGATTCCATTGCTCAGTAGCTTAGCAATGCTCCTCAAGCTCTGAGCTCCAACTTTTGAGAGCTGGGCGCTCATCTTCATTTCGATTCGGGGGCAATGCTCTTTCTGTTTCCTTTCTTCTTATTTGTGTTCCCCCCCCCCCCCCATTTTTTTTTTGTTTTGGCCAGCATCCTCTCGAGAAGGAGCTCTCCAAACGGGCGCAGGCTTCGAGTCCCTCGGGGCTTCCGTCGCTAACAGCCTGGGCACGTTCCGATGGAACTCGACGGCCGTGGGTTTCTCGCAGCGGAAGACTGGAAGGTCGCTCATCTATGCGAGAGAATCATATTCAAATGCATCGAGAACTCATTGACGTCTTCGAGGATGTTTGCCTGGTGGCGAAGAAAGGATCCAAACAATAGTTTCAGACGGCGCCATGTGAGAAGATTGATCACTCAACGACAATCCGACATGCCTACGCGCTGCTGTAGCTTGCATCCATATTGATACAATATGCAAGAGAAGTTTAGTAGCTTGATTTCAGAGCTGGGCTTCTCTCGCAAGTCGCACCACTCATTCCCTTCTTTGATTTATTATGTGGTCCTCCTAAAATAGACCTAATCAAAAACTAGCTCGTTCTCTGAATATCCTTTCCTCAGTAGTATATGCAGCACAGCCGAAGAATCTGTTCATCTTGCTTAGCTAGATCGTTTAAGTAAAATGACACCCAAATATATCTCCTAAGCACCGCAACTGCTTCAATAGACGCCTCACACTTATCTCATGCGATTCTTCCTCGACCTACCTCAGGCTTCTGTCTGTATCACATCTTTGAACTTAGCTTAAACAAACTTCTTTACGCCTTGGCGTCCTCGATAACCCAAATTTAAAAGCCCGCCCTGATACAGCAAGCTTGTCCCTGGCTATGGTTGAGCGAAGCTTAATGGTGGGACCTTGGTGCTCGAGAATATCCTGTAGTTGCTAACCGGCAAACTACTTCTGCTTCTCTATGCTAAGCCGCTTCAAGAGAGAGCATTCCAAAGCATTGATGGCAGCACGCCGCTGGCTCAAACACAGGTTGTCCTGCGTAAGAGCTAATAGACCAGGGTATATTCGGGCCTTCTCCGCCCCGCGTTATTTCCCTCTCGCCAACGTCGACTGCGCCGCAGGTGTGCACGCCGCGTTTGATGGCCACAACCAACAGACCCTCGCGCCCGGCACCTGGGGCTTTTGCAGAAGACTCGTTATGGGCAATGCTTCAACCCCCTGGAGCCGGTGGGGTCGGCTGGCATTATCATTCGACGAGGCACACCAACAGGAACTTATGGTTGGTTCCTTCGTGATGCGAGCTGCAGCAACTCGGGAGAATAGCCAGCAGGAGTATGCAAATCGTGCTGACGAGGCCCAATGAGCACACGATCCAGAGTCGAGTGCTGCTTTATCAGTGGGGCAGCAGCCATTACCGGCGATGTGATAATCAAGTACGTCAAATATCTGAATGGCTTACGATCACATTTGAAATAATGATTCCTGGATGAATACGAACATACTTCCGAATAATAAAAGGACAACTTGAGTTCTCTCTTAAGCTTCGATGTTATGAAAGCCCGGTCGCTGAGCAAAATATGTATGGGCAGCTGTGGGCGGGAAGGTCGACAGCCTGATCAGGCCTGTCAATGATCCAATACCAAGAGCCAAACACGTAGGATCTCCACCTGAATCCCGGAAGAGAACAGCCAGGCCGTCCACACTGCATGACCTTCTCTGCAGGAGGAACGCGCGAGTCGCCGAGCTGCGGGGGTTCTTCAAGCACCATCACCCCATAAATGAGAAGAAAACCTCTCCGGTCCCCCCTCCATGTTTTTTTTTTTTCGCTCAACGAGGTCGGATCCGTCTGATAAAACAAATTGGGCAATTATTCAGTTGGGTATCTTTCGAGCCATGACCGATTCAACCAGCGACGCCCCGGCGGCCCCGGCAACGGCAGCAGTTCGGACATCTCAGACGCCACCCCCGGCGTCCCCGCAAGCGACAACAAGTCCGAAGACACAGACACCCCCGGAAGCCACGAGAGATTCGACGGCGTCGCCTACCCAGACATCTCCGGGGCCTTCGGCGGCGCCAGCAACCCCGGCCACCCGCGCAGGTCCTGTGGCCCGAACAGTCCCGCCCGAAATTGACTTGCAAACGGCCGGTGAACCAGGTCCCATAGAACCGAACGACGTGGCAAGTGTTTGTGTGGAAGGCAATTGCAGAGCCAAGGCTTCACGCTAACGGGCACATAAAGGCCACGGACGATGACGGGTTGACCATTGATGACCGGCTGTATGTAACTGGTCCTCTGTTGTTCGGAAAGACGAGCTGATAGCCAATAGGTCTACGTACACGGAGTCTTTGACTTCAAGTGTAATTGACTACCCGGAGGAGTTTGGTCGACGCTACCATGCGTACCGCCCTGGATGTAGGTTTATTAACCTACCCTGTGCACCACGTGCTTTGGGAACGTGAATGCGGCCTGTGAGGCAATGGAACGCTGATCTTTGATAGCTTACAACTTCCCTAACGACGAGGTATGGGAAACCTCATCAGGCACGCGCCCGGGTGCGCGGCTCCCGGAATTTGCTTTACTGACGCCATCCTTCCACTCCAGGGCGAGTCAGACCGTTTGGATCTGTTTCACAGCATGGTCGTTAAGACAATCGGCTACAGGCTGTTTCTGGCACCTGTAGATCCTGGCAGGACGCATCGAATCCTCGATGTCGGCACTGGCACAGGTATATGTGAGTGCAGTGTCCTAGCAGGTTAGGTCGCCATGATCAACTAATTCGGGTCATAAGGGGCGATTGAGGCCGCCGAATTATTCCCCGACGCAGAGGTAGGTTCATCGCCGGTAAGATGAATTTGATTCCGCCTCTAATACTCTCAAACAGATTTATGGAAATGATCTCAGCGCGATTCAGCCTGGATGGTAAATAACTGCCTTAACCTATGCAATGTGCAATTCAAACTGACTGGCTCCAAGGGTGCCCCCTAACGTGCGCTTTGAAATCGATGACGTGGAGAGTACTTGGATGGACGACCGGTCGTATGACTTCATCCACAGCCGATACATGGCATGCTCGTTGAAAGACTGGCCAACCTACATGCGTAGGGTTTATGAGTGGGTGGTCGTGCTTCCAGACGCCGAAAGTGGCGATTATCCGGAGAGCTATAACTAATGACGTTGACTGAATCCAGCGCCCTGAACCATAATGGTTGGGCCGAGTTTTCTGACATGAGTGTCCTCTACGGCTGCGATGACGGCACTCTTAAGGAAGAACACGCGCTCATGAAGTGGGACCGACTGTTCATGGAAGCTTGTGACAAGCTAGGCACGGAGCACTCTCCTGGGCCAAAGTTGGATGCCTGGGTAAGACAGCAACCGTACAGAAATGTCAGATCCTATCACTTCAAGATTCCCCTGGGTCCGTGGGCAAAGGATCCTCATAACCAGGACCTCGGCTGGAACAATCTTGCGCAGACCATAGATGGTCTCGATGCGTTCACTCTGAAGCTCTTCATTGGGGTTCTGGGATGGACCAGGGAAGAAGTCATTGTCCTTCTTGCGCAAGTTCGTAAGGAGTTGAAGAGTCGGCCCTTCGCCTTCCACGCCTACATCGACTGGTATGTGTTTTTGAAATCTCGCTTATTGTTCTTCCGAGCTAAAAAGGTCCATTCAGGTACGTTGTTTACGGACAAAAGGTGGTTGCCGAGGAAAATTGATCATTTAGCGGCATTGTGCCCAAGTATGGCGGTGCCAAGTCGGCATCTAAGGCTTTGATATATGACAAAGTGTCATTCAAACGCTCATTTATGTAGAAATGTAAGAGTTCCGATACATCTATGGACATTGAGAAGGATAGGCAGGCTTCGCATTCGAGGAAAGTCCGAACCAATGAAACAGAAACGAAAGGAGATCAGAAATGAACGTTAGCCGGGGTGTGCTCCAGACGTCTAGAACTAGTCCTTTCTTTCAGCCTCCTGGCACTCCCGCACGGATGTTGTCGTACTTGCTGTTCGGGTAGCTCAACTGGTTCTCACTCGAATCCTGCGCGGCACTGCCACCCAGAGCATCGAAGCTGGTCTTCATCAGACTAGCGTCATCGGTCCTGTCCCCGCTGGCTTCCCAGAACATCGACCCTCCAAGGCCCTTGCTTTGCAGGTAAGAGACCTTGGTTCTCACCACAGCCGGCGTGTCGTATGAAATGAGCTCCTTAGCGCTAGAATCGTAGCTGTAGGACGCAACTGCGGTCGCATCGTACAGCTCCGTGGCACCCGCACGAGGAAGTGCCTTGTAGTCCCACACGCCGTTCTCCCACGATCCGCTGCCGATGCCGGTGAACGGCTGACCGATGCCGTTCGTCTGCTCAAAAGACCGTCCGTAGATGGGCATCCCGAGGACGATCTTAGAGGCGGGGACGCCGGCGGCGAGGTAGTCGCTCACGGCCTTATCGGTCGAGAAGGGGGTGGCGGTGGGGTTCGCTGGGTTCGGGAAGAGGTTCGCTTGGTGGCCGCTGTTCGCATCCCAGGATCCGGCATAGTCGTAGGCCATGAGGTTGAAGGCGTCGATGATATCTGACATGGCTTTTAGCTGCATGACGTTATAGTGGTCAGGTCCTGCGGGCGATGCGACAGTAAGAAGATAGTGGTAGCCCGGGGTGTACTGCGCAGCGTAGGCATCCAGCTGGCTTCTGATTTCTTGAAGAAGCAAGACGAAGTTGGCTGCATCGCCCGCCGTGGCAGGGTACTCCCAGTCCACGTCAATTCCATCAAAGCCCCAGTCTGTCATCGTAGGTTAGTCTCAGTGGTTTCAGCGTCGTGCCCTAGATGCATGCCTACCTTTCATAAGCGTGATCGATGACGAGGCGAAGAGAGACCGGCCTGCTGCAGTGCTGGCAGCAGCCGGGAAGTTGGTAGACCAGGTCCAGCCACCGATGCTGAGCATGACTTTCATCCGGCGATTGGCTTTCTTCAGGAGATAGAGCTGCTTGACGCATCCGTATGCGTTTGTGCCGATATCGTTCCAGGCTGGTGAGCAGGAGTGAGACGAGCTATCCGCAAGGTTTCAAGATTCATGGGGGCTTACAGTCGGAGGCATAATGCTTTTCCAAATCAGAGTACGTGTCCGCGGTGTAACTGTAACGTGTCAGTTTACTAGACCTAAAAGATGCCACAGACGGGCGATGAACTATCGATACTTCTCGAGATGGAAGAAACTTACACCTCCCCAGTGTCCCGCAGGTTCATGAACGCGTAGAGAACGTTCGTGATCTGAGATGCAGGGAGATCCTGCGGCTGATAGTTGCGTCCATAAATGGCCCTGAATCTGAATTAGAATACAACAAGCGGTCTCAATACAGAAGGCGACATACCAGTTGGTGAAGTACACAGCGTTGGTATAGCCATTCAGGCCTCGGGTGGTGAGGTTGACCGGTGAGGCCTCGGTGAGACGGATTGCGGGAGACATGATGCTAGCGATAGCAACTAAGGAGCGGAAGAACCTCATCTTGACCGAAATTAAGAGGAAGCTGTTAAATAGTCTATAGAAGGAGTGTAAGAAAAAGGCTGTGCCGCACCTCAACTAAACGTCACTAGACTTGAGGCGATCAACTGATCATATTATACTAATTCTGTCCGGTGAAGTTAGACAATGCGCTACCCAAGATCTCACCCACGAAACAATGGGAGAACTAGGGACACAAAGCCATTGTTGCCTCCGACCACATCTGTCATCTGAAAATCGTGCGTGCTCGACTTACATGCGAAACGTTACGTCCTCTGCCAATCAAACTCTGAGCTCCCCTGAGCCAATCCTGCCAGAAGTCTGGCTTGCGAAGAATTCGCAACGCAATTTCCACGAGGCGCGTGAAGGCATCGTGGTCTTGTCGCTCGCGTCACGCTTAGATGGTTACAACCAATTTGACAGTGATCCGTCAAGCGTGTGGTCTAGCGTGCCATCAACCCACCAAAGGATGACATGCCTCGCGCGGCCATATTGGCTGCACCAGCACACTGCGAATCTCGCGTGGAATTTCGCTTGTATGTGTGTGTGTGTGTGTACGCGCGTGTGTGTGCATGGTGGAGCGCCGCCAACACCATAGGTGAGGACTTGGTGATGGTGCCCGGTGAGTGGTTGGCGCAAGGTGAAGCGAGGGAGCTAATGCAGGTGTAGCCGGTCTTTTCCTCTGCTAGCATGTCCAGCGACGCCGCCAGATTGGCTGGACTTCTTCAATTCTTCAAGAGCTACCCTTGAAGGGCCATGTGCCCCGAATTTGGTGATTTGACAGCGAATGACCGAGTCGGGGCCGAATGTGACCCTCCATCCCTGGCCCTTATCGCTCTTTTCGGACAGGACTAACGTGAGCACATGCTGCCATTTGGACGAATCTGCTGGAGCCGTATGTCGGCTTATCGCGGCAGTTGTTGTTCCAGAAGTCTGACGTAAATTGGATTTCTCTTCTTTACTACTGAGTTGCTGAGACAGGTATTATGTCGACTAGAGACAACAAGGCGGCATTCGAAAAGTAGCGCAACAACGGCAACCAACAACACTTCCAACAAATCCTCATTCGGCATCGGGGTTACCCCGTCTTCCACCCACCTCCAACAATCCTACGGAAGTTATTATCCTTCCGGAAGGTGGAGATCTGATAAGACGGGCACCGGCGCATCACCCGCCCTGCCCCCTGATCTCCAAAAGGGTTGCCTTCCAGGGGTGCCTTCCAGGGGTGCCTTCCGCCATATGAGCTGCTGCCATCTGATTGTGTGCATATTACAGAGTGGCATCCGCGCCTTCTTTTGCAACTTTGAGTCCATCCGTACGGTTCATGAGGGTATGAGAGATCTGCAACGTTGCAAACGGCGACGACAGATGGACATCCCGAGTAGATTAGGATCTTCCCTCGTCGACGAACCAAGTTGGTAGCCCTCACTGACCGGATCTCGGCGAGTGTTCGATACTACCTTGCTGCACATGGCGAGTTCAGACGTTTACCATCGCCTTCCATGACTGGCTGCGGGCAAGGTTCCGGATCGGTCTGCACGTTATGTGCTAACCGCACTTATTTGCGTTTGCCCTTGCTGAAACCCCTGCAAATGCAGGATTTTTAGGTTTTAGCTATACTACTACCCTAAAGGTTAATTAATATTATCGTTTTTATCGTTTTTAATTAGTTTAATAATAGTCAATGCTATTTATGTTAATTTATTTATATTTCAACGTTATTTATAGCTTTAAGAACTATATAAAGCGTAATATATATATTTAGAGGTAAGATCATATTATACATAATAGTACTAGGTTATAAACCTTTATAAACCTAAGATTTATTATATATATTAAAACATTTAATATATATAAAGGAATAATATATATATATATATATTAATATATAATATAAATAACTCTATAATAGCTATAAAGAAGTTATTGCTTTTTTTATTAACTTTTAAAAGAATTAAACTAACATCTATAATATTTTTATATATTTAATTAAACTTAAAATATATCACCGTTAAGGAGTTAAGCTAATCCTAATTACTAATACCTATAAAGTTATTTTTAAAGTTAATAACTACTAAAAATAGATATTAAAGTATACCTTTATATAATAAGAGTTCTATAAACTTATTACTAATAAAAATAAGTATAAACTTATATAGCTATATCTAAAGAAATAGTAATATTTATAAACTAATTAAAACTTAAACTTATATACTTTTATATAAACTATATATAGTTTATATATACTAAACTTTAAATACTTTTTTAATTAAAACGCTAAATAATAAGAATAATATTAAATTAAAAAATAATATAGATTAAAAAGAAGATGTTAATAATAAAGTTAAAGAGGAGGAAATATCTATTTAGTATAAAACAATTAATATGATAAGCTTAAAACACCTTAAAAAAGCTAAATCTAAAGAAGAAGTTAATTTGTATTAAGAGAGGGTTATATTTAATACTACTAATAAACTTTTTGATCTTAAAAAGTTTATTTTATTACATAAGATTTATTAGTTTAAGATTTCTATTTAACTTAAAGTTATATTCTTTTAGGTTTACGTTAAAATGTAGCTTTAATATCTATATCTATATCTTTAAAACCTATAATCTTATTATTAAGCTTATAATATAGTTTAATTATAATATTATTGAAAAACTACTAAAAAAGTTTAATTATTTATATAAAGATCACTAAGTTATTATTAAAAATATAAATTTATTTTATAAGTCTAATTAAAAAATAGTTTTAGGGAAAAATTCTAAGGAACACTTATTAACTTATTAACAATACTTTATATATTAAGATTAATTTATTAGTATTATTACTAAAAATATTAAGTTAAAGATATAACATGGTTCATCAGTCAGCCGGCTGGACCAGTCAGCCGGACGTTTTTTTCCCACGTACACAACAACATCTAGTATTTCTCAACCACAACGCATTAAATCAACTATTAGTTGTCGCTATCAGAATCTCCTGAGGGTTCGACATCTTTGGAACAGGTTCGCGCGTTATACCCAGTCTCACCACATATACCACAGCATCTCCAAGCTGGCTGGGCTCTCTTTGATGGACCCCCCTCGTCGTCCTCTTGAGGTGCTAGACGTTTCCCTTTTTGTTTCCCTTCAAGCAAAACCTGAGATTCCTCTATACTAAGTGCCCCTCTAAGCTGGACCTGCGTTCTTTTAGCCCTCTAGCGCTTAGCAAGTGCTATATTCACATCCTCAAGGGTATAAAGCTGATCAGTCAAAATAGTGATTAAGTATGCTATTACCTGTACACCCTTTAATAACTACTTAACTGCAGTAATAATTAGTGTTAGTAAGCTTTCTTAATAAGTAGAGATATAACTTTTAATAAAGTTAGACTGTGAGACGGTTTGTTATAGGTTAGAGGGCGTTTGCGACTGCTAAGGTGGTGGTGTTAAAGGGTTAGCTATAGGAGGTGTAGACGTCTGTAAATATATATCAAGCTTTTTGATAACATAGTCTAGGTCTTATGGTGAAATTCCAGCGCCTCAGAAAGCAGACCTGATGTTTTCCTTATTAAAAACCTTATTATAGGCCTAGTGGAAGGCAATAAAGAACTCAGACTTAGTGATATGATTTATAGAGGCTCTGATGAATTAGTTGATTTTATCACTATATACGCGTTTCAAAGGCGAATAAGGGTGATATCTAATAGCTGTAGTAGATATAATGAATATATAGGCATACTGATAGTTATAATATTATTCTGCTTGCAGTAATTATTAAATTCAGCTGATAAATAGCTCTTATAGCTGTTAATAATAAGCATCTAGTAAACGCCCTTCGTTTGGTTCTTAGTATGTTTGTTAAAGTGTTTAATCTAATTAAGGCCTATCTGATTATCTGTCTATCTATTAGCTGTAGGTTTGATCACCCAGTGGCCTAGAAAACATGATTCTATAGTCTAACTAGTAAGGTGATATACACCCTTAACAATCATAAATAGAGGGATGCACTACCTACCTAAGTTAATATATTTAATAACTATAGCCTATTTATAGTTGCTAGGGTGGACAGACTTTGCTTTACTTTGTTAATCAGCATATATTACCACTATTAATATAGTGATTATACCTATCATAAAGCTAGTTTCATCAAAATTATATAGGTCCCCCTCTTAGATGCTATACTTAGCTATTATGTTGCGTAATAGTGCAAACTATTTTAATATAACCTTAGGATCTTCTTAAAGAGCTTTTTAATAATTGTATAGACGATTAAACTTGGTTTTCAGAGCAGGCTGTAAGTCCACAAACTGCCTAGCCTATCGCTTGCCAACAGGCTTGCTATTACGCGCTCGCAGCAGGAGATTAGCTATATCTTCCACGCTACTGAGGCGTAAAGGGAATCCTTTAGAATCCTATTTAATAATATATTAGAGAAGTGTTTTCTCTTCAATTAGATTAAGTTTATATTATTAGGGTTAGGCAGGTTCATATCAGGGTCGATCGTTCATTCTATAGCGTATAGAACTTTTGGGGACACCATAAGTCTTCGCAGCACGCAACACACTTAGCTTTCAGCCAGCAGCGTGGGCTGATCGGATCGCCTCGATGGCTAGAAGTATCTTGTCTTCTTGTGTGTAAATTGGCATGATGGTTGCGGAGTAATTACGCGTCGAAGCTTTAAGTGGTTTGGTGTAAACCGCGTTTGGGAAAAAGTTTGTCGCTGACTGATATTTGTTGCTGACTGATGAACCACGTTAAATATAAACTAATAGTAATAATTACTTTATAGAGAAACTATTTAAAAAATACATCTATTATATCTATTTATTTATAATATATAAAACAACGCTATAAGTATATTTTTTAAATTACTAAACAACGCCTCTATAAAGTTATAATCTAATAAGTATAAAAGTGAATATAATAAATAGATTTTGGTAGTATTATACATATCTTAAAACTTTAATATATAATACTAGTTTATATTATTTATAATTAAAACTAAGTTTTATATTAGAAAGAGGTTTATAAATAGTAGTATTAAGTATTTAATTTAATATAAAAAGCTTTTTTAGTTTATGTAGCTAAAATATATAACGTCGTAAGAAATACTATTAAAAGTAAATATTAATAATATATTATATTATTGTTCTTTTTTTTATATTTCTCTTTGAAAATTAAAAACGTTTTAATAACTAAGCTATTTCTTTAGCTTTATTATAGTAACTAATACTATTTTTATTAATAAAAATAAACTATTTAGTTTTAATATTATAGATATTTAATTAATGTTTTAAGTATTTTTTATTATCTCTCCATAGAGTAATATATTCCATTTTCTTTTTATATTATTATATTACTTTTAAGTATTATAAAATTGTAGAAATTAATACCTCTAGATTAAAATTATTAATAAGAAATATCTATAGTTTATTAAAATAGATATCTAATTTGTTATATAATAGTTTAAATATTACTTTTCTATAAAATAGTATTAACTTAGAATTATTAGAACTTCTCGATTAATATATTTTTAACATATTCTTTTAAAATAATAAATAAAATATAATAATACTAAATAATATATTCTATTTATAAAACTATATTTATTACAGCTATAATACTAAAAAGGTTAACCAATAAAAGCTTTTTGAATAAAACTTTTCATTTTATATCAAAACGGAGTAATATTACTAAATACTAATAAATTATTTATTTAATTAGTTTGTATCTTTTTATTTTAGTATTAATATATTAATATATAATAAGATTAATAAGAAAAAATAAAAACTATGATATGTTAGCTAAATTTAAGCTATTTATATTTTATTATTAGTATATATTATAGTTATAGCTATAACTCTCTGTTATATCTATATATTATACATAATAAAAAGTATAAATATAAGAATATTATTTTATTTATTTAAAACTATTTTAACTAATAATTAAATTTATATTTAATTTTAACAGAAATAATCTAACTTTATAACTCATAAGCTTAGATATAGCTAGAAATATAATATCAATAAGATCTATTATAAAGGATATATATTACGTTAATAATGGTATTAATTTAAGTTTATGATATGATATAATCGTTATGTATTATCTATAATTAATTAATAATAGTAGAAATAATAGAGAACGACGAAAATATAATACTAATTAACGTTTAGGGTAGTAGTATAGCTAAAACCCAAAACTCCTGCATTTGCAGGGGTTTCGGCAAGGGGAAACGTAAATAAGTGCGACTGACGCCAGTCCCCTGACTCCGGCAATCTGGCATCGACGTCGCAGACTGACAATTGGGCACAGGCAAGATTACCGTAAAGTATGACTACACCCCATGCTACAAAGCACGGGGGTATTAAATGTTGCATTAAGATATTCTATCATAACTCAAGTGGTCCTCACCGAGGCCTTGATGGGTCGATTTTGTTCCCCTCGACGTTACCTATGGTCGTCACATCCTGCGCTCACTCACTCATCGATGTGCTTTCCTTGACTGCAACGGGCGGTTGTTGTGACATTGCAGGATTCAAATCCTTATCAATGCCAGTATCGGCAGCTGCTCCCGTGCCCTCTTCCACGCGTTTCTGTTTCTCAGCCAGCTCCGCTTCTGCACGCCTGATCCTCCGACACCTCATGACGGCCCATACCGTCAACGCCAGCACGATGAGCGAAATCCCGCCGACGCCGACGCCAATACCAATCTTGGCACCCCTGGAAAGCCCAACGGAGTCGTAATAGCCATAGCCATCGCCCGATCCAGATCCATTAGGGTCGCACTCGTCAGACGTCGCGCCCACAGGACAATAGACTGAAACGACGACGCTGACCGAGGTAGACCCGGGGACCTCTGCAGCATAGCTGGGGAAAGGAATGACGTCTTCAGTCGCGCCGCCGCCGAACTTGGTTTTCGCGAAGGCCATCTCTGCGTTGGCGAGGTCGAAGACCATGTACGCGCGCTTCAGCATCATGCCACCGAGGCTGAATGTCGAGCTTGAGCTGCCGGATGTGGTGGAAGTTGAGGACGTTGATGAGTTGTCTGACTGGACTCCAAAGAGGCAGTACTGTGTTGCGGTCTCGGTGTCCCAAGACCACTTGCTCGACGACCAAAAGTCTGCCGGAATGACGAGGTCGGAAACGGGCACGTTAAAGACCGGTCCATCGAAGTCGTGAAGCTGGATAGCCAGCTGTGCAGTTGAGGTGTTGGCAGAGCAAGGAACTACATAGTTCGATTGTGACTCGAGCCACGTCGCGCCTGCGATGGCGTAGATATCTTGGGCGATGTCATCGGGAAGCCAGGACGCGATGTTGTGAGGACTGATCCGAACGATAGGTTTGTCGTTGTAGGACGACCCGAGACTGTTCAAGGGCTCCAAGACGTCCGATGATGACTTGCTGCCGTTGATAGAGTGAATTCGAGTGTTGAAGACCTTTGAGGTCGAGAAGCTAGCCACGATCGGGAACCGGGTGAGCGGGCCGTCAAACTTCGACCTGTCGACAGCACCCAAGAGCAGACTTCCAGACTCAGTAGAGAGATCATCCACCCATAGACTGTACGCGGTGGAGTTGATCATGCCATCGGTGAGCAGGCGGTCGGGAACGGTAGGCAGACTTTCGCTGGTTGTATTACTTGAGCTGGAGCTGTAGGGACTAGGCGTGTACGCGCTCGTGTTGAAGCCCAGGGCCAGTACGCCAATGTATGTATCTGCTGTGTCAACGATGCCCATGTTGAGTCTGCCCAACTGAACGTCGCCGATGCTCAGTGTGTCGCTCATAATCTCCCCATACGCGTACCCTTCGGTGTAGCTCGTCATGAACGTCTCAGTGCCGGGGTTGACATATGTCGACGACTCGTTGGGCATGAAGGAGCCGTATTTGCACCATCCGTACTTGAGCGAATATCCGTCCTCGTCACAGTTGTTGGCGTTGACCATCCAAGTCTCACCGGCTTGGACGGTGAGCATCATCGACATGGTCTGTGGCGGCGTGCCGACGGTGACGTTTACGAGATAGACCGTGTCCGCGCTAGAGAAGTCGACTGTTGAAGTGGAGCGACGCTCATCATCACGACGTCTGGCGTTCCTGCTCAATGGCTGGTGAGACTGCCGGGTGAATGGTAGACGGACTTGAGCTGTTACCGCTGCGGCCCATAGAGCGACCGCAGACACGAAGGACAACTTCATGGCAGGGTGAGCATGGAAGAAGCGAGTGACTGTGATGCATGCATGGCGAGAAGAGAAGAAAGGGGGAAAAGGTTTGGAAGGATTCACGAGAATTTTTAGGCTTCAAGAACGTGCGGCATAGAATGCGGCACAGCAGTCATAATCCGTTGTTACTACGTAGGCAGCAGAGCAGAACAACACTAACACGAAGGATCAAAATGCTGTTAACAGGGGGTTAAGCGACATTACGAGGTGGGTCTCCGCCCTTTCCTGGGTAAGGTGATCAACATTCCTCAAGACAGAAAACAAAATCAGGTTCTGAAAGAGGACATGGAGGATGTACAGCGTCTTCCAGGAAATCAAATAGCAAGCGGGGTTTTAGACGCTGGAGGCTCGCTCAAGAGCTGCTTCAGCTCCCCAAATGCCTTGAGGATATCCTCCGACTTGGCCTCCCAATCCTTGCGCGAGTCTTCTCCAACCTCGCCATTGATGGCTGCCACCAGATCTGAACCGGCGCCGCCCGCAAATGACAGCGCCGGGCGGGTCGCCGCAACACGGAGTTTCATGCCCTCCAACGTGCCCTTGACCTGCTCCGACGCCCGGTTGCCGCCCGCGATGCCATAGCTTACCACGGCCGCCGGCTTGCCGATCCACTCGTTGTACAGGTAGTCGATGGCGTTTTTCGTACCACCGGCCATGCCGTAGTTGTACTCCGGAACGACAAGGATGTACCCGTCGTACTTGGCGATCTCTTCACTCCAGGCGATGGAGTGAGCATGCTCGAACTTGGCAACGGCAGGCACCTGGGCGGGAAGGGCGACTTCATCGTAGACGGGTAGGTTAAAATTGGCGACTTCAACGAGCGAAAGGTCAATGTTGTTGGTGGATGCGTCTTGGCTGATGGTGTTTTTCACAATTTCTGCGACCTTAGGGCCGATTCTGACTTTGCGGGTGCTTGTAGCAACGACAGCGACTTTCTTGGCAGCGGCCATGTTGAAAGTTGATGTTTTAATTAGTTCTGAGGAATGAAAGAGGACCTTCGCATGAATTTCGAAGACAAGGCGTTGAATGACTGACTTTCTCGAGTCTTCAACAGGGCACGAAGAACTCTGATTTTATACTCGCAACTAATGTTCGAGGGCAACAATGAGCACTGCATTGCCCGTGGTACAACTCGCTCCCTCAGCAGGCGACCGGTGTCTACTGCAACCTACTCTCCGTACCAAAGTCCCTTCCCAAGCCCCACGTCGGCATCGGCTTGGCTTGCTGGCCGGTAAGTGACACAAGTTCTGTACTCTTCTTTCCGGCGTGTCGCTGATTATCAATACAAGCTTGTGAGTTGAGGCCAGCTGGAGTTAATTTCGCTGCATGCAAAGACTCGCGCGCGCGGTCTGTAACTTGACCGCCGACATCCAAACTAATATGCAAGGTGTGTAAGTTGACGCGGATCATTGGCTTTCTCTTTGCGATGAGCCAACAGATGTGGCTTAAGGTATGTTCCTGTCGCCTTGGCTGCTTACGGTGGCGCCCGCGCGGTGTCAGCACATCGGTCGGAGTTGGGCGCAGAAGCCCACACGCAATCCCGGCGTTGTGAGACGGGGAGCAAGGGATGAACCGCGCGGTCGTTGACTAATAACTCAAATGGCTTTTCCAACGAATTACGGCCGTTTCCCCGCACAACTTGCAGCAATCAACAAGATCCAGAGGTTTTCGCTTACAACAAACACTCCATCGTGATTTTGCACCCCTTAGCTTGGTTGCATCCGCCCCTGCTCGCATCTGTGGCCCACCAACCACGATCTGGTTCCTAAATGCCTCGGTGGCTCAGTGGTAAAGCGTCTCACTCGTAATGAGAAGATCGGGCGTTCGATTCGCCCTCGAGGCAATACCTTCCTTTTTCGCTGTTTTTGGCGGAGTGGAATAGGCGTTTTGCAAGTTATATTGTAATACATTGCAGACTCACGTGGTACGAAAGCAAGTCATGTATGACATGAAGTTTCAACAGCCCCGCAGATGTATGGTCTAAGCTGAACAGATTGGAGTGTTCTTTAACAGAACAGTATAAAACGTTCTGAATGGGATCCGCAGATTGCGAAAGGAGCCATGCACTCTAACCGTTTGATGTCGACCGAAGGAAGGACTTGGATTTGTTTAGCACTGTAACAGGAGCCTTCTTTTATTGTTCCCAAGGTAGTATCCATTTCGCTTGTAAGACGGAGTCCCTACTGTTAATTATACATCCAGACTCTTCCCCAAAAGTCAAGGTACGCAGTCAGAGTTACGTCGGCGCTTGATCGCGCTCAGTTCCAAGTAATGTAAGCAGTTAATAATACCACTCAAGCTTGACCCCCAACGCCAAAAACAATTAGTTGCTGACGGCTCGGAGGTAGTGGGGCAGAAGACCGATGGGTGGACCTTACGGCCGGCGCGGACATTAAGCGTTGACCGAACGTCGCCGTCGCCGGAAATGCCGAAGAAGGAATTCCGGGTACCTACGTCATGGTCTCGATAGAGTTGCCGATGATGGGATCAGGCCCTCACTCATTAGCACCCCGTGGGCCGTAGTCGGTACCGAATGAGAAACCGAGCTGCGCTAGCTTCAGCGTTTGCTCAGGAAGAATAAAAGTCTCTGTGATCCCCGACCGTCCGACAGCCTCTAAACGTTGATCTTAATTACACTGAAATTCTTGCATACCCAAGGTTGAACAATATGAGAATTGTCGCGGCCGAAGAACACTTTGGCTCAACGGCCTTCGATGGCCAGCTCCCTGCGCATCATCCAGGACTTGAATGGCCTGTGTCGCAGTTGCGGGACATCGGGGTAGGCCGCATCGCCGATATGGACAAACATGGAATCAGTACACAGGTATTAGTCTCTAGGACGCAGCCGAGAGTGCAATTGCTGATGGAATTCCAGGTACTCTCTCAGACGGTCTACAACGTGAAAGACATTGAAAGATGCCACAAAACAAACGACCAGCTGTACGAAGCTGTCAAAGCATACCCCGCGCGATTTGCAGCTTTTGCGTGCTTACCTACCGCGCATCCGGAGAAGGCGGTAGCGGAGTTCAGGCGATGCATTCGGGAACTTGGGTTCAAGGGAGCTCTCATCAACAACACGGTTGACGGGGAGTTCCTTGACAACCGGGAATACTTTCCAATCTTCCAGGCAGCAGCGGATCTTGGTGTTCCCATTTACATCCATCCCAGCTTCCCGAGTCCAAAGGCCAACGACGTCTTATTCAGCGGAGACACCATCTCGCCAGAAGCTGCCTTCATGGTATCCACCGGAGCCTGGGGATGGCATTCGGAGGTCGGCCTCAACGTTGTCAGACTCATATCAATCGGGCTGTTTGACAAGCTGCCGAACCTCCAGATCATCATTGGCCACGGTGGCGAGATGGTTCCGGTCATGATTGGCCGCATTGAGGATACCCTCGGAAAGGTGATGAAGAAGGCGGGGCATAAAAAGGGACCCCTTCAATGTTTGCGAGAGAATTTCTACATTACCACTAGTGGAATGTTCACCACGACGCCGCTCAAGACTTTGGTCGATGTTATGCCGATGGACCGAATATGCTTTTCTGTGGACTATCCGTATGCGTCGAATGAGGACGGGAAACGACTCATTGACAGTATTGACTTTTTGAATGCGGAACAGATGAGATTGTTTACTCATGGGAACCTCGACAGACTGTTGGGACTAGGTTGGTCCGAAAACACAAAGGCCAAGATGTAGTAACAATTCGAGTCATAATTCCTCATATTACCTACCTTACCTGATCTCTGATATCGTTTGCCGGGGAAAAGTTTCATAATCCTGTCTTTGTCTTGAGATTATCGTAATTTTGAGGGGATAGGACTACTAGAAGTTCAAATTGGACCTGGCGGTCGGGCTGAAACTGTCATCCACGAAGTTCGGAACCTCTTCTGCATGGCCCCAGCAGGGATGATGGGCGGGACTAACTCCACTTGGTCCGCCCGGAGCTATCACCCGATACAGTCCAACAAACATTTCGTTAGTTGAGTAGAAAGAGTATTTAATAGGCACCAACGGGCACATGGCGCCAATCATTTGTGCGACTCATTTTCTCCCCATGTCTTTTTTGGGCGGCCTCCGTGATGAATCCTCAAACTGAACTACCCTCGGGGTCATTAGTTGTCGACTTGATCGCAAACTCGCCCTTCGAAATAGCCGCGCTCATTTTCTCCCATGTTGATAATACCGACATCAAAAACCTTCGATTGAGTTGCAAGAAGCTTGCGAATTTCGCTAGCCCTCATCTTCGCTTCAAGCGCGTCTTCATAGGCGCCAGCTCCCTGAACGTGGAGGTGTTCCGCGCGATCGCAGAGCACGAGACTTTCAGGCACGACGTCCGCGAGATTATCTGGGATGAATCTCGCTACGAAACGCCATCGGATCGGGACCACAGGTATGATGGCGACTGGGACATCTTTGATCAAGGTTCCGACCATTCAAGCTATGAAGGAGACGATGAAGATAGCCCATGGATCAAGCGTCCACGTGGTGTTCCTTTCTGGTTTTATCGATGTTATCATGCCACCATCGAGAACTTGGAAGAAAGACGTCAGCACGATCTCGAGACTTTGCCGCAGTATGTCGAGGCATCGAACCAGCTTGCCGCAAGGATGCCTATCCAAGACGCCTACGCACATTATCTGAAGCTACTTGAAGAGCAAGAACACGTGCTGTCTGTTACTTCGGCTGATGCAGTTGCTTTCGAATGGGCTTTGAAAAATGACAGATTCCCTAACCTGAAGAGAGTTACTCTCACACCTGCAGCCAACGGCATGCTTTTCAACCCGTTGTATTCAACTCCTGCTGTTCGTGCTCTTCCGGACGGTTTTATCTATCCGCTTCCTCGTGGTTGGCCAACCCCTTTGCACGGAGAGGAGTTTGACGGCCGGGATTGGAACGAAAAGATTGTTAAGACATCCCCACTAGGGCACCCAACGGAGACGTACATGGAGGTGAAGGACAAATGGCGTGGCTTTCGCCATGTCGTCAGAGTTCTCGCACAGTCGACAAGCACGGGTGTCACGGAACTCATTTTTGACGGCAACCAGATCAGCACTGGGCTTCCGTGTGCTATCTTCAATGCACCAGAATTTGGAGTTGAGGCCGTTGAATACGAAAACCTCGTTGCCGTTATCAAAAAGCCAGGCTTCACCACGCTTAAGCTTAACCTGATGGTGGACGATCAGGGGTACAATGGCTACGGTGCTTTCCGCAATGGGCGCCTGAAGAAGGCTTTGGAGGCTGCTAGTGATTTGCGATACTTTACTTTGGAGACCGACCAAGAAGATAACCCTGACGATCCGTGGCGGGCCCAAAGCTCGACAGCCAATCACTTCATACCCCTGCGATCTGTTTTCCCTATCGAGACGTGGAAGAATCTATCACATTTTGGACTTTCGCGCTTTCTAGTCAAGCAGAAAGACTTGCTAGACTTTCTTGCTGCCCTCCCGCAAACCTTACGGTCGGTCGAGCTCAGTTTCCTCTGGTTCTTGAAAGACAGTGGCGACTATAGAGAGCTCCTCTTTGGCATTCGAGACACCTTAGACTGGCGGAGGCGGGCGACACGACCTCGACTACTCATTCGAGATGAGGGTGAATTCCAAGGGTTACCAGGGCGTGCCGTCTGGCTTGATGACGACTTGGACGAGTTCCTGTACGGCGACGGCGAGAATCCTCACGTACTCCCTTCATTACTGCCACAGTTTATGTCGTTTGGGCCACATGCACCGGAAGGCTTGCTCCCGAGTCTGTCAGTAGGCTATGGGTTTGGAACGCACAAGGATGAATTCGAGCCAAGATTTGAACGGCCATATGTGTCGGTTGCCGAGCTTCAGCGAATGGGTATTCTGGAAACTTAGGCGTGGGGGGATTCTCAGGGACCCTGGACTGGACTTTGGGATCAGAAACTACCAATTACCCGTTTGAACTACTCAGAGAACCGGATAGCCGTCAATTTAAGATGATACACATCAAAAGCTCATGTCTCGTTCGTAGCCATCCACCAGCGGAGTACTTCCGATTTCAATGATTGATACGAAACCGCCCTTGGGTCTATGTTATATCAATGTCAGTTATTCGACTTGGTTGGTGATTATTTGTCAAACCTTTTACCCAGGGTCCAAAGGACTCGGTGCAGTCGCCATATCCTCAGCCCATGACCGCAAGGCGTGAGGCCTCCAGCAAAGTTTGGATCCGCTCGAGATGTAACGATTGGAAATGGCCTATCAGCACCTGGTCAAAATCAAATTACATCAGCTCGAGAAAGAATCGACTCGCCGTCAAGAGTCTTAGTAAAGCCGAGCTGGGCATTTCGGGCTCGGTGCACTGGGGCATACCGATGGCTCAGCAAGAATCGGGGTTGTCGTGGCGCCCATAATCCCCGTGCGATCCACGGCTTGCGCGGGATAATTCAACACAATAGTAACAGTTACCAACAGAACAAGGAACAATTGCAACCAATCACAAAATTGCGGTCTTTGGCCATCAAGCGATCATCAAATATAACACTAGCGAAGTTGGAAGAGGAAGCTTCTCTGCTTATTCGAGGTGATCTGTCGTGAAGCCTTGCCGACTTTGTCACTTGCAGATGCTTTAGGCAAGTGAAATGGTGACCTAATCTAGAAAGCTGTGGGTTAAAGAACATGGCAGACAAGTCCTGGCTGAGAGGGCAAGCCAGGCGATTTCCCATCTCGGGATCTCCTGCTGTTTTGAATTTGTGCTGGTCGGCGGGGACTCCGTTGACCGCCGAGACAGTATGCTCAAACCACTCTTGACGGAGACGCACATGCCAAAGCAAATGAGAAATACTCAGCTAAGGTCCTAAACCTGAAATGAGAAATACTCAGCTAAGGTCCTAAACCTGAAATGAGTTGGCTCGCCAGACTCTCAATTCCAAGTAAATATTCTCGAAGACATTATTGCGCAATCGGATGGGCTTCAAATTAGGATTGTCACAGAAGTGAGACATCATTGTGCTGATGCTTTCCATTCGGTCTGTGGGCATGATGCAGAGCTTTGGGAGACATATGTAGTGTTGGTAGGGGCTAAATTACAACGCATCTTGCTTTGGTAAGGTCGTTGGTCTTGTGCTTTGGTCGGTGGCCAATGACCATGCGACCGATCCGTCTGGCTCGAAAGCTGACAATATCTGGGCCACAACAGGGCCATACAACTACGAGAACTACTTGATATTTCCCTTCCAATCGTTGAACTGGGCAACGATTGACCCCACAAGATCTTCGTGTACTGACGGAATTACTACCATTTCTACAGTGTTTCTAGCGTCGAATTAGACAGAGAACCACCCACGGGATAATCTCAACCTACCTAAGAAAGCCCGTGCGCTTTACGAGTATTCCCACTTTTCAGACGTCTATCCGCGCATTCATGTTCGGCCACCCCCAAGGAATCCTCCATTGGAAAGAGGCCGGGCTGTATCCACAAAAGCTGGCCCACGTCGGCGCTCCTCCTCGCTCTGAAACTCACAGGAAAACGTTCAGAGGCATTGTGTTCTGGATCAGAGAAATGGAAGAAAGGGCATGGCTGGCTTAGGAGAAAGGGTGCGCAACAAAACGGGAAAGAAGCATTACTACATTGAGGATTCCTTGGTAGCAAATGGCAAGGGCTTGGCAAAGATCTGACAACGAGAAGGACTTCATTCCACTACTCCGGCCTGCAGGTGGCGGGCCATCGGGTAACATCTCGAACCCGACAAGAACAGTGCAGTTATTTGACGACGCTACAAATTGGAACTAGCCTAAATGGAATCAACAGATCGAACCCACATCATGGGTTTACCATAGAATTATAAAGATGCCCCAGATGATCGGTTGATGCCCTCTCAGTACTTCATGATATATTCAGATTTGCTTACCCCTTTCCATTCCCTCACTCCTAAATCCTGAACAGCACCATGTTGAAGGTTATCACAGCCCGTTTTCACCCACGCAAGCCATCTTCTCGGCGTTTTGATGGGCTCACCATTCTCGTCGTGGGGGCCTCCACCGGTATCGGTCTTGAGGCAGCCAAGAAGCTAGCAGCACAGGGAACATCTACCCTCATCATCACAGCCCAAGATGAAGCTAAGGCAGCTACAACCAAAGCGACCATCGAAGAGCATCTAGCATCAAGTTCGGTGTTTTCAGAGCCCCTACCGGTCATCGTCCCTCTCGTCGTTGAGATGACTTCCCCTGACTCAATCTACAACTTGGTCAATAGGCTGAAGCAGACGACAAACCACTTGGACCACGCCATTATCAGTGCCGGGCTGCTAGCAGGATCATACAATCAGGCGGAAACAGGATATGAGAGCAGTCTGCAAGTCAACGCCATTTCGCCAACACTGCTTTCAACGCACCTTCTCCCTCTGCTACTCGCCTCTTCTTTGGTGCAGAAGGCCTCGGTCGCCGAAAGACCGCATCTCACTTTGGTCAGCTCCGGCGCGGCTTGGCTTGCTAGTCGTTCTACCATAGAACCTATCGTCAATTCGGGAGCCCCTCTTCGTAATCTGTCAAAACTGGAGGCCGTCACACCGGGAGTCATGGGAGGCCAAAGGCACTACTGCCTCACCAAGCTTATGCTTGAATATTCCATGCGGCACCTTGCGTTCGTCCCAGGCATCGAGGAGACTGAAAAGAAACCAAAGGTTCTCGTTGCTTCCGTTTGCCCTGGTGCGGTCGATTCGGACCTCTCGCGTCACTCAGCTAACAGCGGAGTCGTCGGAATGATGGCAAAGATCATCAACAACACCGTTGCGCGGACGGCGGAGCAAGGGGCAAATATCTACATCTCAAGCCTTGGACTGGGCGAGGAAGGTCGCGGCCAGATGTGGACGGACGATAACATCTTCAAGGGCCACAAGGTGTTCCTCTCTACCCCGGAAGGCAAACAGCTCGGAGATCGAGTCGTGAAAGAGCTTCAGAGCTTTGTGAAAGAGATGGATATCAAGAGAGGCATATAATTAGCTCGTTTCTATGTGACATAAATGTGGTACAATTGCGGTGTCAATCCAGCTGACAGCTAGGGTGCTGGGCTCTTTAATAGAATACCACGACTGTACAGGAAATATGTCTTAGATCCCATTTTCGCGGATGGCCCGAGACGCGAGATTGACTGTTTTCACATGTTTGAAGGGCCATTTTCCCCAGCATTTCATCACCACGTAGCCGCTTACGATGCAATACCAGAAATATTTGTCGATTTCGCGATACAAGTTCCGAGTCTGGTGTGTAAATGTAGAAAATCGTTGGGTCCTGTCTTCAAGAATTCAGTAGACATTGGTACGATGAAATTCTTTTACCTTCGCGTCATGCTTCTTGACATGACACTTGCCAATGTAAAAGCTCACATTTTCCTGACCTTCAAGAGTCATTGCTAGATATTCACAACATCTATGAGATTTACCTCTGATCACACTAGACAAGAGTGGTAATCATTGACGATCTTTGAAACTTGAGGCCAGACAAATGCTCCGTCAGTGAAGCTCGTGATTACCGGACTTGAGTCAACCCTGCTTTTGCCTTGTGGATGGGAACAAGTCAAAGAGAAAACATTGTTACATAGCGATTGGCTTCCAGTGACTTGCTGTGGGAAAATATGCTTCAACCCAGTTTTGTCCCTGGCTTAAAGCCGAGCAACAGTGCGCATGTGGGCTGTGAGTATGTTCGTGGCAGCCTTCGTATCTTAGCAATTAGCGTACGAAGTATGCTTCAAAGACTCCCGGCTTCGATCGGCCGAGTCCTTAAGATCGACGGAATATGTGTAAAACTAGACAAAGAACCGAGAACAAGTTGTAGTTTGGCCCCCAAATTAGGTATCGCGTGGAGCTCTGCAGATCAGACGATTGCGTGACTCAAAGTCAGTGAGTCGCCCGAACAGCGATGGCCGGTCTGTCGGAATCAAAGGCGGCTTATGGATAGCGGCGTTGCCGAAAGTTACGACATCTGTCAAAACATCATGTCAAAACCACGGAGTGACAACCGTTACTCTTGGCATGGGCCGAATAGCGAGGGCATCATGTCGAACGGCGGATGTTGCCGTTTCACTACACAACTGCCGGCCCCGAAAGAGACTCCGCTGTCTTGGTTTAAGCTTGTTTGTGTCAACGGCACACTTGACACGAACACAGATCTCGCACCGATTATTTCTCTCCGGCGAAGCAACCCTGATCTCGCGCTAGAGAAGTCTGGTTTACCTAGGGAGCGTTTGGGCCTCCATATTACACATTGCCTTTTCTTTTAGGTTAGCTAATAGTCAACACCTGAAGTATGCAGCTGGACCTTGGAAGCAGTCTCTGGGATGGCATGGAACGTAATCGAAGTTGCGACGAGGGGTAGGAACACGAAAGGTACGAAGATCCCGACTTTGGACGCCGACCCGACGGTGTGAACTTCAGGATGATGAAAGGCAGACGTGTGATGAACGTCACAAACAAGCGGGGGCCTACTTCAACTGTTGCTTCACAACTCCCTCGGATGGCTCGGCGCAGCCTTGCCAGATACGGATTATACGAAACTTGTGGCCAGAGTGTTTGATGACATCGCATTGGCCTTCATAATAAGCTCGGGATGCTCTTGGAGCTTGACACTTGACGCCAAGACCCCGGCGAACAGCGAGCGAGCCAATGGAAATCCTTCACTCTTCACCTGTCCCACGAATTCCGAACTCCAGTCAAATAGGTAGACACAATCCCGATCATGGTTCCATCGGAGTTAGACTCCTTTCGTGTATATCGTTATGCTCCAAATACAGAAAGATGCGACGAAGAATTTCAGAAAAGTCCAAACCTAGAGAGCCGGGATGGGAGGTCGTGTCTATCTGTCGGCGTCGACAGAAAATCTCACCACGCTATCGCAACTGCGACAGAGATCTGATCACACATGGATGACGGGGACCTTCGCTGAATACTAGAATTGCGCTAGTCTCCCTACAAACAGTTGAAAGCAGAAAATCAAGATCAGTAACATCTGCCCAACGTCAAGTACTGGCAGACACGACGGTTACACGTCAGTAGTGAATGCACTGTTCACAGCCTCCAGATGATGGCCCGACACTAGGATACAACGACGGGTTTACAGCCGCATCCGACAGGCCTGATATGGTCTGAGCTTCCTTGAAACAAACAAGGGTATGCTTGATGGCCGTGACGGAGAGGCTCGACCCGGGGACATATCGGCGGTCGGGGCCGGTCCAAAATGACTCTGTGATCACATTAACCACGGGCGGAGCAGTTCGTCCTGGTCGGAACTGCACAAATCCTTCTCTCCAACTCAATTTTTGCAAATCTTCCGCCAGTCTGGTTAGTGACAGGTTGGATGCGTCGAGCGTTGTTCAAAGGGATCGCTGTCCACGCGATCCACTCATCGGAAGATGGGGCGATGATCGCGGCTCGAATTTCGTAATATCGTACCTAATAATTCCCCGTATAAGGAAACAAAGCCTGTGCGGGAATTGAAACGAAAACGAGAAAAGATGAGACGGCGTGGAGGCAGTCAAGGTTGTATCACCGTTGAATCGGGAAATTCATTCGATGTGACTTGGGGGAGTCCGATCCGATGGCTAGCATGCCCAACGACTGACTCAACGACATTCCCTCGCAATGCGCAAGCTTCTGTTGCTTCATTACGTTGAGGTCTACAAAGATCCTGACTGTGCCAATTAATGTTACAGTGATCTCAATTGCATGAAATTGATCTTCCTGTTGAAAAGAATTGAACTTGGCAATGGAGAGACCATCTTCTTGACGACCACCTGTCGAGCCGGTGGGCGGGCTTAAAGGCAAAATGCTGGACGCCAAACTATGCACTCAGATTCGTCTGGACTTTCGCAACATGAAACGGGGATTCTACGAGAGTTTCCTTTCTAGGGAATTGGCATGGTGGTTCAAATCCACCAAATCGCGTAGCTCGCCGACTAGGTGAACGTCGTACTATGGATTCAAGTCGCCTGCCGTAGGTAGCCCGGCTCGCGGGACCATGGAGGCAGCAGTCTCACGGCAGAGGGCAATACGCCCACACAAAATCAAGGCCGTCTCAACTTTGCCTCATGAAAGCCAGCACCACCCAAAGATCAGGCTAGATTCACTGGTGACATCGGGATCTGCGGCAGCCAAGTCTCTGGCCCTCGCTTTGTGATAGCCTTGGCCGTGTGCCATCATCCTGTCCTTGCTCCCCGCATTCGCATTATATGGACCCTCGTAGTCAAGGCCCTCTTCAGCTGGCATCGCACTCCCCTCTTCAGCTGCCTACATCCACCGCAACATAGCCTACTGCGTAACGCTACGATGGTCTGAAGTTGCTCCTCCTTTATCATCTCCGCATCCACACTCTCTTTTAATCCGAAGGAGGCAGCAGTTCAATCCTTTCAGGGCCACGATACTCAAGTAACCGGCAGGCAGGCAGGCAGGTCACGATGTTACTCCGCTCTCTCTTGTCCTTCACCTTAGTCGCGGCCACGGTCCTCGGCGCTCCCGTCATTACAACCAAATACAAGCGCGATCTTGCCACGATCCAAGCCGCTCTGAACACCATCAACTCCGCGCTGCAAGGACTCGACAATTCGGTGAAAAACACGCAAACCGTGACACTCGGCGGTGGAATCCAGCTGCTCGGCGCCGTCGGCAACGTCAAAACCTCAATCGAGGACGCGACGACACAAGTTCAAGCCTCGGAGGTGCTCAACAGAAAGGACGCGTTGAATCTCAAGGCTGCGACCGACGCGCTTACGAATAACGTCAAGGTTACCATCAACGATGTCGTGGCAAAGAAATCACTAGTCGACTCGCTCGGCGCAACGCCACTGGTTGCCGTTGCGCTCCAAGATCAAAAGTCCGCGAGCGTCGCCCTCGCCCAGGCTCTCGTCAGCAAAGTCCCCCAGGAGCTGAACGCCGACGCGCAAAAGAGTGCCGGCGCCCTCAGCACTGTGCTGGATCAAGGCATCGCAGTTTTTGGCGGCACGTCTGTCCCGGCTCTCCCGGGAGCACCCGGAGCACCACCCCCGGCTGGCGCCGCAGCTGCCGGCTCTACCGTTTGTCAAGCCGTCGCTGCTCCTCCACAGGCCGATGCTGATGCTGCCACTGCCCAGGACGCGGGTGCTGGCGGGGGTGGAGGTCTTTTGGCAGGGCTCATGAGCATGTTTCCGTTCAAGAAACACTAAATTCGGAGATAATTTTCATGTATGATATGTTGGCATACGAGCATGGGCGCGAGGGTACACTACGGCCGGGTCCGTACTGGAATGGTGTTCAACGGCTATACACAAATTGGAGATTCTCTCTCAGTCTTAATACATCTTGATGTGAGAGGGGCAATAATATTACCACGACCGCATGGCTATCGTGATCCAGTGACATGCCTGTGGTTATCCTGCCGCGAACTAGCATTGAGGAGTTTGCCCTGGTCTGCGAGAAAAAGCAGACCCCTAAGCGCAGACCGTGGAGCCTGGAACGCTAACGACACATGTGACGAACGAACAACTTTGAAGCTGAAGTTGTCCTCACATGCTAAACAAATGAGTTACACAAGTCTTCTTGCAGCGCGAAATTGTTATGAATCTTGAATTACTGTTCACAACATGACTAACAATTATGTACCAAAAATATCAATACGAATGCGGATACCCTTACGAGCAGCCCGGCTTTGTAAAAACACTACCTTAAATCATAACGCTTATTAACAGTCTATTTCAAAGGACCACCTTCCCTTTCCATCGCTGTAAACTTTTGTATCGATGACCGCCGCGCTACTCTCGACCGTCCTTCTTCAAATCCGAGACCATCCCGGTCAAACGTTAAGGGGATCTCGCCAGATGTTGCCTGACTTTCAGGACGCAGGGCGGATCTCTCATCATCAGGATCCGTATATCTGCTGAATCTGGATTGGATAAAAAGCGGTTGTGCCACACCATACTGGCTCCGATGATCGTTACCGAACGGATTCTCGTTGAATGCCGGTTGTGCGACATCAACCTGATTCAGGTACGGAGCCGGAGTCATGCGACCGGACATCATTCGCGAGATGCCGCCGCGGGCTGACCTAAGCGAGCCACGAACAGACCGGACAGAACCCCTAATCGATTGCACACGACTGTATGCTTGCGGTCGCGGAGGCAAAACAACAGGCTTCTCACCATTCATGCGGCGGGTGCTGAACGCAACAATGGTGCGTCCTGACCCATCTCTACCCAGGCCCGATGAGTCCACAATCTCATATGGATGACCCATTGCCGCAAGCTCGTCCTCGATCTCCTCCTTGGTGAGAAGGGCAGCCTCGTAGTCGTCTTCTCCTGGTTTGGGCTTCCTCGAGTAGTCGCCTGGCTGGCTTGAACCATTGGGAACGTGGAATAGTAAGTCGATTCGGATAACAGCGTAGAAAACTACGACAAGGATTTCCAACATGAATCCTGTGGTGTAGAAGACCTCTTTGCTTAAAAGTTTATCCGTCGAATCGGGCGGCTCGGGGTTCAGGATAGACGTCAGACGGACAGCGTGACCCGCAATGAGAAGAATGGCGCCGATCATCAAAACTGCAATCTTCTGATGAGTGTCCCCAACACCAAACCTCTCGGGCTTAGGTCCTGGAATCACGGCGGCAAAGAGAACCGCAACGACAGGAAGGATTGCAAGCAACATGATCCAAGATACCCCAGCTTTGAGCACGTTGAGAGCAGTGTCGACGCGGTCCTGGTCTTCAATGTGATAAAACGAGACTCCTAGTGCCGTGCTGTTGTTGAAGATGACAGCCGGAACCGAGAAAATGAAGAAGAGAGTCGCAACTCTGAAGAAAGGGTGCCACCCAAAATTGGGGTGAATTGACCGGATGATTCTTTGGGCAAAGAATATGTTGACCACCATGACAACCACAGCACTAGTATGTGTAAGTTTCAATCAATCATCTCAAATGCGGCGGAAAACTCACCCTCCGAATTGCACAATCAAAGCAATGAGAATCACTACACGAGCCTTCTCGAAAGCCCATATGATTCTCATGATGCAAGTGACGTTTCGGACCATGCAGAAGTCGAACATGAGATCTGAGAGCAGGAATTTGTGCCCCCGCTTCGCGTTGGCTCTATAAATCCTGATATGCGTGTATGCTCCGGCACTGAACAACAGCAAAAACAGGAATGTCACGGGGACATCGATGTTAGTCGTCGGAACACCTCCAATGAATGCACCCTCAGCTGGGTCAACGAGTCTCTGCTGCGGTGGCTGCCCGTTCTGAGCTCCTCCCTGGGCCGGTTGCGGCTGCAGTGCGGCACTGGTAGTAACCGCTGGAAGCGCAGTCGGCGGTGCTGATGCTCCGGGTTGCGTGGTTGACTGTGGTGGAGGGTTCGATGGCGTAAATACCGGTGCCGGGACAGTTGACGGCTGAGCTGAAGTTGTCGGAGCGGCAGGCGGGGGAGGCGGTGGTGACGTTGACGCCGGCGGTGGAGGTGGTGGAGGCGGGGCTGCCGATGAAGTTGTTCTCACAGCCGAAGATGTCGTCCGTGAAGTTGTCGTCGGCGGAGGTGGTGGAGGGGGCGGCGAGCTAGACGATGTTGTTGATGTTGTAGTAGGCGGCGGTGGCGGCGGAGGAGGTGGAGGCGGAGGGGGAGTCGTGGGTGCAGCAGATGATGTTGATGGAGACGGATCTGCTGCCTGCCCTGTTGGCAACTCTGCGATGAAGGATGTGGCATCTCCCAGTTGCCTCTTTGCGTATTCCACTTCTGCCAGTTGAAGAGGCTCAATTTGCAGCCCTGCTGCAACCGCCGCCGCTATCGTAGCGACTTTGAGCAGCCACATGTTGGATGTGGTATGATTGAGGGCGTCGTTTGCCTCTCAAAGAGTGTGTTCTCGGTTTGCGTTGAAATTAGTCTGAAGCCATGCCAGCACGCGATGAGGAAGGAAGACACTGTGAGGCCTGGATGGCGATCCGAAGTATTAGAAGTTGATGAAAGAACGCTGCACAAGAGAGTGAATGACAACAACGGACGTATCGCCGTACACCACCTCAATGATATTTGATGTGATCGATGGTGGACGTTGGGGAGGGAGGGGCGGCGGAATGAGGGTGGGTTGATGGAAGGTTAAACAATGCCAGGCATTCGAGCAAGCCAGGACCTGGTCGGAAGAGTCGGCCGGGGACGTTGACGACTTGATTGCCCTGTGAGGTGGTGTGCAAGTGCCATCTTCAAGGAGGCTGACTGTCTGGTCATCCCGGAAACACAACATTGCCGTGTCAAGACCATTCGTGGCGTGCGTCACTCGGATCTGTGTGTAAGTTGATAGAGTTAGAGGAGAGGTTTCAGCGACAGGGTCTGCCCGCCACCCGCGCGGATACATGCACGATCCCTGCCACGCAGCAGTAGTCGTCTTTGCAGGTTTGCACCGCTATGGCGCCTTGTTGTCCGATCTCGAGCTGCAAAACTAATTGACGGAAAAGCGAAATCCACACCACCTTCACGGCCCCAATCTAGCCACTTCCTACTGGATGCGACCTATCACGGCCCAGACGGTCAATGGGTTTTGACGTTCTGAGGCAGCTCCGTGACAGCGTCCTGGACATGAGATGGTCGTCCGACGTACCCGGTCTCTACGGCTATCATCTTATTCGTAGCTGGCAGCAATTTTGCCCAATGAAACGTCAAGTAGCACAGCAGCAGAGCTGGGCGGAGGGATTGGGGGTGCTTATCGCCGAACTTGTGCTGCGCGGGCGGCGGCACGGCAGAGAGGTGACAACACACACCAACTGAATCGTTGGCATCGTCCGAAGGCAGAAATAGGAAAGCAGTAAGCAGTGAGCAGGGCTGGATGTGTTTGGGCACGTTACTAGCCGGCCAACTCCCGTCCAGCCAACGGATACGGATACGGGGTTCGTCCCTTGGGATTCAGGATTCCCGTAGGGAAAGTCTACCGACCACCCTCAGCCCAACTGGAGGTGCAGAGCACCACAAGGGATGGCGCCGTAGCCTGCAACGTGACACATGCTGAGGATTTCGTTTAGGGCGTCAACCTGGCCATTCTCACCAAGCAGACTTTGAGGTGTTGAGTGAGAAGGTGTGTATGCAACTGAGTTCAGACGGGCTAAACACTCTGCATGTGATCACGATGGATGCTGATGCTTCTTCTGCCAGGAAGCGGAAGGTGCACTTTGAGTTACCAAGACGTTGGCTCGGTACGTTGTGAATACCGACATATCCAATCATCAAAACTTCAGGCCGAGCCGTCGAGGGGTCGCACGCTTCCCTGGATTTGGATCTGGCCCTGTGGTTGACGTGATGGCATAGGAGAGTTGACATCAGTTGTCCGTCCAATGTGCCGGACAACAGAATGATCCTTGCCCCCCTGGTGGGGATTTGAGATCATGAGTCCATCCTCGATCGATATATGTCAGAAGAGGCTCAAATGGGTAGTGGAGGGTAGTAACTCGGGACAAAAGGCACGCGGGATATCTCCCATTGGCCACATCGTTTAATCTACAACGTCCCGCGTCTTTTTCTAGAATGAGCACAGCATATGCTTGCGACTTTCCTTAATCGGGATACTACTTTTATGTTGGATTGCCTCTCTAGTGCTGGCGGCTGCCATTTAAGCTTGATGAAGCCCACTTTCCGAAGGCAGGGCATGGCCGTTTTCTTGTCAAAGGCTTTCTGTGATCCTCCACGAACTGGAAAGCCCCGTAAAGTCGGGTTGTGCTGACCGGGCATTAGAATTCAGCCTCTGCTCCCAAAAGAACTTCCGCCGGTGGAAGGCAATGCTGACAGGATGGGCAGAAGGGCAGTGTGTGGTTTCACTGCAGAAGGAAGGCATCTCGCCTGCAACGGCCATGCTTTCGGCGCACTGCTATGCGATCTGAACCTATCGATGGCAAATTTGCGCCATCGGCATGCATCACAATGGCGATCTTATTTTACGAAATGGTTCTAGCTCCGGCACAGGTCAGTGCTAGAACTCCACCTGAACCGATAAGGCTGCAGCTTATGCTTGCAACACTTGGGCCGATTGGTAGATTATAGTTGAGGTTACATCGTCTCTTTATCATACCTTCGGTCTGGCCCGCTTCAGCTTCCCAAATGGTTCCGAATAAACCTGCTTTCATTTGTTCAAGTGATGCCAAGTTTCGCCCGCTATCTTGAGCCACCGCAACCTTTCTCACTCGCACTCGCCTGTCTATCCACGTTCAGAGGTTTTAGTAGAAGAAAATGAAGATCATACCCGCATGCTGCAGGATAGGCTTTGAAAGCCCGAAAGGCCACCATTCTTTGCCTTTTGGTGATCGAAGTATAATTTTGACAAGAAGCACGGTCTCGGGTGGCGGACGTTGGCAGACTGCGTGGCAGTTGCACTGACGACAGATTGCCACGCTGGCTTTCGGTGTTATTCCATGGACGTGCCCATTCTCTACACCTAGATGTTCAGTTTTCTTTTCTTTCGCGGATTGCAACATCGTCGATGACAGAAAGTCTCGGAACTCCAAACGGCAAATTCCCAAGTTGATCAACCGAGGCTTAGATAACCCAGCTTTTCCCATTGGACAGCAAACAAGTCTGTCTTATCACTGAACTTTGCCCTGTTTCATCGCAACTGCCGTCACGCAATCATGGTTCGTTCATCAATTACTAAGGCTGAGTCGCGGCCTCTTGAGGTCCGTCTCAAAAATCTTTCTTGGCTTGACGGACTCGGCCCATTGGACCTTCTACGGTCGGAACCGAGGCAATGCGGTCTTGACAGCAAAGCCAAAATCTTTTTGAGTTTTTCCACGCAAGAAATTGTTGGCTTTCGAGTTGAGTCTCGGGCCATCGCCTCAAAACCGCCCACAGACATTTGGGAAATCTTACATCATGTCAACCTCACAGAACGAACCAAATGAGCCGCCGTTGTGCCAAAGTCATTTGCCCCCTGATCCCAAAAGAACGGTCAAAGGCCCAAAGCAGCGGTTTCCTCGGGCCGGCAGCCCAACTTTCGCTGAAATTTCCCGTTTGGTTTGCGCTCTATTCAAATGCGAGAACGCGATACATTCGGACTCTCGGTGTATGAGACTGTCCTAGCCTATAAACATTAAAGGTCTACATGTCGGCCGAAAGGATACGGAGGCGATAATCTAGCAAAATACTTGCTGGGCGACTCACGGACCGATCCCGTGAGTGATGTCAATGAGAATAGTACGGAAGCCGCGGACTGGAGGTTCATGATAATGCCTTTGGAACAGGGCCTCAACAACGTTTGGACTCTAGATACAACGCATAGTTAGGTATGGTTGCAAAGGCAGGTCTAGTGACCTCAAGTAAGGGGCCAAATAGCAAGTGGTAAAGCATTTCGACCGTGAGCTTGGAGTTCTCCGTAGTTCATAAAACTCATGCCCATACCAAGGCCATGGTAATCGAAGCAGGCCAAATTGAGACACTTGCGGTGGCTGCATTGTGTATTCTTGGTCATCGTCCAACATGCGCCATTATCCTTTTAGCAACGTGCACGCGTGCCACGTTTTCGCGACTGCGGGAAATAAGCCTCGGAGATGCTATTTCCTCTCGCTTCCTCAGCTTTGAACAAAAAGGTTTACAGGTTGCACTATTGTGCAACAATAATGCGCCGCTGTTTTGTCCGAAGGATTGGGAAGTCCGAAGGTTTCTAGCGACATGTTTCGCTGTGGCTTAGACGCGGTTTGCATACACAGACAGTCGACAAATGCGGTTGCCGAGACCTGCATACCGCTGAATGATGAGCACCTCCCTCATGACCAGAAAAAACATCAAATTTAGAACACATAGCCCGTTCAAGCAATTTGATGATAGTGGTACGCCATGTTCACCTAGTTGTTGTTGCACTAGTCAGTCTTATCACGACTGTGAGCAAACGTCCTGAGGAGAGTCAATCAATAAGTAGTTTTCAAAATCTGACCGCGGTTTATTTTGAGCTATTGGACCATGCCGCGACTTAAAAGCATTGACAGCTCAAAAAAGGACACATTGTTTACGTTCTGATCATTGCTCTCCACCACGACTTCTTGCTCACCCTCTAAATCTTTGCTTCCTAAACACGCAGTACGTTAGTCATCCGGAGTGCACAGGAGTATCCCAAACTAGACAGTCCATCGAACGCACCATTCGACAGAGGCAGGTTTGTAATGGTTCGCAAGGGCGTCAATGCTTTGCGGGGTATACGGACTCGAGAGGTAAGACGCGATGAGAGGAACTAGTCGAGCCCCCGGAGATAGATCCCGTTCGCCTTTCTGAATCCCAAAAGCATAAGCGGTCATGGACCAAGAAACTTGGGTCGCGGGGACAAAGGCATTATTAGCGCGAATACAATACATGCGGAGACAGCGTCCGGCCAGAGGAAAGCCGAGGATGCTAGCAAAACATCGTAAGACAAAGGATTCGAAGCGAAGGCCCGAAACGGTAAGCAATGAGGCCCAGGGCTGGTAGTTTGTCAGCAAAGGATGTCGCGGCCATCCATTATTGAGGATCAAGACACTGAGTTATCAACATCAAAAATCGCCGAGAACCGTAGTCATTGTCACATTGTAGACCAAGAAATTTCTTGGCGATCTGTATTATCCCCCCCAGTCGGCAAATATCGACTGATGAGATCTTGCTCATAATGGCACAACCAGCCGAAAATCGGCTCCCGCGACCTCCTTTTGATTCACAGCTCGCCACTGTGATCGGAAAGACACCGCCGTATCCTCTTTCGAAAGATGAAGTCGTCGCGGGCCGGGAGCTCAGAGCGAAAAACATGGCACCCCTGCAAGCGTCCATCCGCAACGACAAGGATCTCATCATTGAAGACCGCAGGATCCCCGGACCGGAATGCGAGATTCCTTTGGTAATCATGCAGCCCAAGAATCCGAAAACGCCATACGGGAAGCGGCCAGGTGTTTTCTTCATCCATGGCGGCGGCATGGTCGTCGGCGACGCTTTTCTCGGACTGCCATTTTTCGTGGACGTCACCAAGGAACTGGACGCAGTCGTGGTCAGCGTCGAGTACCGTCTCGCACCAGAATACCCGGCACCAGCTCCGCAAGATGATTGCTTTGCCGCGCTGCAATGGACCAGTGAGCATGCGGCAGACATCGGCATCGATCCCGCCCGCCTCATGATTGCTGGCGCATCGGCAGGCGGCGGGCTAGCGGCCGGCGCGGCTCTGAGGGCTAGAAACGCCGGGGGCCTGCGGCTCTGCGCCCAGTTACTGGTGTACCCTATGCTCGATGACCGCAACTTGACGGTCTCTAAGAAGCAGTTCTCAAAGGACCATGGAGTGTATGACAGCACCGACAACGACTTTGCATGGTCGTGCGTGCTTGGCGACAAGCGAGGGGCGACCGAGGGGGTAAGCCCGTACGTAGCGCCGAGAAGAGCAACGGACCTCTCTGGGCTGCCGCCGGCATATATTGATGTCGGCTCAGCGGAGCCATTCAGAGATGAAGACGTGGCGTATGCGACGCGGCTATGGGAATGTGGTGTGCAGGCTGATCTGCATGTGTGGAGCGGCGGCTTTCATGGCTTTGAAATCCTAGGGCTGCCTGTTGGGGCTGGGGTCTCCAAGGCTGCTATTGAGACGAGAATGGGATGGGTGAGGAGAATATTTGCCTACGAAGGGAGAGCTTAATTCCACCTTCACAATCAGATACACTAGGGTAGATGCAATGCCCTCGTGGAAAACTCATGAGCCAACCTCTCGCTGTTGCCAAGATTCATCTTATTAGAGACATGTCCTGCAGCTTTCAGATTTCTGTAAGGGGCTTCTTCATATCCCATCCGGACCACCGGTTGATTTCTTAGATACAGCACCGAGTAGTGCACTTGATGATTTTTTGCCTAATTATGAGACAAGAAAGACGGGTTGATCGGCAGGGGACAGCTCGACGGGAAACAGCTGTTAGTTGAAACATTTATACACAGCCACCTCTCTGATATTTGTTGAAACGATCTGACCGACTTCAGATATCAATAGCAGATTTTACCTGCAAGTGATCAGATATCTCGTGTACGCCTCCCGCGTTAGCTGCGTGCCAAGCCATGCATGCCAATCTCAATAAGACGGGTGGTCGCAGGTGTCACGGAAACCATTTTTCGATCGCAGCCGCAATTCGCATGTCAAAGTCGCTCTAGTCTCGGCCGGCGCGCGGCTCACTGGCGAACAGATCCATCAGGAGGCCCTCCATGCCCGTGCCTTCGCGTGTCCATATTCTCATGTGTCGAGGCGCTAAACACGGAGGTCAGTGTGCCCCTACATCATTTCGGATGATGACTACGTCGACCAGTTGAACCAGAAACAGCCATCCAGACAGTGAAACAGAACGAATCTCCACAGGGAGCGAGCAGAAAGCCCAACCAGTTGTCCCCTGTTCCTGCGTCTGGGAGATGCCGGCAACTGCATCGAGGTTGAGCCGTGGCCACACACCGTTTCACGGGTTGGGTGGGTTAAGCGGTCCGTCCAAGCGGGGAATTTAAACGGGACGAGGGGTAATGAGGAGTACGATGATCAGAAAATCGACAGCAAGAAAGGGGAATTACGGGGAACAACCTGAAAACACTTCGAGACGTCTTCCGCGCCTTGGCCAGCCGGGGCCACGGGCTGCCGCCCTTAGCCTGACGGCCCTGGCCGTCGTGTGGTCGATCGAGGCGATCGGAGTTGGTGTCAGTCTCAGAGGCAAGAGTTTGGGCAGAAGGGTCGTCGAAGAATCATACGAACGGGTCCGAACTCCATTTCAGGTTCGTATTCGTGGGTGATGCTGTTAAGAGAGGGGTTGCATACAGAACATCACGATTTCTCATCAATTCATGGCAATGATGATGATGATCACCTGCTAACTAGTCCTTATCCAACGATGTTCAGGGTGCAAAAGGCTTGAATTGAAGTCTTGTATCGATCACGATCGATCTTTGAGAATGCACTAACTTATGCTTTCATGTTCTCCCAGAAGTTATCTCAATCACAGCCAAGCACGAATGCTGTCGGGGCCTTGTTGAATGCCGTGTCGGAAACGAAGTCAGCCAATTGGTCCCTGCGGTTGAGAGGAGACCTTTGCCCCCATGGACTCTGCAACCTATCAAAGACAAAATCTGCTCGATCGTTACATGTCATCCCTCCGCGCTTGGCGATGGCAGATTGCGAAATCGTTGACAAGATTGGATGTTCTTGGCACCTCGTTATCGTTGCCGGTGCATCCCGAGTGCGAGTGCGTGCATTGCAGCGGGGGAGCTGATACAGACGACCAACTTCCAGGATTGTTGATTAAAGCGTTGCCCGCACTTCTGACGTTTATCGAATCATTCATCCAAAGTCTGGACAGTTTCCCACCGGCACGTCGGCATCCGGCGGATGCGATGGCCGACCTGTCGCGGAGGATCGGCGCTATTGCAGCCGTCGCCGAACGCTGGCCCATCTGGGTGAAATAGTCTCGGCAAAGGTGCCGATTCAAGCTTAACCTGAAAGGCTTTGGGATGCTATGGCTCGTCATCTGCGCGCTGTCTATGGTCGTCGACCGATCCCGTCGGGAAGGCTTGTTCAATTCAGGCACTCGCAGCCTCGAGCCGGAGAAACACTCCGTTGGCCTAGGTGCCGTTGTCTAAGCATAGCTAGTTGCATCGAAGAAGGAACTGATTTGGATGTATTTGAGTACTTTATCAGTTCACCATACAAGCAGCATCGTGTTCCTTCACTTTGACAGACCTAACCGATGCCGCTAATTGGGAGAAGTACGTCTCACTGAGAAGACCGGAATAGCCAGCGGCCAAGACCTAAGGCCCCCGGCTTGACGGTGAAGTGTGTCAGAACACCACAAATGTTTAGTGCCAAGGTTTTCTGACTTTGAAAGCGTTCGAGACGTCTGCATCCGGATATATTACCTCGTCAGCGATGTGGCCGGGGAGGTCATTGTCGGCGACGGGCTCATCTCCCGTTGTAGGCGGAGTGCCACGCAGGCAAGACGCACAGGTGCCGACGTCTAGATCAACCACGCTGTCGGAAAAACACCCAGTTGCGTGGGCGAGCTTCTCCTCCCTGGACAAAGAATGAGTCCCAGACCCTATATGGGTTGGTGATCACTCATCTGCTCTGTGGCGCACCTGAGCTATGCTTCATCCGGCGGCTGATTGCCACCAATCTTGGGCTCTAGGCGAGATGCAGCCCAACATGGGTTTCAGAGAGCACAGAGAAAAGAGAGAATCATACTCAAGTATGCTGTCCCGGCCTGATGGAGAAAAGCGCTGATGGCCAGACATGCGAGTGGCGTTTCCCTCTTTTGGACTGTGGACTGATCGAGACAATACTGGCTGGTATTGAGACAAAAAAGGGCCTCGAGCCCGGTGAACCTTCCAACAGCCGCAGCTCCTTTGTAGATGCCAACGGACGGGCGTAGACTAGAACCGATATCTCAAAGACCTCGCATTGTCTCTGGAAAACGATGAATCTCACAGCCTACTTGTATGGGCGTTTCCTGACTCTAATGATGACCTGCCATCGTGAGTATCTTCCATCTCTCGCCTCTTCGCCAAGAACGTTTCGGATCGTCTTTCGGTAATTTTCCAGATCCTGCATGCATTCTTTCTAGCTGAAGGATCATGCAACTTTGCAAATCATCGCCCATTGGATATTTCCTGTCAGTGGTGGAGCGTTGGGAATAGCTATTGCCGATTCGCCCCCCGAATACCCGCAGTCATGATGGTCGACACGGATTGGCAATTCGCCGCGACCCTTCAGCGGGAGAGCTGGATTCTGTACTCCATTGGTATGGCGCTGGTCGTTATGAGATTGTAAGTTGACTGCAGCTTTCCACTATTGTATGGAAGACTGACTTTGGTGTTCTAGATATAGCAGAGCAAGACGACTTGGCGGGGTACAGCATTACCAGATCGACGATTATCTACAATTAGTAGCAATAGTGAGTCTTCTCAACGGACTGATTACGACTCACGACGGGGACATTGCTAACCTCAGCTCGAATTTCAGTGTCTATTCACCGCTCTAATAGCACTGCTAAACATCATCACCGAAAACGGCGGCTCGAATCTGTTCCCTATCGAGGACTATGCCACCTTCTCCCCCCAGGACATCCAAGCAAGAATTGCAAACTCGAAGCTGGTTCTCATCTCGGAACAATGCATGCTCAATCTCATCTACGTCCTCAAGGCATGCGTTCTCATCCTCTACACCCGCTTGACGCTCAACCTCTCCACGAGGCGCTTCGTCCGCTGGCTGGCATTGTATGTCGTCATCGGCTGGACTGCGACGCAGATCACAATGTTCTCGGCATGCCACCCCTTCACCGACTACTGGGCCGTGCCGCCCTCCAATCCCCAATGCGCGACCTTCGAGACCTACGCGATTCTACAAGCATGGTTTAACATCTCCTCGGACATGTTGATGTTGATGGTCCCGCTGCCTTTGATCATCAGGATGACGGCATCATGGAGGCAGAAGGTGGTTCTCGTCTTCATCTTCAGCCTCGGCATCTGCGTTATTGTCGCAGCATTCTTGACCAAGGTCTACAACCTCAGCGACCCGTACAGCCCCAGGTACATGTTATGGTACATCCGCGAGGCGAGCGTCGCGGTCTGCGTGTCCAACCTACCTCTTCTCTGGCCGCTCCTGAGAGAGTGGTTCCCTTGGCTGAAGAACCTTAAGACCGTCGGTGTCCTGCCAACGCCTCATCCTGCCGGGGCCTCAGGGCCGAAAGGAAAGGAGACAAATGTGAAGTCATCAACAGCGGTGGGCGAGAGGAGCCAGGTCGGACCCGCAGGTTGGCCTGCCGGGACAGCAGCGGTCATGAATAGGGACACGTTTCTCGAGTTTGGCGCCTGGATCCGCGCCGGGGATCTGGATCTACAGAAGCCGTCGCGGGCGACGCTTGCGAGCCCTAGCACCGAGCTCTTCCTGGAAAGCGGCACCGCGACGCCCATGAGCTTGCTGACGCCGGAGAAGAACCGCAAGAGTGCGTCGTCGGCGTCGCCGTCGCAGCATTCAGGGGCCACGATTGAGGAGTCTTACGTCGGGCAGTCGACTGCCGGGGGCGTGATGCTGGGTCCAGATCTTGAGCGGGGCGACTTTTCCTGGGAGACTCCTCAGTCGCCGAGGAGAGTGTGGGCGGGGGCCACGAGTCCAAAGTTCTCTTTGTCGTGATTAAGATGTCAGTGTTATTATGGAGATGGCTCTTTGTTCTTGGATGAGCGCTTTCTTTTTGTATGTTTAGGGATACCCTGGGTCTGCTAGATGGCTTTGCGAACATGTACAGAGAAATGAAACAAAATATTCCCGTACGCTGTGGTTCCCATGACTGTCGCTGGGCTGTCAATGTTGTCAGTTTTGGGTATGACTTGCGGGCGGAGACAATGTGGCAGTTCGTGTCGGTACTGTCAGAAAGTGACAGATCGAGAATCTGGTGTTCGAATGCGCGTTCGCATGCAGCAGAACTGTCTTCTTTGCAATTGCGGCGGTCGATCACGTTCGATGGTGCCCAACAGGTTCATGTCACGACTGGTTCTTCTCGGCAGATTCATGTCGTACTCGCGCGATTCAACCACTGTGGAAGTGCGACAGGGATATCTTACCAACTCCAAACACTGGGACGGGTACTTCGCGTTAGACAGTTCATATCTGTCTCTATGGGGAACGCTGCAGATCACAAGGCCAAGCCAACGACCTGCTTTCCATTTTAAGTATGAGGGCAGAAGATGTGAGGTATTCTTGGCACGGTGAGATATCTCATTTGTCTCGTGACTTCCTCTCTCTATAGTATCCCAATATCTCGATGATGACTCCTGTGAGTGAAGATGATGTTGAAAACTAAGAGGCAAATCAAGATGTGGTTGGTATCACTCGAATCGATTGCGAGTAAAATCTCAAGTCTGACGCTTCCACTCTCATTGCCTTGGTTGTGAATTGCCCCTCACATCCAAACCCGTGGCATTCTGAATTTTCACCCGCCGCGTGTTCGCAAATTTGACCGTCGGACGTCCGAATGCTTCAACCTTGGAAGTCGGCAGCCACGGTGGCTGGTGAAAATACTCGACAGATTTGTGGCTAGATAGGTGGTTAGGAGTGCGGTCCATTCCCTATTCATTTCAGTAAGCCCTCGGTGAACAAAATACCGCTTGCCACCACCACGAAGCGATCAACTATCACCACTCAGGCTGAATTGCCTTGATGCCCGGGGCAGACACACTCCAAAATAGGCGCAACGGTCACACACAAAGGAAATGAAATAGTTACAACTGGTCTAGCAGGTGAATCGTACCATCTGTTGGAAACAAAGAAAGCAGACAAAGCTTTGGAACCTGCATGAGCAATAGACGTCCATGGTTTCCAATAAAGGCAGGATCTTTCCAGAGTAGTCCCCTCTGTTGCGTCACAAAGAAATTTAGATCTAACGTGATGCAGTCCTCAAGAACCCTGATAATGATGCCTGTCCTTTGGTCTTGGTTGATGATCGTTGTGAGACTATACATGTCACTCAGCTAGGCACCAGCCAATCGATCGCCACGACTATGGCTATTATGAAGTCCATGAGACATCTACGTGTATTGAAACTGAACCATCTTTCATTATTCCCAAAGTCAAGAGAGGTTTCAACTGGACTCAGTGACCTAGTAGGAGGAAGCCAGTACTCAGCCCCTTCAGGCCACGTCCAGCCCTGGCCCCTGAGCCAGCCAGATCTGCTCAGCTGCCTGGAAATGGTGATGGTCTCGCATGCAAGATGCCGAAAACTGAGTCTTGCATCAATGCCATTTTGCTAATTACAATGACGGACCTGGGGCCATTCGTCTTCAATATCTGCGGAGTTGAGTCCAGGCATCGCACCCATACTCTTTCCTCACTCAATCACCGCAACTTACAGCCTAAATACCATCGACCATGATGCCATACTGTCTCTCGACGTCGTCCCTTTGTCACCCAACATTATATCATCCCGCCGAAGATGACAATCTTCATATCGCCGTCCTCCCTCCTGTCTGCATTCACCCTGCAAACCTGCAAGGCGACCATCACACACACCCGTTCACCTCGTTCAATCAACACCGATTCAAACCAAACCTCCCGCTTCCACGATGCTCTTCAACTGCCGCGCCAGACCACAGCCGCCTCCTCCTCCTGCCGCTGCCCCGCCGGAGCTGCGATTCCGATGCATGTATCCAAACTGCACCCGCAAAGCAGTCAAGTGCGAGCAGAAGGCCAAGGGCCACCATGCCATGCAGTCGCTCTACTGCAAAGATCGTGAGTTCTCTCTGCTTTCGGTGATTCCTTTAATTGTTGTGAAAGCTTGCTGACACCCTCTTCACAAGACGCATGCCGCCAGCGCCTCGACGACATGATGTGCCCGAGCCCGAAGGAATCCAGCATGGCCAAGTACTGCAACGACCGTAAGCTCTCTCCCCTCGGCTGTCCCTCATCGGCATCATCAGCTGACAAGCATGCCTCATGAGACCGCCGGTGTCAGTCTGAGGGCTGCTCCCGAAACCGGCTCCTGGCAGACGTCAACTCAGACTGGCCCTACTGCGAAAAGCGTACGTCTCCATCACACTTTTCCTGGTCCCCTCTCCTCTACATCAAGAGCCATTTCAGGCCACTTCGACTGACCCCTTCCCTCAGACACCTGCACATACAACGGCTGCCGCCAGAAATGCTCCGCCACCTCCAAGATGTGCGCCTCCCACACGCCGCTCTGCCTCATCCCGGGCTGCGACACGCCGCGCACCGATCACGGCCTCTACTGCCCCTGCCACAGCTGCTCCGACGCCAACTGCACCGCCGTCATCAACGGCGGCCACTGGTGCAAGCAGCACCGGCTCTGCAAGACGGACGGCTGCGAGCAGGGCAGGGCCGTCACCGCGGGCGGACGGTTCGAGGACTTCTGCTGGAACCGTGAGTCCCGGCCCCTTTCTCGCAATATCCCATACAGCATACTCACAAAACCACAACCCAGATCTTCCCAAGGCTTGCCTCGCAGCAGGATGCAAAGCCATCATCAGCGGCAGCGTGCGCTTCTGCCCCCAGCACGAGTGCATGTACACCCCCTGCCACGAAGCCAAAGACAACGCCCACGACCAATCGCGCCTCTACTGCGCAAGCCGTACGTCTCCCTCCGCCATCCTCCTCTCTCAGCTAACAAGAAGCTAGATACATGCCGCCACACGTCCTGCCCGCAACCAACCTCCAACCCCTCCTCTCCCTCGCTCGCGCACTACTGCATCACGCACACCTGCGCCTCGCCCTCCTGCTACCACCCCTCCAAGCCCTCCTCCCGGCACTGCGCGCTCCACGCCTGCCTGTCCCCCTCCTGCCCATCCCCGCGCACCGCAGACCCCCTCGCCGTGCCCGCCGCGCAGTTCTGCTCCGCCCACGAGTGCATCGCCCGCAACTGCTTCGAGGCCGCGGGCACGAACGACAGTGGCTACTGCGATGCCGCGCACGCGTGTGCGTCGCCAGGATGCCCCGTCCCGCGCGGTCCTGGGGGTGGTTGCTGCGTGATGCACGCGGCGATCATGGCCCGCCCGGCGCCGCCACTGTCGAGCACCGGCGCGACAGTCGGTGTCGGCGGTAGGGAGAGGGGGCGGGAGGGGAAGTACTACAGCCACATGGAGGAGGCGCTAGGCCAGCGGCTGCGCGCGGAGAGGGAGCGGCACGTGGCGGAGATGCGGCTGCAGGAGGGCGCGTGGCAGGCGGCTGGGTTCGAGAGGCGGCGGGGACGCAGGGAGAGGGTGAGGAGCTGCGATAGCGGGTATGTGGGCAGTCCGAGTGTGTCTGATGGGAGCAACTGCACTTTTGTGAGTTAGAATGTGTGACGAGATGGGCGGGTGATGAGATTTGTGAGAACTGAATTTGGGTGGGATGAGGGATGTGTTCGGAATAGACTTGGGATGGTCATCTGTTTCATGATTCTGCCGGGAAGTTTTAATTTTATTTGACTGTTTAACGAGTGACATCTGGCATTTCTGATATTGAGTTAATGAGCGGACGGTCATGTGTAGACCCGCAAACGAATTCCAACCAAACAAACAGGCTGCTCAAAAGCCGTAGCCCTTTCAAGCCGTGAGCGAGCAGCGAACCAGAGCAACAAACTCGAAACCAACGAGACAGACGCAATCGCATCCACAAGAAAGAAAACATGCTCGAAAGAGGTCGCGATGCGACGTGGGGTTGACTCATGTCATCCCCTGATGAGGTCCCATCGAGGTCCTTACGGATGCCTCACCGCATCCTCTCAGACGCGATGAGACCGCTGGCTATGCCAGGGCGACACCGGCAGGCGCGGGTGGGCGGGATCAGTTCACCAAACAGGCCAGACTCCAACATCCAACCCAACTTGGATTCCACGATATCCCAGCCGTGAGCAAAAGAAGCGTCTGCCAGCTGAACGCGCCTAAGCCCACGCCCCGACAAGACTCATGCCGAACGCGCCGAAAAAGACGAGCAGGCAGGCGTAAACGCGCTTCCGGCCGCGCAGGATGCGCCAGCTCTCGTCGGACAGGAAGTCCTCGGCGAGCAGCTCGATAAGAGCTGCAAACACGAGCAGGCCCGAGGAGATGGCGTTCATCGTGCCCACGAGGATAAGACCGAACTCGGAGTCCGGGCTGTAGAGGCGGTGGGTGGCGAGGCCGATGGCCTGGCCGATGGGAGTGGTGCAGCCGTAGGCGAGGGCCATCATCCAGGGCTGCAGGCTGCCGTCCGGCCAGGAGATGGAGGCGATGCGGGAGCCGAGGGCGAGGCCCTCGAAGGTCTGGTGGAAGGCGACGGCGATGAGCAGGATGACGAACTCGTGGCCGACGGAGACGCTGAGGGTCATGCCGATGAAGACGGAGTGGAAGAGGATGCCGACCTCGAGCATCATGCACTGGAGGATGTCCTTCTGGTGCTGCTGGGCGGGGGTGAGGACGATGCCGTGGGTGACACCGACGGTGACGGCGCGGGACTCCTCGTCGACGCGCTTGGCAAGCCTGTCACCGGCTTGCTCGTGCGCTTGGTCGTCGCGGCCGATGCGGGAGAGGGTGCGGCCGATGCTGTTGCGGCGGGCGCCGCGGCTCGGGGCCATCTCGAGCGGGTAGGAGCCCGGGTCGCGGTGGTCGTCTTCGTCGGCGGACTCGGGGCGGTGCGGGCCGAGGACGGAGGCATCGGGGGTGTGGGACATGTGGCGGGCGGGCGAGAAGGCCATCTCGATGAGGGTGACGAGGAAGATGCCGGCCAGGGCGATGGCACCCGGCATGGCGGGGTAGTCCTCGACCCAGAAGGAGCTGAGGCACGGGTTGCCGAGGAGGGTGAAGGCGGTCGGGAGGAGGTGGACGAAGGCGGTGGCGAGGAGGACGCCGGTGCCGAAGTGGCGGACGGCGAAGAAGAAGGGGCGGGGGATGCGGACGCCCGGGATGCGGGAGGCGATGAGAGGAAACGCGCAGGCGAGGAAGGAAACGCCGAGGATGATGAAGAGAGCGCCGACGTGGAGGGGGGTGTTGTACTTGCCTTCGTCACCGAGGCCGCCGGTCGGGCAGGTTGAGCGGCGGGTGACGCGAGCGGAGCGCTTGAAGGTAGCTGAGTGTGTTAGTGTTGTCACTCATGGTGCTGGCGATGGCGAGGTGAGGTTGAAGGCAGTGAACCTCTGGTTGGGATGATGAAAACACTCACAATGGGCGGTTTCCTTGGTTGCAAAAATGAACGAGGCGACGGCCTCGGGACTCTTGAGAGCCGAGATGATGGCTGAGCAGCCCACGACGGAAAGGGTCCAGCTCAGCCAGCCCCAGATGCTGGAGCGGGATGGGTCGGAACCCTTGAGAAGACGTGTATGGTCATCACCACCATGCACGTATTTGTTTCGGGGGTGGAATCCTTTGGACAGACGTCAGTTTGGCTTACGTTGTAATGAAGAGTGAACATCAACTTCACGATGTTATGAATAAGTCAGAGACAGAGGCACTGGAGGTGACTCACCGTGGTTCCACCCTCCCGAAACGGGCGCCCGTCGATCGGGCTGCAGACGCGGTAGGGTCTGGTAATTCATGTCATCACCCCGACCGTCGGATCCGTCGCCGGTGCCGTCGGTGCCGCGGCGGTGCTCGCGGGCGTTGGCGATGCCGTTCAGGTCCTCGCAGGTCGTCAGGTCCGGCGCGAGGAAGGGCGGGTTCTGGTTCCAATCGGGATGCTCCAGCGTGCATTCGTCGGTGCGCGAGGGACAGTTCATCGTGGCGGTGGGTGGGCGGCGTGCCGTTGGACACCTTTTGCTTCCTTCAAGTCTCTCCTGGCAATCGGCCTCAACTCGATTCGTATGTTGTACGGCAATCGACTGTGTGTTTGTGGATGTACGTAAGTAGTGACGGTACTGCTTCAACGTGTTGATCGTAAGAGCATTCAACGACTTCGATGCTTCAGTCACGGGCTCAAGGGGGTGATGTCGGACGATGATGTCAGGTACCCGCGTACCTAATATATGGGAACATAAAATAAATCAGTGGCCGTCTTCGGCATCTAGAATTTTTAGGGGCAGGGGTGTCCAGAAGCTGCTTCGGCCAAATGCGGAAGCGAGTCACACAGCCTCAGCTTCTCCGCCCTCCCTGTTATCGCACCTCGCGCACCTCTCTGGCTCTGGCAGCCACCGAGAACCTCTTCGGAACAGGGTGGATCCTGCATCTTCGAAGTCAGCTCAGTTCATCACGACTGCAGGCACGGTTCGTGAGGTTCCTTTCCGGCTCCAATGCTCTGGTTTGATGGCTCTTGCTTCATGTACATGGCTCGGGTGTCAAAACACTGATTCATGTCCATCGCCACGTCTTCAAAACTCTTCATGCCATTGCAATCCATCGGAATCGAGCGGCTGTGAGCATCACTCAAAATGATTGAAAAGTCCCGACATATTCAAGATGCAGGTGTCCTGTTTGATGATCGGGTGCTCGGGGCCGCGGTCCACAGGAAGGGTCTCGGCTGTTACTTGGCGCCTGGGGGAAGAGAACCTTGCCGGGGCCCGGTAGGCGTCTTCTGGGTCCTGGGATTGCCGGTCCGGCAACGGGGCTGAATGTCATTCAGCACGAAGAATTTGATGGAATATTTCTGGCATTTTCAAGAATCGCATCGTTGAGCCGCTCACGCTGGAAGATGACTGTTCTTCGCTTGCTCTGGTTCTACAAACTGATTCATCTTCATGTTTGCTGAATCCCTACCTAAGCTGACACTGCTGCTGACACCGAACAACTCTCACCACATTCAACATCTCACACATCGCCCTCCTTTGCGCCGAGGATAACCACAACACGAAAAGCGATAACATCCAAGTGCCCCTCTCGCTGCAACCTCCAAACGTCACTGCATATGCTTCACGCCCTCCCCGCACCCGGTTCTTCCCATCGCTGCCTTGGTCACATCGCGCCGCGGTCGCGTATCCCATCTCCCGTCCACTGATGGGCCTCCCACTTACCCCATGGGGCTCAGCGCTCCCGCTCTATTCCGAAGGCTTGCACCCAAGAATGAGATAGCCGACCCAGCGCCAGCGATAGCTGCGATAAGTCAGTTTCAACTTCCGACCTGCTGTCCGTAGTCTGGGCTGTTGTTTGTTTATCCGGGGACAAGACATCAATCAGGTGGGCGCAACCTCAAGGACCCGATGCTCGTCGTTCGTGACCACGGCGTTCTGCGGCAGCGCCCAGTCATGCCCTGCAAATGCCCAGGCCCCAAGACGGCTGGCGCCACCCCTTACTGACGCGTCACTTGAGCATCCGTGGCTGGGCACTTGGCCCTGCGAGCAAAACCACGAGCTTCAATTTGCTGCAATTTGTTTTGTATGCGGTGTAGAGTTCATCCCTTCCACCCTCAGAATTAACAGCATGCTGGGCACGCTTTGCACCGTTATCATTGGAGACGGCGTCCGATGATTGGAATGTGCTACGAGGTGCCCCGGAAACCGAGCGGCTCGGAGCCAACTTGCCCTCTCAGCCACGAAAATAATGAAGGGCAGCACATAGCAAACACAGTCCTGTAACTACCGTCACTCCATCCCAAAGCTGAAAGCGAGTGCCCTCGACGGCTCTCAGCTGGAAAGTTGCCAAGGTCTAGCTTCCAGCGCTGGGATGAATCGGTGCAAACCCGCCTTTACGTAAGATGCCAAGACACTTTTTGTATGGATGACTTTTGCGGTAGGGGCCAATCACGCCTTTTCCATTTGTCATCTGGCCAAGGTCGCACGATCATCATCCCAGGCCCAGTTCACCGGTGGACAGCCACGAGGATGAAGCTCAGACGAGAGTCGCAAGACCTCGGAAGAGAGTACAGTGGTTGCCATTTGAGGCACGGCTGAGGAACATTTGCAGTTCGGGGGGAGAGACAAGCGTCTTCTTCATGGGATTATGCAGGAACACCCATGATTGGAGCTCATGTCGTGGGCTCACCGGAAAACTGAATTTGTTTCCGCGCCGTACTATCACCACCATCTTGAACTTTCAGCCTCGGTGAAAGAAAGACATTGAAGAAAAAAAGGCCTTGAAGAGGCTGTGTTTGCCTACACCACATACCGACGCCAACTGCTCCTCACTTGTGGCTGAGGACCCATGATTGAAGTCCTGAAGCTTCGGTCTGCCGTCCTCCAAGCGCCAAAAGCCCAACGATGTCATTTCAACATACACATAACAAAGATATGATGGCATTTTCCAAACATCTCTATGACGAGTTTCCTCTTTGTTTTTGTCTTAGTTGAAGACAGGGCCTCATGTTTCAGAACGAAAGCCTGGTAACGCCTTCGCGTTGTGTCGGCCGGATGCGGGTTGGTTTTGCCACGCTGAGGCTGCACCACCAGCGACGCCGCCGTAGAGATCACCGATGAGGGCTGAAAGTTCTCTCTCAAAGCATTCGGAGTTCATATACCCTATATTGAATTCGCAATCCACTATGACACATGCTATTCCATCGACTACTGCATAACGCCAGCACATTGAATCCCAAGACTTCAACAGTATCACGGTACTCAGAAGGTATCTATCCAAGTATAACTAGAATTTTCGCAGTGCAATGTAAACCTCTATAAATTGGATGTAGCTGCGTTCAAAAGGTAGAAGGTGAATCCTCGTACTTCTCTAAATTTACGATTATTGAAGTTGGCGATTTGCGAGGGGGAAAAAAGTGTCGGTTAAGCGGAACACCACTTGATTAGTCCTACGCCGTACAATCTTGCACTGACGTCATGCAGTAGTCGGCGGGATACCAAACGGCGAACGACATGCAGCGAAGCGTCGACGTCCATGACTTTGGTAGCGACAAGACACTTTGTTGGTCAAGTGCGATTGTCTCGGCCTTCTGCTCACCTCGATGTGGCCGCTCTTGACTTAAAGAAAGTGACGACTGATGTAAGGTCAGGGCGAGCAGAGTGAAGGAAGCTGCTCAGCGTCTGCGTACTGCGATGGCGGCGAGCCCGAGGATAGGAAATTAAGCATAGGCAAACTTAAAGCACTACGCAGTGAATAATTCATTTCAATTTATTTAGGTGTTCTTGATGCCCCTTGAATTTGACTCAGTTTAAAATGTTAGCAGGGTATGGCACCCTTTTTAGGTGCAGTTTGCTGCTAAATGAATCGCGTGGCACCCCTGGTTGCCAGTGTACGTTCAGTACATATACACAGATGATGGGCAGCAACATCATGGAAAAAGCACATTTCGAATTGCCTTGTTTCTCTCGCGCCCGGCTTCTACAACGCTCTCCAAGATGGAGCTGTTTTCTGTTTTGTTCGCTCTGATCGCTCTTGTTGCCTTTTCTTCCGCTCATCCAGCCGAGACTCACAGCATATACTCCAGCCTCCATCGCAAGCGAGCTTTGGACGGCTACTTCGTTGTAGACCAGGCGGAGGGAGACGAGTTAGGCTGCAGCGACAAACAAATCGACACGCTTTACACGGCTGTGATTGAGGCCAAGACCTTGGCCCGAAGTGCTTCAGATGCACTCGCAAAGCCAGAGTCTACGGGCTCTAAGTCATTCCTCAAGTGGTTTGGCAGTACGTTAATTGAACTTCATCACCAGCAACCAATACGCTAACTCGCCAAAGAGGAAAACGCCAACGATGCCATGAGAACAGCAATCAAAGCGAACAACTACGACCCCGTCGCAAACGTACAGCCGCCACGGGAACGCAACCGCATCCACGACGCCAACATGGCCGCGCTCAGCCCGACGGGGCTCACGTTCGTGTGCATCCCCTACGACTTCGCAATCTGCGGGCCGGGGGCTGTTGCCATCGCCTTCCAGACCGGATCCATCTCGGACAACACGGGTCCCCTAGTCACGTTGTGTCCTCCGTTTTTCAGCAGAATTACATGGCAGAATATGGTCGACGATTGGCGGACGTCTGGGTGGGATAAGACTGGAAAGGTTCTGCTCACGTCGGGATTTTCCTTGCTACATGAGTTGCAACATATTCCTCAAGTCACTGGGGCTGAAAGAAGGTGTACCGACGTCGACAATTACGCCCCGGCACCAAATGATGTGACCAAGGCGTGCTATCACCCTTACTGGTATGTATTCTGTGCATAAGCATAGTGGTTGAATGTCTTGCTAATACGACAACAGCTGTGAACACATTGATGATAAGGACAAGGTGCAAAACGCACAGAATATGGCGTACTATGCATTAGATACTGTTGTAAACCCTTGAGACTTTCCCTGAAGAGATACCCCTGGATAAGAATAGATAGCGGTGTTAAGGTCCTGTGATGATACCCAGTTCACGTGCTCATCTCCGTCGCAAGACCTGTGTTAGTGTACCATAAAGTGTTGACCATAAAGTATTGCCCAACAGTGAGACCCTAGATAATGTGTTACCTGCATTCGATACCATAGCATCAGACCCAATGCTGTCGGCTTTGGGCTTCATTACCGTTCTTTCGTTTGATTGCGGAGCATTGTGACTCGCGAGAGTTATGGCCCTGACGAAGGGGTCGTCCAGCCGCGCTGGTCGCAATAGCCCAAGCATTTTGAGGCTGAAGACGGAAGTTAACATCTTCCCAGTGCACTTTGGATTTAGACTTGCCCGCCCTGGGAGGACTCCCGTTGGTTAGCTTAGATTAACAAACATAATGATTACGAGAGAGTGCCCGACGCAGAGCCTCTGGGTCCACAACCGCGATAATTCCTGCCGCACGCTACACCAGCTGTACGATCGGAATCCGGTTCCCGATTGCCAACACTTGTAGTGACGTTATTTCCCCATTGCTTGTTGTCTCTTCTGTGGGGTAATTCGGATCAACTCAGTGGAACCGCGTATGGCTTCTTGTCGCTTTCGGTGATCCCTGGCTAGACCAATCAGAGCTTTCAGTGTCCGAACCTCATTCCGCGTTCTCGCTTTAGGAGTTGCGGACATCTCGGCAGGACACAAAGATCATCGTTACTATAACGATTAGGGGTAATGTTGAAAAAAGTAGAAATATGATGTCTGCCCATCGCAAATTCTCCGGGTTGCAAGACCAGTCAACCACCTCCTCACCACTTTCCTAGCTCAAACCTCCACCGACGACTCAGCATGTCGTATCCAGTCGTTCCCGTCTCTGCGTGCGCCGACGCCAACATCCCCATACCATCGCTCTACGGGGCCGAGATACTCTCCTTGACAGCGGTCCCAGTGCTGAACTACACCCAGACTGCATCGCAGGACTACAACTACAACCACCCCACCATCAAAGCCGAGGGCGTCGACTTCTGCAACATCACGATCACGTACACCCACCCCGGCCAGGATGACAGTCTCGGTGTCGAGACCTGGCTGCCTTTGAGCACCTGGAACGGCCGCATCCAGTCCGTCGGCGGCGGGGGCTGGATTGCGGGCCGCTTCTTCCTCTCGTATCAGGCCATGACTGGCGCTGTTGCCGAGGGCTATGTTGCCTCAAGCATTGACGCCGGGCTTCGGGATAAGAGTGGTCAGGCCGCGTACACTCCGGACGAGTGGGCGATGGTCTCAGAGGGGAATGTCAACTTGTACAACCTCCAAAATTTTGGATCCGTGGCCCTCCATGACCAGGTGAGTTGCAACTGATTCCCGGTCACACGACAAACATTGACACCCTCGGGTGTGTGGACGTACCTTGCTAATTCTGCCAGTCCATCATCGTGAAGGCCCTCACCGAGAACCTCTACGGCCAGAAGCACGAATACGCGTACTGGAGCGGCTGCTCTCAAGGTGGCCGGCAGGGGATGATGCTAGCCCAGCGATATCCCGACGCGTACGATGGCATCGCCGCCTCCGCCCCGGCGATCTACTGGAACGAGTTCTTCTCGGCGTCTATCTGGGCGCAGACCCTCATGAACTCCCGGGGAGAGTTTCCCGAGGGCTGCGAATTCGACTACATCACGACCGCCGCCATAGCAGAGTGCGATCCCGTCGATGGCTTCGTCGACGGTCTTGTCTCCGATGAGTCGGCGTGCAAATTTGACCCAATGACTCTAGTGGGACAGCAGTTCAATTGCTCCGGCAAGACATCCACGATCAGCGAGACGGCCGCGGTAGTCGCCGCGTCGACCTGGGCCGGTCCGCGCACTCCGGAAGGAGACTTCCTCTGGTACGGCCCGAACCTGGATGCTCGTCTCTCCGGCGATGCATCTGGCGGAGCGCAGACTTCGGACCTGGGTTATGCCCAGACCGCCTGCAGCAACGGCACCTGCGAGGGCGCGCCCGCTGGGTTTGGCGACAAATGGATCCCCCTCTTCGTGCAGAAGAACTCATCTGCATCCTGGAAAGACTTGACCCCCGAGAACCTCCCCGGCTTCTTCAGAGAGTCCATCCGCGAGTTCAACTCTATCATTGGGACTGCTGATGCAGACTTGTCTGGATTCCGTGCGTCTGGTGGGAAACTCATGACCTACCATGGCACTGTAAGTCGATCCTGTCAACGTCATTCAAATGCATACTAACTGTCTCCGATCCAGGCCGACGGTCTTATTCCACTGAAGCAGACGACGCACTATTACAAGGAAGTCCTGAAGCTGGACACCAAGGCTCAGGACTTTTACCGTGTCTTCGAGGTTCCTGGGTTGGCCCATTGCGCTGGGGGTGTGGGAGGGCAGCCAACTGCCATGTGGGGTGCTCTCGTTGCCTGGGTTGAGCAGGGAAAGGCTCCAGACTCACTTCCTTTGCAACGGAAGGATGAGAAGGGCGACAATGAGGAGCGCTTGCTCTGCCCGTACCCTCAGCGGTCCCGCCTGGCCTCGGCTTCGGGGGGCAACACCACAGTCGGTGCTCAGTGGCAGTGTGTTGAGGCCTAAGTACCTCGTAGTCTCATAATCAGAGCACTCAGCAGCGCATATTCTTTTCAAATCTGTCGTTATTCTTTTCGTCGGGCTTTATTGTGCAGACGGTGGGAGAGATCGAGTGCTAGATCTTTAGGGTCGGCTTGAAATTGTCTCCTCGAGTGTTTGTATATAAGAATGGCCCTTTTAACATTGAATCTCGCCTCTTGAGGCCGGCGTGAGGTGGGATTGAATTTATTAAATAGATATAAGGCGTGTACCAACGGACTTGGTGCTGGTTGAGCGCAGATTTCGACACCCTCGGCATCGTGGGTCAACTAGTTAGGGCTTGATCCGCTGACACGGTCAATGTGACCTATATGATTTAACAGGACAAACCCGCAATGCTTCCTCTGTGGCAGCTTATACGGGGCTGCCCTAGTATGAACACGGATGGCTCCCGTTGACGCCATCCTGTGAAGGGATGTGATCAGATAACGCCAGCCACTGTTGTCCTGCTGTGATAGGGCGGAAGTTCCAACTTATCGTGAAGTCGGAGATCTGACGGGGTTTAGCGGTCGTCTCGGAATCTTTGTCGTCGAGTTATTAATACCTCAACCGATCTTGTCGCGGCTGACCCGGGTCTTCGGTAGAGGATCGTACCGTTGGCTGTACATTGACCCGATCACCTGACATAAATGGAGTCTTCAAACAGGGCATTGAATCATGCTTGGTTAGTCAACTTCATACAGAAGAGAAGAAAATCACGATGCAAAAGCCCACACACCACATATTCTTCAGCAGGTCGGAGCCTTTTACCTTAAATGCGGAGGCTTTTACTTGAAATGGAGACCCTCCAACTCAACCTTGGCTTGGGTTTAAAACGTGACGATGCAGAACCCAATCGCGAGCGAGCGACAGGCATGTTTTATCCTCGGTTTTCACCCCGCATTCGCCCCCGCATCGCGTCGATCCCGAGCCCCGACCAATGCCCTGTTTGCCCGCCATGTCTTCAAAAGGCCATGTATCCCGCGGGATTCACCTCTGCTTCCCCCGCAACACACCCAAAATCGTACGTTTGTCTGTCCATCCTCACCCCGACCCCCGGCCGGCCAGATTGATTGTGGCAACCCCCCACCACTCACGGCAATGGTGATTACTTTCCGGCGGAAGGAGACAAGACAGTGAGTACCGAATGCGGCAGGTTTCGGATGACACTCGGACACTCTTGAGAGAGAGGCAGAGAGAGAGACGAAGAGATCGGGGGCCCGCCGGGGGCTAGAGCTACATGAAGCCCCGACGCTGCTGCGACGCCTGCCGCCGGCGTCACCGCAAATGCGTCGTGCAACCCGGCGCGACGGGATGCGGCGCCTGCGTCGAGGCGGACTTGGAGTGTCACTTTGATACCACATTACGCTTTAAGCATGCACCCGGCAGCTCGAGGAAAAGTGCCTCTGTCGGCGATAAGGCCCAGAAGCTGGAGCAGCAGAGAGGTGTGACTTGACTTTCCTTTCCTGGACATCTTTCCCATCACAGACATTCTCTTGCAATTTATACACATTGTCAACCCCTTAGCTTCCTTCTCAAACCTTCACATCGCTCCTTTTCGTTACACCAGGGGCTTATTCTATGTTCAGCCAGACGTAAGAGCGAGGCAAGTCGAGCAGTAGAGGAGACCGGGACCGAAGCCTCCTCGTCACCAGCCACCCAGTCTACCCAGGCGGCCGCGAGGAGTGGTAGCATCGGATCTCACGCGTCACCGCACGGCTCAGCGTCCTTCGAGAGCCAGCAACTTACTTTTTCCTTCTCTCCTCCTGCGGGATCGAGGCTTGGCGAGGCGCCTGCTCAAAGGTTCACCGGCCACGGGTCGCACGGTGATGGGAATGCACCCATCGGGTTCATGTTGAACAGGGGCCCGCCGGCTGAGCCTCCACACCGATCAAGCTTTGCTTCTAGCCCGGGCTATCTCGATTCTATCCGCGATGGCCTGACCTCCGAGTCTGGGGGATGGAATCCCGGCGAGGTCCAACCCCAGCTACAGATATCGTATCTCCTAGGGGACTCTCCGTCGACTCAGGGCGGATCTGCGCCGCGTGAACGGACTGAGAGTCTTATATCAGATGTTGAGGTGCGACCACAACCTACGGACCCCGAACACTGCGGCTTTACCGGACGTCAGGCATACCTGTTCCGCACATACATCATGAGGATAGCTCCTTCGGTAGGCTTCACTTACGTGGTCTCTGATGATTAATCATCCCGTCTAATCTCACTCCACACAGATTGATGCATGTCACGATGCCCGCCCGTTCACCCTCGACGTCCCTCGCCTAGCTCTCAGCACACCAATCCTCCTCAACGGCATTTTCGCTCTGGCAAGCCGTTTTGACACACAAGCTGACGATAACGCCGAAAAGACTGATCTCGAGAGCACCTACTACCACAACCGATGCATCGAGTTGCTCATCGAAGCCTTCTCGCAACCACCCGAGACCTGGGACTCTACCCTCCTGACGGCCGTCGTCATCATGCGCCTATACGAGGAGTACGACAACGAGACGGACTCACATTACCACCATCTACGCGGGACCCGCAATCTGCTGAATCATGACGCGATTGCAAGGTTTGTCACGCAGGGCGGGCTTGCGGAAGCGGCAAGCTGGGTGCATTTGAGGCAGGCGCTGTATGTATTCTTGGTCCGCCGAACACCGATCGAGATCTGCCTGGAGAACTTCGAGAGGTCTTCCACGTTTAGGATGAATGACGACACGGCGCACGCGAATCGGATAGTGTACCTCTTCGCGAAGGTGTTGAAGCTGTTCTTCCCTGATGATGGCACGGGATTCCTGGCAAGCAGCACCGCCGCTTGGGAGGAGCTTCAGGGTGAAGTGGAGGCTTGGTATCGGGACAAGCCGGTCTCATTTCGCCCGCTGTTCTATGACCGGCCGGATCTAGCGAGGGGAAAACCGTTTCCGGTGTTGTGGATGAGTGCATGTCCAGGTGAGTTGGAGCTGAGGCCCTGGTCGCAAGACCTGGACGCATTTGACGATAAGAACGATCACTGACGTCGGCGTTTAGCAACCGTTGGTTTGGGATACTACTATGCCTCAAAAGCCATTTTCAGGTTTCAAGACTACAACAGTTCGAACTCAATGGTCGGTTTCGAGGGCACAAAGAAGCGGCTGGACAGCGAGGTAAGCCACTTGTGCTGCACGGCTGGCAGGAATTTCAAGCTGACTTTCTGTAATCTCAAGCGCGAGATAACCTTCTACTTGTGTATTCTAATGGGGTTGGCACTTTCAAACGAGGCGGTGAATGCGTATTATCTCCCAGCGCATATGCTGTCTCTCTGTAAGTTCCAATGGTCCGAGGCATAAAAGATTCCTATGGCATGCTAACAACGGCGCAGGCGGACACCTTATACGACATCCACTGGAGAGGGAACACACGATAAAGTACTTGGCACAGGTGAGGAACATCGTGCAATGGAAAACGGGGGCGTTGGTCAAGACATTGAAAGAGCAATGGGCCGAGCTTGACAGTTTCTAATCAAAATGATTCAAATTCATCCGCGTGGCTATGCAATTTGGTCGTGGCGTCACCCCGACAAGACACTGTGACACACATGCAGTGCTTCCTTTCTTCACGGTTCCATACTGTCTTGAAGAATCAAATGCCGTCATTGAAGCTATAGTGCTTGTCCCACCGCTGTTTCTCGTTAGCACCGGCTCGTAGCGAAGGGTCGAATGAAAGAACTCACCGTGTCCCAGGGACGGCTCTTATCGACGAATCTGAGATCTGTGCCGAGTCTAATGCGCCCTTCAGGGTCAAAGTTCTTCGTTGAAGCGTGAATCTTGGGCTTCGGTCAGCAAACAGTGAAGTGACATGAGTGCTGCAAGCCAACTTACCATGTGCGCTGTGTGGAAAACAACATCACCAGCCTCATAAGCCGAGACAAGCCACTTCTTGCCATACCTGCGCCCAAAGTCCGCAGGTCCATCGCAGAGGAATCCTGTGGTCATCATGTTCGCATTGAACGCATTCCTCGTCTCCTCATCACTCATGCCCTTCGCCTTGGCCTGGGCCGTGAACTCGTTCTCAATCTCCTCGCCGAGCTTCTCGCCGTCTTGCATGTAAATCAAGCCTCCACCCTGGAGCCGGACATCGCCCATGGGAACCCACGCAGTAACGGAGGTTGGTTCGCCGTAGCGCATGAACGACTGGTCGTAGTGGACTCCGATAGCCTTATTCCCGGGGGTGTTGTTCCTCAAGAGCGACCTCTTGACGGGGAGTGTGTTGTCGCCCCAACCCGTAAACTTGGCCACAAAGTCGCGGAGGGCCGGGTGGTTACAGAAGCCCTGCACCTTTCCGTCTTCAGACCCTGCATACCAGTCTTCCGTGTGTGCCTTCAGGGCCTGGTCGGCGAAGATGGCGGACCGGTCCGTCTCTCCAGGCCGCGAGTTCTTTACGCTTCCAGCGCCAATGCCGGGGTAGTCGCCGGGTGATTTCGCATCGTCAAAGATGCCGTCGCGTGGGGATGTCCCGGGCTTGATGACGCCTGATGGCTCGAGGGATTTGAAGTAGGCTTCGCGAGCGGCGAGGACGTCCTCCCGAGGGAGGATGCCCTTGAGAAGAAGGTAGCCGTTTTCACGGTAGCGTTCGCGGAGGACCTCGAGGTCTTCTGTTGGGTATGAGGGGATGAGCTGGTCTACTTCGTTGGGTGAGAGGAGGTCGTCGTTGACATGGAGTTGGACGCCGGCGATTGTGGGAGGGCCGGCTGGCGCGGGAGGCTCTGCATGCGGCATGGTGAGTATTTGCTGCTACCCGTTTGTTGCTCGCAATGAACGGCGATGTCTTATTGGATGTTCTGGGAGAGAAGGGCGCGGGCGACGATGTGAACGATGATGAAAGCAAAGAAACTTGGACAGAAACGAACACTCCTATCAATCCATCGTGAAAAGACCCTTTAAATAAGTATTCTACCAGGCGCCGGGCATCGACACCCGGCGAATTCAAGAATAGCCATTCCCGCCCAAAATTGACGCCGCGTGCTTTTCTTGGCCATAGGGCGCGGTCCACGAATCTCCTTGAAGAGAAAAGTAATCCGCGGGGTAAAAGCAGAGCATCCGCCTCCCACCCGGCGAATAATTGCCTAATTGGGATAGCTCTGACAGCTGTGGCTTGGAATTCTTCCCGTTCTCCCCATATTTCCCCCGCATTTTCAGGCATTTTGCGGCGAATGTCCCACGCTTGACGTTATCTGATCCCCACCCCTATTGATTTGCGATCAGCTACGTGGGATGGCAAATGTGAGATTGCCGAGAGGGACGAATGGTTTTCCAGGGTCATGCGGGTGTGCTAGGTCAGTAAGCGGCGTGGAATGCGTCTGATCTCCACTGGTTGGGAAGAGGGTTGGAACGTGTGTCGTGCCGGCGGGATTGCCGGGACGGATTGGGAAGGCACTCGCCGGGTGACGGAATCGACCGTCACTGTTCCGGCGGAATTGATAACTCTTCATCGCCGTCGCCGTAGACTACCATAATCAACCATAGTTCTTGGAAGAGAGAATCTGTTTGAAGAGTGAACCTGTTACGGCATGAATCTTGGCACTGCGCATGACCTTGTAAGAATATGATGATAGGCTTAGTCACGTCGGACAGAAGTCCGAGCATACTGTATTGCGCTCAACGTGAGTAAAAGTAGTGAGTTTGAGAATAGGCCCAGCCGTGGATACTAGTTTCGAGTTTTGGTTCAGACATCGCATTCAAGATATGCAACACGGTTCTTTTGGCTTACCGAGGAAAGTCTCAAGAGAGGACTATTGATTAGTTTTCCAACTTCTCCGAGCTACTAGCACTGATATCGGTCTTTAAGGCTGTTCAGCAGCTTATTAACATTCTTCTGCAAGGCAAACTCGAATCCTGGCAGTCTATTACTCGCTTTTGTGACCGGGAACAAAATGAAGCGTGATAATGCGCTTGCTCAACTGCAGGAGAGTACCATTAAACGTGTCTTATGGTCATTTTCAAGACTGGCAGGGACCTTTGTCTGATTGTCTTGATAAATTAAACTTGAGCTTGACATCCAATTTGTATCCATCGCACAATGAACATGCGAGTCTTGCGCTGTAGAATTTCAGTCGAGTCAGGAGACGGACAGATATCGCGAGCTATAAATGTGTATCAGCAAGAAACCAATGGATTTTCTCAACCTGATATTTAGCCGTATCTCTTCAAGTTGCAGAGGGAAATAAGTCAAATACGTGTACCCCGAGGTTCCAACGCTTCCCAGTAAGATTGGTGTCAAGTACTGGCATTACCTGGGGCATATAAGTGGCTCAGACACTGCAAGGCCAGATAGAACTTCATACGCTCCAAGTATATTCATGATGGTAAATCTTTAAAAGTGATTAAGGAGATTTACACGGCGATCCCAGCCCACTTCCTCTAACGATTTCTTTGGCCATAGAGATTTCTCGATCCCTAGGCCGTTATCCAGTCTGTCCTAACCCACGTAAATGTCTTCGTTGTAATCAAACATGCAAAATGTTAAAAAGCGGGAACTAAGACATGTGTTAAGACTGTAACAGCCGATGGGATATGAAATGACTAGGAATCTTTTTAGGACATTAGCTCAAGCCTGTTGTCCCTCCGTCGCATTTATAAGTATAAAGCAAACACGCCAACATGTAAATGCGAGCGTATATTCCTTTCCTCATTCTGCTTTTTCACAAAGACCAACAACGCATTTCCCACCTGCTTATCATCATGCAAATTGCCGCATACCTAGTTGTGTTTGCCTCTTTGGCCATCACGTTGGCCACAGAGTTGCCGTCAAAGGTCGAGCAAAGGGCACCTCACCCAGTTTTGGCTGCACGCGAGGTTTGCTGTACATTCCCGGCTGGGAGCGATCGTTGCGTGAGTCTTGTACGATAAAATTGCGAGTAATTCGGCAGCTTACAAACCACAGACCTGCAAAGCCAACAGCCGCGCAGTCAGTTAATTTACCTTGGCTCACCCACTGCCTTGTGGTAATGCTAATCCTGCCGCAGGACTGTGATAAAGGAATCTGCATCTAAAGTTTGTGCGCGACACAGCGGTGGAAGCTTTGCTTCTTTAGGGGACGGCTTCTGTACCAGGCCGAGTATGTCTTCTGCACAAGTTGTCTGTGGCCATGTAGTTGGAATATTTGGGACGATTGCTGTTCATCGAAGCAGCTCATCCGTACTAATTACGGGACTGAACATGAAAGATGCTTCAAATGTTTCCTAATTTAAGCGCATCGAATTGACACCAATTATTCTCGCAAAACCCTGCAAAGCTCGGTGAAATCATTGCTGTACATTGCTTTAGGTTGTCCTCGAGGTTGTCCTCGAGGTTGTCCTCGAGGTTGTCCTCCAGCAATACTAGGCAAAGATGGTGATTCGCACTTATCGCAATTAAACAACGTACTTATATATCCTCCATTCACACAACAGTATAGCCGCGGTTTTTTTTAAAAAAAAAAAAAAGTTTGGTACGGGTTTTGATGTAGGGTGGCGGGACATCAATCACAGGTTGAAGACAGGAATGTGACACAGGAGATACATAGGAGATCGGGCAATTCATTGATACCAGTACTCCAAAGGCAAATGATAAAAATGACCAACGTTCTTCTTACGAAAGTTATTATATACACCAAGATGCAGTAGCTTTAGCTGGCATTAGGCACTTGTGCCTTGAACAGCCACACATGGAATAATCGTGGGATAGCCCACATCCCGGGGGTTGTGTTACAGCACAGAATTTAGCAGCTGCTAACGTGCATATCCTCCCGTCTTCCATCACAAGCGAAACCCCACGACTTCCAAAGCGGCAGCTATCGTCGCTATGCATCTTTGGGCCTATCCGATCCATATCATTGGCCTTCCTAGGATGATTTCGAATCCTACCACGCAGTGTATGTCTCCCCAGGCTCACTAAAGCACTGTAACCCCCCGGATTCTCAATTCAACTACCTCTGGACCGTATTAGAAGCCTTCGCGACGACTCTAAGCAGAGCCTCATGTTCAAAATCAACAACACACGATCCGAAGTCATCGTTCTGCCTCACGTGCCAACAAAGTTCGTCCTGCGGATACGATGACCTCGGTGCCAAGTCGGGATGTGTTCCTATCTGCCCCACTGAGTTGAAGTCTTGGCAATACGACTGAATGGAGACGCTGGAGCCTTCACATGCTGGGAATTTCCCCCTTTCCCTCGTGTCTCCCAGAACCTGAAAACAGTGCTCAAATATCAAAAAAGAAGGACTTCAGTTGAGAGTCATCTTCTCCCTGCTGACAAGTGAGATCTTCGGACAAGATGACATGCACAACAAATTGCGCAATCGCGCTCAAAAACTCCTTCTCAGCTAACCCTGCCGCCAAGCACGGCGTACATTTCCTCTCCCGCAAACCTCGGCCAGCGAGACATGCCGGGATTCTTTATCTCCTTCCTAATCCCTTCCCCGTCGGCTCGGCCCTAGAATCGTTGAGACCTCTTTTCGTCTAGTCTGCCGAGAGGCGCTCGTCTACTTGATCCGTCATTCTCAAGCAGCTGTGCGGCACGCAGGACGCCTCACCCCTTATTTTTCCTTCTTCGGTCTCAGTCCTGAAGGATCTACTGTATTTGACTGCCGCCGCCATCGGCGGCTCCCTCCCGACTCCTTGCAGCAGGATGTCCAACCTTGAAATTTCCCCACGAAGCACAGCCCAATGATCAAAACCAATCCAATTCGCGAACTCCCGCCAAGCTGGAGTTCGCCTTTTCGTGATATCGATGCGCGAGTCACGCGACCGGCCGGGCCCGGACTCCGCCGTTCTCCAGTGCCCCAATGAAGCCTTCCTGAAGCCTGTCTCTGGCCGGTCACTCGAATTCGCCCCGTCCCTGTCTCTCTCAAGCTTGTTCCTTGGCTTCGCGACGGCCCCCCTATCGCTTGACGGCAGTTGCCCAAGACATCCGAGCTCCCCTCGTGGCGGCTTGGCGGGACCCCACAAGCCTATCTGCCATCTACAAGGGAGTTTGCGTCACTCGCAGTTGACTGGGTTAGCTCGGGCGAAGAGTTCATGGCATCATTTGGGCTGCACGAGGATCGATTGGCATCCGTTCGAACAGCCTGAATCGGAATGGTAAATCCGAAAGACAACTCCACAGGTCAGCACGGAAAAGCGATGTGCGAGAACGAACATGCGACGGTGACTCGATTGACTATTCAGGAAGCTCGATATCTTCAACCGCAGGTTGTCAATGAATTTCGCTCAGGAAATCTGACCTTGATGGCTGCATGGACGCTCGAATCTGTACAAACAGCCGCCGCAGCATGCGCTCGAGTGACAATATGATTAATACGAGTATCTATCTGCACCAACTGACAGAAAACCAATTGCCGCGGTGCCTGGATGCCAATCCTTCCACGCATCAGCAGTCACACGCATCAACAGCGCGTCCCGATTTCCCCAGACCATTCACCCTCCTTCATGTAATGCTCCTTCATCTCAACTGCGCCGTCAGCTGTGCCGTGTCTTCGCCTCCAGACATTCAGCTGCCCAATTGCCCCTTGCGGTACCTGCGCTTCGAGGGCCAAGACAAATCGGGGCACCCTTTTCTTTTGGATCCGGACGACGGTGAGCGCCTTGGCCGGCAATTGGCCCGTCTGGGGATCTCCCGTCTCCATTTGGAGTTTATTCAACCCCCGATTTTCTCGGATATCACTACGGAATTGGCAGGCGGGAAAGATGTGGGTTCGCGCCACCTTTAATTAAGTGCCTGTCCGCCTACATCGGCTCTGACCAATGCCCTACGCGACCTTCCATTTTAAGCATAATTGGGTGTGTTAAGGCTCCTCAACTAAGGCAACGTCCAACGGTCTGCTGTCAGCCAAATCGAGGATGACTTGTCTGCCAAGAAGCCAGTGCAACAAACCATGAATCGACACGCTTGGACGTCCCGTTGAATGGCACAGCGTCCCCCTCTAAGCCTCTTGAAGGTCCCCGCCAGCGCGGAATTGCTTTGTGGAGCTAGATCGGACGTTTATTTACAATATTGAAAATGATAGAGCATGGCCAATGCCCGGCATGCTTCCCGCTTGGTTTTCCTGAACTGCGGAGCTGCATTCCGCACATCGACGAAAGAGCTAAGCTTATGGATAGATTAACTGCTGGGGACTAGAAGGCATTGTTACCAATGATGCGCGCTTGACCCTTGCGACTGCGGATAAGTTCGTCAATTGCTTTTCAGCCTTCGGAGGCAACAGTTCCCACCCACAAACAACTCGCTCTCGTATACAGCCCACGGAGCCCACAGATTCCTTGCTCCATCACCACGATCTAGGTCCAGTTTAGGAAGCTTGACATCTTCTAGCTGGAGACCATAGACTTGGCAAACTATCACGCAAGATACCACGCCGATAGGCGCAATGAGATGTCGGATTGACAACATCCAATGTCTTCTCCTCCTACTCACGCATCCATCGTGAGAATCATGTATAAAGACGGCCATCCTCCCCGCCATCCTCTCAGCTTTTGTTCTTCAGCCTCAGCCTCATCCTTCAAGCTCAGTCGTCTCTCTGATCTAATCCTCAAGGTTTCCCCTCATCGGCCAAAATGACCAACTTCCGCCGCCTCGCCCTCGCCGTCGGAGCCCTGCTCCCCGTCGTCCTTGCCGCTCCCGCCGCCATCAAGCGCGATGAGCCCAAGTTCGCCCCCGGCAAGTACATCGTCACCCTCAAGGAGGATGCCGCTGCCAACGTCGACTCCCACTTGACCTGGGTTGCCGATGTCCACCGCCGCTCCCTCGGCAAGCGTGACACCGTCGGTGTTGAGAACAAGTTCAACATCAGCAACTGGAACGCTTACTCTGGCGAGTTCGATGAGGCCACCATTGAGGAGATCAAGAAGAGCCCCGAGGTAAGCCTCGTCATCAAACGTCTCATCCTAGACGAGCAGCAGACTGACATCACCATAGGTCGCCCTTGTCGAGCCCGACTACTACATGTACCTCTCCGACTTCGTCGTTGAGGAGGTCAACCCCAAGCGCGCTCTGACTACCCAGTCTGGCGCCACCTGGGGTCTCGGCACCATCTCCCACCGCACTTCTGGCTCTACCCAGTACGTCTACGACACCTCGGCCGGTGCCAACACCTACGCCTACGTCGTCGACTCTGGTGTCCTCTCCACCCACAGCCAGTTCGGCGGCCGTGCCACTCTCGGCTACAATGTCTTCTCCTCCGCCCACGTCGACTCCATCGGCCACGGCACCCACGTCGCCGGTACCATCGGTGGCTCTACCTACGGTGTTGCCAAGCAGGTGAGTTGAGCCTCAAGCCCACATCAGTTCCATCAGCCTGGACATCCCGCTCCCGCAACTGACGGCAAACCCCCACTCTTCCTTAACCCATCCACTAACACCACCCAGACCAACATCATCTCCGTCAAGGTCTTCGAGGGCCGCCAGTCCACCACCTCAGCCATCCTCGCTGGCTTCAACTGGGCCGTGAACGACATCGTCTCCAAGTCCCGTGCTTCCCGCTCTGTCATCAACATGTCCCTCGGCGGCGAGGCCACCACCACCTGGACCACCGCCATCAACGCCGCCTACAACCAGGGAGTCCTCTCCGTTGTTGCTGCCGGTAACGGTGACGACTTCGGCAACCCCCTCCCTGTCTCCAGCCAGTCCCCTGCCAACGCCCCTAACGCCCTGACCGTCGCCGCCATCGACTCCAGCTGGCGCCCGGCCTCTTTCACCAACTACGGTGCCGGCGTTGACATCTTCGGACCCGGTGTCTCTATCCTGTCCTCCTACATCGGCGGCAACTCTGCCACTGCCTCCCTCAGCGGTACCTCCATGGCTGCCCCCCACTTGGCTGGTCTCGCCGTCTACCTCCAGGCTCTTGAGGGTCTCTCCACCCCCGCTGCCGTCACCAACCGCATCAAGGCCCTCGGCACCACCGGCCGCGTTACCGGTACCCTGAGCGGCAGCCCCAACCTGGTTTCCTTCAACGGTGCCAGCGCTTAATTGCGACTACCTCAGCAAACTTCCTAGACAGTAGAAAGAGGAGGATTGAAAACATTGGTTGTCTATGAACAATAGTCTTTGTCTGACCATATTTCCTTCTCTAAAACTTCGGTTTAGAAGAGTTGTGGGGTTATGAAGATATGTACGACATGAGCGTGTAATCGAAGTAGCTGAATAATATTCATTCCTACCATGCTATCTCCAGCTTACAGAGTGATCTTGTCGAAATGAGGTTGCCTGCCTTGACCCCTTCTCCGCTCTCATGCTCATCTAGGGTAGCTACCCCACGCCAGATAGGTACCTGTCTTCTCTGCCTGCCTCACCAAAACCTCACATTGATCCTCTCGCATTTCTCCTTCCAGACCTTGTCCATTTGCATGGCCCATCCCACAAAACCTTGGCGATGGATTTCTCACACTCTGGGTGTAAAGCGAAGATCTTGCTGTCTCGCAGTATTCTTCGAAATTTTCTAGGGCTGTGACGGAACGCATCCTCTCCGCAAATGGTCTCGAGCGACAATCCCTCATGAGCAAGGATCTTGACCAACGATCCCAGAATCGTACAGCAGCAGCGATGGTTTTCTGCTGACTGTGTTTGTACCAGATACCGGCATTCGTATACAATCGAGGATCCCGTACGGATGTTCAGGCCTGTGGTCAGCGTCCACAACGCCACTCCTATCAAGGACTGTCGTCCTTCTGCAATCATCTCTGCGATGGGTATGGTCAGTTTTGAACTGTGACACGAAGTTGTTGTTCACATACCAATGAGTCTCGTCGGTCTCAGATAGACGAAATCTTCGAGTGGAAATGGATGGGGTCCAAGGCCGTGATCAAAATGCAACTGATCATCTGAGCCAACGACCGAATTTTCAATCATCGCCCGCATCACCTTCGAAAACACTATTGAGTCACCCAGTTCCCAAGCGACTCCCAGCAGCCGATAATCCTGCACAAAGTTCTGCAGCGGGGCGATCCACGAGCGCCCGAATCCTCGCACAATGGCGGAGGCATCGTACTTGTTGGTGAGAGTGAGCAGTGCGTATAAACTTGCAAGCGGCAAGGGTCTCGGTATTCTATCGAACTGAATATGAACCATTGCCAGAAACAGCCCCATCGCTCGGGTGTCATCTTCAGGCAAGTCGACCACCCAATCACCAACAGCGGGGCGAGACTCTACAAACTTGCCAAAGAGCATCCTCTCGAAAACTGGCGATTTCCGAGCGAGACTGCGAGAACAGGTTTGATAGAGTGTCTCCGTGGGTCCTACGCGGAGGATCAGGTCGCCATCCTTGTCGTAGACTTTGACTTCAGTGGGTGTCGTCATCTTCGGAGTTGCGCAGTGGCCGACCATGTTGGACCCTGAAAAGTTGAGTTCGGATGATGGGTGATTGAATAAAATGGCAGTCCTAGCTACTTATGGTCGGTCCATGGAAAGCATTTTAGGCAAAAGTAGAGCGCTAGGCAAACGTCAACACTCGCTTCGGTCTACTTTTATGTCTTTGATGAATTCATAATCACAGGCCTTGAGACAACCATGAAAGACCATTATGAAACATTCCACCATTGTAATGTACTCTGGCGAGACACCCTTTGTGGGGGTCCCACAGTTTATCTTCTACCCAGACATTGTAGTTCTATCTAGAATCTATACGGCTTCTGAATCTTTCAGAGCTGAGTCAACATTCAAGCATGTGTATGATTTGTTTCTGAATGACCATCCCAAAGCTTACCACCAAGAAGGATTGGCGTGTTGGTGCCCCCAGGACGCTGCAGGTTGTTCCATGCGCCTCGCCTGCCCCCAGAACGCCTCCTCTTTCGCTTTTTTATCAAAATTCCTCGTCAGAAAGCCCATCACCTCATCTTCCGCTTTCGTTTCGGATTTCCTTGTCGGAAAGCCCATCTTCACAGCTTGCTCATTGAGATAGCGAAGTTGGCTCGGTGTAATGAACTCCAATCTTTTGCACTTCTCCCCTGCTCTATGATCGCCCTCTCTCAACTCAATAGCGAAGCTTTTCAAGCAATCGAAGTGGTGTGATAAGATCTTTACCCGAGGTAGAACACAGAACAGGTCTGCGAACCTTCCGTTATACCGTTGTGCAATGCCAGGTAACGTGATGTTGTGACCGAGGCTTTGGAAGGCTTTGAAAAGAGACCCAAAGGCCATTGCGTCGCATGCCGAGTGTTCCTCAATTGATGTCAAGTGTTCTCGGCGGCCCAAATCTACAGTGCATCTGCCCCTGGCCAGAGCGTCGTAGAGTATTAGATAGGGCTTCAGGTATTCCTGGACCAAGGCCATACGGTTCTTCTTGATTGTCTCTGATTCACCTTTTGTTAGCGTACCAAGGGCATCATGAACGAAGCTTCAGTCCAGCTTACCCATCATGTTGTCGGGCTGCAGATGGAGGATCGAGTCCATTGGGAAGGTCCAGGAGTTATCCAGGTGTGTGGCACGCTGAGACATGGAATTCGCATCAAATGAGCAAGGCAGCTCTAGCTTCTTGTCTAGATCCAGACACGCAGTCGCATCTGATATACAGCTTAAAAGCTCATTCGTCGGCCTTCCATATAGAAGCGTTCCATCTTCATGAATGGTACAGTCTCGAGTGATGGCGACCATCATCTTCTCGAAGAGCTCAATGTGACCCAGTTCCCACGCCACACACAAAAGATACGGATCATCCGTCTGGGACCCGACAGCATCGATCCATCGATGTGCATAAGGTCTAAGAAGGGCGGTGGCATCGTACTTCTCGGTGAGCGTTAGAAGATCGTAAAGGTCTCGGACGGACAATGTTTCCGGCGTGACGTGGAACTTTCCGTGGATGATGCTCAGAAATATTGCCATCGCCTTGGCCCCATCCTCGGGTAGCCTCACGACCCAATTTGCGCCAACTGAAGGTTTTGATTCGGCGAAATTTCCATACAGCATCCTTTTGAAGACCGGAGATGATCGTGCGAGTGTTTTGGAACACACCCTGAATCGTGCCATTTCTGGGCCGACGTGGAGCATCAAGTCGCCATCGTTGTCATAAACTCCATTTTCCGCTGTCAATGACACGCTCTGAGAAGCCGACGTAGATTCCATTGTGATGCGGTTTTTTTTCTAGCCGACCGAGCGTCGGTGAGCGAGTGATGTGGTTGCTGGAGGTGCGTTTGCTTGTTGCGAACTTCAAGGTTTAAGGCGAAAAAAAAAGCACCTGATGAGTCTGAGTCGCTGCGCGACACTTTATGTGGGGCGGTTTCACGCATTACACGTGTCTTCAGAGCATTACTTGGATCCCTTGATGTAGAATCTGGGTATTTTTGCCATTGAATTGCGAAAGTACACAAATTTCGACTCAAGCTTTCAATGTCTAGTCAAACTTTCCCTGAGATGAAGGTGTGGCAAGAAGCCATTCCGTCACTTGAGCAAGTTGAGCTTGCTTCTGTCATCGATTAAAGTTCAAACCCTGAATTTGTCCGTCGCTGCATAACCAGTGGTCGCACCATGCAATAGTCGACCGAAATCATGACCAAGACTATAGTGACTGCTTGGCATTCGCGTCTCTCATCAGGCTTCTGGTGTGAGATATCGGTGCTTGACAGCACCAGCCTGATTATGTTCGTCCAGACCAGTCTTCTTCGCCTGCTTCTGAAGGTGTTCCAAATGTTCCAGTCGTACGAAAACAGCCTCACTAATCAACCGTTCCTCTTCTAGACGACCTTTATCTATATATTGCGAAACAAGAGACGCGCATTCATCGTGATCGCTGTCGGTCTGAATTCGCATATTGTCAATTTCCTTCTTGAGATCCTTCAGGTCTTCATTGTACTTGAACTCCTTTTGCGTAATGTCCAGGCCCCTGCGAGTAAAGCTGATCATTAAGGAACCTAGCAATAAGCTCTCGCAGTCGAACTGCTCGGCTTCATCCGGGTTAACGCAGGTTCGAGCCACCGGAGACTCTGCCGACCTTTTATCGACCGTGAGTTGATAGTAAAGATCAAGAAAAGGTCTCATGATAGCCTGGAGGACGTCTTCTCTGAGCTTCGCTAGATACTGTATAAATTACTAGTCAGAACATTGTTGTTCCTGAGGGGACTTCCACGTGAAGGTGGTACTCACCAAACAGCCCCGGCGGGTGCAAGGCCTCGTGGTCGAAAAATTGAAAGTCGTGAAACAGCTCCTGTTCACCACCATAACAGGTGTAGATCACGTTTCGCACGTTATTCTCGAAAATAGCACGATGTCCGGTAACCCAAGCAAGACACACCAGGTGAGAGGAATATCCAATGTCGGACCATTCGGCTGCTTGTTCCATCCATTCTTTCACCCAGGGTCGTATGATGGGCAAAGCGTCGTACTTTTCAACGATGACGATCAACGCGCACAGTTATTGGATATTAAGCTTCGTCGGCACATCTTTGAAACAGCCGTGAACGATGTTGAGAAAAATTGGGAACATCTCGCGGTTGTCCTCTGATACCTCAACTATCCACTGACTTCCGTCTGTGGGCCGAGCCTTCGTAAAGTCCCCGAAGAGCATCGCCTTGAACACGGGCGAGTGGCGAGCAAGGGCCCTGGAACAGACGACGTAGGTAGTGAGCTCGCCCCCCTCGCGGCCCACATCCAGATGCAGGTCACCATCCTCCTCCACGATGACTGTCTGCGGGTCGACGCCGATGTCGTCAAGCTTCGTTCTTTTGACGCGATGACTTGCCATTATTGCCGCCGAATTGCTGTCGAGGTTGAGAACCCAAAGAGAGGGAGAGAAGTGAACAGAGCTTGTCAGTTACCCTTGGAGACGGTACGAGTCATGAGCAGTTCTGCTTATGTAATGTTGAGCTCAACGAGTTTGGCGCAGGACTTTCGGCCGAAATTCCTATCGGCCGAGACAAACTGATTCACCGACAAACAGCAATAGCAACGACGATTAAGTGAATTGGGTGTGTAGCTCGAATCTGCCTGAAATAGCTAAGCTTTTTGACGTCCGTAGAAACAGATCCGCACGCATTTACTGCAATCCCGACTTGACTGCCTGCCGGCCCAAACGTTCCTCTTGCCCGGGAAGAGGGACGATGGTGTCGCCTTTCTTTGCCTTCTCCAGAAGTTGCGATCTTTGTCCCTTCTCTAGTCTCTTTTCGACATCCGAGCGACAAGCCCTCAGAAAATCATCATGGTTACTCGTACCCAGGAGACTTCTTCCCCGAAGTTCCACGCTATCAAGGCTTTGCTGGAGATCAGGAATGGTGCCACGATATCGCCGGGCTGCGTCTCTTGTAGCCTCTTCTATGACTGTCTTGCGGAAGCTTCTGATCAGAGACCCAAGTAGCATTTTGTCACACTCTTCTTGGTGGTCGGGTATAGGACAGCGCTCCTGGCTGTTTGCGAGGTCTTCATGCAGCGTGATGAAGGGCTCCATAGCAGCATTGATGAGCTTGGCGCGTTGGTCCCTGATTTGGTCTGTTCGAAACAAAGAATTAGTACAACAAATATCTAGCGGCGTTGATGACGACAGCGACGTCCTTATCATAGCGACGCCAGTAATCTCAAAATATAGCAGTAATGGTACTCACCAACAATTTCCGCAGGGACCAGGTCGCCCAGATACTTGCAAAGGTCTTGTGGTTCCGCGTCAGCCGCCTCTTCATCCTCGTCCCAAGCCTTCGGCATAATGGAGATCCGGCCATCCCCGGAGATGAAAGATTGATCAACTATGACCGCCATAGCTTGCTTGAATTTGCGGGTGCTCCCAAGCTGCCATGCAACATGGAGGGCGAATTTGGGGGGAAATCTGTGACCGAAGTGGGCATGAGGCATGCAGGACGTAACCCATAGCTTGAAGATTCCGATGCAGTCGTACTTGTCTGCAATAACTATCATGCCGGAGAAGAGAGGAGGTGTGAAGTGTCGGGAAATGTCCTTGAAGTTGAAATGCAGAATGTTCAACACCGCCTCCATATGGTCGGGATCGTCTTCGGGGAGGTGCACGATCCAGGCGGACCCTTGCTTCGACGACTCGGGAGACGGACGGGACTCGGCAAAGGGACCGAAGAGCATCTTGTCGAATACCGGAGACGCTCGTGCAAGAGCTCTAGAGCAGACGAGGAAGGTTGACGGGTCGCCGTCACGGACGTCGCTGCCAACAACAAGGTGCAAGTCGCCTTTGCTGTCAAATGTCGTCGTCGGCGTGGGCATTGGCATGACCGCCTTGTCGAGGCGAATGCGCTTGGCCTCCGGCTCGTCGTCATCTACTATCACCACTGGTCGGCGTCGTCCGTTGTCGTTCATGGCGAAGTTGTTGTTCTTTCGTCGTTGGCGTCTTTCGGGTGTGAAGGTGGGAGATTTTGGGGCAGGGAAGGAGGGAAAGCGACCTCCCCCTTCAAAGATTCAGAAGGAAGAACCCGAAAGAGAAAGCGTGCGAGGCATCAGAAGGGCAGGAGCGTGCCTGCCTTACAAGGAGGCAGGCTCCTTCCAGAAAAGATTTAGTACGGAGAGGCCAGATGGAAGGAGCTTCCCACAGCAAAGGAGTGTAAGTCGACATGACTTGTAGTCAACAACTTCTAAATGGCCAGTGAAATCATGACCAGGGTTCAATATCAGTAGGTGTTTCTTAGGTTTCCGTGGCGCTATCTAAGCTGCTGAGTCTTTGTGTTCTCCAGCCTGGGAGAGTTTGATCCGCCTTTGCCATGCAAAATCAAATGCTCTGCCTTTTCAGACCAAACTGCAGATTGAAATCCCAATACAACGCCATCATTCCCTATTTTCTCCTCCGGAGACTCTCGCCGAGGATAGCCAAATCCAGCTTTATGGGCTGGGGCCTCCAAACGAATCCAATGTTTCGCCTTCGCTTTGCAGAACTTTTTTTTTTCCCTTCTACCCCCAAAGCATTTTGCCCTCGAAGGTCAAGTTGCTCATCAATTGAACGCGTTTGTCGCGGGGCCTGTGTTAATGACCCTCATCGCAACCTCACGGAAGCATTTCCCCTTTTCCTCAATGAATTGTTAGTCGTTTCGCGATTTCCCGATACGCTTTCGCTGCGTCTTCGCCGATCATGTTCATCCTGATTGAGTGGTAACCATGAATGAGATATTCCGGGACACGGATGTTGCATTCAACGAGCATCGTAAATGCCTGTCTTCTTCGCCTACGCCTCCATCCGGGCTTGGTATTGAGGTGTCAGCACGAGCGCCTCTGTTGTCCTCCGTTTGTTGTCTGCGGAAATGTTGTCCCGATATTTCGTAAGATTTCTCCTGCAGATGCTATGCTCAGTTTTGTCGTTGCTCTCTCCGACGAAGATCTTCAATGCAGCGAGCTTGTCTTCCAGTTGACGCACAGTCCCGCGGTAAGCTTTCACTGGGTCTTGAGCCATGATATCAATGCCCTGGAGCAAACACTCCCTGATCATAGATCCCAGAGCTACTGAGTCACATCTCATTCCGGCTTCCAGGAGATAGGGCTTCACCCTAGCTCGGTAGCGGCATAGTCCCTGCTCGGAGATGAGGGATTCGTAGAGTTGAATGTACGGCTCAAACTGAATGCTCACCAACTTGTGGCGTATTTCACGGATGGTGTCTGTGTTCCAAGTCAGTATGATTGATCTGCAATTTACCACGAGAGATTCCGCTCACCTAGAGCGTCTGAGGAGCCCCAATTGTCCAGATCAGCTGCGAGCTTGATGTGGTGTACGCTCCACGCACCGGTTTCCTTCGATCGGCAATTCTATTCATACGACAGGCTACCTTGCTCGTCGATGAAGGATGCGTGGATGATTTTCGTCATCTTTGATTGGAAAGTCTCCTTGTGGCCAAGGTTCCATGCGATGTACAATGCCAATGGCAAGCTTTCCGATGTCTTGATACCTTTGAGCCAGGGCTTTGCCCATGGGCGAATAAGGCCGATGCTGTCATACTTGTCAAGCAGTACCAGGAGTAGGTACAAGTTGTCAATTGCGATTCTCGACGGTACTTGGTCGAAGTGACCATGTATGACATGGAGAAAGATCTTGAAAGAGTCAGGTCTGTCGTCGGGTAAGTCGACCACCCAGTTCTCCTTCTTTGTCTGGGCGCTTAAGGACTCCGCGAAACCCCCATAGAGCATTCTCTTCAGCACCGGCGACGATCTTGCTACCGTCCTGGAGCAGACGAGGAAGATGGTGGGCTGGTCAGTATGATCGGATCCAACTCTGAGTTGCAAATCTCCAAACTCCTCAAGAACGACAGGCGTGGTTGGCCCTGTTGTTTCCAGCTTGGGTCGCCTTTGGTCAGGCTCACTCGTTGAATTCTCCGAGTCACCCATGATGATGAGCAAGAGACAATTGATGAATAGTGTCTCCGCAGTTGGTGTTGAAGGTCAAGGTTGCAGTTGATAAGGTTGCAAATAATGAGGCTGTGCTTCGGGAAATTGAATTACGGTTGCTTTTGCTGTAGAGCCTGTAGAAAGTGTGGAACATTCTAAGTTGAATCCGGTAGGCGCATAGGGAGGCGTCTATTTATAAAAGAATCTAGCCTAGAGAAGAGAGAAAAGTAGGCAAGAGCCTCTCCTTCCAACGCAGAAGAAGACGGAAGGTCTCGGAAGGAGTTAATCGGGACTCGCAAACCGAGGTGTCCACGCAAATCTTCCAACGCCGAGCCTCCCCATAGACAGGGCTGTCAAATCCAATGTCTCATACCCTCATGACTTTGGCAAGCCCGTCTTACTTGCCTGTTTCGTCAAATACTCCTTATACTTAGGCTGCGCAAACGACATATTCCCTCTCAGCATCAGCGATCTCTCAACTCCTTCCCGCAGCCCAGACTGCAGGACGTGCTCGCATGCGCTCATGCTGAATCCGAATCGGGAAGGCACCGTCTGACCAAAGCTGAATGAGGAAGTGGTCGGGTGAGCGTAGCCTGAGTGGATCGTGTACAGCTCCAGCTTCAGCATCACCGACTGAAGGTGGGACGCACTCCCGCGGTATGCCTTGACGGGATCATTCGCCGTGAGGTCCAGATTCTGCGTAGCGAAGGATCTGATGAGAGACCCCAAGAGTAAGCTGTCGCATCTCTTTCCGCCGGATGGATCTCCTGGCGAGGACATGCATCGGTCGCCACCCTTCAGAGCGGCGTAGAGGTTGAGATACGGATCCAGCATGGCGATGAGCAGAGTCTTTCGTATTGATGCGGCGTCGTCTGCGCATAACATCAGCTTTTGGCTCATCCTCGGATGCGGGAAATTTACCAAGCAACCCGTCCGGTATTAAGCAGTCCAAATTCTTGAGCTTGTATGTGTAACTCTCCCTGTTCTCCCCCGCAAACCCAAACACCAAGTCCTCCTCTTGATCCAAATGGCATTCAGTCGCAATTTTCATAGCCATGGCGTTGAATGTCTGGTAATCTCCCAACTCATACGCCACCCCAAGCAATAAAGGGTTTTGCATGCTCGTCTTCACGCCTTCCATCCAACCCTTCGCCCATGGTCGCGTGATATTAGTGGCGTCGTATTTCTCCGTAACGACAAGAAACGTGTACAACTCTGTGAGCTCGATCTTCTCAGGCACTTTTTCGAATGCGCCGTGAACGATATTCAGCATCATCTCCATCGGCTGTTGCCGGTCCTCGGGTAAGTCCACCGTCCATCCGTGGTCAGCATCCGAGTGCCCTGATTCAGCGAAGCCGCCGTAGAGCATCTTTCTGAACACTGTTGACGCGCGGGCGAGCGCTTTTGAGCACACAAAGTAAGTCTTTGTTTTCTCTTCAACGCCCGCGCCAACGTGCAGATAGAGGTCGCCATTTGGATCGAAGCTGATTAGTTCCCCTGAAATTGGTGATGGCGGGTCATGGTCGGTGCACCCATCTTCGTCCATGATCGCCATGCTTGGTTCTCGGCAACAACTTCATTCGGCAGTTTAGAGTCGTTTTATTGATTAGTGAAATGACAGGAACCAATGAGCCCGAACTCGTTCCTCTGAAGACAGATACTCGGAACGGTCAGGTGAAAGTTTGGGACAACACCAGGTCTGGCCTGGTTCCGCTTCCGAGGGGTGAGAGAGTGGTCAGATTGTGGCCCGTGCACGTCGCAGGAACCTGTGTAACCGGGGGAGATTTTCCCTCGCGAATTTGAAACTGGCGAGGTGGATGACCTGATCCAAGATGTAGTTGCTGAAGTGACTGTGTTGTTTTGTTTGGACACTAAGGCAGCTATCGCGAAGGTGATGTGTGAGAATGGGTCGCATCGACGTCCAACATCAGCTGAACTAGACAGGAAAGGGCTGAGATTCAGCTCAAGATATAAAAAGGTTCAGCATGATCCCGGCCCCCGAGGCCCCCGCGTTCGCGCGCCGGGCCCCGCTTAAGATCCCATTGGCCTCTCGTATTCCGGGGTTTCCCAGCCCCCGAGTCGGCATCCCACAGCTCCGCGGGCCGGGACGCGTCCTGCGCGCGTGGCTTGCCGACCCGATGCGCCTTGGGAGCCGCTGGGCTGAGCGACTTTTAGAAAGTATGCCTCAAATCTGGCATTCGAATTTTTATATCTAATCTCGAGATGGGGCTGCAGCTTCAAATGGATTCCGCCATGACTCGGAAAGTGGGAAATAGCCTAGCTGTGTATCTAGTACTTGGCAAAGTCATGAAATGAATACAAACCAGCTGCGACCACAACTTTCGGACTCGCGGGTTGTTGATGAGAAGTATTTAACCTTGTCGAAACTTTGCATACAGCGCGACCGGTGATAATATACGCTGGATTATCTGATGCAAGAGTTTCAAACCATGATCGTAGGCTCAGGGGAACATGTTGAACTCAGTGCTTGAGGACAGTGTCATTGCCCGTCATGCCTGCAGCAAATTTTACCCGATTGAATGCGGCATGTTATTCATCCGCACCAAAAGTTTTGTGTGAAGGCCCGAAACCTGATTCATCAAGTACGTGGCTGGGACAAAGCGATTCGATGTTTAGACGCAAGCAGGAGGAGGAATATTTGTGGCATCAAGCTAAGTTGTCTAAATCGAGACATTTAGCAATTCGTGAAGGTGCAAGCCTGGTCTAATCGGTACTTCATGGCGCAATCGAGCTGGGACTAGATATCTCCAGTACCCCCGGTTGATGTCTAGCAGCTTCGTGTCAAGTATACCTTCCACGTATCATCCTACAGCGAAATGATGAGCGAGTGAGATTGTGGACTACTACCTCATTCAGGTATTGTCAACCATTTCAGCGTTCTTCGGGGTGCCTGTCGTCAAATCGTGTCGTCACACGCGAGCGGTTCTTGTCCCTTTTTTCCAGCAAAGTCGATTGGTTGTTCAGGCACGCTTGCAACGACACCAACAGTTGGGATTACATATCAAAGGTCTAAAGGTCTTGTCGAGCTTCGCCGTCATTGCGATCAAGTGGGCTATTTGAATGCCCGCAATTAAGTGGCATAACAATGCAAATGATTGAGCAGAATGTCGTTTCTGTCGGCCATGACGCTCGTGTCGCTTCAGAGTTCAAGCAAAAGACATTGATGTGACGTATCCCGGTTTACAGGCGCTTCCCCCTCAGTTATCATCATCCGTCATCGTCCATGAATGATGACTTGATAATACACTAGACGAAAGATGATCTATCAGATGATTTCATTTCCCAGGCCACAGCTTGACATGAAGAACGCAGCTCTCGACACCAACCATACAACGTCAACTTACTAGATCTTTTGAGTGAGGCGCTGTAGCTCAGAGTCTGTTGGGCTCGCCTTACATTCATTACTAGCGTTTCCTGCCAAAAGGGCCCTTGGAGGCTCACGGTAGACCGAATCTGTTGTCGAAGCGCCGTCACGTCTTACGCAACGGCTATCTTGTGTCAGGCGGCATCCAACCAGTCCGGGATATTGCTCTGTATGTTAAGATACTTGGATATATAAACATATCGATAATTCTGTCAATTTACTTCTGCAACAAATGGGAATCCTGCCAGATGGAACTGGCACACTCTTCTCCGTAGTCCGTACCAGGTATTAAACAGCCTGGTGGAAAGTGGAAGCCATCCATTCATCCACCAGTGCCCTGGGGAGAGCTGGGGATACTGGCGTCAAAACAGAATCAAATTATCGTCCTTCTTCCCAGGTTTATTGGTGGAAATAGTGTGCGGGAAGTGCAAGCCATCACTTCGTAATGAGTTTGGTTGAGTCGATCGTCACTGAGATTAGTTCTTTTGACGTGAACTAGGTCTATGACCAAGACCACATCGCGCAGCTCCCCAACCTTAGCAAGAAAGATGAAGAACTGGCTTTGCTGGTACAAGTACAACCTGACCATAATTAAGTTTACATATTCCCAGTAGCATCCCAGGCCGCCACATCTTCCTTCATATTTGGAATACCTAGCTAGACGTATAAAAATGGGCAGCCTGAAACCTTTTCACATCCTTCAAGCCAGAAGCAATCGGGTTGGCTGAGCTGTGGCAGGAATGCTCGAACTGGAATGTTGATGCGCAATCGCCATTCCCGGTCCCAAACATGCAGCCAGAGAATTCAATGTTGAAGGATGTGTGACAGAGTACAGCCCAATATCCGATGTCTTCGAGAATATTTGTGTATATGCATGAACAGTACACAGATGAGGATACTGCCAGTGGAGGACAAAAGGTGAGTCACGGTCAGAGGGCGGGTATTCCGGATCCAATGAAGCCGGTAGCGTTGGGTTTCAAATGCGTCAACCGGTACTCGAATGTTTCACGCCGCGGTCGCGTCCGTCTTCGCCGTCAGCTCTCATCCATGAGGTATACGCCATCCAAACACCCGGAGAGACGGACCGCAAGGCCTAGGTACGAGTTCCATTGAGAGCTATGGGTAGCCAATCTGTGTCTCTATATCCTACCTAGTAGGCTTGTCTGATGTGAAAGAGACTTCTAGAATGACATTCATATTGCTTGTCGTCTAGAAAGATATCAAAAGCCCTCTCATATTGCAAGGAAGATATCCGTAAACATCGAAGTCGTACCTCATAAGCCTGCGCCTGCGATCCCTCGTCGACTGTAACATCAAGGGCCCCTGAAAGACATGTTATCCACTTCAGAAAGGGGACCAAAGCCCCAAATAAATCCCTGTTCTGTGACTACGGCCGAGATGGAGGCAAGGCCAAATCAAATCGGAGTATCTCCTCGGGTGGACTGTTTCCTGCATCCGAGCAAGCCAGCTGGCGGACATATTGTCCTTGCCTCGGCATTCCCAACTCTGAACCGTAAACCCATCTGATATCAAGAAATCCGGAACCCCAGAATACCCCGCCAATAACAGCTACTAACAGAAGACTCCGTCGTCCATTTTCAAGTCGACAGCAAGACCTTAGACCGCACATATCAAAGAACGTGCACTAGCGAAGTCCATCGCAATCCTAAGGAAGTAAAACCCATAATCATATTGCATTAGGCGCCATAACTCTCATTGCCGTATGATCTTTAGCTTAGTGTTTCTATTCACTTTTAAATTAATCTTTGTTGGGATATTGAAGCTGTAATAATGCTCTGAGGATCTATGGATCTTGCTAATACCATTCAGAACCGTCGTCCGACGTCACATCTTGTTGAGTCACTGATGATACGCGAAAGAAGAAGAGGCATAGAAACGAAGATTGCCATCATTCGAGCTCATACGAGTTACCGTGCCCAATGATCGCATACGGATCCAAGGCCTAGACTCATACACAGCTGGTACCATGTCAGCCTTCAAAAGTTCAAGGCCTACGCCGTCCCAGTCCTCGAAATGCTGCAGAAGAAATATGTGCCCAGTCCACAGACCCGTAATAAATACTTAAGACCTAGTCTGCCCATGATTGATATATCCTTGCAGGACCTCAAATCTTTCACTGAGGCTAGGCCCGCCCGTAATCTCCTAGTATTTGAACCGTGTCAATTTGATGAAATGAGCTTTCCGGATCCAAGGATCGACGCTAGCCTTTCCTCTATTCGAATTACAATCTCCGCAGGACGGCGGCGAAGTCTTCTAACAAGCTCAGGTCAATTAAGACCTCGCCGATTGATATTCCCAGTCCCAAGCACGCATACATTCCCCTCCAAGTCACACAAATACTCGAGGGAAAACATCTAGCGAACATTTGACACTCTAGAAGAGATCCTTTTACTTATATGATGTGGTCGAGGGGCAACGGCCCCTTGTCTATTTCAGCAATACCACATTCTACGTCACGCCGTCCAAATTGGCTTGCCCCCATCAGCTGAATTCGGAAAACAACGTCCTTTTATATTCCTCGGAAGGGCTATATTCAAAGGCCAAATCAGTGTGCATATACGAGGCGAGTTCTCAATCTCTAATCCTCTCGACTGCTACTAACCTCCTAATATACCAAGACAGAGGAAGGACGGCAGGAGAACAAGAATATTTCAACTGACTCTGCATCCACCCGCAGCCAAGGTTGCATACGTCAGCTCTAGAGTACAGGGCTCAGAGTCGATGCCGACATGATAAGATACCAGAAGGCTCCTGGCACATTCGCACACCATCCAACATTCGCCTTCATTCGCGGGTAGTCCCTCTCGAATGTAGCGACTGCAATATATATGTCGGATTTCGGCCCCCCCCCCCCCCCCCTTCCCTTTTTTCTTCCACCCTCAAACAACGAATATTCGCGATGCCCCCAACCTCAAGCTGAAACCACCTGAACCCAAACGCTTTCCAGTATTTAAACCCATCAAAGCAATGGGACTTTCTGGCCAGGGCCAAATGCCGGGATGCTGGCGGCGGTCAACCCATGGTTTAGGACTGACTTCGAAAGACCTACGAAAGTGTCAATCTTGGACGCCTTGACTGCTGGTGTCCGCTCCCACCATCTCAAGAGTCGCAGCCCTGGAGTCACCCATACTCTCTGTGAACAACGACAGGAATAATTCAGAAGAAACGAGGGCAAAACCTGGCAAAAAAACAAGTTACCTGTAACCACTTCCGCTGCATGGGTGGAACTTTGGGTGATAGCAACGATGTAGCCCGTGTCTCTCACAAAGCATGAGAGTAAAAGATGAAATCAATCTGGTTCCAACTTAGAAAAGCATCATCCGACGACTCGGTTTTATACCCGTCACGCTCGGAGGTCTGGTGCAGGCTTGAGTTCACCCATCGCAACCACCTACATTACATTTGGATGGAGCTCACACTTCCGAGGCTTTTGATTGTAGCGCCTTCCCCCCTTCGCCGAAGCCATCTTAGCCCAGAGCATCCAACTATTTAGCTTACATCTACTCCCAAAATGGGTAGTTCCTTGCGAACGGCAATGTGTTCATAGTCACTGTCTGTATCAGGCTTCATACCAGCGGACCAAGGTCTCTCACCAATAGTGGGTGGCCAACCATCACAGCAAGTCAAAACGACAATGCCGGGGAGACATGTATTCTATCATCGAGTAACCCAAATACTCGAGCAATAATACCAACGGATGTTTCGAGGTTTCACAGGGATGTCTTTCCAGACATTTGAGTCCACAGGCAACATCGGGATCATCTGGGGGTGGTGAATTGAAAACCGCAATAACAATCGACCGTCAGCTGGAACTGGGAGGCTGATTTGGCCTGTCCTCATCATCTCTTTGCTACTCTAACATCCTTTTATATCCCCATGAGGATCTACACTCACACCTACGCCAGAACCTCCTCTACGTCCTTTTCACAATCTCTCCCCCATCAACCTCCCAACCCGCCCCTTCACAAACCCCCATCCAAACACTCCCCCAACCACAACAATCCACCACCCAACCAGCACCATATCACACATCTGCAACCCAATAAAATACTTATTCGAATACCGCGCCACAAACCCCGTCCCCCAAGCCCACCCCGCCACCAGCACCGCCAGCCACGGACTCATCCCAACCCACCTCCACCTCATTCCCCGAACCCACGCAACCCCAAGCGCCCTCGTCAACGCCAGCTTCAGCAACGGGTAGACCCCATGAACAGCGTACACGACTAACTCGGCGTGGAAGAAGAGGATCCGGAAGAGGTGCTCGTTCGCCCAAAAGCCCTCCATGAAAGCCCTCCCCACGGCAGCGTACCCTCCTTCCTTGAGTACAGCCATCAACGAAGGGCCCTCAGGACAGAAAGCTTTCCACAACGCTTCCCAATACACCTCCCCACCATTAACCATCCTCCAATACGCAATCTCCACAGCAACGAGATGCGCAACCCTAGCATGGACATACTCCGCGGCTCCAAGCATCCACACAACCACCACAACAGCCGCAACAACTGCCCCCTTCTCCTTCCTCCTCACCATCTCTCTCTCGCCCCTCCTCGCCTCAAACCTCACCAGTACCTCCCCCGCCATCAACCCCAACAAATCTCCCACCACCTTCCCCCCTCCACCCCATCCCTTCTCAACCTCTTCTTTCAAAAAGATATCCGGACTCCCAACCGCCATCTTCAACCCCGCCACAACCCCCCCAAACCCACCTACCACGCTCCCCTTGACCACCATCCTCCGAACATGATTCACCAATACCGCAAACACCACAAGCCCAATCCTCCCTCCTCCATCCCCCAGAAATCTCTCCAGCGCCGTACACTTCCGTCCCCACTCCGCCCATGGCACACCACAGGCATACACCCCCCTCCAAAGCGCTTGGTCCCAACCCCGCGGGATGATCAGCCGCGTCACGATGCGAAGCTGGGCGAGGGGGGTCGTCGCCGCGACGGGGATCTGCGCCAACACACTCGGACACGCCGTCTCGACCGCCGTCACCTCATCTACCTTCTCCCGAGTCAAGAGCTCCTTCTCATCCATCGGAACCGAAGCACCCAGAAAAGTCTTGGTCGTTGATATGGTTGGTGGCCGGACAAGCTAGGCTCTTCGTCGGGACAAACCTGGTGCTGTTCCCGAAGAAGACCGCGAGAACTGAACGGCCTTCAGCAAGAAGACGATCAAAAATATTGATGAGAGTGACTGATGGAAAGATCAATGATGTTGGGAAGTTGAACAGATAAAACCCACGACATGAGCAGCGCATATGCGCTTGGAAGAGATGACGAAGTGAAGTCAGCTCATGCAGGGGCAAGTTGAGGTTAGTAGTGTCCCCACATTTCCGTCGTTGGCGCCGGGACGGGATAAAGTTCGGCTACCGCCGCCGACTGCATGTCCAGGGCCAGGTTCACCAAGTTCTACACCATCACGGAAGACACGCGCGAAAAGAAACTTGCAAATATTTCATTGTTTAAGACTCAAAAACACACTTTTTACAAAGGATACTGTGATCCATTAGTTGCTGTCCTCGCGATGCTGTCACTACACCCAACCATTAACGCCGTCTTGTTGGGCGTCACGCACCCGTGGTGACGCCCCTAAGCCTAAACCCCATCTATTCATGCCTCATTAAGACCACCCGCATCATAATCAACCTCCTCGGAATAATAGGAATCCGCTTTTCCAGGCCTAATCAGTTGGGTATCTGTGTCCCGCGATGCCATAAACCAAAAAAGGAAGCTCCTCAGGAGCTGTTAAAATACAGTGGGCTATCAAATCCTGAAAGGCCTAACCAAGCCCTGCCGTCCACTACGGAAGCGGCATCGTTCTCTCCTCAACGACACTGGAAAACAGCTCCGCAAACGACCGGCCTCTTCAGCCAGCACGGTTCCTAAGACTGCTAGTCCTACTGAAGCCCGGCAGCCACTTTCGCTTGTTCAATGGCGCCCCTCCACTGGCATTGTTGCTCGTAGGGGTCGTCTCGCCAGAAGCTGGTCCCTTAGACACAGGCGTGAGAGTCGTGTGGTGAGCAGCAGGTGTCGTTGGAGTCATCGGAGGTCGATCGTGGATCGGCGCGCCCTCGTCAACGCTCACCGCGCGGCCTTGCCTGGGGTTGCGCATAATCGGAGGTGGAGTCGCGCTGGTTCTTTCGCCGTCCGCCAAATTGCCGCGCTGTACCCACGACGGAACACCCATCGGGGCTGCCGATGCTGATTGAGTGGCCTCGTCGACTTCCACAGAAGGAACCGCCGAGCCTCCACCAATTGAACGACGGAAGAAGTTCAGCCTATGGCCCCGAGGTGTTGACCCAGACGCGGGCGGATAGTGGTTATCTTTTGACCGCGAGGCAGGCTTCGGCTCTGGTTGTTGGGGAGTGTGAGCCCCGGACGAAGATGCCTGAAGCATGTGCGTATCAACACTGCTATTACGTCGCGATCCGCTACGGGAGGGCGACTTTCGAAGCTTGCCGTGAACGGGTGAATTCCTCGAAGTAGGCCCAGTCTTTGCGCCCAGACTGGACCGCCTATTAGGAGCGGGCGGAGCATGGACGGCATCTGGGAACAAGGCTTCTTGAGCGGACATGAGGTCCTCGACTGGGTTAGTAGGCTGCTGCGCGAGGCCGGGAACACTATAAGTTCCCCCAGACGACCCGAACATGGTGTGCGGCGCCCATCCTCCTCCGGAGGGAGGAAAGTTGAAGAGATCGGGAGAATCGCTCCGATCGTATCCTTTGGGTTCCTTGCCCTGCTGCAGCCAAATGTCGAGACTCGAGTCCAGTGAATGGACGGATTCGCTGTCGGATTCCCAGTCAGGTCCCCTGCGAGAAACGGTGCTCTCACCTGCAGACCTGGGGCGGGAGATCAACGGCGGGCGGGTATCAAAAGCGCTGCTGAGAGCGGCACTGACAGGTCCATTCCCGAACGCGGACACCAGCGGTGACTCGAAGACCGGGGCGCCTCCCATGTGGTCGGCATCGTCGCCCCTAGACGTGCCATCCGAAACAGAAGGGTAGCTGCTCTGCCCCGAGACGTTGCGTTGACGCGATAACGTGTCGTTGGAATTCTTAAAGCGGCGCAGTGTCGACGTTGAGATTGTATCAGGTGTCGGTGGGAGGGTATGCTCGCTAGACCTGGCCATGGGATCGTCCGTCACGACTCTACGCATAATCTCACGCTTCGCGTCCTTAACATACTTGTGCGTTTGGCCTCGGTTGGCAAACGAGAATTGCTCCTGGGTGGGAGACTTGTCCAAGCATGATGGATCGAGTCTCGCCAACTTTTGAAGAGGCGACGAGTGGCCGATTATGTCGTGGATGGACTGGAACTGGCCGGGACCCGGTACCCGGCTGAGAGAGCTAGACCGACTGGATCTGTCTGGCCTCACCGGCGCCATGGCTACGGGTCTGTGGAGTTGAGTAAGGTCACCACCAAGAGAAAACTTGCGTGGCTCAGAGTGGAGTGAGGTACCATCCATCGTGGGTGGCTCCTCCGGGTCCGCCACGATGGTCTCGTCCTGGTCCTCCCGCTCTCCGTAGACGCTTGTAAAGGAGCTTTCGCTGAGCACGCTGAGGCTCGGGCTCGTCAGGCTGTTCATCCGACGACCATCGCTATCCTCCACGCCCTCTGTCGTGATGCGAGGTAAGCTGAGTATGCTGCCGCGCGAACTAAGATAGACCTTTCGCAAGTTCTCCGTGTTTTCAGTGCGATCCGACATGAAGCTGGGCATACGTTTAAGTGCCTTGGCGTCTTCCTCAAGCTGGGCCAAGTCTGCAATCTTCGGCTTGGGTGTAGGTCCATTGAGTCTCGGCTCGATATCGTTCAGCGGAGGATAACCGGCAGCATCGACCTGTCGCACCATCTCCCGCTCTTGCAACAGTGTTTCGACCTGTGCCTCGAGAGCCACAATCATTTGAACGGCCTCTTGGACGGCCTTGTCTCTTTTCTCCAGCTCATCGAGTAACTTGTCGTTCACGTCATCAACCTGCACCTTTTCTACTTCGAGGGCTTCGATTCGATCTTCTAGAACGCTTTGCCTCTCTCGTCGGTGGAAGAGCTCGAGCTTCAAGTCAAAGTTTTGTTTGTGCAGTGTGGAAACAGTCTGTATAAATTAGTGTTAGTCAAGTCATATGGCAGAGCAGGGCCAACATACAGCCTCCATTTCTTTTAGGCCGAATCCCTTCTTCTTTGCCGAGTCAGGGTTTCCTCCGCTTGACCTCGGTCGATCGACAGAGCTTCCCTTCACAGGTGAGCTCTGACTTGAAGCGGGGAGCTCCATCGAAGTGCTCATTTCCGGGGTTGACTCTAAGGCAGATAACCGTTCTGTCTCCTCCCTCCTCTTTTGGAGCTTTTCCTGCAAGTAGCTGGAAGCCGCGCTCTGCCTGCCAGACTCTGAACCTCGATCTCTGGATAGCACCGAAGATGGCCGTGAACTAGTGGATGGGGCGCAGGATGCGTGGTGGAATCTGTGGGAAGGGTGGCCACTCGATGGTCGTGGCGAAGATGCGAGGTGTGAAGTGGAGCTATGAGCACTTAAAGGGGTGCGTCGGGTTGCGCCGGTACTTGTACTCGACCTGGAAGCCGCACGGGGATAGGTGGGAGAGGGATGCGACCTCTCGCGTTCGCGCGATTGTGTTTGGATCTCCATTTTGTCGGCGAGAAAGCAATGACGAATTCAGCTCCGCGATCTGATTGCCCACAGATACGTCGAAGCACGGTTTCTTCTGGGATGCGCAATACGGGACGATTCTTAGACGAAGGATCAAACCGGCATTCGGAATGAGGTGTTGGACACCCGAATTGGTCGATGGTCAATGGCGATAATTAGGTTGATGCCTGCTTGAAGGTGCAGAAGCGCGGATGGCAGCTGCGTGTGCTAGCCTAGCTCGAGCCGGGGAGGGTGGCCAGAGACTTAGATAGGAGACGAATCCTTGAAATAAGGCGCGGACGAGGGTTGAACGGCAGACGCCGACTCGTGGTGGTGGATGCGCTTTGAAGGTATATCTGCGGCTGTTATTGCGAGACAGCAGGCCAGGACCTGGTATTCTGCAGTGGTGGACTAACTACGCGACTGGTGATCACGGCAAGTGGTGGGCGTGCCGCAGCAGGTGCGAAGCTAAATCTTTGCGCGCGGTTTGAAAGCACCGAGGAGACGTTTAAACACGAGGGCTGCGTTGCGTCGGATGGCTCGCCATGGGCCGATGGAAACGTGAGAGCAAGGCAGTCGGCTGAACTTTGGGGTCGGGCGGTTTTCAGGACGTTGGATCGGCAGTTGGGGTCAGCGTTGGGCAGCGGTGGATGGTGTATCCCGCCACGGGTTTTCAGCACAGGAATGTCTCAATCGACGACGGGTGTGATGGTGGGATGTCTCGGATGGCGGAAGAGAAACGGCTGGGGACTGCGCGTACTGGCGAAAGAGGCTGGAAAAGTAGAAAGCAAAATGCTGGGTATCTGGAAGTGCAAGTGTAGGATACGCGGTTGTTAGCAAGTGCCGGTCCGGGTGTCGCGTGCCTGATATTGTCGTTGGAGTCGCGCTCGGTGGCGGTCAAGACGGACAATATTGATGTTGATGTTGCGGTGACAGTCGTCGGCGGCGTCGTCCAAGAAACGACAAGCTCGACAGGGCCTTCTCGTGGTCGACTCCGTTGAAAGCTGGGCCTCGCTTCGACGGGACCCTTGGACCCTGGGAAATCGGACGGCGAGTGGTCAATGGTGGCCAGGGCTGTCGCGGGGTTCGTCCAATTGAGGCCAGGCGATGGGATAAGATGGGAGGGATTCGTCAGAGTAGCGCGGCGACAGTCAGCGGCGCAAATGCGAAGGTGAGTCTGACGAAAGCGACTGGCGAGAGAAAAGAAGGAGGATAACGAGAATGACGGAGGAGCAAGAAACACATTTCTCAGGGTCGCCAGTCGGAAGGAGACGACGGGAGTCAAGCAAGGACGAGAGGGCAAGCGACGTCTCATGCAGCGAGACAGAAGTGACGAGGGTTCGGCAAGGCGCAGGCAAGGAGCAGGGGTTGCGGGGGTGAAGGCTCCTCTTCTTACTCCTGACCCATGCCTGCGAAGCCTGGCGGAGGCGAGCAGCAAGAAAGGGCGGCCAATCGAAGGGTCGTCGCAAGAGTGTGATGGGGCCTGTTGAGCTGCGAATGCGATGGGAAGCGGACGACAGGCCGGCCGGGGAGGGAGACTGTCACTGCAGATGGGAACTGTGATGTGTGGTGTGAAGCCGGCAGGGATTGCAGTGGGGGGATGTCGGGAGAATTTAGAAAGCCCACTTGGTGTTGGTGATGTTGGTTGGTTGGAGGAAGGCAGCTGGCAGAGCTGGCAAAATGTGCAAAGGAAAGAACGTTGGAGATGTGTGACGAAAGCAAAGGAAGGTCCAGGTTTGAGGTCGCGACTGCAAGGCAGGTCCAGGCAGGCCGAGGAAAGGAAAGAGTGGCCAAAGGAAGGAAAGAGCAGAGCAGCAGCAGCAGCACCTGCGCTAAGAAGCTAGGTAAGCAGGAGCCATCAGAAAGCAGGAGCAGTTCGTTGTTGTTGCTTCTTTCCGTCCGGCGACGCGTCTCCTCGTCCCTTGTTGCTTTCTTTCCCGTTCCTTTGCTGCCAGAGCTCCAAAAGCCATTACAAGCCAGGCCAACTCAATCGAAGGAACCAACCAACGCGCCAGCCAAAGCACCCTCAAAAAGATCCCGCCAACCCGGTGCGCCTCACTCTGGGTCTGTGGTGCTTGGCCGCCCTCAAAGCGCCAGCCAGGCCTGAGGTCCAAGGCCAGGCACAGGCACGGAAACAGGAACAGGAATAGCAGTGTGGAGGGGAGATTGCCGGCGCGAGGTCGTCGCTGTTAGTGCCCCCGGCTGACACCCGTCAGTCGCTAGTCGTCCTCTAGCGGATGGCCCTGGGAGAGAACAGCTCACTAATGGCCTGTTGAGATGCAGCAATAAACCTAGGGAAGTCATCATTTTCCATGATTACTGCGCACTGGCTGGTGTCAGTTGGTGTTGGCGATCCCCTTCTTGCAACGCAATAGACTTGGTCACTGTTGAAGGTTCAAGGTGCTGGAGCTTGGACAGCTTGTTCGTCCCGTCTGCCCACAGACACTGGAGGGTCCCTCGGGGCAGTGGCCCGCCTGTCAAGATCCTTGGTTCCCTCAGGTGGTCGTCGCTACGACACTGGGCAACACTGTCAATCTTGCATTTCTTTGCGGCGCAGATGAAAATGGATGCTCCAAATCTGCAAATATCGACCGTGGAAGCTTAAAACAGAGCTCGGGCATTTCTTTCCCATCTCTCTTTCCTCGTTCTCCAGCCAGGCGTTGCGCTAACATTTAGTACACTCGACCAGCAGGAAGGCCCAAGCTTCCGCTCCCTTACCCGTAACCCGTAGCTTCCCCTCCTGCAGCTGCACAAAACATATCCATCAGCCAAGGCAGCTAGCTCACTTATGCAAGGGATTATGCAGTCATCAATCAACCCACCGCGGGCGCCATCCAATTGCTCCGAGCTGCCATCCCTGCTTTTGCTTCTTTTCTCCTGCATCCTCCTCGCGACACACATCCAATGGCACACCGTTCCAGCGTGACGGGAGCAAGGTCTGCCCCGGTTTCCGGCTGCAACCCAACTCTGCCGCGCACCCTTTGAGGGTGCCGTCACACCCGCAAAAGGGGTCGAAGCTGAGGGAGGTCTTTGTCGACAGACCTAAGCCGACATTCGGTGCCATCCAGAGGCGACGCGTTGCTTTTCTCGCCGGAAGAGAGGCTGGCGTTGAAGACATGTCCCAGAAACGAACACATTGTCGTACGAACTCGTCGCACACTACGCCCGTACGCGACGACATCCCTTCGCCCAATATCATCGCAATCGACACCGAGTCGCAATCGCCTCCTCATCCATCACCGTCATAGCGCACGAAATCTCCGTCTGCCACTACCCGGAGGTGGTGGTCGCATTGGTACCTGATATTGGCCACCATCGACTCCCAATCGAGACGGACGCGATATTAGCCCGCGGGCTACCGCTAGCACAACGGGATTTTCTGCACCATTGCGATTCGCCATTTCCCACGGCCAGGAGAGCCGCAGCCTTTTTGACTCGGCGCCGTCGCCGTCTTCCCCGTCGCTGCCGCCTAGCTGCTCATCCGAATCCCCTAACCTCGCGCCGCCGAACCCTCGACTCCATCTCATCGCAGCCCAACGGGCGCGTGGAACGATTCATCCTCGCAGTCGCAAAGCCACCCGTCGTGTCTCTGACTGCGTGTCCAAGAAATCACATCATGTCTCAATCCTGAACACCCACCGCTGAGAACATCTCACTTCCAACTGACTTCGGCCCCAAGAGCAAACGCCAGCGGCCATCGTCCAGATGCCGGAAGTCCCCGCCACGGCCGTATCTCGAGGCCACCACAGCCCAGATAGCGTCCCCGGAATCTGGTTAACGTTCCGCTGGTGGAGTGGGCCTTTCCAACTCTGCCCAAAGTCCCCGGTTTTCCCTGTTTTTTTTTAGAAGCAAGGCAAGTGCCGCCAAGAAGAAGTCTTCTCTCGATGAGTCTGACCCGGACGTAGCATTGTCAATCGCCTACGCAGTGGAAGCTCCGTTGGATTGGGTTTCTTCCCTATGCGACCTCCTGTTTCGTCATGACTCGGATGTCGTGTGACGGACAAACGCACACAGCCAGCCGGCGCTCCCGCTGCGTCGCCTACTGCGTAATCTGGCTGGCGCCGTGGGGGCGGCCCGCGATGTGACTGAAGCCAAGCCGCCCGCCCGTTACCTGCAGAGCCGGTTGAGGGCACTTATGCAGTGGACAGTGAGACCCGGGGCGGTCTGGCCATAATTTCGAAATGTTGGGCAGCTTCTGCAGTTCGCAGCGCTACAGTCGTTTGCGCCGATACGTCGTCAGAAGCACCGTCGACATCTTGATGCCGAGGATGTCATTAGGAGGGGAACTGCGGTTTTGGCCGGACTGACAGGACGGACAAGACCTTCGTCGTGCAAGATCACTCAACCTGAAGCGCCGTCGGCGACCATCCTCTCAACATCCCTGTAACATGCAACTCTGCCGGGATACGCGAACGCGACGACGTGTACCCCTTCAATTTACCTGCGTGGTGACAACGACTCACACGTTTGTCACGGGAGCGCGTTTAGAAAACAAACGGCGAAAACAGGCGGCAGATGTTTGCACTCGCAATGCCGGGCGTTGGTCCGGACGATGATGCCTCGCCTGGGTGGGTGGCTCCCAGCGGAGCTCACTCATGCAAGCACTTAACGTCAGTCAAGGATATCGTCACTGTTTGCCGTTGCCCTCATCCATGGGTAAGGGACTCGGTATTGAACGCCTGGCCCGAGCGTTTCGGCAGTGCGAAGCTCGCTTCCTCATGCATCATCGTCGTTCATCACAGTGGCATTGCCTGGGATAGGCTCATGAGCTAAAGTGCTATTGACACATTTGATTATCTCGCCGAAACACCGGCATCTATACAAAAGGCAGAACGACACGGCTAGCATACTCCCCGCCCAAATGCACCAAATGTCGGCCTCGGTTCAGGGTATGATCAAGCCCAAAGTTGTTGACCGCGAAGCTCTTTCCACTGACAACAACCCTCACCCCTTCTCCCGCCTCAAACTCAACGCCGAGAGCCCAGATTCCGATGTCTAACCTCCCCACCTCTCCGGGCGTAATCTTCTCCTCCTTCTCATGCGGGTGGTACGGCCAGTGAGGATGCATACTCTTGCTCTCGTCGATGGCCCGATGCGACGCCCTCAAGATGCCCACAGGCCCCTTGTAAAGCACAACCTCCGTCTCCTCCTCGGGCTTGAACTCCTGAAAGCTCTTGGCCGGAATGCCCTTCCACGGGATGTTGAGGTTCTTCATCTGCGTCCCATCCTTGTCCAGCTTCTGGATCATGACATACACATCCATATCATCGTGATCAGGACATGACATGAACAGCACCGCCTTGGGCAAACCCATCACCCGCGTCGTCTCAGTAAACGTAAACGTAAACCCAACACTCTCCCCATCCGCCGACGCGTAGCCCACACTCGTAGACTCACTCGGCGCCTCCGCCAACAACTTCCCCTCCGCCCCGAAGAACATCTCTCTGTACTCCGTCCTCTTCGGCGGGAACTCCTCCTCCGCAATGTCCTCAATCGCCTGCGGCACCTTCTTCCCAAACCGCAACAGCGCCATCCTACACTTCGGCGTGCTCCTCCACCCGTTCTCCTCCCCCTTCAAGAAACAATCAAAAAACGCAAACAGCTCCTCCTTCGCCTTCTCATTCCCCCAGAGGTCGTACCACTCCTGCCACGGGTGCCACCTCAACCACTTATCCTCGCTCTCCACCTCCATCCACGCCCGGATCGCGCCCATCCCGTGCATCGTATTCGTCCACGTCCCCGTGATATACGTCGGCACATTAATCCTCTTCATATCCGGCCTCTTGTCGTTCCACCACGCGTTCGCAAGCGGCCGCTCCTTGAACATCTCCCGGAAGCTCTCCAGTCCGCCGCGGCCCTTGAGCATGTGCTGTACAATCAGCCGGTCGAACAGGTCCCCCGCGTAAATGCCCCCGCGCGCGAACTGCTCCCGGTACAAGTCCCCGCAGCCCTCCCACGGCGCGATCGCCGCGAGCGACGGCGGGCGCAGCGCGGCGATGAACCACTGCGCGATCGCCAGATGCGAATTCCCCGCGAGCCCGACCTTGCCCGAGCACCACGGCATTGCGGCCACGGCTTCGACCGTGTCGTACCCGTCCTCGGCCTCCTGCGTGCCCATGATGGCCATCACGCCGCCGGAGTCGAAGGCGCCGCGCGAGTCGACGTTGACGATGGCGTAGCCGCGCGGCACCCAGTCCGCGGGGTCGGGGGCCTCGAACTTTTCCAGCCCGGAGAGCGTGCCCGCGGGGATGCCGAGGGACCAGGGCGTCATGTAGGAGAGGGAGGCGAGGCCGTTGAAGGACTTGCCGAAGGGGGACCAGCAGATCAGCGCGGGGACTTTGGCGTCGGTGTTGGAGGTGGGAGGGCGGAGGACGTCGGCGTAGAGGGTTGTGCCGTCGCGGACTGTGATGGCGACGTCGCGCTCGACGAGGATGGGCGAGGGGAGGGGGCGGGCGGATGGGTGTGGGTGTTTCCAGCCTGCCGGGAGGGTTTCGGTGCGCGGGTTGAGGCCGGTGTAGCCATCGCGGCCTGGGATCGGGGCCTCGAGAGGCTCGATGGGGACGGGGACCCCGCGGAAGGTTGTTGATTGCATTGCGTGGGGTGTGAAGTGTCTCTGATGTGTGCTTGGGGGGAATCAAGAGACGGAAGAGGTGGTTGTCAGGGGGGGAGTTGCGTATGGCGAGGGTTTGTACATTGTGTTTTTGGTGTCTCTATATGAAAAGAGTTTGTATTTGGAGAAAAGGACGATACCCCACGATCTCACGAGCCGCGAATCTCATCCGGGACGACGATCCGGAAGTCAATTGATGACTTGCCTTTGTCGAGCGGGATGCGATATCAGATCCGGGGCCGCGGGTGGGATGAGACCCACCAACTCCCGAAACGACACTTACACGCACCAAAACCGCTTCCGAGCCGACACTTCCCGTGCCGACAATGTAGCTGCTGTCCCTCTCCCCCACCACATCCGTGCCGGACCGAGCAGACGACACGCAGGGCCTAGCGGAAATGTCCCGAAGATGTGTTCCCTCGGGAGAATTACTGATGTAAGTTTCGAAGGTGGCGTGGTTATCCAGTTGTTGCGTAAGAGTTGCTGAGGCTGAAAGTTGTCCAACAGTCCACCGCCAGAGAGTGTCAAGTATAAACACATCTCACGAACCTCGTCCAAGCTTTCTGGCGTCTCCATGAATCCAACAGATCAAATCAGTCAAAGACTCGGCAGAGAGCAGGACTGAAGAGTTTCAATACTCTTTCACAAAGACAGTTGACCCCGCAAGCCCTACCCCAAGATGGTCATCGCAACGGACTACAACTCCCCCGCCGCGGCCGCAACCATCACGGTCCCGGCACCCAAAAAGCCAGAGACATCATCCTCCTCCGCGACCCCCATCGTCCCCAAGCCCGCCGGGCCCAACAAGCTCTTCGCCAAAGAAGGCGTCACATACGGCGACTTCCGCGATGACCTCGTCCGCGACGGCTACGTCGTCGTCAAGGGCGCCATCCCCCGCGAGCGCACAGACAAGTACGCCGACGACATGATGTCCTACCTCGAGAACTTGTAAGCCCCTCTCCCCCTTCCCTTCACCCACTTCCTTCCCCCCGCTAACCACCCCAACAGCGCCGGCGGCCTCGGCTTCGACCGCAACGACCCCTCCACCGTCAAAGAAGCCAACCTGCCCATCATCACCGAGAAGGGCATGTGCCTCGGCTACGGCATCGCGCACGAGTCCTTCACCTGGGCCGTCCGCCAAGAGCCCGGGCTCGTCTCCGCCTTCGAGCGCGTCTACGACACGCCCGACCTCATCGTCTCCTTCGACGCCGTCAACATGGCCTTCCCCAACCGCGCCGACGTGCAGCCCAACAAGCCCTGGCCGCACCAGGACCAGGACCCGCAGAAGCCGGGCTTCCGCTGCCTGCAGGGGCTGGTCAACCTGCTGCCCAACGGGCCGCGCGACGGCGGGCTGATCGTGTGCAAGGGCGCGCACCGCCTGTCGGAGGAGTTCCATGAGGCGTTCAAGGACGAGAAGGACAAGATCTGGGCGTGGACGAAGGAGTGGTACGGGTTTACGGACGCGGGGATAAAGTGGCTTGAGGAGAGGGGGTGCGTGTGGGAGAAGATTGATGCGGAGCCGGGGGATTTGTTGCTCTGGGACAGCCGCACGCCGCACTACAATTTGAGCCCCGAGGGGGAGCGGCCGCGGTTCTGTGTGTACACGTGTTATATGCCGGTGGCGGACGCGAGCCAGGAGGACTTGGTGCGGAAGAAGGGCGCGTTTGAGAGCTTGCAGAGCACGACGCACTGGCCGAATGCGATGCACGTGGGCGGGATCCCGGTGAAGAGGGGCGGGGAGCCGTGTCCGTATAACACGGGCAAGCCGCGGGAGGTGCCGAGGTTGAGTGAGAGGGGGTTCAAGTTGACGGGTATTCCGTACATTCAGGGGGCGCCGATTGAGGCGAGGGACACGTTTGGAACTTAGAGAATTGGGGGTTCTGGGTTGAGAGTGTGTTAGAAATATCCCATGTCAGACTGTGAGTTGCGGTCTTACTGTCGTTAAAATCGAATTCAACAACAAATATTTCAATTATGTGCCTGGAGAAGCTGTAGTCCAATCCAAGAACAGAGACGTCTGGAATTCATGTATGACTCAAAGGCTCTGCAGGTCAAAGCATCAATCCTGAAAACTTTTACCCAGCCGAGCAGAGATCTTCGCACTCGGTCTCTTGATAGTCAGTTATCGTGATGCACTGCTGTTTGGAGTCATCCACCAGTTCTTTGGCTTTACCCGCATTCTCTGAAGCGCGGTCCCTCGCCTCAAGAGCCTCCCAGGGAGCAGCCAGTAGCCGAGTGAGGGGTCTTCAGCAATTGCTACCTCCTTCTCTTGCAGCACACAGTGTTCCTTCGAACCATTACCAATCTTAGCGCTGTTTCTGACTGCACACGTGGCACCGTTGTTATGGAGCTGTCGGAGCTCAAAATCATGTCTACAGCATTCAGCGTTGTTCGTGTGTGTTATCTGCTGCCCGGGAAAATGGCAGCCGTGGCATGGCTCCATTGGGTCTTTGATTCGGTCGAAAGCATAAGGGTTGCGGTAGGTCACTAGCACTCTGTTTACATGCTCGGTAACTTCATCCTCCATCGTTGCTGAGCTCGGAAATGGTTTATCGAAATGTGGTGACGGAAGACTTGCGATGCTGAGGCGACTGCAGCGGTGTTAGTCTTGGATGCACGAGGTTACTATGTCTGGGCTACCTTTGCTATGTCCCCAGAAAGATGGCTCAATATGGATGTGAGAGATGTTCAGCAGCGGGAGTTAACGTGTGTATTCCAGGCGTTGGCGCGGAAACGAGGATGTAAACCCTGCAATAGCGATGCTGCGATGGCTGATCGGATGCTAGTTTCTAACAGTGAGGAGAATATGTGTATGGGAAGCTTTTAGTGTTCGAATTTTTCGTCCCGTCCAACTTTCCTCTTCGCATTTTCTAGCCATCTAGGAAATACAATTGGTAAGCCACAGAATACAGAGCAAAACAGTGAATTCACTTACTTTTCGACTCCACTGATTGGGCCACCTATCAGTCTCTCTATGTTCTTTTCCGATTCGTCCAACTTTGCCATCTCCTCTCTCTATGTCGGCTTCTTCGGGTTCTCTCCTCTAAATTCCATCAGCCCCCCGTCGTTGATGCCATTGCTCGTTTGATTTGCTCCTCCAGCAATGTGCCGTAGGTGGCTCTCATCAGCCCTCTGGCACTCCGACTCGTATGAGAGGCTGCTCGAACCCATTCCTTCCAAGGGCTGCGCCCTCGTCTCGGTCTTGAATGGTATCTGGTCAAGCTGAGCGTCTTCTTGCTTGACCAGCGTTTGGAGATGTTGCACAGGCCCGCTAGTTGTTGTGCTGGGCTTACTTTGATTGCCAACGGATGTCGTTGGCTCTTCCGCAACCTCTCGCTTGACATTCGTTGTAGGTTCCGCTTGTTTGGGCAGCTCCGAGCGCATAGCAGCCCTTTGTTTAGTGCCACGGTGCTGCTTTGCCGACGTTGGGTAAGGCTGTGCTCTGGAGTCGTTGCGACGCTTCTTGTTGTGCTTGCCCTTCCCTCTCCTCCTATCCTGGTTGTTTCCGGAATTCTTCTCAGACGGCGTAGGTGTTCGTATGTTCGATTGCTCTGCGGCGGTGTTCGAGGACTCGGTCGCAAAGACCGCCGGTCTCGACAACTGAGGCGCATCGGCCGGATACTCATAAGACATTCCAGTAATGCGTGTCGTCGATTGCAACGTATCAAATACATCATGCAACCGTTTGTCGATTCTGTCGATCATCTTATACGGCATTCCTGTGGGACAAGACGCCCACAGGTTGTACAAGTCGATGCCGCCAGATGTCATTTCTGCAAACTTTTCCTCCAGGCGCCCGCTGTCGCTTGCGACCGTTCCGACGACCTGCTCAAGGTAATCATCGGCTCCCTTCAAGCGTTCAACAGCGCATTCCCTCTTGCTCCTTGCAATTTCCAGGGCCTTGGTGAGTTCTTCAACACGGGCTTCGGCCCTCACAACCTCCGCGTCCGCGGCATCCCTGGCGGCTTTGATCCGGTCCCAAGGCCCGATGCCCCCTTTAACGATGATCTCCTCCCAGGACGCGCTGGACTCGACCTCCTCGAACTTCTTCCATGCGCGTTGGATCGCGGGGATGTCGTTGTGTGTAGTCGCGGCGTTGCAGCCGCGACAGAAGCTGGGAATCGTCGTTGCGATGGCGTCGACCCCGGCGTCGGGGTCGTACGCGCTGGCGCCATCCATTCTTATTGAGATCACGACGGATTCCGTAGGTTGGTCCATGGTGACGCAAATTCGTAATGAGTAGCGTCCCCAAGCTTGAGACACTCCTAAAGGATTGAAGAGTTGTTTCGATAGGAGAATTGAAGTGATCTCTTCAACGGAAATTACGCAGGCCTGTGCTGTGGGGTGTCGCGAAGATTGATTAAGACGCGTCGCGTCGCCGTACCAAGCCTGAGTATTGACACTGTCATGACAATTTGATTATGAGAAGCGTCTTGATTTGAACTGAAATCGCTTTTTTGATGATCTCTTACCAAATTTCGGCCACTTGACATTAAAAGCTTTGTTTGAAACTTGAGCCTTTTCACGACGTGAGCGGCGTCGAAAGACCGATTCCAGCTCATGATAGCTTGTGGATCCAAATCTGGGTCCGTTTTTCGCTGTGACGCTCAACTTTACAAGCTCTATGGAGATAACTTGACACGTTGTCCATCACCCAGCAGCTTACGTGTTGCATTTTGAAGTGAAACTTGGACGATGATACTGCATTTTTCGGGAGATAATTGATGATCACTCTGCAGGCTGCATTGACGTACGTAGTGGGTGAGTCTCTGACTATCGAGGAGTCAAGGTCGCTCACGCGGCTAGCTGAGGTTCATTTGATGTCGCAGATAAAACCGGGACACAGAGGTGAAGTTGCCGTCATCTTCTGAACGAAAGGTGATACCGCAGCTTAAGTGAATACCTCTCGGCTAGTATCCTTATGTCAATTTGTCTGCTCGGCCTGAGAAAAGTAGCGAAGTGCCGACGTAGGCGGTGTCAAGCGATCGACAATCTAATGTGCACCAGAAATGGCTCCCTTGAAAGCGGTTGTCGTCGTGCATCCAATCGGACCCAGCTACATTCCGGCCTTATAGGAAGGCACAGTAGTAGTAAGCGGTGATGGACTCGGGAAAAGGCCAGCAGCAAAATACCGAGAGCTCCGATCATGTCCACCAGAATCAGCGCATCTATGGCGCGCAAAAGAAATGAGGCGTTTGTCGTCGAGCTCATATAACACTGTTGAGAACATCCACCGCTACTCCGTGACACCGAGCACCTTATCGAACCGACCTTACGATTTTGCCAGAGTTATTGTTTTTCTTATTAGAGCTCAACCGAAATTCCAGATGACTTTTCCGACGTTGTCACCTGCCTGCTCGACTTACCCAAAGGCTTCTAGCGCAGAGTCTTGAGTTACAAGATCAGCAAGAACCGGCCTCCGACCTTGACCGTCCCCACTGCAGCAATGACCGGCTTCCCCTTTCCCATAATGAAAACATCGGAGATTCTGACTCCACTTGCTGAGAAATTCACAGAATTTCAGGAGCCTGACTTGAAGTCACGCTAGCAATTGCCATCTTGATGTGCCCGGCTTTGACGGTTGGAAACCCGGAAACTCGGTGCTCGTGGACCCCGAACGTTCATCGTGGAAGCACGTTCGCCCACCCAAGCCGACTAGATGTTCAGTGTACAATATATCTAGGTGCGATGTTCTGGAATTTTACCACAATATTCAACCAGATCACAACTCGCACACCTATCCCTCACGGAATTCATAACAAGCACGGGAGATTTCCCTAAGTTCCCTATTTCCTGCCGAACCTCCTATTCGCTGGGTCATCTTCGTTATGAAATTTCTCCTTGTACCGGTTCTTCTTTCCTTCCTCGGCCTATCGGCCGCGTTCCCTCGCCCGTCCTGCTCTTCGGTTTCCATCAACGTCACAGCCGAAGCTGCCAATGTCGTCTTCGAAGATTTGCCTGATAGGAATAACGCAACCGCCGTAATTGAGTTTCTGGCTTCTTCCTTCGACGCTACCCGAACGCAGCACAGCTGGCATCAAATCAACGGAACTTTCACTATCAGAGCTACCCACTGTCGGCCACGAATAGAGTCGCCGAACTCAAAGAGCCTGCAGCTGCTAGTTCATGGCATCACATACGACAGGGCGATGTGGTCTGGCTTTGGGTTTCCTCATTACGACTGGCATACCTACGCCACTTCACTTGGATACCATCCGCTCGCAATCGACAGGCTTGGTCATGGCATCGAATCCCCTCACCCAGACCCATTCGCCGTCGTACAGGGGGCTCTACAAGTGGAAATCATCCACAACCTGGTTCATGCCGTCAGAGAAAGCCAAAGCACGCTAGGAGACTTCAACAAGATCATATATGTCGGACATTCATACGGCTCATCTCTCGGCAACATGCTTGCGCAGAAGCATCCACTCGATGTTGATGCCTTCATTCTGACGGGCTTTTCCAGAGATTTAGGCACCTCTGCCAGTGCCCTTTCCGCATACGCAAGCGCGGCGATGGTGTCTTCTAGGTTCAAGGGACACCCGTTGGGGTACCTGAATGTCGTGAACGAGAGTGATAGAACGGCTAGCTTCTATGGAGGCAGCTTTGATCCGTCTCTTGCTGCGCTGGATTACACCAGGGAGGATACCGTCACGGTCGGAGAACTCTTGTCTCCTGGCCTGCAACCAGTTGAGACAGATTATCGGGGTAACGTATTGGTGATGACGGGGGACTTGGATGTTTTGTTCTGTCCTGGTGGTCTCGATACTTGCGCGGACGCGCTGAGGGGGACGAAAAGCCTGTTTCCTAATGCGACCTTCAGCTCTGTCGTGATACCCAACACGGGACACTGTCTGACTTTGCATCGGTCGGCTCCGTTGGTCATGGAAACCGCTCACACATGGCTGCATGGTGTACAACATTGATTGGCTTAGATCTCCCACCTATGTTTCCCGAGTCGGAGCTTTGGTAGTCGGCAAAGAATGAATGTCGTTGTTCATAGTGCCGTCGTGAACATGGAAAGCTTTAGATGAGAGCGTTGCTTGCTTTGATTGCATTGTGTAGACGTCAGAAAGAGGAACACAATTGAATCAACAATCTTCCTTATTCTAAAATCCTATTGGGCCATCTCAGGCCAAAGCTTCTTCGTCGCCCACATTCGGATCCGGCTCCCGAAGAAGTACACCGGGATCGTGATAGCCCCAAGCACACCCGAAATGATTGCAAAGATATTCATCGCACCATTATATCCCGTTAGGTTGATCAGCGGCACGGTAGAATAGCTGAGCCCGAACGAGATGAAACCCCGACCAGCACAGATGACCAACAGCAGCGGCCCGGCTTTGCTCGGGAAACTGTCAATGGCGTAGGTGATTCCGATCAAGTTCGCGCCCAGGAAAGCGAAGTAGCCGACGTGGTACGGCGCTGCGATAGTCATCCAGTGCCACTGTTCCGGATGCGCGCCGGCTTGGCCGTAGAACACACATGCGGCGATTGCTGATACGATCGGGATGCTGAGGATGACGAGTCGGTACTCGGGCTACAGGATTTTGTTACTTCTTAAAATTCTGTCTGCTGGCTGGGTGAATGAGATTGGGATCCTTACCTGGAAGACGCCGTTTTTCCATGTGCTCATCTTCCGCGCCAGGATATCTGACCCGTAACCGAGGAGGGGAACCATAATGACGCAATCCAGCACTTGGACGAGCTGTACATACCCAAGCCACTCGGTCTGAAATAGGTACGGCGGAGCCATGAGAATCGTCGCAAAAGTCGATGCCTGGTAGACATAGATACCCAGGAAAGTTCCGTTGATGAGTAACATCCATACAATATTCGGAAGACACAAGGATTGGAACGTCTCCTTGTAGAAGACGAGAGTCTGACTCCAGTCGGGCTTGAAGTGAAAGATCTTCAATTCGGATCGCCAGGTTCGCTCACCGAACGCTTCGGGTTGAAGAACGTGGTTCTCGCGTGTTGTGACCTGGATGACCCTCTCCATGTCGCCAGTGTTGGTGACATTTCCTTCGTCGTCGAACTTGAGATGAACAGCGCCGCCTGCGAAACAAAAAGGTTAGGCCTCTCATCTATCACGCATGTCAAGGAAAAGAGCTTACGGTCAGCGTCTTCTGGCCTGTCATACTTGGTCTCCACCACGAAGAAAATAGCCAAGGCCAGGATAACGGCATTCATTAAAGTGACGATAATGTACCACCACTTGATACCCCACGCTGGCACTAGATAAGCTGTCGCAACGAACATACCAGCCGTGCCCACAGTCTGAACGCCAATGAACCAGGAAAGCTTCGCGCTGCGCTCGTGCAGGAAGTGGATCTCCTCGATCACGAACGGAGCCAGAGCTTCACTCTGGCCGGCTGCGATGCTGTAGAAGTTGCGGCCTGCGATATGACTGCTCAGCGAGCCGGAAAATGCACACCATATTCCCGAGACCACCATCAAGATGAGCGAGGCCAGGAAGACGGGCCGCCGGCCGAGTGTGACACATAAGGGCATAGAAAAGAGGTTTCCGATGCCCATGAAAAGTGTCGGATAGGTGAGGAGATCGGTCGCGCGGGTTGCGTCTTCAGGTGGGTACTCCTTCAGGACTGACGGGAACACGGCTCCCAGGCCGGAGGTGACCAAGACGGCAATAGCTGAGTACGAGCCAACCACAAAGATGATGAGGTATTTGTGCCATGTTGGAAGGTTTAGAGGATCTGTGTGTCTTCAAGTCAATCCTGTTCGACGTTTTGAAGCGACGATGCTTCTGTGAACATGCCATTGACAATGGGCAGATATACCTTTCGGATCCGGGCTTGGAGTTGGGATCAAGACGACTGAGCCTCCTTGAAGAAGTTGAACCGTGCCGTGCGCCTGCGCCTCCTGCGTCGCTGGTGGTTTGGTGGGTGATTCCACGGTGTCAACCCGCGGCTCATCATCTTTTGGGACGGACGGCTCCGACATCTTTAGTCACCCAGGACTTCAGCTCTCAAATCAATGAGCCAACGAGAAGACGGTACAGAAAGCCTCTGCAAAGTCTCCGAGCCTGAGGTGAGGTCGGAGGTTATGAGTCAGGGAGCACGTTTGGGCTCAATAAGGTTCTCTGTCTTCGTCTAAATACAATTACGGTAAAAGTCTATTGCCCTATCTGAACGCGCTTCATCATTCATATGCATTGCTGTTTTCTTGGAAACTGCCAGCCTTGAGTTGTTGTTGTCGTATCCATTGACACTTAGCTGCAAGCACACAATACTGCTAAAACATCGTGGCTAGCTCATCGGCTCGGCTCAGACCCATCAACTCCCGATAGTATGGGCCATTCCTCAGCCGGCAATTGGTACGGGATGCGCCTCAACGCGGGGAACTTGGCGTCGACTGTGTCCCCCACGACTGTGCTCCAATTGACCCCGTGGGGATAGTCTGGGGAAGAAGCGAGATCAACCAGTCACATCAGAGGCAATTCCCGTGAAGATCTGTCATGCCCGCATTTGCATGGATACCCCCCACCGTCGGAAAGCCCTGAGCGCTGCCGGAATGAGGGGCCGTCGGCTGGTGTTCCACATGAATCGCCGAAACGTCCGCCCTCACACACGCACACTCGCACACACAACTCTGCCCTGAGCCGCGTCCGTTGTTTCGGAACCCAAAGCCAAAAAAAGAGTGAGCCTGTCATAACGACGACGCTTCGGTATCTGCAATCTCCATTCCGCCCCAGCCGAACGCCTGCCTTATCCAGTCCTACGCTCACTCCCGATCAGCTCCCTGGCTCGGGAGCAGCAGCAGCAGCAGCGAGAGGACAACTTGCGACTCAATCCAGTCAGCGGCGCAAGTCACGCCACATCGAACAAATAATATGTCATCTTCCTACGCAAACCCCGTACCCACTCCGGGTGACTCGTCGTCATTCGTCGACCCGTCGAGCGCGGGGACGGAAAGCCAGCAAGCGAAGCGTAGGCGAATCAACTTCGCCTGCAACTACTGCCGCAACCGCAAGACGCGGTGCGACGAGCAGAAGCCGTCGTGCAGGGCCTGCATCGCCGCCGGGATCGAGTGCGTCACCACCGACCGCCGGCGTCCCGGCATCGAGGTGCAGCGGCGCGAGACGAAGCGCCGTATGTCGCGGGCGTCCACGTCGTCGCTGCCGCAGCCCGCGACCCCGGCTGGGCCCTACGCGTCTCCGCAGTCTACCAGAGGCGGCGAGATTTGCCATAGCTCGGTGGATGCTGCTATTCCCGGGCATAAGAGCTCGCCCTCTGTGGCTGATCTCAGCCATGATGAGAGCTCAAAAGACTCTCACTCCACAACGACAGGTCCAACACCGAGGACAAGGAACTCAACATCAGCACCCGCTACTCACACAGTTCCTCCTCAAGAAGAGGAAGAGCCTCATAACAGTAATGGAAAGTTCCAGGGAAAGTTACCCGTAGTACGACCAAGCCGGCACAGTACCTCGGTCGAGATCCTAGCCGACTGGTTGGATCTCGCCTCGCGCCGGCTGGGTCTGCAGCACAGAAGGGGTCTGCCACCGCCCCCGAGTAATCCACCTAGTAGCCGAATCCGCGCGCTTCTCACATCGGAGCCCTGTCGCTTCCCTCCCGCTGGATGCGCGCGCCTGTTGGCGGCCAGGTTCTTTGACGGCGTCAACATTCTTTATCCTCTACTTAACCGCGACCGGATCCAAAAGGACCTTGACTTGGCCCTGGAGTCGGGCCCGGTAGAGCTTGCCGAGACTAGAGGCGTGGCGATCCTCGCTCAGATGTACCTGATCTGGTCCATCGGGTTCTCCGCCGAACCACTTCTCGACCCCGTCGTAGATCCAAGGGAGTACCTCGATTACTGCAAGACACTGTTAGGTCACCTCGTCGTCGCCAACAACGTCGAGAACATCCGAGCAATTGTCCTGTTGTCGCTCTGTATGCACTGCTACGACGACTGCGCCGGGGCCTGGAACACGCTCAGCGTTGGCGTCTCCATGGCCATTGCCATGGGGCTGAACAAGCCGCGCACATGTCGTCGCAAGTGTCAAAACAAGAAACCAGACGCCCTCGACGACGAGGAGCGCCGAATATTCTGGCTTGCTATTTATGCCTTTGAAAAGTTCCTCTCATTCGAGATGGGCCGGTTGTCGTCGATTGACGACGAAGACTGCTACCCTGCTCAAGTGCAGGAACTTGCGACTTACACAGAAGCTGAGACATCCTCCAAAGGCAAAGCATTCGCGGTGACGGTTGATCTCGCCCGAATTCTCAGTGAGATTGGGCGAAAATCGGTCATTGTCAGCAGAAAAGAAGACGGTGTCACGGGACCTGCGCTGCAGGCTGTCATTACCGAGAAGGTTCAGACTACCGGAGAGGCACAGCTGCTCCTCACGAGATGGGGCGAATCCGTTCCCGACGAACTTCGGTACGTGCCGGACCACCCGAAACACTTCTGCATTGCATTGAACTTGAAGTTAATTGTCTGTTATAGACCAACATCAGATATTCTCATCGGCTCCAGGATATGTCCGTTTGCTTCTTTTATCTCGATGCATTACAACAACGCGTAGGTTTTCCTTATCCGGGAGTGATCTCAAAAAGAGAGGCTGATATCATGAGAATGTTACATAGTATGACTGACTCATGCCACTTCAGTCTAGTCATTCTGTCAAGGAATAGTCTCCTCATTAGCGAAGAAGCCATATCCAGCGGCGCCAACATCATTGCCAAAGGCAAGCCGTGGGACTATATGGTTCGAAACGGACCCTCGATCGCTGCCAACGCTTCGCGAAAGATGCTCCGCATACTCGTAGAGACTCTCGATTCCAAGTCAAACTCTGTGTATCCGAGTTTGCTTGTCGCTCTCCATGCTCTCGTCACACTATCAGTTCATGTGGTTACACATCCCGACTCCCGCATCTCCGCAATGGACTTCCATGTAAGTGATACCCATGTGCTAGCTTTCACCACTGACACCCTACACAGTTGATCCAAACTGCGGCGGACACAATGAAGGAGGCCTACTCTCGCCTCCGGGGCGACGCCCTCTTCAATGGCCTCTTGCACAAAATTGACACGATTCTGCAGCAGTCAACCCCTGCCACGACACGGCTAGCTGCACAACCCATCCCACCAGCAGTTCCAGCAGCATCAGCACAAGGGGGCCAAGATAATCCATGGGCAGCCCAAGGCGACGGCACAAGCCAGACCCCAAATACTTGGGCGGACAACAATAACCAAATGAAAGAGACGGGACCTACTCCCGACATGTCGGCAGCACCGATATTCAACCAGAACTACATCATCCCTGGCACTAACGACTTTGGATATGATCTCATGGGTGGCATTCCCATGCCAGGTGATGAGTGGTCGCCGAGCATGTCAGATGGAGTTGGATGGGATTGGTCGTGCTTCTCACAGCTGCTAGCTGATCAGTTTCAACCGCAATGAGTGACACGATAACGAGGACAATTTCATGTCCGCCATCATATCAATAATCCGGCTCGCACTTACTGCATGCATCAGTACTTCAGAGGCTAGATACCGACGAGCTTTGAGAGGGTGGTACAGCGCACGAGCCACCGATATGACTTCACTCACCTCTGACACCTCCAGCCATCACGCATCAAGACTCAAGGCGACAAAAAATCAAAAAAGAAATCGACGTGGGCCCGATTCGAACGGACGCTCCCGAAAGAACAAGATTTCGAGTCTTGCGCATTAGACCACTCTGCCACCACGCCCCTTGATTGATGCTGGTGTGGGTCCACAACCGACCCTAGAATCGCCTGGCGGGGAGGTGCCGGAGAGGTAGCAGGCAAGGTGGCCGAAGTGGAAGGAACACTGCACTTGTGCTTTCTGTCACAGCACCAGACGACGAGGACTTCTCCGTTGTCTAGTTGAAGGAGGTGGGCTGCAAAAACTCTGCGCATGCTTTTTGTCCAGGGCCACCTGAGCACCCAGAGGCTGAAGAACGAAGAGCGCCCAGGTTTAGACATAGTAGTTATGCCTTGCAGCGGGAAGAGCAGACATATGTCCTATTGCCCAATCTGTTGCCAACGACTTCAAAGATTCTCCTCACTCAAGCGACGTATGAACGCAAAGTCCCTCCGCAAAAAAGAAGAAAAGCCAAGACAAACCCACCGATTGCAAAGCCTCCCTGTATGTCGTCTTTCATAAGAGTGTATACCACTGAAATTACCAGGCACAACATGAAGCCTATGCATCCAAAAGCAAGGACGTACATCCCATTCAACGTTTCTTCAAACTGCACAGCCCATCCAATTGAACTGCCCTTCTTTGGACACGGGCGAAGCCGTTCTTTCATCTTCCTTGGAACTCTTCGGAGCAGAACAGGGAAGATATCAGTGTGGTTGGGGTTTTCGAAGAGATGCATCATAAGATTGGGTCCAATAGGAGGCTCTGTATCAGATTGCTCATATTCGAAGTCGCTGCCAACAGGCGAGAACGCAGAGTCGTAGACGTTGGCCAGTTCGTTGCGGAATAATTCGAACTAATCACGTTAGTATACGGACTGACTCTGATTCTCGTAAATAAGACTTCATACCTTGACAAGATCAATGGCTTTCACACTTCTCAGCCAATTCCAGCGACCTTGCGTACGATAGGTGTCATAGGATGCGCGTAGAAAGTTGAAGAATTGCTGATCTGACTCAATCGCGCATACGCCAGGCTGATGGGCTTTTGTACCCCATCTCATGTAGGGAATGCAAAGGAGGACGAATTTGTGAGTTGGAGTATCCGCCTGCTGCGGTTGAGAGCGCAATGATTGACAACTCTCGGCGGTCATACTTTTGTTTTGCTGGTCTGGTCGATGTCGAGGCAGCGCTTGTGGGATTCCACCACGTACCCAGTTCCAGAAGCTGGTAGAAGATGTCCAATGCGTTTCGATTGAGTCTGTTCTTCGTCTTCTGCTTCAATCAAAGGTAGCGCTCCTTCTTTCCATCTTCTAGATGAATATGCATCGAGGAGCATCTTCAACTTCTCGATTGCTCCATCCTGCCTTCCGACGTACCTGTCTCGAAGTCGTCTACCACAGGAGGGCTTCCATGTAAGAGAATACTTGGTATACATAACAATATAGACGTGAAGAAAACTTACGCAAGTCCATTCCATTATGTGAGCTTTTGGCGTACCCCCCGTTTCGCTGGTTCCGCATACCGTTGTCAGCTTTGCTGAGAAACGATCCAAGACATTTCGGATTCTAGCCTGATAAATTGTTAATGCTGATTTTGGGAACGAAGAGCTCTCGTCAGTGACGGTATCCCTGAGTCTTCTGTTAAGTTCTTCAATAGCCTGCCCGTGAGCCAGAAAAACCTGTCGATCGAGAAGCTCTTGAGATCCCTCGAGCCTTGCAGAAGGCATCAACGATGCTTCACCCTCACTCTCGGCGTTGCGTTCAATAGCTTCTATAAGTCTGGCGCTGACATTGCTCTCGACGAGCTTCAGAGTGATGACCAGAGTACGTTGCGTCTTTGTGTTTGCGAGTGATTCCAGATAGCTGAAATGCAACGACACGTGTCGTCTCACTATCTTCATGGCCTCCTCAAAGGACAAAGCCTGGCTTACGATCATCCGCCAAAGTAGCTTGAGATCGCCCTCGATGAGAGAAATTACTGCCAGGCCAACCAAGTCTGCACGCACAAAGATGCCGTCGTTAGCTATCACGCTCTGAGAGATGGTGGTAGATGCCATGTAAGCTTTTTAATATACCTTTTCTCGGAGACTTCGAGGGAAGATTGGTCTTCAAAGTTGGTTTGGTAATGTCTTCGTGAGATAATGAACGACCAGAATGAATGCTGTGGCTTGGTTCAACTGGATATTGCTGGCGGGCCCCTCCCGAGATTCCATGGTCAGCGGCCGGACTGGGTTCCTCGTATCCTTCGTCAAGTTCATCGGCTCGCTCTTCCTCCAGACCCTTCTGCTGCGAGGGTATGTCTTGCGATTGCCTGGAAGCTGGCAACTCCTCAGAAACACGGTGTGAACTTGCTGCTTCGAGTCGGGGGCTACGCGCTATGCCAGAGTCTGGATAGGATTCAGCAATCGACGCGGCGGTCTGTCCAGCTCTTTTTACCAGTGACGGGGAAGTGTGGTTCAGGCATGTATACCCAACAAGAATCGTTCTCTTCTGGACGAAATGACCAGGTCTGCCATAGCTCGCGCATTTGTCAATATCGTGCTCGTAGTAAAGGCACCTGCAAGCGCTGTACAGCTCGATGATCCGATAACACATGGTGATTGCTAATGGCCAAGAAGATGGGATTAAGTAGCGCCGCAATGGCGTTATGTCGCAAAGGGGGTTCAAATCAAGACTCGCTGATGCTGGTTGTAACTGGATGGAGGGATACTAGTGGGAACAGGACCTTCAACCCTGCGTTCACTTCATGACAATGTCTAGCCTTGCGTCGGATTTCGGACACGCAGTGCACACATGATTCGTTGATTTTTACTCGGTCTCCGTCTCGTTCTCACCACTCAGCGTTGGCTGCACTTATCGATAGCTGTGGGTGGGTGCATCACTGGCGGCTGGACTGCTAAAGCGTCGGAAGGGATAATCAAGTTCATAGCTGTGTAGTGCGAACATCACTTAAAGAAATTCACGACATTTATCCTGTGGCTTATCGCAGCACAGCTGAAAGCCTTCGTTACTCCCAGAGGTTTCTGCTGTCGATTACATCTTCAAAAATAAGGCGGCTGACGCCAGCTACTGCAGCCCCAGGGGCCTAGGAAGTACAGGCAGCATTTTACCAAACTGTACTCCGGCATTTACGACTTGCCGATTGCGATTCTGTGCCGCAGGTCAAACCCCGTGCCTCTGATTATGGTAGTGGATTGGACCGGTCAGCGGGTCTAATTTCAGCATGCATGTAGGATTAGGCTGCAGTCTTCGCCAGAATTGGCGACTTAGTTGCGACGTACACTAGGCTGCACTCAAACAGACAGGGAAAGATGTGGGACAAGTTCTCAGCTCTTACAAAAGATCCATTGCTCATGCCGAGGTTTCCCTTCATGAGGTCTTAAATATCGGAGTCCAGGTGCAATTCAGCTTCCCCAGTACCCATGCTCCCTGTTTTCCATCACCAACCAAGAACACGGAATGAGGAACCATCAGCAGCCGAATTTGCCCCAGAGCAGAACAGCCAAGGGAGGTTTATCGATGGATAAGATATGGGCTGAAGCCGCTGCATCATTTGAAAGCATCTGTGGAGAGTCATTGAAGCGAGGTGAAGTCAAGAGTTTTGAGGACGTTCAGAGAAGAATTGAGAAAACTTGCGAGAGGGCTTCAGGTTCCGAGTCAAAGCCAGAAGACAAGTGGGACACTGCGAAAACGGTCGGACTCAAGTCGTTGCAATATTTGAAGTTGCTCGTTGGAGCTGCGGCCCAAGCTTCATCTCTGGTGCGTTTTGAAATGCATCACCTGTTCAACATTGACTAACTGGCAAATTCCGTAGATCCCCATCCCTCCTGTGGCAGCAAGCATCACTACAACAGCGCTTTCCTTCGTATTTGACATCCCTCAAACCATCAAGGGCTACAACAACGCCATTGATAGCGTCTTCAGCGAAGTTTCTTCAGCACTATCTCAATTTCAGATTTACCGATCTGTGGAAAATCTCGATCCGTTGCTGATTGAACAAATCCACCTAGTTTTGGTTAGTTTCGTCAAGATCTGCGCTTATGTCGTCAAGTATCGTCAGAATCGCAAACGCGACCGCTTCTGGGAGCAGACCAAGTTCATCTTTGGTGAGAACTCGGCTTTGAAAGACGAGATGACCGAGTTCAAGGGGCTTCTCCAGGGTCAACGCGACGTTGAAGGCACCGTGACGCTTGCTGTGGTTGCAGAAACGAGAAAGGACATGGCCGTTGCACTCGAGAAGATTGTCGTTTTCGGAAAGATCGCCGAGGAAACGCATCAGACGGTGCAAGAGACGCAGAGGGGCGTGCAGTCTCTGAATGACGACTCAGATCGCACCAAGACTCTGACCAAGATTCGCGATATTCTAGGTGTGCCATTGACGGTTCACCTTGACACGACAACCACGCAGACATGCGTCGACCTCGCAAACAAGTGTCTCGACAACACCGGTTCATGGATCTGGAAACACAATGCATACCTCTCCTGGACTGCGGGTAAAGAGAGAGACGTGCTTATCGTCTCTGGTCCTCCATCCTCTGGCAAGACGTCAGCTTGCGCTCTAATCACCAAGCGTCTGGAGGAGCAAAAGGACCGCACCTACGTCGCGCATTACTTCTTTCCACCGAGTGCCAGGAAGTCGGATGACAACAAGAACTCCGTGCAGTCTGCTTTGAAGTACATGGCTTTTCAAATTGCTCGGGTCGATGCCACGGTACTGAAGACGTTGGACAAAGCCTGCGACACAAAGCCGGCAGTCTTTCGCTCCTCGACAAGCTCGGATCTGGTTGATCTGTGGAAGGAACTCAACATTGGGGCGGCTGGTTCGGGAGCCACATACTATTTTGTGTTTGACGGCGTTGAGAACCTACCTGACGCACAAGCTGGGATGCTGCTGGACTTTGCTTCCGACTTTCAGCTGGAGCAAGAGTTAGCTGGGCGAGTGCGTCTCCTGATCAGCGGCACGAAAAGCTTGTTTGACAAGAACGCGAATGTCAGCGGAGCGCTTCGAATTGACATGGAAAAGCACAATCAGGACGACATGCGCATCCTCATTCAGGATACGCTCAACAAAAATGGAATGCTGCAAAGCACGAAGCCGAACTCGGAACAGGAAAGGGCAAAGGCAAAGATTCTCGAGAAGATACCTCCGAAGGTTGACGGAAAGTACTCACTCTTGCGCTTTGAGTTGGACAGGTTGATGCGACAACTGAGCAAGCGGACTGCAATTCAGGAGCTCGACGAAATGCTTGATCAGACAATGAGCAGCTTGGAAGCCGCTATCAAAGACCTGGAGCGCTCCTTGACCGCAGATGAGATTTCAGAGCTCAACGAGTTGCTGAAATGGGTCATGTACAGCCATGATTACATGTCTTTAGCACAGCTTGAGGCCGCCATGGTAAGTTTGTTCGTGTACGAAGTAAGACGCATCGACTTATGCGAATCATAGGTTTTGACATCCGAGATCGCTTCACTGACGTCCCTTGAGTACGTCATTCGGACCAAATACTCGGCTATACTGAGCATTGAAGATGAATATTACGTTTATCTCCAGGACGGAGTGGAGGAATATTTGCAGAAGGTTGACACCTCTTCCGGACAATCGCAGCAGTCAACGGGAGGATCGACCATCAGTATGACCATTTCCATCAACAATGTCGACCAAGAGCTTTGTGGAAATTTCCTGTGGGACCTTGCGGACATGGCAATTCGAAACAAGTTCAAGTTCGACTTCGACGGCGAAGCTTTCAATCCAGCCCATATCAGCAAGAGGCCTCTTGCCGTTGACGAGCTCGAAGCAAACTACACCATTGTCACTCAGGCTTTCAAGTACTTGAGCAACGAGCCTACGGATGGGACACAGAATGTTGGCCGTTATGTTGTTGAATTCTTACCGTACCACCTGAATCGCGTTCGCGAGCTCGAAGATGAGGACAAGGGAATGCTAAGAGATGATCAGCGTTCAGAAATTGGCCAGGGTCTGTATAAAATCTTCAGAGACGACACAGTCTTTCAACGCCACATCAAAATCTGGCAGGATATTGAGTGGTCTGTGGACGAGATGAGAGCCATACAAACGTGGCTTATGGACTCCGCAGCGGTGCGAAAGGTGGATAGGAAATGGCGTACGGCTGTCCAGAGGGCTTCCAGTCCTATTACGGGCTATTTGAATGAACTGGTCAAGACGGTGTTGCGGGGCCTCTTGAGACAGAGGAGCTGGCAAATGCACAACGCTTCAAAATGGCTGAAACGCTTTATGGAACTGGTAAGTAATCCGCAACTAGCCAATCTCCATTCAGATCTGTGTATTGACGTAAGTCAGGACCAAGTTCAACCCGCGCCGTCCCCAATATCTCCAGACGATTCAAACGAGGAGAAATACGAAGTAGACTCATACATTGCTTCTCTTGAGGTTAATCTTGACTGGGAAACCACAAATAAATGGTGTCAAGATGTACTGGGTCTACCAGACACTGATCTGGACTCTCTGTGGTATGAGGGTCTGGCCAAGGCCGCATCGGCAAAGACTGACTATGAGGCGGCAATTTCGCTATACAAGCGAGCTATCGAATGCGATAATCCGAGCTGGCTGTGCTACCGTGAGCTTGGGGTGGTATATGACTGCCTAGACTTGCAAGCGGACGCCATCACACAGCTTGAGATTGCTCTAGACAGAGCAGCGCAGGACAACGCTCACCCCGAGGGAAACAACGCGGAAATTGTCACAATGCATATCATGCTGGCGGGAATTGCTGCCAAGATAGACAATGTGCGTCAAGCGGCGGACCACTATTCAATCGCTTGTGAAAGTGAGGAAACATCACAAGTCATATGTGGCCAAATAGGTCTTCTCCAGGCGACCTTGAGTCTCTCTGGCCCTGCAGAAGTCATACAGGTGTTGGAGAAGATCTTTTCGAAGACTGACCAAGAGTTGGCATTTGAGTTTTTCAGATCGGTGATGCTTGAGGATGGCTACGATTCCCTTATCTGGGGCGTGTTCCGCTCAGCCAAGGAGGAGCCAGGTCTTCTCAAGAAGATCGTGAAATCGATGGAGTCCGCCACGGCGATTCTTCACCGGAGGGATACCAATAAGATGCCCAGTATACAATACGTCGACGACGAAATCAGAGGCATGTTGTTGTATTACCAAGGTGTAGGAGCTTACAACTTTGGGGTCTCGACTGATGGCACAGATCCGACAGAAGAGGCCATACGGCTTTGGACGGAAAGCAGAGACTTTCTCAAGAGATGCGGCGGACCAAGCGCGCTCAGGGCACGTTCCAAAGCTACATCGGCACTCTCGAATCACTATTTTGAGAAGTTGATGGACGAGGGGTTGCAACATGACCACATGAAGGTATTAACCAAAATGGCGAAAGATGACTCTGAGTTTACAAACATCGATATGGAATCTATTGGACTTTTGGGGGCTCTCTACGCGCGGAACAGCGACAAGGAAAGAGCCCGAGAGGTTCTTCGACATCGAGTCAAGGAAGCTTTGCAAATTCTTTCGGACGACATTCCCGAGAACGACTACGTGGGTTTCGATATTCTCTTCCAGAATTTCTTACATTGCCAGGATGTGGAAGACGCTTCCATCGCCTTATCTCTCCTTATTCCACCGGACACCGTCACTGTTGCCCTGCAATTTAGCCCTGAGGACTTGGAAGAGGTCAGGCCAGAGAACAGGCAGCGGGTGTTGAAGGTAGTTACCACTTTGGCGCAGGACATCATCGAGGCTACAAGGGCTCAGGTTCCGGATCTCTTCAAACAGTACCAACGCCTCGATGCTGCTCAAGCTTACTTCGAGGATCTTGTTGCTACAGCTGAGAGCAAGAATAACGACAAGGACCACGGCAATGTCGAGACAGAGAACGCAGCCGATGGCAAAACTAAACCTACGCCCAACGGAGATGTGGCCACTCTCCACGCGCATTCTTTGCTTCGAAGCAGGCTGTTTGACCCTGAGATTGAGATCTACATGACGAACGTACAATGGGGCGCTAGTTGCGATGGTAGCGGTCTCGATGGAAAGAAATGCACCAATTTGGTGAACCGAGACCAGGATTTCTTTCACTGCACGCACTGTTCCAATCAGGTCTTTTGCGGAGAGTGTCTCGCTCGATTGCGCGATCCTGACTCTGATTCAGTGGTCGTCTGCAGCCCAAAACATCAGTGGTTACGTATTCCCCCCCAAGGAGACAGCTTCTATTTTGGGGATTTGGCCAAGAGAGTCCGAAAGCCTTCGGTGAAGGTCATGGAAGGTGACGACAAGGTGTTCATAATAACTCCTGCTGGTTATGAGGAGTGGATCTCAGTACAGGCTTGGCAAGAAGGGTTAGTGAAGGAATGGAAGATATCACAGGAGGAGTTGAAAGGCGATGGAGGACTGCGACCCCCGCTTCCACCCCCGCTGGAGGGGGATGATTAGATGTTGGAGTAATGTGAACGTGAGGACGTTTTGTAAATTGCGATTTCCGATAAAAGTTATACGTCCCGTCGATGCATGCCGCCTAGTGTTGAATTCATGACGTAGTGTCTGATCGAATGACTTGTCGCTCAAGTGGAGGGGGTTATCTCCCTACCGGCGAAGCATCTGGCAACTGCACTGCAACTTCCAAAAAAAAATTGATATTTCACGTAACTTTCGATTATAAATCAATACCTGGTATTGTACATGCTAACCACGTCAACTTCAGTAGAAAATCATCGTACAAAATGTTTGCGTGCCGTTTTACCGCTAGCCGCGCTTTCGTACTAGCTACTGTACATCCCACATTCTCTGCCTTCCGAGTTTCGTGAATCATATCTCGCTTTCCTCTGATGACTTATATAGCTCAGAGTTTGGGTTTCGCCGTGGGCGTGACCGTGGTTGATGCGTAGACTGTCGTGACCAAGGTAGTACCTGTTTCCTGGACGTCCACGATGCAGTCGCCCTTGGAGCCTTGCTGGATCTTGGCGCAATCCTCGTCGGTGAGCTTGGAGGTAAGCTTGATGCACAGATCGTCAAAAAGGTCTGCATTTTCCCCACCCCTTTCTGCACAAAGGGGTATGATGCCATGGACGTTTTCGCCGTTCGCGTCCGCGCAGCGACATCTAAATAACTCTTGAGAGAGGGCGGTGCTACAAGGGTTGAGTCAGTATTATTCTGGTGAGAACATTTCAGAACGTACCTGAAGAAAGCGGCAGCTAGTGTGAGTGCGGAGGCCTTCATTTTGCTTGATTACACTCAGGAGTGATGTCGATTGTTGGATGTTTTTGGGATCTCTATTTCGGAGAACAGCTTCAAGAACGTAAGAAGTAGTCAAACGATGTGGTAAAGAGGCTGGCTGATGAAAAGGACCTTGCATGACCAGCGGCATGGGCTATTTATCATTGATGACATGGAGTAGTCCGGTGGGCATTCATCTCCGGAGAACGGGAATAGTGGATACAGCCCTACCAGCTATCTGACGGCCTTGAACGGCGTGCCGACGTCGCAATCAATGGCGCAGCAAATTTACAATAATATCCGCGTTACTGACTCAGTAAGGGCCATCAAGAACGCTTCTAGAAGACGGCCTCCCAATGTGAAACAGGACATGCCCTGCTGATGCGAAACCTGCTCCCCGAGTTTAGCCAGCTTGGAAGGCCTCGTGCTAAATAAAGCAGCCTTGATCCCAGTTCGCATTGTTGACAACTGCGGATGAACTATCTATCACATTCCAGCCGTTTGCTCGGCTCATCTTGGCGAGCGGTGCCTTTCTTCAACCCTACGATACTCGTCAGACTTGCGCCTAATTATGCGGTGCGCAGCCCGGATTGTGGGGTTCAACAAAGTGGCTCCTCGAACTCTATTTTCATGTCTTTTGCCAAAGGCAGCACAAACTTCAGAACATCGCAATGAGCGTCAAACAGTGGAGCGACCTCAAATAAAGTACTTTGAACTCTAATGCCCACATTTCTTGCTCTTGTTGACGCTGGATTCAAATAGCAGACTTCGGGAAGCCAGTCTTCCCGCTTTGCCGTCATCGTCTGCCGCGTCACAAATGGCTCCATCCATTCTCCAATAAGCTCAACGCAGCGAGCAAACCCGAACCATCTCATCCGAACTCTTCATATTTTGTGTTGGTCTGACAAGAGTCTGCCTGTCCGATGTGCTGATCATTGTGGGCCCGGCGAATCCGAAAGTGTGGTCTGGCTCAGTTGGCATCTGTGACACGCCCAGGGGCAGCCAATGGAATAGTGAGCTCTAAGCTAATTGTATCAATAGGCCTTACGGGCGGAACGATGTGAACGTGGCACGACACTATGTTCAAAATATCGAAAACGGGTTATTAGCACTAGCATTGTATTCTAGTCGCTCCGACGTCCATCGACAGCCCATCTCTGCTATTACGATCCGAGTCATCGCTCACCATGCAACTCTTGCAATAGGACCTTGCGGGAATAGTCTCACAAGAAGCTTTCGGATCTCATCCATGAACAAAATGCCCAATGCTAAAGGCACGGGAATGAGCCAAAACTCAATTGGAACGGATGCTGTACCGAAAAGCTTCTGAATCCCAGGAACTTCAGTGACGAAAATTGCAATGGCAAGACTGACGAGCGCGCTGGCAATAAGCCAAGGGTTTCGTCTTTCCTTGGTGATTGGATCTGCCTGAACGATACTGAGTCTCCGGTTGCGAACCGCGAGGATATTGCCCCACTGGAGGAACAACAATGTGACAAAGTAGACGCACTGGCCGGTTGCATTGAAGTTGGTGAGCTCATCGAGCGTGTACCCACGGTAGCCTTCAGCATAGCCTTCAAACAAGAAGAAAAGCTCATGAATCGGGAAGCCGGCGTACTTCCACATGTAGAAGAAGAACATTGAATGCGCGCAGATTGTCTCCATGAATCCCGTGAAGAGATATGCTTGAGCGTAGATGTTGAGATTGATGAGGTGATCGCGCTTGGCATTGCGAGGGGGTAGAGAAAGCAAATCAAACTCTTGCTTCTCCATGATGAGCGACAGAGAGAGGAACAAATCGGTGAAGACACAGATGACGATCATGAGAAAGACGCTCAACGGGAGAGGAACTCCAAAGAAGACGTTGACGAGGACCGGCCAGATCTCAGACCAGCTGCCAGCAGGGAGAAGATATGCAATGACCTTCTGCAGATTTTGGAAGACGAGACGTCCGAGACGAATAGCTTCGACTATGGAGTCAAATTGGTCCATGAGAACAAGATCCGCTGCCTCAATCGCAACATCACTGCCTGTAACGATAGCTACGCCGACGTCAGCAGCCCGAAGTGCTGGAGCATCATTGACACCGTCACCAGTCACCGCGACCACATTCTCACGGTCGCGAAACTCATTGACGATGCGCAGCTTCTGCTCAGGAGTCGTGCGTGAGAAAACAATCTCGTCGTACTCGCAGACAATGTCCCAGTCCTGTGCCATCAGCCGAGCGACGGAAGCTCCCTCGAGAAGGAGACTGTGGCCGTTTCCAGCAAGGCGCTCACGTCGTAGCTCTTCAGCTGTGGGTGTCATGCCCCTCCTGATGGTGTCGAAGGTGTCGGGCTCCAATGTGGTGAAAATGCCAATGTTGTGAGCTATGGCGGCGGCGGTAACGCCGTAGTCACCAGTGACCATGAAGAATCTCGCCCCAGCACGCCGGCAGTTGGCGACGGTGGAGGCGGCCTCCGGCCGGGGAGGGTCGATGATACCCAGGATGCCCACAACAGTGAGGTTCTCCAAAGCTTTCATCGCAACTTCGTCGCTGAAGGCATTGGTTCCAGGAGAATGAAAAGCCTCCAAGACTTTCTCGCAGATGACCACGACTCTCTCAGCGTTGCGAGAAAGCTTATCCTGAATTTCTTTGAATGACGTCTTGGCATTTGCGTCAAGGGCCTGGGTTGATTGTGTTCTCCCCGACCAAAAGCTGGAACAGGCGGGCAACAAAACATCAGGTGCCCCCTTGACAAACATGCGGAAATGGTTGCCCTTCTCCGCGGCACCTTCGTGGACCAGTGTAAGCATCCACTTGTTCTTGGAGTTGAATGGAATGGAGAACACTCGTGGGAAATTCGACACGATCGCGTCCCCGTCTCGGGCCGAGGCAGCAAACTTGAGAACAGCCACGTCCGTGGCGTTTCCCTCGGCCATTCTCTCCCGAGGGGGTACATGCATCGAATCTGCTCCGAAGGATGCGTCATTGCATAGGAGGGAAGCTTTCTGGAGCATAGAAAAGATCGCATCGGGCTTTTCCGTGTTGAGAGCTTGGTGCACAACGTCAGGTGAACTGAGGAGCTGGTCCACGAACGCGACAGAGCTGACAGTCATCTGGTTCTGTGTCAACGTCCCAGTCTTATCAGAGCATATGACATTGACGCAGCCCAAAGTTTCAACAGTAGAGAGACCCTTGGGGAGGATGTTGACCGCCTTCATCCTTCGGGCGACCATCATGAGTGTCAATGCGACAGCCACCGGCATGCCCTCGGGGATGAAAGCAACGACGCATCCCATGACGTTGTTCAACATCTGAACCACATTCATGTAAGAAGGGTGATCACGCTTCAGCCAAGCGATCCAAGCCACAAAGATCAAGAGCGCCAGAAAGACTGTGAGAACGACGATGATTCGAACGAATCTCCAGATCTCCTTTTGAATCAGGGTGACCTTCTCTCCGACGTCTGTTGTAGCTCGAGCAACTCTTCCCATGACCGATTGAGCACCAGTCAAGATCACAACACCGATGCCGTGGCCATTCACGACGGTTGTGCCCATCAACGCAATATTACGACTCTCGAGGAAGTTCGGGTCGGTCGAGTCGATGGCGCCTTCGACCTCGTCGGATTCGCCGGTGAGGACGCCTCGGTCGAAACGGATGTCGCCTGAGTGGGAAAGAAGTCGAAGATCAGCTGGGACCTTGCTGCCGGTACGCAGATGGACGATGTCGCCCTCGACAAGCTCGGATGCGGTCATACGCTTGACGGAACCATAGCGCATGACAAGTGTCTCGGCGGGAAGAAGGTTGGTGATGGATTTCATGGTCTTCTGAGTGGACCAGTCTTGAAAGGCGGAGAAGCCAGCCTGGAGAAAGATGACGATAAGGATCAAGACAGCCATGGCAAGATTCTGGGCGGAGGGAGGATCGCTCAGGGGTTTCCAGCAGATGAAGAAGATGATAGCTCCGATCCAAAGGACAGAGCAAAAGCCACCAAAGACGTAGACGAAGAGTTTCTTGAGGTAGTTTGTCTTCGGCTCTGGGAGGGTGTTGGGTCCGTTCTTCTGAAGACGAGTAGACGCCTCGTCTTCAGAAAGCCCCTGGTCTGACGAAACGCCGAGTTGCTGGCAGACCTGAGCACTAGGAAGGGTATGGAAGTTGAGCTCGGCAAAGTATTCGTCGTCGCCTTCCTTGGCCGCCTTGAGGTCAGGCTCTGTGTTCGCCGCAGCATGCTGGGACTCCGAGACGTGAATTGAAAGAGTTCGATAGCCGATTTGAATGCCAAAGTTTTCCGAGGTGCTCTGTCGGCGCCTGGACATGGAGCTAGCAGCTGAGTGTGCTGATCGCGGACGGCTGGCACTCTTGTTGTTGGCCGGCCGTCCCCGAATTTGATGTCCTGTCTCCTCATCACCGCGAAAGGAGATATGAGAGTTATTACTCCCATCGATACGAGTGTCTTCTGTCATTTTCCTGGGGTTGTCCATGGCAATGATGAGAAATAGGCAGTACAACAGCTCGACGTCAAGTGACGAGAACGGCAATGCACGCAGAGGCAAAATAAGGGATGCAAAGAAGATGCAATGCAACAATGTCTGTTTCACCGACAATCCAAAATTTCAATTCAAATTTTTATATGCTGAAGCTCTTGCAATTTCGTCTTGTGCAGGCGGCCTGTTCCAGAACGTCACTTACACGAGCCCTGAAGCGACGGGGGAGAATGCCAAGAGAAAATGCCTCATACAAAAAGGGGGACGCGCCCTTTCTCCCTTCGGGACGCGAAGGACATCCATTACGTTAAAATTACCTACAAACTCCAATTTCCCCATGGGAAACGGGCGCAGAGTCCCCCAGACAATAGCAGCGCCGTACCAATCGCTTGCCAAGAAATTTGACGCCTGGTCATTAACACCAGATATGGCAAACCGAGCATCATGATCGTTAATCCCTCAGCCGAGACATCACATGGAAAACAAGTCGGTGAACGCGTCCGGAAATACGTATCCATGGGCACTTTGGTACTCTGGTCGTTGAGCTTTAAAAGAAGGCCAGGAGTCGTGGCTTTGGGACGAAAATCCTGATCCAGCACTTCACTTCGTCTTGGCCTCCTTCTCCTCCACGCTTCTCATGTCATTCTCCATATGAGTCCGACAGGCACTCCGAATGCAGCCTCAAGCCAGTCATCAGAGGCCTGGGAGCCTTCCAAGCAACCTGGTGCTGTCGCAGCCGCCCTCTGTGTCGCCTTTGCGTTGCTGATCGGCCTGGGCCTGTATATGTTTGCCTGGAAGAAGGTGAACATTCATCGCCGCCCATTCCTGCCGACATCCACGCCGCAAAGGATGCCCCATAACCAGGACCGGCTTCCAGTCTCAATACCGCTCACTCAGTCCCGCACAATTCCCCCGCCAACCAGACCTCCGTTGGCCAAACTTGCTCACAGCAAGCTTGATGCAGCCGCCCAGCTCGCCACAGCGACGACGTGCTCAGTCTGCCTAGAAGACTTTGCTGCTGGAATTGTGGTAGCTCAGCTACCATGCGGTCACATCTTCTGCTCTGAGTGCATTGAGCCATGGCTTATGAAGCACGCAGTCACATGCCCACTGTGGTAAGCTTGGTCATCAACTTCCACACAATAACTGCTGTGCTCACACCGGTGACCGGTACATAGTCGGGCTCATTTGAAGTCTGATTCGCGTCACTAATGCTGGATGTAAACAAACGATACATGTATTGTCCATTATTTTAACCGAAGGTGACAATGTGGCACGTTTACATCGGCAAGTTTTGATGGTGGATAAGATAGGATATACTTAGGCTTCACTTCATGCCCGTGTTAAATGACCAATGCATCTGTCAGCTTGTAAAGAGACGTCACGCCAGACTTGAAGTTTTCTTCAGTTCGCCATCGGGTTATGTTCCAACCAAGCGTGACGCGTTGAAAGAGGCAGCTCTTTCTGTGCGTGTCCTTGCTGTGTATGTCCTCATTTTGCAGGCTGCTTCGAGTCGAGGAAAGTGGTTGTTTCTACTGGACTCTTGGCAGATGAACTGTGAATCTCTGGTCATTACTGGTAGGATTTGTCTCTATTTCAATGTGGGTTATCATGTAGTTCAAGCGAAGAGATCATGTGGTAGCCCCTAAGTCATATACATATATAAACTCTTCCCATATTGCTTCTTGCAGTGCGATCCTACATGTATGCATTTGGCATATTAGTTGACTTTCATCGGCGTTAAGGTCTCAGAAGTCCCCAGTACCGCTCTCCGTGGTCGTTGTGTCAATGGATGAGTAGATGCTATTCGACTGGTAGCACTGTCTAAGACTCTGAGTCGTCAACTCTTCTCAGGTACCCGCAACGATAGTTCTCAAAGAGATGACCAGGCCATTGCGAAAGGTTTCTGCCGTTTGAATCACCTCCTTAGGTGTAGATGATCTTCAATTTACATTGCTTACAAGCAATACGGTAGCCCAATAAACGGTGATGTTTACATATGTTAATCATCCGAAGCCTGCAGCTTACACAGACCACCGCTGTCATATCACGCGAAAAATGATTATTATCGAAAGAGGCCAGTCCAAAAGACTAGCAGAGAATTTTATTCGGTGACTCTTCGTTGCATTCGAGAAGCCGAAGACATCTGTGTATGTACAGGAGAAGAAATCATTTACACCAGAATGGTCAAGAAAGTGTGCCCTTAGCCGTTCAGCCACCTTCCACGCGCGGGTCACTGAGCTTAGACCGGTGGCCACGGGAGTCGAAAACTGGCTTATTACTGTTTGAGTCAACGTTAGCATCAGTTGGAAAGAAGGTAAGGTATGAATAGGGCTACTAACAGCAGTGCCGGCAGAGTTGAAGGTGGAGCCGATGGGGCCGACCTTGATGTTGGAGAAAATGACGGTGGAGTCGGGGGTCTGGGACTCGACGTCGGCAGGGACACCGGAGCTGGTGCTGCAAGTGCCGCGAGCGGTGCCGAGGCCGGTCTTGTCGGTGGGGTAGGTGGAGTCGAGCCACAGCATGTTGGAGTGGTGCTGTAAGAAACATGTTAGCCAAGTGTTTCTTCATCAGAAACAAACGGTGGGTTTTGCGACTCACGTCATCCCAGACAGACATGACCAGAACCATACCCTCAGAAAGAGCCTTGCCCATCTGAGGAAGACCGCCCTTCTGGGTGAAGACATCCTCGTCGCCGAAAGCCTTCTTCTGAGCAGTGCAGAAGCCAGGGGTGATGGAGTTGCCGTCGACGCCGGCGATATCAGACTTGGAGTTGGCAAAGACCTTGCCGTCCTGGACGTAGAAGCGCTTGATGTCGGTGAGGGCGCCGCCGGACTCGACGAACTGGGTGACGACGGTGATCTTCTTGGAGGTGTCGATGGCGAACTGCGAGCCCTTGCCGTAGAAGGAGGTGTTGCCCATGCGGTAGCTGTTGAAGTCGCAGCCGTCGGGGTCGCACTGGCCGGCGTAGCGGGTAGTGCTGTAGGTTCCGCCGCAGGCGTCGCCGGAGCAGCTCTTCTGGCCGATGGTCTCGCAGGGGTGCGGGGTGTAGGCAGTGGAGACGGAGTTGGCCTCCCAGATGTCCATCTCGGAGCAGCAGGAGCCCATGTTGCCGACGCCGGCGTTGGCGTCGTTGGAGGACGGCGTCCAGCCCTCGACGTTGGCCTTGCCGTCAATGAACTTGAGGTCGCGGGGGCACTGGGAGTCGCAGTATCCGGTGCCGTACTTGGCGCCGGCCTTGTTGGTGGGGAACTTGGCGACGCCACCGTCCGCGTCCATGGAGACGAAGTAGAGGGCGCCGTTCAGGCCGCACTGGAATCCTTGTCAGTTTGATACTCATTGCTACGGGGAGCTGTGTAGACTTACACCGAGGTTAGAGACATCGACGTCGAAGGTGAACTCCTGGCCGAGAAGCTTGAACATCTCGTACTTCTCACCAGCGCTGTCCATGAGATACATGCGAGAACCAATGTTCTTGCTGTAAGGGCCCTGCTGGACGAACTTGAGGCTGAGGGAGTTGCCAGTGGTGCTAGCACCGTAGGTACCGGAGTAGTCGGCGCCATCGAGACAGCACTTGGAGGCACAGTCCTCGCCAGTGCTGCAGATGGAGGTATCCCATTTGTTGCCGGTGTAGCAGTTTGTGCTGCCGCTGGTCTGGTGAGTCCAGCGCCAGTTGGCATCGACGGTAATGGCTCCGTTCTTGGTGGTGCAGGAGCCTCCGGCAGCGCAGGTGGACCAGGTGAGGGCGGGCTTGGTCTCAGTGTTGAGGGTGCAGACCTGCTGCGCGCGGACGGCAGCCGCTAGGGCCGCGATGGCGGAAACCTTGGTCAACATGGTGGTTTTGGTTTAAAGGGCAAAAAGGCTGGGAGTTCAGTCGATAAAGACGGGACGAGGAGAATGAGAAAAGAGTGGAAATATTCAGACGGTCTGAAGAAAAAGAGTGAATGGCAGGGCCAGAAAAGAATGTCCGAGTGGCTTGGGATGAGTAGGGGAGCAAACCTTCAACTGAGGGGATGGCCTCGGCCAGTTTATATAGACTCTCGAAAACTGTTTCGAAGTGCCATTCAAGGTTAAACTATCATGAGATAGGCGCTGTGCTGTTGACTGAGCCCCCTCGCTCTTTCGCATGTTCCCCCGAACACTCTAATCTCCGGCCAGGGGCTTGTCAGGTTCCTCTAAGTGAGTGGTGATGCTTTCAATTGGGAACACTCATCCGGGTGGCTCTGATTCATTGGAGAGGCGATGTCCCGGTGGGACCAAGGCGCCAAAAAAGATCGGATGTCTTCCCGCTCTTCCAAGAGGAGGCGGTCCCATATTGGACGAACATGGTCTGAGACCAGGACTCTGGTAGAGCTGGGCACTTTCTGGGCGAAGGCTTGTGAAGGCTTGTCTCGTAGGGCGACAACCTTGGCTCTGTCACTATGTCTGACGGCAAGCCGGCCGCAACAGGTTGATTAATTACCTCAGGACCGGCGAGCTGGTGATGCGGGGATTGGAGGTGGTATGAGCGAGCTCACAGCTCAGAGGAGCACCTGTTGCCGCCTCTTAGAGTGTGGTGACATCGTGCGTCTACTCCGCAAAGCCAAGTTGGGGTTCCTGCAAGGGGCGCCTGGACGGAAGAACTCCCACCGCCCTCCGCTCCCGTGGCCGTGGCTCTTTGCGATTGGTTGGGTAATCTATTGCTCCCCTGCAGAATCCGGAGTGCGCGGCACTTGCAGCGCAGTACCGAAGCCACAGATGCGGATGTGACGGCCTCAGATGACCAACTCAACCACCTTACCTGCGGCACTGGTCTGCACGATGGCAATGTAGGCCGTTAGGCGAAGGGTGAGTCGCCGCAACTCAATTGCATTTGACCACTAGTCAGATCAGACAGTGCAACTCCGCGGCGAAACTACCGTCTGTCACTTTTAATATTTTTGCCTCAATCTTTCTCATCACAACTTGAACGATCGTGTTGTTGAACAGTAATGGAAATGGCGCCACGGACTAGCACGTGGGGTGCTTTAAAATGCAGAGTACCGGGGACTTTTCCCTCAGCCATGTGGCTGTGGCTCCGGTTAAGGTGTTCAACTACTGCAGGGTCCAATCTCCTGACTCTGTTCCTTGCATCTAACGCAAACAAATGGCTTAGGTTTTAACCTTGGATTGCCTGCGTTATGCAAGAAAACAGAGTTAAATCTTGCATTCGCTGCTGTTTATTCCCTTCTTACCCCTTATGCCCCTTAGTCTATTTTACTTTTTGGCCCCCTATTTCAACTCGGGCAATGCCTGCCGCCCATGCTCTCCCGGCTTGTGATGCCGGCGGTGAGGCCGTGGATTCACGGAGCATCGTACGGAATGGCGGACCGTGAGAAACCAGTCCACCTATCGGACCTATTGAGCCGAAGCCGTCGTGATTTACCCCGATCTCGGGCTTGTCCCGGTTGAGGCTCAGAGGCAATATCCGCACTTACGTAGTCAATGCTACCCCGAATCTGCGAAAAGTAGAACGTCAATATCAATCTGGCGCAAAAGTGCCCATGTGGGACACAGAAGACCCCTGCGACGCGCATCAACTCCGCGGAGGGTAGCGCGCCGTCGTCTACGAACGTCAATGATCGCCTTCATATAGGCGCTATCTGCGCAAGCAATCTTTTTTTCATCAATTTCTTCGCTCGGTGAGAGCAGTCAAGCTTTGCGGCTGCCTTGGCGGTGCTTAGCCTCCGAGCCGAATACCGTTGTTTTGATTCGAACGGTACTGCGAAACGTTCGGAGATGATGCCGTCATGTACGAAGCGCTCGGCCACAAGAAAGCGCAAGCGGGAGAATCTTGAGTGTATTCCCGGACCTCGAACTTGGCCCAAAGTCGTATTTCAGGACCTTCAGAGACTTCGCGCTAATGAAGCAGAAAGCGGTGGGTGTGGAGAGTTCATGAGCACTTTGTCTTGTTTATATCCGTCCCGCTTTGATCGTGCCGCAACTCCGTCAACCGGACTGCCAAGTGGGGTCATCACGAGATACACGGCGGAAACAGCCGCGCGCTGGCGGAAAATTGATCGATGAAGCCGACAACTGAAGTATAAACTTGCAGAAGTGGTCCCAAATACGGACAGGTTTTATCAGTTGACATGTTGTCAGAAGCGGCCAGACTAGGCATCGATGTCGTGCCTGAGCGCAAGAGAGTTGCCGCCGAGTCTAGAGTCAAATATCGATGCATAGCGCCCGCTTTTCCTCGCTTTTCCCACGAGCCCACCACGAGCACTGCACGCACCTGCAAGCTCATCGTCACAGGCTCAAGATTTGAAGTCAAGATAGGTGGTGTATCATGAGACTAAAGCAATAAGCTACGATGTTAAGCTTGTCAGACTCATCTTTCCCCCTGGTCGCCCTTTGTCAGTTTCTTGTCAGAACTGCGACCTCAAACCCAAAACTGATGTCGTTTGTTTCGTGCCTGAACTCGTTTGAACATGCAGCGAGCGCATCGAGAGTCTAAAGTCAAACGACGAGTGAAAACGCAAAACAGCAACAGAGTACAGCGATCAAACGCAAAGGGCCATTTAAGAAAGAGAGTGATGATGTAAGATTAAGAGTACATCATACACATACCTGACTCACATGATCGCTGGGATGTGCCGGCGCATCTGATGTCTCGTTCTCGGCACACCAAGGTCAGTCAGCCTCTCCCGCTCTCGCTCCCTTCGCCTCACCCGGGTCCCCCACGTCTGTCGTCGAAACACTTGAAACTTTGACTTGAACACCAGACGCCGAGCGACGGCCGAATATTCGAGAAGGCATAGTCGCGGATAGCTCCAGCGCGACCGGATATCTTCTCAATGATCCCAGCCGCGCAATGCGCGAGGCAACAGTCGTGATTGATCTTCCCAAAGAATGCGTTTTGAAAAACGACGAGTGAATCCATGTCCGTAGTGGTTGCCCGTTTATGTTGGTGTGGAGGAGAACGTCATTGACTTTCCCTCTTCTGCAAGGTACGACTGAACTTACAAGAGAAATGTGGGCTGGTGTGCCAACTTACTTTCTCCTCAACCCTTCACAGCACTTCAAGAAGGGAAAAAAGACTGGAGACTTTTCAGCCATGGCATCAATGATAAGAGCGCTCGGAGACGTCTGATAGGTCACTTATGTTGCTGTTCCTGAGAACGAGTTACAGGATCGTCCATGTCCCTCCAATGAGCTAACGCAGGACCTGGATCTTCTTTCGCACCTGCAGTTGAAGCCAAGAAGACCTGAACTGAGCTTCATACCCACCTGTAGGGCTTAGCACCAAAGGGGCCATTGCAAAACCTTGGAGAAACGTCGCAGGAGGTTTTTGTTCTCCTCACGTCCCAGATCAAGGACCTTATGGGGGCCGCATTTGCTGTACGGCTGATCAATCAAGGTGGGCAGAAGTCTGAATTTATACTACGGAGATAGCGTGGCCAAGGCATGTCATGATTGCTTCTTTCTCAGCGGAAGAGCGGGGGAAAAGCAAGTCGCACGTCGGAGGCCGCGAAAACCTTCCCCTCTTTGAAACTCAAAGGTGATGCGACTCGCGAAGGACTGCCCACGGCCGATACCACTCGTTGAAGCAGTCGCCACCACAGAGTTACTTATTGTTCAACAACAGGAAATACTCAAGTGAAGCGGATATGACCAAAACCGAAGCCCCCCACGCACAACTCCGCGTGGCCTTTGCACTGTGAGACGGAGCCGTGCTAAGTAGCATCCCATTTGCGCGGCTCAAATCGTACGAGCGTGGCTCGTTTTCCGTCTGACCTTGCTTGCTATCCATAGAACCCGTGCGTTTCAGCACGGGCACTCCTAACGCGGACCAAAGGAAATAACCAGCTCAGAGGAGAGGCACACGGGTAGGAAAAACCAACGACTCCACCACCCAGGTTTCAAAGTCCGCCCAGGAACGGTCGAAAATGCTGTTTTGGTGGTGGGCAGGCAACTTTTTGGAGACCACCATAAGTGGGATTATGGTGCCCTCGGAATTGTACCTGAGAGCAGCTCGGCCACCTTTTGTCGGTTCCGAGGATGAGATGCGGAGCTGCACACCCCAATCGCTCTCGCATTTGCCCACTCACCTCACATCTCATTCATCTGTGCTGAGCAAACACACAGTGAAATCTGCACCTGAGAAGTGAGCCTAACTCTCAGACTCTCACAAAGTTCACACACATATCTCAGAATAGAACCAGGCACAACGAAGATTTGACATCAAATCATTGCTATGAAATTTTTTTATAATTTTACACACAATAGAGAAAAACAGTTTGTAGTTGCAAACCGCTCCAACAAGCACAAGAATGCTTTCCTTTTGACAAATTTGAGTTCCGGATGTGCTGATATTGTGTGCAAAACAAAGTGGGAAACTGATTAGGGAGGAGGGGTAAGGAGTCGTCGGCGGGAACCACACAACGTCAACGCTGAGAGAGACACATATGAAGGAGGAAGGAGGGAAAGCAACGCGCTCTAGGTAGAAGCTGAAACTTCTAATTGGAGTGTTGTCTGCTGTGGACTAAGCCCTCTCGCTCTTCATGGGGCAACCTCGGGCTGGAAGTCGGCTCCAGGCACGACGTAGCGCTTGGCCCATCTCAGGCCGCTGCTCTCCTCACGCTTCTGTCTGGCTGCGCGCTTTCCTCCGTTGCGGCCGGCGCGGCCGTTGCCCCTCTGGCGTCCGTTGCCGCCGTTATTCGCGTTGCCTCCAGTGTTGGCGTTGTTGTTGCCAGTGTTGCCAGTGTTACCGGTGTTGCCAGTGTTCGCGTTTCCATTTCCAGCGTTGGCGTTGCCACCGGCGCCGGCAGTGCCGTCGACAGATGGGCCAGTGTTGGTGGCGGGGAACTCCTTGGTCACGACCTCAGGGACACCCAGAAGCTTGTTGGCAGCCTCGGTGTTGGCCTGGCCCTCCTTAGTGCCGTCAATCTGGTTAGCCTTGATGGCGGCTGGGAGGTCGGCGGCATTCTGCTGCTGCTTGGCGAGGACACCCTCGAGGTCCTGGGCGGTCTTGATGTTCTGGGGAGTGTTCTGGGTGGGGGTGACATCGGGTTGCTGGACAGCGAAGCAGCCGCCGAAGGGGCCGGCGACGGCGTTGTTACGGCAGCGGACAGTGCAGACGTTTCCGGTGGAGGCGCCGGTGCACTTGAGGTCGTTGGGCATCGTGACGGTGATGTTGAACTGCTGGGCCTTGGCCTGGGAGAAGCCGTTGGTGCCGGGGACGTTGTTGGTGACCTCGAGAGGGATCTGGCCGGTGGCGGCCAGGGAGTTGCCGGTAGGGTCCAGGTCGCACGCGAAGGGGCCGGCGCCGTCGGCGTTCACCTGGTGAATGGTGACGGTGACCTTGGAGCCGGGCTTGACCTGCGTGACGGCGTTGGCAGCCAGGGCGTTCTCGGTGTTCTCGCCGACATCGATGTTGCCGGAGATCTCAGTACGTCCGCACTCGTTCACGGTGTTGGCCTTGATCTCGGCATCGCGGATCAGGGTGGCGTCCTGCTGGCAGGGGTTGATGGTCGTGCAGTTGCGGGCAAGGTTGGGGTCGACTGAAATTTGGAGTCAGTGAAATGAGTTCCACGATAAGCCCAGTGAATCCCCCGGTGATGAAATCTCATTTTGAAGCCATCACAACTGATTCGTTTGTTTTCCAGCTCACTTACCCTTGAAACCAACAGAAGCAGGACCACCGGCATCGCCCTGAGCATTAATGATAGCCGCGTGGCCGCGAACCACCGCCAGCATGGACGCGCCGATAATGATATCCTTGAAAGAAAGCATCTTGTCTCGCAGAGACTAAATTCAATGTGCCCAGCACGATTAAAGGAACGAAGTGAAGGAAGAAGAGAAGAGAAGGAAAAGAAAAGCGAAGCCCGCTGGGAGAGCGAAGGCACAAGTGAATGATATTGATTGTGTGGGTGAGGGAGGAAGAGGGAGAAACCTAAAAGACGAGACGACGCCGTGAAGGTCATCTTATACATAACCTCGCGGACGAGGGCCGAAACGACGTAAACGTAGTCAAACGCCCTCCATCAGTGATGTACGCTGATCTGCTCAGATCATCTGCAACACCTCCTGTCGCAAGGCTGTGGTGCTGGGCGGAGTCGCGACCTGACCCTGAACCAGTCCTCTCTTGGCAGATGGAGGGAAGCCTGGGAATAGGCACGCACTGGAAGGGGAGGGAAGGGGAAGGGTGAGGCGAGGCAGGGGTTGGTCAGGGTGAGCATGGTGCAGTTCGCGTGTTGGTCGAGGCCTTGTCAGCGGCCGGTAGCGAGGCATTCGGGTGGCATATGGGGGGGCATTACCATAGTATGGCCAGTATGGCAGCGCATTCGGGACGTGGAGGAGGCTCTGGGAGTGCGTTGGATGTGGATGTTGGGTGGTTGAGTCTGCCTCTGGTGGTGGTGGTGTTGGTGGATCTTGGAGTTTGGCGAAGGATCCCTGTCTGTTAACACACACAAGACCCCGGCCTCCCACCCTTCTAGCCCATGCAAGTCCGCCCTTGTCCGCTCTCGTCCGGGATGGTCAAGTCGGTTGCCCGCGAGTCAACGGCGAGTTTTCACAAACGGCGTCTAGCCGTGTTTGGCAGGGCCGAGACAGACGGGAGGTCGGACGATTAGGCGCTGAGGGGTTGGTTCTGAAGAGGCGAGCGTGTTTCACAGAGCATTACCAGATGCCCTAGTAAGCAATTTGACAACGGAGCCAGGGCATGTCAGCGCCCCTCCAAAACGCAGCCAGACCACCACCAGGCGCCCAAAAGGGGACCAAGGGGGGCGGCAGCGAGCGAGGATAATGAAGCTTACTACGCCGTCATAATGCCTGCGAAAGAGGAACCTACTTTGCCCTCCTCCTGCGAGATGGCTGCGGCCCATTGCTTTTTCTGGGTGCACCGCTGCGAGGTCGTCTGTTGTCCAAGGGTCGACCCGTCTCTTCTCGGCCAAAAGGGGGTCACAGACTCGAGGTGTGATACACGTGCCAAGAGGCAAAGCCCAAAGCGCGCGACGATGGCGGCGGCCGAGGGCGAGCGACGAGAGAGTGGAAAGCAGGGCGAGAGCGAACAGCAAGCCGGGGCTGGAAGATTCCTCCCATTCTTTTTCGTCCCATTCCTGAAATCCTGACGTTGACAGCCAGCAGGCAGGCATCGTGGCGTCCCGGCTGCGGCAGCGGGTAGGACGGACAGAACGTGGACTCGTCTGGTGTTGCTGACTCTCTCACACACTCACTCTTGCTCTTCCTTTCTCTCTCTTTTCCCTTACGCAGTCACCTTTTCGTCCCGCCCTCGAGGGTGAGACCGACGCTCGGAGACCGGCCGAAGGGGTCGCCTGTTTAGCCCAAAAGAAGCCACACAGGCGACGGATGGAGATGCCGCCCAGATCCATCCAGATCGTGGCTGGACTTGTTTTAGAGATTCCGACCAGACGACGAGGGCAAGAAGATGCGAGCCGCTAGTCCCAGTTCCCAATCCCGCCCAGCCCCAGCTGAGCCTCCTCCAAGAAGCTGTCAATTGTCGATGTTTATGACGATCGGGAGCCACTTACCGATGACCGACTCGGGGATTATGTGTGGTGTTGCGACCGTGAACTCCAGAAGCCAAGAACGAGCAACCTGCCTCAGCAGCGCATCAGCGTGGAGAGTCGCCGTCAATCAGCGTCAATCATCAGCAGCGGCCCTACCGATAGTAAAGCCAATCTCCTCGGGGGTCCGGGGAGCAATCTATCTTGCCCACACGAATCCCCGTATTCGACATAAGGTAACGGATACAATATACATAGATTAACGGGTACCTGACCGCCGGACGGACTAAAAGAGCGTTATATGGTACCTTGCATGGAAGGCCGTCCGTCACTGGGATGATGCACGCTGCTTGGCCACTTGGCGGACTTCACTCCTGCTTGCCTTGCCATTACGCTTTTGTCATGCTCATACAGTTTGGTTTCCATGGCTGCTAAGTTCCGGTCATAATTCCCGCCCGCGTCTCCAACACGGCTGCCACCTTACGCACACTCACACAAACCACCAAAACCACCACCAAGACAACCACCATCCCCAAATAAAAATTCTCCGCGACGGAAAGGAGAAGCGCGAGATCCACAAGATTGCTGCAAGGAGAGCGCCTCCCCCCGGCAGCGCAGGGATCCTAATACCAGGATCTACCCTTCACGTTTCACCTCGGCCCACAGTTAGAGCAGGTGTCATTCGATCACCGGCAGCCTCAAATGGGTGGGCTGCATCGCTCGTGGGTGGATTTTGGACGTTTCGAGACGAATCTGAAGCATCGACATCGAGCCACTAGGGTCGCAAAAAAGGAGATAGCTCGGGGTTCTTTGCGTCTTTGCAAGACAGCCATGCGCTGTGGTGTCGTCACTTGGCCAGTTTCTTCATGATATTGGTCCACACATGCAAACTCGAACGCTCTCTCTCTCAGTCTCGCGACCGGCGCCCCCGTCCTCCGTGTTCACATGGATTTCAATCTCGTCTCGCGCTGCCCTCCGCAACTGTAAAAGCTTAGTTTTTAATTACCTGCCCAAAATTGCTATGCTCCCCTCCCCTCCAACCCCGCCGAGCGTTCGCGTCGCCGTTCTCCTGTTCGACCCGCTTGCAACCTTATGCCAAAAAGTCGACGCCTGGACCAATGATAATTATGATCGGGGATTTAGGAGCGGCCTGGTCCCCTTTCTCGGCGGCACGATGCATCAACCTCGCAGATTGCCTATTTCCAGCCAGCACTGCAACCCAGCCCAGCGGCTGTCGCATCTAACCTCATTAGTGTTTGACGCTCTGCACCTCAGCCCCTTCGGCTTCCCCTTCTACTGCTGTGCCTTCTTCCAGGCTTGGTCAGCGTCGGGATGGACCGACGGCGAGGCAATATGCTTCCGCGCCTTCTGCTTTTCTTTATAATCCGTCTTGAACCGCCGGTCTCTATCGCCCACATACTTCTCAAAGTCCAACTGTCCCTCGGCCGTGAAGCTTGTCATCAGTTGCGGCTCTCCTAGAGGTAGCTGATGGCCCTTGTCAACCTGCCAGAGGTGATAGACCTTGCCGTAGACGCGAACAATCTCCTCCATTTCCTTGTTCTCCGCCGCCTCCCACAGCGCATCGGGCAACGACGGCTGGGGCATGATGAGCATCCCCGACTTGACCTCGTGCACATGGCTATGCCACAGCTTCCGCTCCTCCGGGTCCAGCGTCTCGTACAATTTCGGTGAAATCATGTACTCGATGCCAATGATGCGCGCGTGGGGCTCGGGGCTGTCGTAGAGGATGCACTGTCGGACATCGTCGTTCAAATGTCCGCAATAGTGGTTCGCCTCAACCACCCGGGACGGGTCCGAAGCGTAGGCGTGGAACGCGTTGAGATGCGCGCAGACGTTCTTCAGCGGCGCAAAGTCCTGGTTGTCCGGTTAGCACGATGGGATTCACCATCCATATGTCGCATCGGAAGGCAAAAGCAGACCTGGACGGCCGAGGCGCCGGCTTGCAGGACCTGGTTCTTGGTGGTAATCGGGTCGCCGGCGGCGGGGTTCGTTTCCGACTTGGTTGCCATTGTTCACCGTGAGCGAGATTGCAATGTCGCTCGCTAAGCGGGATCCTTGGGTGTAGTACCACGATTGGGTCTGTCGATGTTCGTCTAGACTTGCTTACCGCCGGACTTCGTGTCTTTGCGATTCCTTTCCTGTTTTTGGTCTTTGGAAAACCTCAGTTCGATAGTGATCATGTCTATGGTGTATTCGTGACGTCATGCAGCATGTGCGTGTCCTGCAACGCGAATTTCATCATGGTTGCGGCATGCGGTGGCATTGCGCATATCCTCTGCGAGTATTGGACGTCCGATTGTCGACCGCATTTCCAGAACGTGAACTCAGATGCACGGGCCGGAGGGTTGTTTCCGGCGGCTCTTGCTCTCGGCAGCCCAGTGCGGCAAAACCTTCCGAAGCTGATCCGGATGATCCGCTTCCGGGCGGGTGCTCCCGCCGTAGCGTGCTCCGAGGTTTTCTGGGTCTCGATCGGCCGGCGCCGAGGAGGGGCAGTGCATGTCCGGTCCAGGGCAGAGGTACCTGTACGGAAGGGCCCGATGATCAACGGTCACGAATCATGGTGCCATGAAACAGGCCGTTCAGGATTTCTGGAATTAGAGTCTCGAACAACTTTCATCAACTACGATTCAAGCACCCCTTTCAACCAGGTGAAAATCAATGATAAAACAAATACCAATGTCTTCAATGCCGCGGCATTAGGCGCGCCTCGTCAATTGATCTTACACTTCCAACATTGCGCAACATTCACGGTGTTACAAGACTGATGTATGGGGTTTATTCAAATAATTCAAGCTATCGATGGGCACCGCACGGTGAGACTGAGATAGTACACATTCCCCGTCGGCAGATGAACCGAGCGAACATGTCCAGCCTAGCTGTCAGCGCTCCTTAGACGATCTCCCTTAGGTGCAAAATATGCAGCCGCAGCTGAAGTCGAAGCTGCAATGGCGCTTGTGAACGTCGGGGTATGCGGCGATGATGGCGTCGACGTAGTCTTTGCTCAGCTTGATGGACGTAGTCTGCCCTTCAGGTGCAGGGGCAGCGACGGCAACGGACGCAAAGGCGAGCGCGGCGACGGCGAAAAATTTCATGATGGGTGCGATAAGACTGTAAAAGCGTTTTGGTCAGTTCAAGGCACACTCATGAAGTCTTTGGATTGAAAGATGAATCTTAGGCATGTGCGCTTACGGTTGTGCGAGTGAAAATGTCTTGTGACTCAGGTTTGATGAATGTTGAGATGCTACTTCTCCGGTGGGAACTTGTTGATGAACTCAAGTTTGACTGATGGCATCGACTTATCTTATATAGTCCAATGCTTCGGAAAGGTATCGCTTCCCCATTGTCACATACAACCTTCCATGTTCGCCGGAGAACAAGCCTTCAAAAAGTAAGGCTGATTCCACATTGGTGGGTTTCGAACTACCGTACTTGTCGTGACAAGTCCACGATTCATCTTTCAACATCTATACAGGCTTCTAACAACCAATACTGGCGTAATGGAAGCTAGAATCAACACGTCAGAGGTCTTGGCATTCTACGTCCCACAGGCGGAGGTCACATCCGTTGCTAGATGTGAGTGTCGATCGCAAAGCTATCCCCGAGCGGATGATCGTGCGCGCGAGTAACTAGCGAGAATCCCTAGGGCAACAGCAAGCATCATCTGGACTATCCGTACCATTGCTTCCAACGAATATTCAGATTTGTGAAAGGGGGTTCTCAGATTGCTCTATTCCAACTTGCAATCGGCGACCGACCGTGAAACTGACCGTGAAACTACAAGCAAAGTATGTTGAGATCACTCGTGGAACATAATTGACCGGTAGGATTCTCATGGGCGGCTTATCCCTCGGATTTCTCTTACATATGCACCTACCCCAACTCCCTATGACGGATCAGGCTTTACGAATCGACCTCATGACAGACGAAGGATTGTTCTTGGCAAATCATAGACTGCGGAGTTGAGCGAATCAACTTCCAGATTCAGACGCGTTGAACTAAGCGATATGATAGTACATGCACTTGTAATCATATATTGAGATTGTGGATGTTCGAATTTTCTCTAACTTTGATAAATCATTTTTGTTGGTGATTTGTGCAGCTTTCGTGAGGAGAAATGCGGGGTTTCAAAGTTTCAAGTGACTCAAATTGCATGAGCCCAGAAAACCTCTTGGATAGTATTCAATCATTTCTGTTTCTCATAGTATTGGAAAGAGAACGTGAGTCATCTTGGAAGAGAGCAGAATCCGGTGAAGCCCATCGTGTCAATTTCCTGCTCGTAACCCCTATTGTCTCGGTGTGCTCACCTCACCGAGTGCAACCTTTCACATGTTCTGGGCATTAGTGGCCCACCGAGGTTGTGGAGCATTTAGCCCGGTAACCGTCACTCGGTGGTATTCTCCACCTCGGTGAAAGCCGGAGAGACGATTCAGGATCTCGAAGGGGAAGCGGATCGGGTTGAAGAAAACTTTGCCCACTGCCACTCGATCACCAGCCTTGCCAAAATTTTGCAAAGAAACAGGAGAGTGCGCTGCACAATAATAGTGATGTTATTGTTGTTTAACTTTTCGAGGTCGCAACGCCCATGGAGCTCGGGTGCATTGCTTACGAAGTGAAGTGGGAGGAAACTCCTGGATCAACCATGTAGTCAGTGTTCAGCCAACGAATACGAGATATTCGTCAAAAGCTCAAAAACAGAATCAAGAAAAACATGGGCGCCGAGTCTCAAGTCACTGGAAGTTGTGCTGGGACTTGAGTAAATGCAGATCGATCTCATTATGGTAATTGCCGTTTTTGTCTCTGATGCCATCAAATCCCTGCATCAAGTTTTGTCTCCCCAGGCTTCTTCTATTCTTAGCATGATCATTGTCTGAGGTCGGATCCGATGGGAAGTCCGCGATCACCAGCTAAGCCGCCTTGCTGGGCTTAGTCCCTAGAGTGGCCCTTCAGCTAGTGAGCCTCCGCAACGATACGGACTACGTCACCACCCTAATTATTCTTCTCGATCAAATCTTCTTGCCATCTCCTGTGCTTTAGAGGTCGAATCGAACACCGTAGTTACAAGGCAATTGAGAGCTTCGGCTTGGAAGGGGTAGACTTGATCGCATGTCTACGAGTTGGCACGTGCCCCAGGCAATTTCACCACTCAAAATGTACAAGAATATTTGTGAATTGGCTCTGCGCCTCAACGCAATCTTCACACGAGACCCAAAGGCCACATGCCGAAAGCCGCGATGGGTAGCAATTGATTGAAGTGTGGAGTGAAAACTCTCAATGCGTTCGTCAATCCAAGAGGCAAATCCTCGTATTCTTTCGAGGATGAGCTTGAGGTGTCTTATTCTCCGCCGTTTTTCGGGCGGCGTGATGGTAGGGGCATCTGACGTACGTCTACGGGCCGATCTAGTGTGCCAAGCCACGAAGCTTGTGCGTTGGAGTGGAAGAAAAGATGCGACGGCGTCCGAGGATGTGCGAAACCAATACCATGTTCGTTGCTCATTGACGTGAGCGTGCGATCCAGGACGCGTCTGGCTAGGCATCAATACCAGCAACAGGAAGTAACGTTGAATTTCAGTAGAGCAGTGCTGCTGTAGAAACTGTAATGAAAAATAATCTAATACAATAACTACGCATCGTTCGTTATGCGTACGGCTTTGCAAATGACTCGTGGGTAAATCTGAATGCTCAATGTCCATGCAAGCGATGTGGAGAGGCAGTGTGAATTAAGGACCAAAATATGGTGAGTTAGTGCGAAAGAAAATGCAAAAGAAATCGTCACCCACAGGATTCGAACCTGCGCGTCCGAAGACACTGGCTTGATAGCAGATAATAGCAGGCCAGCCCATTAACCACTCTGGCAAGGTGACTAATCAGATGATGGAAGGAAGGCGCACTAAGTTGGTTATATTGGGCAAAATGTTAGGCAGGTACGATTGGCCCCGCAAACACGAGAAGATCGTCGAGCAGAGCTTCTGCTCCCAGCGACATGCAGCGGACAGTTGCGCACACCAGATCACTGCCGGCAGCTGGTTGGTTAGACCCCTAAAAAGCGGCGCATCCCACCCAGATCCCTCAGCTCCAGCACTTCATTGCGCCATGCTGGTCCTCTCCACATATTGAGGAACAACACTATGCTAACAGTTTGTCTGCTAGTCAGTTGTCTGACTCTTACGTGTTTGTTCTGTTTGGCCCATTGAAACGTTACCGTTGTTAGGCGGTAAGGACAGCCCGGTCCAGCGCCGTCTACTCGAATCGAAGCGAAGGAAAAAGCAACGCCACGCAGCGAAGCTCCCTTCTTCCCTCGGGGCAATACGAGAGCTTGTCAAAAACAAGTCGTTTTTATTTATAAAGATCGGCCGGATCGGCACTAAAACACTCGGGGAAAAGTAGGCCAAAGTTTGATTAGTGCCACCTTTGGGCCTCAGCCCCCGTCGCTTCTCCCGCGCGTGTCAGCGGCACGCTTCCCCCGACCGACCGAATTCCCTCTTTCCCCCCCCCTTTTCCGGGACTGACGTTGTTCAAATCTGCAATGTTCCCCGGGAAGAACCAAGAACCCGCTAAATTGGCGGAAACTGCTAAGAATAGGCGGATTAGGAAACTTTCTAGGCGTCATGCAGGCTGCGCTCAACGCCCAAAGTCTTCCAAGTGACCCAGGAAACGCTCCGATGGCGACATGAGCCGCAGCGCCACCCCGCTGGAGTCGGGAGCCGCTCGCTCGGCTAGCACGGGGGAGGATTGAGGGGACCCAACGATGTCATGCCCAGATGATGTGCGCCGCCCTACCGACATGTTGGCTGAGTGCCGGGAACCTGACGTCGGGTGATGCGAAAATAACCGTGGGGATATGGAGGCGGCTGGGGTTAAGTCTCCAAGTTCATTTGATGTTGTGATGGAATACTTAAAGATCGGCCAAATCCTCTCCATCCCATCTCCTCCTGTCCATCCCAACACGCATCTAGACATCCAACTAATCTGAACTCCTGAACCAACCACAATAATCATCCCACCTTAACCACCAAACCCCCTACAAATCATTCAAAATGCAGTTCCGCGCCTCCATCGCCGCCGCCGCCGCCGCCTCCCTCTTCGCCCTGGCCAACGCCCGCATCTACGGCATTGCCTTCCCCGAGACCGTCAAGGCCGGCGACCAGGTCAACGCCATCATCGAGACTGAGAACTACATCCAGTCCGTCCAGGATGTCGCCGTCGCCTTCGGCATCGCCCCCGAGGCCTCTGCCTACCCCGGCACCCTCTCCACAGTCATCGGCTCCTTCTACCTCGGACCTGGTAAGCCTCCTTGCGGACCCCACGGAAGCCACCTAATTTGATCTAACCTTGTGCCCAACAGAGAAGTCCAATGTTCTTGACAACATCACCGAGATCGTGACCATCCCCGCCGACCTCGCCGCTGGCACGTACGTCGTCTCCGCCGGCGTCTACAGCCTGTACGGTGCCTCTTCCAGCACCACCCTGACCAACTACAACGTCACCGTCACCGTCGGCGACGCTACCAGCGAGAACTACGTCGGTAGCCAGTAAACTCGGTACGACTTCATGAGCATCAGATAAAAATCACATGGCATATAAATGGCGTTGGGTCTGCTTCACTTGCATATGCACCACGACTTCCTTTCGACTGTCCTCTCAGACGCAACCAACTGAGGTGGAGAGCCTTATCTATTGGGCAAGATAGATGAATTCAATAATTGATAGTGTTTTCATCGCATGCGTTCCATTCAATCCTGCCTAAGGCAGGTCGCGCCCTCCAGACTCTATGAAGGCCAGCTTTTGTATGAAGTTTTGTATCGTAGAATGTTGATTAGCTTTGGACGATTGATTCCGGAAAACGCTCAAAACACTCAATTCCCAGGCTTCCGGTCTTTGATTTAATTGAAAAGGGGAACTGATAGTGGAAGCCGAAAGAGGAAATGTAAGCATGGATGACCTCAATATACGGCTGTGAACTGCGCCGCATACAGGCGTGGTGGACGTGTTCGATAAAGCCCCTGAATGTTTGCAAACGTGGTATTGAAGACACCGAACATTGCGACAAAAAGCAGGTCTGGTCTTGTTAAGTTGATAAAGAATGCCGGATACTTGGTAGGCTAGACTGGTTCTGGGGGTAGCAAACATCCAGGGGTTGTAACATTGGACCCAGACCAAGTCAAGGTGCATCTGACAGCCTGATTCCGAAAGTTCGTCGAGATTTCTGTCTCTCTGGTCTTCGTCATGCTCAAGCTCTTTCCCCGACCTCTCCGAGCTATCCAACATCTCGACTTCATTCTTCCAGAGTCGTCTGCACACTTCTTAATCGCCTGGTCTTCTGGATGTGACTTCTGTTCTTCATTGATAACCGACCTTCGACTATACCACAGTAACAACAGAGAGAAACTCCAGAAAGAGACGCCAAGCATGGCAGATGTCTTGGGAACAGTCCTTGGGGTGGTGTCCCTAAGGCTTCAAGTCGGCGCCAGCATCAGCAATTATCTCGATGGAGTCCAATACCGCAAAGAGGACATGGAGTATACAACGGGATGTTGCAAATATATGAACGCTCTGTTGCAACAGATCAAGTCACTTCAATACCAACTTACCGGCGTCAACATCAGCGCCGTGAGAGAGGCCATGACGACAGCGGAAGTCGAACTATCCACCCTCGGTAACTTTGTTGAAAAGATACGCACCGGGAACAACACCAAATCCCCGAATTCGGTCATGAAGAGGGCAAAGAAACAGAAAATGAAGCTTTTGTATCAGTTCCAGCAAGATCATCTGTATCGCCTCAACGCCCAGCTGGACGCTGCCAACAGAGCTCTTCAGGCGGCCCTGCTACAGGTCCAATCGTTTGTGACACTTTGGGCTCTTACAATTTGACTCCAACCATGCGTATAGGAAGCTCTCCATCGGCCATGGAGAGGATTTGCAAGGACAGAGAACTGGCCTCGATTCATTATCGCGGGGAGTTTCTCAAATGCACTTGGCTGTTCAGACGTCTGTCCAGCAGAATCACTCACACGAAATGATCTTGAATTCGACTTTGAACAACATCGAAAAGAAAACGACGAATTCGCTTTTGGCCGCAACTCAAAAGGAGACAACTCTGGTTAGACAAGATCTAAAGGAGTTGAAACTGATGTTGACGTCCTTGATGTTTTCATCTTCCGATGACAGGGCGGTCCTACCACGATTGGTCTCAAGACCAGACGTGTTGAAGAACTTATGCGACATTGCAGAAATCGACAGTGGAAATAGCGCGACCGGTCTTGCAGCACACGATCCAGACCGTCCGTTCTCGGGACGCCGCTCCTATCCTGGATTCCAATGCACCTGCAAGCCACGTCAAGTGTGCAGACAGAGGAGACAACGGATGGGACTGGCGTTCTGGGAGCAATCAAGCCTAATTGGTAACGTTCATGCGTCCTGGTGCTCCTTCGCTAGCGTATGCACGACATTGAATGATACATGGTCTATCAGTATCTCGACAACTACTCTGAAAGCCATTCTTCCTGCCGCTATCACGTTATCGATGTCCGCCACCTTTGGTGCGGGGGGCTTTGGCATATCGCCATCCTTCACATACTATCCCGTCCGCCAAAATAGCCCGGCTCTGAACATCATTCGCCTTTTGGAACCCGCATTCTTCCATCGGAAGTGGAATGACGAAGAGTGCAGTGACCTGATTCAATGCGACTTGAAGACCCTGCAGGCCACGTTCATGGCCAAAACATCGTCTCCCCTTGAGATTGATAACTCGGGATGCAGTCTTCTGGGAGTCATGTCTCGCATAGTGGCCAATAGAACTTGGCAAGGGTATAGAAACAGGGTATTTGCCTTTTTGGTTGACGCGGGAGTTCCACGGGACCGACCAGATGAGCATGGATCGTGCGTATCTTGGTGCCCTATTAGAAGCCAGAATGCTAACATTGATCTACAGATATCCGTTTCATTTGTACATCTGCCTCTCATTTACTCCTTTGGATGCTCTTGCGCAGAGCATGGGCGCGCTCGACATCCTCTTGCCGGATGACAGCGTAACCCCGCTGATTCCACAGGATGCGAAAATGCATCCTCAAAATTGCGACGCGGAGGCAATGCAAGCTTTCAGAAGAGCGTCTGCTACATCTTTGAAGATGAGGAAAGGTAAGTATCCCGACTAACTTGATTGTTACGACAGGGCCTAATCAGTTGCAGCCTACGAAGGCCACCTCATGGGAGCCATTGTCCGGCAAAACAAAACGATGCTGCTCGACATCCTCAAGAAGAATGCCAGCAGGTCAGAGTTGTGCGAGATGGACCCATTTGGCCAGAAGATGCTGAATTATCTTGTGGGATGGCCCGAAGGCCTACAGATCATGGTTGAACACTATGGCCTTGCCAGCCTCCAGCTACTCGACCAAAGTCAGTCCACTTTACTTAGCAGCGCTCTCAGCTGGAGTGGGAAGATATGCGTAGGCTACAGCCCGCAGAGCTATTTGGGTGACTGCCCATCCGCAAACGCCGTCGATCTACTCGTGAAAGCCGGAAAGGACTCTTCACTCCAATTCAACTTGCATGACAACTGGGTAAATGCAATGCTTGGCGCTTCGGTCAAGGCAAGAGACCTGATTATAGACGAGCTCAAAATTCGCAGGGAAGAGCTGAAACGTCTGGGACTCATGCACTTGAACTGCGATCAAATCGACAGGATGGACCTCAGGAAATAATACACTGTTCTCGACTACTACACCAGGCAAGTCTTGGAATCACTCGATTCGAAAGGCGTCAATGTTCATCCCCGTTGTCGAACGGACTTGCACGCCACAGAGTGGCAATTGGGGGTCACATCCAACGAGCCGAGTGACAAGATATGGTGCAGGGGTGCGTCTGTCTATCACATTCTGGGAGCGTCCATTGAATTTTGGTTCATGCAACGTGGTGCAAGCCTGCAGAGACAAGTACCCAACTGCGTGGCCAAGTACTCTACAGCACATCATGTTCTGAGATTAGTCGGGTCTTGTAGCAACTTTGCGAAGGACAACAGCTCCTTCCGCTTGCTGCACCGCCTTTTGGAACCCTATGGTGTGTTGATGCCGACCTTTGATACAAGAGACATTTGCAATTGTGGATGCTCCGTTGGCGGCTGCAGCCCTTACAACTTAATGTGGAAGACAGCCCTGGAAAATTATAGAAGGTCCGTCTATGCAGGAGACACGGCGCACATGATGAACTTTGTCCGTGAGCGGACTTTGGCGATGGAAGCAGCTTTTGATTTCCCGCGGCACATCAAGCAAACATGGCTGCGGGCGTGCACCTATGCCATGCTGCCCCTTCGGCATACTTGCTGTTGCGATGGCTTCCAAGAACATGACGATGAAGTAATTCTTGAGATCTTGGAAGAAGAAGTTGAGGCTCTCGAGGTTCTCATGGTTGAGCTTGATAGGAAATGGGAAGAGTTGGACTGCTCTTTAGCGGAGTTCTATCCGTTATATTGGGTCTACAGAATGTATGAGGTGCTCCGTCAGATGGACGAATGAATGCTGACGGCCGAAGAGATACGCAATATGAAGGAGCTAGGTATCGATTTGGCAGTCGGACCTGAGCCTTTCACGCTGGAGAAAGGTTCCTATGAGAACAAAGACTCTGTAGAGTATTGGTGTCAGCGGATGGACGCGTTGGTTGCGTGAGGGCAAACATGGAATGGTATTATTCTATGAGAAAACAAATATGTACAATGATAGTCAGCAAAGCGGAGTACGGCCGGACTGGGAATGAGGCAATCAAGAATGATCTGTTGAGGGCCCTACCTATCGACGTGTCCCCCCAACCCTTCCCCTTCAAACGAGTGCCGTTGTCCTCGTCCAGGTAAGACTTTCACAATATTTTCGAGATTGTCGTGATGTATCGTATGCGAGTCAATGCGCGCGGCATAGCAGTAATGCAGAATGATGGCGTCTCAGCAGCCGTTCTTCGGATTGCTCTGTTGCCTTACAGTCATGGCGACACAAGGACCGAAGCTACTATTCGGCCTCATCAAGTCAAACCTATATCTTCGGCCGCCGCAATAGACCGAGGCCGGCACCCGGTCCCTCGGCCTCGGAGGTCGGATCACAAAAGATCAAGGCGCCGGCGCTGCCCACGGGTGTTGGGCCGCACTAACGGTTGGTGAGACAATGTCATCAAGCCACCGGGCGTCTTTGCTTACGGCACACGGCGCCAATAGACCAGCTTTCTTTCTCTGACCAATCCATTTCGCGCTTGTCTCGCGGTTAATCAAAGTCCGTAATTTCTTACATCCGTCTGACTGCTTTGGGACTTTTGTTTTGTTTGCTGGACCGCCGGTCCTGAAGAAGTCCCATTCTCCCACCTCCTCTCTCTTTCTCCCGTCGCCGGCCACAAACACCGCATCATCGGATCGATCATTCGTCGAACCATCATCGACAGCATCGCACAGCATCGGGGTAAAGATGTCCGACACAGAAAAGAAGGAGGAGTTCGCGCCTCAAGCGCCGCCTGCCAGCGATGGAGAGGCAGAGGCTGTCAAGAGTCCTGCGAGCCCAGCAGGGTTCGATAAATCAGCATTCCCGGAGGGCGGTGCCAAGGCTTGGCTGACTGTCTCTGGCGCCTCGGCGTGCCTTTTCGTTTCCTTTGGATGGGTGAATTGTGTTGGCATTTTCCAAGATTATTACCAGGAAAATCAATTGCGCGACTACACGCCATCGGAAATTGCATGGATCCCTGCACTGCAAAGTAAGATCGACCTCTTTAGTTCTTTTCACTCATTATTTTTCACCTCTCGTCATCTGACTCTACTTGTATGAACATATGATATCGGGAAAATCGCTAATCGTGCTCATCATGGGCAGTCTTCTTCATGATCTTCAGCGGCCTGTTCATCGGCAAAGTAATTGACGACTATGGACCGGCGCTTCCCCTTGCCATTGGCACATTCTTCCACGTCTTCGGCCTGATGATGGTCAGCATCTCAAAAACGTATTACCAAATTCTGCTTAGCCAAGCTATCTGCTCTGCAATCGGCGCCTCGATGGTGTTCTATCCTGCTTTTACCTGTGTAAGTCAACACATCTCAAGCTCGTTCAAACCCTCCACGTGGGTGACATGCGGCTGACAACGTCATTTCATTCCATGCAGGTTACGACATGGTTCTTCAAGAAACGTGGCGCCGCCATTGGGCTCACGGTCTGCGGCTCGTCCCTCGGAGGCGTCATCTTTCCCATCATGCTGATTCATCTCATCCCGCAGATCGGCTTCGGCTGGTCTATGAGGGTCTGTGCCTTTCTCATTCTGGCTCTGCTGATCTGGGCCAACTTCACCGTTCGCTCACGCATCCCGCCAACCAAACGCCCGTTTCGCGTCATGGCTTTCTTTCAACCTTTCCGGGAACTGCCCTTCTCAATGCTTACTGCAGCAGTTTACTTCTTCTACTGTAAGCCTTTTTCGGAAGCGACGCATCATGGCTCTCAAGCTAACTCTATCAAGGGGGCATGTTCATTCCCATCACCTTCATCGTGGTAGAGGCTCGCGCAGGGGGCATGTCGGAGGGCTTGTCACAATACCTCGTCCCCATCCTGAACGGCGCCAGGTAAGAAACTCCCGCCGTTGTGCGGACTGTTGTCCATCGTTGCTGACTCGTTACTCGCAGTATCATCGGACGCACAGTACCCAACGCCCTCGCTGACAAGGTTGGCCACTTCAACATGATGATCACAATGAGCTTCTTGACCATGATTCTTATCCTGGCCTTTTGGCTGCCTGCGACCGGAAACGCCGCAGACATCACCTTTGCGGCCCTGTTTGGAGTAGCATCCGGAGCCGGTATTGGCTTGACACCCGTGCTCGTCGCGCACATCTCGCCCATTCAGGATATTGGAGTCCGTACCGGCGCTGCGTACGCCGTTGCGTCTATCGCTGCCTTGACCGGCTCGCCAATTGGTGGCGCCATCATCAGCAGCAGTCGCGGGTCGTTCCAAAACACCAAGATATTTGGTGGAGTGTGCTGTGCTGTCGGTGTAGTATTATTCATCGCTGCCAGAGTAGCACTGGTGGGTTGGAAACCGCAAAAGGTCTGATGTTCTGTACAAGAGTGCCCTGATACATATGCGTATGCAGCTGGAAAAGACAGCATCCAATAACAGCCATCCAATACATGTAAGGCAATGATAAACAGCGGTTTTGGCAAGGAGGCTGAGTAGATGTATATACCCAAGTTGGCACAGCTCATCTTCATGTTTTTAACAATCAACCTACTTTACAAACAGTCAATGAGGCGACTTTACACCACTCTCTGCTAGACTTGAAGCCTGCTCATCTAGTAATGCATGGTCTGGAACTTCTAATTCTCGCTACATCGTTAGCTCCACGCAATTTGTAAGTTGAGGCAGGCCAGTTTCCCCACTTCCGAGAACGACAATCATTCAATAGTCGAGGAGGACATGTTCAAGGCGACCCGGCTGTGAGCGACCCTCAGGATTAATCAAGGCAGACCTTAGCTACATATCTGGTAGGACCCATAGCACCCACGACCGCTCACACGCAGACGCTTGGTATCCACTCCATGCATCATCCTGATGCGGTGCTTACCCCGTCGATCGATGCCCTCAGGAACGTTGAGCACGGTTGTGGATGACCGATCACGATAAGCATTTTCACCCGCAGATCGATGAGCCGTGGGACTCGTGGGTTCAAACCAACGCACAGGGTGCATGCACGTCACAGCTCCGCACATAAAGATAGAAACATGGATTCAACCAAAGTACAGGAAACTGCTCGCGTGATCATAGCGCGCCAATGTTCATTCGCAACGATTTCATATGAATCCCCACATATGAGTGTGCTCATCGTACTCGCATCTCAAGCTGGAGCGGCCGTTCACATTTGCAGTTGCGAATAAGAGATGTCGCGCAAACAAACTTTCTGTCAAACTGATGATAGCTCAAGACCCTATGCCTTATCAGTCACTTTTCACTTTCTAGATCTGGGCAGATTGCATGCTAACTGCTACCGGCGGCAGCCAGCCCAGTGATGGACGGCACTTGGACATGGTGTGGTCACTATTTTCGGAACTTTGACAGGGAGAAAAATGGAGCTCTGGCCCACTTCCCAGACACCAGGGCTCTGGGTGAGCTTTGCCCACCTTTTGCCATGCGAGAAAAGTATGTATGGCGGCGGTAAAAGTAAGCTTCAACTTGAGACGAACGCCTCTTGAGTCGGGGCTGGGAGATATGCTTGACGCCAGTCGGGATGGGAGCTGAAGAACATCAATGACGGTGGAGTGGTCGAAGCTCTCTGAGCTGTGTAGAATGTTTAGCAGACACACCCACACCCCTTTTCGTTTACGAGAAAAGAGGCAAAGTCATGGGCCCCCGAATCTCCTCATACCGATAGAAACGCTCGAGCCCTTCCATTGTGTCGTCATGGTAGCACCGTGGTCTGGCCGCACCCATGTGGCGCAGGGTTACATTGACAAACTCCGCGTCATCCATTCATCTCCTTGACAGCGAGTTCAGAACAACGCTCGGACGTCGAAGGTTGGCGCTGCAAAAATCGCGACATTCACCGAGAAGGGTATGCCTGCGGCCCTTAATTCGCTTCGCTATTGATACGGCTGGAAACAATATGAATGTTTCTTCCCCTGGCTTCTGGGAGAACCGAGGTCTTTGCAAAGCAGTTGAGTGGAGTCAAAAAGGGTTGGTTCTCTCCATCAAGTCGCAAGACGGGCTGCTTCTCGCCATGCAACTCGTTAAAGTCAAGGATGCATTGCTAACTCATGGCCGAAATCGAATCGCCGATCTCACGGTCGCATCCAACAGACTTTGAAGTGTGCCGAAAGTAACAACTGCAACATCACGGCTTCCTTCCAATCGCAAATCATGCGCATGCTGGGTGTACAACGGGCCTGTAACGGTGCCAGTGATAACTGGGCGCACATGCAGTTTTGGTATGGCTTTGACTCTGGCGGCACGATGCATCAACCATAATGGTCATTGACTTGGGAGAAAAACAAAAGCCACGCGCCTCGGCTATCGATGATCCTAGGATCCCTGTCGACGCAATATGGAGCTGTTGTGGGCGTTGGAGGCCATTTCCGAGCAACTCCACTCCTGTGACAGCTTTAAGGGTCTCGAGCAGCTCCTCGAACGGCCAAAACAGAGACGGACAAGCGAGTCAAACAGCATATCGCAAATTAGCGCAGCGAAGATGAGCTTTCAGCGTCGTCCCGGGTGGTGGGGGAGTTCCCACGACAATCAGCACATTCTTCATGCAAAGCATCTAGATACCAGAATTCCCAAGCCTCTGACGGATCCAAGTTCCGGAGACAAATGTCACCCTACTACTTTGCAAGCTCCTCCCGGCTGCACATCTGCCCGTCCGCGGTCCGAGCACAAGCTAGGAGGGATCTTCGACCGATGACCAGTGCCCTGTCGTCCCATCTTGAGCCACTCTCCCAACCAGTCACAGCAGCAAGACTATCACCACCGCCCTCACTCCAGCAGGAGAAAACAGGTTTCTATGGGTCCAACCCCTCTCGTTGTGGCGAGCATTCCCCTGCTCCCTGCCAAGTGCCGGCCGTGATCACTCCCAACAGACGAGCAACGCTCGAGCGTGCATGTCAAATGGAGATACCAAATCCTGGCCGCGGCTTGCTCCGATCTTTCAAGAAGACAACGGACGCGCCGCTTTCCCCTTTCCCCCGTTTCCCGGAAGAGCTCTTTTCTTTTTTCTCTGAAAAAAATACTGCCACCACTCACATTGCCGCGGGGTGAGACAATCGCGCGCCAAACTCACTCAAGCTAGGTTTCGCTCATTGGCGAGCTGAGCCCTCGAGCACTCTTTTTGCAATTGGTTTATACGCGGAATTGCTTTGTTAGGCCCGGCGCGAAAGGCTTTCTTTTTTTCATCTCAGCCATGGCGCCCGGGTATGATGTAGATGACCACGCTGCCCACCTTCTCGTCGCCGGGAACGGCAACGCGGCGAAGTCTATTCCTACGGGGACCGTCGATGACGAGCTGTTCGCGAAGGTCTTACCACGGGTAGACAACGGGGCCATTCACGCAGCGCGGCTTGCGTTTGGTAACGAATCCGAAGATGAGAGTGAGGACGAGGTCCGTCGACCACAGCGAGGCCGCTCGCTGTCCGAGTCTAGCATCATGGTGGGAGCTGTCGGAAGCCACTCCGAAAGGGATACGGCCATAACAGTAGAGGACAGGGAAGCTTCCCGCCCGGGGCGAGACAGCATGGACTTTAACCCTCCCGCCCGTCCTTTGTCTCGCGGCGACTTGATGCCCCCCGATTTCTCCCATTCAAGGCCCGATCGGGACATTGTCGCCGTTCCTGCTCGAGGCTCGTCTCGCCCCGATCGAGGCAGCATTGACAACAGCGGTCGGATCACATCTCGTCGAGATTATAACATTCCTCAACGGCCCCCTCGCGCCGAAGACATCGAGGCCGCAAGAAGAATTTTGGCGCAGGCTGGAGAGGGCGACTATTACTCATCCAAATCTCCCCGAGGGGCGGCTCACTCCTCACCGCGAGCAGCCCGCTCAGCAACGCCTCCCCCCATCGGCCGACCTCACAGGAGAATCATCTACGACGAATCCGACGAGGAGGATGAAGAAGACTTCAGCGACCGCAACTATCACGACGAAATTCGGGACGAGGTGCGCGATGCTGTAGTGGCAACTCCAGTTACTGCCATTCACTTGCCGATAGCAGACAAGTCTCAAGATTCCTCCAGACCACCGGCATCACACCACCGGCACAGTCGCGGCAGCAGACCCGTAACCTCGAGGCAGTCGTCTCGTCAATCTTCCCAGCCACCACCCATTTCGCGCGCGAGCGCATCACTCGCGGCGCACAAACGGGAGCTGCGGACACCTGTTCTCGATCAGCATCGGTTGTACCAGGATGCGGAGCCGCCCCCAATCAGCCAGAGACGTCCCGATCCCCCACGCTCACGCCGCACGCCATATAAAGTGTACAACATGGACGACGATCAGGATCAGGACTACAGCGTGAAGAACGGGCTGGCGGCGAGGCTGACCCCGGATTACAGACCAGAAACGGGAGATAGACGGGCAATGAGCGACGATTCTATCTCCATTTCACGACAATCCACGTCCAAGCACAGCATCACCAGCAATGGCTCCGGATCGAACCGCACCGTCGATTTCTTTGGGCCTGGAATTTTCCAGGTTGTTTTACACAATCCGACAACTTCGCACCAACTGCTGAAATTCGCCGAAGCAAGATTTTGCAGCGAAAGTGTCGAATTCCTCAAAAAGGTAAGCAACTTTCGTGTCTCGAGCCGGGGCTTGGACGCAATCACTGACGTCATTGAATCTGCAGGTCGAGCAGTACCATACGACCCTGAATGATCTCGCGGGCATCATGACATCAATTCACAAGGACTTCCTCTCCGAGAGCTCGTCGAAGCAAATCAACGTCAATGGCGAAATGAGGAAGCAGGTCCACGTTGAGATGAAGGCGCTCATGACCAAGACACTCCCGTCGATGGAATCTCTGTTCTCCGATCTTCAGGAGAGTGTTGAGCAAGATGTCTTCTTGGACATTTATCCCCGTTTCGTGCGCTATCAAATGGCACACAACGCGACAAGGGCCTTGGCTACAAATCGACACACATATCAGGGGCTCGGTGACTGCTTCTGTTTAACAAATCCATCGTAAGTTTACTCTCCAGTAGCACTCACGTCTGCGAAGCTGACGTTGCACGTAAACAGAGTTGCAGACAATCCGATCGTATTTGCCTCGGACGGCTTTGTCAAGGTCACCGGATACACGCGTCCCGAAATCATCCCACGAAACTGCAGATTCCTCCAAGGAGCACACACAGACCGAGTGCCAATTCGTCGACTGAAGAATGCTATCGAGGAGCGGAAGGAGTCAGTTGAACTCATTTTGAACTACAAGAAGAATGGCGATCCTTTCTGGAACTTGCTCTATGTCGGTAAGTTTTTGGCTAGGTCTGCCAAGCGTTCTCCTAGAGAAATCCCTCGAATGCTTAGAGAGTCTTACCAGAAGCTGATTCTCAATCTCCAGCTCCCTTATACAACGAAGCAGGCAAGCTAGCTTTCTTCATCGGTGGCCAGATCAACTGCTCCACTACCATCCACAGCAACGTGGATGTCATGAGAGTCCTATCAACCTCAACCAATGACGATACTCAAGACGAGACTAAACTTAACGCACCGCCCATGCACCGATCCAGCTCAATGCCTTCCGCGCGGAAAGCATTCCTCAAAGCCCTGGGAGTACGCGTGGAAAGCAATAACGCGCCGACCACAGTCACCACCGAAGCAGGGATGGAAAACAAGCTGCTGCACCGCATGGAGGGCCAAAGCCTGAATGCGCAGATGAAGGAGTTCTACACTGCGTACTCAAAGGTATGATAACTTGAATCCAAATGTTGAACAGTCGACTGACATTCATGGACTAGTATTTGGTCTTGAGCTACGATTCCTTCATCATCAGGTTCTACTCTGAGGGCGTGATGGAGATGCTTCACCCCGCAAACAACAACATCGGCCTGGTCACCGGCCAGGAAATCTTCCGCTTCTTCAAGCAAAACATGGTAAACCACCAATCCGACTACAAGGCCCGAGTTCGCAGCGCTATCCGCTCTGGGTCACCAATCTCGATGGAGATCCGGCTGCAGACTCGGCGCAGTGCTCTCTTCCGGGGAGATGAAAAGTTTGTGACTCACTGGACACCGCTGAAGGATGACAAGTCTGCCGTGCATTACGTCGTTCTTACGATGGCGCCGGCGATCCAGTGAAAAGCTCTCACTCAGCATTAAAGGGGAGGATCGTAAAACTCGACAGCTTCATTCCTTTTGTATTTGACATGCAAAATACCCTTCTTCCAGAGTTATATGTGAGGCAAATTCTGCTTTCACATTGCTTTCTGAAGATCCGTAGCAATTTATTATTAGAATGTCTTCTGGATGACTCACCTTTTTGAACTGTCAGGTGTGAGTGAGCACCGTGCTTGCATCTGCGTTCTCTCCCCATGCACCAAGCTCGGGAGGGCTTGTCCAAGCACTCATGTATCGAAGTTCATTCAAAGTTGATCGGCGAATTATCCGAGGCAAAGCCCCATCGGGGCTCGCGGAAGTAGAATCAAAAGCCTGCGCCCAATATCTGAAACGGGGCTTCGTATTGACAGGTGCCAGAGCTGCGTACCGCCCATGGTCTAAGACGTCTGCCCATGGCAATTTCGACCCGACACGGCACGGTTTACAGAGCAGGCGAACGGCAACTTCTCCCAATGATTTCGCAGCTGACTTGAGTCATGATTCTCGGCACAACCTTTCTGCTTTTGTCCACAGTCGGCATCTTTCCTGAACTCTGATTGAGTCCCAGCCGGCTGGATTGCAATACTAATCAGCTCGGCACATTCCAGAGTAATTCTCCGCCTGATCTGACGAGTCGATTCCAATCTATGCGAAATCTGGCGCCAAAGTATGCATCATCCGGAGAGGCTTTGCGCGTGAACCTCACATGATGAGACGATCTCAGCCCTGTATTGGGTCTGAAACGGTCTAATAAGCTTCAGAGAACGGGACGAACCAAGCTTCTTTGGGAAATGAAGCTTACCTTTACGAAATTGAGGAATGTTCATGATGCGAGGCCGTAGAAGCAATTTCGAGTATAAAGTGTCCTCATGGGGCAGCTATGTGCATCCTTTTCCCATACTCACTCATCGGTCTCTACCTTCAGTCTTTCATTGAATAACGTTCAGTCCCCTCGTTTCTTGTGAGTGAGCGCCGATGCTATGTGGCAACTACAGTGGTGTATGTGTATTAACATGCTCTTGTAACGCATAGGTCTTCCCAAGTCAAATCCGTTTCAAAATTTACGACCACAAAATGCAGCTCTCGCTCTCGCTTTCTTTCTTGGCGGTCCTCGGCATGGCCTCCGCCGCCGCCGAGTGTGAGCGCAACGGCTTCTACAACGGCCCTTTCGCGAACAACAAGAACCTCAATGCCCCCAACGACGTCGGTGCGACCACCCCGTTCGTGTGGAACGGCAACACGATCATGGTCAAGATGCAAGCCAAGAGAGACTCGTGCGACCCCGAGGGTGACTGCGACGACGACATCACATACAACTTCAAAAACCAGGGCAAAGTCCGGATTAGGGCCAGGATAGAGGAGTCGAAGAACGATCACTTGGAGATCATCCTGCCCCCTGGAGCTGATTGTGACGTTGGCCGGTACTTCAATCGTTATGATGCGCCGTATCAGGTCTCTTTTGCTCAATGATCTGAAGCTGTCGCGTCGAGCCTGGAGTAGTTTATGCACTTGTATCTATTGAATAGTTTCTATACAAAAGAAAAGCCAGTTTATAAGTGTTCGTTCTGTGACTTTACATGAGTATAATAAGTGTAGCATCGCGAGTTCATAAAGCCGATGATCATATCAGACCTAGGTCCTTACTAAGTCGCCATAAAGACGCCGAAGTGAGTTTTATCAGCGTCACAAGTACGGGCACTGTGTTCGGTTGTACGCAACGTGTCAGACAAAACCTTATTCGCTGGCGATGGTTCCAAAATAGCCGTATCCGTACGCCCTACATTTCATATTCCCAAGCTGTATTGAAAAACGTCGCTTACAGCCATGATGCGCACCTATAAATACGTGGGGAGTTGCTGGTGTTTCTGCCTCTTTCTGTACTATTAGTATTATAAATCATTCAACACTTCCGACCATGAAGTTCTTGATTGTCCCAATTTCTCTGTCCTTCCTCCTCTTCGGAGCAGTCGCAGTGGGACAGGGTAGTGTGGGTAGTAAGTAATTGGTTCCTTAAAACGTGTGGGATCTGATGTTAACGTCCTTCCGAAGGCCTTTGTGCGAAAGACTCAGACTGTCTGGCATGTTTGAATGACGGAACTGGAAGGCGTCTCTTTTGTCCAGGATGTATGCACCTTCAACCCTATATCCCCCTCTCGAAGTCAGTGGGCTAACGTATCACAGCTGGAAATGGTGAGAGACGCTGCGCCATCAACGAGAAGGCTGGTAGATGTGGGCCCTAGGAATAGGTTTATTTTGCGCAATTCTCTAAATGAGCGATATGATGTTGGCATTCTAAGTGGAACTAGCAAGTATTTATGTTTCCTCTTTGATGAGTTCTAGAGCAATCTCTCATCGGACATTGCGAGTGAGCGCGGAATCAGATCTCAGTGACTGTCAAGCTAGCCTACAGTGAGTGGGCGTGACTCGTCGACTACTCAGAGGTAGAAGCCCAGGGTTGCCCACAGAATCTGCTGTCCTGCCGCAAGCTTACATCAAAATCAAAATGACAGACAAGTTTGCTGTGGGTATTGCCTATTCTGCTGTCATCGGATTCAAGGTCATGATCGCCTTCTATGCATTTTCCGATATTCCGTCCCGACTGAGAGTGGGCCAGTCTAACGCAGGGGTGACGCTGGTGGCCAATCGATGATTCACAGGGCGCAATTCCCGCTGACGCTAAACTCAATCAGTGAGGAGCCAATCATTTATAGGTATAAAGGTGCGCTGAAACTATGAGTTCTAGCTGGACACACCGCAATTTGACCCGCTGACTCACCGTCGTTGACAATCGAACATCACATCAAACGTCTTCTCACTTGCCTATTGTAGTACACTACGCCTTAAGGAACATTAATAGGGAACGTTGAGACTAGATCCATTATGGGAGAGTCAACTGCGAACGGAGTGCCATCCAGCAAGCCGGTGCTATTCTTGTAAGCTGACAGATGCACCTTCATCCGGAATACGACCTCATCTAAAATCGCGTACTGGACTGATGAACTTTTAGTGATATCGATAACTGCCTTTACTCCCGCAGTAAGTAGCGAGTTCATCCCTGAACACATTGAAACTGACATAGCCATTCGTAGGTCACAAGATTCACACAATGATGGCCAAGCTCATCGACCAATACTTCATCACACACCTCTCATTGCCAACTGAAGAGGCCACGAGACTGACCTATGAGTACTACACCGTTTACGGCTTGGCTATCGAGGGCCTCGTGCGACATCACCAGATTGACCCCATGGACTTCAATGCTAAAGTAGACGACGCCCTTCCCCTGGAGAACATTCTCAAGCCAGACGCGGAGCTCAGGCAACTCCTAGAGGAGATCGACAGGGACAAGGTTAGACTATGGCTCTTTACGAACGCATACGTCAACCACGGAAAGCGCGTTGTGAAGCTACTAGGAATTGAGGATCAGTTCGAAGGTCTTACGTACTGCGACTACGGCCAAGTACCCTTCATTTGCAAACCTGCAAAGGCTATGTTCCACAAGGCAATGCTTGAAGCTGGAATTGACAGACCCGAAGACTGTTACTTTGTAGGTGAGTTGCACCGAGATTCTCAAATGAAGATGCCCTCGATATTTCACCATGCTTACAGTGCACCATAGATGACTCATACGCCAACTGCAAGAGTGCAGAAGAGCTTAGCTGGACTGCAGCGCATTTGGTAGAAGAAGATCTGCCAGTTCCTGAGACGAAAGCGTCGACTCATCAAATTCGTCACTTGCGAGAGTTGAGGGATGCCTACCCGCAATTCTTCAAGTCCACTGGGTCAAAGACCGCCCCTGGCGCTTAATTTAGAGCAAATTTCCACTCGGTGTTTATGTCCTGGTCCGATAGACTTACACACAAAGCCTCGTATAATTACTGAACATTACACAAGTGGTATCACCCGAATCCCATTTCATCTCGACGAGGAATTTATCGCTGGCCGCCTGCATCTCACACTTAGCCACAGCTGCAATGCTCAGAAGTTCGCAGGCGAATTTTCTTTCGCGTGTTGTTCAACAAGAAAACTTCTTAATTCCGATCTATGAAACACAAGGCTGAGACTCATTGCTGAGGTCGACGGTTGAAGGCGCCGAGGCTGGGTAACTGGCTCTATTATTGCCTCCCTCAACGCAATCGCCGGAATCAAATGGGCCAATCGGAAACATCATTTTGATTCCGACAACTCTCAAATTTGTCGAGTTTCATTGGCCCAAGCTCTTTTCTTTGTTGTATTCGCTATGTGAAAAAGGAATGGTTAAAAAAGGCCGGGCTCCACAGTCATGACTCTCTCACCCTGACTCTCATTGTCAACGCTCTCTCGGTCGTGGCAAAGCCGTCTGGCCTCCTTTGCTGAAAGGCTCGGTGAAGAGGGCTGAAGAAGGAGCCGACAAGCTTCTAGACCGAAAACAAAGGGCATGGCGTCACGCATTCCGTTGGTTAGGTCAGCTGCAGCGACCAACCACGTCAAAGACAGTCAGCCCCCGCGTTGAGACATCTGAACTTTTCCTATCCCCCTCACCTCGACCTCCACCGCCCGACGGTTGACATGGCTCATCCACCTACTTAATTGCACCTTATCCTGCGGAGGTCTCCACCCCGCAACCACCCGATAACATCTCGCGACAGGCGACGTCAGGTCAAGCTTGCGTGGCGGCGAGATATCGATGAACCCGAGCTCCCCGTTCGAGTCGTCGTCCCAGAGTCCTGCCCCTGAGTCTGACCGCCCTGTAAACTGAAGGGCGCCGATCAGCAAATGAAGAGCGGCCCCCGTTGGCCGAAAGTAGCGAGCTGCCGCTGCCATTCTCACCGGTCCTCCTCGGACGGCGAGCGACTCGCACGCGGGTTTTCCGGATAAACCTACAGTGCTTGCTTTTCGCGTGTGTGTCAGTGTGCAAAAGATTTGATTCCCTCTCCCAAGACCAGCCATGTCCCAGAAGCCAACAAGCTTCGCTTGCGACCGGTGCAGGGCGGGGAAGCGAAAAGTAGGTCACCCCATCGGTCGCCTTCCAGACCAATCTGCCTAAATGTGCTCTCCCTTTCCCCTTTCCCTATACCCCATGGGGCGAGGTCCCTTGTTAGTTTCGCGAACTGCCGTGACTAACTACATACCGTCGGCAGTGCGATGCAGCCCGTCCTGCATGTTCGCTATGCAGCAGGCAGAATAGGGAATGTGTTTACACAGAACAGAGGCCCAGGAAGTACGTTGCCATCTGTGCTGCAGTCAGACGGCACGGGATACCCAGGATGCCGTCACACTGACACAACCTTCACAGACGAAAGTACTGGGACGAGGATTATGTCAGAGCCCTCGAGGCCCAAGTACAGTCCCTCTTGCTGGCTCTGGAAAAGCAACAGGACGGCTCGGAGAAGGAGACATCACCACCAGTATCATTGAGCGAACAAATACTACCCGAGTCCGATGCCCTCCATGAAGGCCTCGATGATGCCGAGGCAGCTGAGCTAGCTGAAGCTGTCCCCACCAAGGGCCCTACAGTAGAGTTCCGGGGTGATTTGAACGACACCCCATCGACAGGCAAGGATGCCCAAAGTCAAGAGAGGTCTCAACGGGCCATGGAGGAGCTGTGTGTGATGCTGTGGAGGACGAATGTTGGCGATGGCGTGACCATCATCAACGACCCCACCACTGGATCCAAATACGCCCTCGAGGCAGCTCAAGAAGCCCCTCCATCGGCACAGTTCGTGCCGCCAGAAAATGTTCTCGCGTATTGTCGACAACCAGGTCTCATACACGAGATGGCCGACACTTTCTTACAGAACATCAACAAAGAGCATCAGTTCACCCAGTATACGAACATCGACTTCCTCCAGAGGTACCCTTACCAGGCCCCCGACGAAGCATTCTTACACAGCGCCATCATCGCCACAGGAACGACCTTTTCACTCAGACCGGATGCCATGAATATTGGCGACACCTTTGGCCAGTTTGCCGAAAGCCTCGCCTTCACCTGCTGTCGATTAGCCCCCACGGTCAAGGTTATCCAGGGTCTCTCCATGATGTCCTGGAGATCTCTAGCTCTAGGCAGAGATCACTTTGGGTGGATCTTCATCTCAATGGCTGCAGGTATGTGCGTGCATCTGAGGTTGCATGTCATGGCTCTTGATGAATGCGAGGCAAGACAGCTTGAGGCAAGCGAACAAGATATCCGGACTTTCTGGATGTTTTACATCATCGATCGCACAGCTATATCTATCCTTGGTCGCAACTGTGCTCTGCCCTGGCGGAGGGTAAATGTGCCTGACTTTGATACAACCTTTGAGAGCTCTACGGCGGATCTAGCTCAAGTATCCTTTGCATGGCAGTGCAAACTATGGTATCTCCATGACCAGTATATGGACCAGGTGTAAGTCGGCTCATTCTCAACCAAGGAAACAGAACTTGCCTAACATTAGTCGCTTAGTTTCTCAACGACGTTCGAGTCACTTCCAATACCTCAACAAGTCCGCATCTTAGTCGCAAGCCAAGATGCCCTCAACGCCTTCTTCCGGTCCCGTGACAACAGACTTCACCTGACCGGCGATTCAACACCAAAGCCGGTTATCTTGTTCCACCTGGCATACCAGATGACGATTCTCATCACCATGCCTCCTTTCCTGCGCATATTCGCCACCATCTCCCAGGCTTCATCCTCGTCGTCGACAGCCACCGGTGGACAGAACTCAGAGTTCATGCTCCTCGTCCTGCGGTCTCTCACCGGAGCCGCAACCGCGACTTCACGGCTCGTCAGGACCTACCGCCGCGCTCATGGGTTCGAGACACCACCGAACCCCGTCATCATCCACCATCTCCTCAGCGCAGCCATCGTTCACCTCATGAATGCCACAAGCTGGACCCCGGCCCTCCGCCACCAAAGCACGTACTGGCTCCGCCAATGCCTCGAGCTACTGCGGGAACTGCAAATCGCCTGGCCTGTTCGTGCGGTAAAGAGCATCACGGTGATCCGCGTTCTCGCACAACGTTGGGGCGTCATGAGAGCTCTGCCGATTGAGTTCAGCTACCAGATTGAGCCGACCGCTCCGGGAGCTGATCGGGATTATAACGCTGCACCCACGCTGGACAGGTCGACCAGCGACTGTAGCACCGCTGCTGCCAATCAAGTCGGTCTCGAGTATGAATGGGACAAGTATGGGGCCGCACCTTCGGAGGCACCAGTAGACTTTGGGACACTAAACATGAACTCATTCGCTTCTTTGGGGACGCTGGACGTGTCTGGGCTTGGCGTGGACCGCAATGATCCGGTTGGCTCTGTTGACATCTTCCAGGCTTTCCAAGGGCTAGCGAACTGCGAGGACTTCAATTGGCTATCGGGGAACTCAATGTAAGACTAAGAACGAAAAGTGCGTATAGACCGAGCGAACGATTATGATCACCAAACAGAGAAATTGAAACGCTAACCCCTCCCCCTGACAACTTTGAAATTTGATCCACTGAATGCAAAATGGTGGTATTAATTACGTGCCGAACTCATCATACATGCCCACTGACAAACATTCCCGCTGAAGCAACTACAACACCACCACAGACTCTTCCGATTTTGAATCCTTGTCAGCATCGCTGTGCAGCCTAAGAACGACCTTGATCTCTTTGTCAACAGACAGTCTCAAAAGGTCAGGTCTGCTGTAGTGACCCGTGCAGTCCGCGAACATCTTCGTCCTGTGAATCATGTCCATGTCCAAATCAGCGTACAGAATCGTCTCCGTGGTGTCATCGACAGGTTCCGTAAGCCTACGGCCATCAGGGCCAAAAATGGCCGACGTGCCGCCTCCGGGGCTGTTCATAATGGCACCCTGGGCGCTGCCATGCGCCGCAACACCCTTCTCGGTAATCAGAGCAGTGCTGTGGAGCACGAAGGCATTTGACTCAATCGCATATGTGCGGGAGAGCGTTTGGCATCCTACTCGGGTTGGTTGTTAGTGCCAATAATTCGGAACCACTACCTAATTAAGTGGCTAGTCATTGGTGGGATCGTCACAAACCTTCAGCGCTCATGGACCACATATCGGGGCCACCTCCATGCGGGGTAACGCTCGGCCACGCTGCGACGTGGATCTCCTCCTTTTGGGCGATGGTGTTGTACTTCAGCAGCGGCTGGATGTGCTCCCAGCAGGCCAGAGAACCGACACGCGCGAAAGGGAGCTCGCCGACGCTCTTCAGGCAGTGACCGGACGCGTCGCCAAAGATGGTGCGCTCCATGTGCGTGGGCTTCATCTTGCGGCGGTGGACCTTGATCTCGCCGTCCTGGCCGATGAGGGCTTGCGCAATGAAGAGGGAGTTGTTGTCGTTCTCAGAGAAGCCGAGGGATACGGCAATGTTGTTCGCCTTTGCGCAGGCCTGAATGGTGCCCATTTCCGGGGAGTCGACAGCGAGAGAGTTCTTGATGTACTTGACGTTGAGGTCGAAGTCGATGAGACGCGACCAAATCCAGCATGGGTAGCCGGGAATCCAGCACTCCGGGAAGGCGATGAGCTGGGCGCCGTTGGAGGCAGCTTCAGTGATGAGCTTGCACGTCTTCTCGACGGCAGCGGGGAGGTCGACCCAAGCGGGCTCGGCCTGGGTGCAGGCGACCTTGACAGTGCGGACAGTCATGTTGATTCGGGACTGGAGAAGTGAAGGAGGCAATGTTTGAGGAATTCAGCTGAAAATCTGGGGTATTTTGAATTTGACCAAGCATGGAACTTTCTTTGGTTCCACGACCTTGGAACGGATGACGGGCATGTTTTATATCAACATGGACAAGTCCTTGGCTGACTACATGCAGTAGCCAATAGCATGGATCTAATCCCGAGTAGGCTGACCAGAGATAGCTGTCCGTAATTACTGGCCCATGCTCTGTTGGCTCTGCCTCAGAGATAATGGAGGATGGCGGACAAGCGGCCTCAGCTCTCTGCCGGTTCCCTGCCCGATGGACACCTGACTGCATTAACCCGATGGTTCACGGGTGTTATCTGCAACTAACTAACGGTCTCCACCGAGTTATCGCGGGGAACGGTGACCCCGCGTCAAGCAACCGGATGCGGGCCGCAGACGTCCGCATCGATATTACGTCGTGCGGCCCCGCAACTCGGGCGGAGTCTTAACCGCCGCAACTTGAGATGGCAGATAGCAGGGGTCAATCCTACGGCTTATCAGGCCTTCCAGCTGAAGGCGAGGCGGTTGTACGAGGGCGAAACAGTCAAACCTAGAGTCTTATCATGGTTGCGCATCCTTCAATGGATACGGGGGAAATGTCGGTCTTATCAACTTCTTCGAGGGCCCAGCAGCCAAGACCAACCGGATCTTTTCGTCATTTATCTAACTCCACAGGACCCTTAACAACCGAAGCCTTTGCTGAAGAATCAGTCCACCACTCGGCTCAATAAGCGCCTCCTTCCCAAGGTCGGTCGAAACGAGTCCCTTGAGACCCTTCAGATTTCAGCTCCAGCCAATCGAGGTATCCCACCCACTTCTTTTCGGTAATCTCACGCAAGTCGAACCCCTCCTGGCCAGCATCGACAGAGTAGCCATTGACGCTTAGGTAACTCCCAAACCTTTTGCCCTCTTTCCAACTGTCTTTCGAAGGTCTCCAAACCTTTGTCAGCTTCTTGCCGTCGACGTTATTACCCTGGGTTTCACCGTCGGACTTGACGCCGAGAGCCTCCAAATCGACCTCTGTAACCTCGCCTTGTCCCATGAGAATGAAGCATCGCATCCCGCACGTCTTGCAGAAGAGGAAGTGCAAGTCTTTCTGGTAGACTGTGTAGTCACCAAGATCCTTGTATGGGTCCAAAGGATGCAGCAGGATGAAATCCTCTGGGGCCGAGTTGAGGCGCATATGGAAAAAGCCTGCCTTCTGACAAGTGGTGCAGTTGCATCGGTAGAATTCCTGATGGGCTCGTGGCCCCTTTTCTTTGGTTGGACGAGGTGGAGGCAGGGTATGGGGAAAGGTGAGGAATACGATATACTGCGTCTCCCCACAGTGGCATGAACCCTTGAACGGACGTCGTGTGGGTTCAAGTTCAGTCATGGTGGATCGAGTAAATGTTGAGCTTGATGCCGAGTTCTTTTGGGATCTTTCTTTGCTGTTGATGCCAAGTAAGAGAGGGCCTTGGAGCACCATCAAAGTCAATAAACGTGTCAGATGCGGGGAAGCTTTACACGCCCTTATGTGACATCCAAGCGTGCGTTCAGCCCAATCAACGCCTGTTTTAAGAGACCCTGCAGGTATCGGTGGTACAGATTGCGTTATCAACTCCACAGAAGATGCATCTCCTGTCAGCTTCACGATCTCAACGACATCTAGGCCTTTTTTTGGTGAAATGATGTGCAATATTGATGGCCCTGTCTGAAAACACGACCTGGGTTCCTGAACAGCGATTAGGGCACGTTCAACGGTGGAAAATAAGGTCAAGCCCTGATTAAATCGCTCTGAAGTCTGTATTAAGGACTATTATCTGTCTACTGCCTGGCTTTCAATGAAGCCACCACCCAGACGTATCCACCCGAAGCACATCTCAACATCAACCCGCTACGTATCGCAAATCAACCCATTGTTTAGCTTCTAGCTGTGTATTTGAAGCTTGTCACTGAGGCTAAAGCCACAGAGTTTCCATCCCCTTACCACGGCAACAGCCCTTGCCTATTCGAAAACGTTCCCGTGACGCCATCAGGTCCTAATGTCGCAAGTTCAACAGCCCGAATAGACCCAAGTGACGCCTCGTCTGGGCCGGAGTAATCGGTCATGCTAGTAGCGCAGTACCCGGGGCAGCATGTGTTGAACTTCCATGAGTCGTCGCCGTGGTGTCGAGAGGCAAATGTCAAGGTCGCGTGGTTCAAAGCCGCCTTGCTGGCCCCATACTCAAGGTAGTCGCGCTTGGGTCCCAGGCTTGGATCCGATCGAACCGCGAGGCTCCCGAGCCCCGAGCTGATGAACACGACACGTCGAGTCTTTGAAGACTTTTCCAAGAGCGGTGTGAAAGCGTCTGTGACCTCCACTGCTCCGAAGAGATTTGTGTCAAAGACCTCCCGGAGCCGTTGTCGAAGGTTGCCTTCGGCCTTGCCGCGATTAATTCCAGCGTTATTGACGATGACGTCGATGTAGCCGAACTTTTTCTGCACTTGCTCTACAGCAGCTGCTATGCTCTCATCGGAAGTGACATCGAGGACCAATGGCTCGACATCGCAGCCGGCCGATTGAAGTTCTGCGGCGGACTTCTCAATGGCGTCTTTTCGTCGGCCGGTCATGTAGACATGATAGTCTGGATTTTCCGAGGCCAATCGCTTGACGATCTCATAGCCGATGCCTTGATTTGCCCCTGTGACGAGCGCGATGGTCTTGTTTGTGGTCCCGTTAGACATTTTGGCAAACATAATTCGTATGGACACTGGCTTGTGTAAGTGTAGTACGGAGTGTGTCGGAGTGATTAGTAGTGCACAAATGAAAGACGCGTCGAGTTCTTATGCTAAGCAGCTGGTGCACTGCAAGCTTTGGTCTGGGAACATCAGATGAGTCCCTCTCGTAGCTCAAACGCGTCGCTAGGTATCCGATTCGGCACCGTATTCTAGACCGAGGGGACAAGCTCCAGATCAGATCCGTATTCGCGGCCATGCTAGGCTGTAATCAAAGCTTGCATGGAGAATTTCGAAGTTTTAAAGAGCTTGCATCCTTGTCGCAGCAACGCACATGCGGCTTTTCGTCTCGTGTTTGCTCGGCCCGTGAACGGACACCGGAGGTGCGGAAAACGTTGATCCCCCGTTGAAACTATGTCCACGTGTTCCAGTGTTTCGGTCTCGCAATGGACATAAGATCGAGCGGATGGCCGATATCTCCTGTCGTTGCTATGAAAAGCCATGTTTGGTCAACATGGCTCAGCAAACCGCAGTCTATCTACATCGATGATTCTTCATGCGCTATGTGTGGGTGGTAAACTCGAATGTGGAATGGAAAACGACACTGAAAGGTCCTGCAGAGAACACGCATTAAGAAATCAATAAAATAAGGTTCACAAGGCTTCAGGACCTCATCAGCGCAGACTTGTCGGCAATTGAGCGCCAACTACTGGCGCTTGCAAAAATGAACATGAACAATCCATCAGAGATGAAGTTCAGATTTGCAAAAGTAACGGGCCCTAACCAGGGATCGAACCTGGGACCTCTCCCAGAAGCGAATAGTCGAAGACAACCCTAAGGGAGAATCATACCGCTAGACCATCAGGGCTGATTAAGCGAGAACCGCTGATTGCTGGGTGTGGATTGCAGAGCACAAATTCATCAAGCCAGCCCGCGCTGCGCCCGGAGTGTTCTCGTAAAGTGGGAGCATGAGCTAGGTTCCTTGGGGAAAATTGAATGTTCCGCATAGTCGTTCTGTAAGCAATATGGAAATCGGATTCGAGATCAACGGAGTGGGACTTAGTGTTAATTACATGCAGGTACTCAGTTTTATATACAAATGAGGTGCTAATGTGCCGGGTTGCGATGAACCATCAACTCCTGTCTATTTGATATAATCCTTGCCCAGCGCCCACTTCGACTTATCATAACTCTTGGGCCAAACACCACTCTTGCCTGGTGCCAGGATACCGTTGGGATCCAACGCGTCCTTGATGGTCTGGTTCATTTTGCCCAGCGCATGGTCGTTGAAGTCGTAAGTGTCCGCAATCTGATCCATCAGCGCAACGTGAGTTCGGAACTCGCCCCAGCCGTTGTCCGCACAGTCCTGGATCATGGTACGGACGAGCCACTGCGCACGGCGACGTGCATCGGGATCCTCCCGGTTGTAGACGATGCATACAATGTTGTCTGTGCGGCCACGTGTGAGCAGTCACCATTTCAATGCCGGCTCGAGCCGGGGAACCCGTTGGAGAAACTTACGCATCTCTCGCATTCCGATGCTGAGGATACCGAAGTAGTCCATCTTGGCCTCGGCAAAGCGCTTCTTGGCCATCTCGTATTGCTTTTGCGCCGACTTGCCATCGACCTTGGAGATTGGGGAAAAGGACAAGAAGGTGCAGTTGGGAATCCAGCTACGCTCGCTGTCAGATAGGACGTCTCATGGTTTGTGGTTACGACTTACTGGTTCAACCATCTCAACTCATCCCACGTTGGGATACCCTGCATGGTGTCTGAACGACAGTGAAGAGTGCTGAACTCTTCCTTGCGGTCCTCAAGCAAGAACCATCGACTGCCCGGCACCTTGGTCATCTCCCTCTTTGTGATTTCAAGATGTGCCTTGCGAATGGGCTCGGGTCCGTAAGCAGCGCCGATGTAGACCCACCGTCCCAAGTTGACCTTCTTAGCTGCCGCATCAAGCTGCTCCTCAGTGAGGGGAACGTCAAGTCCTGCGTCCGTGTACTCTGTGCGGGGATGGTAGTGGGCAGCATCGAGCGCAATGTGACGCAGACTGGCAGCATTCTGAAGAACCATATTCTAGACACATTCGTTAGCGAGCCCCATTGAGCAGGACGAAAGATCCGACTACTTACCACACGTAGGGGGCGGATGATGTCGACAACAGCCGCAAGATCCTCATCCTTCTCATAGGTGACCATGAATGGAGTGAAACCCGGTGCTGCAGGCATGAGCCACATGCCCATCTTGGTGATGATACCATTGTTGCTCTGAGAAAAGATGCCGTCGTTGATGGGGCCAAATCCGTAGGGGAATAGCTGCCAGCACTCGTTCTGATGCTGGTCTTGGGGAGGGACGCCCTTTGCAGCTTGAGCGCGGCCTTCTGGGCTCTGCATAGCGCCCATACCAGTGCGAACAACTTCGCCGTTGGCAAGAACAATCTCCATGCCACAATGCATCATCCAATGGTCTCCGTAAGGCGTGAAGCCCACTCCATGATCTAACGCGTTGCCGATCATAGATCCGTAGCCGAGCTCAGGAGAATCCAGCCAGACCTTATCGGCGAGTCCGTTGTCGTTGAGATACTTCTGCATTTGAAGGTATGTCACGCCAGGCTCGACAAGGCAGTAGCAATCCTCGGCATTAACCTCGAGAATACGGTTCAAATGTGTTCCAAGATTCATGACCAGACTGCCAGATACTCTTGGGGCGGCACCACCGTAGCCAACATTGTGGCCTCTGCTGAAGGTCCATACGGGCACGAGAAAGTCGTTGCAGAGCTTGACGATAGCTTGAATATCGGTGACATTCTTGGGGTGGATGAGAGCGCTGCCAACGAATTCCTCCCGCTCATAGAGGTGGTGCATGTCGTGAGTCAAACAGTCGACAGTGAGGTAATCGCCATCGTCCAGCACAGTTTCATTGCTGATGATCTGGAGGTTCTCCTTTCCAACAGTCTGCAGCAGTTGGGAGGCGAACTCTTGGAACTTCTCGACGGAGACACCAGGTGGGAGGAATCTGGGAACTGGAACGGCCCCGCTGGAGCCATTCGTGTCCTTGACTGTGCTGGTCAGACCAGGCGCCATGTTGTGATATCAGTGGTAGTATGATGGAAAGATTCTTGAGACAAGTCTGAGAGATCTAAGAAGGAGTAGAAGCTCTTTGAAGTGAGTCAAGGATGATTTTGGTGGATGATTGATACGCGCTATGAGTAGAAGGGATGTAGCTCTTTTATTACTCGAAAGAACCAAAATGGGCCTCTCAGGAGCTCTAAAGCTATGGAGCTCAGGATGAGCTCATGACGGAGACCGCACGATTGCGGACGTTCGGGCTCCCGAAGCCGCCGCCGGCGATGTTCCAGAAACAGATGTGAACAGTTCATCGAACATGACTTGATTGAAGTTACATGATCCACGTGAAGGAGGTCCGATCCCTGAGGCTCCAGTTCGACCCAAATTACTGAATTCGGGGGACGATATACGTGTCGAACTTTGCCGAGTCCGTTGGAAATATCCGAGCCTGAATCCCTACGGCCTTAAGGGTGTGATCTCGACACCACCGCTAGTTGCCGGTGGTGCATACCCGAAGCCTTGTGGAACACTTTAAGGAGTTCAAGCTTTTCAAAAATGTTTGTTGTTCTTGTTCCATCTGATTTCAAAGTCGCTCGAGAGTTGCATATTCCTTCCGTCTTTGGAGGCTGAGGGAGCCCGGCTGCGGTGGGATTCGTAGAATGACTTAGGTACACCGCCATCCGGTGGGTGTAATTGGCCGTGACGGACGGGCTTATACGAATATTCGTACCCGTATATGTTTCGATTACGAAGTAAATGCCACTCCATCATGAAATAGTGTTTCGCCTGATCTAAGTACGTCACCATAGCAGGGCATCCCATGTCTGTTGCAGATGTCCATCTACGTGATTCAGCCTCTAGCGTCGCGCTTAACTGGACTTGACAGCAAGAAAAGGCTGAGTTTCCTTGACCAAACACCCAAATTCTGCCCTTTCAGTCGGTCGAACGTAGGCATACCCATGCAACCGGAAGGGTAGTGCCCAGGATATTGCCGTGTCTGAGTGACGTTTTCGCAATCTGGCACCGGACATGGCCAGAGTCTGGCTCCTGAGTCCTGCGATTTCTCATCACGCGAGGAACGCGAGTGTATCTCGCGGCCAATGTTGCCGAAGTCGCGATAGTCGCCGTACGAATTTCCCTGTCTGTCAACGCCTGAAAGCCGACAGACATGGACTGTGACGTCCGCAGAATTTCTCCGTGTCATTGAAGAGCGACTCTCTCGAAATGGAATGTTGATCGCCTACGTTATAAAGACAACCTCGTGCTGCACATCATTTCGTCCGAGAGCAACTGAACCCTATCCAACGCCCACCTAAATATTTTGACTCTCGCATATTAACTTCTGTTGATCTTTTGACAATGGCACCAACTGCAATCCTCGACACCACTAACGATAGCCTTCAGTCACCTCTGAAAGCTCATCCCTCAGCTGTCACCGAAGGCACTATTCCTATTGACCCTCCCCTAAACCCTAAGCACAGGTGGTGGTGGGATAGATGCGCGCCGCTGCTGAACACTCTGCTCACGAGCGCTGAGGGGTACACACCTGAGGAGAAGGTGGACCACCTGCGCGTCTTCCGTGACGTGGTGGTGCCCTCGTTTGGCCTGCCGACACCCAAAGCCAAGGTTCGACCTCTGCTCACTTACGACGGTTCTACGTTCGAACCATCGTGGAACTTCACAAAAGGCGATGACGGAGTGATCCGCTACACCTTCGAGCCTCTTGGCGATTCCGCCGGTTCGGATGAGGATCCTTTTGCTGGGGAGATTGGCGCTGCCATGATTCCGATCCTCTCGCAGGTGTCATCTGGAGTCGACATGCGCTGGTATGAGCAGATTTTACGAAGATGGTTCGTCACACCTGAAGAGGCCGCCATTGCTCGATCGCGGATGCCGGCTTTTGTCAAGCGCGTACCACAACTTTTCCTCGCCTACGATATGAAGCGCTCGCAGCGATTCCTGAAGGCCTACTTCTTCCCCGTCCTCAAGCACTTCGCCCTCAACGTCACAACAGAAAAGCTGGTCTTTGATATGATTCGCGACCTGCAGCCCTGCGGCGACAAGCTTTACAAGGCATCCGAGAAGCTCCAGAAGTACCTTGCCACATGCAAAGAGCCTTGTCCGGTCGAGATGATGGCAATTGACTGCGTCGACCCCCACAAGGCCCGAGTCAAAGTATATGCCCGCACAACGTCGAACTCAAAAGCGGTACTTGCAGACGTTCTCACTCTTGGCGGAACCCAGACCGACGACGCAACAATGAAGGGCGTTGAATACGCAGAGAAAGTCTGGCATCTCCTTCTCGATGAGCCCGAAGGCATGGCCGCGAACCAGAGAAAGGATGCCAGAGATATGCAGAACTTGCACAAGGGCATTTGCTTTGCATTCGAGCTGAAGCAGAATGAAGACCGGATTGACATCAAGGCTCACTTGCCGTGGGGTCAGACGTCACGGAGCGATGCACAGACGATTGAGACCTTCACGCAGGCCCTGCAGAATGTAGGATGGGACGAGTCTGCAGAAAAGTTTTCCAGAGGCGCCCACGAAACTGCCAAGCTGTGAGTAGGAAGCTTCAACTTGATCTTGCATACACTGGCTAATTGAAGCTCATAGGCCCGGCCGAGACTACTCCAAGCCTGGAGGACTGTCATATGTATCGTACAACTACGGCACCAAGGGTCTCTACATGTCTTCGTATTTCTCTCCAAAGGTTCAAGATAACTGAAAATACGACCAACAGCACCTTTACGATGGAAGATTTCATTGGAATATGGGGCGTTTAGCAAGATGGGGTTTGTGCAAGGTTGCTTTTGGTGCACGGCAGGCATGGGCGCAAGAGCGCTCAACTTACCAGGATAGCCGCCACAGGAGCGATGAGGTCTACTGGCAAAATGGTCTAGTCACTTACGTTACTGAATATGTATTGTTGATCTCCAAGCTTGATTGGTGATTTTGAGCGCCGATTTTATCAGACGTTGAGAACTTGAATTAGCCAGACAATTATTACCCGTCATGAACAATCTTTCAGTATCCAAAGAGTCGCCAGTGAGTTTTGACGTGAACATGAGTCAATGAGCGGAATGTAAACTCGTGTAGCATGCAATGCTGCGAGACCCTTCCGCATCTCGATCGCGTCTCGATCGATCACCTAGACGGAGGTTTACGCTCGTAGCACCGGTCGGGCAAATGATACCGGTGTGGCTGAGGTCTTCATGCTTCGCCCATCTATCGCACTCGCGTCAAAACTCGGGCCGTAAGTGCGAAGTCCTGTCCGCTAAGTTGTCGCGGTATTGCGGACCGGCGAAAGGGCCCGGGGCCGCTCAGGAGTAGAGCCGGACGTATGCCGAAAATTCTGAGACACACGAGTAATAATACGCCGTGAAACTTTTCGTGCGGCCGTCTTTTCATGATTATGATGACCGCCTGAAGCGGACCTCAAATCCTGCGAGTAGCCGTCGCTGCTGGTTGCGCGGACTCTCCCGTTAAGACGTACCGCCGGGCGGGAAGGTGCGAAAGCGATAAGGTGAGGATACCAGGTCGTGTCAATGCTAGTGTCGCAAGTTGCGAACTCTTGGAGAATACGAGAGGCTATTGGAACGTTATGAACACTTGTCTTCCAGTTGCCAGGCCACCAAGATGTCTGTCCCCTTCCCTCGGGACATTTTGAAACATCGCTGCGGACGTCCTGCACATCTCCCCAACCAACCCCGGCTTTGTCCGTGACAATGTTTCGAAGCATCGGACACCTGGAAAGGGTAACCAGTCGTCCCTTACCTTCCATCTGCAGCCTGACAGACGTCGTGCTCACATGCTGCATTGTCCGTGTTCTGCTTCGCAGTATTGTCCGGAAGTGACCCGAGCTTCTGCCACATTCCACATTCCTTCTATAGGGCGATTTCCGAGCTACCTTGGTTCGTCCGAAGTTTTGAAATATGCTTGAAACCTTTCTTTCGGTGGTTTCTCTCTCAATTGGTAGGACTTGCTCTCACCCAGAAACATCACGCAGAAGCTAAGACCTTCTGTTCGCAATGGCGCAAGTGCTGATGCCGCCATGCCGGGCCGGAACCGCGGATAGCATCCTTCCAGAAGATCACCATTTCAGGTAGCCCCACTGCATTTGACAGATGATTACGACTGCGGTAAGCATGATTTTGACGTCGATAGCTGAGCTGAGCGCCGGCGGCTCGGGGAGGCCCCCCTAGAACGGGCATGGAGTGTTGCTCTCGACCGAAGACCGCCGGTCCGTAGGATCATGCCATGCCCCTGTGCGATCGTTTTCGGACATGTCCATTTTGTGTCTTGCATCACGATGGACTTGTCGTGAGTAAGTGAGCAGAAATTAGCCTGAGGGAGAATACCGAGACGTCTTTCCATAGTATATAATCAAGCTTCTCACCCTTAAACTGCCAGAGAAACTTTCAATTCATCATCACAACATCACAACCAATCATCAACAAGAAAATACAAAGGCCGTCCAACATTTCGTCGTAACACCCAACCACACTATCAATATACTTTTATCGACCGCACTTACACAAAAACAACATGTCTGGAGTCACCGAGCGCAAGATCATTCCCGTCAAGGGCGGTGTCGACGACTGGAAGGAGCCCCTGAAGGCATACCTCCTTGCTCTGAAGACCCATGATGGCTACCTCCGCACTCGTTGGGGACCCTGGAGCGAGAATGAGCAATACCTCGATGTCATCTCTGGTAAGTAAAAGGCTCGAGCGAAGCAGTCAGTCTTATGGAATACAACGTGGTTAACGTGCATCAACAGGCTGGAAGACGAGGGAAGCTCGCGACGAGTTCTTTGCCTCTGCCGAGGGCAAGTCGGCCATGGACAACTTCAAGACTGTCATCAACGGCGAGGTCAAGTCATACTTCATCAAGTTTGTTCCCTACGCACCGAGAGGCGCCATTGACTCCCCGATTGCCGAGGTCATCACAATCAGCGGCTCGTCAATGTCCGAGGATGAGATGAGAGCCCAGATCGACAAGGCCCGCGGCATGCCTGGAATGAACGACCTCGCCAGTGGTATGTCAGTGGAGGATGTCGACGGTGGCAAGGTGTTTGTCGCGGCTTTGGGATGGGAGAGCGTCGAGAAGAGTAAGGCCGCTGACAAGTCTGCCTACGTCCCCGCTTCTGGAAAGACAGAGGTTCACCACGTCAACTTCCACTACCCCATCAAGGGTTTCTCTGTTACCAACACCCACTAGATTGCATGGTTGAGCAAAGTTTCTGGGGATCATTAGACGGGTTGCTGGTCAATAGCGGTAGTCTGATATCTTGGAATTCAATTCAATACACAACCACGTGTCCAGTGAATAATGTCTAATTAAACTCGACGAACAACTTTATGGGACTGCAATGACCTTCTGGTTGCAAGCTGTCATTGAGGTTGTCACACAAAGTAAATGTGTTGGCACCTCCCCCGACACCAGTGACATGTCATTGGCACCAAGGTTATCTATCCACAAAATGCTCTTTGTACTCCAATAAACACTCTAATGAACACCTCCGCGCGTCTGTGTCAAGAGTTCCATCAAGCCGACGGAGCCGAAAAGATCGGACGGCCTGAGACAGACACGCGTTTTTGGTGTGCTTCATATTACTGTAATATCGAACTGCCCCAACGGACCGCAACTTGAGATGAAAATGTGACGTTCACAAACAAAGTTCCGCTCGGACTCGGGACGGAGGGATGCAGTCCCCAAACCGGGAGTCCGACCCCTGTTTATACAAACACGACGTCGACAACCAAGCAAAGATGAGATATAATCACGGCATGTAAAACTGCAGGAGTCTTTCAAATGCGGTGAAACGTAATCGCGTACTCGGGATAGAGCGTCCTGGGGGCCAACATCAGTAAGGTAACCTGGTGGCAGTAGCATTTGTAAGCTGGTCGAGCAATTTAAATAACAATGTAGTTCTCATAAATAGGCCCTCGCAGTCTTTGGCCTACCTAGTTCTGAATGTGAAGCACACCTTTTATCACAATCTCAAGACATTATACATCAAAAATGGCACCAAAAATCCAGAAAGTAGCAATCGCTGGCGTAAGTTTAACTCCCATGACTCATGGGCATACCTATCTAACTGCAGCTTAGGCAACCGGCAACGTTGGTAGCCACGTTCTCAAAGCATTGGTGAAGGATGGATTCCAAGTCACCGTTCTGACACGCAAGCAAGGGTCGTTTCCAGAGGGAGTCACAGTCAAGGTTGTTGACTACGTCTCACATGACACCCTCACAGACGCCTTGAAGGGCAATGAGGCTTTCGTTGATTGTACTCTTGTCCAAGACGACACCCCTACTCGCATGATGGACGCTGCCGCTGCAGCTGGAATCTATCGGTATATCCCTTCAGACTTCAGCTTGGACTTCAACAACCCCAAGCCCCACACTCTGCCCATCTGGTTCAAGAAAGATGCGAACGACAAGTACCTCCTTAAGAAGTGCGAAGAGACCAGCATGACCTGGAGCATTGTTTGCAACGGCGCCTTTTTGGACTTCTGTCTACGCACTGGCTTCTTGAACATTGACATTCAAAAGAAGAAAATCGACTACATGAATGACGGGAGCAACGTAATTGCGTGGACCACCCTCGAGACTGTCGGTAAAGCAGTGTCTGGAACCCTGTCACACCCCGCTGAAACGGAGAACCGCCCTTTATATGTTCACTCTGTTTACAAGAGCCAGAGGCAGATGGCAGATCTTTGCAAGGAGGCTCTGGGGTCTGACGGATGGGAGGAGACGAAGTCGGACATGGAGGAGAAGTTTGCTTGGGCAATGAAGGAGATCCAGGCTGGAAACTTTAACCTGGGCGTGCTGGCAACTATGATTCAGTATGCAAACTCCAGGGCGGACTTTTCTTCGCCTTGGCCGCAGGATGATAATGCACTGTTGGGCGTGAAGGAACTTTCTGACGGGGAAATCAAGGAATTGATCAAGAGTCTCTAGCTAGATCACAGATCACCAAGTAACTGGCTGCGCAGACCGAGTCAATTTCAGCCGAAATGCAATCTATACTCCTATCTTTCCTTCCAGCACACTTCCCTCCTACATACAATCCCGCCGGCACCCACTGTTAGTGCCGTGCTGGGTCCGCAACCTGAACACTAACACCACCAAATCAACCCCCTAACAACCGGAACCCTCGCCCGCGATGGCCTCACAGCCGGCCGCGGGCCCCTCGCAGGCCCCTAGGGGTCTCTCATCCTCTATGCATAGTCTCCCCCAGACCCCTCCCCCCCCTACCTCCCTACCTCCACGACCGAGGGGCCTCACGCCCCCCCCTACCGGCCCTTGGGAAGGGGGCCACGATCGGCCACCGCCGCCCTCCAGCAGGCTCGAGAGGGTCAAGCCCTCCGAGATGAGGCCCTGGACCTCCTCGCCAGAGGCCTAGATGCCCTCATTGGGACGGCCCCAGCACGACTGAAGGCTACAGCCCAGGGCCTCATCGATACCTTTACCCGGTTTGCAACCGCAGAAATCTCTGGACCCACCCCTGGCCCCGGCAGTGGAAAAACGTATGCCCAGGCAGCTAGTAACTCTACCGCTAGGGGCCCCGGCCCCGGCCCCGGCTCCGGCCCCAGGTTGAACCCAGCAGCAGGCCGGCGGGCCACCAGCCGCACACGCCAGCCTAAGCAGACCCAGGACCTCCGCCTACTAGTTCGGCTCCCTGCAGAACACATCCCTACCTCCAGAACCCTAGCCCCTCACTCAGTTAAGATGGTGGTAACAAGAGAGCTTAACTTACAGCCGCAAGACCTAGTTGAGGTCCGCCATACTGCTACAGGCTTCTCACTTCAGCCCCAGAACAAGGAGATCCAAGCTTTACTTCTCCAGAGAGCCCCTGAGATCAAAAGCTGCCTTACAGCTGAGAAGGTTGAGGTGCCCACTAAGTGGCATCAGTATATCGTCCCATTCTGCCCCCTCTACTTTACTAGCCTCGATGGTAGTAAGGTTAGCATAGAATCTGAAATAGAGGAAGAGGTCTTCCTAAAGACAAAGCAAAGACTTATTTCCTGGCGCCCAACCTGGGATAGCCCTGATCTAGCTACAGCTACGCAAAGCCTGGTTATCGCCCTCCCTCAATGGGTTAAGGAAGGCTTCCGCCTGTTTGGACAGTCAGGTCCTGCTCGTCTGCTCCCCCCGAGGAAGCATATCCCTAAACGACACTCCCCTGGCTGCCAAGGCTTTCACTCAAACCGCTACTGCACCCGGAAACCCCTCTGCGAGAACTATAGCAAACCCTTAGATACTCATGAGGCTGGGATCTGCTTAGTTAGGCCTAAGTGTGCTAACTGTCATGGGCCCTTCCCAGCAAGCCATGCAGACTGCCCAGCTAGGCCCCTACTGGTTAACAGAAACCTTACTATTCCAACCCAGAAAGAACTGCGAGGGATCCAGAAGGTTGGAGAGAAGGCGTCTAACGACCTTCTAGCAAACCAGGCTAGCTCCCCAGGAAGCAGCACACAGCAAGCTGAGGCTAGGCCAAGCGCTACTTCTAAGCGCCCTCGACCCCTCACACCTACGCAAGACTCAATTATTGTTGCAGATACTGCTAGTATAGCTGGGAGCAGCAGTATGGATGAGGATGAGGCTGAAGACTCTGAAGCCCTCCCCCCCCTAACTAACCGCCCTATCCATCCACTCCCAAGCAGCAGCAGGAGCCAGAGGGTAGCCCAGAAGCCTGACTATAACGTTGTTAATGCCTACACCCACCTCGACCTCGACTCAGAGCTATAGGCTCAGGCCAGCTACCCCACAGGTACTACGAGTTGCCCAGTGTAATGTGGGGAAGAGGAGCCCAGCCCATACAGCTCTCTTAGAGCTCTGCTGGGCAGATCAGATCGACATAGTTTTGGTCCAGGAACCCTGGATAGGCTATAGAGATAAGATGCAGATTAATACACACCCAGGCTTTGACTCCTACGTACCAGTTGACTTCTGGAACAGCAGAGACATAAGGCCTAGGGTTATGACCTTCACACGCAAAGGTCTAAGGCTGCAAATACAGCAACAAAGACCTACCCAATCAAGAGATATCTTATGGGTGAAAGCTGGCGACCTCACTATTATGAACATATATAGGCCGCCAGATGAGCCTATAAACCAAGCAACCAGCCTCCTTCTAGACTATCAACCGCCAGAGAGAGCCCTTATCGCTGGGGACCTTAATGCCCGCCACTCCTCTTGGGAACCTGGGTCCCCTAGCCGGAATCGAGGAGACGATATTGCAGAATGGGCGGAAGGCTACAATCTTCTGTTTATTGGGGAGGTTGGGGCCCCTACCCATACCCACGGGCATACCCTCGACCTAACCCTCTCAAATATTCCCTTTACCGAGGCTTATATCAGCCCACACCTACACCCAGGGGCTGACCACAAAGCCATCACAACAATTATCCCTATGAGTAGGGCCCAGGAACAGGGACGCCGGGCTAACCAGCTCTCAGTCCCAGAGTCAGCCCTACCACGGCTGATCGACCTAGTAAAGGCTGGGGCTACAGCCTTACCTACTCTAGGGGAACTGCCCAGCCCAGCAGAGCTGGACACCCTAGCTGCCCAACTGGTCAGCCTCTTCCATACAGCTATTCAAGCCGTAGGCAAGAGACGGACTAATCAGGGTAGGGGAGCCCCCTGGTGGACAGAAGAATGCTCAGTAGCCCACCAAGCTGCTATTAAGGCTAGGCGCCAACAGGCCCAAGAACCTGGGCTGGTCATACCTCCCCCTATCCTAGAGGAGCAAAAAGTCTTCCTAACAACTGTGAGAAGGGCGAAACGCACCTACTGGACTGCTAAGATCGAAGAGGCTAAGACAGACCAAGACCTATATAAAATTATAGGCTGGCGGAAGTCTAGCCTAGCAGTTAAAGCTCCGCCTCTAATAGTGGAAGGGCAGACGATCAGCAATACCCACGATAAAGCCCAAGCCTTGCGGAAGGCTCTACTAGAGCGATTTAGTGCTACAGACGACCTATCTGGGAACCCTTTTGCTACCCCAGTGGTTATAAGTCGTATTATACCCTGGCAGAATACAGTTAGCATAGAGGAAGTACGCCAGGCTACTCTGACAAAAACTACAACCCCTGGGACTGATAGGATTACTACAAAGTTGCTACAATGCACCTGGGGATTAGTAGCCAAGCCTATACAACAGCTCTTCCAGGCCTGCGTTCAAGTAGGCTACTTTCCTAGACCCTTCCGCAATGCGGAAATTGTCATGATCCAGAAGCCGGGGAAAACAGATTTCTCTAAGACTGGGTCTTGGCGCCCAATATCCCTGCTGTCCTGCTTAGGCAAAGGCTTAGAGCGGCTGATAGCAAAGAGGATGGCCTACCTTACTATCCTAGAAGGGGTTGCCAGCCCACAGCAGGTTGGAGCCCTACCAGGGAGGGCTGCAGTCGACCTGACAACCTGTCTAACCCATGAGATTGAGAGGGCTCTAGATACAGGGCTTACTGCGACGCTAGCAACAATGGACGTCAAGGGGGCGTTTGATTCCGTCTTACGAAACCGACTTATAGTCAGGCTACGACAGCAGGGCTGGCCTAGTAGCCTGATCAGACTGATCTACACCTTCACCTCCAGCCGAACAGCCTGCGTCAGGCTAGAGGATACTACTACAGAGGACTTCCCTCTATCCTGTGGACTACCGCAAGGCTCTCCACTGTCCCCTATCCTCTTCCTGCTCTATATAGCTGATATCCTAGCTGATGATCGGAAGCTGCGGTTTGGCTATGCAGATGATATAGGCTTAGTAGCTACTAGCCCCTCGCTAGAAGAGAACGCTACAGCCCTAGGCCAGGAGATCACTAGTATCCTCAGCTGGGGAACAGAAAATAAAGTCGCCTTTGATCCAGCTAAGTGTGAGGCAATCCACTTCAGCAGAAAACATAAACAGACAACAGACCTACCAGATATCCAAGCCAGAGGCCTAACTATTAAGGCCTCAATAAAGCCTATAAGATGGTTAGGGGTCTGGTTTGATAGGAGACTCTCCTTCCAACACCATGTAGGAATAAAGGTAGCAGCAGCAAAGAAGGTAGCCTATTTCCTACAGCACCTTACAAACACAAAAGGGGGGCTCCCAGCAGCTGCAGTTCGAAAAGCAGCTATTGCTTGCGCCCTCCCAATAGCCCTATATGGAGCTGAGACCTGGTATGCAGGCTTGACCAGACCAGCCCTGAACAGCAGCACCAGTATAGTCGGCACAGGGCAGAAGGGTTTAGCCTGTAGAGTCGGAAGAGTTATTACAGCAGCAGCAAGGGCTATCCTACCTGTCTGGAGGACCACACCAACCAGTGCCCTCATCCGAGATGCTGGCCTACCAACAGCAGAGGTGGCCCTTGAGGCAGCGCGACTACGCTTCGCTACACGCCTACAGAAGGTTGACCAACAACATCCCTTGGTCCCAAGGCTTCTACAGCCAGGGCGGCAGCAGACCAGGCTCCAAAGAACAGCTGGCCTCTTACCTAAGTGCCCAAGGCCAGCACTCCTACAGCCGCAATACCCCCCCGGGTCTCACCACCCTATAGTCACACAGACGAAGGAAGTAGCAGCAAGGATCTTCCAGGCCTGGCTTAAGACTGTGCCAGATAAGCATACTATTATCTACTCAGACGGATCTAAGGCCCCTGATGGCGCTACAGGGTTTGGCTTTGTTATATACCGTAAGAACAAACGTATAGCCCAGGGCTGCGGCCGCCTTGGCTTAGCAGAAGTGTTTGATGGGGAGGCTGAGGGGGCGAGGGCAGGGCTCCGACGGGCCCTCCTTACCTCCCAGGGCCAGCCTATACACATCTGTATCGATAATACCAGCGTTATCCAGGGAATCCGAGGCAGGGTCCCAGACTCCTCACAAGCGGCCTTCCTTGAGATCCAAGAGGCAGCTAGGATCCATGACATACGAACCCATTGGTCCCCAGGGCATGAAGGCATCAAAGGGAACGAGGAAGCAGACAGCCTAGCCAAGGAGGGCACAACCTTGCCAGCCCCTAGGGGCCAACTAGCCACCCTGTCAGGGATCAAACGGCTAGCTAGAGAACGTATATGCCGCCAGTATAGAAAATGGTGGAAGCAAGAGGCAACACCCCGCTATACCCAACTAGGGCTTAAGGCTTCCCTCGCCTGCCCCCCTGAACTAGCCCTGCCACGGGCTATACTCCACCATCTCCTAGCAGCCCGGTCAGGCCATGGAGACTTCGAACAATACCATCAACGCTTTAACCATACAGAAGCACTGCTTACCTGCTCCTGTGGGGAGGCAAAGGAGGCAGACCACCTAGTCTACTGCCGAAAGACCTTAGCGAGGAGGCTTCAGTGGCCGACCCTCCACCCTTCTAGTCCACAGGAGCCTATAGGACCAATAGGATCTCTGGATCGATACTACAAGGGGCTAATCACTGATCATGAAGGCTTCCAGGCCTTTCTCTGCGTGACAGACTTCTTCCGGAAGATCTGCCCGCGGTACTAGGGCCCAGGTCTGAACCTAGGCCTTAGTAACGAACCCCCTCCTCGTAGAGGAACTGACGAGTATAACGGAACCAGGGAACCAGCGGGAACTAGGGACGGATAGAACACATAGTAGCCTATGGGCAAGATTTGGAGGACGTTAGGAAGAGGCGTGTAATGTAGAGTATATAGCTTGAGCCTGCGGCCCTCCACGCCATATACCCCTCGGGAGGTCGGCCGCAAGGGCGGCTGCGCCCTTGCCGCCACGGCGTTAAATACAACAACAACAATTTCCTTCCAGCAGCTGAGTCGACAACGTACATCTCGTTCTGAGTCAACATGGAATTTCATACCAGGAATATTCATAGTCTATGGCTTTGGAAACTAGGAACTAGACACATGATATCACGAGAAATCTCTCTAGTCATTTGGAAACCCATAATGTAATATGCGAACTTTTGTTCAAATTTTGGAAACTATTCTCAATAAGAACAGTCTCACCTAGATTTTCGTGTGAACAAGAAAACACTGACTGGCAATACAAGAACAAAGATGCTTTTAACTGGTTCATAATTGAAAGCGGCTCACCAGAATTATGGGTTGAAGCAAGTACTTCAAAGGTCACTGTTGTACTTCTTTTCTCCTGAAATCGGCCGAATAATAGGCGTTCACCTAGCTAGATCGGCCGTGGCGTTGATAGCTTTACGAGATGTCAGAGGCAAAGACCAGTACCATACCAATTACCACTAGATGACTTCCAACTTGAGTGACGGGATGCTTTCATAATTTAGTGAGGGATCATATCGTTTTCGTTCCGCCGCTCCTCGTCGTTGGGCAATTCACAACAATCAACGAGGGATGATTCCACACATGCAAATGTCGCACTCTGAAACATGGATATCTGTACAGTTCGCTGACCATATCAATGGGTCAGTAGCAGACTTAACATATTGCCTTGGACTGTGCTCGACCTTCTTGCCACCTTGCTCTTTTGTTGTTTGGAACGTTGATGGTGCGCATGGGTAAACCGCAAAGTGCCGCTTCTGGTATAGTCAGGTACCGCATACAATTCTAGAGAATGCATGGTTAGTCTTCTTCAAGTTTAGTCATCTTTCAGTTATCTCGAAGGCATGAACGTGTCGGGAGCCAGTGCAGAACTAGTCCTTGGAAACGCTAATTAGTTGGTGCTCTAGGTTAGCGGAGAGTTGCCATAGGTGTTTGCGTAATGCGAGAGGAAAGCCGACTACACAACGAGAAAATACTACAGGTTGATCGAAATATGAAAATTTATAAAGAATACCCAGATTGTTATCACTCGCAGAGCCAAGGGTTCTACACTTTCGAAGATTTTGAAACAATCTCTTGACGGGCCACGGGAACACCTGTAACCTAATGGTCGACTCAGATCGTCTCTTGCGTTAGTTTGTCGGACACATAAACAACTTTTCCATGGATACATAAGACTCTTGCATGCAGAGAAAACATTCCAAGACGTGTGCCGTTCTTCCACTACACGTCGATCTGAAGATGCTGATACCCTTGAGCTCATCGAGAAGACAGCATACCCACATCATGCATGACTCACGTTACCATCGTCATTACTATGGTGAAGTCCTCTGAATGAACAAACAACGGGCTATTCTCTATAGGCTCGCATAGTCAGGATGCTTGCTGGTAGCGCGTCGTGCCAGGAATGCCAGAAAGTTTAAGCTGCGCCCGAAGCATTTCTAACCTCACCTTTTCCGTCTTTATGCAGCCTTTTCCGTGGCCAGCATATATGTTCCTTCAGATTTCTGATCTCGCTCTCATTATTCATCTTGGTTCATTATGAAGCAAAAACTCTCTCGGCAATGAGCAACTAGTTGATGTAATTTCAGTTCCCACATCTATCCTACTCCGAGTCCAGTCTCATCTTTCAAAGACGATGGCTTACCATTCTAAACATCCGTGCCTAAATATTTTGCCGGTCGGCACACAACAAGGTTTCTCGACGGCGATGCAGAGAGAAACTCTACTTTGCCGTTGGCGACATTCCCTCGAGCAACGACCCGGCAAGACGGATAGCTTTACAGCCGGCAGATTCTGGCCCGGACACCGGCTTTTGAGCTTCAACTACGTCACGGACGTAACAAGAATACTCCGATAAAATATATCCAGACAATTGAGGTTCATGCGCTATAACTGCATCTCAAAGACCATATGCTGCGACAGGTTGATCTATTTACAGTCTTGCTCTATCATGAAAGTTAGGAGTGGAAACTTGCATCTATCGAATGTGCCTTCGATATTTCACGGAGTCACGGGGTGGCTACGGAGATGCCAAGTCTCAAATTGGACTTCAAGATTCCATCTGGACAGTTTGAAGCGTGGGAAGATGACCGAGAGCGAGCGAGTCTACCGCGTTTCATGCCAAGATGCAGGTTATCTTCTTTGAAACCTGTGAATACAATCGGGCGTTCATTATCCATAGGTAAAGACCTCGCGAGCAGAGACTAAGGCCCAGTTCGTAGCAGGATCTACATACGTACGTCAGTCTCTTGAAGACAGCCAGCTTTATCAGCGCACAGGTGATTGCCGGTTCGAACTGCAAGATCTCAGCCTCCACTTCTAGAAGACTTCAAACACGTTCGCCGTCTGAACTAGAAGTGTTCGGCCAAGATAGTCTGTCCCGGGTATCCCTTCGTCCTCCTCCAATCACTTGAGCTGATTCTGCCACAAAGCAGATGACCCTCCATGAATCCTGCGAACCAACATCAAGGAAACGGCAAAATGGTCGACCTTCCCTATTGGTTTAGAGTTCATGCAGCGTCGCAGCAAAGTCTAGTGTGGCAGAAATCTGATTCGCAGGGCGACCTCTCATCCTCACTCAGGGTTTCGCTATGCAGACGAGTCAGTTCATTCGCGCTCCCCAACCTGCGATCCTCCCAGTCTCAAACGCCGAGGCGCAAATCGTAAGCCTCTCCGAGGAGATTTATACTTTTCCCCGTGAGGTGGTTCCCGAACCTTAATTGCACCGGCGCTCAGACTCCTGCAGATGCCAATCAGTCGTCTTAAGTAGGTGGCCATGGAAACATTCCATTTGGCCACTGCAACGGCCTGCTTTGCGCCATCGCATCTTCCATCCCGTCTCCCGCTGACAACCCCGATCGCCGTTGTTTATTCCATGATGCCGTCCAAGCGAATCGAACGAACGGCGCCGGCGACCCTTCGAGTCCGACTACTGTACTGAGCGACAGAGAAGAGAATGGCGGGCGAGACGGGGACCATCTCGGTCTCGCAGGTCCAGGCGATGGTGATGATCGCCTTCGCCGCGACAGCGTACTACAACACCATCGAAACATTCTTCTCCATCTTCACGACCTTCAAGCGGCGACGGGGACGGTACTTTTGGAGCATGATCGTCAGTAACACGGGGATCAACATCAACGTCATCGCCTTCGTCCTGCGATACTTTGGATACTACCACGGAGCCATCGTGGCGTCGAGCTTCATCATCCCGATCGCATGGTACTCCATGGTAACGGGGCAAGCCATCGTCCTATGGTCCCGACTTCACCTGGTGGTTCACAGCCAGCGCAAGATCCGCATGATTCTCGTCATGATCATATTCAACGCGGTCACGATGCACGTCCCTGAGACGGTCATCTTTTTCCTGGCGAATTTCGAACACCCAGCGAAATGGTCAATGCCCTTCAAGATCTACGAGAAGGTGGAGTTGGTCGTCTTCACGATACAAGAGACCATCATCGCCGGCTTTTTTCTTTACGAAGGCTACTACAGCCTAAAACCTCTGAGCGCGATCAAACCAAAGGCGGTCGCAAACATGGTGCGCCATCTTGCGGGTCTCTTCGCCGCTGTCTTCCTCCTCGATATAGGTCTGATCGTACTCGAGTACAACGACAAGTTTGAGATTCAGACGATGTGCAAGCCATTCGTGTACAGCGTTAAGCTCAAGGTTGAGTTCGTCGTGCTCAACAAGTTATTATCATTCACCAGGATGAGCACCTGCAACTGCAGAGGACCGGAAAGCCTTCCATCGGTGACTTTACCCGATAGCCACAAGCGCACCATGGTCGGCCAGGGCGCTATTTTGGTGGCGCTACCAGATATCGAGCAAACAGGGGGTTCTCTATCACCGTTACGACGTACATTTACCGACCACATCTACGACGGGCGCCAGGCCGCCGGTACCCCTATACGAAGGAACTCGAAAAAGAGTCAGTTATCAATAAGGCAGAGAGAGGTGACCGATGACGAGGCGCCACTCAACGAAAAGGGAGCGACGAGTAATGGGTGAAAGACCAGGCACAGAGCTGACCATCATGATTTCTCCATGTACCACTTCAGCTGTGATGCGTCTTACCCTGGGTTTGAGGCAATCAAATGATTGCGTTCTGAATTAGCTGATACCTATTCGTGAGTAATAGTGGTCGATATTGAGTAGATTACCCGACTTACACACGACCTTCTAGGCCCCTTATCTCCACCTTGACACCCATTAGGTACTGAACGAGGGATACGGAAAGGCTGCGCTATCTCAACGCCAGCTATAGTTTACAGGTCTTTCGACTCAGAAGGAAGTATTGAGTTATCACGGAGATACGAGCGGCCGTCGTTTACAACGAGATGCTGCTCGTGGTGGAAGCAATTAGCTAAGCACCGTTGCGGTCAGTTTTGGGAGAACGTGTCATTCTGCAAAGCAGGCTGCTGTTGAGCGGCTGGGAAAAAGCTAGGATGTCATTGAAGAGGGCACTCTGACACGCATGGGAAGGATGATTATACCAAGGCCAGATTGAATCTGACAGCCTACAAAAGATAGACAGCGTGATATTACTACTGAGACTAAATCAATAATGCTTACTCATCTCCATAGCCAATGAGGGCGACGCATGTCCGTATCGACAGATTCGACTTCCGAAAGCAAGTGACTGAGGCAACCACATGTGCGGTTATTCAACATTCGACTTTGCAGCCGCCGGCCGATTCTGGGCCCCAAACCGGCATATGTCCGGTTTCCATGATCCGAGACCCCCACAAGGGGTTAAGGTTTCTGTTGTACAAACTCTCTTCGCGCTTGCCGAGAAATCTGGACATGTGCGTTTGAGCCACTGTAAGACTACGGCAGTTTCGCAGATTGGCGAGTGTACGGAAACAGGAGTGTACGGAAACAGAAGTGTACGGAAACAGGAGTGTACGGAAACAGTAGTGTACGCCATTTCTCTCGCGGAATTGTAGAACATGTAATTAATAGGTAACAAGTTATGGCATAACAACAAAGCATATGTAAATGTGCTTCCCTTCGAGTCTCTTTTCATAGACTTTGAGGTCCCTGCCAACCAAATCGGCTGCGCGGTGTCGCCATATCTGGTGACTTCAGCTGAGTTCGAATTTGAGTGTGCGGTCGCCCAAGGTGTACCGATGGAGGAACGCATGGATGCCACCGCCGGTTCCGCAGAATCCTGAGAAGCGGCTCATTCCCCGTACTGAATCGGTGTTGCGAACGACTCGGCTCGGAACAAGGAGAACGGGTGGCTGACTCGGCTTGTTGATCTTGACCTTCTTGAGCTGTTCTGACGAACTGTCAACTTCAAAAGAGGCATTCTAGCAGGTTTATGAGGCGGGATGATGTCACTTCAGTATCTAGAGCCGCCTGCTGGCTACGGGTAGGGCTGCGGATGGCTGGGTTGCTGAGTCGAATTTGAACAGCCATACTTTATCACTACGTGTTTGTGGGCAGCTGAGGCGCGCAAGTACACTTGTAGAATACCATCTGATGACTCAAGAACATTGCCGCAGCGTTCGTGAGGTTACAGCAAGTGTCGTACGTAATAAGCTGAACATCGCATCGTTTCATTATGCTTAAACACTACCTATGCGTACCAAATAACAGCCATTTGATAAGACCCACCTTAAACTACAATGACCTTTGACCCAATAAATGCACCCAGACAGATATGTGTTGAGAGACTATTACATATTCAGACAAGCACACGACCAACTCATCCCCCTCCACTGAACGTTTCACCCCCAGTCTTGAGATACTCTTTCTCCTCGGGCGTCGACTGCCGGTGCATAGCAAGGTTTCGGTGCGGATACCTCCCAAACTGGGCGATTATGTCTCGATGCTTCATCTCAAAGTCGTAATTGGTTTCAAGCAGGTCTCTCGCCGTCTCTTTCTGTACCGCCAAGACTCCCCAGCACTTCCTCTGATCGTCGTCTCCGGCGGCCCCGTCCCCAGCCATGAGCTCCTCAAAGTCATCCTTCATCTTTTGGTAATGCTCCACCGCCAAGTCATGCAGTGCGAGGTCTTCCGAGTGCATCAGCGGGAGATAGAACCACATGCGATACGCTACCCGGTACTTTGTCCGGTTGTGCGTTGTTGCGCCGGCGTTGATGGCATGGTTGGCAATGTCGCGGGCGATAGGGTCGAAGAACTTGAAAACGACGGATGATTCGGCGCCACGATAGCAGTTGCGCGGGATCTGGTCTAGCAGCAGGACAAGACTCAACCACTGAAGTGGCGTGATAGGCCTCACGATGGCGATGATGTCTCTCGAAGTCGCCCTCGATGACTTGAGGGCCTCCAGAGCCGGACGAAACTTTCTCCTAAAAGCTCTAGTCAGTTACACGTGTTCGAGGACGCAGGCGGGCGGGCTGATACGAACACGCAGCTCTCGTCAAAGTTCTCGTCGGAGAAGAACCAACGCCCCAGCTGGTTCTTCTGCGGCAGGATGAACGCTTCTTCAGTATGCAGATGCTTAAACCAAAACCTCCGCAGCTTCTCGAGGAGCTCCGGCGTGATGACCTCCTTCAAGTGCGCTGTTGCGTGCGCCCTGCATGCCTTGGATCGGGGAAGGCCGCTCGTCAGCGTCATCTCGTCGGCGGAGTCGCGAGAATAGCCGGTGCTCTGGAAACCGCGTCTAGGCCGAATAGACAGTCCCGATGGCGAACGAGACCCTGCGCATACCACACGAGGCCCACAACGACGCTGAACCGTCAAAGTCTGCCACGAACTCAACCGCAGCAACGGCAGTGTACGGTCGAAGCACCCCGCATTTCGCAGGCTCGGGCTGATCTGGTGAGGAGGCATGACAGCTACCACGCCTTCTCCTCCTTCCTCCTCACCTCCCCCAACTCGAGAAGCGAGCCGTAATTCGACAAAGGGGGCGCGCGGCGGTGACCTGCGAATCGGCAAAGGGGTGGTGCCACTGGCTGCACTGACGTCGTCCGATCTCTCGTTCTAGGTTTGTGCGGCCTGGGGAAAAAGGGAGCAGGAAACGTTCTGGGCACGCCTAAATGCGGGGTTTGTGCAGGCTGGGCGGCCCCTTGTGCAAGTAGGGGTCTCTCGCTTGAGGCCGCTAATGCAACGCGGCGTTGTGCTTGGGGTTAGCGGGATGAATGCACACAGCTTGGATTGGCTGGGGGTGGCTTGAGAACATCACTTGATCATGGCAAAAGGGATGGCGCTACGACTACGACGTGGCGGTGGAGGGAAAGAAGAGAGACGGCCACACGCTGGAATGTGGTGATGCAGATCAGAGATCGCCGGCCAGAGACACGATAGCCTGATATCGAGCCTAAACACGGGGCTGTTGTGTTAGGTCATCCTCCGTGGCTCATGTCTGGTGGCTCCGTGGCCGTTATTTGTGCGCCGCAAAGAGTTTAGTTTGGCTGGGCTTGTGCTTGAAACATAGCCAGCGCTTAGAGTGACATATAAACTGAATGCCAAGTTTAAGGGGCTTATGTCACCTCACACAACAGCCGTGGGAAATGAACCCGACGATGCGATGCCTTCGCGTTTCCTTACTCCGTTTAAGTACAGTCTCTGCAATATCATATGCAGTGTAGCGGATCATAAACGCGACGTGAACTTGTGGAGAGAATCTCGGCTTCCAGAAAGCTTGGCTAGCATTTCTGTGGTATTCAGAACTGCCTAAATGCACAAGGTAGTGTGCCTCAATGCCGGAGTCGGTATTGATCCGTACCCCAGACAGAGCTGCAGTAGTCCGTCAATGGCGCCATCCAGTCGGCTTCTTGGGGATCGCGAGTCTCTTTCCTTGAAACCCGGCAGAGAGCGAAATTCCAAGATTCCTCCCGACCGATCAATGGCACTTGCGCATTCAGCCGGCGGTAAAAAGGCCTCGACCATTCACTGCAACCCGAGCGAGCGCAACTTTGGTTCGCATCATCAATTCGAGATTTGTCCCGCCGCCTCCTGAGCTGACAGCGGGCCGCATGCTAGCTCGAGCATCCCGAGCCTTAAAGCTTGTGTTAAGCACAAGTGATGTGCAAGATCCCTCCTCGCTGGACAATGGCCTCCGGGGATCATCTTCGAACGGCCCAATTTGTTGGATAAATAACCCCATCATCAGCCTTCAAAAAGGAAGCCGGCATGACCGGCTAAATAGCTAATAGGGGTCGGACATGCTTACCTCTTCCAAGCTCGCCAACTCGGCCGCAGTACCGGACTGTTCCCCCCCTTGCGCAAAATTGCGGAGAGCGCCGACAGGGATCATGCAACATCGGCCCCGGCTTGGCTAATTAACTCCCGACGACGCGGCACTCAATCCGACTCCTGGCCTAAACCCGTCCCGGCGATTGGCGGAACCGCAAAGCTCCTGATCGGTCCATCGCGGCCGTCATCCAGTCACCTTTTGGGCAGGTCTCCCAGCTCCGCCGCCCAAAGAACTCGTAAAGATCGGACAGGACTGGGGAACGCTCGACCAGGGAGCTCTCGCCAACGACCACCCACCGGTTCCAAGAATGCTACCCACGTGGGTCGACGTTAGTTTATTCTGGGCAAAGCGCATCGCTCTGGCCCCCATGTTGATGGTCAATATCCATTGTAAACGGCACTTGAATCTCCGTTTTCCCCTTGTCGTAACATCGGCCTCCCTGTGGTGGATTGATTTGACCCAGCGAGGCAAACAAACCGATCGAAGGGAAATCTGATTGAAAAAGGGACGGCCTCGTCCTCCCAGCTTCGCGATGTTCCTCCTCCCTGCTGCCTCACCGGACTCTCTGTTCATAGTTTTCCGACCGCTCCATTCGTTCTTTTAAACACAATTTTTGTACATACGTATCCAGCTTGTTGATCAACATGCGTTCCTTCGCTTCTATCTTCACGGCCACCCTCGCCGCCGTCGGCGCTCTCGCCGTTCCTGCCGCCAACCCCGGTACCGACCTCATCAAGAGAGCCTCCACCCCCAGCTCTCAGGGCACCAGCAACGGCTACTTCTACTCCTTCTGGACCGACGGCGCCTCTCCCGTCACCTACACGAACGGCGCTGGCGGCTCCTACTCCGTCGAGTGGCAGTCCGGCGGCAACTTGGTCGGTGGAAAGGGCTGGGCTACCGGCACTTCCCGCAGCATCAAGTACTCCGGCACCTGGGCCCCGGTCAACAACGGCAACAGCTACCTGACCATCTACGGCTGGACCAGGAACCCTCTCATCGAGTACTACGTCGTAAGTTGCACCTCGACCCCCAAGCACAACACACCCACGCAATTCATGAACAAGATGCTGACCCAAATGCTTCCAGGTTGAGAACCACGGCGAGTACAACCCCGGTTCTGCAGGAACCCTCAAGGGCACCGTCACCTCCGACGGCTCCACCTACAAGCTGTACGAGAGCACCCGCACCAACGCCCCCTCCATCGACGGCACCCAGACCTTCAAGCAGTTCTGGGCCATCCGCGACAACAAGCGCACCGGCGGAACCGTCACCATGTCCAACTTCTTCAACGCCTGGAAGAACGCCGGCATGACCCTCGGCACCTCTTTCGCCTACCAGATCGTTGCCACTGAGGCCTACCAGAGCGCCGGCAAGGCCAGCATCACTGTCGAGACTGCTGCTTAAGCAGTCTTCGGTTGGATGTGAGGGAGACATGTGAGGGAGAGGTAGCGGTTGAGGAAAATATACACGATCGTCGGCATTGGGGAGGATGTCTTTAGTGATTCTCACCGGAGAGCACAGGATCAGTGATGAAGCGAAGGGCAGGCTCTACAGCCGTTGAAAGGCAGACGTTTCACTGAATTTCTTCGAGGGGCACACCCCTATGCTGCAAATAAAACTTTATTCCGCCTATGATGGCGTCGACTTACCCAAGCATCAGCCTCATCGTACAAGTCCCTATCATCGTGTTTGTTTCATCCTTATGCGGTTCGTTTGCGACCTCATGCGAACACGATGCTGTGCGCCGAGAGACAGACTGAATGACTCAAGTGAGTTTTGATGCCGAGCCCTTACTGTACTGCACAGCCATGCGAATAGCAAAGCTGATGTGGAATCAAACATGTTCGACCCACTAGACGGATGGACTGATGAGTCCTTCTCCCGGCCTAGCGCGCTGGTGTCGAGCCGGTTGTTCGGAGAGTCGGAAGCCGGGCGGGCCTGGAGACCGGGGCTTGCGGGGCTTAATTGTTTGACTCTCGGAGCCGGGCGATCGGAGCGGATGTCAACAAGGGTCCGACTCAGGCAACTATTTACAGAATGGAGAGATGGGCAGTGGTTCATTTATTTAAGCATCACTTTCAGGAATGCACGGATGGTGACGGGCAGCATCAAAAATCTCGTCTCTTTGCTCCCCACTCATCTCGAGATGGCCATTCTGGGTTGTTCGCCAACACAGGTAATGTGGAATTCTCATAGCGAACGTGCAACGAGCCGACGATTTCCCAAATATGACACATGGCAATAGTCATTGATCCGACAGTCAATATTCTTTCGATTCACGACATTCAAACATTACAAAATCGTCCTCGCCATGCTGTGAGCTTATCGTGGAGCGTTGCACTTTGCATGTCGGCTTCGCCGGCTTCGGACTTTCAACCTGAATTTTGCCAACTTTCTGATTCAATATTTCTCATCACCGATACAATCTCTGATAGCCTCGCAGCTAAACCATGGACAGCGCTTTCCGACCCTATTCCGATTCTTAGCCCTTATCTCTGTGGGGGTTCGTTGACGTGTTTCCCATTCCGAGACCCTTCCGACGCCCACCCACCGGACCGCTATCTTCGCTTATCGTCTTGAACATCACTGCTAGGTAAGCCCGTGAATCATGCAACTCCTCATCTTGAATGTGACAATGTGTTGCTTTGCCACTCACCCTGATGAAGGCGGATGAGCACAAATGCGAGTCATGAGAGATAACGCATCCCGAGGAGTCCGTGATACAGACAGAATAATTGTCATCAAACACCTGAGGCGGATGAGAATCATCCGGGCGAGTATGTGAAAGCTACTGATTGGCATGCAAGGCAATCGACTTGAACCGTTTCTGTCAAACGCGCTTCTCAGTCTTGGCTCAAGAAATCGGTCTTGGCCCACGACATGCCCGTCGGCGATCAAGAACTGAGTAGGATACCATACTTGACTTCGAAAGCAAGGCACTTTCATTTCACTTTCTCTAGAATCTCGAAGTCGTGGTGATAATCACAAGAATGCTCCTTGATTCGCACCCTCTAACTGTAGCCACCGGAACTGAGATGAAACAATGTCGAGAATTATTTTACTGTAATTGACGCTTTCTCCCCTGAGCTCACTCCAATTCAACGGCTGTGATAAGAAACAGGATCGAGCTCAGGGTAGGTAGCTTCGGCGATCTTGGACTTGCAGTTTGTTGAACAAATTTCTTCCTTTTATGAAAAGATCTAGGCTAGTATGACACCGTCGTCATCTAATCCATTCACAGTCAAAGCTGCCTTTAAAACCGTTTGCCTCCCTTTTTATGTACATGTCGCTGTTCATACAAAATATCATGAATACCTTCATCAAATAGTCTACAAGTTGCTTCGGATGGGCGTCTCCTTGGCGCAGCATCCAGAGGTCAGCTTGGATCCAATGTCCTTGTCTGATGGCACGTCAAGAGCCGGGTTTCCGGTGAAGAAGTCGGACGGCGTAATGTGCAATTGCAGCATCTCAACGGGCCTATTGATCGATTAGTTTCAGTCATCAATGCGAACCAGACAAGTTGTATCACTTACATGACGGGCCAGTCCTCAATACGAGGATTGTGCGTCAGACCAAAGACACTCCAGAGGACAACATCCTGGTTCAGCACGTCCTCGTTCCTGTCCGCGGCATCCTTGACACCGCCCACCTCCAGCTTGCTCTGTAGGGTGTAGCGGCCGCCAGCGAACAGCTCGTGATCCTTGTACTTGGTGACCCACAGGTGGTGGCGGGCAAATAGCGCACGCTTGGACTGGACGCTGTTGGGGTCGGCGAGCAGCAGCTGCGTCGCGGGCGGCGTGATCTTGTAGCCGACAGGCTTGCCCGTGATGGGGTTGGGCTTGCTGAGGTTCTGGATCTTGAAGACGCGATTGTTCATCGGCGCCGCGTCGAAGCCTGCCGAGGTCGTGACCTGCGTCTGCCTGACTTCGTACAGGTTGCCGTTGGGGTTCGTCCGCGAGTCCATGCGCAGCGGCAGGCTCTCCTCCTGCACGACGGTGTTCTCGTTGCCGTCGATGGAGGGGTCGATGCGCACGCAGAAGACGTGCTGGTGGTTCTGCGCGAGGGCGCCGGGGCTGACGACGTTGCCCCACGGGCTGGTCTTGCCGGGGTCGATGTTGACGACGGAGACGATGCCCGTGGCGCGGGCCTCGACGACGATGCCGGCGGCCTGGTCGAACTTGAAGTTGAAGATGTACTCGTAGTTGGCGAGGGTGATGATGAACTGGATGACCAGCTCGCGGCGGCGGGTGACCACGGCGCGGCCGGTGCGCCAGTTGGTGTGCTTCCAGTTAATTCCGTTGTCCTGCTCGTGGAGGCAGATGACATTCTTGGACTCAACGGCCGCACCCTTACCGTCGATGAGAACACCATCGAAGTACTGTTTCTCATGTCAGCATACGAGTCATGGATTAGTTCACTGCCATAGAACGGACCTTGATGACACCCAAGCAATCACAGCCAAGAGTCAGGTTGTTAACAGCGTTGCCCAAACCACCATCACCGAAGTCGAAAGCCTGCTTGCGGTGGAACGGCGGGCGAGGATCCGCGTAGGGCACAGTCTGGCTCCAATGTTAGCGCACACCCCAACCAACAGGAGTCTCATTGGAATGAACCAACCATATCACTCATGCTAAGACGGTACATGACCGGCCTGCCATCGTATCGCACATCGTGGACGACAGCACCCTCACGGGGGTTGAAGGTAACGCGCATGCGCCACTTCTGCCACTCAATCAAGTTGCCATCGGTGATGGAGAAACTAGGGCCCTCAGGCTGCTGCACCGTCAAGGGCTTGAGATCCTTCCGCGTGCCGTTCGGCAGTAGCTCAGGCACATACTCGCTCTCCTGGCAGTGGTCGATGATCGTGGGGGCATGTGTCCTCCCGGACAGGGCATCGCCCTTACCACCAGTAGCAAGCTCGTCGATACGCACGATCTCCTTCTTGTGCGCATCCATAACAGGGATCAAAGGCAAGGGGTAGGCGTAGAAGTTGGAGTCCGGGTTCCCACTTCTTGTGTCCCGGGCGAAAATGAGAGCCTGGAAGAAACGGTTGTCGCCATCTGCGGCGTCAGGGGCGCCGTAGGGCCACGGCTCGACGACGACCTCGAAGCCCTCTGGCAGCTTGAGCTCAGCGATCTTCTCCTTGAACAAGGGCGAGCGCTGGACGGCATCAGCCAGGACCTCAAACTCGTAGCTTTTTTGGTGACACGCGCGTTAGCGTTGCGTTCATCTGGCAGAACCCGCGTGGGGGGTTGAAGGGTTTGTGGCTGGGAACCTACACGGTCAAACTCGCTTGGTGCTCGGAACCGATAAGCTTCTGATCAACAATCTTCCCGAGACCCAGGTTCACGATGGACTCGAAGTACTGGGCCTTGGTCGCGCCACCAATGACATCGTAGAACACCTGGGCGCATCTCACCGGTCTCGGTGATGATGCTGTGAGTTTGCCTGAGTGCTCGAGGTCTAGGAACTTGAGGACCTCAGCCTTTGGTGGTTCCCACAGGTAGTTCTGTCTGAAATCGAGGACGGAGCCGGGGTGCGCAGCGAGCACAATGTCTCGGGCCTTATTGGTCTCCTCCAGAGACAGGGCCGACAAGGGGTGCGGAATAGCTGCCATTATGGGAGGTGTGTATGTGACTCGGAACTAGGTTGCAGAGGCTGTGGGCGTCCGAAGATGGTTGTTCAGGGTTCGTTTTCGAGACTGAGCAAGATTGCGTTCTTATGAAGAAACCAGCAACGCTCGGAATGAATCTCTAACCAACTGTGTCCTTTGATGTCTTAGGTACTGAAACACCAGACTGACCTTCCGCATGTTCGGGCCATTAAATGGTCCACGAGCTCTGGTTGGCTCAGTAGTCGGAAAGCCTTCCGAGGGTCACGTCCGGAACACATCGGAAACAGCGGAACAGCTCCGAGTCAAGGCGCAACGCCCACGTAGTCTTCTTATCTTCAACCCCGGCCAAGATAAGGCTATTATAAAAGTTAGTTGCTCAAAGATCGAGACACTAGGGGATCCTGGGAAGCTCTTGTGATTGGCCAGCGATTATTGAACCGCAGTTGATTGGGCCTCCCACTGAAGATAAGATGCCGGACGCCTTGCAGCGGTGCCGCCGTCTGGGTATCGTCTCCGTTTTGGTGAATCTCGCAGGTTTGGGGATCTGGATTTGCTCGGTGATAAGATCAAAGAGGAGTTTGAGTAGGTCATGGAGATACATAACAAAAGACGTGTGCCCGACAAACCCCGGGATTAAGTCGGTAGATCGTACGACTGTAAGGCGACAATTCGAAATCGCTAGTCAAAATTTGCTTCAGTCTTGTTGTTTTTTCGCTTGTTTTGTGAAGCAATGGAAACCGACATGAAGAAAGATATGGTGACCCTTGGCAAAGTCGACTCTCAGAGCCAGAATGAGCCCATTTTTACCGGCGACGACTTGCGACTTGCTCAACTCGGACACGCCCAGGAATTAAATCGACAATTCTCTTTGCTTACACTGGGTGCACTATGTGTGTGTCTTATGGCAACATGGGAGGCTCTGTCGAGTGTTGTTGCGCCGGCTCTTGTCAGTGGCGGCGCGCCTTGTTTGTTCTATAACTTGTGAGTTGATGATGCTTGTTCAGTTGGACCACAGTGGAAGGCTAATAAGCTGTGAAGGATGCTTTCAACAATTTGCACGGTCTGCATCGCATCGTCCCTCGGAGAAATTGCATCGATCTATCCAACTGCAGGAGGTAAGAGTTGCTGGTTGACATATCACTAAAGAGATCCCCTACACTGAGTTGACGCTGACAACTTTGCCTCGCAGGTCAATACCACTGGGTTGCGGCGCTGTGCCCGCCCTCGACCCGATCGGCCGCGGCATTTACAACCGGTTGGATTTCCGTGGGAGGTCAGGTCGTCCTTACCTCTTCCGCCGCCTTCGCAGCTGGTCTTCAAGTGCAGTCTCTCATCATCTTGAACGACGACTCATATATCCCAGCCAGGTGGCAGGGCATGTTGTTCTATTGGGCGATTCTTGTGTATGCATTGGCCATGAACATTTGGGGACATAGACTATTACCCACAGCCAACCTTGTGTCCGGTAAGGCTCTTGGACATTGTCAGCCCTTCGTTGTGGAAACTCGTATTAACACAGAGTTATTATTAGGCTTTCTCCATGGCGCTGGCTTTCTGGCTATTCTCATTGTTCTCGGTGTCATGGCACCGAAGAACACCGCATCCTTCGTCTTCAAGGAAGTCACTAACTCTAGTGGCTGGGAAAGCGACGGAATCTCTTGGCTCGTCGGGTTGATTAGCGCCGTCTACCCATTCTTGGGGTAAGTAGGCACCTATTCGTGATGCAAGACTAGACTGACACCACGAAGCTACGATGCGGCATGCCATTTGGCCGAGGAGTTGCCGAACGCGAGTCGCGACGTTCCAATTGCAATGGTCGGAAGTGTCATCCTCAACGGCGTAATGGGCCTCATCTACGGCACCGTCTTGCTCTTCTCCAGCGGCCCCCTCGACGCCCTCCTCTCGACGCCAACCGGATACCCCTTCATGCAAATCTTCCTCGATGTCACCAAGTCCCATGGCGGCGCGACATTCATGTCCTTAATCATTATTATGACTGCTATCGCCGCCACGGTCGCGGGTATTACATCGACCTCACGCACGCTTTGGGCCTTTGCCCGTGACAGAGCCACCCCATACGACCAGTACCTGAGCAAGGTCAACAAACACTCACAGATCCCGGTCTACTCCGTTGTGCTCGTGACCATCCTCCAGATGCTCCTTGGCTTCATCTACATCGGCAACACGACAGCCTTCAACGCCATTCTGTCTATGGCCATCATCGGAATGTACTCGAGTTACATCGTACCCATCGCGTACATGCTGTTCGGCCGCAAGAACATCAAGCCCTCGGACTTTGGTCCGTTCAAGCTCGGCCCCACCGTGGGCCCTGTGTTGAACGTGATCAGTTTGATCTGGATGGTCGTGGTCATTATCTTCAGCACGTTCCCGTCGGCGATGCCAGTGACACCGCAGAACATGAACTACTCGATCGTTGTGATGGCCGGATGGCTCTTGTTTGGTATCGTCTATTACATCTCATACGGCCGCAAGAAGTTTGAGGTGCCGGTGGTGGATAGTAACGTGGTAACAGGCATTTCTGTCCCTGCAGATATCAGCGTCTAAGGGACGGAAACGCGAGGATAGGGGGAGGACATTGACAAGTATTGGTTAGATTGTAACATGAAGAGTTTTCGCTTGGCTGCAATTCAAGTCCCCGTCCTCGCACTCATGTGTTTTGTGATGGAAATCGGGGCCATGCATTAATACGGTTGGACTGGTCGCCGTGCCGAATTAAATCAGTCCCTGAAAACGCCGCGAAATTTCCTCCGGATCCCCTAGCGACATGCCTTGCTCATTCACCCCAAAGAACCCTACCGGAAAATCAGGCGGTGCTGGGTGACCGCCATTCGCATGACCAAAGGCGTCAAAAAGATTCATCAGATCGTTCCCCATGTTGAACATGTCGGGAATCGAGCTGTTCGCTTGCGGACTCGTGTCCCAAGCATCCCATGCGCTGTTCTCCGGCCTCCTTCCGTCCCGTTCGCCCGGGCCCGGGTTCTGGTGGGGGTCATCCGGCCGGGATTCGGTCGCGTTCTGTTCCGCGTCGTCCCCTGCTTGGGGCGCATCTGCCTTTTCGGGATCACTTCGAAGACCGAGAGATTTGACACCTGGAAGCAAACCTCGAATAGTCTTCCAAAGCCTTCGGCTTGCGTGCCCATGTCGTGAGAATCCCTTGACAAGCTGCACTGCTTTCAGGAAGCTCTCCTTACAGGGCTCAGTAAACACACCCGGTGCGTGACATACAGCGAGCAGGATCACGGCTAGTGCGCTCATGAGGAAATAGTTGAAAGCGTGCTGCTGTCGTGCATAGATATCGCTAGTATCGTTGAGGTGCGTCAATACTTGTATGGTATCCAGTGCGATTTCCGTGACTAGTTTGGCACTCTGGATGTCGGCCCTGATGCTGGCAGTGCTGAGGACATGATGCCGGTGGATGAGCGTTCGCATGTGATTTCCACGTAGGTAGAGTAATGAACGAAGGCGATGCATGCTTCTCGGCTGAGTCCGGGGTGCGAGTCCAAGCCTAGGATGCCGAATACGGAGGTCGTCCGGGATGGAGTTGAGCCAGTTCTGCGTCATGAAGTCCAAGAAGGCGACGGTGTCCTTGGGTATGAATTGTGATGGCGACTCAAAGGGCGGTAGTGCCTCCCATACTTTGGAGCAAAGCCTGCCGTAGGACACCATGCACCTCAAGTAGGGGTAATTCTCTCCCTGGAGCGGCCGTCAGTCGGTGTTGCTGTCCGAAGGAAGTTGACGGCGAAGAACTTACCGGCTCGGGTAACTCCGGATCTATGTCCCTGTCAATGAGTCCGAAAGACAGACTTGTCCCGAAGCTCCAGCGGCGATCCAAGACGTAGACGCACCAGAAGCATCGTACGGCGAGCTCTCGCTGCCTAGGATCTTTAAAATTGTCCAGGAGAATCGCCCGTCGATGGAGGCCAATCTCGAGGCATTCTCTGCCGGAAATGCCGATAGCCCTCCATGCTAGAAGCTCCTCACCACAGTGGAACCAGTAAAGGCTCTGACACGATGTCAGCGTGGGCACTCAGCGGGTAAGCTGTTCGTCCGAGGAAAGATCTAGCTCACCAGCATAGTCATGATCTGCAATTCCTTCAAGTCGATGAATGCTTCACCCGAGACTCGACACACAACGGGCTCGACGGAGTCAATCAACTTCGTGCTTATGGGATTCTGCCCCTGAGCCTCCATTACTATCGATATAGCAATCGCGACCTTGGCAAGCTGGACGTCCTTCTCCTCGATCTTTGGCCGCTCCTCTTCTGGGACATTTGGGTCCGCCGGTGGATTCTGCAGGTGTCGAGCGTAATAGAGTATGTGTGGTAGATTCGCTGAGACATCTTTGATATTGGTGAAGGGGTAGACTGACTCCATTTCCTCTGAGTATACGTCAAGCAGACGAAGGATTTCATCAAATTCTAATGTCAATAGGCAGTCCAAATCTTTGTGAAATGACGCTGTCTGGTCTTCGGATATGACGGAAGGTGCCCGCTGGGATGCAGCCGGCGAAGCAGATCGGCTCGTCGGTTCCTCATCGCCAGTTTGAATTCGCATGCGGGTGAGCGATGTCTCAGCGATGCGAAGGCTGAACGCTGATCTCGTGGGACCGACAAACTGAGGTTCCCTTGGCTCGCTCGGGCGACGATTCGACTCACTCGCGTAGAGAGGACTGGGATGTTGCGGGCCGCCGAGAGCAGCTGGCGAGCGAGTGTTGATATGAGCAACTTTGCCATTGAGCTCGCGAAGAGAGGATGTCAAGCTGGCGACCTGTTCTCGAAGGGCGGCCACCTCGTCGCTGAGATTCTTGTACTGAGAGCTGTAGTCTTGTCAGCTGGAGTGAGATGAATGCGATGACGGTGACGTACGGATGTTGTTCCTCCCTCTCATGAGTAGCATCCCGATCTTTATCTTTGAGAGGCGTCTGCTGAGGCCCGGGGATGAAGACGCACTCGGCACCGTTGGAAAGGCACCGCCGGCATACCGTCTGATGATCCTCCTTGATGCACTTCAGCTTCCGCTTCTTGCACTCATTGCTAAGCGGTCGTCGTCTTAGAAACTCGACTCAAAATATCACGAGCACCCAGTGACTTACCAAGCGACAGGCGTGTACTTCGCCCGCTTGCTGCGCTGGCCTTCGCCGGTCGCGGGCGCGGCGCGCTTCTGCACTGGAGCGGATCCGGCGCGGGTCGACTGCGGCGTCGCGGCCTCTGCCGGCACCGCATCAGCCTCTGGGCCCATCACGTCCAATCGATCGGCCGCTCGCCAGTCGAGACCCGGGGCCGGAGGGATATGGAGCACTGCGGAACGCGTCGTTGACGGTTCGGAATCGATGGCGAGGATGCGACTGGGCGTGAAAAGAGGAGTTCCGAGACGCGGTGACTGTTCCGGCGAAACCGCACACGCTACGCCCTTATCATGACGCTAATCGGCCCCCAAAACATGGTGGGTCCTGAATGAAGAAGTCTTGGCTCAGCAACTCATTTAATAGCTCGGGTATCTTATCTGACAACAACGTCTGTTCAATCTTGTTGCGACGTCAGCGCCATTTGCGAGTCATGTACAACCGTCACCGAGAAAGACATCGCTTCAAACAATTGGAACGTCGCTCATAGCGGCCCTCTCTGCGGACGATAAACCAAATCTAACGAACTCATCTTATATTTGGAGGCATTCAATTTTCAGTCAAGGTTTGCTGACTTTAGCAGCTTAAAACTTTGGACCAGAGGAATGTGTGCGATATGCAAAACTCTCCAACGCAGAACAGCACGTACTAGTAGACAAGTGGATTGGCCCAACATAATAGCACCTTGAAAATCGCACGAGAACGTTATTCCATAGACATTTATTGATACCATGAAGGCCGGAAAAGGCCTATTGGAGACGAATGGTCGGATTAGGCAGGCCAACCTACATTGAAATGACATAGTTGAGTGTGTTTAATGGCGCCAGTGGTCTTTCTTTGGAGCTAAGATTGCTGCGTAACTGGAACCGAATCATTTGCACTCAAGAAGCATATTACGGTCAGCTATCCGACAGTAGGGTCTGCTAACAGAAGCTGGGGATCAACACGTTATAACAGTATACTGAGGTTGTGGTCTGAGTTGTAGGTTGTAAGCTGTGGTAGATTAAGTCTTCAGAGGCTAAGGTGATCAGTTTTAGGCTTAATAAGTAATTTGCAGTGAAGGTAAGCTGAGAGTATCTATGAGGATGATGTTACGGTCAGCTATCCGACAGTAGGGTCTGCTAACAGAAGCTGGGGATTGATACGTTCTAACAGTACACGGGGTCGTGGTCGTAGGTCGTAGTTCGTAGGCTGTAGTAGATCGGGTCTTCAGAGGCTAAGGTGATCAGTCTTAGACTCAATAAGTGATTCGCAGTGAAGGTAAGCTGAGAGTATCCGTGAGGATAAATACTAAGTTGATTGCTGAAGAGCTATGGAAGTCTGACCATGAGCCAGGCTCAGGGTCATACTATATACAAGTCTAAGTAGTTTCTTTAAACTGAGGACCGATGTCTTCCGGGCGGTCCCCGGGTGTGGACCGCTTTCTTCATGTCGGTCCTAGATCAGGACCGCTTATCTCTCGTCGGTCCTTCTTATCGTCACGTGACTTGTACCATAGTTCTTCCGTCTCCGAGTGAGTCCCTGTTGTTCCCGTGATCCTGCAGTACAAATGTCTTATCCTAGCCGCCCGATGCCCAAGTGGGTCGGTCAACTGTTATCCACACATAACGGGTCGTAACATCAGGTCCCCTCTCCAAAGGTCTTGTCCTCAAGACCCAACATAAGTAGGTCGTTGGTCCCAGGTTGGGGATCCGTCAATCGTGCTTCCTGATTTACTCATGATGCTGACACCATGTCAGGCCACGTCCAAAAATCGAAAAAGAAATCGGTCGTCACTGCGCTCAAGGATCGTGAGCGCGAAGCTTTGATTGAATACGTCGAGTCTCGTTCTTTGGCTAGCGACATGCCTTGTACCCGTTGTTTCCGAGCAAAGGTTCCTTGCCGTTTTGGTGAGAAATCGTCTAGGTGTCGTACGTGCATCGAGGCGAAGAAGCCTTGTGATGGCGTTCTGGTGGCTTCGACTCGTATAGTGACTTCTGATCCTGATTTATCCGAACGATGACTAACCGTGTTGTAGTGCAAAAGTTGAATAAGCAACAAAAGGAGTGGGATGAAAAAGAAGAGAAGGCTGGTGAGGAGCTGCTTGCACTTCATCAGGAGTTTGCTCGTTTGCAGACTCAAATGGCGGAGGCTGCTAGCCGCTTGAGTCGTATTCGTAAGACGAGGAAGTTGGTGAGAGAGCGTCAGACTGAGGCTTTTGAGCGGGGAATGCAGGAAGTCGACGAGGAGGATGGTGTGCTTCCAGCGTTAGATGCTCATGAGAAGTGGGTTGTGAACGATCTTCAGGCCGCTGGGGTGCCTAACGATCCAGAGTGGCAAGAGTTTGGCTTTGGTCTGGACTTTGTCGATCTGGGCCCTTTGGTGTCTGATGTTGGTGGTGCTTCGGTGTCGTCTTAGCTTGTTTCTGGTGTTCCTAGGCGAATAAATGGTTTTCCTTGTCGCGGTCGATCTGCTTCGATAGGTGGTTTGGTGAAGCGATGTGGGTGCTTGATTCGCTTATATCTGGCGTTCTTCTGGACTAGTACAGCAGGTGTTGGTGTGACTTCTCGTTCTTGGTGTTGTTGCCAGTAGATCGTGAGTTCTTCTGCTGCGTTGGTGATGTTTTTGGCTGGTTCCCATGTGTTGTCTTCGTGTCCGTATCCTTTCCATTTGACGAGGTATCGATACCCTTCTGGTTCTTTGAGATGGTCGATAATTCGTTCGACTTCGTACTCTGGTTCGTTATCTTCGACGATGATAATATCGTTTGTCTGTGATCCACGTGGTGCTGGTTCGAGGAGTGAGACATGGAATACTGGGTGACACTTCATGGTTTCTGGGAGTCCTAGTTCGTAGTTGACTGGTGAAATTACTCGTGAAATTTTGAAAGGTCCGAGTTTTTTGTAGTCAAGTTTGTCGTTTGGTCGTTTTGTCTTGATGTTTCGCCGTATGAGATAGGCGCTATCTCCCTCTTTCAAGGTTGGTCCCTCAATCCTTCGTTTGTTGCTGAATTTTGTCATTCTTTGTCGTACGAATTCGAGTTCTTTGCGTGCGTTTTCCTGGATATCCTTGATTTGGCGTATTGAGGCGACAGCTTTTACTGCAGCTGGGCCTGTTCGGGGTTCTCCATAGGCGGTTGGTTCGAATCCATAGTTGAGGTAGAAGGGGGATTCCTTGGTACTTTCTCCTACTGCACTGTTGTAGGCGAACTGGGCTATTGGTAGCAATACAACCCAATTGTCTTGGTTGTAGTTGACGTAGGCGCGGAGATATGTTTCGAGGATTTGGTTGATTCGTTCTGTTTGTCCGTCGGTCTGCGGGTGGAATGCAGTGGACATTGATTGTTTGATGCCGAGTTGTGATGTGATTGACTTCCAGAATTTGGAAGTGAAGATCTTATCTCTGTCTGATATAATTTCTCTGGGCGTTCCGTGGTTGGCGATGATATATTTAAGGAATGTGTAGGCACATTCTTCGGCGTTACTTGCTTCTTTGTACGGGATGAAGTAGGCGTACTTCGTGAGTCGGTCCACAATGACAAGAACGCTGTCAAAGTGTGTTCCCGTAAGGGGTTCTCGAGACTTCGGTAATTTGACGATGAAATCGAGGGATATGGATTGCCAGGCGGTTTGCGGCACAGGCAAGGGTTGTAGCATGCCATAGGGTTGATGTCGAGCGGGTTTGCTTTTGAGGCAAACCTCACAATCCTTGATTGCTTTTGCCACTCGTTCTCTGGTGACTTTTTCTCCATATTGTTGTCGTAGTCGTTTCCAGGTTTTTGTGATTCCTTGGTGACCATGTGCAGGGCGAGCGTGAAACTCCATAATTGTTTCGTCGTCTAGTTCGTTAGGCGGGCTAGTACTAGATCGTCCGGCCATCATCAAGAGTTTGGTTGCTGGCACTAGGTCTCCGTCGTTGTTTCCTTTGAGAATCACCTGGGTTTCTTCAGGTACTGGGACGTTGTAGTCCGGTCGTCGGCTAAGAGCGTCGGCTCTGCCATTGTCTGATCCTTTGCGATGGATGATTCGGAAGTTGAATTCTGATAGGAATTCTGACCATCTAATCTGTCGTTTATTCAACACTTTTGAAGTCGTGAAGTGTGAAAGGTTCTTGTGGTCTGAATACACAAGTACTTCGTGTGTGGTTCCTGAGAGCTCGGGTCTCCATTCCTTGAAAGCTTCGATGATTGCCATGAGTTCCTTATCGTGAACTTGGTAGTTGAGTTCAGGTCCGTGGAGCTTGCGAGAAAAGAAGGTACACGGATGTAGTCGTCCTTCTGAATCCCGTTGGGATAATTGTGCTCCTATCGCGTAGTCGGATGCGTCGGGTTCTACTTCGAACTGTTTTGTTGGATCTGGAATGCTCAAGACGGGCTCGCTGGCGATGAGGCCCTTGATCTTCTGGAATGCTGTTCGTTGTGGTTCTTCCCATACAAAGGGCGTGTCTTTGCGGCTGAGGCTTGTGAGAGCTGCGTTGACCTTGCCATAATCTTTGATGAATTTGCGGTAGAAGTTGACGAAACCTAGAAATCCTTGGACTTCCTTGAGGTTGTTGGGTACCGGCCATTCCTTGATGGCTTTGACTTTGTTTTCTGACATACAGACTTTTCCAGGGGTGATAGTGAATCCGAGGTATTCCACCCTCTGTGTGTGGAATTCGCTTTTCTCAGGTTCAACTAATAGCTTGGCTTCTTGGAGGGCTTGTAAGACGTGGTGTACGTCCTCCTTATGTTTTTCAAGTGTTGATGAGAAGATGAGGATGTCGTCGAGATAGACTACTACGCAGATGTCGACGTATTTGCGTAAGACTTGGTTGATCATATTTTGGAAGGTTGCAGGGGCGTTGGTGAGGCCGAAGGGCATGACGAGGTACTCGAAATGTCCTTTTCGGGTTCTGAAAGCGGTCTTCCATTCCTCTCCTTGCTTCATTCTGATCAGGTTATAGGCTCCTTTGAGGTCGAGGGCCGTGAACCAGTTGGCTCCGTGAAGGAGTCGTCTCATTTCGTCGATGAGTGGTAGTGGGTAGCGGTTTTTGATCGTCATTTCGTTTAGCATGCGGTAGTCGACGCATAATCGTAGTTTTCCGTTTTTCTTGGGTACGAACAGGATTGGGCTTCCTGCTGGTGACGTTGAGGGTCTGATATATCCCTTCTTAAGATTTTCTTCAAGGTACTTATCTAGGGCTTCCATCTCTGTCTGGTTGAGTCCGTAGATTTTGTTGAAACGTGGTTCCTTCCCCTTTTTGAGGGGTATTTCGTGGTCGAAACTGGTGTGTTCGGGCAGTCCGGTTTCTAATTCGGCTGCAAAGAGTTTCTCATACACTCTATATTCTTCTGGGATAGACAGAAGTGGATCGTTCTTTTGTCCGAGATCCATCGTTGTCGGTGGTTGTGATACGGCTTCCTTTGCCTTGAGGTAACAGAGGTATCGTTTTGCTGTTCCTTGTCGTATTGATTCGTTTGAGGCCTGATTCTGACAGGGCTGCTCAGGGACTGAATCATCGTGGTCCCAATGGAGTTGGCCTTTGCTCCAATCTATCCGTGGGTTGCTTGTTCGTAGCCAGGGTAGTCCTAGCACTATGTCGTACGTTCCTAGATCGGCAATGTCGAATTGGATTCTTTCTTTTCGATTCAGGTAGCTCATCTCGAGGGGCGCAGTCTCATTATAGATGGTACCTCCTTCGTACTTGAATTCTTCTCCTTCTGCCGTGTGTAACTGATATGGTCGTTCTTTTCCTCCCCATCGTATTTCTAGCCTATTGATGGCTCGGGGGGCAATGAAGTTTGCTTCAGCTCCGCTGTCGATCAGCGCGAGTGTTATCTGCTGATTGATGGTAACTTCGAGTTCGATATTACCCTTATGTCCTTGTGACATTTGATGAATGGATCTTATGTCTGTTGCCTGTCGTGATCCGTCGTCGGTAGGCGAGTCTAGTTTTTTGACTGCTCTGGTTGTCCTGGGTAGGTGATTTGCTTTCCTTCTCGTCGTGCTTTTGCGAGGCTGTTTTCGCGGATCCTGACCTGTGGGGGTCTAGGTCCGTTCTTTGCGATTCTCCAGGTTCGTGCCTTTTCTTGGTAGTGGACTTGGCATTCGTCTTGTTGGCATTCGTCCCATTTCATGCTGTCGTCATGTTGACATCTCATGGGGAACTGAGGACTGGGTCTGAAGACTGCGAGGTTGTCTTCAAACAGTACCATAGTCCATCCGATCATGACGGAGGTCGAGTAGATCTCGTGGATAGGTTCGTCGTCATGTCTTCTGGGGTAGAATTGGTAGTCGTGCTTTTCTCCTATGTGTTCCTTGCATTTGTCGTGGAAGCACTGGGACCAGAAAAGGGTTCGGTGAAGCCGATGGTTGCTTCTTAGCGCGGGATGATCTTCCGTGTGTAGCTGAGGGGCGTAGCCTCGGTCTCGTTGGGCTGCTGAGGTGCCATAGAAGTGGCGTTGTTGCTTGTCTTGAAGCGTGTCGATTTCTTGGTATCTCAGAAGTTGCTTGGTTCTTCCTTCCTGGTCGTCGGGTTCTTCAGAGCTGGAGTCGTCCACACTGGGGGTGAACCCATAGGTGATTTCTGTCTGAGCGCGTTGTCGGGCAACGTCGCGAGGTTCATCCGAGTCATAGGAAGAGCTTTCTCCTTCTCCGAAAGTCCAGTTGTTGGTCATACTGAGGAGTTGTTGTTCCATCAGAGGATCGTGTTGGTGTTCTGGTTCTTCTTCTGATTCTTGTTGTTGGTATAGTCTTACTTGTCTGTCGTCTTCTTGCTGGATTAGCTCCATTTCCTTCTGGATTTGTTGTTTTTCGTGGTGGAGTTGTTGGCTAGTCATGCGGGAGGTGATTGGTTCTAGTCGCTGAATTCGTAGCATCTCGTTGAGTTGTTCAACTGGTTTTCTAGCCACTTTGCTGTTGCTGGAATGCATCATTGCCAGGGTCCTAGGGCGAGTGTCTGGGATGGTCATATCGTATCCAGACCGTCCAGGGTTGCTGTCCCTTGGGTAGTGTCCTGACATTTCTTTGTCTTCGAGGTGAATCCGGCAGTTGTCGTCGTAGCATCCGGTCCACGATTGGGATGCATGTGGGGCTTTTGCAATTGTGTTGACTTGTCGAGGTCGTTCTGCCACTGGTCTCCAGGGAAACTTCTTAGGCTGTCCGCAGTCTTTGGCGATATGGCCTTGCTTGTTGCAGTTGTAGCACTTGGGGTTCCAAGGTTTTTTGTTGTTGGGTTTGGTCATCATGCTGAGATCCATAGGTCCGCTGTGTTGTCCATAGGCGGTGCTCTGGCGGGTGTTATTCCAGTTGTTGCGGGGTCTGTTGTCGTTCCGCTGGTTGTTGAACTTCTGTTGAGGCTGCCATTGGTACTTGCGTCCTGAATTTGGGTTTTGTCGTTTCTCTCCTCGTTCCTTTCGTCGTTCATAGAGGCGATTATCAACCTTAATAGCATGTTCGACGTAGGCGAGGAAGCTAGGGGGTGTCTCTAGTTTGGCCATTTCGTCTTTGACCTCATCCTTAAGTCCTTGATAAAAGGCAAAAACTTTGCTTTCGTCGGTCATGTGGAGTCTTGCAGCTAATCGCCTAAACTCTGCGGCGTAGAGCGTAGCTGACTTGGTTTGTCGTAGGTGGGACAGGTCTCGCTCAGCCTGTCTTCGTTCATCGGGGTCAAGGAAGAGAGATTCTAGGGCCTTAACATAGCCCGTGAAGCTGAAGAAGATGTCCTTGACTTCTTGGCTGTATTTTTCGACAGGGTTGTCAAGCCATTCCTGTTGAAGGGGTTCGAACCAGGCAAGGGCTCGTCCCCGAAGGAAGGTGGCTGCGTGCACAACGCGTTCGGTGTCGTTCTGGAAGGTGTTTATGTGGAAGGCCTGGTAGGTTCGAACTTGTACCAGGTGTCCTTTGAGTTGTCCCGGGGTCCCATCGAAAGTGGAAGGCGTGTTGAGCTTGAGGCGTTCTCGTCCTTCGACTGGGGCGGATATGACGTTGGCGGCAGCTCGGAGAGTGGCGACTTCTTTCTCCAGATCCTGGTTCTTGCGGGCTTGTTCCTGGAGTTCGCTAAGGGCTGCGGCGTTCTGGTTGAATATTTCGCGCATTGCTTTGAAGTCGCTGTTGGTCTTGTCGAGCTGGCGCTTGAGTTCTTCGGTGTCGTCCTCGCTGTCTGAGTCGTCCTTCATCTTCTGGTCTCCTAGTTCTTGGGCTAGGTTTTGGGTGGCTCGTCCTCCTGAAGTGGACGAGGATCCCGGGGTAGGCGACTTGACAGAGGCGCGGGAAGACATTGTCGTTCGTTACTGTTAGTAGGAATCAATGGTCAACTTACTGAACAGGAGCAATCAAAGTGTTACGGTCAGCTATCCGACAGTAGGGTCTGCTAACAGAAGCTGGGGATTGATACGTTCTAACAGTACACGGGGTCGTGGTCGTAGGTCGTAGTTCGTAGGCTGTAGTAGATCGGGTCTTCAGAGGCTAAGGTGATCAGTCTTAGACTCAATAAGTGATTCGCAGTGAAGGTAAGCTGAGAGTATCCGTGAGGATAAATACTAAGTTGATTGCTGAAGAGCTATGGAAGTCTGACCATGAGCCAGGCTCAGGGTCATACTATATACAAGTCTAAGTAGTTTCTTTAAACTGAGGACCGATGTCTTCCGGGCGGTCCCCGGGTGTGGACCGCTTTCTTCATGTCGGTCCTAGATCAGGACCGCTTATCTCTCGTCGGTCCTTCTTATCGTCACGTGACTTGTACCATAGTTCTTCCGTCTCCGAGTGAGTCCCTGTTGTTCCCGTGATCCTGCAGTACAAATGTCTTATCCTAGCCGCCCGATGCCCAAGTGGGTCGGTCAACTGTTATCCACACATAACGGGTCGTAACAGATGAATACTAAGTTAATTACTAAAGAGCTATAGAAGTCTGACCATAAACCAGGCTTAAGGTTATACTATATATAAGTTTAATTCTGAACATATTCCTTTATACCTTAGGTTGATCTGGATTATTTTGATCTAAAATAATTATTTAGCCCCCAGCCGTGTTAGATCATATTGATCTAATATAATTATTATCTTATCATCATATAACCTAGACTATAGTTCTTCTGTTTCTAAGTGAGTCCCTATTATTCCTATAATCCTATAGTATAAATATCCTATTCTAGCTGCCTAATACCTAAATAGGTCAGTTATCTGTTATTCCTATATAATAGGTTATAATATTAGGTCCCCTCTCTAAAGGTCTTATCCTTAAGACCTAACATAAGTAGGTTGTTAGTCCTAGGTTAAGGTCCTATTAATTATGCTTCCTAATTTATCCATAATGCTAACACTATATTAGGTTGCATTTAGAAATCAGATTCTCATAAGACTTATTTGTTACGGTCAGCTATCCGACAGTAGGGTCTGCTAACAGAAGCTGGGGATTGATACGTTCTAACAGTACACTGGGTCGTGGTCGTAGGTCGTAGTTCGTAGGCTGTAGTAGATCGGTTCTTCAGAGGCTAAGGTGATCAGTCTTAGACTCAACAAGTGATTCGCAGTGAAGGTAAGCTGAGAGTATCCGTGAGGATGAATACTAAGTTGATTGCTGAAGAGCTATAGGAGTCTGACCATGAGCCAGGCTCAGGGTCATACTATATACAAGTCTAAGTAGTTTCTTTAAACTGAGGACTGATGTCTTCCGAGCGGTCCCCGGGTGTGGACCGCTTTCTTCATGTCGGTCCTAGATCAGGACCGCTTATCTCTCGTCGGTCCTTCTTATCGTCACGTGACCTGTACCATAGTTCTTCCGTCTCCGAGTGAGTCCCTGTTGTTCCTGTGATCCTGCAGTACAAATGTCTTATCCTAGCCGCCCGATGCCCAAGTGGGTCGGTCAACTGTTATCCATACATAACGGGTCGTAACATTATTATGCTTAGATTCAGCATAACTATAAGGCTCTTAGTGCTCTAGTTGATCACTATAGTTATAACGTAATACCTTATTCCCCTTATTTCCAGCATAACTAAGTATGCAAAATAGATCTCACCAACTTAAAGCGCTGTAGTGTTACGGTCAGCTATCCGACAGTAGGGTCTGCTAACAGAAGCTGGGGATTGATACGTTCTAACAGTACACTGGGTCGTGGTCGTAGGTCGTAGTTCGTAGGCTGTAGTAGATCGGTTCTTCAGAGGCCAAGGTGATCAGTCTTAGACTCAATAAGTGATTCGCAGTGAAGGTAAGCTGAGAGTATCCGTGAGGATGAATACTAAGTTGATTGCTGAAGAGCTATAGAAGTTTGACCATAAGCCAGGCTCAGGGTCATACTATATATAAGTCTAAGTAGTTTCTTTAAACTGAGGACTGATGTCTTCTGAGCGGTCCCTGGGTGTGGACCGCTTTCTTCATGTTGGTCCTAGATCAGGACCGCTTATCTCTCGTTAGTCCTTCTTATCGTCATGTGACCTGTACTATAGTTCTTCTGTCTCCGAGTGAGTCCCTGTTGTTCCTATGATCCTGCAGTATAAATGTCTTATCCTAGCCGCCTGATGCCTAAGTGGGTTGGTTAACTGTTATCTATATATAATGGGTCGTAATATCAGGTCCCCTCTCCAAAGGTCTTATCCTTAAGACCTAATATAAGTAGGTCGTTAGTCCTAGGTTGGGGATCTGCTAATTATGCTTCCTGATTTACTTATGATGCTGACACTATGTTAGGCTATATCTAAAAATCGAAAAAGAAATCAGTTGTTACTGCGCTTAAGGATTATAAGTGTAAAGCTTTAATTAAATATGTTAAGTCTTATTCTTTAGCTAGCGACATGCTTTATACCTGTTGTTTTCAAGCAAAGGTTCCTTGCCGTTTTGGTGAGAAATCATCTAGGTGTTATATACGCATCAAGGCGAAGAAGCCTTATGATGGCGTTCTGGTGGCTTCAACTCATATAGTGACTTCTGATCCTAATTTATCTGAGCGATAACTAACTGTGTTGTAGTGCAAAAGTTGAATAAGCAACAAAAGGAGTGGGATGAAAAAGAAGAGAAGGCTGGTGAGGAGCTGCTTACACTTCATCAGGAGTTTGCTCGTTTGCAGACTTAAATAGCAGAGGCTGCTAGCTGCTTAAGTTGTATTCGTAAGACGAGGAAGTTAGTGAGAGAGCGTCAGACTGAGGCTTTTGAGCGGGGAATATAGGAAATCGACGAGGAGGATAGTGTGCTTCTAGCGTTAGATGCTCATAAGAAGTAGGTTGTGAACAACCTTCAGGCTGCTGGGGTGCCTAACGATCCAGAGTGGCAAGAGTTTAGCTTTAGTCTGGACTTTGTTGATCTAGGCCTTTTAGTGTCTGATGCTGGTGGTGCTTCAGTGTTATCTTAGCTTGTTTCTGGTGTTCCTAGGCGAATAAATAGTTTTCCTTGTCGCAGTCGATCTGCTTCAATAGGTGGTTTGGTGAAGCGATATAGGTGCTTAATTTGCTTATATCTGGCGTTCTTCTGGACTAGTACAGCAGGTGTTGGTGTGACTTCTCATTCTTAATGTTGTTGCCAGTAGATCGTGAGTTCTTCTGCTGCGTTAGTGATATTTTTAGCTGGTTCCTATATGTTGTCTTTATGTCTATATCCTTTCTATTTAACGAGGTATTAATACCCTTCTGGTTCTTTGAGATAGTTGATAATTCGTTTGACTTCATATTCTGGTTTGTTATCTTTGACGATAATAATATTATTTGTCTGTGATCTACATAGTACTAGTTTGAGGAGTGAGATATAGAATACTAGGTGACACTTCATGGTTTCTAGGAGTCCTAGTTTATAGTTGACTAGTGAGATTACTTATGAAATTTTGAAAGGTCTGAGTTTTTTATAGTTAAGTTTGTCGTTTGGTCGCTTTGTTTTAATATTTCGCCATATGAGATAGGCGCTATCTCCCTCTTTCAAGGTTAGTCCCTCAATCCTTTGTTTGTTGCTGAATTTTGTCATTCTTTATCATACGAATTTAAGTTCTTTATGTGCGTTTTATTAGATATCCTTGATTTAGCGTATTGAGGCGACAGCTTTTACTGCAGCTAGGCCTGTTTGGGGTTCTCCATAGGCGGTTGGTTCAAATCCATAGTTGAGGTAGAAGGGGGATTCCTTAGTACTTTCTCCTACTGCGCTGTTATAGGCGAACTAGGCTATTAGTAGCAACACAACCTAATTATCTTAGTTGTAGTTAACGTAGGCGTGGAGATATGTTTCGAGGATTTAGTTGATTCGTTCTGTTTGTCCGTCGGTTTGCAGGTGGAATGCAGTGGATATTAATTATTTGATGCTGAGTTGTGATATGATTAACTTCCAGAATTTAGAAGTAAAGATCTTATCTCTGTCTGATATAATCTCTCTGGGCGTTCTGTGGTTGGTGATGATATATTTAAGAAATATGTAGGCATATTCTTTAGCGTTACTTGCTTCTTTGTATGGGATGAAGTAGGCGTACTTCGTGAGTCGGTCCATAATAATAAGAACGCTGTCAAAGTGTGTTCCTATAAGGGGTTCTCAAGACTTCAGTAATTTGACAATAAAGTTGAGGGATATGGATTGCTAGGTGGTTTGCAGCACAGGCAAGGGTTGTAGCATGCCGTACGGTTGATATTGAGCGGGTTTGCTTTTCAGGCAGACCTCACAATCCTTAATTGCTTTTGCCACTTGTTCTCTGGTGACCTTTTCTCTATATTGTTGTCGTAGTTGTTTCTAGGTTTTTGTGATTCCTTGGTGACCATATGCAGGGCGAGCATAAAACTCCATAATTGCTTCATCATCTAGTTCGTTAGGCGGGCTAGTACTAGATCGTCCAGCCATCATCAAAAGTTTGGTTGCTAGCATTAGATCTCTGTTGTTATTTCCTTTGAGAATCACCTAGGTTTCTTCAGGTACTAGGATGTTATAGTCTGGTCGTCAGCTAAGAGCGTCAGCTCTGCTATTGTCTGATCCTTTGCGATAGATGATTTGGAAGTTGAATTCTGATAGGAATTCTGACTATCTAATCTGTCGTTTATTCAACACTTTTGAAGTTGTGAAGTGTGAAAGGTTCTTATGGTCTGAATACATAAGTACTTCGTGTGTGGTTCCTGAGAGCTTAGGTCTCTATTCCTTAAAGGCTTCGATGATTGCCATGAGTTCCTTATTGTGAATCTGATAGTTGAGTTCAGGTCTGTGGAGCTTGCGAGAAAAGAAGGCATATAGGTGTAGTCGTCCTTCTGAATCTTGTTGAGATAATTATGCTCCTATCGCATAGTCGGATGCGTTAGGTTCTACCTCGAACTGTTTTGTTAGATCTGGAATGCTTAAGACAGGCTTGCTGGCGATAAGGTCCTTGATCTTCTGGAATGCTGTTTGTTATGGTTCTTCCTATATAAAGGGCGTGTCTTTGCGGCTAAGGCTTGTGAGAGCTGCGTTAATCTTACTATAGTCTTTGATGAATTTGCAGTAGAAGTTAATAAAACCTAGAAATCCTTAGACTTCCTTGAGGTTGTTAGGTACCAGCTATTCCTTGATAGCTTTGACTTTGTTTTCTGACATATAGACTTTTCTAGGGGTGATAGTGAAGCTGAGGTATTCCACCCTCTGTGTGTGGAATTCGCTTTTCTCAGGTTTAACTAATAGCTTAGCTTCTTAGAGGGCTTATAAGACGTGGTGTATATCCTCTTTATGTTTTTCAAGTGTTAATAAGAAGATGAGGATGTTATTAAGATAGACTACTACGCAGATGTCGACATATTTGCATAAGACTTAGTTGATCATATTTTGGAATGTTGCAGGGGCGTTGGTGAGGCCGAAAGGCATGACGAGGTACTCGAAATATCCTTTTCGTGTTCTGAAAGCGGTCTTCTATTCTTCTCCTTGCTTCATTCTGATCAGGTTATAGGCTCCTTTGAGGTTGAGGGCTGTGAACCAGTTAGCTCTGTGAAGGAGTCGTCTCATCTTATCGATAAGTGGTAGTGGGTAGCAGTTCTTAATTGTCATTTCGTTTAGCATGTGGTAGTCAACATATAATCATAGTTTTCTATTCTTTTTAGGTATAAATAGGATTAGGCTTCCTGCTGGTGATATTAAGGGTCTGATATATCCCTTCTTAAGGTTTTCTTCAAGGTACTTATCTAGGGCTTCTATCTCTGTCTAGTTGAGTCTGTAGATTTTGTTGAAGCGTGGTTCCTTCCCTTTTTTGAGGGGTATTTTGTGGTTGAAACTGGTGTGTTCAGGCAGTCTGGTTTCTAATTCAGCTGCAAAGATTTCTCATACACTCTATACTCTTCTGGGATAGACAGAAGTAGATCGTTCTTCTGTTTGAGATCTATCGTTATCGGTGGTTATGATATAGCTTCTTTTGCCTTGAGGTAACAGAGGTATCGTTTTGCTGTTCCTTGTCGTATTGATTCGTTTGAGGCCTGATTCTGACAGGGCTGCTCAGGGACTGAATTATCGTGGTCCTAATGGAGTTAGCCTTTGCTCTAATCTATCTGTGGGTTGCTTATTTATAGCCAGGGTAGTCCTAGCACTATGTTATATGTTCCTAGATCGGCAATATCGAATTAGATTCTTTCTTTTCGATTCAGGTAGCTCATCTCAAGGGGCGCAGTCTCATTATAGATGGTACCTCCTTTGTACTTGAATTCTTCTCCTTCTGCTGTGTGTAACTGATATGGTTGTTCTTTTCCTCCCCATCGTATTTCTAGCCTATTGATGGCTTGGGGGGCAATAAAGTTTGCTTCGGCTCTGCTGTCGATCAGCATAAGTGTTGTCTGCTGATTGATAGTAACTTTGAGTTTGATATTACCCTTATATCCTTATGACATTTGGTGAATAGATCTTATGTTTGTTGCCTGTTGTGATCTATCGTTAGTAGGTGAGTCTAGTTTTTTAACTCTTCTAAATATCCTGGGTAGGTGATTTGCTTTCCTTCTCGTTATGCCTTTATAAGGCTGTTTTCGCAGATCTTAATCTATAGAGGTCTTGGTCTGTTCTTTATGACTCTCTATGCGCATGCTTTCTCTTAGTAGTATATGTTACGAGCGGGTCAGGGCAACCAACTGTGGCACAAAGCAAAAGCTTCGATAATGACAAATCCGTTGTCATTGTCCCCTGTTCTGCACTATATAGTTACGAGCCTACAGTGACCAACTGCAGCGGTCGTAACAGTATACTTAGCACTCATCTTATTAGCATTCATCCCACTTCATGTTGTTATTATGTTGACATCTTATAGGAAACTGAGGGCTAGGTCTGAAGACTATGAGGTTATCTTCAAACAGTACTATAGTCCATCTAATTATAGCAGATATTAAGTAAATCTTATGGATAAGCTTATTATTATGTTTTCTAAGGTAGAATTAGTAATTACGCTTTTCTTCTATATATTCTTTATATCTATTATAGAAACACTAGGGCTAGAAGAAGGTTTAGTGAAGTTAGTGGTTGCTTCTCAGCATAGGGTGGTCTTCTATATATAGCTGAGGGGTATAGTCCTAATCTTATTAATTTGCTAAGATGCTATAAAAGTAGCGTTATTACTTATCTTAAAGTATATTAACTTCTTAGTACTTTAGGAGTTACTTAATTCTGTCTTCCTAGGTATTAGGTTCCTCTTTTAAGCTAGAGTTATCCACACTAAGGGTGAACCTATAGGTGATCTCTATTTGAGCATATTATCAGGCAATATCGCAAGGTTCATCTAAGTTATAAAGTAAGCTTTCGCTTTCTCCAAAAGTCTAGTTACTAGTTATACTGAGGAGTTATTGTTCTGTCAGGGGATTATGCTAGTGTTCTGGTTCTTCCTCTGATTCTTATTCGCATAGATATATTTATTAGGCATCTTCTCACTAGATCAGTTCTATTTCTTTCTAGATTTATTATTCTTTATAGCAGAAGTGTTAGTTAATTATATATAAGGTGATTAGCTCTAATTGCTAGATTTATAGTATTTTGTTTAGTTATTCTCTAGGTTTTCTTTAAACCTTGCTGTTACTAGTGTGCATTATTACTAGGGTTCTTAGGTGAGTATCTAGAGCGGACATATTATATCTAGATCATCTAGGGTTGCTATCCCTTAGGTAGTATCCTAATATTTCTTTATCTTTAAGGTGAATCTAGCAGTTATTATCATAACATCTAGTCTAGGACTAAGATATATAGAGCTTTTGCGATAGTGTTGACTTATTAGGGTTGCTTAGCTACTAGCTTCTAGGGAAGCTTTTTGGGTTATCTGCAGTCTTTGGCGATATAGCCTTACTTGTTGCAGTTGTAGCACTTGGGGTTCTAAGGCTTCTTGTTGTTAGGTTTAGTTATCATGCTGAGATCTATAGGTCTGCTGTGTTATCTATAAGCAGTGCTTTATTAATTATTGTTCTAGTTGCTGTGGGGTCTGTTATTGTTCTGCTGGTGGTTGAATTTCTGCTGGGGCTGCTATTAGTATTTATGTCTAGAGTTTAGCCCTTGTTGCTTTTCGCCTTTTTCCTTATAGCGTTCAAAAAGCTGATTATTGATTTTGATAGTAAGGTTGGCGTACTGAAGGAAGTCTTTAGGGTGGTTGATCTTAATGATCTCATCTTTAACTTCATCTTTAAGTCCTTAATAGAACATAAAGATCTTAGTTTCTTTAGTAAGGTTAAGTTAGATGCTAAGCTGTTAGAACATAGCAGCATACTCCTTAGTAGACTTAGTTTGTTGTAGCTGCGCTAGTTCCCTTTCTGCTTATTGTTTCTCGTCAGGGTCTTAGAAGAGAGAGCGTATGGCGTCTTTAAATCCTTGAAAGCTGCTGTAGATATTATAGGTCTCAGTAGAGCACTCGTCTAGTGTTTCACACTTAAGAAATTCTTCTTAAATAGGTTTGAACCACTTAAGGGCTCTTCTGCAAAGGTAGGTAGCTATATAAACCACTTTCTCAGTTTAACTAGTGAAGTTACTATAGTAGAAGTTCTAGTAGTTCTTAACTTAGATTAAAAATGACTTAAGTTATCTGGGGGTGCTGTTATAGGTGATTAGGGCGTTAAGCTTAAGTTTCTGCCATCCTCTAATAGGGGTAGTGATAATATTAGCAGCAGCTTGGAGGGTGTTAAGTTCTTCCTAGAGTTCTTAAACCTTCTTGAGGTTAGCATCTCCTCTGATATCCTTCTTAAGTTTCTTATAAGCTTATCTAGCGTTCTGGAGTTATTTGTTAAGGCTGTTTATGGCCTGCTTGCTTTTATTAATGAAAGTTTATATTTCCTTAGATTTGGCGTCCTGTTTCTAGATGATGTGTTAGAGTTTTTTATAACCTTCTTTAGTGAAGGAGCCTTCTCTATTAGAGTTATACTTAAGGTCTAATATATTATAGTCTTTAACGCTAATAAGTTCTTACGCTAGACTCTAAGGCTAGTTGCATAAGGAAGATGAAGATCCTAAGGTAGGGGACTTAGCTGAAGCGTGAGAAGATATGCTTATCGTTTTACTGTTAGTAGGTGTTAATAGTTAACTTACTGAACAAGAGCAATCAAAGTGTTACAGTCAGCTATCCAATAGTAAGGTCTGCTAATAGAAGCTGGGGATTAATATATTATAACAGTATACTAGGGATATAGTCTGGTTGTAGATTGTAGGCTAGTAGTAGATTAGTCTTTAGAGGCTAAGGTGATTAGTTTTAGGCTTAATAAGTAATTTATAGTGAAGGTAAGCTGAGAGTATCTATGAGGATAAATATTAAGTTAATTTCTGAAAAGCTATAGAAGTCTGACTATAAGCTAGGCTTAAGGTTATACTATATATAAGTCTAATTCTGAACATATTCCTTTACACCTTAGGTTGATCTGGATCATTCCGATCCAGAATGATCGTTTAGCCCCTAAGATGTGTTGGATCATATTGATCCAATATGATTGTTATCTTATCGTCATGTGACTTGGACTATAGTTCTTCTGTTACTGACTGAGTCCCTATTATTCCTATAATCCTATAGTAAAAATATCCTATTCTAGCTGCCTGATGCCTAAGTGGGTTGGTTATCTGTTATTCCTGCATAATGGGTCGTAATGAAACTACTTCTAATTCAATATAGTAATAAATAAACTGTATAAAAACCTTTTTAAAACTCTCTTAACTTACTATTAATATCTTCACTATATTAATAATAATAGCTAACTATAAGAAAAATTTTAATATTACGAAATTAAACTTCTTATTATAAAAGCTTTTAATAATACTAAATATAGTAAAAACTTTCTAACTAAGTTAAAACTAACTAAAGAGGAAAATAATAATACTTTAGAAATATTTTAAGTTACTAAAAGTAATATAACTTTAGTTACTTATTACTTCATTAAGAAATAAAGATAGTATTATTTACTATAGTATTTAACTTACTATACTTATAAGTTAGCTAATAATTAAAGCCTAGGAAAAAGATCACTAAGTTGATAAGTATAGGGGGCAAAATTAACTTAATTGCACTTGCAGCAGCGCTGGCTACACTCGTGACCCCAAGCCGCCAGTCAAGCCCCAGCCAGGAACTTCGTACGAGTATAGCCATATGACCGATTTCGGCTTTGCAGCTTTCGACCCCATCTTCTGGCTTCATCATAGTAACGTCGACCGTCAGCTTGCAATCTACCAGAAACTTGGATATACGCAATGGTGGTTGGGCAGGAACCCAAACCAGGACCCGGCCGTGGATGCCCCAATCTTTCCGTTCCACACGGACGCGAAGGCCAGCCACTTCAACTCAAGTCTTCTGGAAAACTGGGAGAACTATGGCTACACCTATGACGATTTTGTTGGGGTGCCTGGGTCCAACACGCCCGTATCATCATCCGACCTGACGAAGGCCTTGTCCAAGAAATACAGCGCACTTAGGACCATGATCAGAAACGTCTCTGGGCAGAACATTGACGGTCTGAACAATGATTTCATCATCAACATCTTCTACAACCGCTTCGCTCTGGGCGGCCGCAGCTATGATATCCACTTCTTCGTCGGCGGGGCTGATGACATCCCGTCGTCACCTAGAGACTATCTCTCAAGCCTCCACTACGTGGGAAGTATTCACACGTTCTCCAAGAACTGGAGCGAGAGCGGCGTCACATGTGAGAACTGCAAGACCCAGGAAAGTAGCCATCGGTTGTCAAAGGCGCAGGTGCCCGTTACCCTACAGCTGTTGCAGCGTGCCGTGAATGAAGAACCCAAATGGAACGGCATTAACCACCTCGGAGAAGATCACATTGTCGAATACTTGAAGGATAATCTGCACTGGAGAATTGTCTCTGTGAGTTGACAATCACCTTACCTTACCCCTGACCTCACAGTTCTTTTTGGCTGAGCAGGGGATCTGTGACCGAGGAATCACGCGGCTGACAAAAGGCTTTCAATATTCAGGTGCCTGGAGAGTTGATTCCTGCGGAGAAATTCCCCGATCTCAAGATCTTCTTCTTGAAGGGCGACGCCGACCATCCCCAGGATCCCGAAAAGCCTTCAGTTTACTCCAACTACAAGGAGAGGTGGGAGGTTACCCAACACAAGGTTGGCGGAGCACGACCCCAGCAAGCCTAAGTTTGGACAAGAGAGCTCCCTGGACGAGAGTGTCTCTTGAAAAAGATGTTCTATTAGATGAGTTGCTGGCGGCGTCTCATCGACCACATATTGTTTTACCACTTAGGATCAATACGAGCTTTTGCTCTTCTCCCAACTGACCTTAAACCTCAATGATGACTTGATCAAAAGTGCCCGTTTTTGCACCAGTAAGCTTAAAGATAGCATCTTAAGAACATTCAACAGCTTTCACAAACACTCGGGTAGATTACACGGGCTACTTTGTGCCAGATATTTGCACGTTTTTAGTCCTCGTCGCCAACCCCATCTCCATCCGCCCCATAGCAACCCTGTCCTCGCCAACCCTAACATCCACGACCTAAGTGGGGTTGACATCGTCAGCTTCACATCCACCTTCGCCCGCCCGCCAGACATGAACAACAACAACTATCAATCCTCGATAGTCTAGTGGTGAGGATATCGGCTTGTTATTTCGGAGGATTCGCCGGGGTGCAGGGCGTGACGAGACAGTGGGAATAGCTTTATCACGCGAGACTTGGTTTAACGGGGCATATTATTACAAAGCCCGCTAGAGCGATAGTACACGGGCTACGGATACTAGGTAACAGTATCTATCACTCAGCTAGTAGTAGTAGTGTGGTTTACTAGTACTTAGTCAGCTGCGATTCCTTGAGAATTCAGCTATTAAATCGTAAAACACCGTATTTGGGGGGGTAGGTCTGGGTTAGATTCCGCGTTTGAGGCTAGTCTTTTCGAGATGTTCAATTCCCCGTCGAGGAGTTTTTTTTGCTCCACATCCATCTTGCTTGTCTTGACTCTTAATCCGAATGTTGAATATTGAACTCTACTGTTGCTGGTAGATTCTTCTGCCTCATTTCGCAGTGTCAAGACCTCGAAAAACCAGTGATGGCGTTACAAAACATCTTCATCTAGAGACCACAGATAAAACAGAAAGCGACCCACCGTGCACTGCTACCCTCACGCCACCTCTGTCAACCGCTGCCAACGCACTTAGCACCGGCAAGCCACAACTAAATCGACCGTCAGACTTTCTTCCATCTGTCATCCATGGCCTGGAAAACTCGATGACGACAGGCTGGAAGCGCGTGACGGCCTAAACCACCCCTTGGAGTTTTCGGCCGGCGCTGTAGCCGAAAGGAAACCCCGGAGCCGGAGGGCCCACATCACAAAGACCGGATCCGAGAACCGGCGGTCAGCTTCCATGTTACGGTGAGGACGCAGACACCGGAGCCAATGCCTCTTAGGCTAGGTGCCCCTACGCGAGTCAGGCAGTGGCATCGCTCGAACTTGGACCCAGCCAGAGAAGCCAGACGGAGCCCAAAAGAATCACGTTAGAAGGCCCAAGTCAGTCATGACGTCCAGGGGACTGAAGTGCCGGGGACAAAACCTGATGAAAGCGAAACCAGTATTTGGCAGACCTGTTCACCAGCATCAGGGTAGCCAAGGCATGATGGAGGGTGGAGGTCTTTCGAAATTCCCCTGCCGTATGCTCTGAGTGGTGGGCAGAATATCTAATTGACAGAATCTGGCGCGAGTAGCGACGCGGAATACGCATATGCATCACAGCACAAATCTCGACCGGGGTCATGTATGAAGTGCAAAGGTGCTGAGCACCTGATTCGGCTTTTAGCTCGTGCTATACACCTAAGGACGATCCAAGTCCTGCCATCCATCCACGCAGTTCCGCACTGGAGCGTCTACCCAACCACCCACCAATATCCAATGTATATACAGAAGACAACGCCGCAGGGCATCCCAAGCCCTGGTCACCAAGATTGGAAAATCACATGTGCCCAGAAATCAAATTCCCCAACACCTTGCAGAAGAAATCACACTCGTAGAAACAGCCTCCTTGCGGAGGTACAACGCCTGTACCGTCTGCAACGGGAGCGACATCCCCGATCAGCCGCTCACGTGCCCTTTTGAATCCGTGGACGCTTGGGTCCGAAAACGTGGCCGTATATATACAGCAGTTTTGAAGCCCCGGTTGCACCACCGGGAGCGACTGGCTCGTTGGAGGCGTGGAATGCTGTCACCGCATAACACTGAGCCATGTGAAACGTATCCCCACCGACTGTCGAGCGACAAATGATGATAGATGATGAGATAAGACTGGCGAAAAGAAACGAGATAACCGAGAGACAAGATGTAACAAGTGGGTGGGCTGAGCAATGTTGCCAAGGGTGCTTCCACCCGGCCAGCATTCCAGACAGCCGTAATTGATCATGATGTCATTGAGCGATCATCGGTCGTAATAGAAACTGTCTTTTTTTCGTGTTTTCTTTTTCTTGCTCGACCTAGCAGGCCGCGTGGTGGAGGGCGATGTTGGGCAGGTGCGCGTCATGCAGAATGGGACCCGATCAGCCCAATCACTGCCTGAAGGAAGCCCAACGCCCAGACCAGCCACAATGGGGGAAGAATGTGACACGAAACGGAAAAAAATAATGAAGAGAATCAGATCGGAGCGATTCAAGACTTCTTAGTAGACCGCATAACTGTCGAAGCCCTCGGCAAGCGGGTCTTGGTATGTAGTGGGTGTAACCGTGTTTGAGGACGAGATGGAGAATGCCGTCTCGTGCGACATGCCGTTCATCGGCGAGTTTGAGGTAAATGGCGAGAACGCAAATGCCTCAGAGGCAGATGAGAGCGGCATGTTGGAGACGGCCAGAAAGGAGGCTTGGGTATCGATGGCCAACTCGGGCATCGGGTACGACGCCTGGAAGTTCATGTCGTAGGCCATGTTCTCGCCCATGTGGCCCAGGGAAAAGTCCATCATGGAGGGGTCAAACTGCACAGCCTCTTCCTCGTCCTCCTCCTGGGCCTCAGCCTCGGCGGCATCGGCATCGTCGGCGGTGACAAAGACTTCCTCCATCCAGAGCTTGAGCTCGTTCATCGGAGGCCAATCACCACCGCCCTTGCCGCCGCGCTTCTCGTCGTCGTCGCCCCGCTTGTTCTTGCCACGTGGGGTCTTGGGCTTGAAGTGGGTGCGACGCAGGTGGGCAGCAGCATTGTAGTAGGCACCGTAATGCTTTCCAGCGACACACTGCTTACATTTAGACAGCGGATTGATTGCCTCCACGTTTGACTTGAGACCGGCTTTGGCCGGGTCGCGGCAGATGAACTTCTTGATGGTGCCCTCGTGCTTGGCGTTAATGTGCCTGCGCAACTCGTGGTCGCCGCGGAAGCCGTCGGGGTGGTCATTGCATTGGTCGCAGTAGACCTTGGGGTGCTTGGGACGGGTGTACGTGCCCTTGGTCACCGCAACCTTGCCCTCCTTCTTGGTAGCGGACTGGGACGGCTTGGTGGCATCGGCAGGCTTGGGCGCCAGCGCGGTGCGGGTGGCGTTCTGGATCTGCTGCTGGAACACATCTTTTGCGCGGCGCTCCTGAGTTGACTTTGTAGAAGCGGTGCTGTTGGCGGAGATGGAGCGTTCCATCAGAGACGAGCCCTGAGACAAGAATTGTTCGTCCATGGGCGACTGCTGAGCGTACTGCTGCTGAGAGAGGCTAGCGCCGACGTAAGCGAGAAAGCTCTCGGACTTGACGTTCGGGGACGTGCCGAGGGGGGCAGAGGTGTAAAGATCCTGTGGCACAAAGTCGAGTTGCGACTGAGTCGAGTTGATACGAGCCATCTCAAATGCACCGTTGAGGGACTGGCTCTCGAATTGATGGTCGAAGGAGCTGTTTTCCCTCGTCAAAGGGGTGGTCTCCGGGGCGGATGTGCCGGAGCTCATCGACGGGCAGACCGAAGCGACCAAGCTGGCCTGAGAGTTGCGACCACCAGCCGTCAAGAAAGCCTGCGGTTGTGGGGGGATCATGGCCGGCGAGGGGAGGCTCTCGTCTTGTGTTGCGAGGTAGTCGGCAATGTTCATGCCGACGCCGGGATCAGCGTAGGGCATGTTCTCCTCGACCCTCGGGAGATTTGACTGGCGACGATTTGAGGGCGTGCGCTGCAACGAGGGCTGGGTCGCTTGGAACAGGACATGAGGATCGTCTCTGGACTGGGTGAAGCGATCCATCATGGTGTTGGGGGTATTTGATGTCTGCAACGGAGCGATGGAGCCCTTTGCGACGAAGGGAATTGACTTTTCCGAGCGGTTGGAAGTGCTTCTCGCCATGCCCGTCATGGGGACTGCGCGAGGGAGCTGCTGCGACATGACCCTCGCACGCTTGACTGGTTGTGGTGAGTCCATGTCACTGCTGCGTTCCTGGAAGCATGTTAGTACGGACGGCATGAAAAGTATAGCATCGAGCGGTAGTGGTGCTTTACCATCATTCTTGTGGCTGCGTGGGAGGAGTAGCCCATGTTGGACTTACTCCTCGGCATTGTTGATCTTCTGACTGCGGGCATGCCATTGTGGAATTGTGGTTGTTGTTGTTGTTGTTGCTGGTGCTGCTGGGCGATGGCGGGTTCTACGTAGTAGTCACCTTGGGGCGGGAGCAGGTTCAGAGGATTTGTCTGAGGTGCTTGCACGGGGCCATTGTGGAGTAGGTTTTGGAGGCTTTCCAGCTCTTGCTGCTTCTGTAGCACCTGACGTTGAAGCTCTTGATAATTGAAATTTTGATTCATGTTGCTGTAGCGTCTATGGGAGGACGTCGGCGAGATGACGGAAGACGGCGGAGGATGACAGAGCTGGGGTGGGTTGCCGGGATTCGGAGTGAAGCGTGTCGGGCCTCACTGGAGCTTGGAGTGAGAAACGGTTCGAGTCAGGACTGTTGCTGGCGGTAGAGTAGTGGTGGACGTGATGTGTGATACGAGATATTGCTGCAGCCTCGTTCTGTCGATGGCACATCCAAGGGCCCCCGAGTGACGATGGTGGAGGTAAGGCGGGGTGGGATATTGTCTTGGACAACAAACGGAATTGTGTTTGTCGGTTGTGTCGAAGCAATATCGTCGTGACTCTGGTTGGGGTCTCGAGGATTGTACTCTGGTGAGAGGGCGTTTTGTTGGAGGCGATGGACAAGGGATCTGTGGCTTCGAATAGGAAGACAATCGCAAGAGGTTTGGGGAGGGTGAACTGGCGAGACCAGTGGTTTAAAGAAAAGGACAGGATGAGCCGCGCAAAGAGCGTCCAGTCACAGAAGTGAGGCTTTGGCGTTGTCTCCACCGCAGAGAGCTGGTAATGTCGGTGGAACAGGCAAGACAGTGGTGGACAGGGACACTGAATACGCTAGAGGTGTGCAGGGGTGGGTGGGGTGGGAAGAGGTGGTCGTCGTGATGGTGTGGTGTGTGGGAGAAGGTGTGGTGTGGGAGGGGGATGGGGATGGAGTAGAGGGGAGTGTGTTGCGATGACGATGATGATGTGGTGGTGTGCGGGAAATGGGTGAGAGACAACGACACGCTGCAAAGGAGGGTGTGATTGAGAGATGGGTGTGTGTGTGTGTGTGCGGTGTGCTGCTGTTGGGCAGCTGGCAGATGGCTGATGGCGGGCGGCGAGGGTCAAGAGGGTGGTGGTGGTGATGAGCTGGCGGACGTGGAGCAGGCAGGCAGGCGCTGGTGGTGGTTCTGCTGTTCTTGCTGCTGCTTGTCGAAGTGGCAGGTGCTCTTTCCCTGCTGCAACGATGGAAGGTACTGATACTGATATCGCTGGGTGTTCTTGCTCCTGCTGGGTGCTGGGGGAAACAGCGATTGGAGGTGCTCTTTCCTGACCGGCAAAGGTGCGGTGAGAAGAATTTGGGGGGTGTGGGACCAGTGACGGCGCCTGGCAAGGACGAGGGAAGGAACTCTCGAGATGCAGTGGCAGTTGCGGCAGAGCAGACAGCAGCTGCCACCGCTGCGATACGGCGTACCTACCTTGAGTCTTGAGTCTTGGGTGCTCGTGGGAATCCGGCAGTGGCGGGCAGTGGCGGGCACTGGACGCAACAGCAACAGTGGCTGCTGCAAAGGCAGGAGCGACACCGAACCGACTGCTCAATGGGTGGAAAAGAACGAATCGAAGCGAGGAAAGAAGGTTAAAGTGGATGCAGCCCGCCCGATGTGGCCCCGCTGCAGTCGCCGATGCCAATCAAATCACTCAGACAGGCCCTTCCCGAGCCAATCAGAAGCGCTTGATCGCTGAGATAAAAACAGAGATTGGGTATCCGTAGGCAAGGCAGGAACGTACCTTTTCCGACACGCCGCACCGCGTTCGCTGGACAAGTCCGCCGCTGGGATGGGCCCGCCAGTCTTCAGTCCACGCCAGCGTCACACATACGGCGTTTCTAGTTTCTAGTTGCCGCCCAGGCCAACTCCAGTCCACTCACAACGCATGGCTTCAGTCTCCTCTCATTCTCTCCCTCTTGCTATCTCGACTTCGGCTTCGGTGACGGCGACGACTGCGTTGTATTTTTGGGCCACTGCATTGCCTGCTACTGGACGGACGCAATGGTCACTGACCCAATGGCCAAACAGGGGGTGGGTACGTCCTGAAGCTCCAATCACTGCAAAGTTGGATCCTGAAGTGGTGTGTGAGGTGAGGTGGGTGGGCAATGCTCAGTGGGCACCGAACACGTCGTCTAGCGCGTGCCAGACAAGGGTGGCGGTCCTAACGAGTCCTAGGTTTCTCAAGTTCACTTCCCTACGGATACGCATACCATGGACCATGGCCAACCTCCATTGCCCGGCTGCTGCTGGAGCTTTGGTGCTGGTGCTGGCTGGTCATGCTGCCGCCGTTCACCTGTTGGCATGGTGGTGGTAGTGCTCTGCCGAGAGAGCTGTCTCCTCCCCTCCTCCCATGGCACTCGGACTCTCTTCAACACTCGTCAGATATTGGCATCTCAGGCACCTTGCTCTTAGTCGACATTAGCTGGGCTGTCACTGTCACTCTGCCGGGCTCTAGCCTGGCCTTTCTCGCCCAAGCCATGCCAAACGCAGACAGGTGCTTCCCACGATGATTTCCCTCTTGGGCGTCTTGGGCTGATCACCTAGCAAAATATCCTGACCTCATCTCAGCTCCCCGCCAAAGACGACAGCAAACACGAACCAGGGCCAAAATGACTGACAGACGGAACGGACTCCTCGGGAACGCCTGCTGCCCATCATCTCCCAGGGACCCAAGCAGACCCAGCCCAGGCCCAGGCCAATGTCAATCCAACGAACACTCTCTCACTTGTTTCCAAGTCCCCCACATGGGCACCGCAAAAGAAGCCGTCCAAATAATGGGCCGACATCGTGATCGACCCGAACTTTCACACGCGGGCCCACACGCCCAGCGGATCCCCCTGCCGAACAACACTTCCACGGCACTCCTCGCAGCACCTGGCTCTTCGCATGCACAGCGTCAACAAGTCAAGGTCCAGAGGCAGATCGCGATGCGATTGATGAGATGCCCCGTCCGTCCCCTCATCGCCATCCACCACCTTCGTTTTCTTCCCATCTTTGGGGGGAACTCACCGGTGTTTGGACACATCTGAATGACTCTGCCACTCAATGCTGCCTCGCCGAGAGATTGCGCGTGCGTTGCTCGAACTTGTCCCAGAACGGTGTCCATCGCGCAATTGTGCGCAATGCACAATCCAGCATGTCAGTGCTCTCTAGCACATTTCACCGCACGTCTGTGTGTCCTCTTTGACCTTTAGGACAGGACGGCGGCATCAACGCATAATACACAGCCCGAACAGCAGCAACAACAACAGACCAGACCACCACGATCAAACCAAACCACACCGGCCAAACCGTCATCGTTATCATCACCAGATGCACTAAAATAAAAGAGGGGTGCGGTAGGGCCGTTGCCCAACATGACTCGTCCTGACACCGTCGACCGTTAGGTTTGCGGTTACGCGCTACTGACAGCACCAGCCGAAAGCAAAGAGCGGGAGGGAAAGACACCTTCAACCAAAAAAAACGTTGTTCCTGGCTGCTCCCGCCCGCTCAACCGGGCTCACTAACACTCAGCCACCACATGGACGCCGCCGTCGAGATATCGTCGACGACGGCTCCGACTCTTCCAACATGGCAACTCTATTTCGTCTCGACTTCTGTAACCCGGCATCCCCTCTTTCAACCTCACGCCGCGCAACGCTCCTCGTCCTTAATTGCTTCTTTTAATGACCGCACACACCACTACAACTACAACCACTGCAAGGGGAAAAAAACACCATAGCTTCGAGTTCATGCGGAGCTTCCCTAGCTTCTTCCTAGTAGCCCACGAGCTCTCATCATCAAAAATCAGTCGATAAAAGGAGGTCAAAGAGCCGTTCCAATTGGCTTTTTCGGCAATAGCAAGCTGCACACCCTTCAGACATCTCATCGGGACCATGGATGATGGGTTGAGTTTGTTATTGCTCAGATGAGTGCGATAATCATTCCGTCGTGACGATGTTCTTTCTCTACATTCCCTGCATCGTGTACGATAGCATCGGAAAATCCCCCGAAATGTCGAGAAAACGAAGGGACCGTGCCAGATTGGTTCAAACATTCAAGCAAACGGCGCACACACCACCAGCTGGTGAGCTGCAGAGAAAAACAAAGTCACGCACAAGTCCGACGAGTCACAATAACCCCAAAACAAATTGTTACCATGAATTCCAGAAATAATCCCCGACACGAATTGCGTAAGGGGTCCAAGGGACTGTGTGTGGCCTGCCGTGCCGCTCTCGCGACCTGACCAACATCCGGGATAGCTAATCTGACTGATCTTCAAGTCTGGGCCGGGGACGGGGAAATCGGAAAGGGAGCCCGTCGCACGCAGAACACGCGGGATACACAGAGACAGCCCAAAACCAAACATTGGGAGCGAGTCGCAGGAGGAAAAAGCAATGTCTCACAGAAATGACGGCAGCGAGTCGCCAGGATGAGATGGGCAGCACCAGACCAGACCAGTTGGGTTGGGGGTTTTGCGGCGGTGCTGCGCCCAGGAAATAAGAAACAATAAACCTCACAACCTCAGAGACCATTCCGTCATAATGGTCGATATCAGGAACATCTGGGCAGCGATCCCCATCCCAAGGCCCAGTTCATTAACTCAATTCTGTCAGCCAAATCACGCAGAAAGACAGGCCGCCTTGGCAGCCCGAAATATGCAGCCTCCCATGCCGTCGGCACGCCTCTTCGTCCTGCAGCACGGACACTTTGGCGATTCTGTCTGCGTCTGTGTCTGTGTCTCTGGGCTGCCATCCCACGCTGCCAGCATCTTGCGACAGCGATACCTCAGATATCCATTTCCATTACATGATGTTCAGGCACGGCGGTCTGTTCGCAAACACCCCTCGCCAGGGAGCGCCGTATCTGTGTGTCTCTTGAGACCACCACCACCACCACGCCAACGACCCATCAGGACGGCACACCAACACCGCGCGTGGCTTCCTGATGCTTTACCAAGACGGGCAATGATGGGCTGGCTGACCGCGCATGTGCTCTGTTCTGTATCACCTCAGCGTGGGCAATCGATTCGGCAAAAAAGGACCTCACTTGTGCAGAGGAATCGCGAGGGAAAGGGAAGAGGGAAAAAACGCCTAACAAGCCATGCGGCGTACCTGGCGTCCGGCGGCCGGCGACCGGATCTATGATTGACGCGATGCATGCGCCAGGAAACCACAAAACACCATGCCCCCATCACCACTACCGCCATTCGACCCCAGCTAGCAGCATCTCCTGCCTGCTGCATCTCATTCCCACCCCAAAGATCCATCATCCCATTGGCAACACATCCTCCAATCCCTTGGGTTAGCCTCGTTTTGTCGTGCTGGGCTGCGGGACGGACTGGGACTGAATCACAGTGATCCAGTCGCAGTCAGTCACAGCCGTGACAGCCTACAGGCCCGGCAGGATCCCCCACATCTACAATTCCATCCATCGCCATCAGCGCATCTGCGCGCCGGCCGCCAGCTGCTGCATGCCAATCCCACCTGGCGTGCTGTCCAGTCATCGTCTTCCTTGGAGAGAAGCAGGCTAGGTATCCCATGTTTTCCCGCAAAGCTTCCCCCAACTTTTATTTCGCAACTTCCAACTCCACTGTCAACCCTCCCTGGCCCTCCGCCAATCACGTTCCTTCTGCTGCTCCAAAAGGGGAATGGCTTCGCAGGGCGAACCTCGATTGGCCACGGCTCGCTCCCGCAAAAAGTGAGGCTGCCGCCCCGCTCCCGCCGAACGATTGGCTCCCCGCCGCTCCAGCGCAGAAGTGGCCGCCGGGGATCACGCCTGCTGCGGCGCAGCTGGCCTGCGCGGTCCCGTCTCGTCTCGTTTCGGTTCGTCCTCGTGGTATCTTGGTACCGTCCATCATCTCCATCATCTATCTGTTTGTCTCCAGCGTATCTCTATCTCTCTGTGACTACTCTGTCTGTCGCCTCCCTGGTCACATCAACGCCTCCAAGGAACGAGAGCTATGCGCTTTGTAAATGCGTATCCATTTCTCTGCCAACTTCTTGGAATTTGGGACTTCCCAAACTACACTAATGCCGTTCTTCTTCACCTCAAGTGACCTCCAACACCGACTCGCGCAAGGAGGGTCCCATCAGACAGACGGTCAGCACTTTCTCTTTCTTCCCTTTACCAAGAAGCCAGGTGGTGTGTGTGTACGTACACTATCCCATACCAAAGAACAGGATGATCGACACAGGCGAGGGAATCAAGCCGCAGCGTTGAAGGGATCATCCCTCACATCTTACAGACCGCCGGAGGACCTTCTATCAAGTACAACGAGGTTGGTCACCATCCAACCAACCAACCGCCAAAAAAAAGACCCCATTCCATCCCACCACACAAGAGGAAAATCCATGCATCGTTTGCGACAATCTCCCGTCATCAGACGGGTGCCAGCATGTTTGGGCGTCGTCTATCCTTTCTCGTCTGCCGTTGCCGTGGCCGTATCCCCCAACCCACCTACCTTCATTGTAAATGGAACGTACCTCGAAAAGTGTCTTTTTTGTCGTGCTCACATTTCCCAGTCAGATTCGTGAGAACCGAAAAAATAACACGCCCATCAATTGCAGATCATCTCCAACTCCAATCCTACCGAAGCAAACCTAAACCTTTTTTTCCCTCCTCCCTCAAAACGGCCCCTCCGAGGAAAATCCTCCTCGCCGAACTCGTGCACGCACCGTAGCATAGGTTCCCACGCACGACTCGCGCAACCAAGCGGCTCTGCTCGCTGCGAAATCACAGAGTCGCAATATGTCATCAATCCCACCTACACAGACCGCAGTTACATTTGGCAACGCTGTCTAGTGCTTTCATTACCACCCTAGAATATCGATTTTCTGTCGGTCTAGACCTTTCGATCGTCCTCTGCTTTTTTGCCCACCGACCGTGCTTCCCCAGGTCGTTCCCACCCCATTAAGCCGCAAGCTTGGCAAGAATAATGTCACCGTCGCCGTGACTGTCACCATGCCACTTGGAAGAAAACACAGTGACGATCAAATTCCTGTGCTCTACGCGACCGCAACCCCGCGGCTCTTACCGCCCACCACACCCCTCCCTCTCTTCCCCCGAAAAAAAGATGCCGTCAATCAAGGAATTCCCCTGACCGCCCGCGGCACGTAAAAGCCAAAATGGACGTGGGCCGCAATGCAACACCAACGGAACTCAATCCGAAAATCGAACCTCACCTCACCGCACTTCACCTCCAGTTGGAGTGCAAGCACGCCTGTTTATCGCTCATCTCATCTTTGCGCCAAGACATAAAACGCCCGGCGAGCCTTTTTCTTTTGTGTGTCCATCGTTCAACAGGTGCACGATCCCATCTTTTTATCTCCGTAAAGCATATCACCCTAAAAATAACCTTTTCCCCCCTCCGCTCCAGTCTGATATGCATAATTGTAAAGAGAGAGAATGGTTTGGGTGCGTGTCTGATCTCCAATCGGGAGACAGGCAAAGATCAAGAAGAAATCGGGAAACACCAGACGGGTGTGGGCTGCTCGGCTACAGATCCAGACGGGCCAAACGGCTACTGGGTATCTAGCATCGCCTATCTTTACTTTCTCGTGACTTTGCCGGCCGGTGACATGACACTCTCTTGCTCTCCATCTCATCCCATCCCATCACATCGGTAGCGTCCCGCAAAAACCCAAAACAAGATGCCCGTCTATGGTAAAAAAGTGGACGACGACACGCGGACGATGGGCAGATGAGCCTCCAACCTATCCAGATCATGACGCCTTTGAAAAGGAGATGTTGCTACGCTATGATCCTCCTCCCCTCTTTTCTCCAACAACATCACCATAACATATACCCCGCTGCAGAACCCTCAGACCGCGTTTTCGCATGTCATGTCATCCCAATACAGCGACGCCGCATGAATTAAACGGCGCTGCCGTCCCGCCGCGAGGGCGTTTTGGGTTTTTGCTGCCCGGGGAGAAAGATCATGCCCTGCTTTTTTTACACCGATTCTTGAGTTGTTTCCCCTCCCTTATTTGGGTATGGAATGTGAAGTTGGAGTGTGTGTGGTGCAAGACACGCGGACGGCTTGCGAATGAAGACGGCCTGAGAGTTGAAGTGAAGTCGCGGTGGTGGGTGGTGGTCTACAGGCCCCGCTCCGAGCCGCATCTGCAGGGTGCATGCTGCAGCGGCGCAGCGCCGGAGGCCGAGTTTCTTCCATTCGCTTGTAGTGTGTTGTGCCAGTTCTATGAGAGCGTATGATTTCGTGGACGCACGATTGTGCGTGTTTGACTATCTGGCCATTCGTGATTTGAGAGTACCGTGCCGCGTCTTGTTGTTTTGTTTGTGGCTGCGAGCTGCGAGCTGCGGGTTGCACACCATCCTCAGACAACACGGCATGAGGTAGGCAACTCATGCAGGACGTTTTCGAGCGGGAGGCAGGTTGCCTACCTACCGAAGAGGCCTGCTGGGTTGCCCCGTCTGATGAGGCGTCCGAGACCCCGCGAGGCAGGCTGCGGTCAGCATTTTGGGACGAGGGGCCAATGGGATGGCGGGCTTGGCTTTTTGGGGGCGCGCGGATGCGCTCTTTGGAGATGCGGGATTGTGCAGCGGGGTAGGCAGATAGGTAGGTATGTCTGGGTGGGCTTGAGGTTGGATGATGGATGTCGCATTGGATGCAGAGCATCATGGGGGCGATGGGCGGCGGGCTATGTTGTCGTGGTTCGCAATGTCCGCACAGATTCCGATTCCGTGTACCCATTTGCACTGCATTGTTAACCCACCCCGACGCCGTGGCAGGCTTCAAGAAAAGCGGTACCGTGAAATGTGTGTCGAAAAGACGGCCCAGCAACTCCCACATCGTGAAGCATGGTTGATGAAACAAGGCAGAATCAGACAAGCTGGCTCGTGTGCTGTCAACCGCTAAGCAGCTGACTAGATTTGAATGCGCCGTTGCGCGCTCATGAGTACGGATCTGTGATCCGAGCTAAGGCGTATGTGACGTCGGAGTTGAGGATGAGTGTGCTCTCTGCGACAGCAATTGCAGGCAGAAGCGTAATATGTCGTGGTTCGCAAGTTATCGTGAGGCAGACATTCAATGAAGCATCCAATTGGGTTGTGATTTTCGGGTCGCATCAGTTACAGCGACAAGTCGAATGCCACTTCTTGGGCCAGGGAACCTTTTGCTAGAAACCCTCTCGTCCTCAAAAAAATAGCCAAGGTGACTTGACTTCATGGGCAAGGCCGGAGTCCGGTCCAAAGGCTATCGAGCATCCATGTTGCGGTTATTGATGGATCGTTGTTTTGTACAGATCTTGTGCTGGATGCGTTGTGAAATCCCGCCGCTGAAGGGGATGAAGCGGCTGAAGTGCTGTGAGGTCCAGACGCCTAATTCTCATGGTCTCTATACCTTCCGGGGATAGACGCATCCCTTTTGTGCGAAGTATCGTGCTTCGTTTGAAATGCGGGTAATCATTGCTTTGTTTCTCACGACCAAAGCTACTTAGAGCAATTAACTCCTGCAAATACACCAAATGGGGAACGTGTCAAGCTGCTGGATAGGGTGCGTTGAGGTCGGAAAGACATCGGGGCTGTCTGCATGGGTTTTTTTTTTTTTTTTTTTTTTTTTTTTTTTTTTTTTTTGCATCGGCTCATTAGCGAGATTGGGAAATGGAGTTAAGAGCTAAGTCCCTATCGTGAGGTATGCTGCGTGCTGACAGCCTTTATTGTTTGCTTCTCGCGCTTTTGCCCATGCACCAGGTTATCCGGCGACTCCCATAGGTCTTGTGAATCAATATCACCTTTCACTGCATAATCTAGCCCACGCCAAGCTCGCGATGAAAGCCGTCCGCCGAGTGTGCCGGCCATTCCGGGCTCGAGCAACATTATAAGCTTCATGTGCTGCAATCTTGACCCAACACTGGATCGCGCAAGCCGTGAGAGACAGCGATTTTCCCCGTAAGCTACTTGTCCCCCGAACCATTGACTCGTCTCTCAACTTACCCTCCTTGACCACAGAAACCATTTGTAATGGGGTGTTGTGTTTCCTCCACGGAGGCAGAGGAGTCCTCTGTTAGTACTACAGAGAATTCATCTACCAGTACAGTCTATTCTTCCACTGATGCAGAGGTTTCTGTCACAGGAACGAACACCTCAGCTGAGGTAGAAGACAAATGTATCGAACAAGAAGAAATTGCCATCGACCACATGCGAAAATGGCTCTCCGTCTGCGACAGCCAACATGGGTGCAATACACCAGACAAGGATACAAATAGCAAATCACATGCCAGGGCACCCTCGTATCTCATCGACACCGAGAAGTACTGCATAGTCTCCGAGAATGCTGAGAAAAGTTATGTTGCGCTCAGCTACCCCTGGAACAAATCATCTATCCAGTTGCTTCAACGAAACCGAGAGGCTCTCCTGAAGCCATACGCATTGCTCACTCGCGAAAGATTGATAAGCACGGTGATTAGAGAAGCTATTAAGATGACGAAACTTCTCAAGCTTAGATATGTGTGGGTGGACCAACTTTGCATCATCCAAGACGAAGAGTCAGCAGAAAAGTATGAGGAGATATCCAGTATGGACCGTATTTATTCCGGTGCGGCAGTCACTTTAGTGGCATCAGAGCGACAGAAACTCTTTGAAGGCATCTTTAGAAACAGCGTGAGCAAAGAGATAGCCACGTCTGTGAGTTCATCCGAGATCGTGCAACCCGGCGTCGGCCGTCGCGAGCTGGATGACAAAGACATACTAAGCCACTACACTTCAATTTCCAAGTCTACATGGGCCAGAAGAGGCTGGACTTACCAGGAGTCGATTCTAAGCAAGCGGGTAATCTTCTTTCACGATGATTTAGTCTTCTGGCAATGCGGATGCGCGGTCTGGGACATGGATCATTTAACGCCAGACGAAGATACCTCGATTGCCGCTGCCAACATGGCCAAACGGACCCTCACAAGACGCTTTTGGACGCCATCGTATCTAGACTTTGGGTTGTATATGGATCTGATTTGCCCATACAACGGACGGGTATTTTCTCATGAAGAGGACGGTCTTTTGGCATGCACAGGCATTCTAAACCAACTTGCTCCGGCTTTTCCGGGCGGGTTTGTGTATGGGCTACCTGTGGCACTCTTGGACTATGCGCTTCTCTGGCAGCCACTGAAAGGTTGCCGTAGAAGAATCAGTTCTTCTAGCAAGAAGCCTTCCCTTCCGTCGTGGGCATGGTGCGGGTGGCAGTGTCTTGTGGATCCATGGAGCTTCCAACCCAGCTTTTGCCTCGATGAAAGCGATACTATCAGAATACCTAAGGCTGGTTCCTGGAAGCTGAAGAATCTCGTCAGGTGGAAGGCTAGCAACATGGCACAAGAACATGTCTCGGTTGACAAGACCTTGCCCCTTCCAGATATACCAGAGAGTGTCTTATTCCTGAAGGAAGCTTCTACATCATCTTACAACAATGGCAACACGGACGATCCTGGCGACGATAATACGACCCAGCGCAGAGTATTTGGAGATAGTATGCCTCTGAGGGATGAGCCAGCCCTCTTATCATGCGATACAGAACTGGCAGTCTTTGCACCTGCAGCAGCCCTAGAAATATTCTTGGTGAAACCCAGAAACATTAGGTGCAGCATGCATGTGTTTTGGGACCCAGCAATGAACGAACGAAGATTGCACCAATCATCAAAGGTTGTTGTTCTTCAGGATCAGAAAGGGGTTTTTGCGGGACTTATTCGCGTCACAGAAAATCTCAACTGTGCACGGTTCGGATGGACCAGCCGATCTTCGAAAGGTATGAAGATTGAGTGCGGGAATGATTTGGGGATAGAGATGATCGCAATCTCGGAGGGAACTGCGACATGGGGAGACATCAGAATGTGCTTCGAGGAAAAGGTGTTCCAGAGAAGTCCATACTACAGCGGGGGACGCTTCAAAGCTGAGTACGATATTGACGGATGGTGGACTGGCTCTTCACAACGTGGCCCGGACGACTTTGGTTATCAAGTTTTGCCTGCTGGGGAGTGGAACAAGAATCTTATACTTCCAGAGGAGGCTGCGAGTGACGATAAAGTCGTGGAGTTCTATAACGTTCTTTGGGTTCGGAAGAGTGATGACCAGATTTCACGGAGGTTGGGTTGTGGAAGAGTCTTGAAGGATCGTTGGAGACAGAATGAGCCGCGGACTGTTAGCGTTACATTGGGATAGTCCATAATTTGCGTCCATGGCTAGGTAAGCTGATCTTAAACCTAGATTAGACATATTCCAGACAATAGCCAATCGTCTTTCATGGCTTCGTCGTTCATGAACCCGTCCAAGAGCTATATTTCAGACGTTAGCAATGCGCTATTTGGCTGTTCTAGGAATTCCGAATGCGTTACCATTCGCCCACTAACTCAAAGTGGTTTTCAATTCTTGTCAAACTTGCCTGTAGCTTTTCGCGGACAGCAAGAAGAACTCTGCTACCTAGGAGCCCCTCTACCAAATCACCGACTTGGACCGGAATGTCCGCCAAACCGAATCGCCTTTCTCCAGTCAAGAAGAAAGATCGTCCGCAAAGCGTGCTGTACAATGCGTCGTTGTATAAATTCGCATCTCCACGCAACTCGCTTGAAGGCTGGTTCGTCATGTGTTCGTACCAGGCGTGCCAAAGATTATCAGCGTCAGACGGGCCCAGAACTGTTGACTTTTGAGACGGCCCTTTCTTCCTTATTGGAGATCCGACGAGCGTCGCGCGGAAGGAGTCCAGCGAAGTACGGGGTTTCTCTTCGGCCCCAGAGTTGGCCTCAAGCGCCTCAATCGATGGCTTCAAGACAGCGGGAGACAATGGCGTTGTCGTGGGAAATCTCGTGATCAAATGTCTTCAGGCATTGAACCATGTCCAGGAGTTTCCCCTTTGGGTACAGCTTATTACCCTCAAATCGAGGAGAGATCATGTCGCTGGCCCCCCGCATTGTGTCCATTTGGCCACAAAAGTATTCTCCGCCCCCGCATGACGGTCCGGTCAGGACAGCGTATTGGCAAACCAGGAATGTCTTGGATGGTTCGATTGTGATGACAGAGAATCTGAAGAGTATCGGAAGTTTCGAACGAGGCGCGCACCACGTCTCTATAAAGTTCTTCCACTGTTCTGTTGTATGGCTTCAAAGCAGCGTCTTCGCCTGTCAGGCGAAAACGACTGCAAAAAACATTTGAAGCCACGGAACCGGTACAGCATATTTGCCGGATCTCGCATTCGTTCGTCCAACCCATGTTTTTGATACGCCCTTCTGACAGTCCATAGATGACTAATGGGTGTTGAAGCTATGTGCCGGACGAAGTACTGTAGCGGCTTGGGCACGATGGCGTTGAATCTGTAGTCGACCAGGATTTCAAGTGCACTTCCAAAAATGCTTTCAGGAATCTCAACTGTCCCGCAGATGAAGACAACCTCTCCATGCACAGCCAATTCCTGGACGATCCATGCTCTGTTCCACCAGGGCCGCTTCATAAGTTCGTCCAAAGCTTTCCACGAGGCTGCTTCAGACTTTTCTTGAAGAAGTGATGTGATTGCTCGATAATCTTTCGGCGAAACATCTGCTGTTAGCCTTCTGAGCAGGCCAGCTATGCTTGTCGTGCCTCTCGCCTCCCTTCCGAGGAAAACTACTACCCTCGAAGAATATTTGTAGATGGCCCACATTCTTTGAACCTGGATGTTGACCTCCGAAATATTCTTCTGATTGATGCAAATCGAATCCGTCCACAACACTCGGTCTTTGTCAGACAGTCGAAGACAATGCAGTGCACTTTTGAGGTTTGCTGTCACGCTGAAAGGCCGATCGTCAAGGTAGATCTGAGTCCTGTCGTTTGGATCACCCCAAGTGTACGACAGTGCCTTGTAATTCCCATTGCACTGACCCAACGTGGACTCACTCAGAGTACAGCGAGCGTCGTCAGTATTACATCCAGCCAGCAAAGTGACGCATCGGAGAGCCCAGCGGTATTCTTCTGGTCCGGAAGCCAGATTCAAGTCATCGGCTAAGTCGTGGTATGACAATGAGCTACTATCCGACAAAAGCTGGTTCGCCTCGCCCACTTACGGAAATCAGGGCTGATTACGATAATCTAACACATAGAATCTCACCGCTTTTGGATAGCGAGCTTATGGGACATGGCGGGGTTCCTATGACGCAATGGGACTTAGTGTTGAAACGACGAGACCGCCTGTTTTTCCTGGAGCTTTGCGGCTATTCTTCCTGTGTATCCGATGCCCCTCTTTAGTTCAATTGAGGGTATTGATAATAACGACTATAACAATAATAGAAACACCGATAGTAATAATAATAAGGCCAAAGATAGTCGCAACGACGACAATAATCATAAGAATAATAATGACGACGATAACGACGACGACGAAGACAACGATATTGAAGATAATAACGACGATAGCAAGCATATAGGAAAAGGACGGCAAAAACAGGCCTTTTCGGAATGACATTGAAAAGCAGGTACACTAGCTAGTTAGCGACTATTAATTATTATGCATTGAAAGTGGATTCGGCAGCTTCCTGAATACACTTTGGATTGAATGTTTGAAACCTCAATTGTAGTAACATAAATATTATGTTTTAAACCTAATGATGCTGTAGATACATTCGGCGCATTGAGCTTTGAATGATAGACTTTAGTGCATCCTAATTCTGGCTGCCTAGCGGATTGGAGGCTTAGAGACGATATCTGAAGTTTGGATTTCGATCTCCGGTCCTCTTTTCTCGATGGTCTTCCGTCTCACCAGATAAAATCACTTTCTTCTCCTTTTCCAGTTTTCTCAGGTAGAACCAATGAATCATAACCAGACACTCCGCAACAAAGATGGCGCCCAGAGAGAAGCTATTGCCGAGCAAGTATGGGGAGCTCCTGTATATCTGTCCCGCAACCGCTCCGGCCGAGTTTCCGATAGTCTGCTGGATGCCGATGGCAGTGGCTCGTCGATCTTGACACTTTCCGCCAGCTAACCGAACTAAGGATTGATGTGGAATGCTTACACTGCGGGGCCATATTGACATTGAGCCAGGCAAGGTTGAGGCCAGTTCCATTGTAAACAGCAATAGTGCATACGAAGCAGGCGAAGTACTTCACGGCGTTATTACTGACACCGATAAGAATCGCGTAGCCGACGGCACCCAGGATGTTCGTGCCGAACAAAAACTGAGTCCATCGATCAGCATGATTCCAAGTAAGAGTTGACACGAACCATGTAACTCACGAAACCGCATTTCCCATACTTGTCAGATATGAAAGCGAAGGCGAAGAAGGCCAAAGCTCCTAGACAGTAGACTGGAATAGTCAAGTAATTCGCCGCCAGTGTGCCATGTCCCATGGCTCGCAGGATTGAGGGCAAATATGTTCCAAAGCCATTGGTGAGAATGTTTTGGCAGAACTGGGTCCAAGCACTAAATTCTTGTCAGTACCGACGTGAACAGCCCCAGGCACTCGAAGTTTACATACGATAGCCAAGTCTTTGCGTCCAAGAACGCAAGTTTGATCTCCTGCCAATCAAGCTCCTCGCTTCCCATGTAGTCCAAACGCTCCTGATGACGAACTTCCATTAGTTGACGTTCGTTTTCATTGAGAAAATACGCCTTTCGTATGTCACTGGGAAGACCAAACCACACTGCAAACGCGCAAAGAATGCTGAAAGCTCCTTCGACGATGTAAACCCATCTCCAGCCTGCATACCCTCCAACGCCATCCATTTGTAGCAAGCCATAGGCAAGGAGCCCACTAAAAGCGCCAGATAGTGCCGTGCATGAGACAAGATAAGATGTGCGCTTCGCTAGCTCGTCTTGTTTGTAAACCATCGTAAGGTACATGTTGAGGGAAAGAAACAAGCCTCCTTCGCAGGCCCCGAGGACGAGCCGACAGGCGTATAGTCCACCAATGTTCTTTATCAGGCCATTAGCAATTTTGGTGACCGACCAGACGATACAAAGGATGGTCAAGACGAATCTTGGTTCGAAGCGCTTGACGAGGATGACAGCGGGGACCTCAACCGGGACGTAGATGACGAAGAAGAGGGATACGGCAGTCGAAAATTGTTGCTCTGTTGCGCCAATGTCATCAAGAAGACCTGCAACTTTTACATTGCCTGCGAGGAGGTAAGTGAGATTACATACAATGAATGACACTGATGCATGTCTGTACGTACCAATGTTTGATCTGTCAATGAAGCATGAAAGATAGACAACAAACAAAATAGGGGTAATCGCAAGATCGATCTTCTTTACAACTTTCGCCTCCTCAACTCGGTCGATCTGAAAGGGAGAGGAGCCTGCGTTGTGCTCAGTAACATCTTGCGTGTTGGCCGACTTCATATTGCTTTCATCCTCCAAAGGCATATCTTGGTCCGATTTCGACATGCCTCAAAATGTCAATGATAGCTAGTTGTTTCATGAATAGAGAGTTGGGAATGATGGAAAAAGAAACCTAAGTTACACGACAGTCTGTCCAGAAGTTATTGTTTTCCAACGCTCAATCCTAAGATGGTGATTCAATCCCGTAACAATCATCTTCATCCTCAATTTCGGAGACCAAAGGTGCATTGACATCTTCGCATCGCGTTCCCGAGCCGCCAAGGAGAAAGTTACCTCATGACGATCTCACACGAAAATGATGTGGAGAATGTTGATTGAAGAGATGAACGATCTGATAAGCTCGATGGTTTGTGGAAGACATTCCCAACGCCTTTCGCACCTGTTGCGATAACCGGCCAGCTTACCGAGACGGTTGGTTGTAACCGAAAATACCGAGTATTCTTGCCCGAGATGAGGGGATCTTGATGCTACGTCTCGGGGCTTATCTCAGCTGCTTCGGGTTGGTTTCCCGCTTCTCAGCCCCAACTTGCTGGACTCAGTCTTTTTGCTCGTATCTGATCTCCCTATATCGGAACACAGTGCATCGGGGCCGGGCTCCGAGAGCGAACTCGGCCATTGTGGGGCCCTCCGGCGGTCGGTTTGCCAACGCCGACACGTGCAATACAGGCACCAAGGTGTATGGTGATGAGGTCCACTAAATTGAACGTTTGCTTCAAAGAAATTGAGAATACCTCACCGTTTTGCACGTCAAGATGGGTTCACTTGGATACAGTCAAAGGAAAATCCGAATTGCGATCGGTAAGTTTCCCAGATGGGCTGCTGTAATGTAAGAAAATGGGCGCTGACCCATCTCTTAAGATCGCGGCGGTACGTTTACAGATGTACATGCCTACATTCCCGGCTCTTCTGAGCCAGAGATGGTCTTCAAGCTGTTATCGGTCGACCCACGTAATTACAATGACGCTGCGACATAAGGAATTCGTCGTGTACTAGCACACTTCAGAGGAAAGTCACTCCCTCGAGACGAGCCGTTGGATATCATAGACGTCGAGTCAATTCGAATGGGCACGACTATTGCGACGAATGCACTGCTCGAACGCAAAGGTGAGCGAGTCGCGTTCCTGACTACGAAGGGGTTTCGCGACCTGCTTGTCATTGGCAACCAAGCGAGACCTCACATTTTTGACTTGAGCATACACAAGCTTCAGAATCTGTACGACACCGTGGTCGAAATTGATGAGCGTATCACGATGGAAGAGTTTCTCGAGAATCCCGAAAAGGAACCCATAGACATCAACGGCGATGATGCCCTGGTCAAAGGCTTGACAGGCGAACCAGTCAAAATCTTGAAGAGACCCGATATTGAAGTCATCAGAGAGCAACTGAGACATCTTCAAACCGAAGGATTCAACAGCTTAGCCATATGTTTCATTCATTCCTACCTTTACCCCAACCACGAGGACCAAGTTGCCGAACTTGCTCGGTCTATGGGCTTCGAGGTCTCCGTTTCATCGGAGCTTCAGCCTACGGTGAGCCTATCCCCAGCTGTATTCTGAAGACAAAAAAAAGCTGATTCACATCAGATAAAAATGGTTTCTAGAGGAAACTCTGCGACTGCTGATGCATATCTTTCGCCTCTGATCCGGCGTTATGTCGAGAACTTCGGCAGCGGCTTCAAGGGCGGACTGGACGCCGTAGCTGGCAAGCTGTTTTTCATGCAAAGCGATGGTGGTCTGTGCCTGTGGCAGAAGTTTTCTGGTCTGCGAGCTCTTCTTTCTGGCCCTGCAGGAGGGGTGATTGGCTTTGCGCGCTCGTGCTACGGCCCTGACGACAAGATGCCTGTCATCGGCTTCGATATGGGAGGAACTTCGACAGACGTCAGTCGCTTCTCGGGTACATACGACCATGTCTTCGAGACCGAGTTTGCATAGGTAACCCTGCAGACTCCGCAGCTCGACATCAACACTGTGGCTGCCGGTGGAGGGTCGATCTTGCATTGAAAGAACGGTCTGTTCGCGATTGGTCCGGATGTGAGTAACCCAATCCTTACTTCAAAGATGAGATAACTGACAAGTCACAGTCTGCTGGAGCGCATCCTGGGCCTGTATGTTACCGAAAAGGTGGTCCCCTTACAGTCACCGATGCCAACCTATTCCTGGGACGACTTCGCCCCGAATACTTCCCGACAATCTTTGGCCCTGAAGAGAATGAGCCTCTTGACTATGATGCGGCAGCATATGCTTTCAAGAGTTTGACCGGCAAAATCAACGCGGAGGAGGGAAAGTCATTCACCCCCGAGGAAGTCGCGAGTGGCTTCCTGCGCGTGGCGAATGAGAGCATGAGCAGGCCGATTCGATCATTAACCGAGGGAAGAGGCATACGGACCTCAGAACATGCCTTGGCCACCTTCGGTGGGGCTGGAGGCCAGCATGCCTGTGATGTTGCCGAGGCACTAGGCATCCAGCGGGTTGTGATCCATCGGTACTCTTCGATCCTCTCAGCATATGGAATGGCATTGGCGGACTTGACGCATGAGATACAACGGCCTCGTGCAGCACGGCTGTCAGAGATGAAGGAGGCACAGTTTGCCAGCGAGTTTGGGTCCCTGACTGCAGAAGCTGGCGAGACACTCACCGCCCAAGGCTTCACAGACAAACAGATCGAGTATGAGCTGTACCTCAACCTCCGGTATCAAGGCACAAACAGTTCTCTCATGACCCAGAAGCCTATCGACTCTTGGGACTTTTCCCGGAAGTTTATTGAACAGCACGAGGAAGAGTTTGGATTTGTGCTCGACCGCGAGATCCTTGTCGAGGATATCCGAGTCCGCGCCCTTGGCAAGACTGCAGGAACGGAAAACATGAGTGTTTCTTCTGCACTCAAAGCCGTTGACATCAGGCTCGCGCCACCGACGAAGAGTGCGAAGACCACGAGGGTCTACAGTCAGAACCGGTGGCATGAGGTGAAACTGTTCAAGCTGGAAGATCTTACGGCGGGGGACAAGGTGCCGGGTCCTTCGATCATTCTCGATCAAACGCAGACTATCCTCATACAGCCAGGATGGGCAGCTACCGTGCTTCTGAGGCATCTTTTGCTAGATCGGGAAGAGATGCCCCTAAAGGACACGGCCTTGGAGGATCCTGATGTCGTGGATCCCATTCAGCTCTCCGTTTTTGGTCACCGGTTCATGAGCATAGCGGAGCAAATGGGGCGTTCGCTCCAACTCACGTCGGTTTCTATCAACATCAAAGAGCGCCTTGACTACTCGTGCGCAATCTTTTCCCCTCAAGGTGGCCTTGTCGCGAACGCACCGCACATTCCGTGCCACCTCGGCGCGATGAGCTATGCCGTGGCCTACCAAGCCGAAAGATGGGGCAACACCCTTCGCCCTGGCGACGTCCTGGTTTCGAACCATCCTGCCGCTGGCGGTTCACATCTTCCCGATGTCACAGTCATTTCTCCTGTGATTGACGAACACACCAACGAAGTTCTTTTCTGGACAGCGTCGAGAGCCCATCACGCGGATATTGGCGGTATTGCGGCAGGATCTATGCCGCCACACTCTAAGGAAATCTGGCAGGAAGGGGCGTCTTTTACCTCGTTCAAGCTTGTCAATAACGGCAAGTTCGATGAGGTGGGGCTGGCGGAGATCATGTTGAAGAAGCCTGCCTCCTACCCTGGCTCTTCCGGGACGAGAACATGGAGTGACAACGTTAGCGATTTGAAGGCTCAGATTGCCGCGAACCAGAAGGGCATTCGATTGATCCACGAGTCAATCAAGGAGTACGGTCTTTTTACGGTACAAGTAAGTTCAATTAGCAACTATGTTCTAGACGGAGTCTGAAGATTAACGAGCGTTCAGAAATACATGCTTGGGATCCAAGACAACGCTGAGAAGGTCGTGAGAAATCTTCTACGACAGGTTCATGACCAGTTTAGCGGTCTACCGCTGGAAGCAGAAGATCAGATGGACGATGGATCGAAGTTGGTGCTGAAGATACACATCAACCGTGATGAGGGGTCCGCCAAATTTGATTTCACCGGTACCAGTCGAGAGGTGTATGGCAACCTCAATGCCCCACGAGCCATCACCTTCAGTGCAGTCATCTATGTCCTGAGGTCACTCGTGAAAGAAGACATCCCTCTCAATCAGGGATGTCTTGCACCAATCAATGTGGTTCTTCCAGCAGGCACTATTCTCTCGCCCTCTCTAGGGGCAGCAACTGTGGGAGGCAACGTCGAGACATCGCAGAGAGTTACAGATCTTGTCCTCAGGGCGTTCCAGGCGGCCGCGGCCAGCCAGGGAACGTGCAATAACCTGACATTTGGGTACGGGGGTGAAGTCATTGAAGGCAAGGCGAGACCAGGTTTCGGTTATTACGAGGTGCGTTGGTTGAAGCTTTGCCACCGAACAGTTCTCTGACCATTTTCTAGACAATCGCAGGCGGCGCTGGCGCGGGTCCGACGTGGGCTGGCCAGTCCGGTGTTCACGTTCACATGACCAATACTCGAATCACGGATCCCGAGTCTCTTGAGCGACGCTATCCTTGTATCTTGCACGAATTCGGTATTCGGAGAGGCTCCGGCGGCCAAGGCAAGTTTGCGGGTGGAGATGGCTGCATCCGTCATATCGAGTTCCGCCGCGATGTGCAAGTCAGCGTTCTTAGTGAGCGACGTTCTGTGCCTCCTTTTGGGCTATGCGGAGGGGAGCCAGGTACCCCTGGCGAGAACCTTTGGATCAGGAAGGATGAGTATGGGCTCCGAGACTTCAACCTGGGAGGCAAGAACACATGTCAGATGAGCAAGGGTGACCATATCATCATAAGTAAGTACAATCATGTTCCCAATCTTTTCATGTGCGAAACTGACTCAATGAACTCAGAGAGTCCGGGTGGAGGAGCTTACGGAAAGTCGGTATAAACTCAGGACTAGGGGGTAGTTAGCAATAACTGTTAAAGAGATTGCCTGATTTTCATGTGTCTTTGCGACTACATCTTCTGTACTAAGTGACCGCGATTGACCGCCATGGTATGACCTGAAACAATAGAGGCAACGACGATGACAGACGACGAGAATAATAATAACAATAATAACGACAATAACAGCGACGACGATGACGACGACGACGACGACGGCAATAGCAATAACGATAGGTATGCTTAGTAGTTATACATAGTAGATGGACACACAGGAAAATTAGTCGCTCGAACGTAGTAGAAATAGGCTGTATCTTGCTAAAGAAACTACGCTTTGCTTAGCGATAGATAAGTAGACTAGCTATACATTTATTATATTTATAAGCCTTTTTCATAAGAAACTCACACTAAACCTTAGGCAAACCCATTATCTCATATATAGTAATGTCCTTAATCTGAGGCCACAGGTTCGTCAAGTTCCGTTCTGAAGCTGAGATACCCAACACCCTCCATGGTGTGACCATTTTGCGACATTCTAAGGTGCCAGTCCTCAACTTCGCCCCATATTAAAAACCCGAGAGCTATGTTCCCTCGAGAGCCAAAGAAGCCATTCGACTATCCTGATATCAAAATGAATTTCCTCAGCTTCATTAGTCACCGCACACACAGCCATTTCACTCTACCCAACGCTCCCCAACCACCCAGGACCGCCGTCAACCCCGTGAACAAAATGATGCCCCCATATTCACCACTGTACCCCGGGTTCTTGCTATCCCTCGCCCATCTGCTGCCAGTCAATAACGCCACACTCAACGGCCCACTTATCACATTTCCAATACCTCTCCCACCAGCTAATAGCCCAAAGATGAACCCCGTATCCACTGCTGGGCTCTGATCCTTCAGCTCCGAAAGCACACCCGACCATGTGGAGCTAAACCCACCAGCGAAGAAGCCGTAAGTTATGCTGAACACGGCAAGTAACGCCGTCTGGCTCGAGAAGCCCCAAAACAGAAATACCGCCAGCGCGGACCCGATGGTCTATATGAGAATCACCGTCGTTACGCGCAGGTGGTCTCCAAGGCTGCCCATGACGATGCCACCTGGGATGGAGGTGACGTTGATCAAGACGAGAAGAGTAGTGGCGATAGTAGTGGAAACGTGAAGTTGCTGGACGGCGTAGGTGCTGAGGTAAGTGTATGGGAGGAAGTACCCGAGGGACTGGAGGATGTTTCCGATTTGCAGCATCCAGAAGGAGGGGAGGTGGATGAAGCTGAGACTAATTCGGCGGACACCAGTCGATTGAGAGAGAGGGATTCGAGGTTTGAGGAAGTAGATGATAGGGGCTGATAGAAGAACCTTTTGAAATGTGAGTAAAGCATGGGAGTCATTGAGGCTGAGAAATGGCGCATACCGTGACAACACTCCATGCGCGAAGTGTGGGTACAGGCCCGAACCGTTGCAACAGCGCTTCCATGGCGAACGGAATTCCTACCCCAGCCGCAGACTTTCCAGCCCACATAACGCCATAAGCCAGTCCCTTCCGCTTGATGAACAATTCGTCGAGGTACAGGGTTGTCGGCGTGAACATGAGTCCGCAGCCGAGAGCGCAGATCACTCCTTGCGTTGCGATCAGTTGCCAAGCCTTCGTTGCGAACGAGGACATGAGGAAGCCAGTTGTTGTGAGGATCAGCCCAATGGGGCCGAACCAGGGGCGTAGACGAGGCCATCTACTGAGGACTGTGAATGTGAAGGGCGATATGAGATACATGATACCCTTCGCAAATCCGTACATGTTGGGGCGCCTGCTTCTTGGGCTTGACGTACCGTCATTGTGGTGCCAATCACGGCGATGCTGCTGGTGTCGCCTTCAAATGAATTGGGGTGGCTGCCGTAGTATTCTTGGAACACGCCATAGGCGAGAGAATAGCCTGGGAAACCGTTAGCCGCTGTACCTGAGCGATGCCCAAAGAGCAACTCACCCCATACGGGAAGTTGAATCAGTGAACATCCAGCCAAGACGAGCCATGCTTGTTTTCCCCTGTCAGCGGGAGGCAATGGCGATTGTTCGATTTCAACTGCAGTTTCTTGGCGTTCCATGGTGATGGCAGGCGAAGATTCGCGATCTCGGCGACTCATTCTGTCAAGCTCGAAGCTTTGATGTTGAGACGTCATGTTTGATATTTGCTGGCCGATTGCATGCGCAGCCAGAAGAAATATATTTGTGTTATGAGAAGAAGTCAAGTGCACCGGAGAGGAAAATCCACGTTGAGAATGGAATCCCTCGAGAGGAGATGATCTGCTAAGACATCGAGATTGATTGGCTCGGTGTCGTTGGTAACGCGCCGCTAAAGCCCCGAAGTCGGGGAAAGCATCACGTGCCTCGCGAGGGAGAATTAAAAGTGATGTTTGCATCTCAACCACTAAGACTTCATGAAATGATTGGGAATAATGTGAACGTCGTAATCACCGTCCAGTGTCCTACATCTAAACCTGTCGTCCGGAGGTCTTCCCCCTGTGGACAGCAGAAGTACACAGCTTAATACGAATTAGATATCGATATAATGCAAGTGAGTCTTGCCATCCGGGCGGATACTTTGGCAAACCGGACGGATAACTGTTATACTAGGTCTAATAGTTATTTTATAATTATTGTTATTCTAATTATCCCTATCGTCCTTGTTGTTCTTGTCATCCTTGTTATCTTTGTTATCCTTATCGTCCTTGTCGTTCCTGTTCCTATAGTTGTCGCTATTATCTTTGTTATTGTCCCTGTCATGGTTAATGCTTACTACCCGCCCGAATAGCCAGGAATATCCGCCCGGATAGCAAAACGCATACAATTATCTTCAATCAGAACTTCATGCTGATTATCAATGTGTGCGAAAATTATGGTATCCTAACTCATTACCTAAAAACCCGAATTCAGCTGTAATGTTCGAGGTTCGACTGCTTATGCCTAATGGTACCCCCTCCCGCTGGATAGGTCGCGTATGCTTGCCCCATTTCCATTCTGACGACGTGGTACGCCAGCCGCAAAGCACCCTCTAATTGTCGACCGAACGGTAATCCGAGAACGAATATGGTGAAAAAAGCGCTTGAAGTGGTCCAGCTGAAGCAGAACCATATCAGCCACCTGGCTGTAGAAAGAACCCAATGAAGCAGGATTGCTGTAGGAGACGTTTGATATTGAGCCATTCTATGTTTCTCATCATCTGCAGGTTGTGTTTTGAATTTGAGGTTTGCCATCTCGAAAATCGCAACCGCCGGGTTTGGGCCTGAGCCGTGTGATTTGCTGATTATCAACAAATGCAAGGAACTTTCAGATCTATCTTGAGAAGCCTTCAGTCAGAAAGGGCTTCGGGATGAATAAAATTTTGGAAGACGCACCGATCGAGGGACAGCTTTGTGAAGCCGTGATACGTAACTTGGACGATGTTTGTCGTCACTTATCACCTTGTAATCTGGTGATGTCAAGAGGACGAGAAAGCCAGCGACCGATGCGTTGAGAGGAGAGCTAGTTTTTGCATGCACATCATTTCGATTTCGCAAGAAAGCACACGGACATCCCTTGCTTATGAGTCCCATCGTTTGAGCGAAGCGCCCAAGTTCTCCCCAAAGAGAACCAACAGGCGGCTGTGGCTTATGATCACGAAAATGGTCAAAGACAGGGGGTGACTAGCACACCAACACAGGTGACGCGCACCATCTGGCCCTACAACGGCCGGAATTATCTGCTCCAGGGTGGCACAGCATGCAGAACGCGTCTCACAGGTTTATTCCGGGCCTCGGATTAAATCGTTGGTGTGCGATTGTGTCACGTTGGGACAAGGCGGATGACATTGTTTTTGTGGGCATGGGGGAGCACATGTTGCTGTTGGCGCCCCCGAGACGTCCACGTTTGCGAGGTGGCTCATGATTGGGTGGCGAGATGAGCCTTCGCTGGCGCGTAGGGCAACTTGGTTGGTTGGACATGCGTGTCTGCATATTCCTTGGCATTTAGGCGAATGTTCGAGGCGACCAACGCTACTTGCAAACGGCATCAATCCTTCTGGGCGATGTTGATCTAAGAAGTGTGATCAGTTCGCGACATGTTCGTGTGCCCCTGGACTAAGATCTCGGGCCGAAGCGTCTTCTCTAGATTGCTAGGCTAGAGGGATATCAAATTCATAATTGAACACAAACACGCATGCATATTGCAAGTTGGAGACAGTTCTAAACATCGCCGGCTTGTCATCATTGTTATTCGACGAGCGTCGCCAGCACAAATGCTGAAGTGTCGGCGTGGGGTTTGAAACGTCAGCGCCCCACCGTAGAAGGCTTGTCGTCTGGGTGCATGATTTGACAGATGTCAGTCGTTATTCAGGCTGGTGGTGTGCGTTTCTGGCAGCACTGAGATGAGATGACGGTCGCGGTACAGCCAGGGATGAACAAGGCTGAGGAATGGATGTACAGCCCTGAGTTCGCCGTAAGGTAGGTACGCATGGAAGACAATTGCACCTGAAACGATGCTGCCGAAAGAAACTCGCGGGGCAGTAACGGTCCCGTATCCACTGAGGCGGGCAGGTGGGGCAGGCGGTGAAAGATGAACCCCTAAAACCTTCCTTATCGGCACCTCCCGACGCAGCTTATCGCTTGACGCTAAACCAAGACTAGACCAGTTTCGTCACTTCCCTGTCGTCACTGGGAAAATTTCCCCCCTTCACATCAACAACAACCACGGTCTAGATTCCCGCGCCGTGAGAAAACAACATCCCCACGACTCCAATCTTCCACCAGAACAAACCACATCAAGATGGATCGCGGAAGAAACAACGCTGGCCGTCGTCATCCTAGACGTGACAACCGCCGTGGAGGTGGCGGCAGTCATGACAACCCCAGATCGGGCGGTGGTGGCGGCGGTCGTCGCCAGCAGCACCACCGGGACCAGGACCAAGACGAGGACCAGCGCGAGCAGAGAGCTCAGCCCGGCCCATCTTCAGCAATCCCCCAGGCTGCCACGCCGCCCCTTACTGAGGCCGTTCCCAAGGACACACCGAGGTTCGCCGATATGGTCGGCGTCCACCAGTCCCTCGTCCAGGCCATCACCGAGGACCTCAAGTTCGACCACATGATGCCCGTCCAGGCCGCCACGCTCGATGAGCTCCTCCCCCCCAAGCGCAGCGATTGTCTGGTCCAGGCCAAGACGGGAACCGGCAAGACCATCGCCTTCCTGCTTCCTGCCATTCAGACTCTCCTCACGCAAAACCGCGGCCGCGGAGGTGGCATCTCCCTCTTGGTCATCTCACCGACTCGCGAGCTGGCTATGCAGATCGCCAAGGAGGCAGAGGGCCTCCTGCAGCGCCTTCCCCAGTACCGCGTCTGCATCGCCATTGGCGGTACGAACAAGGACCGCGAGGAGAAGCAGATCCTTCAGGGCTGCAACATCCTCATCGCTACACCTGGCCGCCTCATCGACCACATGGCCAACGAGTACATCCGGGACTCCTTCAGCAACCTTGACACCTTGGTTCTTGATGAGGCCGACCGTCTGCTGGACATGGGTTTCATGCCCGCCCTGAGGGACATTGTCCGCGCCCTGCCCGACAAGTCCAAGACGAACCGTCAGGGCATGCTCTTCTCCGCCACCATCGCCCCCCACGTTCAGCAAGTAGCAGGCCTCGTCCTCTCCCCGGGTTACAAGTTCATCTCCACCATTCCCGCCGGTGAGGCCAACACCCACGAGCGTGTTCCTCAGCACCTGATCAAGGTTTCCAACTTTGCCTCAGTTGCGCCCGCCATGGTCGGCGCCATCCGCGAGGAGGCTGCTTTTGTTGGCCCCGAAACCTTCAAGGCCATCGTCTTCGCCCCTACCGCCGCCCTCGCCGACTTTTACGGCGATATCCTCGCCAACATTCCCGGCATGCCGCCGGCCTCTGTCCTGCACTCCCGTATCTCGCAAGGCAGGCGCACCAAGACGACGAACGACTACCGCGATGCCAAGACTGGTGTCCTCGTCGCCACCGACGTTGTTGCCCGCGGCATGGACTTTCCCGGCGTCACCTCCGTCTTCCAGGTCGGCATTCCCGCAGACAAGGAGTCCTACATCCACCGCCTGGGCCGCACAGCCCGCGCTGGCGCCGAGGGCCGCGGCATCTTCATCGTGACGGAGCTCGAGGACTTCTTCCCCCGCTGGCAGCTCAAGGAAATCATCTTTGAGCAGCGCGCAGCCGAGCTTTCCTCTGCGCAGCAGGTGTACAGCATTGCAGAGCAGCGCATCGATGAGGCACAAAAGGCTAAGATCTACCAAGCCTGGCTCGGTTACTACAAGAACTGGATGAAGCAGCTCAAGTGGGAGAAGGAGGACCTCGTCGCGGAGGGCAACACCTTTGCCCGCGACGCGCTTGGCAGCCCTGAGACGCCGCCCATTGGCAAGAGCACCGTCGGCAAGATGGGCCTGCGAGGCACTCGAGGCCTGGTTGTCGTGCCTGATATGCCCAAGGGCCGTCACGGACGCGGGGGCGGTGGTGGTGGCGGCGGTGAGGGACGCAGTGCTGGTTCCGGTGGTCGCGGCAATCGTGGAAGACGCGGAGGAAGAAATTAAGGAAGCGGTCATTTGGAGGGTATATGCTTAGGGCGATGCGGCGGCATGTTGCTTTCGATTCCTATCTTTGAGCTATTGCTACATCTTGATACCCCTTCATACATCTTCGTACGACGGGATGGGACATGATCCACCTGGTATACAAAGGCTGGCGTTGGGCATAGACTTGGGCTTGTTTCGGTATGAACTTGGGCGGGTTAAGAATAAAAGTCTCACTTACAGGTCTTGCAACGTCTTTTCCGTGATGTCACGTCTGCTGAGGTCGGTCCAGCCGGTAAACCTGCGTCCCAACCTCGACCCCATGCGCCATCGTCTTTCCCTCCCGGACGACCTCAAACCCACACTTTCGGAGAACATTCTCACTGCCTACATTCCCATCATGAACATGCGCCTCCAGAAAATCTCCCCCTTCATCCTTGTCCAATCCGTGCGACCCAGAATCTGCCTCAATCTTCAACCCGCCAGGAAACCGTCCCCAATACTCCCCCAAAAACACCCTCAAAGCTTCCGTGGCGTATCCCGTTCCCCACGACGCACGCGCAAAGATGTAGAAGATCTGCGGGGGCGAGGTTATCCCCACGAAACCGACAACCTCCCCTTCCCCCTCCTCGTTCTTCTCCTGAGAGGGGGCAGGTAAAGGTAGAACCACCGCAAACGAAAACATGTCCGGCTTCATCATCATCCTAACCCGCTCCACACTACGGGACTTCTCCGCGACAAGCTCCGTTTCGACGCCGGGCCTTTGCTCCCGTTAGCTGAATCATTTCCGAAGGATATTCCTACTCCCCCGCTTCCCAGTGAGAGAGGGGGCAGAAAAGAAGGCGTACTTACATGTACCGCATCACCGCCGCGTCAACCCTCATCCCATGCACAGCCGCCAGGTCCCCCGTCCTCACTGCCCGAAGACATAGACGCGGAGTTATGAGGATGGTGTGATGCTGTGCCGGGACAGACGCTAAATCTGCCATCTTGTGCAGTCGTTGTTTCTGTTCCTCTAGACACTTTTTGGTGCTGCTCAAAGCCTGACAGAGACAGGCAATATCGCGAATTAGATAGGTAAATATCCTCGTTCACACTCATCTTGCCTATGAAGGCAGGCTTTCCTATTTGAGAAGGCAGTCAGCCACCGAGTCACCCGTCTTATCAATCGCGGAGTGCTGGGAGTCACCACGTAAGCTGCATCAGACTCCAACATATCGATCCTGCAACGAATGTGCCGCACACCCGGCGCACCGTCGGCCGAGACGGCGATCCACTTCGGAGATATGGGGTCGGTCGCCCGCCGCATGAGTCAAGGTCCCCAGATGACATTACCATTGACAACAAGATCTTTGACACGTCCACGTTTATTCATCACCCTTATGATACATGTATACACTTGACAAAACATGTCGCTTAGATCTACTTCAACCACGTCCGGTCTCACTGGACCGATGGTGAATAAGAGTACACGCAGATGCCCCCCGCCCAGAAATGCTTGTATAGCCGCCGGAAGAAGATTCCTCCCTAGATTGTTTTTATGACATCGCCATTGACATCGCCCGACCGACCGACCGACTGCTCCCCGATATTTTGCTAGACCAGATGTGTGTGAAGAGAGAGGTATTGTATAAAGAAACGAACCGGCCCGAACCGCCTGCTGAAATCCGCTGGCAAAACGTTTTTGATGACCTTTACCAAACACCGACCATGCCGCCGTTCCGGTATCCGCCGCCCTCATCCCCCCGTTTCCTGTTGTCGTATGGCGCGTTGTCGCCTTGTCCTGGTTGATGTGGTGGTTGTGCTTGCTGCTGTCGGTCGCCCATGTTCGGGCCGTCGACGCCACCGCCGGGGCCTTGCGGCGGGCCTCCTACGGGACCCCCGCCGGTTGCCATGCGCTCGTGCATCATCATCCCGTTGCCCAAGTCCGGGTATCCTTCGCGGTGGGTAGCATGGGTAGCGTACCCGGGTGGTGGACCCGGGTCGGGATATTCTCTTGGGCCGGTGCCGCCGCTGCCTGGGCTCCACGCAGCCTCAAATCCCATACCCATCCCCGCCATATCGGAGTTGCTTCGGGTGAGTCCGAGAGGACTCATAAGGTCCACGCTGTTGGCGTCTATCTCAACTCCACCCATGCCGCCCATCTCCCCGGCGCCGAGATCGATGCCCAGCCCCATACTCTGCATACCCGGTTGTTGGTGGTGCATCGGAGGGCCGGTCAGGTCGAGGACGGGCTGGCTACCGTTATTCTCCTCGTTCTCGTCGAACACCTCTCCGACGACGGTCCCCCTCTGCTGCCCCCACCCTGGGGCCTCCATCACGCCGTGTGCTTGGTTGTGCGCAGCCATCATCGCCGCAGCGACGGAACCCACTGCAGACATGGCCGGGCTGAGCTGGGTCCTCATGCTCCCTGGGTTCTCGCCGGCGGCCGTCAGCAGCTTGTCTGCAAACTGTTTTCTGGAATTGTCGCTCGCGCTGAGCGTCTTGATGAAGAACTCAATAGGGTCCAGGCTCGCTCCTTTCCTCCCACTGCCCAGCACACCCATCTCACCCGAAGTAAAGTCCATGGCCGTCTGGAATCCGACGCTCTCGCAGGCACCGAGCACATTTACGCACCATGTGCCAATCTCGAAAATCTTTTCCATGATGCCCATCCCGTGCACTTCGACAGCCTTGCTCGGCAAACTAGCCAGGATCGACGCCGTGTCGCGGGCGACCGTGAGGGGAAATGAAAAGCACATGCTGTTTCCGCCGCCCACGCCACTACCAGACGGCCCGCTCGAGTCCGCCGGGTTTGTCCAGCTTAACAGGCCCTGCCGCATCGACGACTGCCACACAATCAGCCGCAACCACTGCTGCGTAATCAGCAAGTCCGCCTTTTGGATGTCTGTCGGCTCCGGTCCGCCCGCATCTCGGCTGGCGGACGCCGCTCCAAACGACCCGACAAATTGCCCTTGGTGCTGATGTTGGTGCTGCGATGGCGGCGAACCCCGCGCATTCCGCGGTCGGAGGAACGCGGGAGGGAGGGATAGAAGGTTTTGCAGCGCCAAAAAGGTTGTCGCGCTGACGCGGGGATCGGACCCCTCGTTCCATGCGGTCACGAACGATTCGTCGAGAGGTGTGTACGATGAAACGAGCTGCAAGAAGCCGGCGTGAATGTCCGGCGCCTCGTATGGGTGTCGCGTCGTCGGCAGAGAGGGTGTCCTCTTGAATGTGATCGGTTTGTTGCGCAAGATCGCAAAAGACCTGCAGTCGAGGGGTCGGCGCGTTAGCAGTTGTCAGGAGCTTTTCGGCGATACGCCCTTGCGGGAACAGACGCGGGACTGGGATGAGCGACTGAAACTAACCTTTCTGTAACGAAGAGAATCCAAAAGACTCTCTGCCGACATAGTGTCTCTTCCCGGCTAAGCCCGTAGTATGTCGAGTCGTCCTGCAGTCCTAGATCCTGTGCGTTCGTCAACGCCTCCCGCAGGTAGTACCACGATTTCCGCGACTGGTTGATCTCAAAGAAGGATGTGCTTAGGTAAAACGACGAAATCACGGCGGAAAGCGACAAATCCTCAAGAAAGTCGTACGACTGTCTTGTCGAGATTGTTTCGTCCAGGAAGAAGCGGCCGACTACCTCCCATGATGTGGGCCCTGGGGCGCCTATGCTTTTGCCGGACATGTGCATCGAGGTGAGTGCGCACATGGCGTAGACAAGGTTCTTCTCGCTCGAGGTCATCATCGGGCGGCTGATGGTCTCGCGCATGGCGGGCATGTAGATGAGGGGCATGATGGGGTAGATGTGCTCGTAGTACAGCTCGATCAGCTGGGGGATCATGTGGAAGTAGTTCCGCGTCCTTGGCCGGAGTTCGTCGCTCGAGAAGATGCCCCTGGGTTCCGGGACCTGGCTGTGTGCGGGATTCGAGGTGACGGCAGCCCAAAAGCTCGGCGGGGTCGATGCTGCGGACGCGTTGGACGAGTGCTCGTGCGATGCGGCTTCGCCAATGTCACTCCCGCTCATTCCAATGTCGACGCTGTCCACGTTCAGCGGCGGGCAAGCTGCTGATAAGCGACGCCGCACATACTCTGTAGGGCTCTCGAGGGCATTCTCTCCGTTAAACGGTCTCTGGTTTGGTTGGTGGTGATGGCGTTGCTGCTGCTGCGGGTGCGTTTGGGACGACTCCTTGGCGCGCAGCTCATTAATCACCCTCCCATGCCCGCGTTTCGGGCCCCTCTTCTTTGGGACATGATCGCGCTTGCAAGTGAGAGAAGCGTGCACGCATTGCTCGCAGGGAAACTTGCCATCGCATCGTATTCCTGTAAACTGTCAGTACGATGCCTTGTCTTGCGCAGTTGGGGAGAGCGGCGGCGGGGGTGAGGGGTTGAGAGACATGAAATTCCAAGATGCTGACAGTGACTGAGGTATGTGATGAATGTTGGTAGTGGTAGGGTGATGATCATGATGACGTGCAGCAGCGCAGCGGCTCAAGGCGGGTTGGTACCATGAAAACGGCAAATTGACTGTCCCGGAGGCAGGCTGCTGGGAAGAGGTAGGATCGCACGAAAGTTCATGAATGCGACGGCCGAAGGGGGAGGGTAAAGAAAAAAGCAAGGCAAGTCAGATCGGAATGCCCGACAATAACGACGATGGTAGACGGGGCACGGAAGTTGACTGGGAGGTGGAACAGAACATGGGCGTACTTCTCCTTCGACAGTGGTCGCATACTGTCCTCTTTGGCGGCGCAGACGATGCTCCGGGTGCTGACTGTTGCTGATGATGCTGGTGTCGACTGCTGCTGCTGCTGCTGATTGCGCCTGGCGACTCGGCCTTGACCTCTGCAGAGCCCGCTCTGCTCGCAGCATTTCTCGCAGAATCTGTGTCGTCCATCACTCGAACATGACGCAATGAGAAGGAAAAGGGTCGAGGGGGAACGGTGCAGACAAGTAGGTCGTCACAGGGGGCTGCCGAACGTCAAAAGGATTTGAGCGAGAGATTTCGCGGTGGAGTCGAGGATTTGTGGTTGGTACGAACAGGTAGGTAGTGTGATGGTTGAAGCAGAGCGAGCGAGCAGCACGCACCGACCGCAAATCGACTCGGGAAGCAAAGGCAAGGAATAAGTCCCAGTCAGTCCAGGGCCCAGCCTCCCCCCGGTCGGTAGCCAGAGTCCACTCGCCGTGACGCCGTCTCCTCTCTCTCTCTCTCTCTCTCTCTCTCTCTCTCCTCAGCCCCTCACCAGCAAGGGGACGGAGCTAAGGCGTAGGTAGGGTTCGACGGGAACTTGGGTGTGGATGGTGCCGGTGTCAAAGGTAGGTTCGGAGGCACGGAGGGCTGGATGGCCGATGGATGCGATGTGATGCGTGGATGCTTGCTTGTTCGAGCTGCACTGGAGCTGCCTGTCCTGTCCTGTCCGTGAATGGTGGGTGCTAGGTGTATGTCGCGGTCGGCGGCGGCGGCGGCAGGGCAGCGGTGGTGCTGGTGGTCCGCCCCTCCCCCTTGGCTTGGTTCAGCTATCACACCCGTTGCGCGCGTGAGGTGCCGTGCGGTGCGGCGAATGGTGTGGTGCCTGTGAAATGCGGGGAAGAGCAAGACAGTCGAGGGGGCGGAAGACGTATGCGATATGCGTCGAGACGGTTTGGTAAGCCGGCGCAGCAGGTAGGAGAACCTAGGGAATGGCTGGCCGAGTCAGCTGATGTGCGGCTTGCTCGCGACCAATGGTGACTGAAAGCACCTGCGGTATGTTTTGGAGTGCGAATGCTCCGGAGGCTCGTGTGCGCCGTGTGTGTGGTGTCTCGTCTGCTCGTGTCTTGACTTGTCCTTGATCTGCGGGGAGAGAGATTGATGGACGGAGTGGTAGGGCGTGGTGACTGGTTGAGGCTGCCACGGCTGCGTAGCTGAGTGGCTGTGGAGGTGCGATACTCGGTGTTGGTGGTGCTGGTGTGTCGGAGAAGGTTGTGGTGTCGTCGTTGTCGTCGTCAAAGTCTGGCGTGGGAGTGCTTGGCTGGTGGAGTGCATGCGTCTTGGATGAGGTGAGTCTTGGATGGCGTGCCCTTCGAGAAATTCGAGAACCTACATGCCCTCGTGGCCGATGTGTATATGCGGGGGAAGCAGACGATGGGATGTTCAAGACCCAATCAAGACAGCGTCGACATGGGATGAGGAGCAGTCCGGGCGGCGGTGCGCCTTAAAGGAGGAGTCCATCAGAGAGATATGTGATGGTCGTGTCGTGTCGTGTCGTGTCCATGTCCACCGACTTGGGTAGGCAAGGTAGGAAAGGTGCCGCCCGCAGTCGGCCGTGAAACATCATGACCATGTCTCCATGTCTCCATGTCTCCTCCATGTCGTCAGGTCCGTTAAGGTAGGGAGCTGCGAGCAGCAGCAGCTACTCGACTCGGTGCACCCGTGTTGCAGCTGCTAGGTGATGCTGTTGCTCCTGCTCCAGGTTGCTTGGTGGTGCTATGCTATTTTGGAAGCTATCTGAAATGGAAAGTACCTTGTTCCAGCACCTGGCTCCTGCTCTACTGCGTACAGAGTGAGCAGTGCAAGTCACCCACTGAGCCACAGTCAGGGACCGCACGGCGCTATTCCGGCCCCTCTGGGGACGGCGCCATTCGCCTGGTCCAGGGCAAAAGGGAGGGGCGGCATGCTGCTCTGTGCTGCTGCTACCTACACTCTCTGCTTAGTACTCCCAGGGCTGCTAGCTGGTGCTGGTGCTGGTACTGGTGCTGCCGGTGCTGCCCTTGCTAATACTAGACTGAACCTAAGGTAGGTAACCCCCGGCCCCCCCTGTCCGCCCGTCGCCCGCTGATGCCAAGATCCATCAAAGTGGGAATTGGGATCTCTTTCCAGGTCCCAAAATGTGATTGATTCACACTCGTGAAAGACTGGAGAGCCCACCAGAGTACCGCCGAACGGATCCAACCGCCCACCCCGCCGTTTTGGGCCACACGTGCTTAGCTTCCTGCGGTATGCGTCTAAGGTACGACGTAGCTGCCGACCCTGACTCCTAGCAGCTTGAACGGTCTCACCAGGGTTTGGCTGCCCGAGAGCCTCCTTTTTCTTGTCATGTTGTTTTGGGTAGAGGCACAGGGCTTCCATCGAAGCTCGGGTCAGCTTCCATTGTCTGAGAGATAGGGATAGGGATCGAGAAAGGAAAGACAGACAGACACACAGGGCCCAAACTCTGCTGAGAACACCACGTTTCGAACCCTTCTTTCCTCTCTCCTTCGGTCCGGAAACATAGCCTGATGCGTACACTCGCCCGATGATGATGCCCGTCTCGTCCCGTCTGTGCCTGGCCTGATTGACTTGTTCACCTAATCTGCATGCCATCTACACACATCGGATCTCCAACCACATCGCAACATGCCCAACCCTGGAGAGAGTCCGTCCGTCCAGCAGGCCTGCCTTGCCTACGCCGTTGTTCTGTGCGCCGTGGTACGGGGCATCGTGTTTGTTCACACGTCAACGTCCGTCATCCCGATCGCGGCGGATCCCCCTCTCCATCCTCCGCCACCGCCGGCTTCCTCATTAGCTCTTCCCTACCGGCGCCGGTCGTACGTAGCCAAGGCGCGCGTCCACGCGATCCATCCCCAACAGCGTAGAACACGCGACCTCCTTTCCAGCAGGACCGAACACATGGACTGATTATTTGATCTGGACGTGCGTCTGTTCCCATTGTGCTCGGACGGCGTCTGTCAACGGCGCCTTGCATCAAGTACACACAGAATCACCACTAATCGCTATCGGGGGACGCGAACTTAGAGTTTTGACCGCCGGTTTTCAGGTCAACCACCGGCCCCAATTTTTTCCTATTTCTCTCGCGACTGAGTGATATTTCGACGACAGTCCATCCAAAACACCGTTGCGCTTGAAACAAGCAGCCCGGCCCGGCCAGCCTGGCTAGGCTGCAGTCGAATTGTGACAGGACCCTATATCGGGTTTGATGTAATGGACACACAGACTCCGACGAGGGTGGTCGGTCAACTTTCGGTCGGCATGCCGGGCAGCAGAATCGAGTCCCGGCCGAAATCTCAATGATCTGTACAGTACTTTCCATTCCTTGCAGTATGTACTTCTCTTTTTTTTGCTTGTGACAAATTGACTGCGGCTGACTAGCAGCAACATGAACAAATCACATCCACACCCCACCCCCGGCCTTTTCTTGACAGGTGCTCCAGCAGCGGGCAGCCGCAATGGTACCTGACAAGGGGACAAGGGGACGAGGGGGGCCATCAATTCTTCACATTGTTTTCGGAGACTGCCGTGGCCCCTGATCTCCCGAAGCCCTGGAGGCTGAAAGTGTGCAATGTTTGAGGTTGAATGGTCCCCCCCAATATGCGGGGTTCGAAAAAAAGAGGTGTGTCCGTGTCCGTGTGGCCCCGTGTGCTGGTCCGATGACAGGCCGGGCCCTGTGATGATTGAGATCGGCCGAGAGATTCAGCATGGGGGCCGGTCTTGGCGAGTCGTGAGCAATGGACTCAAGGGGAATATCAATACCACTATGAAGAGTACACTGCATATGCGTACCTATCAGAGAAAAGAACGCCTTCTTACTGGTGGCAATATAAAAAAAAGAGACATCTCCTCCCGAGCATCCGTGGAAACCGTGGATCATAGTCACAAAGCTAGCGCTCTTCTTTAATTTCCAGAAACCATCTTTTTGCCTGCCGGGAAAGGCAAGAGATTTTCGTACCTATTTTTCGTCTTTTGTGACAGCTTCGTCCGCGTTATATGTGCGCAATCTGGAAGGGAGGGTGTAGTAGGGTGGTAGGTTCCAGGCTGTTGGTGTCGCCAGCGCCAATGCTACGTTGCCAAGTCCCATCACAACTTCGACGCCAAAATATCAACAACGGCACTCTATATCCCTTCCATCCCTGTCCCGTTTTGGGGGTTTTGTTAGAGTTTTTTCTCTTCTCCCACAACTCCGGGGTATCTATTGGGCCAAGTCACATGCACGTACTATCATCTACGCTGCTTTCATTATCGCAGCCCGGTAGTTCTGATGATCTGTGGATGTCGCGACCTGGATTTTGAGTAGTCTAGACCACGGCCGGTAAACGCCCGCAGGGGATCCCGTTGAATAGACAGGGCAGGCAGGCAGAGAGGAGGGACTGGCGAAAAGGCAAAATGAGAGGCTATCCCGTCGGAAAGGTACGCCCCTGACCTTGACCAAAAACCCCCCCCTCCCGAGTCCCAGGGGACAGAAAAAAGGAAATTTTAAATTGGCACATTTGATCTGCCCTAGCATCCATCGACGGGTAGCTGTAGCTGTAGGTGAGGTACATCGTGGGTTTTCCTGCGTCTTTCGTCTTAGCGCGCCGCCGTTGCGCCTTCCCGGAGGAATGGGTCATATTGGCCAAACCGGGACCGGGAATGGGAATGGCCTCCTCCTCTGTCCCTCTCGTGGAGTGGGCTCGGCGGGCTGGTCCCTGCTGTGATTGACTCGGGCGGGCGCAAGCACGGTGCTCGGGGCATGCGGCGCATGAACGGGTGAATAAAATGGGTGAATTAGCGGATATGGACGGATAGGGTCGGTAGACGAGGCTGATACGAGCTGCTGTCGACGGCTATCGGATCTGGTTCCGTCGTCTGAAGAGGCTGCGGGATACACGGGAGCCGGGCGGCGGTGCCTTGGGGTCGGTGAAGGCATTCCCGCGCAGGAAATCTCGCCCGGAGCTAGCGACCGACCAACCATGCAGGAACGAGAGCGAGCTGGGCAGTATTTTCCCCCTTTCCTACCCTTTGCGTACTTGGAGTTTTCACTTTTCATCTGCAGGAATTACTGATGAAGCGATGGCACGTCTGAGCGCGGTGGACTATCCAACTGCCAAAACGAGGCACAATCTGCCTGCCCCGGACAAAGGAATGAAGGATGGAGGATCATGATGGAAAGTTACGATGCGGAGATGGCGCTGGCGCAGCCCAGCGCCTGCGGAGATAGGAGCCAACAACCTGCCAAGCCGCAGGAACACGAAGCACAAAGGGTAGCGAAAAGCACGAGCTGGGCAGCATGTTTCCGTTATGGCGTTGCGCGCGATGTGACGATGAGACGTTGACGGTCAGAACCAACTGCCGGTATCAGCTTTTTGGCACATCCGCCACCAACACGCCGGTATCATCGGGATGCCGCTATACAACATCATATCTCCGAATTGTCCGTCCCGACTGCCCAACGCAGAGCTGCTCGGGTTGAGCTTCCGAAGGGTAGATGTCAATGCCGAAGGATTCTGGCCAAGAGGGCCTGGAAGGTGTTCCCGAGCCCTATACCTCAGGGGTAAACAACTCCAGGAAAACACGGCTGCAACCGACGCACGCAGAGACGAGGGAGAAAATCTGGCGGGAGCCAACACGACTGGGAGACAACACGTTGGGGGCAGAAGCTAAGGGAGACAACAAGGTAAGAATCTGGGACGATGATGTTGCATAGTGTATCTCTGCAATTCGCCTCGGTGGTGTATCGATACAGAACATACATGCCAAACGCCAATGCTATATAGAATCTTTCTCAGAGTTCCTCCTTGAAAAACTGCTCCTCGCTGCCCTCCTGCTGCTCGTCCTTGCCAGCCTTCTTCCCCTTGCCCTCCCCGTCCTCGTCTTTGTGGTCAACAATGCCTCGGATCTCTCGTGGGTCGCCCGGTTGCTCAACCACCTCGAGCTTCCAGCCCTTATCCCCAGCGATCTTCTCGAGTTCGGCCCTCATCTCCTCCACCAGCTCCGGGCTCAGGTCCATCTTCTCGAGCTCCTCCTGGTTGAGCACCTTCACCTCCCCACCGTCCGCCTTGCTCTTGGCACTAGCGATAATCTCAACCAAAGGGCCCTGGTTGCGGCCAGGCAGGTAGCTGCGCGGGGGCGCCAGCTTGGCAGGGGGCTTGCCCTCCTCGTCCGCGTCAGCCAGCACATTGCGGGCGCCGACAATGACGCCGCCCACATTGACACCCTTCTGCGCTCTATCCCTGACGTTGGGGTCCTGCTGCTGCTGGCCGTCGCCGCCGCCGGGCTGCTGCTGCTGCTGCAGCAATTCCTGCTCGCTACCCTTGGCGCCGGGGTCCTGGCCGGCCTGACCCACCATCGCCTCCTGCGCCTCAAGCGTCTTCAGGCGGTGCCATTCGGCTTGTGCCGCGGGGTTGTCGGCGGGAATGATGAGCTGGCAGCTGATGGGGTTCGCGCTCGTTGCCCTAGGCGGCAGGAAGGCCACGTCGTCGCAGAGGCGGGGGGTGTTGACCACCATCAGGTAGGCGCATGTGGTCACTTCCTTGATCCAGCCGATGCGATCGCCTTTCATGCCTGGCACGCAGTGATATTGCACCTCGATCGTGCGCTCGCGACCCGTAAGATCGCAGATTGTGCCTCCGTCCAATCTCTGGACAAGGTATCGCTGGTCACCTTTGATCTGGAGGTCCGTGTTTGCCGGCGGGTCTCCCGACTTTGTCGTCTGCTGCTGCTTCTGTTGTTGTTGTTGTTGCTGCTGCTGCTGTTGCTGTCCCTGTGTCTGCTGGCGCTGGCTAGGCGACTTGCTGGCTCTACCCAGGACGTACTCCGCCGTGTGAGGGTCGCGGACCGGTGGTTGGCCATTCGGCACCGTGGGAAGGGCGTGAAATTGGGTGACATCGCGGTTGTAGCAGAAGCTGTAGCTCCACCAGCCCGACATGAAGTACAGGCAGTTGCCGTCGAGCTCGTTGAGCAGCTCCCATCCATGCGCGGAAGCCTTGGCCAGCTCGCGCGCCTCCTCCTGCTTCGCGAGCTCCGTCGCGGTGTGGTTCTCTGGCGTCTGGGGTTCCAGGATGGGGATCGAGCAGAGATACTTGGCAGGGTTCATGTTCATGACCTCGTATCGCTCAAACACCTCGGGCCCGGGGCGGCCGTCTGCGTCGGCGGCTTCGCGGACATTCTGGGAGACGTCGGAGGCTGTCGAGAAGTCGGCGGAGTAGGCTGGGTGCGGGGGGTTCGTGCGGTCGAGCAGAGCTTGCGCTTCGTGTTCTGGGATGAATGATTCTGAGAAGACTATCTCGTACTGTTGCGCACAATAATTAGACGTCGTTCCCTGAAAGCTTCACCTGCGCATTGCTCCGGACGTACCTGAGGATAAGCCACGAGGTCGTCGTGGATGCTGAAGCCGGGGTGGCGGGCACCGCACAGCTGTACTGTCGCCAGCAGAACGAAATTGAGACGGCGCATGATGCCGTGTATGCTGTAAATTTCCTCACATGTAGACCAAAAGGAGAAAGTTGAGAAGCGCCGTCGTCGGTTTGGCGACCCTCAAGTTGCTTAGACAGTCGCGCTGGCGCATTGGCCAAGCGGTTCGTAGCTCACAGGTGTCATCAACGGACAGGGTCCCATCGAGATAAGATAGCCGAGGTTTCTCCGCCCGGATCGGTGGGGGTCGACCTCTGGAAAGTACGTATCACGTGATACGATTGAAAGTCTTTGTCTATGTTTTCTACCTTCTGCGTGGTATCTTAGTTCATGCGAGAACCACATATGCCAAATAATTATATTTAATCACATCCATTCTTTAGTCAATGAACGAATCTGCGCTGCTCCGAACAGATTACAAGGCAGCGAAGATGTGTCCCACTTCGGTGGCGGCATCCGGGCCGCTGTGGAGCCCAATCGGAACCCAGACCTACCAACTCCCGGAGCCGGCAATCTTCAGCTCAGATTACCCTGTTCTTCCTATCTTCAGCTTCTTCTCCCCTTTACTACTAAACGTTCACTTTGATATTTAAGCTCAACTTATATCGAACGTTTTCTTGAGGTGGTATTCATCATATTAATCAGCAAAGTGAATTGCGTCAATTGAGAATGACCCCCATCAACACCCAGTACTTTCTCATATCTTGACTAGTATACTCATGCTCTGCTGATGCGGTCTCTGAACTATCACTCGCCGAAACGGAGCGTTCGTCGTCACATTCTATCATCAAAATACATCAAGAGTCTCGTGACTACCGCATCATTAGCTACTTCTGCGAGTCTTTGTTATTGTGCCTTCATTCACTGGAGTTAGAATTGCTCCTTGAGTCTTCATCTAATTCGTCTCCCACTTCTGCCTTTTTGAATAGTGTTGTATAAATGAATTTCTGTATTGCGAATGAAGAGAACGACAATAATAACGACGATCATGACGACGACAAGGACGAGGACAACGACAAGGACGAGGACAAGGACAAGGACGAGGACAACGACAAGGACGAGGACAAGGACAAGGACGAGGACAACGACAAGGACGAGGACAACGACAAGGACAAGGACGAGGACGAGAACGAGGACGAGAACGAGGACGATGACAAAAACGATAACGATAAGGAGGCTATGGAGGAAAGCTATAAGAATGACGGCGATAGGAAAGCAGGGTAAGGTGTAGAACCATGAGAAAGGTAGTCGCTCTAGCCCAGAAAGATAAGGCTGTCTGTTAAGTAAACGGAAATAGACCACTCAGACAGCTCAGAAGCGTTCTCAAAGAACTTCGAAAAGCGGATAGCATTCCTCAATAACGCTTTCATTTACATTAACGATTCTCTGTGATAAATGCATCATTGAATACAATCAGGCCCATGCTTGAGCTAGTGCAATAATACTACTGCTAACAACAGCATGGTTTCTGACCTGTTTCCTACCTAAGCGGGTATTGCTACTGGCAACATACAGTCGTCTCATCAATACCCTCCGCCTTGGACTGAAGGTCCTGTTCCCCGACAGTGCAGGAGAGCCAGTCAGTGAGATATTTCCCGAGACCCGCGCCAATGATGATTGAAATAATGATGTAGCCGTTGAAGTACATAGCCAGCAGCATAACGACGTATGCAACGCCGAACGTGACCGCGTGTAGAATGGCACGTAGAATCTGCTGGACGGGAGAAACGCGCATAACGACTTTGCGGGAAGCTAGCGATGGGGCGGCAGTCGAGCGAGCGCAGCCGTCCTTGCCATCGACATGGCCGACGGCAGATGCGGAAGCAGCGAGAACGGCCTGTCCTCTGCGACGCATTTGAGCGAGTATAAGACTATCGTATTTCTTGCTCATGATGCGAAGGACTTCGAGCATAACGACGAGTAGGACTACGCCGATGCAGGAAGCTGCCATCATACCGCGGTTTCGAATCTGCCATGATGACGAGAGAAAGCAGGCGTCGATCGTGTTCCAGTTCCACAGCATCTGTGAGGGGAATAAGTGTCAGTCTATCAGAACCTAGTGAGAAAAAGACGTGGAGGAACGTACTGAGACCTTGCAGTCCGCCGTATCTGCACTGCCGTGATCCATGATGAAGGATTGCCGGAGTAGAGGCAAGATCGTGGAAGCAATCGTGTGTGAAACGGGCGTGGAGAGGATCGGACACTGTCACTTGCTGTAAGTGCGAAAGGGTCGACGGGAGGGTACTGTGAGGCCTTTTCAGACAAATGATCTAGCAGACGGATATGGAGCAAAGCAGGCGAACAGGGGGCACACGTGTCGTCTTTTGTATGAATACGACCAATCCCTGGGTAACTCGAAAATGTTGTTTTTACTTTGAACCCACTGCTTGACCAGCTTCCGTCAAAGTCGTATCCCCCGACTCGGAACTGTGCCAGTGACCAAGCATTTGCAGTATTCTGGGTCAGGTTACCAAGGGCCTCACTGCCGTTCTACAGACTACATGCGCCGATGGCGTCACCGGAAAACACGATCAAGCCTCTTACATGCGTTCATTTTACGCTCCTCGTGGTCACTGACTGCTTTCGAGATGACAGGATTGGCTTCACGTCCGGCCGGCCGGGCGGGTCCGTGGATCTGAAGAGGCAAGCCCGGTAGGCGGGGCCCCACGGGCCCGCTGATTGCGACGCTGTCCAGGAACGCTTAATCCAATCCGGCCCTTATCAGTGAGGCCCCAAGCCAACAAACTTGCTCAAACTTGCTCGCCAAGTTTCCTATTTCTTTCCACCGTCGCCACATCGAGACGACCTGAGACCCTGTTAGCCGGTCTCCGGCTCCGTTGGTATTGACTTGGCAACAATTTGGATGGCGTCAGGCCTCGGTATGGTAGACTTTCGCCGATTTCTTTTAGTCATAATGAAGAGTCCGGCGCGAGAATGTTTCTCATATCGACTTGTGGTGGACTCATTTTCGCGTTAGGATGGTGTGGACAACCCGCAGACAGGAGACACGGGGACAAACCATATATCATACTCACTGCCTCTCCATCGTCGACTCAGGCTCCAAGGCCCTTTGTCGGCTGCTTCCTCCCAACCCAGACACCCGCGATGGACGAACAAATTTCAGCAGAAGACTCGCTGCTACCCGGTGTATTCCGCCGACAAGGCTATCAGTCTCAGAACATCAGCAATGGCGGGGTCGTCGACTACTGGGGTTACGCCGGCCGCGTCGTTCCTTGCACCAACGACGCGGGAACGTGCGAATACTTCGAATCCGTCTACGGTGGTCATGAGCGCGGCATGCTCTACACCGGTATTATCTGGGCAACTCTCGGCGGCATTCTGTTCGTATGGGCTATCGGGCGGCACGTTTGGGGGCCACCCTCCGGCGCCGAAGCCATCGTTCTATCTACCATCACCAAATCCGCGTCCGGCGAAGAGCAGAAGAAGCTCAACGTGCAATCACCTGGCGCTGGTGGTCTGCGTCGCCTGAGAGCTGCGGCCAAGGCCACTTGCCGCTACTACACCCTCCCAGAATCTATGCGCTTGGTCTTTGGTCGCACAACCCGACTGCAAGTTTTCATTCTCGCCACGTTGACCATCTACCTCGCCATATTCTCGTTCATTGGCATTTGGTATAAAGACTGGATGACACCGGTCAAAGGCTATGACAATCTCTACCAGAGACGGTCCTGGCTGGGCGCATGGTCTGATAGAGTTGGTACACTCGCATATGCGTTGACGCCGTTTTCCATCCTGCTGGCTTCACGGGAATCCATTCTTTCCTTGCTTACCGGCGTGCCGTATCAGAGCTTCAACTTTCTGCATCGCTGGCTTGGCTGGATAATCGCAATCCAGGCCCTCGCGCATACGATTGGTTGGACAATCATCGAGAGTGTCTTTTACCAACCACAGCCCCAGGTAGCCAACAAATGGATCAAACAGTTGTACATGATCTGGGGCTGTGTTGCTAGCATCATCCTATTTCTACTCGTCATCTTGGCTACGCCATGGGGGGTTCGCCTCACCGGCTACGAATTCTTTCGCAAGAGTCACTATGTACTCGCGATGATCTACATTGGCGCATGCTGGGGTCACTGGCAGCCCCTGAAAGTTTTCAGTAAGTTTTCCTTCTTCTCTTACACGCGTAGCCTCGAGAGCATGCTAACATTCCATACCTAGTGGTCCCCGGCCTGGCCATCTGGCTCGTCGATCGTGGTGCACGGCTTATGCGCTCGTTTCTCATTCACTATCAGTACCTTCCGGATGGCACCATGGGCTTCCAGACCGCTCCCGCCAAGATGACGCTCATGCCTGACGCGCAGTATGGCGACATCGTCCGCCTGGACTTCTCTCAGCCCCACGACGTATGGAAGCCCGGTCAGCACTTCTACATCTGTTTCGCGAAATCCAGCGTCTGGCAATCCCACCCCTTCACTCCGCTGAATCTTCCTCTTGAACGCAACGGCGTTGTAGAGCACGCTTATATCTTCCGCGCGAAGAAGGGAGAGACCCGCAAGGTTGCGCAGATGGCAGCCGCAGGAACGACAACTACCCCTGTTATTCTCCAAGGGCCCTACGGCGAGGACCACACCCTCCACCTCACATCCGATGCCAACGTCCTTTGCATCGCCGGCGGTACTGGCATCACCTACGTCCTCCCTACCCTTCACTGGCTTGTTCGCCAGCCTGCGAACCCCAACCGCCGAATTGCTCTCGTCTGGGCCATCCGTCTCCGGCAAGATCTTGAATGGGTACGCGCTGAACTCGATGCTCTCGCCGACGCAAAGGGCCAAGGCATCAGCATCACCATTTACATAACGCGTGAGGAGGGCGAAAACGTTACCTCTGAGGTTACCGAAAAGAATGTCCTCGATCGCGCTCAGTCATCCTCAAGCCGGAGCAGTAGCAGCCGCGCAAATGGTCTTGCGAAAGCCATGGAGGTCCGCGCTAGTGGTAGCCACCCGAGTATGACGAACGTTGTACCTGCTTTCCTGTCCGACAACGTTCAAGGACGTACTGCCGTTTTTGCTAGCGGACCGGGAGCTATGATTTCTGATCTGAGGGACGTTGTCGCAACTGCAAATTCAGGAAGTAAGGTCTGGAAGGGCAACGACATGGCTGATGTGGAGCTGATCTGTGATAACCGGCTGGAGTGGTAGGCTGCTTATAGAAATACACTACTAGGTACATACCTATTAATATGAAGAATTTGACGACAGACTTGCAACTCCTGGACTACTCAACAAAAGCTCTCACGGCGACTCAGGCCAACTCAATTGATGCTCCGACTGCAAAGACTGACCAGCGTCGATGAAGTCCAAGTCGTGTGCAAAGCTCATTCAACCCTCCATCGGAATAACGCTATGTGCTTGTGTTGTACAACTCTTCAAGGGGTAATTAGAACGACAAAACTATTCATAGTACTTCACGTTTCGTCGTAAACCGGTTACCATATAGGTCTTCCTCTGATATTATCAAGTCTAAATGCTTTTACAGGGTTTTATGACAACGTTTGCCGTCTGCCATCTCGTCGTGATATTGACGTTTGGACTCTGCTCAATACAACTATGTACAACTTAGCAACCCTTGAACAATGATGAAAAGTTCTGTTGACATGATTATCGTCGCCACTGTCACTATTAATTGTTGTCCTGGTCTCCGTCGTCTGCGTCTGGTGCAGTGCCAGACTTGAGCGCGCTTCACGTCCCGCTCTGCCTCTGCTGGTGCGTTTAGTTTCTAGACTTAACAGACGGGTTCAAATGGAACATCTGATTGTAGCAGCTTTAAACTGCCGTTCAGAAGAAGATGCAACAAGAGGTTCAGCTTATGGAAAGCTATGGGATGCTGTGAGTGAAAAAAAGACCGAACCGAGAAGGACATGAGAAACTCGCTTGTTCTTCCCATAGACACGTTCCCTCGATCTAAGAGGTTGTGTCATTCATACAATCTCCTTCGTTCCATTGAAGCAGAACTTGGACTTACTAGTTGGAACTTAACATTTCATCATTCTTTCCTTCAAAAGTTTCACTCACATTTCCATACAGCAAGTTACCGCCTACAGTGACGCCTTGTTGACTGCCGGATGACTCTGACAGAGACATGCGCGAGCAGTCACAAGGAAGCCTCTATAGCTAGCCTAGGGTAGATGAAGGGGGTCGCTTGAAGCAGCTACTACTCCTCATCACACCATAGCCTGGGCTACGTCGATAAGACCGGGGTGTAAGTTAGTATTCATCTGGGTAACTTTTACCTTCCGATCACAAATATCCCCCAACAGTTGACCTTGGCGTTTGCAACTGTAGAAGCTGGGATTCTCCAACTCCATTGAAATCAAAAATCATTCTGATGTGAATAAGCATGGTCTTGGAGCCGTCAAAGTGTTGTATGTTGTATTTACTGCAGTTTTGGATATCGTCGATACTGTTGAAAGGTTTAGGCCTGGGACGCATGGGTGCGATATTATTTGCTGAAACTGTCAGGTATGAGCTGTCGCGGACTGTGCTAAGGCGTGACGATCGCGATCAGCCATGTAACCATCTATCCTCTATTCGCCACGAAGAACAGATTTCTTTTATGCATAAACAGCGTGAAAGTACCACGCATACAAACTTTCCAGGGCTATGGCCCGGGATGCTCCAGGACAAGCCTTTGAGGGGTACCATTATATGCAAGGATCGTAAAATTACCTACAATGTATACTGAGCGCTTAGGAACAGTCAAAAGCGGCGATTGGTCGATTCCATCGTACTCGGGGTTTAGTTGCCATTTTCAGTTATGCTCGGAACTTGTGGCTACGCCAAGAAAGAACCGACAGACCCTGATGCCCCTGAGCCATGATTACCCACGGCAAGGCACGACGTGATCAAAGTTCTTGCTGCTAAGATTTTGACTGGTATCAATTTGTGAACCGCAGTAATCCTACTTATTCACACAGAGAGTTGGCACGACCTTGCGCCGCTTGTCCAGGTTCGAAGGCATGTACCCCAACAGATGCAAGAGAACACAGAGGCCAGACGTTTTGACTGGTTGAATGCCTGGCTTGTGCGAGAAATATTGTTTTGGCGAATCATCTTGAACTTGGAAAAGTTGTAGTACAGATAAGGCCATGACAATGATTACCAGTCAGGTAACAGGCTTGCCCTGACCTCCCCTGGAGATCTAAACAAGGCACAGGAAACACAACAACGGAAGTCAGACTAATGAAGGTATGAGGAACATGTCAAAAGCCCTGGATTACGCAAGCCCTACTGAGTAGAAATGTGCGTTGAGTGGTTGGAATGCCGCCTGTGAACGATGTACCGTGTGTGGTAGGTAGCTCCAGAACTGCAGTACAAGTGTACATGAAACTGGCGCCACTATCCAGGATGAATTCTTTTCCACCTCAAATGGGGCAAGCAACGCTACTTTGGCGTTAGCGCAGGGAAACGTCATTTTGGCACAAATGAATGGATGCTCCGTGAGGCACTCCACTGGCCAATACATGCGTACAGCCCCCTTTCTCCTTCTTTCATTATGTACCATCACCGCCCGTATTTGTCAAACTATCAGCAGGTGACGATCCTTGAGATGTCGCTTTCGCGTTTATTCCTTCGGCCATTTCAATCACGTCGTTTGCATGCCCAATAAGCATGTCGGGATCAGCACGTCAAGCTGTCGGACAACAAGTAATTGCGTGTTATTCCTTCTCTAGTCAAACAAAAATTCCTAATGAATGAACTGTATTCAACCAGTAATCGAATTGGTAACAAGTAGGTGCTCCCACAGTATGCTGCCCTCATCCTTTGACCGAGAGCTGTTGGTGATTTAAACCGACTGGATGACAATGCGGAAGCTCTCGCCAACACGGCTGACTTCCACGGCCTTGGAGCTGGTTCCGGCGGACAGGGTCTCGGTCGCCACGACACCATCACCAGCGTAGACGGTGTACTTGAAGGTGAGGGTGCTGAAAGGGGCGCTGTGGTAGAAGGTGATCTTAAACTGGTCGTTGCCCAGGGGCTCTGCCTTGTACTGGAAGCTGGGCCCGCCGCCAATGACCGCCGTAGTGGGCCAAGGGACGACCCTCTCGAAATCCTCCCTCGCCATCAAGACTGCATGAATGGCTGCGTCTTCGACGACAGGGGCGGAGCGCACGGTAACCACAGATGTGTCGGCGACGGCAACATCCCGCGCGGCAGCCGGCGCGACTGTGGCGGGGAGAGCGGCCGCGAGGGACGCGAAGCTGAGGAGCACAGAGAGCTGCATGGTGATTGTAGATGATAGGATGGAAAGATTTGAGTTGGAGTGTTCGTGTAGAAGATGATGTAGTGCGTGGATGATAGAAACTACACGGCATCCCAAGCAGCTTCACTGCCTCGTTATATAGCTCGATCATAGGAGATGTCTGACTGACATCAAACCCAACCACCGTGGCGTCATGTGAAAGATTGGGAAGGTGGTTTGTTGGACAATATGGGCGCTCATGCGTAGATGCTCAAGGTCTCCTGATTTAGATGGAACTTTGCCAACTCGTATCACGACCTCGCGGTTCAATGCTTCCTGTTCTTCGTTGCTACATTCCTGAAGCGGTACACACCCATACATACCTACGTTGTTGTGCTAACCATCATATGAACGAGTGCAAGCCAAGACGGTGAAGACCAGTCTTTGTCATTCTTTGGCTACAAATGGCGACATTATTGTTCGGGAAAGCCTCTCCTTGCGGAAGGAGCAAGCATATCCGGTGGGGAGGAGGGATGGTTCCAAGGTGACTGACTTATCTCCAACCCCACCTCCGTGCCGGCAGGCTTTCAGAGAGACGCTGCACGCTCGCGAGAATGAGCTTGCGTCGGCCCTGAAAAGCCTCTAAAAAGCCATCTGCTTGCTTAGTTACTGCATTCAAGGACCCGACGCATGTATTTGGATGCAGAGAAGTAGTAATTTACCTCTTTATGGTGCAGGGATCGGTAAAGTTCGATGCATTGAAGAAAGTCCCGAGCCTTCCCGCCAGTGTTCGTCCAATCCGTCCGGAACAGCTTTGAGTTAAGTACCTAAAGCAAACAAGCCATCAATCTTCATTGAGCCCTATGGTGTTGTAACGAAGCTATGTTGACTAGTTATCTAACATACATCGGCAAGCCTGTCTGGCCTACGGATGTATGTGTAATGCGCCGTACTGATCATGTGGGGGAAATTTTAATCTAGTACACTCATGTACCGTAGAGTAGCACTGTCTTTACCTTCGTCGTATGCCCCCTGACCCTGCGAAGTGGAATCTCGCCTCATGACGCCAAGAATGCAGATTGTGATGTGTAAGACAGGCTCTTTTAGGCCATCGTACACTAATTGGGATCTTTGCCGCCGCAGGCTTCGTTCATCTCAAGGCGACGACGGATCTGCATTTCTACATCAATTCACTCTAACTTGTGTCGCGTTTGCTTCTAATGGTGTTGACAGCAGTGTAGTTACACAGCTACTGCTACGCACCATGTCGCGCCGGATACCAGTATGTAGGCGTCGGTTTGGCCAGGTTGTTGCGGGAAAGAATGATCATGTTTCATGCTGGCTATTCCCAAATCACTCATAGTAGGATCGCGTCGAGAGCATCATGTCTACCTGGTTCATGGCGACAGAACACCTGAGTGTAATTATTGATGAGCAATCGGTGTTGTCTTCAAGCCAGGAGCAGCAAGCCATGCAAGCTTCAAGGGTCAAATAGGACTTCCGCGGTCGGTACGGTAAAAATGGATATTCAGAGCTAAGCATTGCCTAGTAACGTGAGTAATCGCATACGGGATTTTGGGTATTGCAGCCGTTAAAACAGTCTAAACTTTCGTCAATCATAACTAGCTCCTCGATTCTGGACTCCTGTCCTTGCGGCGTCCGGCATCAATATACCATCGAAACATCCAACGGCATCGCTCGCTGCGGCATGTACATTGAACAGAGCGCGTCAAGGATTTGAATTAATTTCCGTCGTCAAGGCTCCGGGACTTCAAAAGTACCCGGTGCGTGGCATGGTATTTTCAAATGAGTTCATCCGCGTTGACAACAAAACCGCAGAAAAGCTCGGGCACACATCCTCGCATACACATCAGGCAAGAATAGAGAACCGAAATCAGTTCTTCGTGTTGAATCTGCAAGTATGTTGTATGATTTGAAATGATTTCGCGCCAATACTGGCGCCAGTACAGCTAGCCTCGCTCCACCTCGAGGGGAACTCGGGCGATGTCCGCATCCCGGGCAAGCGTCGGCGGTAACGACCCCTTCTATCGGGACGGGGATAAGACAAATAGGTCGATCACTGTGAAGACAGCCAACGCTAGAAGCAGAGTCCGACCGTCGCCAAGGCCGGAAGTTCAGCTGCCTCCCACACCTCCTTCATTCCTTGACCTAATCACTGTACTGGGCTGTCTACTGCTATTCTCCCAAAAGAGGCCATGTCACCTCATGCGTTGCAAGCCTAGCCCCCATATCTGTGCCTTCCTTTGCCACCGTTCATGAATGCGCGCACTTGGGAAAGCGTACTGTGCATTTCGATTACAATCAACAAAGCCATGTGACGATGAGCCAAATTTCCCTACCCTGTGTAACCGCTTAATGTCACCGCACGTTCGTAGCTCACGTAGCCAATCGTGCATCTAGAGAGCATGCTTATATGGAAATATTCTACATGTCTTGAAACTATACACATTGCCAGCTATCGGCTTGAGTAGGATCACCCTCGCCCTTGAACACATTCCGAGCTGGGTACTTGCAATGCCTCCTCTGTAAGTCGACATCCCCAGCTTCGGTCAGCCGACTACCAAGAATGTAATCAGGTGCAACCCCTTCTTCGACCCATCTGACGATCGCAGCCAGCACATTCGAATCGGGCTCGTACGACGCCAAAGTCTCCGGGTTGCCGCCAATCATGCTGGCGCCGTCCCCGTCGCGGCAGTGAGCCATGCCCGAGATCCTGAAATACCGATAGAATTCGTCCAAATCTGACGAAGGAAGCCCCATAGTTCGAGACACGTAGTCGTAGTACCTTTCAGAGTTGTCGCTGCTGATCGCGTTGTCTTGCAGGCCGTGGTAATGCAAAATCTTCACCCCCTGATCTCTCGCCGCCGACAGGTCGCCTTGCCAGGTGGAGACACCCCACGGATCCTGCTTAGACGCTACTTCGTAGTCTTCCGGGCCCATCGTAGAAAGATCCCATTCGGTGTTGTTGTAGACGACGTATCGCCACCAATCCAAGGGGTATTGGTGGGGCTCTCCGTTGAGCAGTCTGGCGGTGGCATTTGCTCCCGGCTGGAGACGAGGGTAGATGTACCTTCCATTCGCACCGTAGACTGGGCTGAAAATAGCACGAACGGTGGCAGCCTGCTCGCCAGTCAAGCATCCCTCCGATGTGTCATCAGCACAGATGAGTCCTTCGGGTCGATACTGGCACAGGTTCGGGTCTTCCAACAGGCCATCCTCAAGACCATCCAAGCCGTCACACTGCTTCAAAATGTCCGCGTACACGAGATCCCACTCAGCTGGCGCGAGAAAAGTGGAAGACTCACTCGTCCCTGTCTTGATGAACAGCTGCCCAGTCCAGTACATCAACGCGATGAGGTCAAAAGCCGGCGCTCCAGCGACAATGCCATCGTAATCCTCGGGGAAGGACTGGGCCTCCTTGAAGCCTTGCCTGCCACCAGTGGAACAACCAAGATAGTAAGATTTGGTGTGTTTCTTTCCGTAGAACTCTTCGGCAATCGACTTTCCGAGCTCGGCCTCGAGATGCACGGCGCGGTAGACGTAATCCTCGATCACTCCAGGGTTCTCAAAGAACGGAGCCCCAGAAATTCCGTCGTGGCCGTTGTTGGTTCCGATGGTCGCGAACTGGTGCGAAGCTCCGTAGTTGAGGTCGCCATATTTGATGCAGCCGTTCATGCCTCCATTCCCGGTTCCCAAGAATCGCCCACTCCAGTCAAGTGGGAGCCATGCTTCCATTGAGATGTTGCTGCGCGGCCCGGTTGTTGCCAAGAGTACCACCCGACAGATGTCAACATCTGAGACTTGGTAGGGAATCGCACATGATGGGTGATTGTTTGGAAGAGAGATGTTTGTTCCGGCTGAGATGAAGGTTGTCTCATGGATTGCAGTGTCCGGGAGGTTGAGACGGGTTGCCAAGGATTCGCAATCCGTAGCACTGGCGCTATAGACACTACCAAAGCCAACCAGACTTGGAAGAAGTAAGCGACGAGTGTTCCCCATAGTTGGAATGATTGCTCAAAAAGCTTCTTGGCGTAGATCTGCACATTACAGTAAATCTTGCAAACACTCACCTGCTATTTATTCCGAGCAATGGTAACTGCACCGCCATCTTGATTTACCGCGGTCTGCTACCGGTGCTTATCCGTGACTTGTCATTGAATCCGCAATTGTGCTTGAGGCCCGACTATTGATAAAAGGACCCCGCAGGCGGATTAAGACGTGGTTGGTCCTTTGGACTTGGCAAGACTGTCCTACGCTGGACTCTGCTGAAAATGACTAGCAAGTCGTTGGGGTAGAGTCGATCACCTGCCCAAGCAGGTCTAGAAGAGCCTGGGGTAAGTATGCGGGGACCGTTGCTTCTTCAGAGGGGCTCTGCCAGATTGATGGGTGCGCACGCGGGGTAGAACATCGTGGGAGATGGCGATGCGCAATTTCTGGGACTCAAGGTAGTTTTCGGCTAATTATCGGCACCGGAGCCGAGGTCGGTTGTTCGCGACCGGAGGGGTTTCGGGAATGCTGAGGCCGAGTCGGCGGACATGGGTTACTCCGTCACGTCATTCAGGTGAGAATGGCCGGGCTCTGTCAGTGGAACCGGGATTGCTTATCTGTGGAGTATCCTCAGCAACTAATAAGACGGCTGAGCAAATTTCCTCGATGGAGCAATCAAGAACATTCTGGCGTTGAATTCCTTGGGCGCAAAGACCGACCATGTTCTCACATTACAAAGTTATGTGCTTAAGTCTCAAGCAAAATTCAAAGTCCAGTCCTTTGACAACAGCAACTCTGGCCAAAACACTGGGTTGCCGTTGTCGCGCAAGTCCCAAAGCTCCTGCAACAACTCAATAGCCCATAGATTGAATGCAATTCAATTGGTCGAGTATAAAGCCTTGAACCTTTCGACAACCTGGACTCGTACAATGGTGTCGTTATGCTGAAGTTGAGCACCTGCCGTAAGAAGAGGCATTGAGTGGAAGTTAATGCATGCCGCATCAACAGGCGTTTGCAACAGTCTTTCAAGGCTGTCAAAAGCAAGAGATCTGATAGCATGTCGAGTACGTGCATCGTTCCTAGTTGCAAGGCCACGATATTCGCCATTCGTCTGTGGTTGGTCGCGTCGTCCGCAAATTTCATAGAGCATGATGAGGCCATGATTTCGATATGCAAGACTCATTTCTACTAATGTTCTGTCACTGTGTCTGGGTTTCCAGGCGAGAAGGGTCCTTTCGAAAGATGCCTCGAGATCCGGATCGACAGCACCAGTTTGTACCACTCTTCGGCAGTGGCGGCCTACAGACGCAAGGTGATAGAATAGCACAGACGAGATTCCAGTCATCGAGTGAAACTCTTGGCCACTTTCAACAGCTTGCAAAATGCTTCTTTCGGCTTGAGCAGAGAACTTGTAGTCGCCAGGGTCTGCAACGAAGGCACAAGTCATATCCCAGTAGAGGTACCACCCAAGTGTGTATTGAACCACTGGACCGTGTCGCTTATCTTCGTCCACGAGTAGTCTTTCCAGTAGTGTACGCGCACCTGACATGTGCTCTTTTCCGTAGCAACGGGGCATGTCCTCCGTCCAAGACGCGGATACGCCAAGGAGAAAAACAGTCAGCACCGTTGCAGGCTTGATTTGATCCGGATTGTGGAGTTCTTTTCGTAGAGACTGGATCGCGAGGCCTCGCTGTTGAAGACACGTTTTTAGCGCAGTCTGGTAGAAGAACCCCTCCTGATCTGCACCAATACTTTGAACGGCATAAAGTAGAGAGGGCGTGTAGAGAAGATGCTCAACCAGGGGGAAGGACAGTGGGTTGTCTTCTGGCGCGACTATCATCATTCGACTTGTATTTTCCAGCCAGTAGTTCATGATCTTTTTGTTAGGTTGCACAGCGCCAGGCCAGGGCTCTGCTGGTCGTCTTAGCAGTGTTCAGGGGATTTCGGTCTGCCATGGCATTGCGGGCGGAGTGACAGACAGGCATAGGGTGCCCCGTCGTTGGCAGCGCAGACACACCGGAAAGGTTTCGTCGCACTTTACTCGTCGCAGCTTGCATTCTTTGCAGCCGCGTCTGCTCTTAGTCGCTTTCGCCTTGTCGCTATGAGTTGGGCGATGTGATGGTGGATTGCTCAATGGAGACTCGAAGCCGTCGGCTGTGGGGATGTTAAAGAGCGGGTATGATTGCGCCTCTGCGAAACGGACTCGGTACGTGCGAAACATGTTGTAGAGGCAATGAAGAAGACAACTTTCGGCAGGTGAAGTTAGGAAGTGAAAAATTGTCGTCGTCCGCGATAATCTAAAGAAAGCTCGTGCAGTTTGAATCACCGTGCGCCTATGAGAAACCCCCTTTCTCTGGACGTGATTTCCTGTTAGTAGAAACCGGACCTGACTCAGTATTTTCGACGTAAAACCATGTCATTTTGGAGCAGTCTTTAACTCTACTCTTTTGGGTCTGTTTTACCGTCATCCCTGCAAGTTTTGTAATCAGTGGAAGTCAAAAGTCTACTGAAGGTCTACAGCAGTCAGTTCATCTTGATCAAAGCTTGCGCGTCTTTCCCGCGATAAAGATGGTGAGATTTTGAGAATCCCGCCAGCCTTCTCATCCCTTCGTGTGGGGCTGCTGTCTTACATTTCTGACCATCCTCGCCATCAGCCGTCCCTAAAAAAAGATCCGGCTCGGGGAGATCAGCGTTTAATTTGATCGCTTATCGCCTGCGCCGCAGGGATCCATGCCGCCGCCGGCAGTGAGGTCTAGGCAACCATTCTCAATTGAACATAATATGCTCTCAACATCTCATTGTAAAATGGAAATTTTTCAGCTACCTTAGTCAATCAGATTCAATGCGATTGAGTCCATACCGATATCACAATGCCTCCTACATCGCGAGCAAATAACGACAAACTCTCCATCGAACTCCTCGACCCCAGCGTACCGTCCTTTCCAGGCAGTGTCATTCGCGGGCACATCGTACGAAAAGCTCCTCTGGACGCACCCTCAGCCACTGTTCGCGCACGCCTCCAAGGTCGCGCCAAAGCAAAATTGGTTTCTGATAACGGAAATTCCAAGAGCACCTACCGCAGTCGCTTCCCATTTTGGGACGAGTCCGATGTTTCCGATATCGTACATGAAGGCGCCATCGACACAGGCGCCGAAGAAAGCCTGTCCTGGCCATTTTCGCTGAAGATACCAACAGATATCAGCGAGAAGGCCGTGAACGGGGGTTTGAAAGACAAGGAGAAGAGAGACTACTTTATCAAAGCGCCACTCAAGACCGATGGCGCGGCGGAGATTCCTGGACAACCGCTGCCGGGCACTTTTCACTACAGTAACAGCGGCTTCAGCAAGAAGTGGCACGGCTATGTCGAGTTCTGGATCGAAGCAACGATCACCGTCAAGAGTACCAAAGAGAGGGTGGGAAAGACTTTCCAGGCGACACTGCCAATCAGAGTCAACTCGAAGCCACCTCCTTGGCCGCCCATAAGCGACTTTGAGTTGACCACGCGCAAGTGCCCAGGTTGCGTGAGCAGCCATCGGCTGGTTCCAGGCATGGAACAAGCAGAACTATCTTTCAAGCAGAAGACTCGGAAGTTCTTCGGTTCGTCAAAGGTGCCATCGCTCAATTACGCGGTCGAGATGAAGTGTCCGGCAGTCCTTCAGCTTGGCAATCCTGCAACTATTCCCTTCATACTAAGCGCCATTCCCAACTGGGACAAGACCTCCGACGTGATCGCAAACGTCCCACAAGTCATGACGATCAGGAGTGTCACGGTGGAAATTGAGACAACAACAAGCATTATCTGTCCCGGTACACTCGACACGCATTCGGCTGATAAATCATGGAAGATGTTGTTGGCGAAGACGAGCCAGGATGTTAACCCGGTTGATGGAGGTTTGACATTGACGTGTGGGTCTAACGAGAAGCCCCTCGACTTGGGCGCTGTTCTTGGGGTAAAGCTGGATGTCCTCGGCCGAGTGATTGATGCTCATACCGGAAAGTTTGCCAGCCCGGCGGGTGTGAAAATTGAGCCATCGTATCTGACATACTGTATGAAGGTGGAGCACATGCTTCTGTGGAAGATCAAGTTTGTGGTAGGAGGAGAATCATGGGGATGTTCAGGGAAGCAAAAGCTTCGTGTACTTCCGCAGAGTCTCGGTCTCACCGTTGGTGACAATGGGGAGATTGTCCTAAAGGGGGAGAATTCTTTGGCAGAGGACGCTCTGTCTTTCTTAGCGACTGGAGTTGACATTGCTTCATCGTCGTTAGACGCATATGGAGCCATCTCAGACTTGATCGAGTTGTTGGGTGGCTGAAAGTGATAGTATGTATGTGATGGACAGATACACTGGGACCGAGCACACGAAGGAAGAGGCGGTGATTCGAATAAGCTACAAACCTGTGTGGATAAGCATTATTCAATTGTTCCTGGAAACAAAATTAGCAACAATAATTTCAGTCCAAGTGTGTTCACAATGTGAGGTGACCAAACGTTTCACCGGAATATAAGATTACCCTTAGCATATCCTAAGCAGACTGCCGGGTGAGCCTTCTAACTGTCTTCCGATGAGTAAGTAGGAACACAACTTTCGCCGAAACAAAAAGGGGCATGAAAGCTTCTTAAGCTGAAGAAAAACCCACAGAAGCAGTGCGAAGGGCCTCCGGCCGTTCACTGTGATTTTTACCTGCTTAGAGCGACAGACCTCCTAACTCCGCGCCTCCTGAACTTTGTGCGAGGGTTTGCCTGCCGGCAGGAACGTATGGGGCTTCTGTACTGTTTTCCTTAATTGGTAGAGGGCACAGGTCAAAGTGCCTATACAGTGTTTCCAGACTTGTGCCCGCGTATGGGGTGAATTTTGCCGTAGTCTTTTTGCGGGGGGGCTGCGTCGTAACTACAAACTCAAGCAGTGCGAAGTCATACCGACTGAATTAAGCTAAATCCCAACTTGAGATCAGGGCACATAGCGATCTCACAGACAGGCAACCAACTGCGGCCGGAGCCGGAGCCGGACTAGCACCCGGACCCGGGCCGTCCGCCCCCACAAAACCCCTTAGTCGCTTATCTAAACCCTGAGAATGATTGGCCCGGGGTTCCTTGAGTGATATGCCCCCGCCCCTCACGATTCTGACGCCGTTCAAGCCCGACCGCCAAGCCAGACGCCAAGATGGAGACCGTTCCGGACCCCCGAGACCTCCCGCCGGACCCTCGTCTCCCGGGCGAACAGCCCCGATACTCGCGCGACAACATTGTCACCGCTTTACTATCTTTCTACGAGAGTTTGCCTCATGTCGACCCTTCCCTCATCCGACGAGCCCCGCCAGGGGGCTGGACCGAGATTACCCCTGAGTCTCTTGCTGCCGCCAAGATGCGCCCAGCTGAACGAGTCATCGACTTGATCCGTCACCTCCCATTTATCGATGGCGAGCCTCAATCGCCCTGGATTACGCCGGAAACTTTCCCTATCAACTACCACAGCGTCGTGACCAAAGCGACCGCGGGAACCTTCATGCCGGGGTGGATGAAAACACTGGGACACGACCATTTCTATGAGTTTCCGCCATGGGTCTTTCAACTTACCACCAGTGCTCATCGAGATGGTGACATCTGGCTTCTGGATACCATGGATGGAACTGTGACCAAGTATATCATCACTGGGGCTGTTTATCCAGAACCAGTGGGAAGGTATGAACAGAACGATCCGCGGATGTGGAGGCAAGTGTATTGTGATGAAGATACCCTCACCCTGGAGAAGTGGCTAGATGGCCTATTGGAGAAGTACAAGACCCTTCAGTGGCTTGGCATACCTCGCTCGCAGCATCCAGGAGTGTTCGGACCGAAGGAATATGATGATGAAGAGTCCGAGAGCTACAAACAGGTGGAAGTAAGTCACAGTTCACTCACAAGACTGAGCATTAACCTTACTGATTCTTTTAACTTGGGTAATTAAGAGAATTTATGCACAGCATGGATGGCCGGATTATTACAACGGCGACGATTGTCGCCAAAGTTTGCTAGAATGGGCAGCTAAAGCCAAGGAATAACACCAACTGCGTCCAGTGTCATGGATAGCCACGCCGATTCTCAAACAATACAGTAATGAAATGAAGATGCAGACAGATATGCACATCCGTGGCTGTCGAATCATCTTGAATTTCCTTGCAGCAAGATCCTATTTATTTCAGCATCTCAGAATTAACAGACCGCCTTGGAGACAAAGATACGGTCCAGTGGGGTGGGCCGATTATTACTGTGTTGGCATCAAGGTTGCTGCCTTTGGCCGCATCAACTCAAACTGCGCAAGGTGTCAAAACACTCTGGCTTGCAAGCTCCAATAGTACCTACGAAGCTGGACTTCTGCTTGTAATCACGTGCTGGGAACAAAATGTGGAGAATCGCTCTTTCTCGAATTGCCGCGTTGGTATCACTGAGTAAAATATTCCAATCGGTCTCGGCGGACAAGAGCTAGCTTAATGGCACTTCACCAACTGCAAAATGTGCGTCTCTTTTCAATTTTAAAACTAAAGCGTTGAGTATATCATGGCACCCATGTGCCTACAGCAATGGTGGAGCTTTAGTTCTTCCCTTCATCGCCTATCCAAGGAATAGGGCCCAGTTTGAACTTGCATTCTCCGGACCTTTCTATCTTTCAGGAGATGACCAGGTCGTAAAGGTTTCCAACCAGGTCAAACCTAACCTATACATAACACTGTATCATTCTGCTGCTTAGCCCTTTTGGCAAACATAGCGAGCTCCATGCACCGTTGACTCATCACATCTCTCTTCTTACTTGCTCGTACTAGCCGACGATCATTCACGGCTCATCTTCGAGATCTAAAATGAACAATCCGAACCGATCACTCTCTGCGGAGGTGCGCAAAGCTTACAACAGAAAGCTCCTTCGAGGAGAAGAGGTTAACGATATCTCGAGTCTTTCCATTCACCGTATTGCGCGCGTCTTCTCTCGGGAGCGCCTTTTGGTTCCTCCGCGCAAATGGACGGCGCGCCAGCTACAGCTCCTCCGGCGTGTCTTTACTGATAATACCCAACCGCCTCCTGGACCTCGGAATGAAGTTGCGCATAGGCATTTCCAGTCGCATGGCGCACTCGACTCTTGGTCTGCGAATGAAGAGTTGTCAGACGGTCCACCTAGGAAGTGGGGCAAAGATATGTATGGCGTACTTTACGACAAAAGAGAAGTCATGCGTCAGCTCCTGAAATCCTGCTCCTTCAAAAAGATGTAAGTGCGCAACCTTGGTCGTAATGTGTTTCTTCTGATATCTTCAGGGTTCTGCTTCTCCGGTTTGAAACTGAAATGAAACCCCTTAAAGGCGATGGCTTTTTCAGCCCTCCTTCACCTCTGAATGGACTAGTCTTCTCTGTTGTGCACATAGACTTATCGGCCCTTCAGCGTCATTGCTTCTACAGTCGCAAAAGATGGGGTCGTCGAATTTTCAGCCTCCAGATTGAGCCCTAATCCGTACATCACAGCGCTGATCATTGCGCAAGCTCAACGAAGCCGAAGTCATGGGTGTTGCGCCCGGTTAGAGCTAGGTATTTCCGAGGAGGATACCTTTCGCAAGGTCAGAACTCAGTCTGCCGGCGGCCAATGAATTTTGACCCAGATTTGCTTATTGACCAAAGTCATTGGGTTCATGTTCTCATTTCGGAACGATCTTTGAATCCCAGCATGGATGTGTATACGGCGTTTGTCAATGATGCTGTCGTCGACAGGTTTGTGAAACCTTGGGACAAGCCCGGGCCTTCTCACCTGACTAGCATTGAAATACGCCATACCAAATTGCCCTACAAACCATACGAGACTTTTCATACACGTCTAATGACGGAACTGTATAACGGCCATTGCGTCGTGGGGACAAGCCAAGGCACGAATGTATCAGAACATTCCAAGGGCTCGGGGGACGTTTGATGAGGCGTCAGGCATGAGCTTTGCTATCCGATGGACAAATAACTCGTGGACGATGCATAATATGAGAGTAAAATTGAAACAGGTACAAGCTATGAACACGATCAATTTTCTGGGAGATGCGGAATTTCTATCGGCGTCACTTTGCTATACCCCATTCCTCTCTCGATGAAGCACGAGAAAACGGTGCACGTTTGACATGCGTCATTTCAGCAACGATACCACCGTTTGATAGAAACCCAGCCCGGACAAGAAATTCCACGTTTCTTTTGACTGCAACCTTCAGTCTCAACGGAGCCTCTCGTTGCTCTTGAACACGCACATCCCATTCCATTGACCCATCCTCCATCAGGTGCGCTAGTGGCCACAGAGGATGACCCTCATTCCTGGATTCGATGTCTCTTCTGAGAAGTGGTAGCCATTGAGACGCTGGCATCGAACGGATGCTGAAGCCCATGTTCTGGATCAGACTCCAGAAGGCTCCCCACGTAATTCCATCTTCATGATGAACAACCGCCTTGTGAAGCGAGGCTGGTGAAAACGCAGTACAAATCGCTGCTTCAGCTGTCGTCGTAGCGTCAGACAAGTGTAGCCAGGCGGAGTCGTCGTCACAATTGTACGCGCCAAGGTATATGCTTGCCGCCGTCAAACGCCAGATGTAGTCGTCCGTATTGGCCACTCCTTCTGTTGGCGTTCCAATTATTAGACCCGGCCTGAATACGGCAATGTTTCTTTCACCGGGCGAACAACGCTCTGCGGCACGTTTCACCAGGACTTCCGCCACGAACTTAGACTGGCTGTAGCCCATCGCTTCGGACAGCTCTCGAGCAACGTCCTCATCCGACTCATCTGCGGAACGGCACTGCCTCCCACCTGATACGTACGTAAACTTCAGGTTCGGGTTCCGAATTGCGAGAGCAGTGAGCTGAACGGTTGATAGAACATTGACAGCCTCGAGAGCCGCATAGCTTTTGTTCCAGTTCACAATGGCGCCGTTGTGAATAATGATATCGATGGAACTTCCGTCGGCCAATGTGTTCCACTCTCCATCCGTAAGCCCGAGGTTTGGCACCCCCAGGTTGCCCTTCCACACTTCCAACTTTTCTCCGTGGAAGTCTGTCCACCAAAGAGCTTTCCGCGCAGCTTCAATGACCCTTTTCCTGGCTATATCGACGGTGTGCCCACGCACAAGGGTAATCACTCTCGCTACGTCGTCCCGTTCCAACAGCCGACGCAGGATCTGTGTACCCAGATACCCGTTGGCACCAGTCAGGAATATCGTCAACTTTGCGCTTCTGGTAGGTCTCTTGGGAAGATCATCTGGCATGTGTTGCCATCTCAAGAGCTCGGTTTCTTGCCGCTCGATCAGAGCCATGATATCGATCCTACGCGACGGAGCTTGTGCCGGCGGAAGCTTTTTGTTTGTTGTTTCTGCAAGCCTTTCGGCAATGAACGCAGCCAGGCTTCGAACGCTTGTCCTTTCATCCATCAAAAGTTGAATGCTCACCCGCACTTGGTACTTTGAACGAACGAAGTGCATGATTGACATCATGTTGAGAGAGTCTAGTCCTGATGAATGCAGTAACAAGTCTGCAAACCGATTCGGAGTGCCGCGCTGAAGATGGAATGATTCCCTGGGAAGTAGGGAGAAGATCTTGCTCGCCAGTTCATACGCGAGTACCTCGTCCGATTTGATGTCAGGAGTTGCACAACCAGCTAAAGCATGGCCGTCAGTAGCTTGGGCATCGGGCGCAGACATTTCCTCGATCCAACTCAGGATTAGCTTTCTATTTGCCTTTCCAGCGATGGAAAGCGGAAAGCCTCCGGTGGACAGCTTCTCGACGTCAACCCAATGCCTTGGGACCATGATGCTGGGGACCCTATCAGATAGCTCTTGCTTGATGTCTTCTAACGCCTTGGCACGGTAGCGAATACGATTCCTGTAGACCACACTGTCTGTGTTTCTCTTGTCGTCGTCTCTGTCGTCATCGTTATCGTCGTCCTTCTCGTCCTCCTCCATGTCCAGTACGCCAACAAGCTGTTTTGCGAGTGGGCCGGAGGACGGGAAGATGACTACGCCACGCTTGACAAATCGACAGGCAGACAAGTGGGACTCGATATCTCCAAGCTCCACCCTCTGTCCATTGATTTTGATTTGAAAGTCCTTGCGACCATGGTAGATGAAGGATCCATCCTTGGTTCTTTGGACCAGATCTCCAGTCTTGTACAAGCGAGTCTCCTTCCCCCAGATGGAGCTATCGATGAACGACGCGGATGTTTGTAGATCGTCGAGATATCCATTGGCCAAATTTGGGCCCTCAATTAGGAGCTCGCCCACTTCGCCATCAGCCACCAAAGTGTTGACGTCGTCTGCATCAACTACCCAGCAAGAGCACCCTACAGGGTACCCTATAGCCCTGGCTTCTGCCCCAATGGCGCAGGCTTGAACTGTTGCAATGACAGAACATTCGCTGGGTCCGTACGCGTTGAAAACCTTGGCCCCTGAATCTAGCCACCTGGAAATGAGGGGTTCATCGGGGGCTTCGCCTCCAAGAATCAGGGTTTTCAGGGACGGTAAGCTGGATGGTGCTAGTAATCGAGCCACAGATGGCGTGAGGAGTGAAAAACTAACGTCCATCTCCTTTACGAAATCCAGTATTCCTTCGACACGCTGCTTTTCTGTTGGGACGCAAACAGTGCCGCCGTGTATGAGCGTAGTAAGAATTTCGAAGAGGCTGGCATCGAAGGTGTAAGAAGAAAACTGTAGGACGCGATGGTCACTGGAAATACCGAGGGCCTTTCCATGAGCCGTTGCCCCAGAAGCAAAAGCAGAGTGCGAGATGACAACACCCTTGGGAGTTCCAGTAGATCCAGAGGTGAAGATGACGTATGCTGGATTCTCGGGATTGCTTAATCCGGCGAATCCTGTGGTGTTGGATTGCAAAAGTAATCCTAAGGAACTCCTATCCGCAACCGCCATAGTCGCAATGCCAAGGTCGGTGGCTTTAGAGTGGAAGGCAGATACGATCGCGACTTTCGCCTTGATTTCGCTCATAATTGCTCTGAGACGTGATATCGGTTGGTCAGGATCCAGGGGCACAAAGGCAGCACCAGCCTTCATCACCGCAAGCATGGCGACAACCGTCCAGACGGACTTCTCGAAGCAGAGTGGGACGAAGTCTGTAGTTGCAACGCCCACACTTTTTAGGTGTATAGCAAGCGCAGAGGACATTGTCTCGAGGGAATCGTAGGACAGAGTGTCTAGTGTCGATGTCACTGCTTCCTTTCCTGGGTGAGCCATGCTTTGCTCTGAAATAAGGTCGTTGATCGTGGCAGAAATCTTCACCGGCAAAACGTCATCTCTTCTCGTCCTTCCCTCAGTTTCTGCCGGTAGCATATCGTAAGCAAGTCTCGAGAGCTCGCAGTCTGCCTTAGTAGAAGACGTCGCCCAGGACAGCTGAGTCATGATGATCTTGACGGTTTCGATAGCTTCGGCTACGAATACGCGAGTGGTCGCATCTTCGTCGACGTGAGTCGCAAACTCGACCTTGCCTGGTTGAAGCCAGACCTCGCAGGTAACCGGAAACGTAGTGAATTCTTCCCGATAAATAGGCTTGCCAAGGGGTCCGGGGCCATTCTCATCCCACCCACCGCCAGCTTGAACAACGAGCAAATTCTGAAACCCGCACCCGCGCTTTGTGTCCTCATTAAGAGACTTGATCTGCTGAATGCCGGCTTGTTCAAAGGGAATCATAGCTGTGGCTTGGTCTTGAACTTGGCGAAGGAATTCCAGCACAGTGGAGTTCTTACTGATTGAGACTCTCACTGGCACAGTCGCAATCGTGGGGCCTTCGATGTTATCAATGTCTTCCAACGGTGCGTTTCGACCCGATACAGTCGCTCCGAACAAGACATCATCCGACTTGGAGAAGTGACTGATCATGAGAGCCCACGCAGCCCGAACCACTGTTGACATAGTCACGCCGGAGGCTGTGTCCACGTCAATAATCAGAGAATCTCTTACAACGGCGCGAGCGAACGACTGGTGGCCTGGCCTTGGGGCGGCGGGGAAGGTTGATTGTGGGCATTCGCTAAGTTCCCTTTTCCAGTAGTCGGAGCTTTGCCTGGACTCAAGCTGTTGGGTATAGGAAATGAACTTGCGATAGTCGGTGGCCGGCTTGACCGCTCGACCGTGATACGTCTCGTTCAGTCTGTTGCAAAGCATGGCTAGAGACCAGCCATCGTAGAGCATGTGATGAATAGTCCACACAAACGTGACATCGCCGTTGACATCAGTGACTAGAGCGAATCGGTTGAGTGAATCTCCAGGAAACATTGGGTTTGCGTCGTCGTTTGCCAAATAATTCTCAAGGTTGTCGGAAGTAAGCCACTGCACATGCCCCTTTATGATGGCCTGGAGAGATCCTGCAGATGCCGTGGTGGCAAATCGGGTTCGCAAAATAGGTGAAGTCGCATGTATATCCTCCCACGACTTCTTGAACCGCGCCAAGTCGATGGCTTGGGGCAAAGGATGAATCCATCGGCCCGTGTAGCTCCCAGGTCGTGTGAGATTGACTGCCATCAGACCTTCTTGCATGTGAGTGCATGGATACATGTCTTCAACATCATCAGGCTGAACCTCGCACTGGAAAGAGACTTCTTCGCGTATCTCAGCCAGGTTAGACTGATCGACAAGCTGGTAGGCGTTGTACTGGTTTGATGCTGCGTTGGACTTGTCTGTCGCAGTCCTTTGGCAAACCAAGGCCATTTGCCTTAGGACTGAGTTCTTGAAAATACTGGCAACGTTGATTTGAAGTGCAAGCTGACGGCACGCTGCAACAACTTTTATGGCACCAATTGAGTCGCCACCGAGTCTGAAGAAGTCGTCTTCAGCAGTGATCGAATCTTCGGGAAGACTCAAGACCTTGCCCCAGGCCTTCCGCAGCACCACCTCCACAGGGTTCAACGCTGTGTCTGACGTTGACGACAAAGGCATCGAAGACTCAGATGCGGGAATGCTCTCTGATAGCAGAGTTATCTGACCCTCGGAAGAATCTTCTTCGTCTTCAATCACATTGATTTCCAAAGGGTCTGGCTCGATTACGGCAACTCGCGGGGTCGGAGGGTTGCCCTGACTCGGTGAACTCATCAGTTGCTGCAGGGTCATGGTGTTGCCCAAATTGCGAAGTGTCTTGCGATCAATTTTCCCAGAAGGAGACAGAGGCAACTTGTGGCATGGCACTACCGTCTTGGGCACCATATATGTCGGAAGCCTCTCCGCGAGCTCAATCAACGCTTGCGCGCTCAAAGATTTGACTTCCATCCACGCAGGCTCTGCCTCATGAACAAGGAGGCTTAAAGATTCGTGGTTCTGGATCATTGATTTCGAGCAAGCAACGAACGCTGATAGTACTGTGGTTTGTGTTCCACTCGGTTGAAGCAGCTCAACGGCAACGTCCCAGGCCGGCGCATTCGGCATCGCAAATGACGACTGCGCACCACAAAAGAGCTCCTTGAGTTGGTGCTCTATCTCTCCGAGATCAACGCGTTGGCCGTTTATCTTGACCTGAGAGTCCTTCCGACCGAGAAAGTCGATTGACCCATCAGGATTCATACGGCCAAGATCGCCTGTTCGGTAGCAGCGCCCAGGATGTCGAACAACTCCTCGGAGGAATTCAGGATCATCGAGAAAGACTTCCTTCGTCTTGACATCATCACCCAGGTAGCCGCGTGCAACGGGGTGTCCCTCAATAACTATCTCACCGACAGCATTGAAAGGGGCCAGATGTCCGTTCTCGTTCACAATCCAGACAGCGCAATTTGCGGGTCGCCCAATAGAAATGCTCTTCAAACCTCGAACTCTCGGTTCACTGACGATGGTGAGGGCAGAGCATTCCGCGGGACCATATGCGTTGATAGTCTTGACGTGGTCTGCCCAAGTATCAGCAACGGCTTGTGGCAGTGCTTCGCCAACTAAGCAGAGAACGTCCAGGCTGGTAACATCTCCGGGGCTGATGAGGCTAGCCACCGATGGTGTTAGCATAGCCCAGTTGACGTTCATACTGGAAATGCAAGCCGTCAAATCGTTCATTCGCTGTTCCTCGCTAGGAATGCAGAGACAGGCTCCAGCCATGAGAGAAGTGAAGATCTCTAACATGGATATGTCGAAGGAGAACGAGGAGTATTGTAACACTCGGGAACTTGGAGAATCGAGATGGATGGCCTTGGAGAATCCCTTGGCACTCGACGCGAATGCAGTGTGAGTGACCACCACGCCCTTGGGTTTTCCAGTTGATCCGCTGGTAAACACCACGTAGAGAGCGTCATCAACGTCCCTCGACAGAGAAGATGAGCGTTTAGTAGCAGCGAGTGGAAGCTTCTCGATAAAGGATTTGTCTATCACCATCCTTTTGTTTCGTGAGATACGCGAAGGAACCTGATGTTGGCTTTTTGCTGAAGAGATCACTACTGAAGCTTTGACGTCTTCGATGATCATTTCCAGGCGTGCAGTGGGCAGTGAGGGGTCCAAAGCCACAACGGCACCGCCTGCCCTGAGGACTCCAAGGATGGCGACGATGCTGTAGGCGGACTTCTCAAATATCATCGGAACATAAGCTCCACGTGTAACGCCCAAGTCCACCAGGGAATTGCTGATCCTCTCAGCGTATTGCTGAAGCTGACCATAAGAGAGATTAGCATCCCAGGCACAAACGGCCTCCGCGGATGAATGTAGTTTGGCTTGATTAGCCACGAGATCATCGATAAAAACGTTCTCTCTCCTCGCTAATCTGCACAGCTGTTAGACCTCGCTTCCTGTTGTGACACAATGCGGTACTCACGGTCGGTTCAGCTGGATAAGGTGGCGTTGGCTGGCCGGACTTAGCACCTGAATATCCTCCAAATTCTGCACCTCCGCTGCCGAGGATGACAACTGCCAGAGCACATTCTCCAAGTCGTCAAGGAGAAATCTCACTGAGGTCGGAGAAATGACTTCGTGATTGAAAGTGGCCGACAGGGCGAGCTCGGTTCCATTCACATAGCATTCTAGAGCCAAGTCAAGCTTCGTTGAATCGAAAGGCGTTACGATGTCTTGGCTCTTCACAAGGTATACAATTGTTCTCAGCTGAGAACTTGTGGTGAACCCTACACCAAAGTCGGCGGAGTCTCTGTTCATCGATTGCTCCACATGCTTGAGGAAGTCGATAATTTTGCAGGTGTGATTGATGGCAACGCTCACTTCCACAGATGAGATCGACTTCGGATTGGGCTCTGGGATTGAGGAATTCAGTCCAAAACAAACGGCTTGTGTAGCGTTTTGCGACGAAAGCACCAGAGCCCAGGCAGCACAAACGAGCGACTCGGTAGGTTTTTCCACTCCATTCAAGTCGAAGCATGGACCTCGAACATGAAGCACGGGACTCCTGACCGACTCAAAGGCATCCTGTATCTTGTTGCAGGTAACGTTCTGGGATGGCTTATTCGAGTGTGTTGCAATCTCTTCCTCAGTGACTTCAGTGACACTGCGTTGGGTGGATGTGGAAAGGCCATCGGTGTCGCTGGTTTCACTCTGACCATCATTCATTGAACCGGGCGACTTGAAAGTGAACTTTTTGGGGATTCCCGGAGTGCCACTGGGAAATGGGCTATCGAAGACGAACTCCTCAGGAGCCGGGGCGTCTGCTGGAATAGGCGCATCAAAAACAAACTTTACGGAATGAAGCCTTGGGGCAAGCTTCCATTTGCCGTCGGAAGATAACATCTTGGCTGTTGATATGCAAGTTGGGTTGTAATAGTTTGACGTGCATGAAGATTACCATGCAAGATGTCAGCCCTGGGGAGTCGCGCCAAGACGATGTTGGCGACTCTCAATCATATATCGGTATGTCCCCGGCCCAGAAGATCACGCACGCCTTAAGGAGAGTACATAAAGCGAGCATTCGGGCCATCGAGTTGCACTAGCCATATCGAGGATCAAGCATTCGGGCCAGAATTCGAACCTCCTGGCACAGGCAAAATCCTTCGAAATGATGAGCCACCCTTCATCCATAAACTCCCATATTATTCGAGACTTACCAGCGGAGCTCCTTTCCGCGCGACCCGAAGAGCTTGAACTTCGCATAGCCTCTCTATGAAGGCCCGAGCTAGTCTTCTCCGCTGTTTTCTAGCCTTATTCTCAAACTTGTCGCTTACCTAGAAAGGAAGCTGAGTGAAGACATCTTGCACCTCGAATCCTTCGACTGCGGTCGTATACCCACAGTTGCGATACCTCCCACTTCGAGTTCCACCGGAAGGCAAAAGACAGATCACATCATAGAGCCTCATGTTCTTGTGATTCGATAGCGTGAGTCACTTGAGTCCTCGACAGATTCTTCGTCCGCTGTGCCCGGCTGTCTTTTGCCGGTGTGGTCACACAATGTTCGACTTGTTTTGCGGAAACTCGAATTGGCTATCCGATTCGCTGTGTCGGAGTCTTGCGTGGATAATATGTCTCTCTCTTTGGAAAGGCTGACTTTGGCTGTGTGTTACTAACCGTTCCAGTCAATGATGGGCCGGCTGTGTAAGGCAAAAACGACATTTGTCATTGGTGACTGGTGCAGGTGAGGTTCGTGACAGGGCCCAGAATCCTGGTACCCATTGGTCCTTTTGTAGCCGATGCATGCAAGGCGGCTGCATGCTGTGCCTTGCATGGGTTCGTGGGATCCAGGCTTCGACGCATCCTGCCTTCTTCCCGCCGGGCGGAACTAATGATTGTGCACGAGATTGTTCCTTGAAGATGCCCTCCAGGAAGAACTTCTACATAGGTGCCTAGCGAAAGCATGCAGTTCGATCCTTCAGACCCACGAGAGGGGTGGTCAGCGATAAGGCAGGAAATGGTCACACTCCATAATTGTGATGCTGAACGTTAGTTGTGTCTCAACTCCATCAGCGTCTTTAGTGCTCATTCGCCTTCCTGTTACGGTTGGTGACAGGGCTTTGATCCATGTCAAGGGTGAACACCCCAATTGTGGCGGTCAGGCAGTGTAGTGGGGGCGAGACCGGGCAAACCATTCAGGAATCTTGACATGGCCCTCTTATGGTTCCCACCCCAGAGAGTGATGAATGAAGATGCTCTCATCTTGTCCAATTTTCTCATCAATCTCTGTCTGCTCTCGCTAGGTAGTGGTCCCAGACACTGCTCGATCTCCGCACTCAAAATGTCTTTGCAGAGTCAAGAGCAGGTGCATGAGCGCGCCGATGCTCAGTCCAAAACTTCTGGCAGTCAATCAGAAGTGCCCAACGCCTCGGAGAAAACAGCAGCAACAGGGGGTCTCCCTGGATGGAAGGCCTTTCTGATTTGGCTGGCCATCTCCTTTGGAGTATTGTGCACATTTCTCGACGAGGGGATCATTGCAACCGCCATCCCAAGAATCACGGATGATTTTGGTTCTCTGAAAGATGTTGGTGTAAGTAAATGCAACTCTGAAAGCGGACTCGAGTAGCCCCTACTGACATCATCTCCAGTGGTATGGATCGGCGTACCAGATGACTCTGTGTGCTTTTCAGCTGGTGTTTGGTCGCATGTATAATCAGTTCAACATCAAGATTGTCTTTTTGGCCTCCCTCGGCATCTTTGAAATTGGCTCTCTGATTTGCGCGGTCAGTCCTAGCTCAGCTGTATTCATCGTCGGCCGCGCGATCGCGGGTCTTGGAGCTTCTGGCTTGCAAAGCGGCAGCTTGGTTCTCATATCCGCAGCTTTACCAGCGAAGCAGTTGCCTCTGTACTTGGGCGCGATTGGCATGGTATACGGCGTTGCAGCGGTCGTTGGACCGGTTGCTGGAGGTCTCATCACAAACAGCTATTTGACCTGGAGATGGTCAGTTAGAGTTTTCCATCCAAATTCTTCAACTGATTTACTGACCCTCTGAAGGTGCTTCTACATCAATCTCCCAATTGCGGCTCCTCCCGCTGTAGCGACGTTGCTCCTGATCAAGTCGCCCCCACAAACCCAAGAACAGCGGCGGCCTTGGCTGCAGAAAATCCGGGGTTTAGATTATCTTGGCATGGTCCTTTTACTCCCAGGGATTACCTCATTTCTCCTCGCACTTCAATTCGGCGGTACTTTGTTCCAATGGAGCGACGCTCGCACGATTGCATGTTTTGTGGTCGCCGGAGTGCTCATCATTGCTTTCGTGGCAGAGCAGTGGTGGATGGGTGAGAAGGCATTGGTGCCACCTCGCTTGATCAAGATGCGTGTTGTCATTTTTGGCGCCTTCTTCGGATTCTGCATCGACAGCGCTTTCTTCACTTTAGTTTACTATGTAAGTACTTGTCTTCATCTTCCTGAGGAGTGACTGAGTCTAACAAACCCGCTAGGTGCCGTTATGGTTTCAGGCGATTCAAGGTGTTACTCCAGAGCAGTCGGGTGTACGCTACTTGGCTCTCTGTCTGGCTTTCATCTTGACAATTTTCCTCAGCGGTTGGGGCGTTACCAAAACAGGATATTACCAGCCCTTCATGCTCGCTGGGACGGTCTTAATCGCGGTCGGCGCGGGTCTCCTCTCAACTCTCCGAGTTCAATCTGGCGCAGGTCAGTGGATCTCGTTTCAAGTCATTGCTGGCTTGGGTATTGGAGCCTCAACTCAGCAAGCCGCTGTTGCGGTTCAAAGTACTCTGACTGAGGGAGATGTTGCGATTGGTGTTGCGGTCGTCCTGTTTTTCCAATGTTTTGGACCAACTACAGCCATAACAATTGCACAGGCTGTTTTCTCAAGCAACCTAGCCTCCGGTATTTCTACTCATGGACTAGGTGTAGACTTCCATGAAGTTCAAAGCGCTGGCGCTACGCAACTTGCGCATCTCGTTCGCCCCGAGCAATTTGACATTCTTCTGGATGTGTATAATCATGCCGTTACCAGGACATTCCTAGTTGCCACTGCCATGGCTGCCGGTAGCGTCATCGGAGTTGCCGGCATCGGACTGAAGAGAATACAGGCCGAAGAAGATATGCAGAAGATAAGCCCTCAAGCTCAGTAATGGAGTTATTGATTTATTGTAGTCCCATGAATTGAGTAATAAGCTTTGGCATGAGTGTCCTTTCATTACGATTCGAAGATGCCGGGAATGCATCGCAAACTCTTGATACAGAAGCACAAAAGCTATATCTTCCATGTTTCTTTCGTTGCCACGCCATGAAATGATCCATTTCCATATGCACATAGTCCGCCGACGCCGACCCAACCCGTAGTATTATATGCCCGCATCGCCGTAATTCAGAGACTGAACTCCACTTAAAGCCAGACTCCGGAATGAGAATACATGAGATCACCAAAAGAAATTGAAGTTCATTAAAGATCTCCCCACGGATGAGTGCGTTGAGTACTGTAATGTCCTTGGGTCTGAGATGATGACCCCGCTTGAGAGGATGACACCAGACCCTCCGGCACCCCACCTCCTGAAGACGTGGAATTGTAAGTGTCCCAAGTTGAGTTGCGCCCAAGTGAAGTAAACGCCGAATCTCGTGGGTATTGCGGTGACGAGCCATGTCTTTGTGTCGGAGATTGTGGTGACAACAGGAAGTTGGCTTGAGAATCGGCGTATGCAGAGTTGATCGTCTGCGATCGTGGAATCGAGGAAACTGGAGAATTGGTGTATGCGCCCTGATGGGTTGGTGTCGGGTTGATGTAGTGTTCGGACCTACCAGAAGTCGGGGTTGTCGGGGCGATTGATGGACCCAGGCTGTAGCGCTTTTTCTGGTCATACTCCTGGCAAAGGCTGCCCAAAAACATCTTGTAGATGTCTCCTTCTGCGTGTTCTGTATCTATGAGATCGCTAAGAGTAGAGTTTTATCAGAATCAAACAGCATCTTTCCGGAGAATATGTTTTACTTACGGGCAGCCGTGAAGTTTCAGATCGTCATCGAGACGTCGCAGCCGTTCTGTCGCCCTCTGATCATTGTCGAACTGGACAAACTCGATTGTTACAGGTCGAATCTTAGCAATATCCTGCCCGGTTTGGAAGTGGTTACCTTCAATGGGTGGTCCATCGCTATGCAAGTCCTTTAGGCCGTGGAACGCAGATTCGAGGTAGATATCAGCACTGTATTCGTCGTGCATTCCCTCCCAGCGTCCGTCAGTTAAGACAATTATCGTCTTTTTACGTTCTTCTATCTTCCTGGAGGCTTTTACCATCGAATAGTCATTGATGATGCGCTCTAGCTGCGGTATGATGGTCGTCTTGCAGGCTGTCGATCCTGGCGCTAGTGGTTCAGCAAGCTCCATTGCCTTCGTGTATTTCTTGACGGATTTCCTAAATGATCGGGCTTTGGCGCTGTCAACGATGGCGCCCGGCTTCGTGTCGGGATTTGTGAAGTAAAGCTCCATTCCATCTTCATCGTAGCCGAGAGCCCTCCATACCAGAACTTCTAGGAGCTCGGTGGCCTGCACCCACCATGACGCCATTGTATCTCCATTGTCCACCAGAAATACCTTTCCATGTCAGTGTCTAGACACATAGGCGCTATCTTTTGCGGGCAGAACTTACAATGTCTCGGTTTTTAAATAATTCTTCCAGACGTTGATCCAAGAGAACGAGGAGCTCGTTGTTAGAGACAATGCCCTTTACAGTCGCTTGTTGTTTACCAAGCAGCGAACTGAGACTTCTTGGGTTTGGCTTGTACAGCATGCCATTCTTCTGGAGCATTTGCTTGACTTGCGCGACCTTCATGCCGAGGATTTCTGGAGTTCCGAGAAGGTTCTGTGGGGGGGCTGGTGGGGTTGGTCTTCCTGTTCCGGTGCTGTGATATGACGCTGAACTCTGACCGTTGGCAGCAAACACGTCAAAGCGTTCCATATTGGGTGTTTTGTAGGGAAAACTTTCCCTACTTTCGACGTGGTGGTTGATCACGGGCATCCTGAGCGACGGTCGAGGCGTTTGTACAGGAGAACCGTCCGTCTTTCGAGAGCGCTGAGCGGTAGGCTGGATTGACTTTTTCGACAGCTTCTTACGGCCTTCGCCTGTAGTATCAGATGAAAGTAGACTATTTGGCCTGGGCCTTCTTAGTGTGTCCGAATCCACTCGCGTGAAGCCAAAGCTTTGGTCTTGGTGATGCTCAGCCTCCAGGTCGATAGTCTCGATCAAGCTTAGAAGGTCCGTTGCTACAAGAGACTCCACAGCCTGAGCATTGTCAAGAATTCTTTTAAACTCTTCATGAACTCTCGTGGCCTCCCATCTTTCCGTGCTGGGTACCAACATATGGAAGTCTACCATGTCTAGTACCGCTGATGTAAAGGGATCGGTCCTCCGAGCGGCTTCGCGGAGGTATTTGTGCCAGCTAATGACGTGGCCCAGAACATTCTCGCCATCATGGAACGCATCGTTCATGTCATCCTTGGCAAGGAGGCGGAGTTCCTTGTATATCAGGAAGCCCTGGGCGCCAAGAACAACGAAAGTCGCCGCAATCGAAAGAACGCAACCAAAAGACCACACGTCGCTTCTTTGTGTGATAGCTGACTCTGAGTCTACGAGTCCGTTGAGGTGTGCAGCCTTCTCGGGCGAAGCTAGAAACACAGAATCAGTACCTTCCAAATAACCTTAATTGAGTTGCCTTACCATAAGTTCTGGTACCCCTTGTGGCTTGGGAACGTGGCAACGTCGAAAGACCACACTGCTTCAGCAACATGCTTGCCTCTCCCGGATCTGCCAGTTTGAACTGGTCATTCACGCGTAGAATGTTCTCGGGCTTGATATCTCCGTGCCATCTAAATCGGCTTAGTTAATTTGCAATAGTGAGGCTTCCATGTAAACTTACACCGAGTACTCATGCCTATCGATTTCGACGGTATGGAGTGATGCCAGCGTTCTAGATACTTCGGACATGGACCTCCAGAATCCGTTGATCTCTTGGAAAGATATTGGAGGAGCTTCGTCGAGGATGGTATCGTAGAAGTCGGAGTCGGCCAACTCTAGAACAATGTTGAAGTATTCTTGACGCCCATCCGGACCAGATTCGTAATTGGAGAACCATCCAATATAACGAATCATCCCCTCCGTTCCACTCAGATTGGAGAACATTTCGATCTCGTTGTCAAACTGAGTTTTCTTTTGTGGTTTGAACTGTTTCAGGGCAAACCGATAAGTCTATAACATATGATTTTGTGTCAGCGAATGGTTGAAACTAGTTGAAAAAGGCCAATGGGGAAGGATAAGAAACACTCACATGACCCTTACTCAAGCTATCAACTGGCACCCTCTCTTTCTCTTCTCTGTCTTTCCTGTCAATTCTGGCCGAACCCATGCAACTCTGCAGCTGCTCTCCGACAAGCTCTTCGAGTACGTCGATCTCGTATAGGGTGGCTGTGTTCTCCGCGAAGCCTCTACTATCTCGAGAGGTTGTGATCTTGCGCTTTCGAGAAAAGGGACTGACGCATTCGCGATATGAAGTTGCCATATGCAGTTCAAGTTGAATCGGACACCAAGCGAATTGCTTCTCGTAAAACTCGGCATGGAAGCGAACGCGATTTGGCGGCGGCTCGATGCATCTCTCAAGTGTCTCCAACTCGATAGGGAGTCTGTGCAGCCCATTGCTTTTGAACAAATGGATCATTTCTGGAGCATCTATGTCGAGAAGCGTGTAGAATACCGGTTGACAGTTATCGTAGTGCTGTCTTCTCATCATCGGCGGTTGAAGTCGATGTCGAAGATAGGCGGTCTGACCTAACCAGTCGAGACTGTCACTGTACTCTGGAGGGCATTTTGGAGAGGGGCGGGTGAGCCTTTGGGTGACATTTTTTACCAAAATAAATTTCTGCCCACATGTCGAAATTCTGGTCTCTTGATCTCGAATTCTGCGAAACTCCTCAACGGCCCATAAGAATTCTCGAGCAATTTTTGCTTGGTGATCTTGACTCATTTTCGGGAACGTTTGAGGGGAAGGCCACCGGTGATCAAGCTTGTGGCTGGCTTGGAAATTCTTGCCGATCGATTACATCACCTGGAATGGATAGCAGCAAGATAGGCAAGTGATGGCGAGTTTGTCGTAGCCGATGGTTTCGCTGCCAAATTTCCGGGGGAGGGGGGAGGTTCCAATGCTTGGAAAAGTATATGCACGCATCTATCAGACAGATGTTGGAATGGATTCCTGGAGGGAAGGATGAGTGTTTTAAGCAGGCCAGCAGGCTCGGCAGACAACAGTTGGTGGGTTTTTCGGTACTATAGGGAAGGGGAAGGGCTGTCCCAGATGATATGCGGCTGAAGATCTTCGGGGCCAGGACAAGTAGCACAGTAACCGACGCCCAACGGTCAATCGCGTCATTTAGTCGTAAATAAGAGTGAAAAGAAAGTAGCGAGCTTTCGAATTGGGAAGGCCCAACACAGAAATATCTCGACTTTCTCAATCTTCCTGAAATTGTTCACTGAAGAACCCAGGCTTGTTTGAGTCTCCTTTTGTTGTTTCCAAAGGACTTGGAGACTACTTTTCATAATCTGGACTGGGAAGAAGGCACCTTAAGCTGATATGGTGTGCAGAAAGAGGGGTCAGATTCTCCCACTTGAATGCCACACCACTCGCATAGGTGTGTCGCAATTATGTTGAGTGCTTAAGGCTTCCAGCTGAAGGTCCGCGGACCAAGGCTCACCCTCCCGCTCCCCAAGCCTCCATGTTCCATCCGTCTGAGTCAGACGTTTGGCCATACTATCCGTCTACGCATCTTGAGATTTATAGGTAAAAGTCCGTAGTACCTCGACGACCTAAGCTGCCGTCTGAACTGATCCAGCCCTCCCCGCAACGGGCCGTCAGCGGATGTGGGACAGTGACCCAGGATGGCCGGACGATTTGACGTCCCGTATCGTCGGATCAGCAACCTTATCATCACCTCCTACCACCGGCTCTGCTACGGTCTGACAAAGTTCCTTCAATTCGCCTCATTTCCAATAACTGATGATTGGGTGAGAACGGGAGACAGTGGAATGGCCGGCGTAAGGCAGAGCCTGGACGCTCAGGCGAAGGAACTTGAGGGGCGTGCCTGCATCTATCGTTGCTGAGAGCCAAGCAACTGGTCAAAAGGGATGAGACACCCTGTCTGTCATATTTCTTCCTGGCCATGCCAGCAAATCCTCCAAGGCGGCCAGGTTGCCTTGCTTCAGCCTGTTCCGGGCTTGCAAAAAGGGTCAGGCTACCGTGGCCCGCCTGATGCAGGTGACACAGCATGAAACCATTGACCACCCCGGCAAACCTGCCACCTGCCCTTCAAAAGGGACGGTAAGCCCCAGGTGTAGAAATCAGCCTACGGAATGATATTTTCTCGGTCAACGCCCATGGCCTAGGTGGCACACCTTTCCCGCTCTCAATCCAAGATTTGACCGGAGGCCTGCGACGCGACCGAACCCCGCGAACTTCCATAGCCACCGACATCAGCCTCATATTCTACCGTCATAGTCTCTGTCATAACGATCAATCTTGCAGAAAAAAACTATGCCGCGAGGAGATCCGAAACCACTTTCCAGAAAGTCGTCGAGTTGGGCGAGCCATTTGAAGCAGAAGCCCGGGCCTGCTCGTGCATCGACCTTCCCAGCCACACCTCCCGGCTGGGTTCAAGTCATCATCTCAGCATACAATTTACAATGGACCGATCTCCGGAACTGGCTTTTAGATCTCTTCAAGGATCAAAAAGCCTACTTCACTGACAAACAGGTTGACAACATAATGGTTTAGCCCTCTGCCTGGCTGATTTCGACTGACATGACGTGATGGCAGATACTTCACGATGATCACTTTCATTTCTATGCTCCTAGGCCGTTGACAGAGGTTCTTAGCCCCTCGCAACTTTCTAGTATCCGACAACTGACTTTATTAGGCTGAAAAGTCGGAAATCGATGGTCTTCGAATGAACGAAGACCAAACCAAAACCACACACTACGATCAACGAGCAAAGACTCCAGATCAGAGCCAGCCGCAGCGCGACAATCTCAAGTTTTGTTGAAACCGGCAATTCGGTGGCAGATGGCTCTTTGGGAATTTCGTCCATCGTATATATAGCTCTTTAATACCGAACTTAGGCTTTTTTGTTGTGCCGGAGAAGCACTGGATGTTTGTTTGAAATGAATCATGATTTAATAATGCGTCTTCGACTTGAACACGGAAGGTCTCAAAGTGAATAATTCGTGGCGGAGTAGGCAGCCTTTCCGGCCCGATCGAATGGCGGACATGTCACGTTGCATTTCTTGTGGCACGCGGCCGCACGCCAGCGACCCATTGATTGGTAAATTGGCAACTCGTAAGACATGGCTGCGTACCGTGCTTAGCTCATCGCCACCTCCTCTGCGTGAACGTGGCCAAATCATGTATCAGGATGCCCGATAGTCAGCCTTGGCTGAAGCCTTCGGAGTTGCCTTTCAAATGCGGCAGAGGAGCTCAGGAAGCCATCTTCTCTTAATTATGTTGTTGTCGTCCTCTAAACTGGACGTCTCGTACTGGACATTCTAGAACTCTCTTCTTAACCGATATGCAAGTCATCAGTGGGTCCTGAGCTCTAATTCCACTCTCAAATTGGAAATAGTGCAATGGCTGCCATGCCACATTTTACTGCGTCGTATGACGACTTTCTTCAATATCCATTGAACCTTCCCTCAGCGCTGAAACATGGAACATATGCGCTGTCTCAACATCGTCAACGCTTGTACGATTGTAAAGACCGACTTTTCGTTTCAGATAGCTCCAAGACCCAAGCTCAATTCAAACTGCCAGTCAGGGACATCTCCTCGACTGGAAGGGTCGACAAGCTCAATATCTTTAATGACAGCCAGTTGGAAAGCTTTCTCCGATGTGGCAACCCTCAAGGAATGAACAGTGGGTCCTCTTCCAATGGACATGTAGCATCTAAGCAGGATGAGCAATGCCGATTTATGTGAGTACTTCAGAAAAATGGGTTCGGCGATGCAGCATGACTGATCATATCCATGACAGTTTTCTATGGGCAGAGCACACTGTAGGACCACTGAGACTAAGTGCGATAATGCTACTTCGGCTTCTAAGCTTCTATCAAGTAAACCCACACTTCTTGGATTTTCTCTACGCCTATGCATCGCCGCACGCTGAGGACAGAGAGCTGCATTTCAGTGGCTTCAGGACCGAGAAGACGTTGATCAATCCGGTGCCCGGAACAAAAGTTCCGGAGCTTGGTCGAAGTGGTAGAAGATTCCAACTTTGTTACAACTTGAAAACCGCCGCACCAAAGCCAGGTGGTAATTGGAAAATCCGCCAGGCTGCCTTTCACCATCAATTCGATGTCGGACAAGCCACGCAGTTGTGGATCATTGGTGACCCGCATGCTGCCCTCAAAGACCGAATAGGTGAATTATATTGTGACAAGAACACATACGACACCAGCTTTTCCACCCTAGAGCAGGCATTCCAGTCTTCTTTAGAGACACACATTGCTTTTGCACAATGGGCGACTTCGGAGTGGAGATGGAATGTGCGGTTTCTTGAGCAAGGAGCTGAGGACTTGGTAAGACACCGACAATTGTTCATATTATTCGCCTTTCCATTTCTTATTGCTGACAATTTTTACATAGACCCTATCAGCCGCTCTGATCAATGAGAAGCGTCATATAGAATCATTGGATCCGGGATCACTCGGGAGCGTCCAAAGGTGGGAGGAGAAAACAAATGATACGATCATGGCTATGGAATCAAATGCCAATATCATGAAGCTCCTTCAGAGATTTTACAGAGATCTCGTCAAAGACGACGATTTTCCATCAAAGGCACGCCGTCTCTGTCAGCAGGCAGCGAAAAGTTTCTGCCTGCAACTCGACGAGTTGATATGCGAAACCCAAATGCAAATCTCCAGAGCCAAAGTGTTGATCAGGACTGTGGCGGATCGAAAGACTATCGTATGTTTCCTTCCCAATGTTCCGAGTGACGCCAGAGATGAAGCGTACTGATTGACATCTGTGATGAAAGCTCATCCAGCACCTTCAAACCCAAAACGCGCTCATTTCCTCAAAGCTTACGGCGAGTATGTATGATCAAGCCGACCGAAGTGCCGTGGAAGCTATCGCAGTGCGTATAGTCACGATAGTGACTTTAATCTATCTTCCGGCGACTTTCTCTAGTGTAAGTTGTTTCTTCTGCAAAATTTCATGCCTACTCATGCAGAAACATTTAGACATTCTTCAGTACCGACGTCGTTAAGTACCAGGATGGAGAGGTCTTTTCTCAAATAGCACTTGACAGATTTCTCCAAGTGACCCTTCCACTCATGTTCTTGACCTTTGTTCCTGCAGGAATCTGGTTCTGGCTGGAGCGACGTAGGCGCGCCAAAAGGTCTCATGAAACGAAAGGCTACTTTACAGATTTCTTCTCCCATGACACGGACAGCTCTACGCATTAATCCTTTGATGATTCCGTGACAGAGTCCTGAAGGTTTTTACGCCTGCAATCGAGCCGTTTCTGGTATTCTACGTGCTTTGACATAGACTTTTCTTTTCTGGGCGGACACTCTTAACTAACCGGGCGGGTCACTACCTGAACAAGGCGTTCGGTTTCCTCATATAGGTGAGCCTGACGTTTGGTATTATTTGATTCAAGATTGCCATCGCTGATCACAAGCACATGAGATTGAAGATTTATTGGGCAGTGGTAACTATTGCTTCGCAGCTTTCTGATATCCAGAACAACACATTTACCAGGGTTTTGCTCCGCAGCAAAAGATTGCCAATTTGAAGACGGTCGGCAGCAATGCATATGATAGGCATGTTTTCATTGGGTTAAATAGGCATTATAAATTGAACAGATGCACGCTCCATCATAATCACTACCACAGAACTGATCACTGGCTCGAAACCCTCTCGCTTTCCTTCTTGATATCCGCATCAAATTCCCTCCAGTTTGCCAATGTCTTCTTCTCAAATCCCCAAAACGGCTTCATCAGAAATGCAAAGAGACCACTGAAGTCTTCAGACTGGATCATTGTGGTGCCCCCAGGCGTCTTCTCGCTTGCCCGGAAGTAAAACGAGTGGGCTCCTGAAAAGATGTAAGGAAGGGACCCATTCCACCTGAAGATTTCTTTTGAGTTTTCCTGCCATTTTGTTAGACAAAAGGGTTGTAAGCACGGGTTTAAAACATACCAAAATGACAGGTGTGAAAGCCATTCCCTTGAGGGTGGTGCTGACGACGTCGCCCTCCTTTAGCTCAGACGGCTTCTTCGACTCGTCTTTGGTGGACATCTTCCACACTTTGGTCCACTCATCAAAGCGATGCCAGTCAAGAAACTGGGAAAATTCAGGAACACTGATATAACGAGACCAACGACGGGTGGTCACTTACCACTGACCTCACCGTTGCTGGCGGCGCAGCAATCTCAACCTCCGTCGCGATGCTGTGTGTGACACCCATGATGTTGTGGCTGGTCCGTGCACTTGTAGATGGTGGCTTGAAAGGTTGAAATGAGTCTCTGAAGGTTCTGAAGATGAAATGACGATGGAATTTTCCTGCTTTTTTTCTGTTTTAAGGAGAAAGGCAATGTTGATGATGTTTCTGTTTTCGAATGAACCAGTTCTTCAAAGGGCCAAGTCGCGGTCTTTATAGACATGCCAGACTGCCATCCTCACCAACTTCGCCGGGCGCGACATTCCTCCGCCGCAAGCCACAAACGCGGGGTTCGACAAACTGGCGCACCAGAATTCCGGACTGTGCCGTTTGAGGCGCCCAGCTAGTGTGCCCGACAAGGGGCGGCCGGGGGAATTGCAAGCGGGGTTCGGGGTTCGACTAAGCAAGCCACATTCTGTTATCGGCGCCGCGAAGGATCGGAGTGTTTACGCCTTTTCTTCTCATCGGCAAGACGCGGCGACGCTCCGACATCGTGGGCGCGGGTGCTTCTCGCGGTAGCCAAGAGTGGAAATTCGTAAAGCTAAATTCAACGGCCTTCGTCTGCACCAATCGAAGTGACATTGGGATCATCATGGTCGCGGCGTCGTGGCTGGTGAGGAGCACTGCAGCATCGTGGAGACAATTTGCGGAGGATCTGGCGGAGGATGGTGATCAACGCCGCTGCACTTGGAGACAATCGACCCACAGACCTCTTGTTTAGCCGCTGGAAGCAGGTTCTTATCTCAAACTCTCTTCATTTTGCGTTCATTCTCAGGTCAAAGGTTTCTCTCATGAGCACTTAGTACTGCCATTCCATGTTCACTCAAATACATGTCCTAGCGTAACAATTGGGCCAAAAATCAGCAACATCAAAGCCTGCAACCGCGTCTCTGTGCTAGGCTTCTCTGACTGGCAGTCGTTCCTGAGGTCTTGATCCATGAATGGATAAGCTTTGATCGCTGCCAGCTCAGACGCAACCCATCAGTGATCGACAAGAACCACGCCACGCGGGTGTTGCGAATAGCTTCAGTTTCTCATCCATCTCGAACCCAATCCCAACCCCTCGTCATTCGCCACTGACCTCGGAAATGTCACAACTCACCCCGCAACGCCGGAGTAGTCCAAGCCCCAACTGTCTTCCCAAAACACAACAACAAACCGCCAGAAAAGCTTCAACTCGTCCTCGCCGACCTCCACAAGGCGTCGAGTCTTGGCGGACAGCATCGGTAGGCTCGGCACCGCAACCTCAGCCAAGCCCCCCAGGAGAAGCGCGAAAGCGACGTTGAGGCTCATCAATGAGCCGATGGGGGATAACGCATTGTGGTATAGCCCAGCTGGGCGCTCAACTCCAGACGCCGTCCGTGCAAGGCAGCCCCTGCCAGCAAATGTGTCAAACTGATGAACAGCCTGCCGTTCGGTTGCTCCCGAGCTCCTCTCCTGTTGCCCTACGGGCTGGACCACTCCGTCTGGGAGTTCCTGTCAACTCTGCATGGCCCCCTAACGGGCTGCATCTTAGAGACCTCCTGGCTCGGTGATGTTGGCTCCAGCTCTCATGAAAGAATCGCACAATCACGCCGACAAAAGATTCAACCTCATCATTCAATTCCTCTCGGAACAATCTTGCCGAATCCTCAAAACACCCGGGACAACCGGGCCCTGACTGGGGCCAGCAGTTCACGGACACCGGAGTCAGCGAAGTGTGCGAAAAACTCTAAACTACCCTGCTTGAGTCGTGATCCCTGCACGATGCCTCCTATTTTCCCTATTTTCAGACTCCTCGGCTCCGCCACAGCAACGGGATGGCTCTGGTCGCAATTAACTCAATTCCAGCCCCTCGGGTCCGCGGGGAATGAGACGACGGGGAGATTGGCATTTGGCACGTTTTCCCTGTAGGGACGAACGGCGTTCTAGAAGCGCGCGGGAGACAACAACAGATCGGCCTATTTAACAACAGGCCCCCATCCGTCTCATCTCACGATCTTCTCTCTTCCCTCCTCACCCATCACCGCCTTTGCTTTCCCACAATCGCAACAAGTGTCTCTCACTTCAGTCCCTCACTTTCGTGAAACCACCCACACTCTTTTTCCAGAGCTCCAGTCACACCACATTCTTTTCCTTGTTTTTTCACCCAACAACAACCCCCGTTTCACCAAAAACTAGCCAACATGAAGGTCAACGCCATCCTCTCCGCCGCCGCCCTCGCCGGCTCCGTCTCCGGCCTCGCCCTCCGCCAGACCACCCCCATCTGGCAGACCCTTCCCGCGACCCCGGACCTCCCCACCCCCATCAGCACCACCACGGTCCCCATCAACGGCATCAAGATGTGGTACCAGAAGTACAACGAGAAGGCCGGCGCCGTCCCCATCGTCATGGACCACGGCGGCCTCGGCTACTCCGCCTACTTCGGCGCCGTCATCTCCCGCCTCGTCGCCAACGGCCACTACGTCATCGCCCTCGACCGCCGCGGCCACGGCCGCACCACCTACAACAAGGACGACGTCTTCACCTACGACCAGATGGCCAAGGACATCCAGGCCTTGCTGACCGAGGCCGGCGTCAGCACCTACAACGTCGTGGGTTGGTCCGATGGCGGCATCACCACCCTCGCCGCCCTCATCGACGCTACCCTCACCAAGCCCATCAACAAGGCTTTTGTGTTTGGCGCCTCCGCCAAGCCCGACCAGACCAACGCCACCTTCAGCGACACCGCCGTCTTCACCGAGCTCGTCTCCCGCTGCAGGACCGAGTACGGCACCCTCCAGCCCGGCGCCAACTTCACCGAGTTCGCCACCAAGGTCTCCGTCATGGAGGGCACCCTGCCGCAGTTCACCGACGCCCAGCTCGGCGGCATCGACGGCGCAAAGGTCATGATCGCCGGCGCCGAACACGAGGAGGCCGTCAACCTCGACGTCCCCGGCATCCTTAACAAGGCTATCCCCGGCAGCAAGATGACCATCCTCACCGGCGTCAGCCACTTCGCGCCCCTCCAGGACCCCGACCAGTTCACCAAGGCTGTCGAGGACTTCTTCAAGGCGTAAAAACTCTTTGTTCCTTCTGGCTGAAATGTTAAACGGGGCGTTCTTGGGGTTTGTTTTTGTATGATTTCGTTGATTTGGTATAGAGGGTACGAGAAGGCAACTTGTATGCGTCAACTTTTCAAAGCATGGCGGGTGTTGAGAAGATAACTTCAATCCAGCGACTGGACAAAACAAACGTGGTGTCTCCCTTTTATGATGTGAGTGTTGCGCTATGCGCCATCGGTTACATGGGAAAATGTGCCACCAGGCTTGTGAAAAATGACTCAAATTCAAACTGGCTAAGATGATGACCAAATTCTATACAACCCCCCAAAATCTCCCAACAAACTTCATATATATAAACCAACAACATCGAATGCAAATCGTCTACTGATTCAAGCCTTGCGTCGGCCCGTGCTCGGCCACCTTACCCTTATCCAAACGGATGAAGTAGTTGGCATCTTGGACTGCCTCGAGACGGTGGGCAATAGTGATGACGGTGCTAGTTGTCAACCCGTTTCTCAGTACCTCCTGCACTCTAGCGGCCGTCTCCTTGTCAATCGACGCAGTCGCCTCATCCAACACGACGATCGGGCTCCGTCGGAGGACAGCCCGACCGATGCCGACGAGCTGACGCTGGCCCTGGCTCAGGTTCTTGCCACCGCCCTCGATGTGCATGTAGAGATCCCAGTCGGGACCCAAGACGCGATGCAGGACACCGATGCAGTCGACATCGGTGTACTGATGCAGCGGGTCGAGGTTATCACGGAGCGTACCGGGGAAGAGTACCGGATCTTGTGCAACGAAGCTGACTCTCTGCCGCCACAAGTGGACGTCTACGTCGGACAGCTTGTACTCACCTATGCGGATGCAACCCTCGGACGGGTGGATCGTTGCGAGGAGCGCGAGGGCCAGGGTGGACTTACCAGACCCTGTTCTGCCCAGAACGGCGCAAGTCGATCCGCCAGGGATTGTGAAGGTGGCATTTGACAGCGAGGGATCAAGATGGGGTGCGTACTTCAGAGTGACGTTCTCAAAGCTGACGTCGTCGACGTGGTGAGGCCAGCTGGCGGGAGGCTTGGTGTCTCCGCAGGGCTCCTCTGGAATGTGAAGAAGCTCGATTACACGCTCAACGGACACAAAGTCCATCTGAAGGGTACCGTACTGCTTACAGAGGTTGTGGGTTGCCTCGACAAAAGACGAGGCGGTGGTGAGGACGAAAGCCGTCAAACCCGGCGACAGTCCCTTGTAGAGAGCCAGAAGAGTAAGCGCAAAGGTTGAGAGGGCAGATAGGGCGTCGAATCTGTACATCAGCCAAGCCTGCAAGCTCCAGTAGAAGTGGTCCATCTTCTGAAAGGCGTCGGTGACCACGATGTTCATGTTCTGGAAGTGGTGCTGGGCTTTGAAGGCACGGATCGTCGCCAAACCATCAAGGAGAATGCCAAAGTTGGACATCAGCGGACTCAGCGAGACCATCTCCAATCTTCGCAGACTTTGCGACGTCGGTAGGAAGCGCATGAAGACGTAAACGAACCACAGAGTCATTCCGACGGAAAAGAGAAGGAAGAGCGGGGTGACGGAGGCAATGACCACCATACTCGAGAACCAGGCCAGGGACCACCAAGCCACCTGCTGCAGGGGAGACATGATACCTCCGTCAATCATACCAATATCTGAGACGAGGCGGTTCATGAGGCGTCCGACGGGAGTGACGTCGTAGAATCGGAAGGTAGCCCGGCTGACTTTCTCAATGACCCGGCGGAACAGGCTCTTGGCGGCCTTGTAGATCATGAGCAGGGCGAGACCTTCAGACAAGGTGAAGATGAGAGCCTGGAAAATCGCGATTCCCAGATAAACAAAAAGCCACGGGCGCAGGTCGACATCGGGATCCGGGAGCTGGTCAAAGAGATGGGAAAGGTCCACGCCAGCCGAGGCAACCTCCACAGAGGTCTCTTCGTTATACGACTCGCCCCAGGCCTTGAGAAACCAGTAGTTGAGGAGGCTGCCCAATCTGAACAGACCAAAGACGAGCACAAGCGCGCCCCACCACTTAAGCTTGCCCGCCTTGATATAAGTCCAGTAAACAGACAACATGACTCCGCCGTGGGCTCGGTGCTCGTCTTCAATGAACTTGGATGGGATCGCGGCGTTCTGCTGAGTCTCATCGATCGTGTTCTCCTGCTCATCTTGATGGGCCGTCTGGTCTTCGTCCTCGAGAAGGAATTTCGCAATCTCATTAGATGCCTCTTCCGAGCTCAAAACGCGTGCGGTGCCGTCAACGATTTCAACCATCTGCTGAGCGAGATGGAGGCACAAATCGACTCTGTGAGTGACAAGGACAACAGTGCGACCTTCCACAAGAGAACCCTGAAAAAGCTTCTTGACAATGGACTCGGCGGTGTTGTGGTCCAACGCAGCGAGAGGGTCGTCCAACAGTAGCACCCGCGACTGGCTGTACACAGCTCGTGCGAGCGCGACTCGGGCTCTTTGACCACCCGACAACCCGATGCCGTTCTCGCCCATGTCAGACAAGTCGCCATGCTTGAAGTTGGCCAGGTCAGGAAGCAATGCACAAGCATCAAGTACTTGGGTATACCGAGCAGCGTCGAAAGGCGCCGAGAACAAGATGTTGTCGCGAATGCTCATGTGCTGAAGCCATGGGGATTGAGCGCAGAAGCCGATCGGTTCGGTTGGGATGATGACGTCGCCCATTAGGCGATCCAGTTCTCCGAGAATCGCCTGCAACAGCGCCGACTTTCCCGAGCCAACCTTGCCGAAGACAACGGTGAGACCCTGGGGAAAGGTCAGGTCGAGGTTTCTCAACACTGACCGCTCATACCCGGGCCAAGCAAAAGAGGCTTTGGTGAACTTGATGTCGTTGGTCAGATGGTCAGTGTACACGCCATCCTTATCAGGCTCGCCCATGAACTGTTCGATACGGCCCATGGCGATAGATGCGTTCAAAACTACGGTGATGAGGTTGGGCAGCTCCTTGAAGCTGGTTTCCAGCATGGCAAACAGCTGAAGAGCCGGGAAGGCCACGTCGACGGTGAGAGTCTTGCCAGCTAAGAACGTATAAGCGAAGAAAGTAGCCACAGGGAAAAGGGTCCCGGAAGCGATGTTGATGGTAGCGATGGCGATCCTCCACAGACCCGTAACGATTCTGGTGTTGAGCTCGCGCTGTCTGGTGACCATGATGCTGTCCAACCACTTGGATTGCCAGTCATACCAGCGGAGGTGTCTGATGCCTTCAACAAACTGGGATGTCGATTGCAACCTCGCGTCCGTTGCAGCCCTTCGAAGACGCTCTTTCTTTAGAAGCTGTGCGATGAAGATGGTGTTCAAAACTTGCGCAACAATGACGCAGGCCATGCCCAAAACACAAGGCCAGCCGAGGAGCTGCCAAACGAGGACGAAGGACAGGATAAACTGAAGCGGCTTCGTGACGAGAGTGGGGAATTCCCAAAACCGCTGGGCAACCTCGTAGACATCGCTCCTCATGAGGTTCAGGATCTTTCCCGTGGTAGCAGGCTGTCTGTGTTCTTGCAACTTCTTGTACTTGTGGTTGTTCTTCTTTGGTGACCGGAACCAAGATATGATCTTGCGAAACCGGCTTGCAGATTCGCTGTCTCCGTTGCTGTCGTCGGCGTCGTCGTGATTGGCATCGCCATTGGCAGCTCCGTCGCCGGCAAGCATCTGCTCCGCAGCAGGTTGGCCGAAGAACTTTCGAGAGAGGGTCTTAGCATAGAGTGTGGTGATCATCTCACCTCTAGATCTTTCGTAGCAGCGTCTCGAATACCATAGCTGGAAGACCGCCGACTGACAAGCAGCAAGACGGACAGCAAGAATAGCTATTGCGTAGAGAACAGATACCTCCACGTTTTGATCGCCGCCTTGGATTGACTGCAAGAGCTGCTTCAGCAAGATCGGAATAGACAGGTTTGCGGCGGTCTCGATGATTCCTAGGCACGACTGGATGATGAGATCCATGCCATTGGCCGAGATGAGCTTGGTCATCATCGAGCCACGAAGATCGCGGAAGAGGGTGTGAAGCCGGTCATGCTGGAAATCGAAGGGCAGCTGCCAGACGTCCTCGTCGTGGAGCTGCTTCTCGGAGCCCCTGGCGATTAGAGGCCCCATCCACGATACCGTCATGAACTTCCATAAAGTGAGGTTATCTTCAGGGCTGCGAAGTTCGTAACTAGGGTCGGAGTGAGCGATGCCGTCGTCACCGAGCCGGGGGTCCCGCATTGGCATCGCAACGATGCCCATGAGTGCAACAAGGCTGATTAGAGGGTCGACGACTGTGGGAACGGAGATGTAACCGTGGAGCTTGTAGCTGAAAGCGGTCGAAACGATACCGCAGGCAAATATGCTGAGATACAGACTGAGCAGAGTCTTTGGGGTCTTTGACGGGCGGTCAATGGCAGTGATGAGGACTGCACCGACCCAAGGCATCAGGTCCGATATAATGAAGAGATTCCGCGGGGGAGCCACGGCTGCAAAAGTCGCCTGGAGCAGCCCGGCTGCGGCAACGACGATGAGATAGACGGTCCAATACGTCCATTTCTTCTTCTGAGGGGTGTGAAAAGCGCTTGAAAAATGTGATTCCTGGGCGAAGGCACTGCACCATGACGGTCTATGCCGTATCAGCGGACGAGCAGCGACCAGACACCACAGGAAAGCTGCTATGGCGGCGCGAACGAGGTTGGTGAACTCCATGACTTTGGCGGCATCGAGAGATTCCGTCGAGACCCAGGAGGCGTTCCCAGTCTTTGCATGCGGGAAGGCATGCAGAGCCGGAGCCCCAAGCACATCTTGAAGGGCTGCATAGCCGTACAGGGCCACGCGTTGGCCACCCAGGTCGCGGGCATCGTCAAAGTTTGCAGAGCTGCCCATGACGGGCGAGAAGTGTGGCAGCTGGCCGACCAGGATTGCAACGTGTGGTACCGTGGTTGCGGCACCAATCAGGCTCCAGCCGCGGGGTCGTGAGCCAGAGGAGACGTTGAGGTTGCTGGTTGGAGGTTTGTTGACTGACGCGCCGTACAGGTACAGGTCGTACGGGTACAGGTTCCGATTCACCGCTTCAGGTCAATTCGCTAAGGTCGTTGATTACTGCGCCGAATCCTGCTGCACCTGACCTCTCACGTGAAATCTCCGGTTAACAGCATTGTGTCTCGTGTAGGCGAGGCCATGGTCCGCATTCGGCCGGATTTTATATCGCAGGCGGTCGAAAATCGAGGTGTAGACAAAAACGACTGTTCAAGACACGGAACCGGTTTTGAACAAAGGCAGGCGACGAACCGGAGGGGCCCGACGCTTTCAATCTACCGCTGCTCAGGAACGGGGATGGTACGGAGCCGAGTAAGACAAGATTAAACGCCGATAGTGCTTTCACTTTGCGGTTGATGACATAATGGTCCACTTGGGGGCCAAAAGAGGTGGTCATAGCTTCTGGTTCATGCACGGCGGGACGGGAGTACCTCGGCTGTCGGCAGTGGTGATACAAATGTTCCGACAGACCATCTCCCGAACAAAGACCTGGACCTTAGGTAAGCGGACTGACTGACGGTTCATCTCTTTCAAGCAGCAGCCAATTTCCATTGGATACGAGACACCCCACAATCCGAACGCGAACCCGACCGTCCACCCTTGACCGATGTCCCCCCCCCAGGCCCGCCAAACACCAAGGATCTGCATCACCAAGCAATCCAAGCATCGCGGTTCCAACTAACGCCCTCCCACGCGAGTGCTACTGTACGGCGCACACCAACATCAGTGGATCCTTGGACACCGCTGCTAATCAAAGGCGCTGGAAATGCGCTTATGCGGGGAGCCATGTCCCGTCGTCGGTGGACCTGTTGGCGCTGGCCCTCAGGGGCTCGCGACGGACCAGACGCCGTCTGCCGGTCCTACGTAACCCCCATTGCCCATGCCGTCCCGACTTCAAGCGGATCCCATGCTGCGGTGCGCTTCGAGAAGATGGGATCGACTACATAAGGCGAGCGTCCTGTCAGTTCGTCTGTAGTACCAGCCCCTCCATCTCGTCTCGACTACCATCGACCATCAACACATCATGGCGAACGTGACCGAAGCCCTCGCCTCGTCAGGCGTCTTTGACCAGTACTTATCGAAGCACTTGCCGGCAGCCACTGCGGGTTTTGTCTTCATTCTCTTCGCCTGGTTAGCGCAGAGCTTCTTCAAGAATGACCCCTTGGCGAACGTCCCTGTCGTTGGAGGACAAGGTGGGGCATGGAAGAAGCGGAAGGAGTTTGCTGCGGGAAAAGGCTCCGATTACTACATTGAAGGTTACCGAAAGGTGAGTTCTTTGGATTATTTTGCGCTGATGACAGGGTTAATCTATCTTATAGTTCAAAGACAGCATCTTCCGCGTTAGCACTTTGAGGAGTACGTCTGCCCCGCGCTATCCCACCTTAGCATCCCGCTAACATACCGCAGAGCGTGATACTATCTGCGTCCCGCCAAAGTATCTTCCCGAATTGAGGAAGCTTCCCGACGATGTTCTCAGCTTTGACAAGGCCATTGATGAGTCCATGCAAGTCAAGTACACCAAAATCGAGAGTGACACGCCTCTCGTGGTACACACCGTGAAGGCCTCATTGACTCCCGCACTCCGTAGGTTGCCTGTCATCTTCAAATCCAATGTAAGAACTGCCACACTGATACAAAACTCAGCCCGCCTCAATGCCCTCATCTCCGATGAAGTCGTTGAATCCATGCGCCTCGAGCTCCCGCAGTCCACCGACTGGACCGAAGTCAACATCAACGCCAAGCTGCTCCGCATCATCGCTATGGCCTCCGGCCGCGTCTTCATCGGCCCCGAGCTCTGCAGAGACGAGCGCTACATCGACGCCTCCATCAACTACACCATCGACCTCATGACCGCAGTCCACGTCGTCGCCTTCCTCCCCGGGCCCCTGCGCCCCATCGTCGCACCCTTCCTGCCCCAGGTCAAGAAGCTGAACCGCCGCATCGTAGAGGCCGAGGCCGTCTTCCGCCCCATCGTCGACGCCCGCAAACAGGCCAAGGCCGCCGCCGGCGACGACTATCAGGAACCCGACGACATGCTGCAGTGGATGATGAACGCCCAGTCAAAGTTCGGACAGTCCACCAACCGCCAGCTGGCCCTCAACCAGCTCGGCATCAGCTTCGCCGCCATCCACACCACCTCCCTTACGACCACCAACGCCTTCTACTGGCTCGCCGCGAAGCCCGAACTGATCCCGATCCTGCGAGACGACGTCCAGCAAGCCCTCCTCGAGTCTGGCGGCCAGTTCTCCAGCCCGGCACTGCAGAACATGAAGAAGCTCGACAGCTTCCTTCGCGAGGTCCTCCGCTGCTCCCCTTTGGGCGCCGGTCCGTCACCATCCCACAAAACACCCCTCCCCAGAATTCACTAACAACCCCCCAGGCTCCTTCCAACGCAAGGTCCTCAAGGCCATCAAGCTCCCCAACGGCCAAGTCATCCCCCCAGACAACGTCATCGAAATCCCCGCCGGCGGCGTCAACCTCGACGACGAGATCTTCCCCGACGCCGAAGTTTTCGACGCCCTCCGCTACTACAAGCTGCGCCAGGCCAAGGACGCCGCCGAGTCCGGCTCCAAGGCCGCCGAGGTCGTTGCTAACAGCCAGTTCGTCAGCGTCGGCACCTCCCACCTGACCTTCGGCTACGGCCGCCACGCCTGCCCCGGCCGCTTCTTCGCCGTCAACGAGATCAAGATGATCATGGCCAACATCCTCTGCAACTACGAGATCAAGCTCCCGAACGGCGTGACTGAGAGATACGAGAACATCAAGTTCGGCGCCGGTGTAAGTGGAGAACCCCCCTTTTTTTTTTTTTTTTATACAACGTGAGATGATGGCTGACAAGATGGAGATAACAGTCTGTCCCCGACCCCACAAAGACCGTCATGATCAGGAAAATCTAAGTGGTCGTGGTTGCGCCATATTTCCAATCTCATTCATTACATGTAGAATCTCTCAGAATTTCATTATTTTTAGCGCGCAAAGCATCCATAGGGTCAGATTATTAGGCATCACAGGGGTATCAATTCAAACTTCCATCTCATCAACACTGATCTGCTCCATCATGCTCTTCTTGGGCCACTCAATCCAAGGCCTCCACTCGTCGTCGATAACCTCATCCACCATAAGCATCACCCCCATACTCCACCCGGAACACGCCCAATCGTCCCGCCGCTCACACATCCTCGACAAGGCCGCAAAGTGCGCCAGTATAACCAGCGCCGTCGCGTGCCCGCTCCCAATCATCTCGATAAACAGCGCCGGCAGCGTAACGCACCATCCCCACACACCCCCGGGCATGGCATCCCCGTCGCCGGCCGCCGAGACGATCTGATGCGAGCGCCGCAAGCTCTCGAGCGCCAGCACGCACACGCTCTGCTCATTGATAACATCGTGGAACGAGGCGGGCACCTCCCTCGCAAGCGCCGTGACCGCGTCGAGCCGCCGCTGGAACGCGCTGCCCGCGTTCATCATGCCGGGTGGGATCTCGGGCGAGCGCAGGAGCATGTCCAGCGGACCGCCGCTCTGGCGCCACTCCTCGAGCGGCTGGAAGTCGAGGATGCCCTTGACGCCGTGCAGGAAGCGGAAGGACTGGGCGACGTCGCCGAGGCCGACGGCGCGGCCGACCGTCTCGGAGTGCGCGACGGAGTAGACGCTGACGATGAAGATGAGCGAGGCGAGGAAGAAGTAGGCCTCGCAGTTGGACTTGTCAATGTCGTTGAGGCGGGCGGCGAAGAAGCGCAGCGCGAGGTTCTGGTGGTGCACCGAGATGAGATCCCACTTGCGGCGCTCGGCCGGGTGGACGTGAGCGTAGTGCAGCGCTGCGACGGCCAGCAAGCCGTGCATCAGGAACTTCTTTGGAGGTTGTTAGGGGGGTTGTGTTCCATATCGAGATAGAGTTCTCACCACCAACCAACCCATGGGAGGGGGGCCATCCCGGGGAAGTGGGCAGTGGGCAGAGAAAGGCAAAAAAAGACAAGACTTACATGGGAGCATGCCATCTCGGGTATAGCCGTCTTCCACAGCTCCTCAGTGCAGGCATCCGACGGCAGGGCGTTGCATGTCACGGTGCTGTAGTGGTGCATTAAGCGCAGGCTCTGCAGCCAATCCTCCGATAGGAGGTCCAACCCTGGATCCGGGGCCGCTGAGCCGGCGGAGGAGGCGGAGTGGTGGTGTTGGTGGCGGGGGTCGACGAGTGCCGGGTCGCCTGCGTATGGTGACGTGCTGTTCACTTTTTTCCCGAATGAAAGTTTGCTCGTTAGCCAAGCGCCCCTCGGAACGTTGAGGGTGACATGAACGACAGGCACGCATCACACACCAAAGGAGGGTTGCTTGCAGATCGCCGTTCGTCCTGTTGAATACTCACCTGCTGTGGGTGTAAGACTGACATCGCTGGCAGCAGCAGCTGGAGCCGGAGCTGAGGCTGGCGTCGGCGCGGCCTCATGCGAGGCTTGTATCGGGACGTATCCTCCTACTACCGGCAGTTTTGAGGTTGTCGTCGTCGGCGTAAGGGGCGCCGTCACGGCCGGGAGAGGGTCCAAAAGGCTGCAATGCGCGCCGTGTGCGACGCAGCGGTGGCATGGCCTGTTCTCATCGCACTGGAAAAGAAAAGAACGCGCGTCAAAAAACCATCTCGCTCTCTCATGTTCCAAGCTAAGCGTTTAAGATTGCTTGAAGTACACCTTCCTGCGGCATCACAGTTCATCGTACCTTGACACGACGGGCTTTGCATCGCACGCACCCGTTCCTCGACTTCTTGTGCCCAAGCCGTCGGGTGCGCTTCTCCATCGTTCAGCGACTGTCGCCAACCGACTGGGCGGTATGCGAAATGACGTTCTTTGCGTTGGTGGATCGCTAGGGAAAGTGAGGTTGCGGCGTCCTCGTCAACGGCGACGGCGAGAGACGGGTTCGGGTTCGTATACGAGCGGTAGTACCGTCAGAGGGGGCAGTGTTCAGGAAACGAAGGGCCTCGAATCAAGGGGCCAGCGATTTTAAGAGAATGCGAGCAAATTGGTCCTTTACGACCCGCGGGGGCTCCTCCCCTGCCCCCTCGAGCAGTTAGCCTATGAGGGCATCGGGCGGTCCCGAATACGGGACTCGCAGCGGCCACAGGGCGGTGCAACGAGGAGTGATTTGTGGCATTCGTTGCGCTGATCAAGGGGGTGCCCACGGGAGATTGCGGGGAATTCTGGCTAGGGCGCTGGTGGTGAGCCGCTGAGAGATGGCGGAATACGAATGCGGGGCGTGCGGATGATGCGAATCCGAAGGTTTTGGCGGCTTGGTTTAACATGGCTCGGACGGGAGAACGTTTGTTTGTTTGAGATTGAGTGCTGCACAAGAATGCGGCAACCTGCAAGAGTTCTTCCTTTTTGTGTTTGAGGAGAGGCAAGTATGCGATGGCGCGAACTTCATCGGGTTTCTTTTCGCAGCGAATACGGATGGGTATATTTGACATCTTTCTGTCGCGGTATACGCGGATTTGGACGTGGCCGTGGCTATGGTTATTCATCTCGTCTTGAGACTGCTGGAAATGCGGTGATCCTTGCGGCGGTCGGCTCTCCGGCACGATCAGTCAGGGAAATCCATCTCCATGCTCGTCAGCCTGGCGGTTTGAGGAACCGACCCCGAGAAGTTTGCGAAGGCATGAACACCGAGCCGTGCGAAGATATCGGGACCTTCGTAAAACCCGAGAGCTATGAGCTGTCATTTGGCGAGGTCGGGAGGTCGTTGGTTCATGGTGCTGACGCCGGTGATCGTCGACGCTGCGGTAGCGTGCAGGAGAAGGTAGGAAGCATGACGGTGAGATTTTGGTACGACGCGGGCGAACGAAGTGTTTTGTTTGATGCCAAGCCGGAGGTTTTAAACGGCGGATGTCTTGATATGACCGTATCCAGGTCGTTTTGCGTATTGGTGATGAGAAGGTGTGAATACGAGCTGCTGCACTAACAATTTCTCGAATTCCTTATCTTATCGCTCTCAGCAGTGTTTGGTTGAGCCAGGAGCTCTTACCTTCCTCGGCTTCTTACCTTCTACACTGATGTAACCTCACACCGAAGGAATGTCAAATCGACAGGGAAGCTGCGAAAGATCAGAAACTTACAACTGCTATTAAACCAAATCATTCTCGACGCAGCATGGTCGGACGACTCACGACTCATTCTTCGAGACATGACAAAATCACCGCACATATGAATCGACCGCTAACAAGCCTCGCCGAAGAAGACGACCGGTGGAATTCGGTGAGCGCTGATGATGACACACGAGAAAAAGCAATATAGATTCTAGGCTCGGTGACGATCCAATGAGATCAAGAAACCCCGCCGTCACGGAGTTGCGGGGTAGGTTCATCTCATATGCTCAAGAAACGGATGGATAAGGGAGTCCTTACGCTTCATGTCGCTTCAAGTGGTAATGAGACTCGGCAAAAGACCGACGATCAGCACATACTCATCCGTCAACGAAATCACGAGAACCAATGTCTCCAAGCCAAGTCATAAAGCCGGACCCCGGAACTCCTCCCCACGGGAACAGCTCACGGAAGCGCCCGAGAGACAGTCCTGACAGTCTTGACCAGTCCAGCGTCCACGACACAAAAAAGCGCATGATCCGCCATCCCGCCGCGCCTCCGCCCCGTCCTCCCGAAGCAAAGCTAACCTTCGGCCGCTTCCCAATCTCCCGCTCCATCGAATACAATCGGAACCTCGACCACCTCGACATCACCGGCCCCCGTGGATTCCACCACGTCCGCCGCCCCAGAACATCCGCCTCAGACCGGTCCTCCATTATCGTCGCCATCGCAGGCGCCTATCCGAACAACGGCACCGGAGGCGCTCAGCGCTCATCCTGCGGCGTGTATTTCGGCGACAGCTGCCGCGAGACCCGAGGCTTCAGCGTCGACTCCGGACCCGCCACCCCGCACACGAACCAGCGCGCCCAGCTCCACGCCGCCATCGCCGCCCTCGATGCCGTGAAGCCGTTCTGCGAGAAAGGGGGGACATTGGGGTAGTGCCACAAGCGTGGACGAGCAGCGCAGGGTGACGCATGTCGTGATTAAGTCGCATTCATCCTACGTCGTTGAGGCCGTCGGAGGCGGCAAACGGGGACAGTCCCCGTACATGGAGAGGTGGATGGCAACCGGCTTCAGAACTGCCCAAGGTTTGAGCATAAAGAACCTCCAACTTTGGCGGGACGTCTTGCAGCGCCTGCGGGATGTGCAGAATCTGGGTTCGTTTGTTGAGTTTTGGCTGGTGCCGAAGGCTGAGAACCAGGCCGCTCGCGAGCTTGCGACTGCGGGGCAATCCAGACGGGCTGCGGCAGAAGAAGTGATGGCTAGCTTCAGAAACGCTTATGGCCCTTTCCCGACGGTGAAGAAGGAGCCGAAGTGACTCAGATGAGGTTATCTGAGTGGTTGGCGCGGAATTCGTGCAAACGAAGCTCGTTTGCACGAAGACAGGGTCTTCTTTTGCCCCTCTATCCTCCCGCCCCTCCTCTTCAACATATCTCTCTCACTCTTCACAATTATCAGAGTCTCAAGCTCATCTTCCAGTTAATCTCACATTCTTCTTGCTGCTGCTGTACGCAGATAGATCTGCAGCGACGAGCTCACGATGCCACCACAACAGGCCCCTATGCAGCGCATAACCGACATGGTGCTTTCTACTTCCACCGCCACCCACCCAGACCACGAGACTTGCTTCGTTCCTGGAATAAAACCTCTCTGCCTTACGTCTCAATTTCCAGACTCCCACGTGGATGTGTACCAAGGCGACCTCGCCTTTCTCGAATCGCCCGGTCCCGCCATCGACCCCAACGGCGGCCGTTTCGTCCATATTCGCTGCTATCGACAGGACCCCGGCACCCTTCGCCGTGCCTCGCATTGCGACTCTCTGATCATCGCCGTTGCAAGCGCGTGTCCGGCCAACGGCCCCAACAAGTCCGCGATTGGCGTCTTTTTTGGCCCCAACAACCCCTTTAACCTCAGCCTAGCAGTGCCCACCACGTACCGCGTTGAGAAGGGATGCGAGAAACTGCTCTTGCGTCACACGAAGCACCGCGCTGAGCTATACGGCGTAATCGCCGCTCTCAATGCCGTCTTTCCTTTGACACGCCACGACCGTTTCGAATCTGAAACAAACGGCAACATACCTTCTACGCTCAAGCACGTTATCATCAAGATTGAGTCGGGGTACATTGTCGATAAGATATGCAAAATGAAAGCACAGCGGCCTCTTGTCTTCCACCAGGCTTGTGAAGCTGGTAAATCTGACCGCGGTTGCTTGGATCACTGCGATCTTTGGCAGGAGCTGCGTCAGGGGTTGGTGGATTTGGCCAACTGCGGTACTGTGGTTCAGTTCTGGCATATTCCTCGAGACCAAAACTTAGAGGCGGACGCATTGGCGAATGTGGGCTTGGGAAACCCCCTTTCCCCAGCTGTAGATGAGGAAGTCTCAGTGCATTGGCTCAGGCGCATCAAAGTTGATTCAGCTCTCAAGCTTGAAGAGTATGGTTGTTGTACGGAATGGTATGACTGTTATCAGCGCATGGGAACACGTGATTGAGGGATTATGGTCTTGTGCTCGGCGTTCGTGGCGGTAACGGAGAAAGCGTATGTCTATCTAGCTTTGAACGAAAGGAGAGAGAAAAGAAGCAGCCGTTTTGTTTGTTTGGCAGAGATACTATTTGGCAAGCAGTAATATGCACAAGCACCGATCGCTCTCATTGGCACTGCATGCGTGTGCCTGCTGCTCTTGAGCTCACGTTGGGGTCCAAATGTCCAGACATTTTTACTCACTGCCTGGATTTGATCAAATCAACCGCCTGTTCACAATGTCAGTACACCACTCAAGCTCACTTTCTCACTCAAAGATAACTCACCTTCTCAGCCAGCATATAGACCGTCTGCTGCGTATTCGCCCCAGGCAACATCGGCATAATACTTCCATCAAGAACCCTCAACGTCTCCGTCCCATGCACCACAAGATCCTCGCCCACCACCCCGCCCATCTCAAGCGGCTTCTTCGCCGCCGTCGCAATCGGGTGGAAATTCGTCGGGATATACTGCTCCCGTATCCATCTCCGCAGCGCCTCCCCCGTCACATTCCTCCCTGGCGACGTCTCCCGCGGCTCGTACTCCGCAAAGTCCGGGCTGTCCATATACCTCCGCATGAACTCGATCTCCTCGACCATGACGTCCAGATCCGTCGGGTTGCTCAGCGCGCGGTAGTCCACTACCGGCTCCGCCTCCGGGTCCGCCGGGTCGATGTTGATCGTCCCGTGGCTAACCACATGCATGCTCATCACGATCCCGCCCGCGCCGCCCATCAGTGGCAGCCACATCATGTTCGTGTTCTTGCTGCGCAGAAGCTTGGCGTGCAGCTTCTGGAAGGCCGCGTAGCCCGCGATAACCGTCGGGTGCGTGTCCGCAGGCAGGAACGCCGCCGGGTCCTGCGCCTCGTACCGCGCGGCAATCTCCTCAAAGCGGTCCGCCGTCATGGTCGGCAGGCCGATCCACGCGCCCAGGTTCGGCGCCGCGACGCTCCACGGGTCGCCGTTCGCCGGCACCTCCGGGCCCCTGGGGCCGCTGCCGTTCTTCCCCCACTCGTACCCGACACTGAGGTATGCGTGGTCCTGGAAGTTCTGGCCCACGCCGGGAATGTCCAGGAGGACCGGGATGCCAGCCTTGTCGAGGAGCGGCTTCGGCCCGATGCCGCTGAGCTGCAGGAGCTGCGGGGTGTGCACGGCGCCCGCGGCGATGATGACCTCCTTTTTGGCCTTGACGGTGACGGATTGCCCGTCGCCGTCGCGGGAAAAGAACTCGACCCCGGTTGCTGCGGTTCCGTCGAAGAGCACCCGCCGGACCTTGTGTCGTGTGATCACGTCAAAGGTTGGTCTCTGAATGCCGTCGTAATGGCCTGTTCGCGAGTACGATCGTCTGTACGTCTTGGGGTCGATGGATGAGGGGAACCAAAAGAGGCCGTTGTCGCCGCCGGCGCCGTCTAGGGGCACCTCCATCCGCGGCATCTTCTTGACGGCTTGGTAGGTGGGGACTACGAACCAGTCAGCTTTTCCTCACCCGTCTGAATTTTCTGATTCCACAAACTCAGCGTCGGGTTCTGGTACTCGGGGAACGAGGCAAAGATCTTGGTGTTCTCTTCCATCCCCCAGGCTTCCGGGTCCCAGGTGATGTTGAACGCCTCGGCGAGCTCTTCCTCGGGAGGGGTGAAGTGTACAGCCTGCGGTCAATATCAGTGACGATCACATATAAGAGATGGGCGTATGGTTTCACCTTCTTGAAATACGGCAAAATGCCGTCCCAGTCCCAAGTCGAGTCGGGTCCTCCCAACTCCGCCCAGCCGTCGTACTCAATTTTGGTTCCGCGCACCATGACCATCCCGTTGATGGCAGAGCTACCTCCAACACAGCATCCTATCCAAACGAACTGCGTTCGGTTGTTCATCTCGGGCTGCGGGACTGAGGTGATGTTGTACTGAATCCCTGGGTCGTTGAAGTTGCGGCCCTTGCCAGCTTCGATGACCTCGTCCGAAACTAAGAAGACATCAGGGGGAAACTTCGGAGGAGATATCAACGCGAAATACTCACTGAGGTGGCAGTACTCAATAACGAGGACGGATTCTATGTCAATTGTAAGCAGCGCCTCATCTTCCAAAAGGCCTCGTCACTGACTCTTCCCGTCCTCGCTCAGCCGGTCGGCAACCGTCAGGCCGGCCGTACCAGCTCCGACGATGACATAGTCATACGCATCTCTCACTTGTTCTGTTCTTTCCAGAATCGTCGCAGACTCCAAGAGCATCGGTCTCGCGATGACAGATGGCACCGCCAGCATTGCGAGCACGCTCGCAAGCGTCACAGTTGATCGAAACATCATGAGGGGGAAATCGCAATCAAGCTACCTGCATCACGACCCTCCCTCATCTGCTCCATGCATCCCAGGATGTCCTCCGTTCTTTTAAACATCACAACGTCGCAATGCCCAGACTTCTCTTCTACCTAAACGGTCATCTACAACCAGCAAGCTCCGTTCCGAAAACCCAACTGACAATTCAGCCGTCAGCAACCAAGAAACGAAAACGCGGGGATCGCGCCTCAAATGCAACCCTCACCTCGGACTCTGGCTGATGGATGTCCTGAGAGAGTAATCCACAAAATACCCCATTGGAAGAACCAGACTTTGGCAGCTTTGGGGTAGGGAGTCTGACAGGCGTCGCCTCCCACCTCCCGCTGCGCTGTGATGCCAAGATTGCCTACGGATTCTCGCAGACGCAGTCAGCAAACCCCAATGCCGCCGATTCTACTTGTTTTGCTAACCTTCAATGCAGTCGGGTCTGATCCTTTCGGTAATGGGTATCGACCTCGAGAAGGCGCCATATTTGTACGTAACATTGTCAGATGTTCCTGCCAAGACACCAAGAGCTGCAAGGGCATGATACCCCCTGCCGGCTCACGGAATCTCCTCATTTTTGGGATAAGCAAATATGGTCTTCTCTCATCGCTGCCAGTACTCAAAATTGGATACCATCGAATCGTCAGATGACTCCGCAACTACCGTGTTGAAGTCACATTCGCACTTCTTCGTTCTAATTGAATAGCTGGCACCATACCGTCGAGTGCTGAGTCTCCCCAGGTACCACTTCGTGACGACTGGGCGGGCTTCTCCAGGCTCTCAGCCTGTGTCTGAAGTCATATGTACAATGCCTACCTACCATGGGTCGTTCCGAGGCGCCAATCTAGCAACATGTTCGCCCACGACTAACCCGAAGACCTCGCCAAACCCTCATGTCCTCCCGACCTCACATACCTCATCATCATCGTCCCATCCCGCCGGCTCCGAAAACCGGTGACGCCCCAAGGACCCAAAAGACCCCTTCAAATACGAAGGCGTCTGCACCTATGCGCCTAGCGCAAGGTTTCCCATGCGTATTAATATCCCCAACACTGCACGCAAAAATGGACTGCGCTCATCAGTCTTCGCGCAGATAACCACCAAGCTCAAGAAGGCAGGTCGATACAAGGCCCCTAACATCGCAAATGGCGGGTTGGAGTCTTGGCTTCCACGGTGAGGTTCCCTCGGAAGTGGAGATGTCACCTCGTCGGCTGCCGCAACGGGACAAAGCTGCCGGGGTCGCGCTTCCGCGTCGATGTTCGATACGAGAAAATCATCAACGCAACATGGCATCACGCAAAAAGACGATCTTGCGAGGAGGGGATTGCCAGGGCTCCGACTCGGACCGGGTTGTCTTCATAAAAGGTCACTTTCGCCAACTCATGATGCGGAAGAAGGAGGAGAGGTCAGGCATTGTGCACTCAGCTCGATCGCCCGGATTCTGAGATCCTCTTCGTTCGTTTTTGGAGGTCTTGTTATTCGTTTTTATTTAATTTATTTTTTTTGGTTGTTTTAGCCGACCATGCGTGTTGCCAGTGCGCTTGTGTCCGCGCTGGCCTTGGCCGGCACGGGTGTTGCCAAAATCTCCCGCCGTGCTGTTGACGAGAACGTCCGTCCGTCTAACGACACTGCTGTTGAGCCCAAGAAGTTCATCTTGGAACTTGAGCAGGTGAGTTGGCTACAGTGGAGACTTCAAGATGTGACATGATGCTGACAACCCACCAGGGAGCCGATAAAGATGCCCTCGTCAAGGAGATCGAGACCAAGGCGGGCAGCAAGGTCCTCAAGGTCTTCGACTCGTCCATCTTCAGCGGCATCGCCGTCGAGTCTGACAGCGAGAACACCGACTCGCTCGAGGCCCTCCTTCCTGTCGTCAAGGCCTGGCACTCGAGCCGCATCCAGCTCGCGCCCGTCGTCACCGGGGACTCCTTCAGTGACGACGCCGCCGCGCTTAACTACTCCATCCACTGGATGACAGGCGTCGACAAGCTCCACGAGCAGGGCATCCTCGGCAAGGGCGTCAAGGTGGGCATCGTCGACACCGGCACCGAGTACACCCACCCCGCCCTGGGCGGCTGCTTCGGCGCCGGCTGCAAGGTCGCCGCCGGCTACGACTTCGTCGGCGACGACAACTACTGGCCCTACCCCGGCGAGGAGCGGCAGCCGGACGAGGACCCCATGGACGCCGCCGGCCACGGCACCCACGTCGCCGGCATCGTCGCCGGCAAGTCGTCCGAGTTCACCGGCGTCGCCCCCGAGGCCACCATCTACTCCTACAAGGTCTTCGGCCCCAACGAGGGTACCGGCGAGGAGGTCCTCATCGAGGCCTTCCTCCGCGCCTTCGCCGACGGCGTCGACATCATCACCGCCTCCGTCGGCTCCACCGGCGGCTGGGCCAACAACGCCTGGGCCCTCGTCGCGGACCGCATCGTCCAGCAGGGCGTCGTTGTCACCATCGCCGCCGGCAACTCGGGCGACGTCGGCCCCTTCTTCGCCAGCAGCGGCGCCTCCGGCAAGGAGGTCCTCGCCATCGGCTCCGCCGACGCCTCCATCGTCTCCGCCCGCCAGTTCGCCGGCACCTTCAACCTCGACGGCCAGTCCAACCGCACCATCCTCGGCTACCGCCCCGCCGAGGACCTCTTCCCCGCCGACATCGTCGGCTGGCCCATCGTCCCCGTCACCCTCAACATCAGCGTCGAGAACGACGCCTGCGAGCCCCTCGCCGAGGGCATCAACTTCAACAACACCATCCCCCTCGTCCGCTTCGACGAGGGCTGCGAAGACTGGGAGCGCCAGCGCTGGGTGCAGGAGCGCGGCGCCAAGTTCATGCTCTTCTACCTCACCGACCGCGCCGTCCTCGGCCACTCGGGCCGCGGCTGGGCGCAGAGCCGCTGGGGCCTGCTCTCCAAGGACGCCGGCGAGGCCATCGTCAAGACGTATATCGCCGGCGGCAACGTCACCGCAGACTTCTCCCTCGACCAGAACAGCAACTACGTCGCCATGTACAACGCCGGCGGTGGTAAGCCCTCCACCTTCACCTCCTGGGGCGGCACCTTCGACCTCGAGCTGAAGCCCGACGTCACCGCTCCGGGCGGCCGCATCTTCGCCCCCTTCGTCGGCGGCCGCTACAGGGATCTCTCTGGCACATCAATGGCGTGTCCCTACGTCGCCGGTGTCGCCGCGCTGTACATCTCCGCCCACGGCGGCCGCTCCGTGCACGGCGCCGGCTTCGCCAAGACGCTGGCGAACCGCATCATCGCGTCCGGCCGCGCGGTCCCCTGGTCCTTCGGCACTACGCGCGACTTTGGCTTCTGGGCGCCGCCAATCCAGGTCGGCAGCGGCCTGATCGACGCCGTCGCCGTCCTCAACGCGACTTCGCAGCTGTCTGGGGAGACCAAGTTCGCTCTCAACGACACGAACCACTTTTCGCGATACCACGAGGTCGACATCAGCAACACGGGCACCACGGAGCTGGAGTATCGGTTCCAGGTGCAGGCTGCGGGCGGTTTCGAGTCGTACTGGACCCCCGAGGCCGCTTCCAACCCCGAGCTTATCGGTGTTCCTCGCATCAAGGACTTTATCGAGATTGAGCCGTTCAAGATTGATGCTGTTGTTGGTCTACCTTCTGGAACCTTCAAGGTCGGTCCTGGAGAGACCAAGACTGCCAAGTAAGTCACCTGTCATTGTGACGGCATATCCCAGACGAGATCGGTGGAACTGACATTGCAACAAGATTCTCTTTCGACATTCCCCAAGGCCTTAACTCCTCCAGACTTCCCATCTGGAGTGGAAAGGTCCTCATCAGTGCCAGCAACGGTGATGTTCTCTCCGTGCCCTACTATGGTATGTCTCTTGGTGTCTCAGTGTCCCGACTTTGCTGACCATCATACAGGCGTCGGTGGAAGCATCAAGCACGACATTGTCGACATGTTCTACACCTCCATGGGCTACCCCCGCATCGCCTCTGGACTCAACAGGACTCTCATCTCCGAGAAGTCAAGGTGGGCCATCTGCCTTTTCCAATTTGGGATCATATGAGCTAACACAAAAGAAGCTTCACTTTCGACCTCTCTCTCGCCGCCCAGGACTTTGTCAGGCTCCAAGTCGCGCTGACCTGGGGCACCCGCGAACTGCGCTGGGATGTAAGCCACAAAGCCTCCTCTCTACCCTTGAAATCCAGTTCCTAATCTCCGTCCCAGATCTATGAGCCATCGTACCAAGAACGCGAATGGGCCTACCCTCCCGTCGTCGGCGAGAACAAGTACGTCGGCTCCGTCGCCTCCTTCGACGTCTACAACACCGTCAACTACCCCAACTTCGACCCCGCCACCGACAGCGTGAACAACACCTTCTCCTACCCGCTGCAGTACCAGCCCCGCGACTCTCCGTACGAGTCCTGGTGGCTTGGAAAGCTCGCCGACGGCTCTCAAATCAAGCCCGGCAAGTACAAGTAAGTGTCCCTGGTCACGAGAGTGTGCTCTGCAAGTGTCTGACTTGGAATTTAGGATGCGCATCGCTGCCCTGGTCCCGTTCGGCAACCCCAAGGCGTCGGATAACTGGGAGATCTACGAGACCCCCGTGATTGAGGTTCTCCCCCTTCCTAGCAACTCTACTGCTGTACTTCGTCACAGGAGGATGTGAAGCAATTCAATGTAGTCCAAGCCTTATTTCCGAGCTAGATCTACCGGTTTATGACTAGTTGTATGCATGAGACGTAATACACAATCAACATTCCTAATCACAACGTAACCATAAACTCTCCTGTCGCACCCTCATGCGTGATATCCACTTGTGCAAAGCCTCAGAAGAGCCTACGCACACCCAGCACCCGCCAACGCAGCCGCCTTTTCGTTCTCCTCGCGCGGGACAAGCCAAAACTCAACAGCGACGCCCCAGTCAAACAATCCCGTCAACTTGGTTACCAAAACATCCCACAAGTCCTTGTTCTTGACAGGCTGCTTTGACGCAGTCTTGAAACCGTTCTTCAGCCACTTGCGCATGTGCGGCTCCTCCCCGTTCGTACCGCCACCCACGGTCTCCACGAGGTACGCCGAGTCGGACTTTAAGATGACATGCTTGACCATGCACGGCGGCTCGTCGGGGTGGCCAGAGCAGTCCCACTGGCCGCCGCCCCCGCAAAAGGGCATCACGGCATCGAGGCCCGCGATGGCTGCCCGAATAGCCTCACGCTGGGCGCTTGGCCTAACGCCGTCCTCCTCGTCGACGTGGCGTTGGATGTTGTGGGGGTTCTGGTGGCCAAAGTAGACGCCGTACCCGGACTCAGCGTTACCGGCGGCAGTCAGGCGGGCGGTGCCAGAGATGGCGACGATGAGAGAGTCGATGTGGCAGGCGTGGTAGCCGCAACAGGCACAGCCGTTGTTGTGGCCCGGACAGCGGAGATAGACGAAGGGTTTGGTGCCGCCATCTTCAGGGTCGAGAATGTCGACTTCGAGGTGGGTGAGGTCGTCGAACTGGCTAGCCACAGATTGTGGGAAGCGGCTGAAGATGGAGGTAAAGCCCGAGTCGAAAATGGGCTCGTAGCCGCGGTGGTACTTCTGGACGCTGGCGTGGACCTCGTCCGCGGTGGGAGCATCGTCGGAGCAGTCACAGACCGACATGGTGGATGATGGGTGGTGCTGTTTGTTGTCTATTTGCAAAGGATTGATTGAGTATGATAAAGTATGAGATGGATAAAGTGTTGAATATTCTACGAGATGCTGGGTGGGTTTTATGGAGCCTCGCTCACAGGCAAGGCAGATAGATGGTCTTCCTAGAGGTGAAGCAGAAAGGCCGAGACGAGAGTACCGTCTTCCATGTGAGAATGTTTTGTCATTAATGACCTGGGTGTTGGAACCCTTTCTCTGAAAGGCGTCGCTGCCAAACCCACAGGAAGTCTCAGCCAGAGTCTTTGAGAAGGTCCTGGCGGTCGGTCACTTCTCATGAGGCTGGAAGGCAACTGAAACGGATTCGTGGGACCCAGCTATAGTAGAAACTAGGCAGAATCTGTAGAACTGTGCCGTAAACTATTCTCGTGGCGCCTGTCAACGATATTCTATTAAAGAGAGCGATGGTTAGCAATGTCAACTTCGTAAGTGTGTGTACTTCTGGGTTCAACGGCCATACTTAGATAAGTTCTTGCGTCCCCGCAATTCCCTTGACAACCTCCAACCCGTCTAAGAACTTGAAGCAACGCCATCTGTTTTGAAAGAGCGCGGGCTTCGTGCCACCCCCACCAGTACTGTGACGCCAACGAGATATTGCGATCCTTTCTCTCCATCCATTCTGGATCCAGCCAGCATTGCTCGCGCAATGCATCGTTTGCAAGCTTGTCCGCATCCCGGTTCATATGTCGAGGCACATGCCAAAACTGAACAGAGACTCCCATCTTGCGAAGGTTGATAAGTTCGTGGCCCAACTCCGACCAGAGCATCAAGTTCTTCACTGGTTTGTTTTTGACTGACCGAAAGTCATTCGAAATCCACTTCGATATGTGTGCCTGCTCTCCGTTCCTTCCTCCACCAACAGACTCAACGACATACGCAGAGTCCGATTTGATCACCATGGATTTGTATTTCGCCTTGGATCCTTGATCGCACAGGTCTTGTGCAATCTTGAGAGCAGTGATGGCAGCATATATCTCTGCTCGGTTGTTTGTGTGTCCCGCAAAGCCAGCAAGATCATACGGGATTCGTGCGCTGAGGTTGTTCTCGTTTCCCAGGCCAAAGTAGACTCCAATCCCTGACGCCGTTGCCCCATTCCCATTGTGCGGGCAAGCACCATCGACCGCGATGACGAGGGAGTCAGCATGCCCATGCAGATTGAAGCTTTCCTGAGTCATGGGACAGCGCACATGGACGAAGCCGGAGTCGACATCTCTGAGCTCGAGGTCGGGGTAGATAGAGCTTTGGATAACGGCGATGCTCGGATTCTACGGCATATCGACTGAAAAGCGGTTGCTGGGATGGGCCACTGGTGGTTGTGGTAGAACAATCGGAATGAAATTCGGAACCCCAGAGAATGCAATACGTCGCTGCTGCTGGCTTCGATCGGGGCATCCATCTCCTCCTCGTGTTCATATTGCCTTGTGTGTGAGCGTTGAGCATGGTCTGTACTTCGAGTTGGAATGACTTGACTGATCAAATGGCCGAAAGAGGAGGAAACGACAGCAACAACCACTTGAAAGCGTGTGTAAGTAAGGTTTGGCGGTTCAGCTTTAAAGGCCAGGGTCAGGGAGGCTCCCAGAGCGGCTCCCTCATTTCGCTTCCGTCAAAACGAAGAAACATCAATTAATAATGGCTTTGCGCAAAACGTACGCTATGCTCCGCTGAATAACATTCCGCTGCATGTAGGTTTTCCACCGTACAGAGGAAGTCAAATTGCATTGCTCGCGTGCAAAAACCAGTACAAACGGGTGGACAAAAAAAATTGAACAAAGACGCCATAGATTGCAAAAATGTTCCGAAACCGAGAATCGAACTCGGGGCTATGCCTAACCTCTCAAGTTCATGAGAGGGCATCATGTTGGCCACTACACCATATCGGATTGGTTGATGACGATCTCTATTAGCTCGGGCACTAAGGACCAACGAGGCGCTGTGGATGGAGCCCACTGTGGTTTAGGTCATGGGGACGCCGACACGTTTTTTGAGAGTTGAAAATGCAACTTTATTCAGAAATTCTGGAGGAATTGGCCAAAATTTCCGCGTACTTTACGTGGCTGCTTTGCGCAAGCCCTAAAACGTTGCATCTTCTCCGGGATGGAGGTATCGTTATTGCACAACTCCAACCTACCTACATCCAGCCGGAAACCGCCAAGCCTTCAGTTACGGCTTCAATTTTACGACGTTCACTCTTACGGTCCGAGCGTCTGCCTTTCTTACGAAGGATGCAGCCCTACAGCGTCAAACTGCCCAGGGTGGCGCATCCCACCAGCACGGATTGGGCAAGTTTCACGGCGCCCTTGAGCAGATTGGAATGCTAGACCGGAACTCAAACGATGGGTGATGGCTGCCGTGTCGCGCTATGAATCTTGGTGCTCCTCCCGTAAGGAGCTGAGCAGGGAAATGGGATGGAATGTGGGAAGGGATGTGTCGTGATCCTTCGGGGGATCCTGCGGACGAGGAATGTGTATAAATTCAACGACATGTCTTGGACTTTCTCCGCCGACTCTGTTCTGACTGCTCTTTTTTGTGTTCGTGGAAGTAGGAGGAAAGGCAGCCTGTCCGCATACCCTCCACATGAAGAACACTCCAGCCCCGAGGACAGTCGGCATCATCGGCGCCGCCATCGCCGGTCCGACCCTCGCTCTCCACCTCCTTACACACCCCGTTCTCCGCACCCGCTTCCGTCCGATCCTCTTCGACCAATCTCCACCCCCAGCTCCGATCCCGACCGCATCCTCCAAGTCCAACGGCACGGGAACGGGACCGGGATCGGAATCCTCCCCCTCGACTACATCCCATCACCAACGTGCCGGCGCCTCCGTCGGCCTCTTCCCTAACGGCTTGCATCCCCTATTCTCCCTTGGTCTCGGTGACTCGCTCAAGAGACACGGCCATGAATGCGATGACTTGGCTCTCTGGTTCGGAGAGATCACTGAGGGCTGCAAGTTGTCGCATCTCAAGACTGCGAGAAACGGGTTTTGGTCTCAAGACTTCCAGCTGGGCGCGATGTACTTTGAGCGAGCAGGCTTGCAAGCTCTCCTCATCGATCGCGTGCTCCAGCTAGGTGGTGAGGTCAAGTGGTCCAAGAAGGCGGTTCAGTTCGAAGCCGTTGCTTCGTCTGGAGGCAAGCAGACTCGTGTGAACTTCTCAGATGATACACATATCGAAGTTGACCTTCTCGTCGGCGCGGATGGTGGCTACTCTCAGGTTCGTCGACACCTTCTCAACCTCAGAGACCCAAAGACGGCGGAGGACAGATGGCTTCCTGACTTCATGGGCACCACTGGAATCTACGGTATCTCTTCAGCTGACAAGATGCCGTCAACGCATACACCTGAGCGTCCTTTCACCGAGTCGCAATGCATCTTCCTAAAGGAAGGATTTCTTGCTACTGGTCCATGTCCGGGAAGGATGTTTCGGTGGGATCTCATCCTGCCCGAGTCGACACCGCCAGACCCAAGCTCTGCATCTCTAGAGTCAGAGATCCTTGTGGCGTCAACGCCATCATCTCCGTCAGCCACGGAAGGAGAGCAGGAGCCGTGGCTGGCAGCCATGACGCCCGGCCAATATCCCACATCCACAACAGCCGAAATCCTCCGCCGCCACCTGCGCCTTAAACACCCCTTTACAGGAGACTTTGAGACGATGCTCAATAGCTCGGACCGTATCATCCACACCCCTCTGCGGCAGCGCGTATGGAAGGAGGATGAGATCCAGTGGACTAGCGACAGCAACATCGTTCTCATTGGCGATGCTGCACGGCTGATGCTACCCACAAGCGGCCAGGGAACAGGTTTTGCCATTGAGGACGCAACTGTACTTGCAAGCATGTTTCTCAAGCACTGTTCGACAACGGAGGCAGAGGCTGGAGCAGAACATGGGTTCTCCTCTGCGTTGGAAGAGTACGCTCGCCTCAGGAGACCAAGGTCTGAGAAGATGGCGACGATGGCGTCTTGGATTGGAGTTGTAGGACTCGGTAACACGTGGTATTACAAGCTCTTGCGCTATGGAAGTGCTAAGTTGACTCCTGGTGTGGACTTGAAGTAAGTTGTTCTCGGAATCCATTGAGTTGAGATTGCTAATCGAGCTGGAACCAAAAAGAATCCTGACTCGTGGCCGATGGACGGGCGTTTCAACGTTGAAGAGGGCTCGAAGTAAACTACGTACTATCCAATATCACCAAAAGCGTCTTTCCGAGATGGCTTAATCGAGATATCTCCCGGCTCCTGTTATTAGAGAAGCAACCGAATTTCTGGACATACTTGCGTGATAGCTTTATTCACACAGGAAGATATGTTGACAGAGTCTGATCAGCTTCGAATAAACTCCTCTTCTCCATCATCTCCGTTCTTCATCCTTCGTCTTGTATTCATTAGGAATCACCGGCATCTGCCACCAATTGGTTTTCCAGGACCCATTGTCGTGGTTGCCAGCTTGACCTACAGGTGTCAAGGTCCTCTGCTTCTTCGCACAAATGCACTCACAAGGAATATCACTCGCGTTGCTTGCCTCTTCGACGATGTTCAAGTTGCTTGAAGTCCAAATTTATACTGCGCAGTTTGCGTCCCGTCTTCCTTGATGCCAGCCCCAAATCGCGACGCGCTGCAATCACTTACACTGCCAGAGGGTGGCTGCGATAATAGCCACAGCTAGAGAACTGCAGGATGCGGAGAAGTCATTTCGCTTGAATGATACTGTCCTCCGATAAAAGCTGGTTCTTTGAATGGTTGGAGTATATAAGACTCACTTGGGAAAGGTGTGATCCAGCAACCGCAATGGGAGACGCCGGACGATAGACTCAATGAAATAGAATCGAGTGATTCACTACCTGGCGTAAACCTTCCGAGACAACTATCATACGGGTCGGGATACTTTTTAAATCAATTGGAACATCGATCCGTTTCCTCTGGCGTCCACAACGTATTATCACGTCTGCGCTATCGTATTCGCTTTTCGAAGAATACGCAGCAACCTAGTCAACTACCTCAATGGACAACACAGATATCCCAAACACTCGAAGATCCGAAGCCAGATACGTTCCTGTGAAACAATGCGTTTTAGGAACCAGAGAGGAGAATTTGATTTGTTCCTGGCGGGGATTCTCGAAAGAGGCGTGGTCATTTTATAGCTGCAAAGACACAGTTGAGGAATAGAACTAGGCCGCGTGCGGAAGGATAAGCGCAAACGGAAACACCGTCACTAGAGCTCTCCGAGCCATGCTTATATTGACTTCAAGGCAACGGTATTGCTAATTGAGTTTGGTACCAGGCAATATGTGACTGTGGTACTACATGAGAACGGGAAGGGGTTGAGCACCAGATGGCTCGCGCAACGCGGAGACCGGCAGCTTGGACGTGTGCGACTGTGAATATGTCCGGCTTGCTGCAGTAGCACAAATACGATAGTTTGTCCAACCGTGCCATCCTTCGCTAAGTGTGAAGGATGGCTAAGTTGGGCGTTTGCTTTGAGGCTCAACAGAACGTTCTCAATCGTGAGTGAGGCTGAGAAATGCCGTCTCGGTACTACTGCACCAACGTATGACGACAACACGGGCAGTCCCGAAAGCTCCGATAATTACAAGATCACGTCTAGTTCCTGTCATAATACTAACGATCCTGAATACTACGATCTAGTCTGGGTGGCTTCTCAACTGCGAAAGGGCTTGAAGTCACCATCCATCCACAACCGGTCCCAAAACCAGATCTCTGCATCTCAGCTGGCATCACCCAAGACCGTCTGGCTCAAGCCCATCCAGACCTCCTGAAGCAAACGGAACCAGCCCAGACCGCCTCTTGGTTCTCATCCACGGACTCGTCGGACATTTTCCTACGAGGAGCTTTGATCAAGGCAGCCCACAAGGCAGAACCTCCCCCATAAAAGCGAACCAATATCTCTGCAGATCACTCTCTGTCTCCTATGAGTTGTAACATTTCATCAACCTCGTTTACAAATATCAAAAGGTCCCACCGGCAGGAAACATCCAACCTTCATTGGCAAATGTCACACACACGAAAGGAGAGGAGGTCAAAGAGTGTCCCGCGGGATCGACAGAAGCCTTCCAGAAACATACAGCCCGGACACGACGCCAGAAACTCCACAGCGATACCGCGTTCCTACCTTAGCCCACTGTAAACTGGATGGGGGAGGGTACCCGTCCCCCCATCTCAGCACGTTGCAGCGTAGTGTACCTCGGGAGATGGCATGTCTGTGTGCGCGCAGCGGCCCTTGTTCAATATCGGAAAGTGAACGGGACGGCGGTCAAGAGAGGGACAGACAGAGCGAACTGGGGGAACAGAACCACAGAACCACAGAACCACAGAACCACAGACCGCAGGCGCGGCCGACCATCGCGCTCATCAATCTCACAAAAAGAAAGCAAACCCCAGCGACGATCGCGAAAAGGTAGGGCGCGCACGCGCTGACGATGGCAAAGCGACATTGACATTGCATTGCCGATGGAGACGGTAGACCGCAGAAACGCACGTAAGGCTTCCTCTGTCCCTTCCCGAGTCCGAGCTCGTTCAGCTTTCTTTCCAGCTTCTGGGAGCTCATGTGGCAATCGGGGGTTGTCGAGATGGGCAATTTCTTTTTCCCCCTCGTCTCTTCTTCTCTCCCCCATCTCTGTCCATCATCCCCCTTGCTGCTGGGCGTATGTTTGTCTCATCAGCCGCGCACACGCACAGGTCACCCGCAGTTGTCAAAAGAAGGATCGAAGGTCACTTTACAAAAGAAAAAGAAATAACAAAGGCCCAGATCCACGGGTCTCAGAATCCAATACATTTCGCACAAACATTTCAGCACGTTTCTCTGGCAAATGCCCCCAATCTCATCAATCCAATAGCGGAGCGGGGGCCCGTCCACCCGTCGCACCCAAGATACCTGCCTAGGCATGGAGCCCAAGAGAGTTCAGCAAGCGAACATCGCGATCATCCGTTCTAAGCCCCCGTTTGGTGCTCTCGATGTCTAATTTTGGGCGCGACCGCGATGGGATTTGGTTGGGAAAAGAAGAAGCCCACTTGACGCTATACTTATTCGGCAGAAGATGTGCTCTAGACATCGGATGCCGAGTTGTGTGGGCATTACTCTTGTGTCGTGTGTTCCCACCGTCGCGAACGACGGCGGCGCGACGGACCGCGACGAACGGGCTCCCACCCCCCCTCCCGCGGGCGGCGTCGGCGGCGTCGGGCGACGGTGGGCAAAGCCCAGTGGCACCCAGCGAAAGCTGATCAACTGCCGTATGAAACGGGGTCCCCGGATAGGAATCAGGATTGCATTGCATTCGGGGGAGGGGGGCTTATCTGCCTGCTCTCGGCGCTTTATTTTTTTTTTTTACAACTTGGTTCTTGGTTCGCGTAGGGGAGACAGACATGAGGCGACGCGAGCCGATGCAAGGAGGAGAGGAAGGACGCAAGAAGGAAACCGTTTCTCACGCTTCCGCGGCCCCTTGCTGCAATCGATACGCTTATTCCCGGGTTGTTTTTCAGTCGTTGTGTTGTGCGATGATCTGCAATTATGCCAATGTGATCAATCCTCCTGCGCCGGCGTTATCACAGCACCCTCCTCGCGCTTCCTGTTTATCGCGCCAACCAACGTCCATTCTGCCACCAAAACCTCGGATGCCGATCTTTTCGTATTGAACGGTTCGAGAAAAGGCCACCCCCGTCCCTCCCACAAAATATTATGCAGCGTGAGTGGCCCGCTGGGATTCTTGGTCGTGTGGGTTGGGGTGACATGGCATAATAAGGTAAACTTGGCAACCCCCTCTCCGCGCCGCCGACCGTCTCCGAATGCAAGGTACAAAATGGTACACGCATTTACAACGACGACAAGAAGTCCACAGGTCTGTTCAGGGGAAGGGGAGCGCCGCTGTGTGGTCTGTGGTCTGCTGGGGGGAAGGGTAGCAGGGTAGGTAGGTAGGGAACAAGGGGAGGGCAGGGGACTTTGGTTCCCGACTTGCCCGAAGACTCGTCCGACCCGAAGTGTCACCGTGACAGATTGAGAAAATCGAGTGTCCACAGAACCACAGTAACAAAAAATAAAAAAGCAAAGCCCCTATTCTTGTCCCCGGTTATCTGTACCTCGTAGGGAAAGAGAGGGCCCACGTTTTACACTTAAACGATACGGTTTTCTTTCTTTCTTTGCCTCTCACGTGTTGTGCTGTCCGTCCAAGGTGCAAGGCCAGGGGAATTTCTCGCCTGCACACGTTACAACGGAGAACGCTGGCAAGCTGGCCCATTTTCGGATCCAGTCTTTTACGGAGGACTCCGATCATGGTAGCAACCGAGGACAGGAAAGGATGGGAATTGTTATGACAAATGGGATTGTTTTGTTTTTTTGTGCAGAGGCTTGCTTTTTATGCGTTCGGGAAAAAGTCCGGGGTTCGTCCGTCCGTGTTGCCGAGGCCGGCTATTGCTGGGTGCACTCAACCATGATTGGGAGCCGTGCTACACTGAACGTTTCGAGATTTGCTGATGACTTCACGCGTTGATGATGCATGCAATCAATCGGACTGATATTTTTATGATATTGAATCTTTAATTTGATAGGTGGTTGTATGGTATCACTACGAAACTTAACCTGCGCCCTTGCTGAAAATCTACTTACATGTAAGACATCATGTCTTGCGTACACCTTTTCATGGGAGAGACATTACATGTGCGAGACAGATAAGAGAATACATTATACTCACCAGACCACAAAAAAACGACGCATGAGTGCCTTCTCAACTTTGCGAGGGAAAGGGAGGAGAGGTGCCGGGGCGGGTATGAGATAATTACAGAGCGTTATGAAGAAGAAACAAATTCAACTTGACATGGGGTTCGGGTATGTATGATGTATGTGCATGTTCTCCCCTTCGTTGCGGTATCCTGATATTATCCCAAACTCCTCGCGAAACTGGCGTCATTGATATAAACGGAAAAGCAAACATGGTTCTTTGGGTCTGGCTCGCAGTACACCCGTCATCCTTTTTTCTTTTCAAATGTCAAAACATTTGACGATCGACAATCTCTTTTTTCAAATGAAGCTGCGGCCCATTGCTTATGCCATGAGGGCAACGGCGGCGGCGACGGAGGCAGCGATGAGGCCGAGGCTGGCGCCGAAGGAGGCGGGGGCGGCGCTGCTGCTGCTGTCGCTGTCCTGGTTGTCGGCGGCCTTGGAAGCCTCGGTGGTGCCGTTGGGGCAGAGCTTAGTGCCGTCGAGAGCGGCGAAGGGGATGACGGCGCGGGGCTGGCCGGCCTTCATGTACATGGTGACGTTTCCGGTGCCGTCAGCGGTGGACTCGCCGCAGGTGGTGATCTCGACGACCTGGTCGCCGGGGTTGAAGCCGCCGACGGAGAGCTGGTAGGTGTCGCCCTTCTCGCCCTTGTTGGTGATGCAGAAGACGACCTGAGCACCGTCGGGGCCCTTGCGGAGGCACAAGTGGGTCTCCTCGACGAAGAGCTGCTCGGAAGCGGTGGTGGCAAAGGACTTGTCGAGGGACTGGAGCTTGTTGCGGGCACCGAGGAGGGTGGAGGTGAGCTCGTAGAGGGGCGCGGAGGTGTCGTACTTGGACTGCCAGAGGGGCTCACGGTTGAAGGGGGTGCTGTTGCCGTTGAAGTGCTGTTCCTGGCCCTGGTAGACTTTGGGGTGTGTTAGTGGTATGTCACCATGTGGGAGAGAGCAGGGGCTTGCTTACCAGTGGGGATACCGTCAGTGAGGAGGATGTAGGCAAGAGCGTTCTTGGCGAGGGACATGTCCTCATCGTAGACGGCGAAGCGGGGCATGTCGTGGTTCTCAGTGAAGGAGCCGAGAGCGAAGATGTCGGTGCAGCCGTCGCGGGCCTCGCCACGGAGACGGGCAAGGTCGTTGAGGTCGCCGCCGAAGAAGACGGTGCTGAGGGGGTAGTACTCGACGTAGTTGGGCATGCCGGGGAGGAGGTTCTTGGTCTGGTAGCGGCAGAAGTCCTCAGTCTTACCGGTCAGGACCTCACCGAAGGCGAAGACGCCCGAGGCGTTGACGAATCCGGGCAGGAAGTCATCGTTGACGTGCTTGGCGGCGTCGATACGGAGACCGTCAATGGAGTAGTTGGAGACGAGCTCCTTGATCCATTTGCCGAACTCGGTGACGACGGCGGTGGACTCGGTGGCCAAATCGGCAAGGGCGACACCGTAGGGGTAGAGCCAACAGTCCTGGTAGTCGGTGCTGTTGGTCCAGTCGGTGACGTTGCAGTAAGGGTGGAAGTACTTTTCCTCGTTGAAGGGGTTGAACTTTGAGTAGTCGAGCTTGGGGGGCAGGGAGTCGAGCTTCTGGACCATGTTGTTGACGACGACGTCGACCATGATGTACATGTCGCGGTCGTGGATGGCCTTGACGAGGTCCACAAAGTCCTGCTGGGTGCCGAACTTGTCGTTGGTGGCGTAGTTGTCGAGGGACCAGTAGCCGTGGTAGGCCTCGCCGACGGCGGTGTTCTCGTCCATGTTCTGGACGATGGGGCTGATCTGGATGGCAGTGAAGCCCATGTCTGAGGATTGTTGTCAGTATTGGGTCAAGGTGAGTCTCGGTGAGTGTGAACTCTATCGGGTATATCCATATGAGGCTGATGAGGGATCACGATGATGGTGATGTGAGTCTGCGGGCCGTGTCGTCTTACCCTGAATGTAGTCAAGCTTGTTCATGAGGCCCTTCCAGGTACCACCGCAGAACTTGTAAAGCTCGCAGGTCTGGTCGGTAGAGCCATCGTCGTGAGCGTAACGGTCAATCATGACCTGGTAGATGGAACGGGACTTCCACTCGTCGACGTCAGCAGCCTGGGTGAGGGCGCTGAGGGCCGTGACGGCGGCCCAAGCCAAAGTTGAGGTGCGCATATTGACGATGGGTTTTTGTTTCTGAATTATAAAATTTAACGAATGACTGCGCCGTTTGAAGGCGTGAATTAGGGATTGACTTTTGGTGATTCGACGTGCGTTGCGGACGTACGTGAAGAAAGGAATGAATTGGGTCGGGAAGGATTGCGGCGCGCGCAGAAACACGGCGATATAGAGTTTTGGGGAGTCGACAGACAGAGAAAGAGACAGGAAGGATCGGGATGGACGGGCGAAACGAGCGAATGGGAGTCCCTTGAATGGATTTGGAGAGCAGCGGACGACCTAGGAACCCGTATCTGGATTGGGAAAAGGGGTGGGAAGGGGAAAACTGGGTTGATTAAACGAGCGACTGATTCTGGTGGTAAGGCGTGGAGACGAGCTGGCAGAGGGGGGCGAAGCGCGTCAAGCAGGACATTGGACATTGGCAGACCATACACAGTGATTGACAGCAAACACGAGGAGGGCAGAATGAAACTACCTTGGCCACTAGCTACGGACTATGGGGAGCCCAACGAGAGAGCCAATGAAGAAATGCGAGATCCGCGGGTGACACTGCCGTGGACTGCGCGGAGAGGGGAACAGACGGCACGGCACAACAGACCGAAGAGATGGGATGTGAGTGACGGGATCATGGATGGTGATTCGTGCGAGTCGGGCCCTCGATGAGATCACGGTTCCTGACTGCTGCAGGTACAGAGGCACTAGGGGAATAGAGAGGTGATGGTGGCAGCGACTAACATCGGGCAGTACGGATACGCACTACGCAGTACTTCTGCAGAGAGACAAAGGTACGGTGGAATGGGAGCACGAGGCGGAGGAGGGTGTATGTGTCTGTCAATGTCGATGCCTCGGATGGAATGGGATGATTGGCAATGGGATGGCAGAGGCCCACTCTGGGGGGCTAAAATGGTCGATTCCCATGACCAACAAGTGGTCGAGGGGAAATTGAACCCAAGCGAGATATATAAGAAAGGACTGGGGAATACGATGCTGCGTACGGAAGCCAAGCCGGGGGTAGGTGGTGGTGGTGGTGGGTGAGGAATGCGTGGAAGCACTAGAAGATGGGGTGGAAGTCCGCCCTCCATCGTCTTTTTCCTCTCACTTGAGACAGATTGAGCTGATGGCAGAAACTGGCAAAAGGAGAGACAGTCGCGGCGCCAAGCAGAGGCTCAGTTAAGGTGCTGATTTGTGCATTGCGATTGAAAGAGATTTTTGATGGTGGTCAGCAGCACCTCCGCGGCCACATCGAAGTTGATGCCGGCGGCCAGTGGTGGTGTGGTGTGAGGTGAGGAAAAAAGACCGTCGTCCGCGGCGCAGCAGGAGGAACAAATTGCAACTGAGGCCATCTGCGTGCTGTCATTGGACGGAAAGCTGAGGTGTGCACATCTCGAAAACAGCAGGTACGTACATGCAGTCTGTACCTTACATAGTATCTGTACTCTGTACTGTAAATGCCAATGCACAATGGCAGCAGGTGCATGGACGAGCCTGCTTGAAAATGAGCGAAAAGGCGGCTTTCCCCTGCCAAGAGGCCCGCCAGCGCCGCCAACGGTGCGGCCTTGGAAGGACCTTGGAACTTTGTGCGCAGAGATGGAGGGCCCTTTCCCGATTGGGCGTGGTGGCACCACGATCGTGGGAGTTGGATTTCGGCAGTGGCTCTGGGAGCTTGAGGGACCGCCGATAGTGCGCGCTGCTGGTGTTGATGTCGGCGTTGGCGCCGCGACTTGGCGGGCTTTTTGTTACGAGAACGTTTTGCTCTCACTACTCGTGCTAACCAAGTGGTTTTCTTGGTGCGGCCTTGGGAGCTTCCTTGGTAGCTTGGTGCGCTTGTTCCTGCAGCATGACAATTACTTGTTGTTGACGTTGGCGTGGTGGCGTGTACGGATAAGCTTGCTGAAGCTTCTTCTTGTTTACTTGGTCCTCTTGGGAGAAGCTTGACGGCATGGTCGACGGCCATGTTCCTGGTTCTCAGCCAACAGTGCCACCGCCAGCAGCCAAAGGTAGCTGCCGTTCAGTCTCTGCCGTTCAGTCTAGCAAAACTCTGACAGCCTCCATTACGGCCTTATTTAGAGTACACGCAGAGTGCCAAAGAGTATCCGTACATGACGACGAGACGTACGTATGTACTGTACTGCGATATGGTCGACGACGACGCGACGGGCGCTGCACCTGTATGTAGATGAGCGATAAGCAAATCAAAGGGAGCCAGACATGTGGTTGGTCACCGTTCAATAGACGGGGTTGCAGCAGCTCAGTAATGAGGGTGTGCTGGGGCATGTCGGTGAGAGACGTGGAGGTAAGGTACGGATAATGGCAGAATGGCAGGTACAAAGTATCTTGAGGTACCTTATTTTTTGGGACTGCTCCCACTCCAGGTTCCTACCTACCTGCGGACCTTAGGTAAGCATCCCGAATCCTGCGAGACGTCCGCTCCCCTCCCCGTCCGTTCCCCTTCTCTTCAACCTCGCCCAAACTCAATGGCACCTCAGCAAGCTCTTCAAACTCTATAAAATGCCTCGGGGCATCCCCCTCCGACGCGCGGGTGGCGGAGATGCTCAGCTCTGCGACCTCCTGGACGGGGCTTCTTCACGATCGATGGGACCTGGGAGACCTCCTGAAAACCTCAAAAACATGGGAGCTCCCAGACGCCTCAGCTCTCCGCCTCAGCCTGCCATGCCATGCCGCAGCGCACCTAAGCGGTCTGACTGATCCCAAGAGAAACTGACCTACGGCAACAGGCCGCGCCGCCGCCGCAGGGCGAGCCCGGGCAATCAGACACGACCAGGGCTCCTTTGACAGACAGGGCACGCCACCAGAAAAAGGAGGGTGTCTGGACTTCAGCTCGGCCAGGCATCTGGTTTAGGCGAGCTTCTGAATGATTTCTTCTGCTGCACCCCAATTTGCCCTGTTTCAGCGCGCCCAGAAGATAATCCAGCACCGGCAGCCCAGGACCTGTGGCCATAATTACCCGCTCCAAGACCTTCAAGCCCTGAAGGGCTCTCCAAAGTCCCTGACTCGCCCGCCACTTCGACTGCGCTCTTGGTCTGCACCGCCAATCACTGCGCACACAGGGCACCTGGTGGACGCTGGACACGCTGGAGAGCAAAAAGCGCCCTCTTGTCGCACCCAGAAACTGCTACCGCCCTGGTCCCCGTCGACAGGTGCAGCTGCAGCGGCCACAAACCCCGGTCGGCGGTGTCGGGGTGCCTGGCAGTTCTCGTCCCATTGTAGGATACTTCCTCGTGCCTAAGTGGGGGCGGGTGGGGCGCTTGTGGATCGCAATGGAACGTCTTGGGACGCCATCCCGGCATCTGTGGCTGTTGCGAGGCATGCGCGAGGAAGGACCAACCTTAGGTCCCGCAGGATCGTTTAGAAGACGGTGGTCATCGCCGCGATCTGTGGCTGATGCCGCCCTCCGCGGAAAAGGATTGGCCAATAGATCCCCGACGGCAATCCACCACCGCCCCACCAGGTGTGGCTCGGCTCTCTCTCTCTCTCTCTCGACGACACTGCTTGACACTCAATCGCCGCCAAACTGTGAACCGTCCACATCCACATCTGCCAGCCGCCATTCACACCTGCTAGTACTCGGTCCGGCTTGCTTTTCCCCATTTTGCCGCCCTGCGCATCCCATCCTTCTGGCATCCTTCTGCTGCCAGGCACACATCGCACACTGCATGCACCAAGACCAACGCCAGAGACAAAACCATGGCAGCCCAGCAGCACGCTACCTTAGCCTTGCGCCGCCAACGCGACCCGACGTCACAGTCATGATCCAACGGGCGTACCATCTTGTTTCTGGCTTGGCTCAGTCCACCGTCCATCGCAGACAGACCTCACTGGACGGCGCGGCGCGACTGTTTCCAATCTCAACACACGCACCACACACCATCAGAGTGCTGCCGAGCACCGTCGACGCCTGTCCGCCGCCCCCAATCATAAACGTTTAGGTATGCCACTTGAGATGAACCCATCACCCATCCAGTTCGACTGACCGCCCATCCCACGCCAGAAAGCCACACCGCGAGAGAGGCCGAGCGCCCGGCGTCTGCTGGCGTCTGTCAGTGTCAAATTTCCACCGTGCTCTTTGTTGATGGGCCCTTGAGCCTCAGTTATTCCCGACTGGGAAATCAACGGCTCCGAATAATCTTGTCGCGCATGGATGATCCGTCCTGACAGCCTGGCTCGTCTCCAACGTCTCGTATTCTTGGGCCTCAGAGAGGGGAACCAGCCAAAACTAAAACTGACTCGATACAGGCAAGCACGTCCTCCATCCACCCACGCGACCGGGGGCCCGACTGACAGCGGATACCTCGACCGACGACGGAGCTCGCCCGAATCAACCAACAAGAACCGAGAGCCCGTGCCGGCCTATCCTGGCACCCCAGCCCTCACCCCTGCTTCCGCTGACCTCGGGGCCACCGTATTGGCCACTCTCTATTGTGGGCTCGTCCAAAATGGTAATTCAACACGGAGCCTGTCAATCTCCCATCGCCCTCATGGTTCGCCGCCAGACAGGCAAGAGCCTGCCGCTGATGCATATCCATATTCCAAACTTCGTATAGCCAGAATTAGCCCCAGGCCACCCCCGGAGCCACATTATCATGTACCTTCTGTACCTCCTGTACCTGCTCTTTCTGCTTCCGAGCCTGTCCTCTCACAGGCGGACTCTCGAACAGGACGCAGAGAGGGCCCTGTCAACACGCCGCTGTAGCACTGTCTATTGGTACCAAGAGAGGGGTTGGTTGGGTCGCCCATCATCCAAGATGGAGGGGACCTCTAAGAGAACTTGGCCATTGGCGGGAACCTCTCAGAGCGTGAGAGGCGAGAGGAGGAAGGGCTAGCGACTCGGCTGGTCCGTTCCTGCAGAAAGGGCCCCATCTCTCATCACGAAATCGACGCCCTGCGGCCCTCGAGGGGTGGTCACCGCACTCTGTACCGTGCCGCGACTTGCCCGCCCAGACGACGAGACTGGAGACTGGAGCCTTGGGAGGCGAGGCGGATGGATAGATCCTTCATGGACACTTGACGCTTCTGCGGCCCCAGCCACTCCCTGATCCCCCTTTCCGCACTTCAGCCTGGGGCATTGGGCTGACCTGGGCTCCCTTGAGATTACCCCCTTTTTTTTTTTCTCCCATCTGTTCCAACGTGGTGTTGACGGCCGAGTTTTCTTCCCATCCGTCCCAATGCCACGGCCTAGTCTCGTGTCTAACTCGTCATTCGTTCTGCTGCTTGCTGGTCTGCTTTGCGGCCTTTCACACTCCCTCCCTCCCAAACATCACCACATTCCTTCCTTTCTTCAATTCGTCACTCATTCCTGTCTATTTTTTGTACGCCTTGACTCACTCGCCCAGCGGCGAGTTCGAGTAACAATGTCTAATTCATTAAAGGTTTGGGCACTTACACTCCTTACTGCATCAACAACACTCGTTTCCGGACTCAAGTACACCGCCAGCGAAGTCGATTACAACCTCAACACCAACAGAGAAGCAACAAGTCCATTCCAATACTCGGGAAAGAGAGACAACCACACCTTCCACGAATCACCAACAAATTGGCGTTTCCCATTCTATACGTTATTCATCGACCGTTTCGTCAATGGCGACCCCGATAACGACAATGCCAACGGCACGCTATTCGAACATGACATCATGAGCAACCAGCTCCGTCATGGAGGAGACGTGGAGGGTCTTATCGACACGTTGGACTACATCCAGGGTATTGGAGTGAAGGGTATCTACATTGCTGGTTCCCCATTCATCAACGACCCATGGAAGGCGGATTCATACTCGGTATGGCACACGCGACATAGCAGCGGAACGCGGCAGCTAACGGTTCCTTAGCCTCTCGATCTCACCCTCTTGGACAAGCACTTCGGTAACATCACGGCATGGCAGAGAGCCATCGACGAGATCCATGCGAGAGGGATGTACGTGGTCATGGACCAGACAATGGCGACGTGAGTCAAACCCCGCTCGCTCCGGCATTGCCGTTACTTACATTCATACAGCATGGGCGATCTCATTGGTTTCGAGGGCTATCTCAACGCATCCACCCCGTTCCTGACCGAGGAACACAAGGTTGTCTGGAAGTCGTCCCGCAGGTACCTCGATTTCGACATTGGCAACACCTACAACGAATCTTGTGAATACCCTGCCTTCTGGTTCGAGGATGGTAGCCTCGTCGCGTCAAACGTCACCGCTCAACTCAAGGGTTGCTACGACAGTGATTTCGACCAGTATGGTGACATTGAGGCTTTCGGTGTTTTCCCGGATTGGCAGCGTCAATTGGCAAAGTTCGCCTCCGTGCAGGACCGTCTTCGTGAGTGGGTCCCGTCGGTGCGTGAGCGTCTCGAGCTCTACTCCTGCATGACCATTCAGACGTTGGATATCGATGGTTTCCGTATCGACAAGGCTGTCCAGGTGACCGTCGATGCTCAGGCTGAATGGAGTACCGCCATGCGAAAGTGTGCCAAGGAGGTCGGCAAGGAGAACTTCATTGTCGTCGGTGAAATCACCAGTGGTAACACTCTGGGTTCCATCTACCTCGGTCGTGGCCGAACTCCCGAGATGGCTTCGTCTTTGGAGCTTGCCACTGCCGCCAACATGAAATCCAACGACTCCGCTAACTCTGGCGTCTTCATTCGTGAGCACGGTAAGAGCGCTCTCGATGGTGGTGCTTTCCACTACTCGATCTACCGTTTCATGACTCGATTTCTCGGTATGAGTGGTCATCTCGAGGCTGGCTACGATCTTCCCACCGACTGGGTTCAGACTTGGAACCAAATGGTTCTGACGAACGATTTCTACAACGCCAACACTGGAGAGTTCGACCCTCGCCACCTGTACGGAGTCACGAACCAGGACGTTTTCCGTTGGCCTGCGATTGAGCTGGGTACTGAGCGCATGCTCCTTGCATACTTCATCACCACTCTGCTTCTTCCTGGTGCTCCTCTTGTTTACTACGGTGAGGAGCAGGCTTTCTATGTCCTGGACAACACTGCAGAGAACTACGTTTTCGGACGTCAGGCGTTCTCCGCTGCTCAGGCTTGGAAGTATCACGGTTGCTATGCTGGCGACAACTCTGTCTATGTCGATTGGCCCATCACGAAGGGTCGCAAGGGATGTGAGGATGATACCGTCGCCTATGACCACCGCGATCCCTCCCACCCCATGCGCAACTGGATGAAGCGCATCTTCTCTTTCCGTGACGAGTACCCCGTTCTGGAGGGTGGTTGGCTCGTTGAGCAGTTGGCGAACCAGACCCAATACATTCTGCACAACGGCAGTGGCTCCGCCACCGAGACTGGTATCTGGAGTGTAGCCCGCGACTACCTCAGCAGTGCGCAGTCTGGCAAGACCAGCGACCCTGTCTGGCTGGTCTACCACAACAGCCCTAACGAGACTACCTACACTTTCGACTGCAGCTCCGACGACGCCTTCATCGCTCCCTTCGACGCCAGCAGCAAGGTTCGCAACTTGTTCGGCAGCGACGATGCCATCACCCTTGAGAGCTCGTCCAAGACGAACACTTTTACGGGCACCACCAAGAAGGCTGGTTGCTTGAGCTCCATTACCATGACTCCCTTCGAATTCCGCGCCTATGTTCCCTCCACCAAGTGGAAGGAGATTGCGCCTGTGGTTACTGGATTCGAGCCCGGCCACGACTACCCGATCGACTCCACCAATGCCAATGGCGTGGTTCCCATCGCCATCAAGTTTTCCACGGAGATGACTTGCAGCGACGTTACCGATGCTATTAGCGCCTACGTCAATGTTGATGGCAACACTAAGACCAACGTCACCTTCGATACTCCTGTCTGCGGTGCGATGGACCCCATTGAGAAGGAGACCTGGACTGGCGCCATTCCCTCTGTTTACAAGTGGTCTGCCAACCTCCAGAACGTCCCCGATGGCATCATCAAGATCACTCTCGACCACCCGGCCGGCACCAAGGGAACCAACGCCACTGACCACTTCCTTGTCCGCTTCGGCAAGCCGTACAACCCCATCGTCTTCCCCTCTACTGCGAACTATTCTCGTTCTCTGATGAAGGAGAGCAACGGCGTCTACACGATCAACCACTCGGCTGCCGGTGCTAACAAGTGGCGTTACAGCACCAACTGGGGCTCCAGCTGGAGCAACTGGCAAGTCTACACCGGCGCCAACTCCCGCATGGTTGACCAGGCCTGGGAGGGAACCGACCTTCAGAAATGGGAGGGCAAGCACTTGATTGTCCAATACTGGAGTCAGCCTTTGGGATCGTCTTCCTTCTCCCAGCACTCCGACAGCAGCGACATCCCGTACGCTCGCCGCTGGCCACACGTCTTCCTCCACGGACCGTTCAACAAGTGGGGATACGACGCCGGTCTTCCCAACCTGATGGACCAAGTTGCGGACAACCAGTGGTCGCTTCACTTCATGTACGAGTGGCCGGCCCAGGTTCAGCTCAACCTCTGGGGTATTAACCCCGACAACCAGCCCGATGTTTCTTTCATCTATGGCGACCCCAACGGTGATGGAGTTCTTGATCGTCTCCCCCCCAGTTCCTTGTCTGACAACGTGGTCAATTTGACCAGTCCTCCCCCCATGCCTTATTTGTCTTACAAGCTTGTCCTGAATGACGCCAACTGGAACATCTCTGCTGAGCCCCAGGGCAACATGTGGATCCAGATTGTGTTCTTCTTCCTCCTGGGTCTTATGCCCATCGTCCTGGCCGCTCTTGCTGGATGGATCTACATGAAGGGATTCTACCAAGTCAAGATCAACAAGTCAGGCTTCTCCAAGAAGGGTTGGTTACCACTCAAGCTCGGGAATGAGTCCAGCATTAACTTCGGAGAAAAAGGCAAATCTCTCGAGATGTCCCAGATTCCCCCATCTCCCCTCGTCACGCCAGCTGCCGGTGCGGCCACCGGCGGTGTTCCCCGCAGAAAGGTTCTCATCGCCACCATGGAGTACAACATCGACGACTGGAAGATCAGCATTAAGATCGGTGGTCTCGGTGTCATGGCTAAGCTCATGAGTCAAGCCCTGACCCACGTCGACCTGATCTGGGTTGTCCCCGTCGTTGGCGACGTCGAATACCCCCTGGAGAACGAGGCCGAGCCGATGTTTGTCGAAGTCATGGGCGAATCCTACGAAGTCAAGGTCTACTACCACGTCCACAAGAACATCACCTACGTCATCCTCGATGCCCCGATCTTCCGACAACAGACTAAGGCCGACCCGTACATTGCCCGCATGGACGATCTCGAGAGTGCTATCCTCTACTGCGCCTGGAACAGCTGTATCGCCGAGTCTATCCGCCGCTTCAATGTCGACATCTACCACATCAACGATTACCACGGTGCCGCCGCTCCCCTTTATCTCCTTCCTGAGACCGTTCCCGTCTGTCTGTCTCTGCACAACGCCGAGTTCCAGGGTATGTGGCCCATGAGAACCGAGGAGGAACAGAAGGAAGTGTACAGCGTCTTCAACCTGCCCCCGAAGGTCGTCAAGGACTACGTCCAGTACGGTTCTGCTTTCAACCTGCTGCACGCTGCTGCCAGTTACCTCCGTATCCACCAGCGCGGTTTCGGTGCCGTTGGTGTCTCCAAGAAGTATGGTGATCGTTCCCTGGCTCGTTACCCCATTTTCTGGTCTTTGAAGAACATTGGTCAACTGCCTAACCCCGATCCCTCCGACACTGGCGAGTGGAACCCCGAGGAGGACATCTCCAACCACCAGGACGACATCAAGATCGACGAGACTTTCGAGGCCAACCGCGCTACTCTTCGCAGACAAGCCCAGGAATGGGCTGGTCTTGAGGTCAACCCCAATGCTGATCTGTTCGTCTTCGTTGGTCGTTGGTCGCTGCAAAAGGGTGTCGACTTGATCGCCGATATCTTCCCCACCGTTCTCGAGAAGTACCCTTCCACCCAGCTTATCTGCATTGGTCCCGTCATCGATCTTTACGGAAAGTTCGCAGCTCTCAAGCTCGCCAAGCTTATGGAGAAGTACCCCAAGCGTGTTTTCAGCAAGCCCGAGTTCACTCAGCTGCCCCCCTACATCTTCTCTGGTGCCGAATTCGCCCTCATTCCCTCTCGTGACGAGCCGTTTGGTCTCGTTGCCGTCGAGTTCGGTCGTAAGGGAGCTCTGGGTGTCGGTGCTCGTGTCGGTGGTCTTGGTCAGATGCCAGGTTTCTGGTTCACGGTCGAGTCCATGACTCCTGCCCACATGCTTCAGCAGTTCAAGCAGGCTATCGAATCCGCCCTGAAGTGCAAGCCGAGAAAGAGAGCTCTCATGCGTGCCTGGAGTGCCAAGCAGCGTTTCCCCGTCGCCCAATGGATCAGACAACTGGATACCCTCTACAACGACTCCATCAAGGTTCACAAGAAGGAGGCTGCCAAGCAGAAGAAGTCTGGTGGCATTCGCAACCTGACCGACTCCTCTCTCCGCTCCAGCGTTGCCGTCAGCGAGTACGGTGCCGAGTTGACTCCTACCGGTTCCAGAGCCACCTCTCCTCTCCCGCCGCCTACCCGTGTCGCCAGCCCCCGCATCTCCGAATCTCCTGGTCTGCCTGTTCCCAACCTTCCTTGGCACAGCATCCCCTCTTCTCGTCGCAGCTCTTTCTCCAGCTCCATTGGCGGTGGCCGTGAGAGTATGATGAGTGTGGACAGCTTTGCTATTCGCGCCCAGAACGATGCTACCTCCCCTGTCACTCCTGGCTTTGGCGACTTGGCTCTCCCTCAACCCAGTTTCTACAAGCAGCAGCGCAACAGCTCTCAGCTGTCCTTGCCTGATGTTGTTGGTGACCGCCACGATCTCAAGTTGATGAACGTTGACCAGAACTTCACGGACAAGAACGGAGAATTCTACGACGAGTTCGAGCAAATGCTCAACAATCTTACCGCCAAGAACTCCATCAACGACCTTTGCATTGAGAACTACCTCCAAAAGAGTGAGAAGAAATGGTTTGCCAGATACCGTGATGCCAAGCTTGGCCGCAGAGACCACAGCCGCTCAAGAAGCCCCAACCCTAGCCGCCCCGGCTCCAGCGCTGGTCTCGGTGCCAAGATGGATGGCGAGCGTGGCCGCAGCCGCACCCCCAGTGGTCTCACGGGCGCTACTCGCTACGACGACAGCCCCGTTGACGATGAGTTCCTGTTGGGTGACAACTACAACGCACCCACTGGTCTCAAGAAGTAAGTGCCCAACACAATTGTTCGCGAGCTCAACACTAACAACCGCAGGATCCTGTCTATCCGCATTGGCGATTGGCCCGTTTACGCTTTCTTCCTCTCCTTCGCCCAGGTCATCTCCATCAACTCGTACCAAATCGTCCTCCTTACTGGTGACACCAACCAGACGCCCCTCAAGCTGTACATTGTTGCGGCTACCTATCTCGTCACGTCCTTCTTGTGGTGGTTCCTGGTCCGTATGACCAAGTCCGTTTACGCCCTCTCCCTTCCCTGGTTCTTCTTCGGCCTTGCCTTCCTCCTGTTGGGTGTCTCGCCACTGCTGTCCCCTTGGCAAGCCAGCGCTGCTATGCAAGACGCCGCCACCGCTCTCTATGCTGCTGGCGCTAGCGCTGGTGCTCTGTCCTTCGCCCTCAACTTTGGTGACGAAGGTGGAGCTCCCACGAAGCAATGGATCATGCGTGCCCTTGCGGTTGCCGGTGTTGCTCAGGTCTACTCCCTTATGCTCTGGTACTGGGGATCCCTGACGCACACCCCCGAGACCTCTCCCATGGCCTACCTGGACGGTACGACTATCCCCAAGTCCGTTATCATCTGCGTTCCCGTTGCTTGCATGCTCTGGGCTATCGGTGTCATTCTGTTCCTGGGTCTCCCCGACTACTACCGCCAGGCTCCCGACGTTATCCCCGGTTTTTACATCTCCCTCATCCGCCGCAAGCTCGTCCCGGTCTTCTTCATCATGATCATTATCCAGAACTACTGGCTGTCGGCTCCCTACGGACGTAACTGGGGTTTCCTCTTTGCTTCCCAGTTCATCCCTGGCTGGGGAGTTGTGCTCCTCGCCTTGGGCTTTTTCGTCGTCCTCTGGGGCCTCATCCTCTACGTCTTCTCTTACTTCTCCGAGAGTCACACGTGGCTTCTGCCTATTTTCGCCATCGGTCTCTGCGCTCCTCGCTGGGCGCAGATGCTTTGGGGAACCAGCAGCATGGGCATGTACCTCCCCTGGGCTGGTGGGCCCGTCGGCTCCGCTATTCTCTCGCGTTGCCTGTGGCTCTGGCTCGGTCTCTTGGACAACATCCAGGGTGTCGGTCTGGGTATGATGCTTCTCGCGACACTTACGCGCCAGCACGTGTTGGCCGTCCTCATCGGTGCTCAAATCGTGGGCAGTGCCTTCACGATGCTGGCGCGCGCGACGAGTCCCAACGCCCTGTCGCCCAACACGACCTTCCCCGACTTCTCCCAGGGCCTGATGCCTGGTATCGCGAGTTGGTGGTTCTGGATCTGCCTGGGATTCCAAATGGTCATCCCAATCCTCTTCTTCAAGTTCTTCAGAAAGGAGCAGGTCTCGAAGCCTTAAACGGGAGCATGATGCGATTGATTTTGCGAAAAAGTCATAAATACCCCGGGGCGTCGCCGCCCCAATTTGTCATGTTGGGTTCAGGGCCGGTTCTCTCACTTACCTATACACATTTTCACGGAGCCTGTTTGTTTTTTTGGATTGTATAATGATGTTATAACCTTCTTTGTTATACACGCACACACAGAAAAAGCGTTCGTTAATGGCCCACGGACTGCGAAGCATATTCTTTTTTTACCCCCGCCATGGGGAGGAGCAAAAAAAGGGAGAGATACGACATCGGGGAGAGGAGGGCGAGAGACGGGATGGGCCGTCCTCGTGTATGGTGTTTTGTTCGTTCCGCTTATCTACATCAAATATACATGTACCCCAACCACTTGGGGATAAAGGAGGAGGCGGCGAGGCCAAGGAGGGCACGCGCGCGAAATATCTTAACGGCGGCAACAAACACGTTCACGGATAACCTTTAGATTAGACTTATGCTATGTGTTCATTCCTTTTTTGAAAAAATCAAATCATGATTAATAATGTCTGGTCTCTTTTGTGTGTGAAGCTGTCTTTGGGGTGATTTGGCGTGTTCAGTACGTTGGTGAGTCTTCATCAGTGCTTCTCCCTGAAAACGAACCCGGGCTAACTCGTGCCAAGCATTATAGATGGTCGCCTGGGATGGCATACTGATCCAATCAGCGTATTTCCTAGTCGTCGTCTGCTTCTCCTCTCGTCTCATCAGCTGGCCGCGGTGCTCAACGGGGCAGTTTTTGGAGCTGTGCGATAGCCCCCTCTGCTATCCTTCCGGCCCCCGTGACGTCTGCGAAATTCTGGTGCGTCCGGCGATGATAGTGCTCGGGGGTGGTTCCGGGACGAAGGAAGAGGAAGGCATAGAAGGGGGAGCATGGCAATTCTCCCACGCATTGAGACATCGACTGTATGGGTATATGTTTCATTCGTTGCTTGTGATCAGGTTGAGGTGGATAACACCATCTAGTCTTCATGAACCACGGTGGAAGTTGCGAGGACACAAGATGAGCTATTTCTTGCATGTGGTAAGGACTGATTGCGATTACTCTGTATGAGAGGTCCATGTTGTACGGAGAATTAAGTCAAACCGCCTCCACTCCAAAGACTCGACACGTGCGAACAGAAACAGCCGCCCTTCTCAACCACCTAGACCTCGACCCAGCCACAGCTATAATAGTAAGGAACCTCCTCCGCGTCCTCCACCTCCCCGGCGGCGTCGGCGGCGCAGATTGCGCCCTTCCACGGCCGAGTCGTCCCCCCGAGCGGCTGCGTCCTGGCCATGTGGAAGGCCATGTCCGACTGTGCGTCCCAGAACTGGCACTCGGAGGGGTGACGGATTACGACGTGCGGCAGGCCGGCGACCTCTTTGAAGTAGCCCATGTCGCTGAGGAGGGTCATCCAGAGGTCGCGGTGGTAGACGAGGCTGCCGGACCAGGTGCGCCAGCCGTTGAAGGCCCAGCCGTAGACCAGCGGGTCTGGGTCGGGGCCGAACTCGCCGTCCTCGCCGTCCTCGCCGTAGAGGTGGCGGATGAAGGCGGAGGAGTGCGTTTGGAGGATGAGGTGGGTCGTCTGCTCGGCCGGGCGGGGAAGTGAGGAGGAGGAGGAGGGGGGGGGGGGGGGGGGGGGTTGGCAGAAGGGGGCGGCGGCGCGGAGGGCTGCGATGAGGGCGAAGAGGGAGGCGCGGTAGGCGTTTTGGGAGTCTCGTTGGGACTGGGGCGGCGGGAGGGTGAGGCGGAGGTTGTGCGGGTTGGAGGGGCCGAAGTAGACTGCCACCGTGGGGGGTCCGTTTTTGGGGACGCGGACTGCGGTTGAGACCACGAGGGTCGAGGTGATGGGCCTTCTAAGATTGGGGAAGTGTCTGATGTGTGTGAAGTTGTTGGGGCCGGTGATTGAGGGTTCGTGCAACGCTGCGTGCCAGGGGATGACGCTTTGGACGTTTGGGGACCGGGCCCTTGGGATCCTCCCGAGTGTGAAGTGGGAGGGGAGGGGGACCTGCGGAGGAGGGTGGCGGACGTTATCTCTTGTCTGGTTATTGTTGCTCGGAACAGTCTGGGGGTTGGTTGCGTTTCCGAGTTGAGCAGCTTGCGTGCTTGGCTGAGTCGGAGGAGTACTACTTGGTTCATCGTCAACCCTATACCATTCCACATCGTCTCTGGCTTCGTGGAGTCGACGGAGCATTCTCTCTTTGGTCTTGGGGTTGCTGTACGGCAGCTGGCTCAATCGTTCCGCTTCAACCAGACGGCGTCGTGCCTCCCTTTCGTTGTGACGGCATTCGCCTTCATACCATCTACGCCGCATCTCGAGAAACTCCGTTTCCCCAGGTTTGCGGAGGAATCTTCGCCTGCTCTCCGGGTCATTGTGCGGCAGCGATCTGAAGCGTTCTTTTTCGAGCAGGCGACGTCGGTCCTCCTCTTCTTCCAGACGCTCCTTGTCTGCCAGGGCTCTACGTCGTTGCTCGCGCAGCTTCGATGCTGGCTGCGGTTCTGCCTCTTCTGCGAGCATTCGACGCTGTTGGCGGCGGCGGAGGCTTGCCGGGCCCATGCCGGTGGCGATGTCGTGTTGCCGCAGCGCCTCGGCGAAGAGCTGGTTGATATCATCAAAATCAGAGTCGTCCATTTCTGAGTCGTCCATGTCCGACTCGTCCATTTCCGTATCACTTGAGGTCGAGGACGATGGTGAGGGCGAGGGCGAATGCTCCTTTCGGCGTAAGCTTTCGGTCTGGCGTTGGCGGCGCAGCAGCAGTTTACGCTCGCGTCTTTTCACTCTCTCCGGTCCCAGCTCAGCTTCCCACGAAGAGAAGGCGGGCTGGTGCCGCAGTTTGGGATCTTCGAAAATGAGGGCGGCGTCCTTCCTGCCTTGGACCGTCAGACGGACCTCCTTGACGGGTTTCTTGACCCGGGCGTGGGGCGGTGGTCTGGGACCCAGAGTCGGCCACGGTTTGATGCCGGTGCGCAAGAGGTAGTCATCCTCGTAGTCGGTCGTGAGGGCATCATCGTCAGACTCAGTGGAGAAGTCAGACGTGTGGATCGACGGCCAGGACTCTCCAGAGTCCGAGTCCGAGTCGCCTCGAAGCGAGCAGCCAGAATCGCCAAAGTCAGCCCGGTAGGCCGCCTGGAAGCAACGGGCAAACTCGATCCTCGTGGGCGGGGCAGGAAAGCTCGTTCGTTCTGGTAGTCCTATATTCATGTTCAAGATCGTCTGGAAGGGTTTCCTGGGATGTGAGTGTACGTCTTCCTCGCAGGATGAGCTCTTATCTGATCTCATCAGCGCGGGGTATGGGAAGCTTCCAGATTATATACATCTCATCTATACATCTCATCTACGCGATGACGCGAGAATCGTTGACGAATTCCTCGGGCCTGGTGCTGCCGGTCTCTTCTCGTCCATTGTCTGCAACGGCGGCGTACGCAAGTTGAGAATTGCTTTTTCTTCAGTGCGACGATGCATCACACGGAGGGCCTTCCTCCCACCAGAACTCCGCGATCGATCGGGTTCCCTGATGAGCGATTTCCTATCTGTGAAGTGATCGATTTCCCTGGAGAAAACCGGGGCTTACTGCATGGATCTCATGCAGGCCATTAAGACGATGCGACGTTGGCGAGGTTGATGTTCTCATCTTCGCAGTGTTTGTGAGGGGTTCGTGGAGGTATGAGATAAGGTTGCTGTTCTGTTAGCGGTCGTTGGCGGAATTCACGGTGGCTTCCGAGCGGTTAGCGTGCTAGCGCTCCCCAAAGCTGGCACCTACGAAGACTACCTACCCACTGCTGGGGGGGTTGAGGGACCCTTGTCCTGCTTCACGCGGTCTCAACCACGCAACGTCACTGCAACCTGTTTCCATCTACGATTTGTAAGGACCAATGTCCAGTCTTCCTACTGCGAAAGAACCTTCTAGCAACTTTGACGTACTTTTGTTTTTGTTTACTTTGAACTGAAAGTATCGTCATTACAGTGTTGCTGGGTACACAGCTGGCAGCATGTAAGCGGACAGCACCATGAGACGGAGTCGTCACGATGGCACGAATAATCCTTGATTCTACATATCTCGCCTCCAGGTCAACTCAGAATAGTTGATCTGGATTCGTCCCTCGCAGAGATTTGTTCATTTTCACATGTTGCACATGAGGTCTGCTTCAATGAGCCAGGCTGGTTGGCTGTGAGACAGGTCTGGACCCCAGAAAAGGTTCATCTAATGTTTTTAACGGTGCACTCTGACTGCAAACTCTCCTAGTCTTGAGCCCATACGATGCGGGGAAGTTGGAAGATTTCGCCAGATATAGGGTTTGACTCTGCAGGTTGCTGGGGCAGAAGCAAAAGGTCAGTTCCGGCGGAAGCTTTCAGTATGATGTCCTTTGTGTTATATAAATGCTACTCGCCCATTGCATCTATCTCGACTCGGCATGCTTCCGCTTCTCGCGCCCATCTTCTCATTTTCAACTCCACTACTAACAATTGTAGTAAAAGATTATAATATAGGTGAGTAAAACTAGACTAAGTCATATGTATGTTAACATACATCTATCTATTCTAATATACTAAGTACATTACTTTGCAACGACGACAAGTGACAGCGATGAAAGTAGAGCAGCCTTCCTGTCATTGCTGTGCGGCATTACCACAGGCGGTAGAAACCTATAAGTCCACCTTCAGGTTTCCAACCGTCTTTGGTGACTATCTCAACAACTGTGTCACCAAACTCGAGGTAATCGACTATAACACCAGCTTCATCCACGTAGCCTGTCCAGACCATGTAGATGTTGCTCGCATCGACTCTCTCGTCGTGGCAGTCAAAGGGATTCATGCTCCGCGCTTTTCAGACGATACCTCAACCATCGGCGTGTACTTTGGTCCGGAGAATCCAAACAACGCCAAGCGCTTCTTATCCGACGGCACTTTTACCGGCCCGCGCGCGGAGCTTCACGCCGCGTTGGCAGGACTCAAGATCTCGAGGCGAATTTGCGCCGAGGGAGGGTTCTGCGGCTGCCCGAAGCACGAAGATGGACATGAGTGTGCTGTAAGACACCTCGTAGTGAAGACGGAGTCCGAATACGTCGCCAGAGGTATGGGAGGCGGAGAAAGGGACCGAGAACCTTGGATATGGAGATGGCGCGAGAACGGATGGTTGACGATTAATGAAGAACCGGTCAAGAATAGGGATCTCTGGAAGGCTTTGTGGCGAGAGTTGAAAGGTCTCGGCGTACTGGGAGTCAGGGTAGATTGGTGGCTTGTTCCGAATAGCGACAATAACGAGGCTTATTGTGTTGCTGGAGGCGTGCTGTCTGCGATAGACCTGAGCCCTGACGAGAAACATACCGAGTGGTTGACGGACGAGCTTCAGCGCCATGCGGGTTGTGATCATCCACTTGACATGGATCCGAGGGCAGTGCCGGAGAGTTGCGTACTATTGGAGAAAAAGTCGAAGATGTAAACCAGTGTTCACGTACTAAGGCTAGGAGCATTTCCTTTCAAGTGAACGGATAGCTATGGAGTTCTCAGGTTTAGCAAATGCAGCTGAATGTTTAAATGAGATTTGTTTTGGCTTCATTTCAAGCAAACCCAGTTGTGTCGTGAAGCATCTTGATGCTCAGAAGGGGTCAGACGTAGCTAGCGACAGGGAAGGGGGAAACAAAGGTCGGGCTCCGTAGATTCGCCATAGATTCGACTGCGGATCCGTGACGCTCCAGAGGCAGCAAGTTGAGGACGGGGACGTCTGGTTGGCGTTGACGGCTCGAAGTCGGATGATTTGCCAACAATGACGCGACAAATAGGCTCAGAGCTTATTAGTCGCGTCTTCCTGGTTTCGCGTGACGATATATCAAACGGATAGAAAGGCGCTGGCTCAACGCGTCGCACCGCGTCTGGTATTCTCAGGTGGACGACATTGGCGAACGAGACGTTGGTCCTGGTTTATGATTCACCTTGTGATACCAAACTTGCAATTGGATGAATTTTCGATAAATTTGTCAGCAAGCAGTTTGACATGGAATGTTCCTGCTCTGGCTACCTAAGGTACGTCAAGAACAAAGGACACTAACGTGGGGGGGAGGGTGCGCACGTCCGCCATCTTTCAGGAGACATGCACTACCGCCAGCCACAGTACCCGCGTGTACCTACTTCACGTCCCAAATCTGCGAAAGTCATCATTATCACCGTTCATAGCCAATCTCACGATCTGAAATCATGTACCATCCGTACAAGCGGCCGCAAGCATCGGATTCCAGACGCAAAAAAACCAGTCGAGGTGCAACAGCCGCGCCAAAACATGGGGACCAGCCCCAATTCGACCAGCGGGACAAGGCGTCAGGCCCGATTCTCGGTCGTTCCCCGGGGTCCTTGAGAGGAGCCTTCTTCCACAACAACGACGGCAAAATAGAGCTCTTCGACGGCCAGACAGGGTTCACTCACATGTGCAGCCCCTCATCGCAACATTCTGGGCACGAGGATCCCCTCGTCATCGCCATCGATGGCGCTTGCCCTGGGAACGGCACGATAAGGGCAACCAAGTCAGGTTATGGAGTATTTTTCGCACCCGGCAACCCCAAAAACATGGCTGCCCGGATTCCGAACCATCTTCTCGAGGGCGCCAAACACACAAACAACATTGCTGAAATCACGTCCGCCATATCTGCGCTCCATGGCGCGACGATTGTCGCCAGGGGTGGTATTCAACGGTACACCGATGCCGTGAAGCACGGAGACGTAAGAAAGCCCAGCGGAGAGCCCCAGAAGTTGAGACACGTCGTCGTCAAGTCAGATTCAGAGTACGTTGTCAAGTCCATCGCAGGCGGGAAGAAAGGGGAGCCGCCTTATATTGCGAAATGGGAGACGAATGGATTTCGGACGGCGGGTGGCGGGGCTGTAAAAAATGCAGCTCTTTGGCGTTTGCTAACGCAGTACATCGACAAACTCCGCGAAATGGGCGTCACGGTTCAGTTCTGGCACGTTCGGCGCGAGCTGAACAAGGATGCCGATCGGCTTGCGAATGAAGGCCTGGTCTTGGGGGCTTCTGCTGTCAGTTCGACGGTCGAGGAGGAGATCAAGCGGGTTTGGAAAGCTCAGGGTGTCTCGAGAAAGGGACGAAACCATTCAAATGAGTAAGTAGTAATTGTATGGGGGTTCGTCCCTGACTATTACAGTTGCATCATGAAGCTGACAGATTCTTGACAGAAACGAGGTCATTGTCCTGGACGATGATTAGGACACACCGCATTTCAGTTGGACCATAGCCTGTCAACCTGGTCAATTCTTTGCGAAATACTTCTGAGTGTCAGATGATTCTGGACTCGATGAGAAGTGACCGAAACGCCATGATCCGGGATCCTGCAGAGACTACTTGTGAGTCTGGCGGTGGACTTCTTCAAACGACTTTGGCCCGCAGGTCGTGCGGAAACTCCCTCTTAGGGCGAAAGTTCCACTCGCCTCGCTTCTCCCACCCTGTGGACTAGTCATGACGAACGATGAAGGCTGAGCTTCTCTTTCAGCTCGGTAGAATGATGACGTATAATGAAGAAAGTTCGAGAAGAAAAAAGATGCGGGCGACCTTACATATGAAGAAGGCAGTGTTGGGTACTTATCACAGGCGGCGACCACAAAGGCGTCGCAGGAAATGGATGCTTCACTTTTCCGTGGCGTTTCTCCAAGGTAGCTGCCTCAGATAGGCACATATAAGACACCTGCAGAACCACAGGAACCCAGGGACTCTCTTCAAGCAGCGCCAAAGATGGCGATTCTGAACCTTGCATCGCGTTGCCTCAGTCATGGCAGTCCCAGCATCAATTCATGAACATTCAGTTGAGATCCCTGTTCAAGTACGCTGAGAGCCTGCCAACCACTTTGACTTGTCCAGAATCATCTCTGTGTGTATATAATCCAGGCAATACACAGAAGAAGACGGCGAAACATCAGCTATTGTGGTGACTAAACCCGCCATCTGAGCGTCAACCCCCTATCTTGAATGCTCAGTTTTGGCGACGCCCACTATTCTGGCCGCCGCTGCCACGCCGCATTTCTTCTTGTGCTGCCTAGGTCTTTGGAAACCGCTCGACAACCATATTCATACCGATCTGAAGAAGTATGGCAGAGGAGCATATGACCAAGTTAAGTTAGTTCTGCAACTACATAAGACACTCCTCCAGCCCAGAGTAACTCATACGAGTCACGAACCGCAAATTCAGCCGTTTCATGCTGGGGATAACGTCTCGTCTATGTGCCTTGCTTCTGGCCATCTTACGCAGCTACCCAGTGAAGGACCCTGCACATGCTTTCACAGTATCGATCTATTCCATCTTGACCTTATTCTTGGTAGAATAAACGGGCTACGACGATGTTATCCCGCGAGTGCAGCGACCGTTACAACTCGCTTTGAACAAAGTTTCGTTGACTTACAGGTCAATCCATAGGAACACATGGAAGAGTTCCATATTGCAGACTCAGACCACAGATATGTCCAGTCTGTATATGCATGAAGAGGACCGAGCCGGCCATGCTCTGTGCCGTCACCAGATCGGGCCTTCATAAAACAAACAGCATCACCGAACAAGCTGCGGAAAGGACAGCCACAGAATCGCCTGCTCAGGCTACATCATCAGCGAACCCCAAGAAACAAGTTCCCGCTGATAGAAAAGCCCTTTCATCTCCGTAGCATCCATTCATCTGTTAATTAGCTGTCCCTCAGCTTTATGGAGTATCGTTTCCCATTTCCAGTGTATTCCACATCGACAGAGGTATAACACCCACTGCGTCTGCGACTCGAGTTTGACAACGAGTCCCTCGCGAACTAATCTTAACACATGCCACTACCTTGGGAAAGATCATCAGTTCAACTCCCAGGGCTATTCCTACCAATCGTCAGGTCCTCGCATTTGGTGAGTTTCCACTCTACCGTTCGCAGTAAGAGATCTTATAACGAGAGACGGTACATGCAGCATAAGGATGGTGGCGAGCAACGCTCTTCATCCGCATCCGCTCAAGTCAACTTCATTCTCCGTCGCATATAATACACGGTGATTACCCATGTGCGAACTCTCTCGACAATGTGCCCTGAGCTTTGTTTTGATGAATGGAAGGCGGAGTGGCATCTGTGTCTCAGTATTGCAGAAGTCGTCGCTGACCACGCCCCTCTAGACTGCTACACGCAACATCCCTACGATGTCATCGACCACATTCCCCCTGCAGTCAGCTTTCTACTTGTATTCCACCAGAGATACATGACAAATGGCGCGCACTATGATCGTCGCACAAGTTCATACCCTGCCCACGGAGCTTTCTCAGAGGTCCTCATAGAAAACGTTGATGAGGTAGCAGACTCTTATCGACTCCACAGCGCGTTAGAACCCAGCGTTTCTAGATTTATTCTGGTTTTACAGCTTATCTGCCAAAGTCTTCCCCGGTATCCTGGCCAGACGTCGGGAAGCAAGACTTTAGAGTGCGCTGGACGATAGAATCTCCTGCGAAAGGTAACATCTGGGGCCCAATAGACTGAATATTACATCGGTTTTCAACGCTCCATGTATGCCACATCATTGGCCTGGCGAGTACCATCCATCCTCATCCAAACCATTTTATACCCTAACAAGCCTCCACGTACAACATTCTCAACGTCCGCTACTTACTTCTCAACTACAAAAGACGACACTCGGGCTCTCCTTGAAACGGACAACGAATTAATATTTGTCGTGGCTGTGAGCTCTTCAACAAGACCTCAGCCACCACCGAGTTCTCACGACATCGGACCGCACCCCACGACCCCTTTCGTCGGCCCGTCTGCATAGCCACCATCTCTCATCATCATCCGTCACGTATATGTGCCCGTATCATACAAAGCAGACAGGGACGCTCGCGAACGTATACAAACCACCACTGTATTGATGGCGAAGCATTACTCCGCCTCATTGGTATTGGATGTCACCACTGCTGAAGTACCAAGCTAGCGAAAAAACACCCAACGCAAGAACAATCATTCTTGGTTGGTGCTCCCAGTCAAGTTTCTCAATGCCAACAGATATACAGACCACTTTGATCTCCTTTCTCCAGCGAAGCAAGCACAGAATCAGCCCGACACTGGCTACGATCCTCGCACAAACCTCTAAAAAGCTGTCCGAATGCACAACGTGGACAGCAACAGCAATTCACGGCGTTTATCTCCGCTCATCGAAAAAGCCTGGCAAGACGCCTCGGTGGTCTCTCAGTCCGAAGGCCTCCTTAGTTCTTCTCCGTCATCACTCGCCAAACACCGCCTAACTCTCTCACTTGTCGTCTCCTCGATTCCTATCCACCACCTCTACCAGGGTATTCCTTGAGACCGTCCGAGATATTGAACAAACCCAGAGGTCAAGTAGACTTGTGTCGGTAACGAAGATCAGTAGGGGCTAGATTAGTGCGTCGAAGACGAGAACAAATACGAACAGAGAGTTGATTTTCCACCATCATCAAGACCATGTCAGAAGCGCGATGATTTTAGTAACCAGGTGTTGAACGACACATCCGATCAGGGTAACATGCCAGACGACAATCTCGAGTGCGGAACTTGGGCGTAGTGCTTACTACAGAATCCAGGAACACATCACTAACACTCTGCATCACGTTGCGAACAGAATCATGTGTTCAATGGGTCTCATTTATGCGGTGTATGTTTTACACAAAGTTGGAGTCATGCTCCATGCTGCCGACGCCAATTAACCTGCCAACACCAGAGACAAAAGTGCATGATGGAATCTTTGGGTAGTCTCTTTTTCATCCCGAACGAATCAACAACAAATCTAAGAAATCAGAGCTCGTCGTGGCTGGGAGGCTCATCCTCGCCGCCAGCGCCACCAGCGCCCTGGTACATCTTGGAGGTGATGGGGTAGGCAACGTTGGACAGCTTCTCCTTCTGCTCCTCCAAGTCCTCGGTGGAAGCAGTGGCGCCGTTCTCGTCGAGCCAGTCAGTGGTCTCCTTGACGGCCTCAAGGATCTGGAAGTAGAGTTAGTGTTCTGCAGGCGTGCTTGTGGTGAGTTGGGTAAACTTACGGTCTCCTTGTCCTCGTCGTCAATCTTGCCACCAAGACCCTCCTCGTCGTTAACCTGGTTCTTGAGGGAGAAAGCGTAGTTCTCAAGGCCGTTGCGAGCCTCAATGCGCTCGCGGGTAGCCTTGTCCTCCTCAGCGTACTTCTCAGCCTCCTCGACCATGCGGTCAATCTCCTCCTGGGTGAGACGACCCTTGTCATTGGTAATGGTGATGGACTCCTGCTTGCCAGTGCCCTTGTCGTGGGCAGAGACCTTGAGAATACCGTTGGCATCGAGCTCAAAAGAGACCTCGACCTGAGGGACACCACGGGGGGCGGGGGGAATGCCAGTGAGCTCGAACTTGCCAAGCAAGTTGTTGTCCTTGGTCAGGGAACGCTCACCCTCGTAGACCTGGATCAGGACGACGGGCTGGTTGTCAGCGGCGGTCGAGAAGATCTGGCTCTTGCGGGTAGGGATAGGAGTGTTGCGCTGGATAAGCTTGGTCATGACACCTCCAGTGGTCTCAATACCAAGGGTCAAGGGGTTGACGTCCATGAGAACGATGTCCTCAGTACCCTCCTCACCGGAGAGAACACCACCCTGAACAGCGGCACCGAAAGCGACAGCCTCGTCGGGGTTGATGCCCTTGGAAGCCTTCTTTCCGCCGAAGTACTCCTCAATAAGGGAGACAACCTTGGGAATACGAGTGGAGCCACCGACGAGAACGATGTCGTCAACATCCTCCTTCTTGACCTTGGCGTCCTTGAGCACCTGCTCGACGGGCTTCAGGGTCTTCTTGAAGAGATCCATGTTGAGCTCCTCGAACTTGGCGCGGGTGAGGGTCTCGGAGAAGTCCTTGCCCTCGAAGAAGGCCTCGATCTCAATGCGGGTGGACATCTGAGAAGAGAGCGTGCGCTTGGCCTTCTCGGCCTCGCGCTTCAGCTTACCCATGGCCTTGGGGTCCTTGGTAACGTCAACGCTGTTCTTCTTGTTGTAGGACTTGGCGAAGTAGTTGATGAGGCGCTGGTCGAAATCCTCACCACCCAAGTGGGTGTCACCAGCAGTAGCCAAAACCTCGAAGACACCCTGGTCAATGGAGAGCAGGGAGACATCGAAGGTACCACCACCAAGATCGTAGACAAGAATCTGGCTCTCCTTGCCGGTCTTGTCAAGACCGTAGGCAATAGCGGCGGCAGTGGGCTCGTTGACAATGCGAAGGACGTTAAGACCGGCAATGGTACCGGCATCCTTGGTGGCCTGGCGCTGGTTGTCGTTGAAGTAGGCAGGGACAGTAACGACGGCGTGGGTAACCTTCTTGCCCAGGTAGGACTCGGCGACCTCCTTCATCTTGCCCAGAATCATGGCAGAGACCTCCTCGGGGGTGTAGGTCTTCTGAGAGCCGCCAACCTCGACCTTGACAACGGGCTTGCCATCCTTCTCAACAACCTTGTAGGGGAAGTGCTTGATGTCGGACTGGACAGCCTTCTCGGTGAACTTCTGGCCGATCAAACGCCTGAGAGCCGAGTTAGTATGAATCATGTATGGGTGCGGCTTTGCAGCAACTTACTTAATGTCAAAGATGGTGTTGTGGGGGTTGGCCGCGGCCTGGTTCTTGGCAGCGTCACCGACAAGTCTCTCCTCCTCGGTGAAAGCGACGTAAGACGGGGTGATACGGTTTCCTGTCGGCCCATCATGTCAGCCAAAATGTTCTAAAATCTGCCAAAAATCGAAACCAAGTCCGATTTCGACGAAACTAACCTTGATCGTTGGCCAGAATCTCGACTTTTCCCTTTTGGAGAACCCCAACAGCGCTGTAGGTAGTTCCAAGATCCTGAGCATAGATCTATTAGTTATTGTTGCGGTGTTGTGATGATTTGGTTCTGAAAGGTACATCGTCGTGATGTTGTACAATGTTTGGTGGAAAAGTGGGTCCAACTTACAATACCGATGACAGTGCCGTAGTTCTCAGAATCGGGAGCCTGAGCCTGAACCGACTGGACAAAAGCCAGAGGGGAGAAGAGGAGACACATCCAGGCCAGGAGGCCGAAGCCCAAGGCCATCGAGTTGCGTGTTCTCGACATGGTGGTTGGAGTTGGGGTCGTGAAGCTCCCCAGGTGCGCGAATCGAAGCTTTGCAGCTGACAGAATTGAAAGAAGAAGAAAAGATGTCTGTAAAAGACGCGCGATGGAAGGTTTTCCGGATTCTACCTTCTAGCGACACACCCAATGGAATTGAGGTGATTTGCAGTGGTTGAATTGGAGAGGGTTGGAAGAGCGGTGGTGGAAGGGAAAGATAGCTGCCTTTATGAACGGCCTCCTCCAAAAAAAAGTTGAGGTGTCCAGATTGCACAAAAGGCCAGATTTCCTCTTGCTAGGCGCCACACGTGACAGGGGTACCTTCCTTCCAGAGGCGTGCTTGCGCTGATTCAGCACTGTGTGGTCCCTTGGTGCAGCTGTATCGAGATGCGCTAATGCGGACATTTAGGGACGAGAGTGGATCTCGGGAGACCACTCTCCGTTGGGTAAGCACAGTGAGAGATGACAGTACGAAGCCTTCCCCTACCTACCTAGCCACGGGAGTCAAAGCAAGCGCCTCACCGCTGCCGCGCTGGCTGCCGTCACTTTACCGGGGTCCCTTCTGCCCCACGAAGGCTGCGATTCTGGAGATTTCGATTGCAGATGGAGTCTGTGTCCCCTCCCCCCTGGACGGCTGGGAACTCTTGAACGTGGCCTTTCCTCTTCATTCTGGCAGGTGCTTGCCAGCTTGCTTCTGTGACTTTCCACGCCGCCGCAATGTCTCCAAATACGACTGACTCTTTGTCTGAACCTGGATGGCGGGAAAGTGGCTCACGATAGTGCGCATTTCCAACAATGAAAGGCCGATGGCAAAGACCCCATTCAATGCGTTGCATCAAATCTAATATCACATTCGCCTCCTCCTGACTTTGGTTACATACAAGCAGCTTCCAACCCAGAAACGAACAGAGTGGCCTCAACTTGATTACTACGAATGCCCATTGCGGAACACAGTTCAATGCCTCCAAAGCTTTCCAGAATATTCCCACCACTTACTTGCGGTGGGGGCGGCGCGGCGGCAAGGCGGAAAATGGGAGATGGGCCACTCTATTTTACCCTGCCCCCTGAACTGCCCTTCACTGTAAGGCGCACATGCGAGGACCTTACCTCACTTAAGGTGCCTGAAGCAGTGCCATCCCGTCTTCTGCCTGAGATGAGGGGGGCTAAATGGAGGGGGCAAAAGGCAGGGGTTGAGCTTTGGCTGCTGGCCCATGCTCTCCCGAGAGGGCCACGGGGCGTGGACAACGGTCGAATGCGAGAGAGGGGTGCACTAGGATGGAGCACGACGGCGTCATTTCCCTCCAGTCGCTTCTTTGTAGCCTAAAACCTCGGAGCCACTTCAGCATACTGTGAAGTTGACAAGTCGCTCGGGGGAAACGCTGACGAGCAGGCAGACAACGGACACATATCAATATTGGCAAATCACAGCTGAAGTTCCATGTCAGCAATCCTTTCACTTGGGACGAGATGGCCATGGCCCTGGCATCAGACTACATGGTTCCTGCAAGGTGTTCAAACTGTGTTCTTCTATGGATAGACATGTTCTCATTGGCTGCCCTCAGACAGAACTTGCAGGCAACTCTATTTTCAGCGCTCAACTCTAATGGAGCCTCAACTAGCACCCGTTTTCGCTCTCGCACGCCATGCATTGCGTCCTTATTCCACACAAATGCCGAAAATACCAAACCATTCGCGACCATGACACGTTTCTTCTTCTGATTCTTCACCGTTTACTCGAGCAGCCCTGCGGCAATTGTCTCGCCACCGCTTCTCAATACCACTCTCTGTCCTGCTTCCAAAGGCACCTTGGACTCTAGCCTGACGACCACCCGCGCAACCTTCGCAGGCTGCACGATCTTGGGGTTCTTCTTGACAGTTACGCCTGTGACCTTGTCCAGCACGGCTGGAATAGCCTCAATTCGGCCGGCGGCGTGCAGACGACCACGGTGAACGTCCACTGGCTGCGGCATTAAGTGGTCGAATGCCAGCACCTTCATTGTCAGTGTGTCGCTTGTGTCGATGGGTGCTGCCTTGGTGCTGATGATGTCGCCCACGCGCACGTGAATTGGGTCGATTCCGTACAGACCGATATTTACGCTCTGGCCAGCCACCGCCCATTCTTGCGGCTCCGAGTCCACATCGATCGATCGTATTGAGGCTGTTTCGCCGCTGGGCTGCACGATGAGCGACTCCCCGGTCTGTACTGTGCCGGACTCTATCCGACCAGCCACTGTCAGCTGGCTTTGCTGAGACCGGAAAATCTCTGATATCGACATGCGGAATGGCTTCTGGAGCGCTCTCGTCATTGGTTCTGAGTCTTCCAACGCCTCGATCAACGTTGGCCCCGTGTACCATGACAGCGCCTCGTCTTCTGGCATTGTCACCAGGTTGTCGCCGTTGAGTCCTGAAATGGGAACGAAGGTAACGTTCTTGAGTTGAAAACCGTTGCCCTTCATAAAACCGGTGACCTGTTCTGAAATCTCATCGAATCGGTCCTTGGACCAACCGACCATGTCAAGCTTATTGACGGCGACGATGACCCTCTGCACGCCCAGACTGCGTAGAAGCAGGGCATGCTCTCGGGTTTGTCCCTTCAGGCCCTTCTCGAAAGCTCCCGTGTTGGCGTCGATGACAAGGATTGCGAAGTCTGCCTGACTGGCTCCAGCAATCATATTGGGAACAAAGTCCCTGTGTCCAGGGGCGTCGAGGATCGTAAAGCGTGTCTTGTCGGTTTCGAACTGATTTGTGGCGATGTCAATGGTGACGCCACGCTCGCGCTCCTCCTCTCTCTGGTCCATCACCCACGCAAGTGCAAACGATGCCTTGCCAATCTTCTCTCCCTGTCGACGATACCGGTCGATCAGGTGTTGCTCAACAAACTTGAGCTCCAGCAGTAACCTGCCCATGAGGGTACTCTTTCCTGCATCGACGTGGCCTGTAATCTGTTAGGTGTATTTCGAGAAAGTGAGGCGAGAAGTACATACCAACCACGACGAAACTTGCACTTCTTTTGTTGTCGCTCTTCTCAAACTCCTTCAGCACGTCGAGCTTCTTATCCTTGGGTGCTGCTGAATCGTCAAGCTGCAACTGCTTCATCTCACCAGCAGGAGCCTCGTTGGCCTTCGATTTGGCGGCCACTTTCTTGGTTGCGCTCTTGGCGGCAGCGGCGTCGAATTTGTTGCCCGCTAAAAGTTATTAGAGTTAGCGTCTTACTGTGTTGTCGCAAATCGCGAACCTTTCGCCTGGGCAGCGAGCACGATGTCATCAGGGCTTGGCTGGGTGAAAGCACTGGGCACGAAGGACGACGAGGTCGTGTACGGCATGCTGTAGGTTTGAGAGGCGTCGGCAGAGTTCTGGCTTGGTCCGAAGAGCGTCTGAGCAAAGGCGGACGGTCTCGTTGATGGCACCACGAAGCAGTCATCCTGGGTCAGTTCATCATTCCCCGCTGGCGTTTCCTGCGCCAGGTCGACGTCCATTCCAGATGGCGCGTCCGAGGATGAGGTTTGAAGTTGAGAGGTGACCGATGGTTGGGGTGTCGACTCTCCAGATAGCTTCTGCCGTTTGGCCAGGAGGCCCGAACCACTCTCCTTCGATGACGGCTCAGTGATTGCCAAGGAAGACATGCGCTTCTCAGCGCGATCGACTTTGTCGTCATCCTTCTTGACATCCGTCTTCTTCTTACGCGCAGCTGCCAGTGCTTGTAGCTTGGAGAGTTTGGGGCCCTCTCCGCCACCAAGCAGACCGCCCGGAAGGGGTTGAGGGGGGGTCAAGATAGCCTGCCGGGATTGAGGAACGCCCATCCAAGAGATCCCGTGGAAGTAGCTTGCGGCAGTCAAGGAGGCAATCCTGGGAACTGGGTACCCTGCATGCGAATCGGACACAGCATCATCCAAGACCTCGTCGTCCCACGACCATAAACCCATGCCATCTGCCGAACACTCAATGTCTGCTACTGCCGGTGCCTGACAAAAAGCAGAAGGAGAAAAAAATAACAAAGGAAACTAAACCGACTCACCATCTTTGGTCTTCTTGGGCTCCTGCTTTGGGGGCGGATCGATGAACTTCTTCTTGAGGTAAGAGACCGACTTTTCGATGTCATAGAAGTAGTGCCAGAGTGCATCCTGGATTTGTTGTGTGGTGACTTTGTCGGCGTCAGAGCCTAGGGAGCTGCGCACGAACTGAGTGCCTTCGGCCATGGCCTGACGGTCCTCTGCGCTGAGCTGCTCGCCTTCATTCTCATCTTCGTAGTCGTCTGCGTCATACTCATCGAGGACCTCCTCGTAGTCGAGATTGCGGACTGCCTGGTGGCGCGACATGGTGGACGAGTGTGTGAGTGACTCTTCTGAGGGTGGGTTGAAGAAGGGAGATGGACGCAGAGGGTGGAAGGGAAGAGCGAACGTTTTTAAAGCAGCAATGAGTAATTGGAGAAACAAGTCGTTATTGCATGCCGGGTTGCGCTGACTTTTTCGTGGGAAAAGTTGTGGTTTGAATTGCGACCTGAGCTATCTCCGGAAGATTGGAAATGACGGCACTTGTGCTGGTAATGGAGATGGGATGCGTGGGGCCTGCCATTGTCATGGAGGGGCAAGACGTCCATGGCGGGGTACCTCTGGCGCCTGGCACCTGGATGCGCTCAACCAACCACTGCAGTAGGGTGTTTGGGCAGGCTACGCCGCCGCCCGCCAGGCGGTGAGCTCCCGGATTATCCCAGCGCCGACCACCGAAGCTTCTGGTCGCGGGTCCCCCAGTATGGCAGGCACCACCAATTATTCAGAAATTTTGGTCCACCAGGTCCCGGTCCTTGGAGCTCAACCCCCCTCAACCCACGATACCTCGATTTCCCCGGCGTCACTTCCAGTTGAATCGCACTTCCATCCGGATTCCCCCAGTAACGTGCGACGACCTTCACCATGGCGTTGAGTATGCAGCAGTCCGCCCCTGAATTATTGACTTCAGCTAACAAAAGTATCTAGACTTGGATATGGCCAACGGTAAGCCACGCGGCGACTACGAGCTTCGAGTACCATACTGATATTTGATACAAAGCGGTCGTGACGAAGGACGAACAGGGCCGTCCTTTCATCGTCGTCAGAGAGTACGTCTTGCACAGTGCCGTCGTTCCAAAAACGAAGCTATAGCTCACACCCCGCAGTCAGGGAAAGAAGAAGAGACAATATGGCAACGAGGCCGTCAAGAACCACATTCTCGCCGCCCGAACGGTCGCGAACATCGTCAAGACTTCCCTGGGCCCCCGCGGTCTCGACAAGATCCTCATTTCCCCCGATGGAGACATCACAGTGACGAACGACGGTGCTACGATTCTGCAACAGATGGAGATCTCCAACCACGTCGCCAAGCTGCTGGTAGAGCTGTCCAAGTCTCAGGATGACGAGATTGGTGACGGTACTACCGGTGTCGTTGTTCTGGCCGGAGCTCTGCTGGAGCAGGCGGCGGAGCTTATCGACAAGGGCATTCACCCTATCCGTATCGCCGACGGATACGACCAGGCCTGCGACATCGCCGTATCGGAGCTTGACAAGATCTCAGACACTATCGAGTTCACAAAGGAGGAGACAGTAAACCTGTTGAAGGTGGCACGGACAAGTTTGGGCAGCAAGATCGTCTCCAAGGCGCACGACCAGTTCTCCAAGATCGCAGTGGACGCCGTCCTGTCCGTTGCCGACCTGGAACGTAGAGACGTTGACTTCGAGCTGATCAAGGTCGACGGCAAGGTTGGAGGAGCTCTGGAGGACTCTATGCTCGTCAAGGGTGTCATTATCGACAAGGACTTTTCCCACCCCCAGATGCCCTCAGAGGTCAAGGATGCCAAGATCGCCATCCTTACCTGCGCCTTTGAGCCCCCCAAGCCCAAGACCAAGCACAAGCTGGACATCACCAGCGTCGAGGAGTTCAAGAAGCTCCAGAACTACGAGAGGGAGAAGTTTATTGAAATGATTCAGCAGATTAAGGACGCCGGCGCCAACCTGGCACTTTGCCAATGGGGTTTCGACGACGAGGCCAACCACCTTCTTCTTCAGAACGATCTCCCTGCCGTGAGGTGGGTTGGTGGCCCCGAGATCGAGCTGGTGGCTATTGCAACGAACGGCCGCATTGTGCCCAGATTTGAGGACCTCAAGCCCGAGAAGCTTGGTACCGCTGGCCGCGTCAGAGAGATGACCTTTGGCACAACAAGAGAGAAGATGCTGGTTATTGAGGAGTGCGCCAACACTCGCGCGGTGACTGTCTTCGTCCGCGGTAGCAACAAGATGGTAAGCTAAACGGACCTTGAGCGACAACCTCCAACTAACATAATTCAGATCATCGACGAGGCCAAGCGCTCTCTCCACGACGCCCTCTGTGTCGTGCGCAACCTGGTTAAGGATAACCGCGTTGTCTACGGTGGTGGTGCCGCCGAGATTGCCTGCTCTCTGGCGGTCGAGGATGCCGCCACCAAGACTCCTGGTCTCGAGCAGTACGCCATGCGTGCCTTCGCCGAGGCCCTGGACGCCGTTCCCATGGCCCTGGCCGAGAACAGCGGTCTCAACCCTATCGCCACTCTGGCCGAGGTGAAGAGCCAGCAGGTCAAGGCCAGTCCTGCCGACCGCGGAAAGCTTGGTGTTGACTGCATGAACCGTGGCAGCAACGACATGAAGGACGCCTTCGTTATCGACCCCCTCATCAGCAAGAGACAGCAGCTCATGCTGGCGACGCAATTATGCCGAATGGTATTGAAGGTCAACAACGTCATCATCGCCGGGTCTGGCGAGGAGGACTTTTAAAGATTTAAAGTAAAAATGATGATGAACGGAAAAAAGGTTCTAGACGGGTCAGTGGTGTTTGGGATTATACCAAGCTTTGTACTATGCAAATAGAGAGGCCCCAATGTCGAGACCAATACCAGTCCTCGAATTTCCCCAACCGGCATTCCACGGTTTACTAAGTCTAAGAGTATGCTCGGTGGAAGACGATGCCAGCGATTTCTTGATTCAACGTCCCGGTTTACCCACCACGAATGTTTCGTGTATATCGAATGAGTTTTAGGTTGGCAAGTATTTATGAGACCGATTATCGGGCTAGATCTTGACCGTTATTGTAACATGAGTTCCGAGGACACGGAAGAGTTGATTTAGTTGGAGAATTGGCACAGAACACACTGGCGTCAACCTCTCACGAAGCCGAGCAGAGTAATGTCATGGTATTCTAAGTCATTTGCCATGTCTGGTCTATTCCAATGCATGCCGTCTACTCTATGCGAATTTTACTCATCTTGTCTAAACCCGTCTACTGCATCCAGCCTCTCTCAGCAGTGTACTTCAGGTACGGCTCCATGTCTCTGTAGAACACCCGCTGCAGCTCAGCCTGTTCCTCAGGCGTAGGACGAGTCTTCTCGCCCTGGCGACGGTTCCAGCTCTCCTGCGTCTCGGTCAACAGCGCCTTCTCGTCCTTGCCGGTGCTGTCGGCAAAGTTGTACGATCTGTACTCGGTGTTCTCCCACCCAGTCGCTGCAAGCTCATTAGCAAGACCGTCCGGCAACAGCTCTCATGAACGTCAGGGAGAAAACGTACCTTTTCCAGCAGGGACTCCGTGAAAGTCGTTTGTCAAAAAGTGCAAGAAACCGCCGTGAGTGACAACGACAATCTGCGCATCCCCCTCGACACCACCGGCGATCTCCCTCAAAGCCCTCCTCGCCTCCGCAGCTCTGACCTCGAGCTTCTCCAACGTCGGCTCCCACCTGCTCTCAGGGTTCTTCTTCTCCGTCCAGTCCTCGGGCACCCGGCTGAAGTCCACCTTGCCCTCGAACTCACTCTCAATCTCAGAGACGGCGGAGCCGGTGTCACACGGGGCATCCGAGACCTCCTGGACCTCGGGCAGGGCAATGACCTTGCCCAGGTGTCCGTCTTCGGGGCCGAAGCCGAGGAGGCAGGTGTGCAGGGTGCGGCGCAGCGGGGAGGCCACGAGGTGGGTGAGCTTGGAGTGGTGGGGGAAGGCGGCGCGGAGGTCGGCGCATTGCTGCTTGCCCTTGTCTGTGAGGAGGGGGTCGCGGATAGCCTCGTTCTCGACGTTGAGGTTGTGGAAGCCCTGGGCGTGGCGGACGAGGTGGATTTGGACAGGCATGGTTGATGAGATTGGCGATGTCGAGAAGTTTCTGAGTGGTGAGATGTCGGTTCTATGACATGCAATTGACTTGGAGGGGTTTGATGTTGGTGAGACAGATGAAGTTGTGAGACAGGCGGGGTAAAGTTCTGGGGAAAGAAAAACAAACACCTTGAAGGTTGCGGGAAAAGGCTGGCGATGTGGTTTATTTGTTCACTTTCTAAACGTTACAAAACCTCCGGTGCTCGGTGTGGATGACTGCGTGATTCACGATCCAATGATAAAAGCACGCGGTCTCGAGACAACTACGTAATGGCTCCCCCGTCCTCGGAAAAATTCCTTGGTTGGGGCGAAGCGGCGTTGGCTGCGGCGGCGGCGGACACTGGAGTCAGGGTCCACGGCGCCAGTGCACACCTCACACACACCAGACATCCATGGATAGCCAAAAGCGGATGTTCTTTCCACCGGCATCATGGCGGGACAAGAATCTTCTCGCAAAATGACTCAAACGACAGGAGAGGAAACTCGCAGCGCAGCGCAGCGCAGCTTACAGCGGGTGTGCTGGCTTAGAGCCAAGGACGCTGGCCCGCTGCACCGACCGTAGCGCTGCGGCGCCGATGACCGGGGCGAAATGTGGGACACACCCGTCTGGCGCCGTCCGGAGTGGTTGGGCGGGGCAGGGGGGAACGGCTTATCAATTGAGGCGAGCTGACTTGTTGCCGAGATCAAGGGCCGACTTCGTTGCGACGGAGTTACTGCTTGCGGCAACTTATACAATTGAGCTGGTGCGCGATGTTTGAAATTGGTCAGGTTGCCGAGATTTCGAACTAGCCCGGAAGATGGAGTGACTCACTGAAGCTGTCAGGTGAGAATGAGGATAAACAGGCAGATTGTGAGTTCGGGCTTTGAGTTTACGAACAATTTGGCCGCTAAATGGCCGCTGAAGTTTGCTTTCAAAACGGTGAAGTCCCAAACGAAGCCCGAAAGCCAAGCCGAGGAAGTTTCCAAACAGATTCATAACAGTTCTCAGTTATCTGCATCGTCTTTCATTTACTTGGTGTGATAAACGATTACTCGGGCATTGTAGCTCGGGAGATCGAATCAAATACTAATGTTTCGTCGGCCAAGACAGGCAACGTGAAGCGCTCCCTGCTGCTGTCTTTGGCGCACTAAAACCTCGCAAAATAACACGCGGCGTCAAATTTAGCGAATCCAGGAAAGCATACTAATGAGCGGAGAGACTTCAACGACAGTTACTGTTTGCTCTGGCAGTCTGCCTCGTATAAATTATCATGCTGTACATCGCAAGCCGAAAGATGGATCAATTATCGTTCCCTTTGTAAGACCTCAATCGGAGCCGATTCGTATCCTTCTGTTGAGCTATGCTCTGGTTGAGAGACTTGGACTGGTCCTCTCCAACGAAGTCACTTCAACGGACCCTAAAGATTTGAGGTATGTCTCTTGTGTTTATTCCACTTGTGTATGAACCAGGGGCAGGGGCAGACTAAGACAGAACTGCGAGGTTATATATTCTACCACAAAGGACCACAACGTAATTCGTTTTTACAGGCGCAAATGTTTTTCGTCCTATCACGACGGCCAACCTTTTAAGAATTCGAGCAGAAAAGCTTATTTGAGATGTCGAGGACTACCTCGAGGTTCGGTCTTTTTACAGCAAGCCAAATATAGGGAGAGAAAGATCGTTATTTCATCGGTTCTCTTAGCTATACGAGTGCAAGCACAAAGCTTGCTGGTTCTTTCGGGTGAATTTGAAAGACGGACTCAAGCCAAGTCGGTCTGGTCGTTCTTCATCGCTCATGTCCATTAGATATTCTCAGGTATACAGTATACCTGGACGAGAAGCCGATAAAGATGCAAGTGTACGTAGTCTACCTGAAGCTAGCCTGATTTCTCTGCATCCCAGCGTTGTAGAGATAACTGATCGCAGAGGGTCCCCGCCTATTGTGCGGAGGCAACCCGTCACCAGCGTTGCCCTGGCTCTTAAATAATAAAACGATCCAGCTCAGATCAACGTCAGCCAACTCTCGACATCGGCAGAGTCTGCCTCATTTGAAAAAGCTCTCCGGTAACGGGCCTCGCTCTCAAAAATAACACGTTAGGCAAGATATATGCCCCTGGATTGCCCTAAAAAGCCCCCCTTTACATCTTCAGACATCAGATCCAAACCAATGCCATCTCCATGTCCGCCTCATGGATTAGTTCCACCGTTTCTCTTGCTTATATGGAAATCAGAAAGAGTCACTGCTGCCGCCGAGGACATCTGCGGCCTCATTCACAGACAACACGTAAAGACAGCCACTTAATGACGAATACGTCATAACAATAAGTGCGAGATGGAAGAAGGCAATAGTAAAATATAGGGATGCTCAAAATGATGGACTAAATCTCTGGTGTTGGTGCCTAGGGCTGTTGGTTACTTTGTCGCCTCGTCGCGCTTCAAATCATCCCAAGTTTTCTCAAATACCGACTCCCATTGCTGTTTAGGGAAACCCCCTTTAAGATAACGCTTCAAAGCAGAGTTTTTGTACACAGCTGAGACTTCCCAGGTCTGAAGCAAACAAGGCCTTTTTGCTTAGAACTGGGGAAAGCAGCCACTCAGCCGAACAAGGCTCAAGCCAAGTCCACGAAGACTTCGAAAATACCATAAAATGGGGGCTCTATGCTTGGATCTTTGGGCACAGGCCGGCAATGAACTCGCCTTCCATGGTACGGTGTATGCTCATGAAATGGTCGATTTCTTTGAACCACCCCGTTGAAAGTACACTCCTTCACTGCCCAAGCCCAGACAAACACATTTTCTCCCTAAAGTTGTTGACTGTCAACAAATACTTGGAGTATAATCTACGGACACATACCACTAGTGCCAGGGATGCTGAGTGAGAGCATCGTATAGGGAAGCAAGCGTAGATCGTTGTTTCCACATTACAAGGGAAACATCGGTAGGCAAAGAAAACCTGGAAACGTCCCGATCCAGACGGTATTCATACTGCCCGAAAAACCAGCGATTGTGGAATGAATGAACGTAACGGGACACAGGGCGGGTATTTGTTTCCGCTTCCGCTTTCACTTCGACTTCATCTTCACCCACGTCTACCTCAGGTACCTCACTTCTAGATAGCCAGGCATCTACCTCATCCTCAAAAAGCTCACCTTTTCCTAAATATCTTCCCACCCTTCCTCCTCTCAACATAGGCACAGCCAGAACACAACACACACATAAATCATTGCCGACCGACATAACCACCATCACTATGCCCAACGAAGACCGTCCCAACATCCTTGCACCTTACCAGCCTCCTGGAACCTTCGCTCGTCTCCGTATGTGCCCCGACACTCGATTTGCCCAACAAGCTAACTATGGAAACAGGAGCGAAGGCTTTCGCCGACCGCGAACGCAAAGCGAAGGAGGAGGAGGCGAGGAATAACAATGGAGAGTAGCAGCAGAAGGGAGAAGAGCAGACAAAGGATTCCTCTTTTTGCTCCTCATCCGCTCCCGAGTCAAAGCCGGGAATCCACCCCTCACTCCTTAAGCCTCGTCCCGTCTTCCCGGGAACCATGTAAGCCCAAGAAACCGCTTTCCTTCGAATCAGATGAACATACTGACATAGAATGGCTAGGAACATTGCAATTCTGAATGATGAGTGGACTCTGCCTCTCGACCAAGTCGACCTCAAGGTAACACGCCTACCAATTTCTTCTCATGTTCCTCGTTCATTCAAAGAAGAAAAGCGCTCTACAGGTCTCTATAGACATTGATATTTAACTTCGTCTCCCATAGACACGCCGCCAGCGTGAGGTCTATCTGGCCAGAGAGATTGCTGCGTGGGAGCAGTTCCAATATGACCAGCAGCAACAGGGCCGGCGGGAGGCGTCTGAGAATGCCGCTGGATCGAAGGGTATCTGATAACGCTATTAGGACGGACCGAACTAGAGACTTCTGACTAGGTTGTCAGCAAGAACTGAGATGAACATGTATCTTCCAGGCTCACCGAGGAAACACCCCCCTCTAAAACAAAATCTTTCGTACCCATGATTGATGCTTAACCCTGTTTAACTGAATCTAGTATCAACTACCAAAGATTGACTTGAGTACATTATTGACGGAGGCGGAGGAAAAATACGTAACAAGCTGCGGATACTACATCTCCCGTTATTGGGAGGAGGAAACCCAGCAGACCAACTTTTTGCAAGAGCCATGACTCCTCGGTTTAGGTCGTACTTTGATCGAATGGATGACTGATGCCACATACATGGCACATTTTCGCCCGTATACTGGGAGTGATGGACGTGGTGGGCTTCACGCGACTTGCCGCTCTCGCTTCGATTTCACCTTCACATTCACCGTCTCATTCACCACCCACACACTATTCACCCGCCCCGTCCTAAACCATAATACGTCTCTCAGAGCACCTTCATCTCGACACAGGTCTCTTGTTTCACCCTTCAAACTCACCTTCCTTCAGTCCTTCCCCAGATTTTCCATCTGAACACCAACACAACAACTCCCGCATATTGCCATCACCATCATCGCCGTCGCCACCATGTCTGACATCTCCAAGGAGGATTTGAAGTACCTTGCGGAAAACGCAGACCGAATCGTCTCTTACATACCTCTCGGATACTTTGCTCGCATTCGTAAGTGTCTAAGATGCCTGCCGAAAGCGAATCAAGATAGCTGACCCCCGAACCAGAAGCCGAGGCCCTCGCCGCCCGCAAGCTCAAGAAGGAGGAGGAGGAGTACGAAAAGAAGAAGAACGACGAGGAGAAAAACGACGAGGACGAGGAGAACAAAGGCTGGGAGAGCGAGGAGGATGAGCACGAAGATTGGGGAGGGTATCCAAATGAAGGCACTCCCATGATCTTCCACCTCTCTCACTTCATCTACGATAAGGACGGAAATCTCGTGCCCCGTGTGGGACCTAAGACCCTCGCCCTGTATTGTAAGTGCCATGCCAACAATGCGATTGTTCCAAGCAGACCGACTAACTATCAAAACAGACGACGAAGAAACCGGAGATTACGTAGACGAGGTGGTAGCGAAGGTCGAGCCGCAGGAAGTTGAAGAGCAGGAAGCTAAGCAGCAGAAGGCCAAGGAGCAGACGAAGCAGCCCTACTCCAAGCCTGCTACCCAGCGCAAGCCGAGAACCAACCTCTCCCTCCTCAAGCCGATCCCCGCCTTCCCAGGATACAAGTAAGTAAACATCCCTCATGCCCACAACCCCAAAGGAAATACTGATACCAAAGCCAGGAACCCCGACCTTCGAAACGAAGACTGGGGTCTGCCCCTCGACCAGGTCGATATCAAGGTACGTCACAACATCAGTCTTGGCTCCAAGGCGGCCTTCTACTCCGGAAAGCCCTGATCGAATACCCGTCGCTAAGCAAAGTCCGGGCACGTCGATATCGCCAGATCATGCGATACAAAGAGAGGGGCGAGTGGCATCGCTGCCAACACATGCTCGCCCTGAAGGACCGCAAGAAGGCCTGGAAGAAGGCATCGCGCCGCCTGAAGGAGGGTCGCGACGTCGTCATGACGGAGGTCGTCCAGGAACCCGACCAGCTGGAGGTTTGATACTTGGTGACAACGAGGACTGGCATGAACATATAAAATCAGCCTGGAAGATGGTCAAGAGAGGCGTAATGTGGGATATGGAGGGATCTCTCATCTTGACATCATCAACAGCCGTTCGACTGCTTAACAACGAGTGTGCCCTTGATGTCAAAGCACCAAAGGTTGACCTAGGGTCATTGGCGGAAGAGTAATCGACTAAGGGAGAATCACGCAAGGGTAGGAACAAAAAGAATCAAGCACATGCAATCGTCAATCAAATGAATACATTAGTCTTATGACACCTTGGCACTTGGTACAACTCCACATCACAGATTATTGTTCCCGGCGACGAGCAGGACAAGGGAATGCAAACGTGTCCAACAAAGATGTCATTTTACAGCTCATTCTCAAGCCCGAGTAATGCAAAGAGTTACTTCGGCTTGCCCTTGTGTCCCTGAAACGCCGAAACCTATGTAGTAGACCTGCATGCATTCGGACCGCATCCTCCTCAAAGATCAATTAGACTCTCCTCCACCGCCGGCTGCTTCGGGGCGTGCTGCGGCGCAGTCGGGAACGATTCCTGGGTATATCCGCTGTTGTACTGGCCCTGCCAATGCTGCGGCGCTGATTGCTGGGGTACTGACGGCTGCCAGTAGCTCTGCTGCTGGGGCGGAGCCTGATGCTGCTGTGTATGCTGAGCGGGTTGGGCCGGTGCTTGGACAGGTGTCTGCTGGTGAGACACAGACTGTCTATACTGCACTGCCTGCTGAAGATTGGGGTACGGGGAGGGATTCGGGTCGGCGGATGGTGGTGCGGACGGGGGCGCACTGGGTTGCTGAGGGTTGAAGTAGTAAGAGGCGTTGGGATCGTTTGATGGTGTTGCGGCGGGTTGGTTTTGGTGGTTTGCGGGAGGGGTAGGCTCGCTGGGATACGAAGGTTGAGGCGCATACTGCTCGGGCGCGGGCGCACCTCCACTTCTCCAGCTGTCTGTCCGTTGAGGCTCCTGGGGAGGGTATACGCCAGTTGGGGGCCCAGACACCGACGCTCGCTTATCGAACGTCGCGTACTGAGGCTGAGGAGGGTGTTGAGGATGAGGAGGGTAGGCCTGGGGTGGCGGAGCGTGACCATAGTCCACTCGTTGCTCGCCAGTGTAAAAGTTCTCGGCAGCACCAGGGGCGCTGGCCTGAAGTGAAGGATAAGAGCCGGTCGAGTGGCGGACAGGAGGAAGGTTGTAACCCCCTCCGACGGCATGTTGGCTGTATGCCTTGGACAGCCGCTCCTCGAGCATACGATCGTAATATCGCACGACAGTGGAAAGCTTGGCATGTAGATCCAGGAGGGTGTCTGGGATGGGTAAGTACTGAAAACGGGGGGCACTCAAGGGCTGTACATACCATGCTTGCTCATGGTCTCTCCGTAGGTGCGGGCGAGCTTCGGCCGCAGAGTGCCGATACTGTCATACAGCTCCTGAATTTGGGGTTCACGCAGAATGGTTCCAGGCGGTTGCGTCTGCAGACGGTCGACGAGGGTCGCGAAGAGGTTGATGTTCTCGGCCTCGACCGGGGTAAGCTCGTAGTCGTTCTTGGGCAGGGAAAAGTGCTGAGTCGATGAGGGTCCAGCGCTCGACGTCTGCTCCTTCAATACAGCGGCGTGCCTCTGCTTCTGCTCCTCCATGTCAGCCAGCGAGGCGGCGATGGCAGCTTTGAGGTCTTCGTCCTCATCCTCTGCGCCATTCGTCGGGGCAGTAGAGCTTCCGTTCACCTTGGCATCCGGGCCGTTGACGGTGGGAGGCACGTAGCCCTTGGAGTAGTTCTTGACCTCCTCCAGACTCATAGCCAGCGCCTTCTTCAGATCCTCATCGAATGCGTCGTCAACGCGCGCATTGCGCGGCTGCATAGCAGACGTGCTGCGGGTCTTGTAAGGGTAGGTGGGAGATCGGTCTTGGGGCAGTGGCGAAGGCGCGCCTCCCTTGCTGGACTTGTCGGTAAGCTTCGCGTAGCAGCCATCGTCGACGCGGACGGGGGCGAGGATGCCGAGATGGGGAAGGGGCAGCGACTTGGTCGAGCACTGCTGGTCGAAGCAGTTGCCGCAGTTGCGACAGTGGTGCTTTCGGTTCGTGAAGGTGAAGGGGGTTCGGCATCGCATGCAGACATCTGAATCAACCCACTCGGGGGGCTGTTACTTGTCAGCGTGGGGGAAATCAACGGCATACAGACAGAAAACCTACAGCGCTGCTGTCAATCATGCTGCTGGAGACGGTGACCCTGGGAGGGAAGTGGTGGCCTTCTCTCTGTAGTGTCTTGTAGACCTCTCCGATGTATCCCAACTCGTGGCGGCCTTCGGTAGCGGCGGCCCAGGACTGTATCAACTCGAGGATCTTCTGCTTCACTTCGTGGTTGACGGCGGCGGGACCAACGGCTTGGAGGAGCGAGGTCAGGTTGTCCATAAACTCTCGCGAGGCGATTTCGGCAAGGAAGTGGGTGCCGCCGTTTTTGACGCACGTGTCGGTAAGCTACCATCCGGGTTAGCTTATGTATATAAGAGCAGGCAGCAGCGAAGCATGGCATACGTTAAGGGCGCTCAGCTGGGTATTTGGGTTCTTGTTGCCGATGCGCCTTTTGAGGGAGCGCATGGCCTCCTTGGGCTGGACGGTCTTGGACCTGATGACATCAGAGATCTCGAGATTCAGAGCGATATCCTCCCTGTTGCAGCGTTAGAACAGTCATTTGAAACATCGGCATCGGGTCGTACAAGCTGCTGCTGGTGGCTTTCTCGATCTGCTCGTCCAGGGCCGTGTTGGCCGAGCTGGACCACCAGCCCATCATCTTGAAGGCTGGATGCGGTATGCGGGATGGGCGGGGAGGCGAGTGCAAACAAGCGAATGTCGATCGTCGTCGGCGGGCTATCTATGTGTACGTGGTTCGGGTGCGGTCGCGATACCGACGTTACGGGATTACGAGGCGGAGGTGGAATGGATTGCGCGTAGGAATATTGATGGAGGAGCGACAAGAGGAAAGCTTGGAGAGCGTGTGTCTGTTGGCCCAGATGCAACAGCCTTAGCCTTGGGGTCTCTGGGATGGTGCGTATAGTTCGTTCAGTTGGAGATGCAGCAGGCTAGGCCCGATTGTCCACCTCAGGTCGCCTGGGAGGTAGCTTGCAGGCGGGCTGGATACGGCGAGATACTTCGATGCCTGGTGGTGGCTACCTTACGTTGGCTCAGTGCGTAAGGTAGTCAGGCAGGACGGGTACCTAAACTTACGTAGCGACTCTGGTTCCGCAGCAGGGATGCATGGGGATTGGTAAAGGGCTGCCTTGCAGGTGTCGTCGCGGGCCTCGTGGCTGCTTTACCTGGTGCTGCTGACTACGCGGTACGTATTTCATAGAAATCGGCGGCCGGAAATCTCCGCGCTAAGCCCAAAGGGCGTGGGACTTTGAAGACGGGTTTTGGGGGGTTCCCCAGAGATGACGAAGTTGGGAACATGGCGGTGGAGCCACCTGTGGCGCATGGGTTTGCCAACCTGCCCAAATTGCTGCGGGCCTTGGCATTGAGCTTGCTGTAGGTACATGACTTGGGGATCTCTGGGTAATGCACTCTTTGACGAGCTCCTTCACAATGTAATGCATTTTTGCATTTGTCGCCATGTAATACCCGGCAAAGAAACAACATCGAGGGTGGGTATTTAGGTAAAAGCCAAGCTATATTGGTTGTGGCGCGGCACTATGAGTTGTCAGTCATGCCAGCTTTAGCACCTACCTAGGTATCCGTAGCTTTCTTTACCTTAGGTACTCAAAGTTGCCGCCCAAGGTGCATGCACCCAAGTAAAATCAACGGCGAACCCGCCGCCCGGCCGCCCTCCTTCAGTGACAGTCGCCCGATGTGATGCCCTGAGACTGAAGAGAAGAGAAGAGAAAAACAGGGGGACCGACTACCCTGCCCGCCCTGTCCGCCTGTTCCATCGCAGTGCCTGAAGCATTCAAGAGGCCGGATGCGTCAGTGATCCCGACTGCCCTCCAGCGCAGCATTTACTTGCCCTGTCCAGAGGTAGCCCTGGTCTCGGTGTCGACGGGTACCGGCCCTCTCGGATAAGATACCGTAACGCCCCCCAAAAACACAGCCGCCGCAACGGTACCGTTCCCTCTCCACAATGTCTTGCCATTGTTGAAACTGTTAGCGCCCGGCGACGACGACAGCGAGGCTGCCCTCCACCACGGACCATCGTCCTTTCACAAGACGGCAGCACAGCATACGGCACCACAAATCTGTTCTACTCTACCTCTCTTTTCCTCTCTTTTCCTCAAAGACGCCTTTTGGCTGCCCCCGCCATTCTTCCAACCCACCGAAAGCCCTCTGCTCTATTCAAGGAAACATGCACACTGCAGACCGCCCTGCAGCTGCGCTTGCAACGTACTACTAAAGCGTCCCGTCGCCTGCCACCCATGACGATCCCGCCGCCGATTGTCGTCGTCTCCGAGTCCCGTCCTCCGTACCTTGATCGCTCCGAATCCTCCCACCACCACCACCGTCACTCCTCGAATCTACCAACCCAAATCACAACAACATCTCCCGCGACCGACCGAGCAGCCGCGCGTGCAGCGACATGATCCAACTTCCACACCCATCCCCCAGATACCGTTCCTCGTTCACATGAGTTCGACGGCCTCCTCAGCCACCAGAACCGTCCTCGGCGGCGGCGGTCCTGCCATGTCCAACGGCACCTCTCTACACTCCTTCGCCATGGGCGGAGACGGGGGACCGGCCGGCCGCGGCGCCAAACAACCCCTACCCCATATAGACGACCTCACCTCCGCCTCCCCCGATGTCGACATGAAGCTACCCTTGCGCAAGATCCTCGAGAGGGGCGACAATGCCATGCGACAAGCCGAGACCTTCCGCGACTTTGGCAGACCAGATCTCGCCTTCAAGGAGTACCTGAAGGCCTCCTTGATTGCCATTCGATATGTGCCTCAACACCCCGATGCCCTGGCCGTGAGGGGCGGCCAAGGAGACATGAGCCGCATCTACTCTGCCCTCATGAAGAAGATAGAGTCCCAGCATACAGCCTTTGAAAAGATCAAGGCCGACATCATCGCCGATAACCAAAGAACGGGCGTCCGCCCGACCACCTCGAGACCATCCTCCATCGTCAACGGCCAAGCGAACCGACCCATGTCACCCCAGGGCCAGCCGGGCGCACCACTGATGAGTCCCACGAGAGCCGAGGCCGGTACACAGGTCAATGGCTCGCCGAAGCCGAAACCTGCAGTCCAGCCGAAGCCCCAATCTTTACATGGCAATGTGATACGTTCGGGGGCTGGCACACCGACCCTCAAGAGCAAGGCCGCCGAGGATCTGGCAGCCCGCTTCGCCAATCTTAGAGGACCGGTAGCTTTGCCTGGCCAAGATCCCCGCATACGAACACATCCCCTCGTTCCGGCGAGACCAGCAGGACCGAGGGCGATGCCCGAACCGACCGAGAAACCAAAGGTGGCAGTAGTGACAAGCCTGCCAGACCTGCCAAAGATGCCGGACGCCATCTACAGCCCGGCCAGAGGAACCGTGTCTAATGAAGCGGCCTCCTTGCCCTCAAGTACACCCCGCGGCCTGTTCAGCAGAACGGGCTCCTCAGCCGCGATCAATACCAACAACAAATCGTCTGATTACTTCGCTCAGCCCCAGCCTCAGCCTAATGCCGCTCCTGCTCCAATTCACCGTCCCAGCATCACGATCCCCGAGGGCGACACCATCACTGCCGAGGACCTAATGAGTTTTATAAGAAGGGGCTCCGCAACACTTCAAGTTCTAATCATTGACGTCCGCAGCCGCGACGATTTCGACGAGGGCCACATTCTGTCACAAGCCGTCATCTGCATTGAACCCAATATTTTACTTAGAGAGAACATATCTTCAGAGCAGATCGCCGAAAGCATGGTACTCTCACCCGCGCAGGAATACCACCACTTCGAGAGGAGGGACGCTTTCGACCTGGTGGTTTTCCATGACCAGGACTCAGATGCTATCCCACGATACATTTCTCCTGACATGGACGCAGCCGCACTGTTGTCACTCCAGCGCGCATTAACGTACTTCAATTACGGAAAGGAATTGAAGAATCCCCCCAAGTTGCTCCAGGGAGGCCTGGATGCGTGGACAGATCTAATGGGAAGGGCTGCTTTGGCCACGTCCCAGACAGCTGGTGCTGCTAGGGCCCCTAGGATTCGATCTCCTTTGAAGCCCTCCATCTCCATCTCAAAGCCAGCCAGGCAATACAAAGTCACGCCTTTGAAGCCTGAAGAGGTAAAGCTTTGGGAGGAAACGCTGCACAATGCAGATCTCGAGACTGCGCGCTCTCCTGGGTTCATGCATGTGCGCAGCACTGAAGAGTTTCTGCGCAGATTCCCAGCCGTCTCAGCTGAGCAGGAATCCATGCAGTCACCCATCAGTCCTGAAAAGTCCACGTACAACAATTATCAAAACCATGCCGATATCTACTCTGACCTTCCGTCACCACCTACGCGGCCAGCTCCAGCCGTTCCTCGTCCCAGCTACAGTGGTCTTTCGCAAACGCAGGATGACCATGAGGCTCAAGGCTTGGCTTTCCCAGCGCAAGCTCGAAACCTCAAGCAGGGCCCATTGGCCCGCCCCGACTCTCCATCTGTCGGCGCAGTCAAGGATGGCCATCACATCACAGGTCTCAACAACCCCGGTGTCTGGTGTTACGCCAACAGCTCCATCCAAGCCCTGCGGATGTCGCCTGGTTTTGGCAAGGAGCTGGCCACGTTTGAATGGCAAAACACGTACAAGGTCCCGAAGAAGCCCGATGAGAAGAGCGATCCCCCTCAGCTCATGTCGCGCATCCTATCCAACCTGTTCCACTGGATGGACTCCGGCAAGTTTGCCACCATGAAGGCCCAGACACTGATGGTAAGCCTCCTCACCCGTAAAGATATGCGCTGTACTGACCATTCCTAGGACTACTCTCGATCGGTCTGTGAAAAAAGCCGACTCAAGGACAAGGGTGATGAGTTTGGTGGCGGTCGACAGCAGGATGCTCAAGAATTCATGTCCTGGCTGATGGCCTACCTTCACGATGAGACAAACATGCGAAGAGATCGGGTAGGCGACGAGAACGCAGCATACCCTCAGATGAAGGTTGGCAAGTCGATGCTTCAGGGTGCGTACGAGTGGTGGGGTCACTACCTGAAAACAAACTCGTCCATCGTCGACAGGTACTGGCGTGGCTTGGAACTCTCGACCGTGGTGTGTTCAAGATGCAACAACCGCACTTACAGCTTTGCGACATTCGACTTCATCTCGGTGCCTATCAACAGCAACACACAAACGATTGAAGACTGCCTGAAATCATACCTCGAGCCGGAGTTTATTGATGATTACAAGTGCGATACCTGCAACATGAACGTTCGGGGCCAAAAGCAAATCGCGCTCGCCCGTCTGCCGGAGCTGTTGTGCGTGTGCTTCCGACGCTTCGACTACGACAACACCGGCCAGGTGCAGAAGAAGCGGGACATGATCACATGGGACTTTGAAAACCTGAACCTCGACCAGTTCTTCATCCCGCCCGAGGAACGCAATACCGTCGGGCCCCCGCTCGACGAAAAGTTCGAGCTGCCCTTCGATTACGAATGCTACGCCGTCATCATCCACACCGGCACCAACATCACCAGCGGTCACTACTACTCCTACGTCCGCGAACCCCAGAACCCCGACCCGCACGCTTGGCACCGCATCAACGACGCCCGCGTGACCCCGATCCGCATCGACGGCACGGGCCGCGGGGGCGACGCCAGTCGCGAAGTGTTCAAGAAGAGCACCTCCGACGTGCCGTACCTCGTCTTCTTCCGCAGAAAGCAAGGTCGATCCTCGAGACGTTGATTTTTTTCCGCAAGATGTTGTAATAGAGAGAGAATTGGGGAAGATGGGTGAAAAAGGACCAAAGATATGTACATGTGTCGGGAATATCGGCGGGGCAGGAAAGGGGAAACGGGGTGGGGGGCTTTCCAAACCTCATATAGAGCTGAATGACGGCGGGCGATTGCCAGGCATGGAACGACGTTGTCTTTTTTCTACAGTTTGAGTTTCTTCAAGCGCTTCTTCCAAAGCATGGCGTATGGTTCGATTTTGGAAGGGGAGGGGGGTTTATCTTGCCTGTCACATTGGGGTCGGACAGGATACTTTTACTTGCTCTTTTTCGGGATGAGGTCATGACAAAACATTAGTTCTATGGGAATGAGAACCGCACATTTCACGGGACTGCTCTAGGCTTGGTGAATGACTTGAGTGACATGTGTAGACGAGAACATGGGTGAATCTACAACTGCGCCATGACGTCCTTCTGAAGCCCAGACTAGCTATTGTCTTGCTGGAGAAGTGTTTCTTATTATCGAGCAAACCTCACGTTTTGTATGAGTGTTCTCTGAGCCAAGGAGCGAACATTCTTCAGCGTCCTGACATAGAATAGCCATCTACGGAGGCCATCCAGCATCTTGAAGTAAAGAACACGCTGTTCCTGCCGAGGGGTCGGCCAGAGGTAGCAGGTTTTGTGAGATGGGATTTATCAAATCTATCTATTCAAAATCGAGCCCCCGTGGTTGGATGGCACGCGATGCCGTTGTGAACCTGATGGAAGCAGATGCCCTACCGTCAATATCTAAACTCTAGTATAATGTTTTGATTTAGCCGCTGGAAATTTGCTCATGTCGGACCATGGCAGTTGTGGTAGAGGCCTTTGAGAATCTAGTGAGAAGGATGTAAGTCGGATATGCCCAAGTTCATTTTGGTATCCGTATAACTTTTCTCGACACACCACCCACCTCCCACCCACAAACCCTCACGACAACCCCATCCCACCGTCCCCTCCATCCAATCTCCTCATGCGCCCCCTCGCAAACCCCAAAGGCCACCCCAAATACCCCTTCAACTCCCCCGGCAGCCCCTCCTCGATCCCCTCCAGCCAAGCCAGCGTCACCCTCGCCCGGAACCGTCCCTCGCGGCTCCGCCCTCTGCGGTGGTTGATCATCTCGACTACCTGCGCGAGCAGGAAGAAGTGCCCCAGCAGGATCCGCGCGGCGTGGTTCCCGGGCGCGCTGAACCGCACGAAGTCGTCGCTGCTCATCTCACCGAGGCGGTTGTACATGGCCGCGAACTCGAGGTACGCTGCTGTCTGGTTAATACCCTCCCTAATTCCCACGGGGGCCAGAAACACTCACCATCCTCAGACCCAGCGATCGCAAGCCCGACAACCCTCTTCATCCCCGCCAGGTACTCGACCTCGCACACGCTCCCGCACAGCGCCCCGACGTCCCGCAGACTGCCCACGAACCCGTCAAGAACCTCCCGCCGCTCTGCCTCTCTGACGTCCTCCAGCCTGGAGGCTCTGCTGGGGTGGTCCGGCTGCAGCAGCGACCGGAAGCCCGAGACGTAGCCCGGGCCCGAGAACTCACGGAACGCAGAGTCGGGGAACGAGGGCATCGCGTTGTCGGCGACGACATGGCCTTTTTACTTTCATTTGAGCATCACGTATACACACACAGAGAAGGGCAGAGGGAGAGACTTACACCCCCGAACCATGGCCACGAAATCCCCCATCCCGTCAACCATGTACCCGGCCTGGAACGTCAACGCCATCATCGCCGCAAACGCCGCGTCCCCGTCGACCCTGCTCAGCCGCCCGGCAGACAGCTTGTCGTTGAGCGCGCGTATCGCTCGCACCCTGTGCCCCAACGCCTGCCGCTCCATCACGCGCATCCCTGACGACAAGGAGACGGAGCCGCTGCCGCTGCCGCCGCCGCCGCCGCCCGAAGTACTACACAGAGCAAGATGTGATGCGCCGAGGGCCAACACCGCGTGCATCAAAAAGTCGTACTTTCCCCCCATCTGTCAGTCCACCAGAAAGATAAAGCATAGTAGTCCGTAAGGAAGCACACAAAACTCACCTTATGCGCCATCCTCGCGACAGCCCTCCACACCTCCCCTCCCCCGACGGGCAAAGGCGGGATAGCATCCAGCATAAAGTGCTGAAAGAACCTCAAGTCCTCCATCCCAAACACAGGCGGCGGCGAACCCCCTATTCCCATCACCATCTCCCTCTCCTCATCCTCACCGTCGCCGCTACTACTATCCCCCACCCACATCGTCACCACCCGTCTCCTCCCGGAACCCGCCCCCAGGTGCCTCTTCGCAGGCCACGCCCACTCGCAAACAAGCCCCATCCTCAGACACCCCTCACACTCGGGCCGCCGCTCCGAGCACTTGACCCGTCGCCTCTTGCACCCGATACACCCGTTCCGCGACTTGGTGTGCCCCTTCCTCGGGGCGCCGCCGCCGCCCCGGCGGTGCTTCACGGGATCGTCATTCTCACTCGCCGTGGTCGAGCGGTGATCTCGTTGGTGGTGTGGTTCCTCCGCAGACTCCTTCTCATCGTCCCTCCTCCGATTCGCAAAGTCACTCATTCTCTACCAGGGGGGCCAAGGATCCTGAATGCCAAGATAAAGAAGTTGGAAGAATCAATAAACGGACGCCGCACTCATGCACGGCAACGCCCAAAAGAAAGAAAATGCAATGAGAGAATGAATATATTAGTAGCTGCTTCCAACCCCGTCCAACGAACTTGGACCAGAAAAAAACATGGAATCTGACTTATCAGACTGCGCCGCCTGACGAAAGTAACATACCTACTCGAGGCTACCAACAGCAGGTCTGCTTATGGACCGCGCCACGATTCCTTCGGCTTCCCTTCTTCGGGCCGCGTAACCCCCGGTGGCTTATTTCCATCTCCAGGAACTCGCAGCTTCAACATTCGTTGACAAGACAAAGCCACATACGAGAACCACTCTCTCAAATAAGTCAAAAGACGATGCACACTCACTCCCATCGCCTTCCTTCACCCAAACACGCCCATCAATGAATAATTCATCCTTCCATCCTCCCGCCCTCCCTCGCCCTGTCAAACCTCCTTCCGCCCCCTATTTTCATCTTGTCAAAACTCACACGCCTCCCGCTCCAACGTTTTCCCCCCATCGCGCTCCACACCGGCCTTGCCTTGCCCGGACAACTAACTAGATACAAAAACGACATAAATACACCCGCCATCGGGAAGAGAAAAGAAACGCCCCCGGACGCCCTTATCGATTCACACTTAAATACCACCGAGATGAGCGTCGCGGTTCACCCCCAGCTTAGCGCCGCAAGTCACAATACGGGAATGGCTGGCTGGACAAGCCACGCCCCAACCACGATCTCCTCTCAACCGCGACTACCGTTTTTACTTGCTTTTCCCTGTCCTAATACGCCGTGAAATTCCAAGGTGACGCGCACGTATTGTTGCTTGTGTGAATCAGCTGTGGGGAAAAAAGCAACCGTCTCGGAAGTTGGTGCCGTAAATTGTAGTGAAATGCTGGTTTTATACACTACCAAAAGAAGAGGCCCAGATGCACCGCCAGCAGCATCTCTAGGCACACTCTTCCTCACTTGCTCATTGCAAAACAACACGGCATATGGGGAATCGTTTTGGAGGAGTTCGTCTTGATTATACACACTATTCCCACATCTCTCATAAGACCCTGCCCGTTCTAGATATGGCGCCTCGCCTGCTTGTTTTTGCAAGATTCAAAGAAAAATTACACGTTCCCCTCCAAAAATGACAAGAGATATTAAGGAAAGTTATGTGTGTACCAGTTTGGTAGTTGGTATCGACGCTAAGTCCCCCTCATGGCGAGGGCGGTTGATGTTGCTGCAAATGCGTCTCCTCCGTCGGCGATCCCATAGACACATCCTCCCCGTCCACGAACGCGGCCGCCGTAGCCGCAGCCTCCCTCAGATCGTTGCGCGCAGAGAATCGCCGGATGGACCGTGACGAGCAGTCGGAGTACCGCCTCATGGCATTTCTCTCGCCCGAGCCGGAAGGTTTCCTCTCGGGCGTGCTGGCGGAAGACATCATGGGCTGGTGCTCCTCCCTGGTCGGCGGAACTGTGCCGTCATTCCTGAGCGTCATGGCAGACCACCGCTCTCCGTGCGGGTTGGGGTTGGCGGGCTTCAAGAGGAAGGATCGGTGTGCTTCGGAGGGGCTGCGAGGCGGCTGGCTGTCCCTGTTGATCGAGAACGGGGCCTCGCTAAGGAGTGCCTTCTGGGCGGCTCTCTCTTCGGCGTAGCGGTGAATCGGCTCTACGCCCTCCAGGGCCTCCGTCTCTTGGATGTTTTCAAACGTGGGCGAAGCCTTTGCGCCGCCAAATCCTGAGCCGCGCTTGTCGTTGGGGTCGCGGATGGGCGCCGGCTCCCTGAGAGTCATTGCCGACCATCTGGCGGTGTCGCGTTTCTTGCTGAGGCCGTTCTTCTCGTTGAGCTGGTCGTCACTTGCGGCAGCGTCCTTCAGGGTCATGGCAGACGACCACCGCTCGCTGTTTCGGAAGCTCGGTGGGATCATGGGGACAGGCTCGATCGGTTCGTCCATGGTGCGTTTGCCCTTCTCGCTGGCGCTGGAAGACGATCCCGCAATGGAAGCGTTGTGGCTGGCCGTCTTCTTAAGCTCGTCTTCCTTGCTCGGTACATCCTTGTCGCTTGCGGACTCGCCCTCCAGCCTGAGGGTGAGGTAGGTGACGCCGGACGGGTAGTAGCCCTCCTCGATGGCGCGGGTAAGATCGTAGCGGGCCTGGTCGCTGATGGAGCGCTCGAGGCGGAGCTTCTTCATGTTCTCGGCGTCGACTGTCTCCTCCCAAGTCTTCTGGAACATGAGGGCGATCTCGTTGACGAGCAGGAGAATGTAGCAGGCAATGAGAACGCCAAGGTCCTGAAGCTGGTGAGTAGTCGGGTAGTCGGAGCCGGCACGTCTGGCCTGCGGATTGGCCTGTCCCGCCTTTACGATGGTCACAAACTTAATAGAGGTGACGGCGATGCTCATGATCCAGAAGATGATGTTGGCTGGCTGCCAATTGCGAATGCGGCGCTGGAAACCCCGGGTGGACTGCATGACGGCGCAGACACCACAGCCCGCAAAAACAAACGGGAGCAGGCCGACGCCAAAGTTGATGGATGCCAGCCTACCAATTTCCATGGCCTCCATCATGAAAACGACGAGGATGGTGAAGTAATAGAACGACAGTTGGGCGTGTCTCTGCCATTCGTGCTTCACTTCATACCGCTTGATCTTGTCCACGACGAGGACGGGAACGACAAAGTGAAAGAGTGCAAACGTGACAATGATACGGATCCATGCTGGCAAAGGCACAACAACACTGTCGAAAAAACACGATGATGGTAGAGGACCGAACTTTGAATGAGCCACCTGTGTGAAGCGTTAGCTGGAGCAGCCCTTGATTCTAGTCAAGCAAGGGAAGGCGACTTACGATCCCTTCAGGGCGGATACCACACAACCCCGACATGATTGCTTCAAGTGAGAGGCAGCGTTTTGGTTGGGCGCCGGTCACCTCTCGAAATCAAACGGGAGAAAGGACAGGAGTTCATCTCGAAGAGGGCGGCTGCGACGTAACTCTATCTTAATACAATGAATGGCACGTCGGAGGTGCGCACGCTTGGCGTGTCTTTGGGCGTCTATGAGCGGTCCATGTGGTGCTGCCGGGCTGGGACTGTCTCTGGGACAATGAGAGACACGGCATGCGGTTCTTGCTGTGGCTCTGGGCTCCACGCTCGGGGCTTGCAGAAGGGGGCGTTTCATTGTTGTGACAGTGGTGACGACGAGTATATTTCGAGAGCTGTGCTCATGGTCGAGCGGCCCTGCAGGTCCTCGGTTGGTGATGGCTAATTGGCCGGTAGGGAGAGACACACGAGGCGGACTATAGGATGTGTCCGATGGGGGAAGTCCATTCTAGAATTGAGATGGCCGTTGGCTGCAGAGCTCGACATTTGGCTGGCGGGCGCCCGGCAGCGCCGCCGGAAGGGGTTCACAAGTCTGTGTCCGCAGAGTGCAGTCGTCTGCGAGACTACCTTACTGTTCATTCGTACTCCGTGTAGTACAGTCCAGAGTAGGCCGAGAAAGGATGAGGCTAACACACGGCCCCTTGCCTTGGTCCAGGGGCGTGTGTGGACGAAGAGTGCCGAGCGGTGCTGTTTTAGGGCCAAAGTAAAAGCCGTTAGCCCAGCGTAGCTGCGTAGATCCCGCTTAGCCTCAATGACGGTGGCGGACGCTGGGGAGACGTGCCAGGCGTGTTTATCAAAGCTGGCGATCCGGGACACGTGCCAGTGCTGGCGTATTGAGCCCCAGCCTTGCCCATCCAAGGCTCATGATGCCGCATACACATACATGGCTCATACGCCTGCCCTTTCGGATTGGGGTTCCCGAGTGGATCTCCGGCTGCAAGACACAAGACAAAGGCAGAGACGGTTTCCTCATAGCCGGGTCGTCCGATCCGTCTAGTACAATCGCTCGGCCGGTTAGGGTGTGAAGACCCAAGATTGCGATAGCCCGGATGATGCTATAAATTGCTTCTCGACCGGCTGCCACACGATGAACTCTCACCGCGCGGTCCCGAAGTCGACGCTGAGCCGCGTCGTGGGTGGTCAACCGCTTGGTTTCCACGGTTTCCGCTGGTTTATTGCTATTTGGCGCTCGCACGGAATAGCATCGTCAGGTTTGTTATTTTCGTGACTTTCCTGAAGACGGAGTTGTAGCAGGAACCTGAGTCGTCGCGACACCGCGAGTCGGAGGTTCGCTTGCCAGAGCTCCGAGCTGGGCGGTTCGCGGCTGTTGCTGCTGTGGTTACTGGCCATAGCTTCCCAGCCGCTACAGGGAAGATTGATGCAGTCCGAGGGCACGCATCAATCACATTGAAGAGCGAAGCTGACTCAGGCGCACGATTCGGCTCGGGAGGATTGAGGGGCGTCAGCATGACATATGTCGGCAGTGTCGGGAAGGTGGGAAGGTGGGAATAACCTCAGCAGCGCTGGCTGCGGTAGACGCAGGGCAAAAGAGAGAATTAAGAGTTGGGAAGGTGTTCGGGCGGTCCGCTGGAAATGTGCGATGAACCAAACTCTGATGGAATGGCATGGCATGGTGGGATGGATCCCGGAGAAAAGCAGCGAAACGCCGTTTCCAACGGCGGCTCCGTACCCAGAAACAAGGCAGGGTTTCCGTAGCGGTGGACCGGTCAAATACGACGGTTTGCCCCGCGAGGAGCCTCTTTTCTGCTCACTCGCCTCGGTTGTCGGTGCTCGCGTGTTACATGTGTCAGCCACAGAGAACGATATTCGCACGTGAGTGTGGCAGCAAGCTCTGAAGGACCGCTATTGAGCGATGCTGGAAAGTGGCGCCGAGCAAGCAGCTTGGGTAAAAGGACAGTTGAAGCCGTGTTTCCGTGGTCTCTGGGGGCGCTGGTGTTGCGATGCGAGTGGGATGCGGCGGTTCTGCTGCGAGGAGAGTCAAAAATCTGCAGGACACAATCAAACAATGCCCGTCTGGATATTGAACGTGTGGATCGGTCTTCTTCATTGGGGGGTTGAGCCGCTGATTGGAACCGAGTCCCCTGCTGTAATCCCTGGCTGCCGGGCATATCGAGTCGAGAACCCTTGCCGATCCTGATGACAGAAAGCCGGCGTCATTTTCATGTGCTTGCGGCAGCTCTGTCAGAAGTCTTTGGCTGCTATGCCTAGTTAATGTGCCATATGGAGTGTTGCATTGTTGAGTGTTGTTGGGGACAAGTCCTGGGAGAAAACAAGTCATTGGATGTCAAGGGACGGACTTGTTGAGACTTGAGAGCAGGTAGGTGCTTGGGGAGGGAAGAACGTTGCTGTTGCTGACTAGTTGGAGAGCGTATGGCATTTGTCGCAATTGTTTTCCGATCCCGCATCGCCTTGGCTCCCCTCCAAGAGCTGCCAAGTGCAGAGTCAGCCCCATGTTCCCCCCTCTTTTTATCCGCACACTAGCGTTGGCTTCGGGGATAGGCAGGAGGGACCTGGTGCTGACTAGATGCTGCTGCAGCCCGGCTGGTCCAATCGAGAGGCCATCTCAGCATTGGAGCTTCCCTCCTTGCTGCTGCTGCCACCATTCCGCCTCTTGCCTCTTACTTCGGAGGGCTGGCCGGCTGAGACGTGATCTCGTGCCGCCGAGGCATCGCCCGGAATCGGTAGGAGAGTCGTCCGAGACGGATAGCTTGCCTAGACTGGAAACCCCAGAGATGATGGATGGCGGCTGTGACGGCGACGGACTCTTGTCGTCGGGAGCTGTGCCGCGGTGTACGCGGCCACGAGTCTTGCTCTCAACCTGCCACCTGATGCCTCATGGCCATGGATGTTCAACGCTGTGTCGTGTCCGCAGGTTCCGTGCCTCTGTCAGCCCAGTGTACATAGTAAAGCTGTCCCCAACTTGCGGTTGGGTGTTGACGTGTTACGTCGTCAAGCGCCTCAGCATGCGGCTGCAGCCAAGGCATCGGCGGGTTTCTGAGTACTTGCAGGCCGTCATGTTTTCGCGGGCGCCCACAGCAGGAGGGCATGTATTCTCGCCGACGACGTCCTGCATGGAGCTCCCTCTAGCGGCGCAGCATTCCCTGTCCGCGGGCATGGATGGTTGGTTCAACGGGCCCTGGAGCTGTGAGGGGAGCATGAAAGATACTCAGATAGCTGTACCTTAGCTAGTTAGGGGGGCCCACGTACCCGTACCAGCCAGTGGCGGATCTCCCTTCCCTGAGGCACCCACCCATCCATCACCACCTTCCACAGCAGCGCGCAGCATTACGGATACAGCTCAACTGCTGCAAGGTAGCCAGCCCAGCCATAATACCCTGTGACGCAATTAAAGGCCCGTCGCCCTTTTTTTCCTTCTCTTTCGCAACAGCTTAACTTTGCGCTTCTGCCCTGCCCGCACCCAAAGGCCGCACCGCAACGTCTCCGACAGCCCAGGTTCGGCGTGCACCTTGAGCAACACCACACGCGACGATAAGAGAAGAGAAACCGAGTATCCGAAACAGCCACAACCTACAAAGGTTCAGCCCCAACCTTGACATTCGTGCTACATACATTTCTACGAATACTCCTAGCTCCAGCTTCTGTCTCCCTCCCTCCAGCCTTGCAAGCCTCAACCACTCGGAAACCTGCGTCTTACCCCAGATTTCCTCCCCCAATCCCTCCGACCACCTACTTAGTAACTCTTCGACTCCCTTCGGTCTGACCGTCATCCCGCCCTCCGATCCCTCATCCTCGCCCTCTTCCGCCGTCGCCGCTATCCCGCACGCTCGCCAGCAGCTCTTAATCAGTCCTAAGCTCTCCCACCATTCCGTCCATCACCACTGCCGTCGTCGTCGTCGTCGCCGCCGTCTTCGCCGGCTTCTTCCTCGTCAAATCCCCTCCCCCGCTCTCCGATTTAGCAGCAGTAACACCCACCGCCAACATGTCGTGGACCACGCGTATCGCGCCTCTGTACCCGGTGCACAAACCTCCCTACACAGTCGAGGCGCCCGGTTACGAGCGCGTCGAGGGCGAGACCCTCCCCCGCCGTCACTGGAAGGCCAAAGATGCCCTCCGTACTCAGCCCCATCCCGAGATCCACACAATGTACGATATCGTGAAGCGAAGCGCTCGCGTCTACCCTAACGAGCCCGCCGTCGGCACCCGGAAGCTCGTGCACTTGCACAGGGAGAAGAAGATGGTCCCCAAGAACGTCGACGGTGAGGTCAGGCAGGTCGAGAAGGAGTGGCAGTTCTTCGAGCTGTCTAAATTCTCCTACCTGACCTATACTGAATTCCAGACCTACATCCTGCAGCTTGGTTCAGGTCTGCGCAGGTTGGGTCTGGGCAAAGAGAGCAGACTTCATCTCTTTGCTACTACTTCGTACGTCCGAGAGCCCCCCGTTCCCCTCCCATCCCGCCTTTTTCACGGCCCCGAGCACCATCGCAGTAACCGTCCCTAAGAGAAGAGGCTAACTTAAATCTCCGGGAACCTAGCGCCAACTGGATGGCCCTGTCCCACGCCTGCGGTTCGCAGTCCATGTCCATCGTTACCGCATACGACACCCTCGGTGCTAGTGGTGTCGAGCACTCCCTCCTCGAGTCCAGTGCAGATGCCATGTATCTGGACCCTCACCTGCTCAAGACGGCAAGTGGGGGCATCAAGAAGGCCGAAAACCTCAAGTTTGTCATCTACAATGACAACTGCATCTTCACCCAGGGTGGTGAGGTCGAGGCTTTCCAGAAGGCCAACCCAGATGTGAAGCTTCTTAGCATTGAGGAGGTGCGCCAGCTGGGCGAGGATAACCCTGTTGATCCTGTAGAGGCCAAGCCCGAAGACCTCTTCTGCATCATGTACACTTCCGGCTCAACTGGAACGCCAAAGGGTGTCCCAATGACCCACGAGGGCATGGTTGCAGCGAGTAAGTTGAGCTTTTTTATACGTTGAACGAAGAAGTTAACTGTGTTCCCAGTTACTGGTCTCTACACCTGCGTCGAGGAGTGCGTTAGCAGCGCCGAGTACGTCCTAGCATACTTGCCCCTGGCTCACATCTTTGAGCTCGTCCTCGAGAACCTCGTGCTGTTCATTGGCGGTACCCTTGGCTATGGCAACCCTCGAACCCTGTCAGACACGTCCATGAAGAACTCTCCCGGTGACATGCGCGAGTTCCGTCCTACCGCACTCGTCGGCGTGCCCCAAGTCTGGGAGACGGTCAAGAAGGGCGTTGCTGCAAAGGTTAACAGCTCAAGCATCTTCGTCAAGGCCCTCTTCTGGGGTGCCTTCAACTACAAAAGCTTCATGGTCAAGTACGGCCTGCCCTTTGCTACCATCTTCGACAACATCGTCTTTAAGAAAGTTCGCGAACTCACGGGTGGGCGTCTCCGGCTTATTATGAATGGCGCGAGCGGCATCTCGGACGGGACCAAGCACTTCCTGTCCATGACCGTCGCGCCCATGCTCACTGGTTACGGTCTGACCGAGACGGCCGCCAACGGCGCTCTCGGCGACCCACTCGAATACACCTCCACCGCCATCGGCCCCATTCCTGCCGCCGTCGATGTGAAGCTCGTCTCTATCCCGGATCTCAACTACTCCACCGACTCGACCCCGCCCCAGGGTGAAATCTGGATCAAGGGTCCCGCCGTGCTTAAGGAGTACTACAAGAACCCGGAGGAGACGGCCAAGGCCATTACCAAGGATGGCTGGTTCAAGACTGGCGACATTGGCGAGTTCGATCCCGTCGGCCACCTGAAGGTCATCGACCGTGTCAAGAACCTTGTCAAGATGCAGGGTGGTGAGTACATTGCTCTCGAGAAGCTGGAGTCCGTCTACCGCGGCAGCCACTTTGTCCAGAACATCATGGTCTACGGTGACGGCGAGCACTCCCGCGCCATCGCCGTCATCGCCCCCAACGAGAAGGTCCTCGCCGAGGAGGCCCAGAAGCTGGGCGTTGACGAGCACGACATGCACACGAACTCTAAGGTCGTCGACACCGTTCTTAAGGACCTCGTTGGCGCCGGCCGCAAAGCCGGTCTGACTGGCCTCGAGATCGTCGGTGGTGTCGTCCTCGTCGAGGAGGAGTGGACCCCGGACAGCGTAAGTCTCAGTCTGATAGCTGTTTGCCACGCTCATGTTCCAGCTAACATTCATCGCAGGGCCTTGTCACCGCCACACAAAAGCTCAACAGGAGAGTCATTAAGGACAAGTACAAGCAGCGTATGGAGGCGGCCTTCCCCAAGAACTAAACTTCTCCGGAGGCAGTCCAATCGTTGTATTTGCGCTTTTTTGGTGTCTATGGACGGAGTAATAGCAAACGGAAGGGAATGTCCGGGTTGGGAAGCGAGGATGAGGAGACCAGGATCCATTCAAAGCCTGTGTTGGTATCGCGACATGTACTACTACCCATCTTTTTTTCTGCTTATGAATGGAAAACATGTGAGCAACGCCGTACGCGTGAATCAGCAGGATAACAAGACGTACGTTGTGACATGATTAGCCCGCTTGTTCCTAGAGCCGTTACTATGCGAGACTGCATCAGCCTGCCGTTCTGATCGTTCCCTCGACAAGGCCGAGAAGAAGGTAGTTCTCCAGCTGTGCGTGGTCAATAATGGCCCCTACAGACACCTGCTCTTGTAACCTGGTGGCCCGACATGATGCTCACCAGATCACAGGTCACACGGAACAGAGGCACTCTAGAATAGGATTCTGATACAGTTTTCGGGCTGATTCTTCGGCGCCAAGGCAACAACCACGAGTTGCGCTTCGAAAAAACTTGACTTGATGATATTTATCTGCCCCATCGTACCGTATCGTTTATGCCATCGGCAGATAATGTCCCCAAGGGTCAGTCAGTCAGGACACTCGTCACGACTAGGTTTTCGACGGAGCGCTGGGGGTTTAACGTACATACGTCTTGATCATATTATAAAATTAACTGGCTCCTCTCGGTGATATGAGAACACGACGCCGATGCGCTCGCTCGCTCGACGTACATACAGCCTCTTACATATAGTCAACTATTCTGTCGTCTACAAGGGAGCTGCATTTTCCCCTTGGCTCCCACATTCAGTAGGATAGTTACCTAACAGTGTTGATACACCAAGCGGGATGTTTGAGGGCTCACCCATCAAGGTGACAGCTCCCCCCACCGTGGTAGCGATCTGGGAAACATCCAGGATTATCCGGAGAGGTTTATAGCCGGCACTTTCGTCTCGTCTGCTCACACCAAGCTCCTCGTTGCAGAAGCAGTTGGAAAATGGCGGCCTTCAATACGAGATAAGTACCGTACAGCATAACTTATCACAAGTACTAAGACCTGCGCAAGTGCTCGGTGGAAAGGATAAGTAGCGCGGGGCGACGATTGCCAAGTCGACAGACGCAACCACAACACGGCGCAATTGAAGGAGCGTGTAGGGAGAGACGAATGGACGCTGTCGAAGACGAGTTGTCCACAGCAAATGAAAACAAGACAAGGACAGTTCACGGGCGTATGCTCCCACAGCTGCCGAGACATAAGAGACGTCGTGACGAGAATACGCGTGGAGATCTTGACAAGCAAGGAGGCAGGCATCCGGAATCTCCCAACGTTGGAACTGCCCCGATTGCGACGGAAACGATAAGGTAACAACCCCTTGGCCCAAGTTGAAAGCTCGAGGTGTTCGTGAGAACCAAACCAAGACAACGACTTCTCCGAAATCAGAAATAAAAACAAGTAACCTCCGCTCGTCCCCAAATCACGCCAGAACGGTAAAGGTCACGAGAGTCTTCAATCCAATTCTGTCGTTGACGACAATGACGATCACCACCAACCACACACCATCACTCTTCATCACCATCCTCACGATCTCCGTGGGAATCCACCCCGGCCATCCTGCCATCCTAATATTCATCAAGCCCCCTCATCCATACCCCAAGCGCAAGCCGCAAGTACCTGGAACAATGCCACCTCCCTCCCCCTTGTCTACCACCACCAACCCTCTCAAACAAACAAGCTCCTTTGTCCCGTCATTGCCCTCCCGACTTACTGACAAAGACCACAGAACAATGCCAAGAAGGAAAACCCTTTGAGCCACGAGGAAACAATGAGACCCTGGAAAGAAAACCCCGAGAAAAATTCAGCAAGCCACTAGAAACCAAAAAAAGAAAAAGCCACAAACCCCGACTTGATGCACATTACTGACGCAAACGAGACCAAGACAAGCCGTTAGTGGCAATAGGGATCCCATCCATTGAAGTCTTTTCCCCCCAAGGGTCGTATGATGCTTCGGCAGGCTGAGGTCTGGAATCTCAGATCAAAACGCAGCCATTAGGCCAATCGCGCGAGGCACGGAGGGGACGACGGTGGAAATAAGCAAGATCGCGGGTCCGACATCACACATCACGCAGGGGGCGAAAACTTCCTTTTTTTTTTTTTTTTCAAAACTTTCCTCGGCCTGCTCGGCCTGAATGGGGTCATTCCTGTACCTAGTCGAGTCTAGACTAAACCACCTCCTCGGTGATTGCTCCTCTTGTGTGCACGACCTGTAGAGAGTTCCACCTGTGTGGGAAAAGAGACACATGGGACCAGGAGAAATGAAAGCCTAAGAACCTGGCCTCTCGTATCTGTCCGTCGACGTCTCGTCTGAAAAATCGATCCCTTTTTCTTTTCGGATGTTCCGTGAAAACAGAAAAAAAAATCCCACACGACAGGTTTGAAAGGGGGTTTGCCTGCCTGCCCCGAAAAATTTGAGTTGGCCGCCCATTCCCGCTGGCCAAATCAGATCGTGCGATTCATCGTCTCATCTCCTCTCTCAGCGACCGACTTTCCTAGGTGACATTTGTCACCACCCCCACGGAAACATGATTGGTCCAAAGTGGATGTCTCAATCCAATGAGATGAGAGGGTTGTCCGTATACAACCAAAGGCCTGGCATTGAGGCAAGCTGGCGAGTCCATGATCGTGGCCGCCTCTATGTAATGCGTAACAGAAAGAACCATGAGTAAAGAGACTTTGCTTGGTCGCCAACAAGTGCTGATGCTGGATGGGATGCGCGCATAAGTCGTCGGAAAAAGAAAAAAAAAAGAAAGGCCAGAGAGTCCATGCCGAATTGGGCTGGTCTCCTCTGACGTGGTATCTTGAAAGCAAGTAGAGTTATGATCGGGTTCGAAAGTCTGCCAACCATGGCGCGCACTCAATGCACTAGTCTTTCTAGCAAATCCAAAAGAGAACCAGGTGGGGTCAGTTCCAGATTGAACGAAAGCGTGCTGTGAGTAGATGCAAGGCATCGAGTTGTTTGTGCCAAGGCAAACAAAAAAACTTCCTGGGGTATCTCAGTGCACAGGTAAGGACAGCCCACTTGTGGAGGCTTGTGGTTGTCGTCAAGGTCGTGATTAATGTCGATGAGCCAACCGCCGAAAGATGCTTCTGGACGCATGGCCGAAGGTGCCCTACTGTCCCTTCCTAGCCTTTTCTGCGAGACGTGCTTCCCTAGCGGCGCGGACCAACGGTGAAAGTTGAGCGAGATCAACACATCCCTTCATGAACTCATGCTGCAAGAAAATTAGTACACTGTGTTTGGAACGTGTGAGTGAAGAACCTACTCTAAGGAGGTCATGCGCGCTGGCTCTCTTCTCCGGGTCGACCTTGAGTGCAAAGTAGAGGAAGTCGCGGAAAACTGGCGACAGCTGGGCCTCCTCCTTGATCTGAGGGGTGCCGTTTGTGGCGATCAACCACAAGGCTCTCAGAGGAGACTCGGTCAGGTATGGCGGCTCGCCCTCGATCATCTCAATGGCCATGATACCCAGAGACCAGATGTCGACCTTGCGTCCGTACTCCTTACGCGTGACGACCTCGGGAGCCATCCAATACGGCGTACCGACCATCGTGGTGCGCTTGTTCTGGGCCTCGTTGATTGTCGCGCAGAATCCGAAATCAGCTGTTCGACGTCAGTATTTCCACGCACCGTAATGGAACGAGGGCGTTCGTACTCAGCTTGATGTTGCCCTCCATCGACAGGAGAATGTTGTCGGACTTGATGTCGCGGTGGATGACTCCCTTAGAGTGCAGGTGCTGCAGACCCTTCAGCGTCTCTCGGCAGACGGAAGCGATTTGTCCCTCAGTCATGATGTTGAAGGTAACAACATCCGTGAGACTACCGCCCTCCATGAACTCCATGACAACCCAGAGCTCGCCTCCGCAAAGGTAGCTGTCGATGAAGTTGACAATGTTGGGGTGCGAGCTGTCCTTCATGACCAAGATCTCGTTGATAATCAGGTCCTTCTTCGGTTGCTGCTCCAGGTTCATCTGCTTAATAGCCACCAATCGGTTGGAGCCTCGCTCGTATCCCGTGTACACGCCACCGGAGGCACCCTGGCCAATCTTGTTGAAGTTCTTGTACACCTCACGGGGATCGCCATCGGAACAAATGCGCTTGAGGGCGGCGACGACGTCGATACCGGTGCTCTGTCTCTGGCGGCGGGGTCTGGAGCCAGGAGCGCCAGCAACGCCAACCTGCTGTCGCTGGCCGGGACCTCCGTTTGTGGGGCCTTGAGGATACTGCGATTGAGGAGGGGTCGGCTGCTGGGCGGGCTGTCTCTTGCTGGGAGCGCGACCAATCTGGCCCTGGCCAGTCATGGCGGCCTGAGCCTGCGCGAGGGCCTGCTCCTGCTGCTGTTGCATGAGTTGCTGCTGGTAAACGTTCGCCTGGGCATTTTGAGGGTTAGGTGTTGGGGGGACGTAGCCGGGCGAGGCGCCAACACGCGAGTTGGATCGGGATCGGGATCGGTGCTCTCCACGATGCTCTTCGGGAAGCATGGGGACGTTCTCCTTGGGCGGTTGGTATGCGACCGGGGGCAGGTCTTCGCCGGGCTGAGACATTCCAATGCCGGAGTCCTTGGCGGGGTAGGGCGACGGAGCAGACCTCATCGGGAGGCTGACGGGGGGCTTCGGGGCCGGGCGACTGGGCATGAGATTCACATCTTTACCGGGGCCTTTGGAGCCTCCGACTCCTGGTACGGGGGGCGGTTGGCGGGGGTTCTCAAAAGATCCTTCATGATTGACAGTTGGAAACCTAGGGCTCGCAGGTGGACTGATCATCGGAGACATACCCATATAAGTTGTTGGCGGATACATGCCCGGCGACATGGCACCCGACGGTGAGTTGCTTGCATTTGCATATTGGCGGTAATCAGGCGCTCTTGCATCGTGGAACTTCTCCAAAACCTGATCCTCGGCTGGCTTTTCGGTCGTTTCCTTGTAGAATGTGATGATGTCAACCATGGTCTGGGGGTTCTCCCTGCGTTCCTTCTCGGGAATTCCACTTTCGTTGATCAATCTCTGCCATTCTTTCGGAAGACCCTGAACAATCACACGTCAGCCACACGAGACTCGGGACAAAGGAGAGGGGCGGGGACGAAAAGAGGAAGGCGAGAGAGGGGGGGGGGGGAAAGAGGCAAAAAATAAGGCGATTCAAGAATTGAGGAGCGATTGCCAAAAAAGAGGCAGGAGCAGGAAGGGGAGAGGGGGGGCGACTGACGGTAAACTGGCCGGTAGAGCTGTCGTAGCCGACGTGGGTGACATGGACGGGATTCTCTGGTGCCGAGATGACAGGCTTCTTTGGGGTGCCGACCAGACTGTTCATGAAGCCAGAGAAGCCCGACTTCTTGCGCAGGATGCCCATACGGGGCTCCTTTGCCTCGTCCGAGTATCTCTTGGGGCTGATCATTGAGTTCTCCGTCACCCGACCGCCTTGTGATTTTTCGTTCATCATTGAGGAGGAGGAATCGTTCGTGAAGCTCTGGGACTGTCGCAGTCGGGGGCTCTTTGTGATGCGCGTGTCGGTGACAGACTTGAGCAGCGGCGTGGGGGCGTTCTGGCGCTGGTAGGCGGCGGGTGCCTGATGCTGGTGAGGGTGAGGGTGCTGGAGAGGCAGCGGGTGAGACTGGGCGACGGGGGACTTTGTCTGCTCGATGCGGCTCAGGACGGCAGCGCCGTCGAAGGGAGCGCCGATGAATTCGTCGTGGGGTTGCGACGAGAGAGGCGCGCTGGGGTCAGCTACGGAGGAATCACTGGATTGTGCGATGCCGATGCCAACACCGACACCGATGCCGACGGGACCGCTGTTGGAGTTGGAGGAGGAGCTGCTGTTGTTGTTGTTGTTGTTGTTGTTGTTGGTCGAGAAGTTGTTGTGCAGCAGGTTGTGGTGGTGGAGGAGGTGGTTGTTGTTGTTTTGGTGGCTAAAGTTCTGCTGGTGGTGAGGGTGAACAGCGTAGGAAGCGGAAGCAGCGTTGTGAAAGGTGGAGGAGGAGGTCTGAGGCTGCGCCTGGGCCTGGGCCTGCACCTGAGCTGTCGTCGGGTGGGACGCGGACTGGGGGTTCTGGTTCTGGTTCTGGTTCAGGTTCAGGTTCACGGCGGGCTGGTGGTGGTTGTGAAGGTGGTTAATGCTGGTGTTATGAAAGGACGCAGCACTGGGGGAAGGAGCGACGGAGTGTGAGTGCGAGTTGTTTGAGAGTGAGAGCGAGAGGGAGTTGGCGTTGGCGTTGTTGGCGGCGGCGAACTGACCCTGAGGCAGGATGGGGGAGGGATTGGGAAGGTGCGTCTGACTTGAGGGGAGGTGACGGGGAGAACTATGAGCTGAAGCAGCGTTTGAGGGGGTCGTCCGCACAGGTGGAGCGGAAGGAGCGCGCTTCAAGCTGGTCGAGCTGCGTTTGCTCTGGAGAGACCTGGTGTCGATGCCACCATCGAGGCCACTCGACGAGCGGGTGTGGGTATGGTACGAAGGGGGAGGTTTCTTGGTGAGCCTGCGACGTTGCGACGAGCCGTTGGACGTGGATGTGCTCTGGCTGCCGTCCATGATACGCCCCTACAAAGTCTAAAAGTAAAACCAAACCGGGCGGTGCTAATCGTCGTCGAAAGAAAGAAAGAAGGGGACCCGGCCTGGGACTTGGGAAGCGAAGGTAGGAGGAAAAGGGAAAGGTACGGACGGCTGGCGGTGCGGTGCGGAGCGGTGCGGTACAGCAGCAGCAGAAGCAGGGCGGGCGGGCAGCAAAAGTGTCGGTACAGCACCTTACGATAGATACGGCGAGGATAAGGTAAGGTATGGGAGGTAACAGACAGACAGACGCAGTAATGAAAGGTACGCAGTCGCCCGTAGTAAGGTAGCTTGCTTGCTTTGCTTAGCTGTGTCGGGTCGGGCTGTCTGTGTGTGTATATTTTACGCAGGAGCAGCAGCAGCGGCAGCAGTCGGCGGCAATGGTAATAGTGCAAGAGGTGTAAAGAGGGTATGAATTGTAGGAGGGTGTGTGAGGAGGAAATAATAATAATAATATGCGGTACGGGCACAATGCGATGCTGTTCCCTGCCGTCCAGTATGTGCGTGTGCTCGAGAGGTAAGGTAGAGGTTCGGTGGTGGTAGATGGTGGACTCATTCAGTCAGGGCCGGTGGTCACTGGCTGGTCAGGTATCCGTAATGTAGACGTAGCTTTTTTTTTCCCTCTCGTCTTTTTTTTCTGTTTCTTCCTTCGACAGAACGGGACTGGGATTGGGAAACCTGGAACCAGGATTTGGGACTGGGACGCTGGACCGGGAAAGGGTGTCTAATGTTTGGGCGTCTGAAGTATGGCGGCTGGTATGTACGGCGCACCTTGCGTGGTATTGATTGGGAAGTAGCATAGGTAGTAGCAGCAATGTCATCAACAAGGAACTGAGGGAACTGGATTTCTCAGGACCAGTTGTCTGCGCCGGCGGTACGGATACCAGCCAACACACACACACACACACACACGCCACAGAAGAGGAAACAGGACCACACCGGCAGCAATGGAAGAGGCAGCGGCGACAAAAACCCATATCCAGGGTAAGGTACAGCGGTATCTGTTCCGTGCTGGTTGGGCGGTACGGTATCCGTAGACAGTGAGGTGGGCAGTGGCACTGATTGACGGACCGGGTTCGCTGTGACGCTAGTGTGGCTGTCACTGGCTGCTGGCTATGCTTGGATGGAGTCAGGGTGGATTCCGGACTGTGTGGGTTCTGCTTCGTTGTTGACTTGTTATTGTGTTGTTGTTTTCTGGTGGATGAGGACGGGGATGACCTCTCTAAGCCAAGCAGACTGGCAGCTCACTGTTCGGGGTCACTCTTCTTGCTATCTGGACTGCAGGATTGGGTCTTGGGGAAGCCTGCGGGACGAAGATACGTAGGAAGATGACAGGCCAGGAAAGAACGGGATGGCAGAGATGCGGTGCAGTTCGGCCTCATCGGTATCTGCAGCAAGTCTTTGGATTGGCTGCCACAGCCTGTCTCTTGCTCAGCAATACCAATCAGCAGAGTGTGAGTGTGTGTAAGGCATGCGTGTGGTGGTTGTCTCTTCCCATTCTCCCCACCCGTCGTCACCAGCAGCTCCCCTCCTCCCAATCTTCCCACTGCGAAAGGAAAATAAAATAAAATAATAAAAAAACACTCTCTCACTCAGAAGGTGGGGCAGGGGCACATGGGAGACTGTGCACTCACTGGTCGTGGCGTGTGAGTGGGATTGGGCGTGGGTAAACGGAACGATGAATGGACGGAGACGGGACTCAGGCCTGGGCTAACGTTAGGCTGGGGGCCGTGTGGCCGTGTGGCCGTTTGGTGTGGAGGGGAGATGGACGGTACGTATTGGGGACGTACCGCCCGACTTCTGTCTCCCCCGTTCCCCCTCCCCCCGCCCCGCCCCTCGCACTCACTTCAGGCTCACACTTCCAATTGCCCCGAAAGTGTATCCCCTCTTTTTTTTTTTTTTTTTTTTTTTCCTTTTCATCCTGCGCTATCATCTATGAGATGACGGAGACAGCCCTTGCTAGGACGCACCACGACCTCGCCTTACCTAAGGCATGCATCTGTGAACGCTACCTAAGGTACCTTGCCTTCCAAGTAAGACAGTGTGCCGCACTCCATCCCGCGCCTCGATATCAGTACGTGCTGTGTGTGTGCCACTGGGACTGATTCCGAGGTGAGGAAGAGTAAGTCAAGCAATCCAAGACGGACGGAAACTTAGTACAAGACTCGATGAACCAACGAGCAGCCCCAAAGATGTGTGTTACAGGGCAAGACGAATCGAGTTGCCGACCAGCCCGCCCATCCTCACTGGTCGCCTGCTGGATGGGTGACGGACGGGGCTGCTGAGAGCTGGGCTTGGCCAAGTGCTGCTGGAACCTCCTCCATGTGCCGCTGCCGAAGAAGAAACGATATTGCGTGAAATACCACCTCCAGATGTTGCACATTTGCAACGTGCCTCTCATGATCTCATCTCGTCATCTGGGGTCATCTGGGAGGAGCCGCCGCGGCGCGCCGTGTTCAGTCACCACTACCATATCTGCCATACATGGTTTCACTCTGTACAAAGTCGCCCAATGCACCTTGCCCAATGTTGAAACCATCTCGGCCGAAGTGGACTGTCAGGCCCTGCGGAAATGAATGTCAAGAAATCTTGTGTTTCTAAGCGCCTGCTACCCGGCGTCCTTTCTTCTTCGCCATGTCCGTTCGCACCACTTCTTCGACATTGTTCTCTCGCTTAGAGGCAAGTGTTCCAAAAACGAGTCGATGAGGCTACCTGCGCGTAGAGCCACACGGGGCTGTAGGCCGTCCAGGGTGCTGGAGATGGTGGTGGACAGACAGGAGGATCAGACATGATGAGATGATGCCATGAGGTAGTGCTCCCGCCTTCACTTCGCACAGTGTGATGTTTTCCAAGGACAGCCCACTACAATCTCCTTCGTTGGATGACTGCCCCTCACTTCCATCACCCGGGCAAGGCTAGAAGTCCCGCGACACTAGGCACAAAAAGACGATGCCTAGGGGGGGCACACAAGCTCCACCACAGGCGGGACGAACTGGCCTAGAAGGTTAAGAAATCACCGAAGAGTCGCAGAGCATTTTTCGTGGTACTCGAATCGAGAGAGGGAGTCGAACAGGCACAAGAGCGATGCCAGGTATCGGGCGCTAGAAGAGGTGGAAGCAGAGGAGGAGGAGGGGCGTGCTTGTAGCCACGGCGGCACATCGTACTACAGAAACTCGTACCCAGAATAGATGCTGAGTGCCTAATTACGGTATATCGTGCCAGTCTGAGCTCTCCTCCTCACCAAGAGTTATGCTAAAGCAAGTCTTTCGGGTGCGGTTCGGGACCTTGGACCTGGATGTTAGCTCCAATCTCCCGTCTTCGATTCGAAGCTGGCGTGTTTGAGAGGGTAGGAGAGCCAGGACGGCTGGTGCAATTCCTGGGCCCTGTCTGTGGTCCAAGGCCAACAACTGATTACCTCGGGAGGAACGCAGAAGCGTAGAAGCTCGCATGCCTGCCATCCGTAGCTAGCTATCTTCAAGTCGGTTAGTAGCAGTCGGTGCTCTGCTCCAGTTGACTGCGTGCTGCTGGAGCTTCGACCTGACGGTCGATCCTTGAACAATCTTAGCAGCCGGATGGGCGTCTCCGCTTGACGGAACCTGCTGATCGTTGGGCGGCTCTAGTGGTAGTGCGCCATGCGGTGCGGTAAGGCCAGGGTTCCAACGGCCAAGGGTCATTAAGGGTCGCCGTTACGGTCGCGGTCGATGTGGCGGTCGCCGGTCTCTGGCTGCGGCGGGGGTCCAGTGAGAGAGAGGAAGAAACTGAGGCACCGTGGGTCTTGAATCTGGGCTGGAGCAAGACACTGAAAGGAGACTGCAGGGCAAGACAGGGCATGGCCGAATTCAATGGCTGGGGTTTTGGGATCACCTCAGACGCCGCGGACCCGGCCAGTTGGTGTGCAGCGAGCCAGTATGCAGACAGTGGTTCGTAAGGACGCAAGGACAGGCCCTTGTTCGGGTCGGTATTCGCAGGTCTGTTAGCAAGTGAGGCACAGTTTTGGCCACCAAGATGCGTTTCTGGTTGACGTATGTGCGCCGTGACGGCAGACTGCATGCTCGTCTTAGGTACAGATGTCCTCAGAAAGGCAGCTTCCGGCACTGCAGACGTGTATCTGCACCCTAAACCTGTACGGAGACGGATGCCATTGTATGAAGATAAGTAGGTACATACGGGCGTAAGAGGCTAAATGGTGCATGCAACAGCGGACATGATGGTCGATTCTGGTTTGAGGTCGAGGCCGGTATGATGTGATGGTTGTTATGCGACGGACGACCTTGAGCGCAGAGGGCCCCCAGCTGCCAGCTCGGAGACACATGGAGGGGAAGCTGGGAAAAAGAGGGGAGGGGGGAGGGGGGAGTCGGGATTGGGGTGATTGGAGGGAGGGGAAAGCACTGAGAGACGAGATGAAGGCGTTTGCTTTTTTGTTTTTTTTGGCCGAGCTTCAATTTTATTTATTTATTTTTTTAGTCCATAGTCTGTTTGAGCTGACCTTGATTACGCCGACAGGGAGATGGTTTCTTGTTGCGACACAGTCTCTGCTAGTGATTGCAACCGTATGAACAGAGATTTCGTCGTACTGGGGCACGAGGAGAGACGGGAGATATGAAATGGGGCGTGAGACGGGATGAAGACTTGGTGAACTGAGCAGCCGCTGACCGAGATGAATGGTCCTGGAAGTACCCTTACTAGGCGAAGTAAGGTAAGCACGCTGCGGGCAAGTAAGGTACCTGCCTCCACTGCCTTAGGTAAGGCAAGGCAGGTAATGAATGCAACGCTCCTGCCATTGACTGACAATGACATTGCCATTGCCATTGCCATTGCCATTGCCATTGCCATTGCCAGTGCCATTGGATTGGAAAGAACCCCCTTACCTCGATACCTTGAGCTGCCTTCCGATTGCGATATCCGGAGAGCAATTGAAGCAAGTGCATTCCAATCAATAGACGGGAGCTTGGGCATCTTGCGTGCAGCCGTGCTTGCCTGCCTTACCTACCTCACCTTACCTTATCTCAAGGGGTCGTGTATCTTAAGCTCAATGCCCGCTGTCGCTGACATGCACATGCAGCAGTCAACTCAGCCCGCGCCGGCGAGAAACAACCAAAGTCTGTTTCCTGCATGTTCAAAGGCAGGCCGTAAGCAATTCGGAATCTTCCAAGCTCCTTCTTTTCCCCACTCGCTGACCTGACAGGTGCAAAGTATCTTCTTACCAGGCTAGGCTGACCGTTGGCCGCCAGCCATTGGAGGTCCAGAAGAAAGCCGAACCGTTCCATTCTGTTCCAATTCGCTTCCGTCTTCATCTCTCTATTTCAGGTGAGCGCCATCATCTAGCGTATGTATCCATTTTCGTACCTACCTACCACAGGTGAAGCAGACCAAGACCCTCTCCTCAAGGCTCACGTCCATGATAATGGCACTTTGGTACGGAACGACCCTCCGTTCTGCCCACCTCAGGTCCAAGGTCCATCCAGTGCCAGTGAAGTGGGTGCTAGGGCCCGGCGGATGCCAGTGCTCACCGGGGCCGGCGGGCCTGCCCTTGGGAATTTACATCTTGTTTCAAGCCATCGGGCACTTGGACTTCCTTGCTCCACAAAGGGTCCAGGTAATGCTTCATCGCGCCAGTCTTTGGTTTTTTTCTCCGCGTCTTATCCTCGCCGGCATTGAATTCTCCTCTTCTTCCAGACACTCACGTCCGCGCCCCCAAAGCTCTCTCACTGCAAAGGTAGCAGCATGCAACACCTGCTTCTCCCTCTGCCCACCCACCCACACTACCGCATCCCAAAACTAGGTTGGTACGGCGTAAGTACATACCATACACCTCTCACTCTCCAAGGTTGTCTACTATGTAAGGCTCTAAGCATCCCGTCCCATCCCGTCATCAACCCCAACGTCCGTGCCCTTCTGCATCTGCATGCTGAATGTGTGTCTGCGCAGGCTTGAACCGTTCAGCTTCACACGCCCGCGCGGGCCACAGTTGCCAACGCGTCTGTCTGGTTGGAGGACACGAAACGGGCCAACGCTGGTCTGCAATCGCCCAGACGGCGGCGGGAGCCGTTTTCTCAAGCGTCCACTGCACGCACCACTGAGACCGTTACACCAGTAAAATAAGGTCCCGTTCCCGTACCAGGGTCGACAACAAACCAGACGGGGATGCCACCAAGGAACTCGCGCCAAATGCCATCATCATTCCTCCTTTGGGGGACTCGCCGCCCAAGACCAAAGCCCACTCGCTGCTTCGTCCCAGTTCTGGATTGCAACGAGATGAAGCCATCCATCCGCACCATCGGGACGCGAGATTCGTCCAACTTCGCCAGTGATTCACGGCCTGCCCCGTCCCCGATCTCATATCACACCCTGCCGTCGTGGGCAGCTGTCTTTAAAGGAGGGCGCCACATTCGGTCAAGGTCGTTCCACGGTTGCATTGGCGCTGATGAAGCCATACGTCCCTTCTCCAATCCACGAGCCTGCGTGCGAACCAGCTTTCGCTACCATCGCCCACATGTGACGCGGGCCTAATTGCCCAGGCATTTTCTGCAAATCACGACAACGCGATTGATGAGATTGCCGACGCCAGAAGACGCGGCTTCCCCGAACAGCGAGCTTTCAGGGCCGCAAAGGCCATCTACCGAGGTTTGCCGCCGAACTTTTGCTCCAAATGCTGCTGTTTAGAAGACCCCGCGATTACTATGTCTGACAGGAGCCCTCATTCATGGATCATCCCTTTCAGGACACGAGCTCGACGGCTCAGGAGAGCTGTTGCCGGGTCCTCCAAAAAGCTAGCCATGAATCATGTCATGACAGCGAATCATTCGTCTTGCTCGCATTGAAAAGTCTGGCTGCGGCGCGTGCGTGCATCTTTGCCACATCACCACAAAAGTCGAGGAAAAGCCCGGTGGTGACTATTACCAGGTGCTCGTCTCCGCTCCACGCAGAACGATGAGATATGCTGGAGGGCAACAAGGTTCCGCCGATCCTGGAGGACAGGACATGGAGGCTTTGTTTGTCTCCCAAGTTTCTCTTAATCAAAGGCTCAGCTTCGTGTCAGCAGAGCTGTTCAGAGCAGAATTAACATAATCCCAGCGTATCCGTCGTCGTCTCAGTCATCGTGCTACCCCGTTCTCGTTCCGGACGCCTTGGGATTCGTCCGCATCTATTTCCTCCCAAGCTCACCTGACGAGTGCCAGAACGCCTGCGAACGAAGGCTTGGTCTGAGACGGTATTTTCGAGAGGCTGTCAGTCGCAAGCTGCCAACCACGGCATGTCTCTCTCCGGCCATGTCTGGCCACGTAGCACAGCTGTGGGATGCTTGTTTGTGCCTGCAACAAGCCAAAAGCCCCCTTGCCGTTGTTCCTGCAGGCTGCAGGATGCCTCTCAAATGAGCCATTTGCCCCTGCATTGAGCAGCAGCCAGTCGCGATTTGCGACGACAGCAAACCCATTACTTCTTGCCGGAAACCGAATTGCCTCAATGATGTCGATGGTGCCAACTTGCAGCTAGTACGACTCACGACCCTGGACTCACCGTTGCGAAGGGCTTTGGGAGCGACCAAGCCCACGCTGTCTACCACGATCACGCAGCGAGGGCGACATGTGCTTCGGAGGGTGCGAGATTTCAGCTAACATCTCGCAATGGGAGTGCGTGGTTCTGCTGATTGGCCAAGGCTGCGTAGATTCCTGCAGTCTGCCACGGGGCAGCCTTTCGCCTCCAGACGCTAGAGCAGCGATGGGCTTTCTTTTTCCGATACAAGAGTGCCCGGGTAACCACAGGACTGAAGTTGCGGGGATCTTGCAGAGGTTGTCGCTGGCTAGCGCTGTGTTGCTGTGTACAACGTAAGGAGATGACCTGGTGTGGTCTCGTGGACATGGAGGCTTTCTATGGCGAGCCTTTGATGGGCTGCTTTTGGTGCGATTGTCTGGCTGGGACTGGGCATTGCAAACCACCCTACGTTCAGAGGATCGAGCTACCACGAGTTGTTCAAGGGAATACCGATGGTAAGGTGTGACGGGCGACTGGTCTGAGGAGCTTGCCAATTCTTTCCAGGTAATGTCTGTATCCCCGTGTCTAATATCTCTTGCGGCCTCCATCCTCTTTCGGTAGTCAGTAGTCAATCTACGGACGGCTTGTCACCCTTAACCGCATCAATCTGTTCCTGCGAAATTCTTTTCTATATTTGTGTGTTTTGCCGGCAGTTCGACTTCAAACTGGTTGTTCCAACATGTGCGGTCTCTCCTCAACGTACCGAGAGTCGAAGCATAGTGACATGGGTATTGGTACCGAACCAGTCGAGCTCTTGCCTCGGCGGGTTTTGTTCTGAGGTTGTTCACAATGTTTGAAGAGCGCACGGATGCCATCGTCGTTGAAACCGCGATCTTGAGCAACTCGGGACGAACGGACCCCTAGATCTCGGAGCATCGTGCCCCGGGCCGAACTCCGGGCCGGCGATAGCCCCCATCTGGCCCGGCAAGGGAGACCAGGCGGAGAATAGCGGCGGGCTTGTGTCAAGCCGAGCCCCACGTGATCCGGAGCTGGCTCCCGGACGTGGCTCAGCGGTGTGGGGTTGAAAGGTCCAATGAGAAGGCGGTCTGGAATGTGCTGGCCTCACCAACTGTGCCGAGAGTCCAACGGCCGACTCCAACCGTCCCCCGTCCTGGCCCTCCAGCGAGTGCCACCTGGCCGGTGCGAGGACGCCTTCATAATTTAGGTTGTGGCTGAGGCTTAGTATGGGGCAGCTCAAGGTGGAGACACCACTGGCAGGCGGAACCTTTCTGGAAGAAGGATCCCTGCCAGCTCCAGAAATTCCATCCCCAATTGAACACCATCGTGGAGTCGAGAAACTTCCACCTCACCCTTTATCCCATCCGAGCTTCGAGTCCATCTCGCCCTCTGACTTCTCCATCTCCCCCAACCATCAATTGGCAGGATTTGCAATTCTGTCAACCTCGCCCTCGCCGTCCCTCCCCCCATTCTGTCTCGCCCACTGGATTTGTTCATTGTTGCCGGTCAGGGTCGCAATGTTCTAAGCCAGCAACAAGCTACTCTCCTCGGTCTATCTGCTGCTCCACGGTTTAACACGCTTCGGCCTTCTTTAATCGGAAGACTGATTCTACTGGTCTTGTCCCCAACTGCTGTGTATATCCTCAGTTGTAAGTCTTGTAAAAGCCGAGCAGCTTGCATGCTGCTGCATCGCCGTCTTTGCAGCGTCCCGAGCTAACTGGTGCTGTCCCCCTTGCAGATATACCGAATTCACCCACACAACTCCTATCATCCCTTCCACCCACCCGACGACGTTGATCGACACTATTCACAATGGCCTCTACCGATGCTACAACTGCCAATGGCGCTGAGCCTTCGGCTGCCCAGAAGCTGCTTCAGACTCACGTCGACCATCACCCCACGGTCGAGGAGGTTCCTGACGAGGACCTCCCCCTCAAGAGCAATGCCGGTGACTCCGCCTCTTGGGCCGAGCCCCAGTCATCCAAGGCTGCTGGCAAGCAGAAGGAGACCTCCGTTCCCGGAAAGAAGATCGATCCCAACGATCAGACTCTCTTCCCTGAGCTCGGCGCCGGAAAGCCCAAGAGCAGCCCCAACGTCGCCCCCATCTGGGGAGCCAAGAGCAACGTCTCTACCCCCGCCAACGGTCTCTCTCGCTCTTCCACCCCCGCCTCGGGCGGTGTTGCGACCCCCAAGAATGCTGCCCCCTCGATGTCGATCCCCGGCCGCAACGTGGAAACGGTTGTTCTGGAGCCCCAGTTCATCCTTCCCCGTAACCAGCTCAGACGCCCCATCCCGGACATCATGAAGGACATCAACCGCAAGTCGCGCGCCAACATCACCTTGTCCACCGCCACCAACGGTCGTCTCAAGTTCGACGCTACTGGTCCTCAAGACGTTGCTCAACAGGCACTCAAGGATCTTGTCCAGCAGATCGGAACCAAGGTCGGCAAACCCCAGATCTCTTCCCCACAAAGCTCAAGCTAACTTTTTTTTTTTCTGAACAGACCACCATCAAGGTCCCGATTCCCCAGTCTGCTCGCGCCCACATCATCGGCAAGGGAGGTTCCACCATCAAGTCCATCCAGGAGAAGTCTGGTGCCCGTGTCCAGCTTCCCAAGGTCGAGGACGGTGCTACTTTTGACGAGGATGACGACTCCACCATCGATGTCCTCGTTGAGGGCAACGCCTTGTCTGCTGCTTCTGCCCGCGACCAGATTATGAAGATTGCCGGCGAGCGCGCTGCCAACGTCAACACCAAGCTTCGTGGTATTCCTGCTGAGTTCTACCCCTTCATTGCGGGCCCCAGCAACAGCCGTGTCAACCGTTACGAGACCGACGGTGTTCAGATGCGTGTTCCTCCTCACCAGATTTGGGCTCCTCGCGGCCGTAACATGGCCGTGAACGAGGGCGAGCGCCCCGTCTTCGTCCCTGCCGGCGACAACCACATCCAGCTGGCCGGTGACCGCGCTGCTGTGCAGGCTGCCCGTGCTGAGATCGAACGTCGCGTCCAGGAGCTGCAGCAGCAGCTTGCTGTCGACCAGTTCAGTCTTCAGAAGGGCCGCCACCAGTTCATTGCTGGCCGCCGTGGCGAGACTCTCGATGAGTTCTTCAACGAGACGGGTTGCACCATCTTGCTGCCCACTGATGAGGATGATGACTCCGTCACCGTCATTGGCCCTGCTGCCCAGATCAGCAAGGGTGTTGAGACTGCCATGGACAGAGCCATGAACATGCAGTTCTCTACCTTCGACATTGGCCGTTTCCACAAGGGTGCCCCTGGTGGTGTTTCTAGCCACGCTCGCAACGTCACCCGTTTCCTGAGACATCGTGACATGTTTGACGACATCGAGAGGGCTCACAGCACTCACATCAACACCCCCCTCGGTGCCAACGGCGCTTCCCCTTACGAGTTGTACGCGCGTGATGGCAAGAATGTTCTCCAGGCTCAATCTGCCATCGAGAAGCTTGTTCACGCCATCCCGCCTGCCAGAATCGTCCCCATCCCCGTCGACCCCTTCTACCACCAGTACCTGAACAAGGATGTCAGCCCCCGCATGAGAGACAACCACGGTGTCCACGTTGTCCTTCCTGAGGCCGGAGAGATCGACGCCCCTGTCCTCCTTGTCTTTGAGGGACCCTCTGCTCCTGAGCCCAAGCCCCAGATCAAGACCGGCCGCCCGTCTCAGGACGAAATCCGTGCTTTCCAGCAGAGCTTGGAGGATGCTCGCAAGCAGATTCTCGACATCATCAACAAGCAGGAGCAGATTGCTTCTGCCTCTATCGATGTTCCCCAGAAGTTCCACGAGCGCCTCCGCCGTTTCATCAAGAAGGAGCAGGCCAACCGTGCCGATGACCAGATCCCCATCCGTGTCTCTTCTGTCGGCACCGTTGTCACTCTCCGTGGCCCGGCCTCTGCCGTCAAGAACCTCGAGGCCAAGGTCAACGCCTTCGTTGAGCAGGAGAAGGAGGATGAGAAGGAGCGTGGCTTCACTATGTCCTTCGACTTCCCTCAGAAGTATGCCAACCACCTTATCGGCAAGGGCGGCTCAAACATCAAGGAATTGCGCGAGCGCTTCGACGTCGAGATTCAGGTTCAGGATGGCAAGGTCGAGCTGAAGGGCCCCAAGGCGAAGGCCGAGGCTGCCAAGGCCCACATCAGCTCCCTTGGTCGCACTCTCGCCGATGAGGTTACTCACGTCCTGAAGGTCGACCCCAAGTTCCACAGAGAGCTCATTGGTTCTGGCGGAAGCGTCACCAACCGCCTGCAGTCCAAGTACAAGGTTCTCATCTTCTTCCCCCGCTCTGGAAAGAGCAACAAGGATGAGGAGGAGAATGACGCTGCGAGCGACGCTGGCAAGCCCAAGCGCGTGCAGAACCCCGACGAGGTTATCGTTCGCGGCCCCAAGAAGGGAGCGGATGAGGCTCGCGACGAGATTCTGTCTCTTCTCCAATACCTGAAGGATACCTCCTTCACGGCAACCGTCTCTGTCCAGCAGAAGCAGGTCCCGTCAATCATTGGCCAGGGTGGCGCTGCGCTGGATGAGCTCCGCCAGACCACCGGTGCCAAGATTGACATCCCCAGCGGACGTGATGCCGAGACCGTTGAGATTCAGATTAAGGGCACTAAGTCTCAGGTCGCTGCTGCTAAGAAGGCTCTCGAGGAGAAGAGAGATGTTTTCAACGACACCGTTGTGAAGACTATTGAGGTTGATAAGAAGCACCACAAGTCTCTCATTGGTGCTGGAGGTGAGATTGTTCAACCTAACCTGTATTTTGTTTCTTTAAGCTAACCACTGATAGGTGCTACCCTCCGTGATATCGTTGTCAAGGCTGGCGGTTCTGACGACCGCCGCGAGCTTGCACGCACCATTCAGTTCCCCAAGCAGGAGGCTGATGGTAACACGATCAAGATCGAGGGTCGCTCGGACGTTGTCAGCAAGATCGTTGCCAGGATCGAGGAGATTGTCGCGGAGAAGGACAGCCAGGTCACCGAGATTCTGGATGTCCCCACCGAGAAGCACAGAACCCTCATCGGTCGCGGTGGAGAGGCCAAGCGCCAGCTCGAGTCTCAGCTCAACGTCTCCATTGACATTCCCCGTCAGGGTGACGGCAAGACGGGCGTCAAGATTACTGGTCGCCCCGAGAACGTCGAGAAGGCGAAGGAGCACATTGCCTCTCTCGTCAAGGAGCAGGAGGGCGAGACTCTGCAGGTCCCTCGTGGTCTGCACCACGCCATCTCCAACAACGGCCAATTCTTCCGCCAGCTCCGCAACAACCACCAGATTTCCGTCGATCACGCTGGCGCTGCCCTGCCCGCCAAGCCCAGCGCTGGCGCCAGCCGCAGCAATGGCGGTGCTCTGCCTCTGATCACCGACGACGAGGATGCCGTTGCCGATGCCCACTCATGGAAGGTTGTGGATACCGGCGCCGGCGAGGACGGCGAGATCCCTTGGGTCTTGCGCGGTTCTCCCGAGAACATCGAGAAGGCCAAAGCTGCCATCGCCGCCGCTATTGAGCAGGCCCGCAAGAACACCCACACTGGCTACCTTGTCCTTCCCGACCCCAAGACCTACCGCTACGTCATTGGCCAGGGCGGCAGCAAGGTCAACACCATCCGCAAGCAGAGCGGTTGCAAGATCAACGTTCCTCGCAACGACGCCAACGAGGACGCCATCGAGGTTATCGGCACCGCTGAGGGTGTTGAGAAGGCCAAGGACCTGATCCTGGCTGCCGTGCAGGAGGGCCTCAGCTCGCGTGCGCCCCGGGATTAGAAGTCGGGGGCTGAGCATGGCACAACAGATACAACTGAGCTGAATCAGTTCAGAGACCAGCTGAGAGCACTCGTGATGGACTGGTCCGAGGAGCCTCGCGAAGACGCAGCGAGAGGAGAGCTGCAGTGGTAGGAGATTTATAGCGAGAGTATTCGGGCTGCATGCGAGAGCCACCTCATCATCATCGATACCTGGGAGAATACCATGATACCAGGCACATTGACACATATATAACACACAAAAATGGCAATACATACTGGATTGATCTACCTCTGGTTTTGGCCATATTCAGACTGTGACGTATATTTGCGTCGTTAGTGACCCCACGCCTGATTTTGTCTCGGTGCATCCCAACGTATAGCAACTGTTGATCTGGCGAGGCCGCTTTTGAGCAGTGAGTTGCCTTGGCTACGTCATACCCTTCCATCGTTCTTCATTGTCTTATTGTAAACAGCTTCCTTCGTCCTAGCTCATATATCTTTTGGTCTTGAATGCCTCAGCCAGCTCCTACATCATAACATCTGCGCCGCGAGATCGGCCAGCAGAAGAGTATAACTGCACTGATGGCATGCAACACCAGCCAGAGGAGCTGAGGATCAGTCAGCGTCACATCGCGCAACATCGCGCCGATAGAGATTTTCCCTTCCTGAGCGGTGACGCTGGTCATGCTCTTGCATCCGTCTTCTAGAACTTGCAGCCACACAGTCCATCATGAATCAGTCTCGACCGGAAGACCAGGTCGGGGGTTCCCCGAATGTCCCAGGAACCTCCATGTCCGCACCCGCGGCAGGAGCCAAAATGAGCAGGTCGAGAGCACAGAACAGTTTTGCGACTGGAAGAAATGACAGGCGAAATTGAAAACTTTTTTGATAGAAAACCTAGCCGCCGCGGCGGGATGGGGGTCGCTTGCTGACCCCCCACGGCGCCCACACTCGGCCACGGGACCCCGGCGAGACTCCCACGGTAACGGGGAAGCCCTAACTTTTTGCAGGCTTCGAGAAGCTCATCGTCCGTCGTGGACTGTTTCATCTCCCCTTTGCGGCGACACGGCGTTGTGCAAAGGTTGCCACCCGCTTGGTCGAGCGTGGGGTGGCCAACACTGTTGTACCCAAGTCGTGCATTGTCAATGAAGCCAGAGCTCACCAGTAGTATCTTGAGGAGGCAGTCTGCATAGAGGTGCGGTGAAGAATCCAGCATCCTAACGAATTACGGCAGAGGCTCCCAGGACCGCCTCCTCTCAACTTATCTTGAAGAAGGTACATGGAGTTGTCGAGTCCGCAAGAGGGCAGATGAGATGGCGATGTTGCCGTCACCGCCCATTCTGGCCCTGGAGTTGATCCATCATCAAAAGCAAATGGAGACCAATGAGCGCCAGAACCGCGTCGGAAGTAGTTGATGTGTCTGGTCCTCTTGAAGGTTATAGCAACAGAACGTTTTCCGTGCAATTAAGTAAGTTCAAGGAGTCCGATTGACATTGAACATTGACGCGAGGACATTAAATCTTATTGTCAATCATTCAGAGGGGCATCCACGGTTTTCGGAGATTCGTCCGAGATAGAGGTGGGTGTTGCACAGCATGTTGTGGGCACGCTCGTTCGTTTTTTGATGGCAGTGCAAACCACTGAAATTGCTACCCTGAACGAGTCAGGAGAAGAAGCAATGAATCTAACACGAACCAAGCAAATCATTGCGGTGGAGTGCGCCAGAGCGTGTGTTTTTTGAGGATCGACAGCGCCATCTGCGAGAGCACCGTTTTTATCTGTTAAGCCTGACGAATGTTGATAGCTGAGACCGTCTGCCTCGTAAGGCAGGTCCGAGAAGGCCGGCGGCAGACAAATGAGGCATGGGTCACGGCGCCGCTCACTTCTTTCGGGTGTCTCTTTTCGGCGTCGAGAGAACAATCAATATTGATTCGGTTTCCAATACGACCAGTCATACACTGACCCAGGTCGATCGGAGTTTTAACATGCAGAAGTATCATCTGACAATGACTGCGGAGCCGAGCTAGACCGAGACAAGAAAGCCGTTGCCAGTCGCTGATGATCCGAGTTCTGGGATGTAAGTCACCTTGGTCTTTGACCGGTCTTTCGGTTCACCGATATCTTGAGGTCAGTGATGGTGGGCAGCACGACGGACAGGTGATGGAGTCGGCCTAGAAACCCACAAAATTGGTGCTCATCCCATGGTGGACCGCCACGATGTTTCGACGCTAGGGACGGCATTACAGCGTCCAAGCCGCGGGGGTGGAGGTGGCAGGCTGATGCCGGGTCACGATGGAATCAGTCTGGCTTCTTTTGTTCTTGGGGGAGACTCCCGTCGACGGACGGGATTTGTGGGGATAGGTGCGTGCGTGTTCGCAGGGTTGCACTGCAGCGAAGAAACGCTGGAAGGTCGAAGGCCTCGTGGAAGGATAGGAGACGAATCCCTGCCGGGGACCTGGGAGTCAAGAACAGAGCGCTTCATCAGTATGTGGGAGAAGACAGAGTGTCAGAGAACGTTCGGTAGAGGCTGGAAGGGCGGACAGTTTCGTGTGTAAGTAATTGCTTGACTTAGATTGCATCGAGTGCACCTCCTTCCCCGAAACCAAACATTTCTGGCAAAGGGGAGGAAGTTGAGGATCGTCTGTGCTGCTGGCAGGTGCTAAGGTTCTGGTCCAGGCGCAAGTCCAAATTGCCTGTTCCCATTTTAGCAGTCAGGCTCGCTTGAGAGCGTGCGGTGCCTGCATCGTGAAGCTCTAGCTGGGGCAGCCTAGAGAAACAGGCAGTTGGGACGACCGGGGATGCCAGCAGCCGCCACGAGAGCCTCAAAGATGGGCTGGAATACTGGAGCTGATCTTCTTACATAGTACACTTATCCACTGTGAGCACGCAAGCTCCCGCTCCTTCTCCAGACGAAAACATCGTGAAGGTGTCCCGCAGTTTACTAATACTCGTACCTACCTTAATCTCTTCTCATCATCTGATCGACTTCAAATAAGACACCCCGGCCATGGCATCACCGCCTTCGCCATCACAACATAACACCAACGGAGCCTAGCTCATCTTCTGAGGAATCGACGCTCTCCAGACTCTCACCAGAGACACGTTGCAAAAAGCACTTCCCAGATGAGCAGCTCCCCGAGGCACCGCCCATGGCTCCTCTTCCGGGTACCCACGATAGCTCCGCCAGCTAGGGACGGATACCGTCTCCTTTCTCCACGCCGAGCGTCGCTAGTCTCCTCCAGCTTCCAGACGATCCCCCAACCGGCAACGGGAACACAACCGCGGTGCTCAGTCTCAGTATTCTGGAACCAATATCCTTGCCATGGGAACTGCAACCTGGCCACAAGCTCTTTCCAAACCAGCAACAAGTTTGCTGCTGGCCTGTACATGTCTCGAAAACTTTCGCCGCTTGTTTTCGCCGGTTTCCAACCCTCATACGAGACATGCTCAGGCCTGACCGACCCTTTGCCGTTGCCCATGACGCCCAGCTAAGGCATGCCTTCTACATAGCAATGCGAACTTGCTGGATAATATCAGACTCTCCCCCGCACTCTTAGCAACATCGGCGTTCTGCCAGCTCATCCGAGACGACATTTGAGGAATAGTCGGCCGTCAGCCCTCCCCTGCTACCGGCGCCTACCGACAGCGCCAAGGATGCTCGAGCTACAGCACTTTCACGCCCCCAGAGGCAATGGTCTCCGGCCCCAAATTTGGAACTGTCGGCCGCTGAACATTCGAGAGCACTTGCACCTAGGCGGTGACTGCCACGGCATGCTTTTCTATGCGAGGACAAGCTTCCCAATACTCATTCCAGACCGCCCTCGAAGCCCTTGGGTTCCATTGTGTGCAACCCTACCTAGCGAGTCATCCGGGGAACCAGCGGAACGGTGTTGGAAAGAGCGGCTGGGGGACAAGGTAGCTCAGGAGGAAAAAGCTACCCCTGTATTGATGCCGCAGGAGGACGCAAGGGAACGCACGCAGAACACGGACAGTTGTCCGTCCCACGTTTTCTCATACCTGGATGAGATGTGTCGTGTAAAGCACAGAGCCTCCAGCAGGGTCCAGAGTTGGGTGAGACGGTGCCTGAAGCTCACTGTAGCCACGTGCTCCGCTGCAGCTCGACATTCTCTCACACTTCCAACGATTCGGATGCCGTCTAGCTGAACGATCCAGAAGGACGCAACACGTCTCATTTGACTCGAAGACAGGTTCCTGGGGATCAACTGGATGTGAGACTCGCATGAACCAGCGCCCCGGATGCTCGTGCGACCCTTTCCCCCGCTTGACACTGATCTACCTCGACCGCTGCTATTCTTGCTTGTACGGAAGAAAAGTGAACACAAGCCTGCTCTTCAAACGGCTTCGCCAGCTTGTCCGATGTCACTGTTGCACAGAGCCGTCAGAGCAAGCATACTAACGGCCCTGTCTTGAAATCTCTGAGTAGTCTTTTGGGTGCTCAAAAAAGCAGCAATTATCTGGAAGATGTCCGACCGTTGACGGCGCGATTACGCACGCCTCACCCGGCTTCCCCATATTCCGGCCTGTTTAATCAATGTTCCAAGTCCAGGTGACCAGCACCCATCCGTGTCCTTTCCTTTCTCGTGTCGCGGACATGGGAAGGAGAGACAAGCTCATCAAACCTCTCGAGCGAAATCGGAGAAGGTGCATTGCATCTGAGACTTGCGCAAGCTGCATACATCTCAGACAGACAGATGGACAACAACCAGACGAGCCGGCGTTAGTGCCTCTTCGTACAGCAAACTCGCCGCGCGGCTCAGAATTGCATTGCAGCAATCTCTGAAGGTTCGGGAGGCACCGAAAAGCTTGGCCGCCACAGATGCTTGAGAAACAGAATTCTCGGCGACAGTTCGGCCGAGTGTGCCAGCCTTCTGTCAGTCTGCACTGCCCAAAAAAACTTACCACCCTGACGGTCTCTGGGCCACCAGGTTGGCTTTCGGATCTCACCTTCCACACCACCATACCTATCGCTCACTCCGGCGGGAACCTCTCGGTCTCTCGCGTGGAGACTTGGAACCTCTGCTCGATACTCATGAACGTCAATCTAAGTTGCACCGCGCAAAGCAGGCTGGTTGATTACAGTGACACTGTCTTCGGATGACGGACTGCTGGCAGTTGGTCTGCTAAACAATGTGTAAGGCTTGCGTGCGATCTTGAGGCGCTGATGACAGCTTTGGACTCAAGATGCATCATTTTGAAGCTCAAAGGACATGAGAAAACCACAAGACCCATGTCTACATCGTAGGTAAGGCGTCCCTAGCGCTAGGAGGCGTGAAAAACGATCGACACGCAGCTATTTGCCACTTCACCGTTTGTACTCTGCGGAATTTGCCTCTGTCGCGCCGCCATTACTGCCGCCTTCCGACCGGTCAGAGAAAACAATGTCAAGAGGCAGACGGAGTTGGGGAATGCTAAAATGTACAGCTGCCTCTTACCAACCGTGGACAAGCTCAGTTAAAAAGATATTGCAAAAGTTACAGGGCAATTCGCGGGTCAATGCAGCCGTGCTTTTGGCTACTGCCATTGGCATGAGTTGGTTGTCAGCTCTCAGAGTCAAGGTCCCAGACTCTAGACACAGTTTCCTCAGAAACAGGTCCAGACACAGAAGAAACAGTGCGCAAACATCAGAAAAACCAGCAACGTGACATTCTCAACACAAGCATGCCCGACTCAAGGAGGGTGGTGGGCTGGCGGGAGCATCCAGGGCAGAAGAATACCTTCAGTGCCAGGAGGTTGGAGTCTCCTGACTATGGGCGAGCAAGCAAGCAAGCAACATCCTAGGTGCAATGTGTCGTTGTTCCCTCCACAATCAACTCAGCGGCCCACCATGACGCCCCAAAGCACGACTCCCGCAGATGATTGGGGGCACCCACCTCCGCTGATTATGGTGTTTGATTCCTTATCAGCGAGCAACACTAGATCGCCTCGAACTTTCAACTCAAGCCTTTCTTGCAGGCTTTATAGGCATGTCACGACAGCGGTGAGGTCTCGTCCCATCTTGGTCCACGACAGCGGCAGAGCCTCGACCGCAACAAGCTGTCATGATGGTCTGTCATGCACCTCATATTTGGTTGTGTCATCAGGGGCGACCCGTCAATAACAAGGAGGAGGACGACGACAACATGATATGGACCCAGCGACCCGTCAAGTAAGGTAAGCTCGATGCGAATGTGACGTATTTGTACCTTAATAAACGCTAGATATCTACCCTTATTTACGGTAGGGTGGAATTGCAGGGGGGTAAATGCGCTACGGCGGGGTCTGCATTAGCGTCCAGGGCGGCGGCCTTGACGGGCAGGACGGACGGAGTAGCCGCCACCCACCGCACCTGCACTGCAGCTGCGGACATGCAGCGCTGCACTCCACCTTCTACTCAATGCCTAGGTAGCTAGGTGTTGGATGTACCTCCATTGGTAGAGGTACCGCCATCCGCCAGTCTCCAGAGAGGTAGGTATTGAAATAGATCCCGGATAGCATCAGGAGATGGAGATTATGTTCAAATCCATTGCGGTCAGCGAGCTGCCAGGGGCTGCTCAGAAACTGGCAGCTCAGAAGTCTCGCAGGCGAAAGGTCGGTCTCTCCTCAGCGAAGAGCAAAAGTAGACATTTTATACGAGCTGAGCTGACCCCCATTCTCACCACGAAGAGGGTTGCAGCAGAGAAGCCCAGGACCCCTTGCTCGCTGTATTTCCAGATATGCCCGCCCACGGGTGCATGTCGCAGTGCATGGTGTTGCCCCCAAGTCCCAGGCAACTGAACGGCAATTACCCCTGTGGCGGCAACACCACCAGCTCCGAGTGGGTGTGTCCAGATCTCCCCAATTGCCATCTCATCCCATCGTATCCCGACCGGAAACAATCCCATTCACCGTCAGTCACACCAACAGGAGCTCAAGCAGCTGCAACCTCGAAAAAATAAAATCTGGGCAACTTTTTTTTTTGGTCTGAAAAAAAAACCGGGGCTCTTTGGGGGGCACTCACGGTACACTTCACCCACTCCACGTCCGTCACTTGCAACACTAGTCGACTAGGAAGGTCCTAAGCCTGATGTCAGGTATCCGTAGAGAGCTCGCCTCAGAAACCGCTGCTGGAAGGTACGCATACGGTAGCGGACGGTCCTGACGCCTTCCTTCCAGCTTGCACTGTAGAATTTCACCGTAGCTGCCCCCTTCGATTCAATCCTCTCCTCCCGGTCCCTCACCTCACCTTACTGCGTGCCAGCTGTACCTTCCCAAGCTGATCTCACCGTCTTGCCCGGGGCAGTCCCCATCGCTCCTGCCCTCCCGCCTCCTTCCCTCCTTCCCTCCCCTACCTTACCTCACCTCACCTACGGATAACTTTTTCACCTTCAGTGACCTACCTAACTACCTTCCCCGTCTGGCTGAGCTTACACGGACCACGCCGCCAGTCCCCTCCCCCCCCCCCCCCCCCCCCCCTTCGGACCTATATCAACTTGGACGCGCTCCTGCTCGCACCTCTCCGACCTGCCCTTTCCCATCCACATTCCATTGCCATCTTCTTCCTCCCCTCCCCAACCAAGCTTGTATTTTTGCGCGAACTCGCATCTTCGCGCTTTACATCAACAGTCTCAGACTCTCTCACGTCTGTTCACTCTTTTTCTGAAGCAGCATCACCACTTTCCATCCTCTACAGAATCCTTATCTTCTCCCTCCTACCTCACTCAACCCGACCGACGACAGCAAAAATGGCTTCCGCTCGCTCTGCCCTGCGTCTCACCTCCCGCCTCGCTCCCCGCGTCGCCATCCGCAGCCAGGTCGCCCGTCCCTTCTCGATCTCGGCCCGCGCTCTCAAGAGCGACGTCGTCCGCGAGAAGGAGATCCCCGTTTCGGTCTATGCCCCCGACGCCAAGGGCACTGGTCAGTCGGACCACTTCTCGATCCCCGTCCGCGAGCACGACTCTCGCCCTCCCACCGAGACCCCCCTTCCCGTTCCCGAGAACGACAATGTCGTCCCTCTTACTCGCAAGACCTTCGATTCTATGCCTCCCATGATGCAGAAGTTGTCCGTCATGGGCAAGACCATCATCGTCACTGGGTAAGCTTGGTTTTCCCGCTTCCTTCCCAATTACCACCCAAACCGGCCAATTGGCTCGGATTCCCATCAAAAATCATGATGGAACAATTTGCTGACTTCAATTGACAGTGGTGCCCGTGGTCTGGGCAACTACATGGCCCGCGCCTGCGCTGAGGCCGGAGCCAAGGCCCTTGTCATTTTTGACGCCAACCAGGAGTTGGGTGATGAGGCCGCTGCTGAGCTTCACCAGAAGACCGGCTTGCCCGTCACCTTCTTTAAGGTGGATGTCCGTGACGGCGCTGCCATTAACGCTGCTGTCGACTCTGTGGTTGAGCTCTACGGCGCTCCTGATGTCCTTGTCAACTCTGCTGGTATCGCCGAGTACGTCATTCCCCACAATGCAGTGTGCACACAGAGTGCACGACATCACATTGCCCCCTTTCGCTTGCGCAGCCCCACTAACATACGTCTTTGTGAACAGCTCCAACATCAAGGCCGAGACCTACGACCCCGCCATGTTCCGTCGCCTCATCGACATCAACCTGACTGGCTCCTTCCTCATGTCCCAGTCTGTTGGCCGCGCCATGATGAAGGCTGGCAAGCCCGGCTCCATCATCCTGGTCGCTTCCATGTCTGGCAGCATTGTCAACTACCCCCAGGAGCAGTCCTGCTACAACGCCTCCAAGGCTGGTGTCATCCAGTTTGGCAAGTCCCTCGCTGCTGAGTGGGCCAAGTACAACATCCGTGTCAACTGCATCTCTCCCGGATACATGGACACTGCCCTCAACCGCGTCCCTGCTCTCGATGCCCAGAAGAAGATCTGGAAGTCATTGACCCCTCAGGACCGCCTCGGCGCCGTCGACGACCTCAACGGTCTCTGCGTCTTCCTCGCTAGTGACGCTTCCAGCTTCATGACTGGCTCCAACGTCATCATTGACGGTGGCTACACCTGCTACTAAGCGGGTGCGCAAGGAAAATTCTTCCCGGCTTCGCGGCCGAGAAGGTGTCGCACGAATCTGGCAAGTTGCTTATTACACAACCCTTCTGCAACGACATCGTCTTTTGCATTTTGCAGCCACTTGAGGCCGTTCATTTGCTTTCCACGATGAGAGGCATCGCTGAGCTACACTTCCGGTACGTCTGACTCGCGCAGACGTGGTACCCGTGGCTTCAGCAAACCACCGCCTCGTCCTGGTCGCGGCCTTCCGCGACTTCGTGCCGATTTCCTTGTGTCTACACTTTCTCCTACGTTCGTCGGTTGCAACATTCCGGGACTATACCCCCCAGCGCCAAGGGTCACACGGCACCTAATCACTTTGGCTTTTCCAACCCCATCATCGAGTGTGTTGTTTTCGAAGCAGGCAAGGCAGTTTCAGGAGTCTCAAAAAACAAGGTTTGGTCTTTTGGAACGAATCATGGATCCGGAAGGGGGGACATCGTTCTTTTTTTTTTCTGGGTTTCGGGTCTTGGTGGCTTTGGGAAATAACCGTAAGAGGATAGAGAGAAACGTCCAAGGCTTGGACTCTGGGTTTCCACGGTAGATGAGACAGACAGACAAGATCGCAGAATAGAATCCAGGACACGTCTTTGTGTCACGTACTTCATACGCCTTGGCGCCTTGCCTTGACTTTGCAACGTGAGACCGTCGGGGAGCATGTGATGGCTGATCACCCTTTTTTTTTTTTTCTTCTTCGTGGCGCCCAAGAATGACGTAGCGTAGAGTCGCACGATAACTAACACGCCTTTTTCCCCCCTTAGCTTCGAAAAAGCCAAGCTCCAGCTCCAGCTCCAGCTCCGCCACGGGCCCACCATCGTGAAATGGACCCCTCAGTCCCATCCATCGTCCGTCAATCCATGCCCTGGACGATCCCTTCCCGCCCCCGGGGACCACGATCCGGCAGCATTGCGTGCGAGCAGCGAAAAAGAACCCGAAAAACAAAAAAGGACAGGCTCACCCACACACGGTCACACCCACTCTTTCCTTCGGCCCGTGCCTTTCCCAGCGTCAATCATGTGCGGATGATGTCCGAGGGACATGGCATGCATCAAAACGCGAATGGGAAGCAGGAAATTGGAACGAAAAATAAGTTGAAGCAACAATGAGATGAACTCTAACCGTTCCCTCGAAAGTGTGTGTGTGTGTCTACGGACATTGACGTCAATTGGGTTTCGCGACGGGAGATGAGCTCAACTCTATGCTGCGAGAAACCTTTCTTTGCACATGCAATTCTTTTCTTCCTATCGGTATTGCTGCGCGTATTATTTTACATATAGATACAAGTAGCGTAGCAAGCGAGATCTCTACGCGTCAGATGCATGAAGACTCCAGATGCAGTTCCTCCCCTTCCTCTCTCAGACGCGATTACCAACGTGAGCCTCCTAAGTCGACAAAGAGGAAAGAAAAAAGACGTAAACCACGCCTGCAATAATCCCACAATCGCAAAATTTCCAAGGCCACCGCTCTCTCCAACGCCTGGGTATTTGCCATCCCAAATAATAATCAGAGTAATGTTCTCGCATCACGGTACTTCCTAATGGCACCATCGTCGGAAGCCTCATCCATCATCGTCCGGATATCCTTGGCGCGATCATGTTCTACAAGTCTCTCTCCGACTCAACCCACCGGATGAGGGACACGATGTAAGGTGCCTGTAAACGTGTTAGCACGACGTGTTTGCCAGCACAGAGTGGGGCTTGTGGGACACACCAGAATCTTGTTCTCGCTCATGATCTCGTAAAGACGGGGCAGTAGAGTGCGGAACAGACGCTCGTTCCAGCCGCCGCCTTCGCCTCCAAGCTCGTGCAACTTGAGGAGATCCTCCTGGGCAGGGGTCTTGACGACGTTGCGGGCGATATTGCGAAGGATGAGCACCGCGCTGAGCGGAATGCCAGCAGCTTGGGGGCCCGCGGCGGGGTTCTGCTCGTCATGGATAGCGGCCGTCTCTTCATACTGGAAGACCATGGTGTCGCCAGGCTGGGATCCGGGAAGAGACTTGTTCTTGTTGATTTCGATTCCATTGAAGATTTGGCAACAGTGTGTCTGGAGGTGATGGCCCATTTCGGCGCGCTTGATCTTGGTTGCCTTCGCGTACTTGGTGCAGTCAGCCCATTGACACCGAACCTCTTCTTCGCTGTTGTCAAATGCGCCTTCCTCGTTACGAGTCCATTTGAGATGTGTCGAGACGACGTGGTTCCACATGGTCTCCTTCGATCCAAAGAAATGGCCGCACTTCTCGTTCGGTCGGCCGCTCGACGAGTCCCAGAGACAACGGAGGAAGACCTTGCCGTCAAGGCCCACGGGCTGCGTCCTGCAGCGGATGCCGTGTATAATAAACTTCTGTTGCATCTCACCGGGAGCGCCCGAGCCATGCCACACTTCAGCCTTTGAGCCCTTGTAGACAGAGCAGCTGTTCCTAATAAAGTCAGCTGGAGTGATGAGCGGTTGGCCTTTAGCTTGCAAGGCAGCCTTGAATGCGGTCTGGTATGCCTGCCAGGCCGCGATCTGCGTGACGAAGGAGTCCTTATCTTCCTCGAAAAAGCACTTGACCCATTGGTTACATCGCTCAGGTTCTTCGAGTTTAAGGAGCTCCTGCAGCAGGTCTTCAGGCATGGCAGCAGGGTCGTCTGTCTGAGCTGGCTTGATCGCAGGCCGCAGAGATGTCTCGTGCTGCCAGCGTCTGGCATTGTGCGACAGCAGGCGAACCAAGTGCTGGACCAAATGCTCGCAGTTGAGCGACTTGACAAGGTTGTCGACATTGTTGACAACGGCAGTGTACTGATAGAGAAAATCGAGACAGGCATCCATGAGCTCGTCGTCGTTAAGCAACATTAACTCGCTGATCTTGGTCAAAACGACAGACGGGACCTTGTCCAGCTTATTGGTGGCCTCGAAGTTCATCGAAATGCGACCAAGAGCGCGAAGAGACGTGAGGATCACGCCGCGGTCGTCGGAGTCACGGAGCTGCCACATGAGGACCTTATACAAGGGATCTCGAGAGTCAATCTCCAGGCACGGGGTAAGCGACTCGGCAATATCGAGCATGGCATGCTTCAACTCGATGACCCACTCGTGTTTGGGAAGGCTCAAGACGATGCAGATGAGGTCTTTGATGGGTAGGAAATCAGCCAGGTGTGCAGCATTCTCGCGAAGGAGCGACATGTTTCTCAGCGTCAAGGCGGCTTCGTTAATCAATACCATCCTGTCGGCAAGCTCTGCAGGGACAATGAGTTCGTTGAGCTGCTTGGGCTCCAAGGTATCGATGCGCTCGAGGATATCGTCGGTGCCTTCGTTGCCATCAAGAATGTCAATGCTGTCGGCGGCCAAGTGAGAAGTCCAAGAAACCTTCCACTTGATGTCGTAAAAGTAGCTGCCAATCTCCAGAACCTTTTCGACCAAGCCTTCGCTGAGACCGGGGAAGCCCTCGAACTTGAATTTGTCATGCCGTTCGTAGGAAATCTTGACCAGATGGTACAGAGCAAACTGTTGCTCCTGGAAGATGTTCGAGCGCAGAGCCATCAGGCAGCGGATGTAGATGTTCGGGCCCTCAAATCCAACTGCAAACAATGTAAGCAAGCTTGCGTGAAGCAAAACAACGAGGGTCACATACCACCGGGATGGGGTCCCGTACGGCGAGGCGGCTCCAGAAGAGAACGAGCCACTTGCCGGCGCCGGGCAAATTCTCCGGGGTTATTGCTGGGAGTCTCAACTGGTCGCATGGCAAGAACCTGCTGCTGCTGCGGCGGCTGCAACGATCTGGGGATGTAAACGTCAAGTGCCGATGACGTGTTTTCACTATTGGCAGGGTTGAAGCTGCTGCTTGGTCCCCTTGGAGCCGCACGTGGTTGATGTGGAAGAGGAACTGGAGTGTGTTGTACTTGTTGCGGGAGGGCATGGTGAGCACCGGGCTGACCCGCAGAAGTAGGCGTTCCTACATGGCCAGGCTGTTGACCGGAAGCATGGCGCGTCGGCCTAGACGGGCCGGTGTCCGGCTGGAAGATGACTCTCTGAGGGGGGGCTTCACGTAAACCTCGGGAGGCTCTGACGCTTGAAGGAGCGGGGGCGTCTGGGGTCGGCCGCTCTCGAGAAGGGGTGGCATCGTCGCCAGAGGCCGCCGCAGAGTCTCCAACAGTGCCGCTTTCGCGCTTGCCGCGGAAGTTCTCCCTTGTACGCATCAACAGACCTCCACCCTTGGCTGACACATCCTCCAAGATGTCCTTTGGGGGAGGCTCTTTGCCATGATGAAACTTGATTTCATAGGCAGCAAGATTCTTATAGTACTTTTCTTTCAGGGAAAAGGCAGTCGACGCAACGTTGGAAGAGTGAATGCCCAACTGTTCTGCCATCCTCCGCCAGGCCAGCTTTTCATCGGAGACCTTGTCGTAACCGCCATTCTCGCAGATGTGGGTGTATGTCTTGAACAGATCGAGATAGACCGGCCCGACTTTAGGCTCAGCCTCAAGAGTAGTGCCGCGCTCATTGTGGTATGCTTTCAGCTTGTTCATGAAATCCTCGTACTCTGGTGTTCGGCTGATGGAGTGAAGGGGAACTTCGGGTTCCTTCTCCGGTTCTCTCGAGGGTGCCATTGTCGACTTCGCGGGATGGAACCTGTCAAAGAATGGTTAGAATGTTCTACAATCGTGAGAAATTCAGGTGGCTAACTAGCTGTGTGAAAGTCTTGGGGTTCCTTCGTGTGGAGATCCAGGACAGGCTGCAGGAGAGCCTCAAGGTTCCAGAAGCTGTCGCAAACGCGCTCGTTTCGTGTTTCGGCAGTTGAACTACGCAGGTTTAGTTGAAGTGCAGGTGCCGATTGTGGGGCTTTTTTTTTGAAAATGCAACACACGATGGGAGAGGGGTTGGTGGTGCTGTCGCGCAGGTTCGGGGCCCTTTGCGATCGGTCGGTGATGCGCCGGAGACTGGAACCAACCAAACCAACCGTGTTTTCGCGACAGACTGGACGTTGGAAAAATCCCTGTCGCTGCTGGGCTTATCATCACGTGACTCAGAGCTCTCTGATAAGACCGCAGCGGGTGGACTACCTATGCTTTCCCCAGTGGGGTTAGCGCTGCACTTGCCTGCCCCACGATCCTGTTTGACTGATGGGGAAGGACCCCTGCAGCTAAGGTAGGTAGCTATTGCCCTAGGCTTGGAGATCTGGTGTAAGTCATGCTCGCTCTTTCTTTCCCAACCATTGCTCTTATCTTTCAACTTTCTTATTTCCCCCTCCGCCAGTCACTTTTCTTCATCGTTCCCTGCCTTTGTTGTCGTCCTTGTTCTTTCTCTACGCTGTCGTCGTCCTCCCCATCCGTGGACATCGCCGGACATGCCTCCCCAGGCGCTGCGCTGGGAGTTTGGCCTAAGCCGCTCCCTGGTTATGAAAAGGGTCTCTCATATATCCCCCCAATGGATTACCTCATCTGACCAAGGCAACTGCATCTTGGGGGTGAAGTTGGAGGAGCTGCTTTCCAGCCAGAGCCTGTTGCACAAGCCTTCCCCTCAACAGAGGGATTATGTACTTGTTGTACCCAAGCATGGGGGCTCACTGGTAAGCTGAAAGGTCCACTGGAGGTTTTCCATGCTGAGAAGCCTGTAGAAGCTCAATTTTGGGAGCTTCGATGGGTCCAGGCTCCCAGACCGCAACTACATGCTGTGCCGTGACGACCACGCATTGCGTCTTGTCATCCGATGGGAAACGATAGAGGTGAGTAAGGACGACGACGATGCCGGAAGAAACTAGAGACAGTGACAATTATAACACAGAAGGACTAACCTTGGTCAGGACGACACCCCAACGCAGACCCAAGTTTGCTTGGTTTTCAAGATTCCTGCAGACTTCGACCACGTTTTGAAGGACTTTGGGGATCTGAACCTACCTCCAAGAGCACTTCAGCAGGCACCACGCACTTCTCAACCAGTGTTCAGACGTCCGGAGCCATTCTCTGGCCGCTTGGCGGCATCTCAGCCCAGACCGTTTCACAGAGGCATGAGCGAAGCCCCCTCCGATGCCAGGCCAAGGTCGGCCATAGACCATAGATACTCTCGTCAGAGCAGCGTAGCCCTTGTATCTTCAGGGTCATATATCAGCAGCAGCAGGCCTGCAATTGGTCATAGCCACATCGCCGGGCATACGCGGCCTCCCTCTCGTGCTCACCCCCCATCTCGGTTGGCACAAAGACCAAGCAGTACCCTCTCAAGGATCAACGAGAGTAGAGCCACATCAGTCGCTCCTGTAGCTAGTCAAGCCTCCTCTGGCTACTTTTCTCAACCGCCTCATCGCCAAGCCTCCGTTCAATCTCAGTCATCGTCGCAATCCGGGCACGCTTTGAGTCAAGAGCTCAGCTCCGGCAGCGGTGGTCTTACGTCTGTCGAGGAATTCCTTTCTAGTCGGCCACGACCTATGACTACTGATCCTTTGGAGGGTCTTCCTCCACCTCGAAAACTCCCCTTCCGACGGTCAGCCTCAGTAAAGCCGACCCAGTCTCAAGTCGCAGACCAAAGTCTCGATTCGAATGCCGACATTGGCATCAGGAGCAGCACCATGATCACCGATCGGTCGAAGCCGCCAGTGCTACCAGCATCCGGAAGGAACACTCCGGCTGAAAAGAAGCAAACAAAAATCACTTTGAGGACCACAAAGAGAAATCTCGAAAATGAAGTGGAAGATGCCGCCTCCAAGAAGCAGAAGTCTGATGTGCCATCTAGGCGCATCTCAACAACTCCAATCCCGCTTCCTAGGATGCCCACTCCAGCCTCCCAGGGATTTCAGCGTAAGACTCTCAAACCAGTTTCAATCAATGGAGATGAATTCCGGGCCGACGACATCGTGGAAACTCTTAGCAATGATCTCGCAGGGAATGAGGAGATTTCTACGCAATATACAAGCCCACTTGTTCAAGAGAGCATTCCAGCAGAAACACAGCAACCGCCCCGTGTTGATGACACAGCTTTGTTCGTCGCGAAGTCGACGCTCCTGTGGAAAACAAACCTTTTTGGCGACGACGGTTACGACAAATGGTGCAAAGACCCACGCCCCGAAACACTGCAGCGGGTGATTGCAGAGATGCTGCAGAGAAACAGGCAGTCATGCCATGAAGCCGTCGCCCGCTACGGCCCAGGGGCTATGGATATCCCACTGGCGAAGCTGGCTGCAGCGATGTGTGGAGGAAACGAATTTTGTCCCATGCCAGACAGCGTTTATGATGGGAGAATTTGACGAGGACATAATGGATTTGCAGGAGCTCACGTCACGATTGTTACGATTGCACGCTATACGAGAAACGTATTCACGATAGACTTAGATACAGTGCGTTGAAATGAAAGTAGACCTCATGTTCTACAATAGACGTAATTCATTCAGAATTTGAAGTCTTGCAACATGAACATGTCCTATGGAGCCTGCAATGAGCTTTACGTGTTGACTTTCTTAAAAAATTCTTCTTTCCATGCAATCTGTCCACACACACCGACGCCCCTGAACAAGCTATAATCACAACACCACCCACCCTCTCATCAACTCCCGTACACCCCAAAGCACCCAAACACCATCACTCAAACTCAAGCCTTGCTCTCAACCTTGCCGCCCTCCGCCGCACCCTCCCCCTTATCCTCCGCCGAAAACGTCAGGCTGACGCTGTTCACGCAGTGCCTCTCATCGGTGGGTGTGTCGAAGCCCTCGCCCTTGAACACGTGGCCCAGGTGGCCGCCGCAGTTGGCGCACACAATCTCGGTGCGCGCCATGCCGAGCGTGCGGTCCTCGTGGCGCACGACGGCGCCGGGGATCGAGTCGAAGTACGCCGGCCACCCGCAGCCCGACTTGAACTTGTGGTTGGCCTTGTACAGCGGCGCCGAGCACCCCGCGCAGGCGTAGACGCCCTCCGAGGGGTAGTGCTTGTCGAAGGTGCCGGAGCCGGGGGCCTCCGTGCCCTTTTGGCGGAGGATGCGGAATTGTTCTTTGGGGTGAGGGTTAGTGATGTGATCTCATGTGGAGTGAGTCGTTGAGACAATCAGAGAAGTTGGCGTACCCTTGTTCAAAACAGCCCTCCACTCGTCATCGGTCCTCTTATCGGGATACGACATCTTATCCTGCGAAGACGACCCGAACAGAGCTCCAAGGAAGGGGATACTCGGCATAGAAGCGCGCAGCGGGCGGGTGACGAACGGTTGCTGCACCGATGAGGCGGCGGCGGAAACGACGCGGGGACGGGTGAGGCTGGAGAAGGTGTAGACAATGGTTGAGATGAAGGGTGAGAATCGCATTTGCAAAGACTCTCACAAATGTGTAGTTGCTAATTTCAGAACTATCACCAGGTGTTTGAGATTCTGGTGAGTGAGTAAGTTTAAGCTTGACTAGGAGCAAGAATGCGAGCGGTGGTGGGGGTCTTGGTGAGGTTTTATGCGCGAAGGGTGAGGGTGCAGTTTGAAGACGGGATGATGTTCCAATGAGGGGAGGCAGTGACAAATCGGAGGCCCGGGATGCTGGGACGGGGCGGCTTTACAGGGCCTGTGGCCACCTCGGGATGGTGTTGCGTCAACGATTTTTGGCGGGGTGTCACCGCCACACGGGATGCACTCTGGCGCCACAGCGTGGAATCAGTGAGGGATTCCATCATGATGCCATTGCGGGCAATGGTCACAGCTCATCCTCACAGCATCCTTCAGCATCGCCACCCCTTCAGCTCACTGCGATTTGGAATGTGAACCGCACAGATGAGTGATTGCTTGATTTAATTTGCTTACGATGGCCTCTTTCCGGGATTCTGTGTCCTCCGAATGAGTACGACCTAGGTACGCTACACGCCTGGAACGGCTCAGAAGACAACCTTGACTTTTTTCACGCCTCACCCATGCAATCGCTCATCCGCCCGCCCGTTGTCTCTCACTGAACGCCAATCCCGCACCCGCAAGACACAACCCCTAACGTCGCAATTTCGTGGCTCGAAAGTCGTAGATTTAGAAGTTCTCCTTGCCAGCGAACCTCTCATTCTGCACAACCTCGACCCAGTAGTTGTCGGGGTCAAGCAGGAAAGCGACGTTCTTCATGCGGCCGTCGGTGAGACGCTTCTTCCAGTTGCACTTCAAGTCCTCGAAGCGGGCGCAGGCGGCATCGATGTTGTCGACAGTGACGCCTAGCTCGTGTTAGCCTTCATTCCTGATACGTCATCATGTTCCGCCGTGACTCACAGATGTGGCCGAAGCCCTGAGGCTGGTCGTTGCCGTTGTGGTAGCTGAAGCTCTCGTCCTTCTCGGTGCCGTGGTTCCAGGTGAGCTCGAGGATACCCTCGCGCTGCGCCTGGCTCTCGCCCTCCTTCAGGTCGCCGTAGGCCAGGAAGAAGAGCGTGAAGTCGCTGGCCTCGTTCTTGCGGATCAGAGTCATGCCCAGGACCTCCTGGTAGAACTTGAGAGACTTCTCGTAATCCTTGACGCGGAGCATGGTGTGGTTCTGTCATTCGTCAGCGCCAGCTCTTCCCCAAATCGCAGCTCCCGCGTACCATTCTGTAGGTAGTGACATCGGTCGTCTTGATGCTCTCCGTCTCCTCAATCGGCTTCTGTCCGATAATCTCAACCCAGTACTCATCCGGGTCCAGAACGAACGCAATGTGGCGCATCCTGCCGTCGGTCAGCTTCTTCTTGAACGCGTACCCGGCGTCCTCGAGGCGCTGGCACGCGGCCTGGATGTTGTCGACGCTGATGCACGTGTGCCCGAAGCCGCGGTGGGGTTCCGTGTTGCCGTTGTTGATCTTGTACTCGGCGTCGTCCTCGGTGCCGTAGTTGTGCGTGAGCTCGATGATGCCCTCGCGGTCAAAGGTGCTGTTGCCCGCGGAGGCGGCCTTGGGAGAGTCGTAGGCCAGGAAGTAGAGGTCGAACTTGGCCTCCGGCTGCTTGATCTCCTTGATGACGGACATGCCGAGCGTCTCGTAGAACTTGACTTAAGGGGGCCATTAGCGGGTTAGAGACACGAGGACAGACTATGAGTGCGTACCCGAGCGCTTGGGGTCCTTCACTCGAATCCTGGCACTCGGTCAGATCTTCAGGCTGGCAGACAATTGAGGATGCAAGGCTCACATCGAGTGATTGAACTTGTAGTTCTTGACGTCCGTCGTGGCAGCCATGGTTGCGAATTGATTGGTTCGTCCTGCGCGTGGGTAAGATAAGGTCAGAGGGAACAAGATGACGCTTGCGACAGAGACCAGACAGGGTTCTTACCAAGGGGCTTGGCAATGAGGGTGTTTTGAATAAGCTTAAGTCTTTGAAGTGCTCTGGAGGAGTTCATATAAGCTGGTGAAGTGGGTTGTGGGATGCAGCTCAAACAAGCTCGGAGATGGAAGCTTCAAAGATGGGGCCTTTCTTCGGACATAAAAAAGTGCATGACGAACTCCTCAAAAGCTCCAGTGTCTCGTCACTGCTATTTTGTCAGCACAGTAACAGCTCCTACCCCGCCGTAGCAGCTCTGCCCCTCATGCTGGGACCCCCTCCCGCACCCCACTGACGTCAATGTGAAGCCAATGAAATTGCACCGGCCCCGGTCCGGCTTCAACCCCGGGCTCGGCCGAAACCACCGACCTCGCCGTGACACGATTGAGCTGTCGAGTTCCAGGCAAAACGCTGCTGTATTTTCTCTACCAGTGTATGCTATGTGACTACCCTACACTCCATGATATCCATTTTGTGTAAAACCTAGTCCAAAACGTTGCTATCAATCGCTTTTCATCGTGTCCAATCGCTGATCGAACTCAGCGCTCCTAATTCATGATCCTCGTCAAATGTAATACATAGTGTCCCGCAGGTTGGGGTGAACCTGGATCACGTTCGAAGGCGTGGTGCCGTGGGACACGCCCGTGGCTGTCGATGCTACGTCCGAAACATCAAAGAGATCCGGACGGTGGACACGGGCTCGGTCGCAGACAATGTCTGCGTAGTAGGCCGGCGGGCAAATGCTGACCGCCTTGGTGGCACGGCCGAAGAGGTAGCACAGGTTGTGCGTGAGCTTCTCCAGCTGGTCTGCCGCCGCGGTGCCGACACCGTACTTCTCCCTGAAGATCTCGTCCATGAGCACAGTGTAGTGAGCAGGGCGAGCAGTGCCCTTGAGAGCCGTGTGAGCCGTCAGGAAGAAGTCCCAGTAACGAGCTTGAGTGACGCCGCGGTCGACAATTGTGCCGCTCTTGATGTTGCGCGACTTCTGGTCCATGTTCTGGTCAGAAGAAGGATAGAAACGCGTCTGGTGGCGCTTGACGGACACGATGATGGATAGCTTAGGGCGCTGTCCGGACGGGTAGAGCTGGGCACACGCCTTGCGAATCATGGGCAGCTCGATAGTGAGAACTTGGGTGAATTGGCCCTCAGAGACACCGTCGCGGTAGATGAGGATGAATTCGGGAAGCTTGCCCTGGTTGCGCGAGCGCCACAAGACCAAGCGAGACTTGAAATGCTCGACAAGCTCCTCGCCAAGCATCTCCTGGCGAGCACCCTGCTCCCACGCAACGGCCGGCCACTGTCCGAGGTCCCTGTCAACGCTGGCAACCATGCCGACAAGACTAGGCGCGGCATTCTTATCGTTAGGCATGTTGGTCGGGTGAGTGACGTCGTACCCAACAATCATGGTCTTGCCCGAAGTGATGATGTCGCTTGTGTCTTTGACCAGGTGATTGTTGCCACCATTCTTCAGGTTCCACTTGAGACCAATGTTGGCGAAAGTCTGGGGGTTGTTCTTGAGGAACGTCTTCTCCACGGAGCACACGGTGTGGAAACCGAACTGGGTGTCGGCGAGAGACTTGACGGCGCTATAGATGGCGGTGTCCTGCCTTGGCAGGATCACAAGCAGGAAGAAGTTCTTGGTGGTACCCTTATCCTTCTTAGTGTGGGCGTCGATAGCCGCGAAGGCTCTCCTGATGTCCTCAGTGGCATTGCCGCGACCTACATTAATCTGGTGAGCGGTGTTTGGAGCCTGAGTGTCAATGGCAACTCCACTGGTGTTCAGAAATGCCACGAATTGCCGAACGGATTCTGCGACCTCGTCGGTAGAGATCCTGGGGTTTCCAGTGTCAACGATGCGGACCCAGTTCCAGTTAGTGATCCGGGGGCCTGCCTTGGCAAACTTGACGCCACTCATGTTCCAAGAACCACTGCGAGCCTGGAGAGTCTTGGCATTGCCGTAGGTGACGATTGGAGGCATCAGCTCACGACCGATGACAGATAAGAGCCTCTTGTCAACCGACAGACCAAACTGCTGCAGGATCGGCTCGTCAAAGCCCAAGGCCGCTGCGCTGTCACGCTCGAGGGAGATGGCGTTGGCAAAAGGAGAGCGGCAGGCAAAGTCGAGCATCATGGTAGTCTCGTCACCGGTAAGCTTGGAACGAACAGCCTGACCCGCAACGATGGTGCACCGCTCGGCAGGGAAGAACATGGGCTTGGCGGCCGTGCCGAGGTTGACTAGCGGCAAGGTGTTGTCGGGAGCCTGTTTGTACTTCCACTGCCAATACTGCCCAACTGAATAGGCACCAGGCGGCTTATTGCCCATGACCGTAGTCTGGCCCTCCTCAGGCTCCAGCTGGAACTTGACCTCCGAGGGGCCACCGTAGGCAAAGTCTTTGGTGAAGAAGACGGTGCTGTCGATAGGGGGCCTGGAGAGGTCGTGCTTGCACGCGAGACCCTGGATCGCCTTCTTGGCGATAACGTTCTTCCCGTCACCGGTGCGGAATTCGATGGTCACGCGAGTCCTTGCGAGGAACTTGGACAAGGTGCGCAGAGTTCCTCTGGCTTCGTTGTGGGCGCGGACATTACCGGTGCCGAAGACGTCAACGCCAAACCACTTGCAAAGGTCGCTGATCCGGACATCGGTCTTGAACACACCGTGGGTGACATTGACGTTCAAGAGGGTGCGGCCGGTGCCGAGACGAACACTCTGGAAGAAACCTCTGATGGCTGTGAGGGGATCCTGGGAGCCGAGCTGTGCCGTGGCGGAACCGGGACCCCACGGGAAGAACCGGCCCTTGCCAATAGCAGTGACCTGGTCGTTCAGCCGTGGGGTGTAGCCGAGAATGACACCAAGGGCATCCATGGAGGTCGCGAACCGGGGGAAGTGCACTTCGTCTGGGTCGCTCGTATCGACCATGGTCTGGAGGTACTGGACCATGGCAGCCAACGGAGCCTCTGTCTCGCCGACGACCTTGACGTTGTACAACTCCTCACGGCTGGAGTTCTCGTTCTTGAACTTGACGATGATGGGGTTCTTAACGAGCTTCAACTTGTTGAGGCAGACGAGCTGGGACTTGAACTCGGTTGCGAAAACGGCGTCGGGCTCAAGCTTCCTGAGCTCTGCAAGAGCGTACTGCAGAATGACTTTGAGCTTCCGAGCAGGAATGGCAGCAGGAGCGCCATCGCCAGAGCCAGCCGGAGGCTTGCCCTTGCCCTTGGCCTTGACCTGCGATTCTTCGGGCGGAGCGTCCTCTTTCTCGCCCTTGCGGACTTCGAGGTTGTACCGGTACAGCACCATGGGGTTGACGATCAGGCGGAAGTAGTTTGCCCAGACGATGATCTGCTTGCCTTTGGTACCGTAGGCAGGGCGGCGGGGCATCAGGGAGGCCGAGCTGGAATCGGCGAGCTTCATGCTACTCATCTTCTTGATGAGGGCCTGGTCCTTAGACTGGTGACTCTGGATGATCTTGTCCTCGAGCTTGGTGATATCGGCATCAGGCTGGCGGATGGTGGAGCCTTGTCTGAGAGGTGTTGGTTACTGAGATAGAGCTGAAAGACGTCCAACGTACCCGTAGAAGGTGCAAGCTTCGCCTTCGAACGCATCACGGCGAGGAGCAAAACCGCCGCGACCTCCTCTACCACCACCACGTCCACCACGATCACCACCTCTGCCTCCGCCGCCGAAACTGCCGCCACGGCCGCCGCGATCTCCACGGAAGCCACCTCCACCACCACCGCGATCTCCACGGAAGCTACCACCACGTCCACCACGATCGCCACCACCACCACCGCGACCACCGCGATCACCACCGCCGCGACCTCCTCGGCCCTGGCCGCGGCCCCCACGTCCTGAATCCGCCATGTCGACGTGAAAAGCTTCAACAAAAGCGAGTGTCTCTCCGAGGTAGCAATGTGTGCTGGCTAACAAGAACTCTCAGGCGTGATAGAAGAGAGAAGAGAGAAAACCATGTCCCGAGTAAGGACGGATATTGGGGATAATACTTGTTCACGGGCAGGGAGCAAGCAGCACGTGGTGAACGCCAGACGCCAGCACAGGCGGCAAACAGGCTGATGAAGACTGATGTCGGGTGGCCAGAAACGGCAAACAGACGAACGAGGTGGAGAATGCCGGAGGCCGGCCAGACAAAGTGGATGCAGAGAGCCGGGAGCTACTTTGATGGTAAGGCTCCGATGACAGTAAGACTTGGTAAGGTGTCGGATGTCGTTGGAACAGGAGATGTACGGGCAGAGATCGATGTTTGCACACAGACAGCGAACCCTTGTCCAGTCGAGGTGGGGAACGAGGTCAAATGGAATGGAGCATAAAGTTAAAGACACACTCAACAACGGGGGCAGGGAAGGATGGGAAGGATGAGAGAGCAAGAGGGGACGCCGACGAGCACAGAGATGAAGATTGGAATTGGTTCCGGATAGGGTATTGAGGATATTGGTACCTGTCCAGGAAAGAGAATTGGGTGTGTGGGAATGAGGGAACAAGGGAGAGAATGAGGAGCGAAACTTCATCGTCATCCGCCCCGGAGCAAACAGGTGCAAAGAAAGGTAACCTCTACCGCCAACATGCTCATAGGCACAGCGTTTCGCATGTCTGTCCACCTTAACATGCACGCCAATAACAGCAGGTAGCTAACTACTACGGCATTGCTCTCAGCAGCCACTGGGCAGCACCTTGATAAGTAAAGCCAGAGAGAAGTGGGGAAAAGGCCCTCCATAAGTGGTTGTGCAAACCAATGTGTTCTGGCAGGGCTCCGTCATGGGTAGATCTACCAATGACAGATGCCAATTGTGTCCATGGCAACTTTTTATGTCGTCTCGTCGGGGAGTGCACAAACCCAGCCCTGATGCACCTGTTGTTGGCTCAGGAACGCTCCCAATTGGCGCAGATGAGGCGAGAGGGTTGCAACGCACCCAGGGCCCCAGTGTCGTTTTCAGCGGCAGATGGTGGTTTTCCGGGCACCTTATCGGGCCCAAGCCCCTGGAAACCCGCCGCAACTTGTGCACCCTGCAGCGAGGGAGGTTCCTCGTGCTCGAGTTGTAGTTGAGGGTTGTTGTCTCACTGCACCGACAGTCTGCACGTGGAGGCGATAGAACAGGCCTTGTTTTCTCACGATGATGCTTGGAGCAAATTGCTGTCGAATTGCAGAGAAACCGTCTTGAATGATGAAAATCCTGCAGCATTCATGGCACTGTGTGTTAAGAACAGCCGTAGACCACGTTGCAACGCGAGCTGGACCAAGCCAGTGACGAAATCGTTCCGTTTGCTTTTCCTTGCTGGCTCTTTTCCCATTGCGGACACACCGCTCCTTTGGTCTTGCTTTTTCCTTCTCCCACTTCGCTTCTCTGGCTCCTTTCCTGCACTGCAGGGCGATTGCCCTGGAGGTAGCAACATCTTGCTGACGGGTAGCATGACAGGATAACAGTCAATCGGGAATTGGACGTTGCCCGTTTGCCGCCATGGCTGGTTCCCGCGCTATCATCTGGACAGGTAGGAACTGGCAGCGGACCGTTGCATGTAGTGCCACCAATGTGCTGTGTTGGTCTCTGACTACGCGATCGACCTGGCGTAATGTCAGGAAGCTGGCTTATGCTGGCGTCTTCACATGTCCTGCCGTCGCCACCTTCAGAATGTCGCCCTCCAGCCCCTTAATGTGGACAAAGTCGATACCTGCCCTCTCAAGAGCCGCCCGTCCCGTATTGTCCTTGACGAATTTCTCGGGCTCCTGTACACCGACGTACACGGCCTTGATGACGGACCGCAGCTGAAGAATTCGTTTGGCGCAAGGCAGGTTCCCGCTTAACCTCACTGAACACGGCTCCATGGTGGTGTAGAGGACGAGGGGTGTCTTGATCACCGAGCCAAGCTCCTCTTCCGCCACCTCATGCTGTTCCGCCAGCTTCGTGAAGCAGCACTGCTCAGCGTGGGTATTGCCGGGTAGCTCCAACGTGTATCCCGTTGAGACGACGGCATTGCTTGCAGGGTTGACGAGGACTGCCCCGACGCGGTAGTTGGTAGGTTTTGGCGGTGATTGCTTCGCCAGAGAGAGGGCATACTGCAGGTAAGCTTTGTGATCGCCAGGCGCTATCGGCGCTGGTTCAATGGCATCAACCTCTGATGTCATGATTCGAGATGTTACACAGAAAACTTGCTCGAGGGTGAAGCGCTCAAAACTGCTGTGCTGCGGGATGCGATGTCAGGTCAAGATCTCGAACAGCAATACAGCGCCTCAACCGATGTTGTGCGAGCTCTTCGATACAAAAAAGATGAAGTAACCTGTGATCCAGTCGCATGGAGGGGGAGGGGTCACCAGAGGTCTTGGAGCAGTCGGTGCTGCACTCGCCGGTCGCCGACCATGCCAGGCAGCTAGCTTGTCGTGCACAGCTCACTAAGTGGTTCAATCACGCGTGCACAAGCCTGACCCACCACTTTAGCTGTCGCGTCTGGACCAGCTCCAAGCGCGTCGCAAACCTTCGCCTTCAGGCCTGAATCAACCCAATACGTCCTTGCCATCGACTCTTCCAAAATGTCCTCCCCTGCGTCAGATGATCTCGTGGAGAGCGAGCTTCCAGTCATCGATCCGTACGAGACTCTCGGGCTCGACCGCGAAGCTACGGCCGATCAAGTCAAGTCTGCCTATCGCAAGGCGGCGCTCAAGAACCATCCTGGTATGAATACCTTAACCTTCATCGGGGCCCTTCGGAGCTCATTCTGACGAAATGTTTTCTGTAGACAAGGTTCCCGACGACCAAAGAGATGAGGCAAAGGAGAAGTTCCAGTCCATCGCTTTCGCATACGCCATCCTTTCAGATCCTGCCCGGCGCAAGCGCTATGATACGACTGGGTCTACCTCCGAGTCGATGATGGACTCGGAGGGCTTCAACTGGTCCGACTACTACCGCGAACAATTCCGCGATGCGATCTCTGCCGATGCTATTGAGAAATTTGCCAAGAAATATAAGGGTTCGGATGAGGAGAAGGATGATGTCTTGATTGCCTACGAGCAAGCAAAGGGAGACATGGACAAGATCTACGAGACGGTGATGTTGAGCAATGTCCTCGAGGACGACGAGCGGTTCCGCAAGATCATCGATGAAGCTATCGCAATCGAGGATGTGACAGCGTACAAGAGGTACACCAAGGAGAGCAAGCTGTCCAAGGCAGCCCGCATCAAGGCGGCCAAGGGCGAGGCCGATGAAGCCGAGGAGTACGCCAAGGAGCTGGGTGTCCACCACAAGCTCTTTGGCGACAGGAAGGGGGAGGGCAAGAAGAAGGGCAAGAACAGCGGTGAAGATGACCTTGCGGCGCTCATCAAGAGCAACCAGTCGAAGCGTGCTGGCTTCTTGGACGACCTGGCTGCCAAGTACGGCGCGACAAGCCAGCCCAAGAAGGGGAAGAAGAGGGCGGCTGTCGAGGAGGAGCCATCAGAGGAGGCTTTCCAGGCTGCAGCCGCACGTCTGAAAAAGCCCAAGGCTGATGAGAGTAAGCCTGCAAAGGGTGGCAGAATGTCGAGGCGATAGGCAGAGCGTGTTTGGTCTGGCGTCACAGGGTATGGGATACACTGGATATGAGTTTATGGGTTGGCCAGGATTCATCATATGGGCCTCAGGAGTTGGTAAACTTGATATCACGAAAAGAAGATCGTTTTTAGCTCAATCTTTATTTTCTCCGCATTCTGCGACCGCAAAAATTCGCATAGGTTCAGTTGCCTGGTGCTTCGTGTCGTCTTCCCTTTGAGGCGTGGCGGAGCGGGGGCACTGCCGCACGCTGCACGCTGCACTGTACCTGCCACAATGCGGGGCACTAACGACCCTGCAAGACATCCCCAGGTCAACCACCTAAAGTTTGGCTTCCCTCAGTACAATAAACTCGCCGGTGACAGACACATTTCTCAACGCGACGCGTCCTCTCCGTTCCGATCGACCGCCCTCGACTCACCGCGATATCGTAACAAAATAATGGTCGAACATCTCCGGGCTGGAGCAATTTGACTTCCACTAATCATGCCATGACGGGCGACTCGTCTCCGGGCCTCTACCCCCGCTACTGCTTCGAGCTGTCTCCCACTCATAACACATGGTGCTTGATGCACGTATCCGACATCCATCGCCTGGTATCGGTCCCAGATTTTGAAGGTACGTTTGCCGCGCATTGCAGCAGCCTTGCACAAACCTCCACCTCCAAGCTGACACACTGTTCAGCCCAGGACTTCTATTTCTACAGGAATCTCCCGATCAAATGGGTCCGCGTTGTTGGCATCGTTGTCGCAGTTGACGACTACCCGGGCCGGCGCATATACACGGTGGATGACAGCAGCGGCGCCTGCATCGAATGCACTGTCGTGCTGAAGACGCCTTCCTCCGCCCCTCAGAACCAGCCTAATGGACAATTCGGCCTGAGGCCTCAGCCGCTGCCTCCGGCTGACTGTGTGGACGTCGATGTGGGTTCGGTTCTTGACATCAAGGGCGGCCTGACCACGTTTCGCGAGGAGATGCAGATCAAGATTGACAAGGTCAAGGTGCTTAGGTCTACGGAGCAGGAAGTAGCGCTGTGGGAGCGGCGCACGCAGTTTCGGGATGAGGTCCTCCTAGAGCCATGGCTGCTTACAGACAAGCAAATACGAAGGTGCAAGAGGCAACAGGAGGACGGCGATGATGATGATGAGAGAAGAAGGAAAAAGAGGGAGAAGAGGCGAGAAGAGAAGAAGCGGGCTGCCGAAGAGGAAGAGAAGCGACGCAAGGCTGCCGCCGAAGCAGAAGTCGCGAATCGATATCGGTATCACAAGATGAGGAAGAGCCAGAAGGCACAAGAGCGAGGCGCTGGACCATCTTCTACACTACTACGGCATGTTCTGGATGAGAACATGAGGGGCAAGTACAATGCCCTCGGTCTTTGATGTGGGAAACGGCGCTATGGAGTTATTGGCTTTGCTTTTGATACCCAGGAAATGTATTTGGGTCCATGGTACGGATTGTGATCAGCCAATGAGTACTGCTTGTACGATTCAGTTTTTCTCAGGTCAGATCACTTTTGCCGCCCCCGGAATCAGTCATTCCTTGTCTTGGTTTGGATCAGACCTCAGTTGGTCATGAGGGACGCCAGTCTTATGATCGCCAAGCCCGGCCAAGGTGCTGATCTGGAGCTTGGGACCTGGTCACACCGGGCTTACTACACCTCAATCTCTAAACAACATCCACATAAACCGTCAACTTCTCAACTTCAACCTGCTCAAGGAGGATGAAGGAGCTGTAAATGCTACCCGTTTCTCATCCTACATGTGTTGGCGATAGTGTGCTTGCGTCATGGCCTCAGAACGGCCCGATGCGACCCCGCTCGACCTGACTTCTTCAAGAAGCAATGTAGTCTGCTAACGAGCCTTGATCCAAGTTGCATGCCATCGCGATTGAGGCCAAGTGACCGGTTGCTCCGTGAATTGTCATCTATCACCACAATTGAATGTTTCTTCTTCTTGCCAATGAACCGGCAAGTTCGATGCCGGAGGGTACCCACGCCAAGGGCAGGCATGCGTCAGCCAAAGAGGGTCGGTCTCGCAGCATTAGTCGTGTGCCGAAACCTCCTTCCTTCAGAATATCTGATGATGTTGCACGGGCATGAAGCAACGACATAACTAGCAACAACGTCTCCCTCCTCGCAGTTGAATTTTTAAAATTTTCTGAAGGTCGGTCTCCCCTACCATCTCGACTCTGACAAAGGCTGTTTCGCCCAGCCCTACAACGTCTCCCGGCCATCGTATTTGGATACTGAATCCAGCATCACCAAGACACGATCACCGCCAACGCCTGCCTGTCTCGTCCGATCACGATCCCTCTATTCCTAAAAACGGACTCTCTTCTTATCACACAGCTCGCCCCTTTGCAATCCGACTTCGAGTTTCCGGGCAAACCATTTAGCATTCCTACCAGGTGAGACTTGCCCATTGTTTCTGAGACTCTCGCATTCCTATCGCCCCCGGCCCACACCACTGTTGCGCGGTAACGATGCTGCCCCGGCGAGTTCTGGGCTTCGATCTTCAGGGCGCTGGTATGATGCTGCCGTTTTGTCGGTGGCTCTCATTGTTGACCCAATGGCTCTCCTCGTGGGCCGGATATTTGAACCGGAACACTCGCACACAAGCGTGGGCGGCTGCTGATGATCTCTTGCCCCTTTACCGCGACATTCCAAAAGTCAAGCTACCATAACCGGCCTGATCTCAAGAAAACCACATACACAAACACGATAAGATCACTGCTATCCCGCAATGGCGGGCCTCAGATACAAGATGGGGATCATTAGGCTGACTCTTATACAGGTTTTCCTCTGCGAGAGCGCCCTCGCCCTATTCCACCAACAACACGTACGACTTCACCTTGCAGACCGAGAGCCGAGAGCTGTTGGAGAACTCAGCATCCGTCCTTTCCTACTCGATAGCCGCGATCTGACTTGCCTTACCGAAACGACCAATTACACCGTTACCGTCCAGGTTCCCAGAGGAAGCCAGCCAACGCAGGGATCCGCTTCAGGCGCCAATTCCGCCCCATTCGTCACCAGCGGACAATCTGGAGGAAACGTCGTTGTATTGCCATCACTCACTGGTCAAACTCCTCAAACTACCGGAGACGTACACAGCAATCTCGATACCGCAGGCAAGGTCACTACTTGCCCTTTGATGTCGGATCCGATTCCGACTCCGTCGACCTTGATTGAACCAACTTCAGGAAGAACTGTCGTAGCGCCGCTACCGTCTGCACCAATGGCATCAGGAGATCTTTTTGCAGAGCCTATTGGCACGGATGCGCCGCCGTCATCTATCACGACTCGAAGCGACCACCCTGTTCCGCGGAAGGGCATTACATCAGGCGGGCCGCTCCAGACCAACAAGTTCTACGCCAATTTCTTCTTGGGTGATCAAACGGCACCAACTTACACCTACCCGTACGCCATAGCATGGGGTGCAGGGAAAGGAGCCGCCGCGAGCTACGGCATGACTATTTCTCATATCGACGCGAATCAGAGGGTCTTTGGTCCGAACAAGGACTCCGGGGCGGCGTCCTATTTTATTAACCCAGTAGGCATTCAATCCATGGTCATCAGTGCCCAAGAACTTGAAGCGGATACAGCCGTGGGAATGGACAGCGTCACAGCATTTTCCGCCAGAGTCCACCTGAAGCCGAATTCAGGAGCTGTGCCTGCGATTTCGTTTCCTTTGGTTCAAGGGATGCCGTTTGTAACGGCAAACTACTCTGGAGCTACCCCTGTAATCCGCACCGGAGTGTTCTTCCGGACTGTTACACGGGCAACCCAAGACCCAAAGGCCGGCGTCGCTAAGTACACGTTCCAACTCGAAGACGGAAAGATCTGGCGGCTGTATGCATACGCGACCACGGGAGACCAATTGGACCTACAGGTTGTCAACAACGGAATGGCCCAATCAACGAAGCCCTTCTTTGGATCCATCCAGCTTGCCAAAGACCCTGGAAATGGTGAGGCGGTGTTTGATCAGGCAGCTGGTGTCTATCCTACGACGGTCACCTTGTCTGGCTCCGTGAACGGTAACACGGGCACGTACAGCCTCAAGTTTTCCAAGGAAGGACACCAAGATGGAAAGCTGGCCATGTACGCACTGCCGCATCACGTTGCGTCGTTCGATGCCACGACCAAGGCCGCGGTTCAGCAAGTCCTGCTTCAGACCCCTACCAAGGGTAACGGAACGCTGGTTCTGGCTGATCAATGGACCATGGTTGAGCCGAACCTGCCCGTCAGCATGGGCTTTGCTCCATGGAGTCCTGAGAAGGGTCCTCTCACCACCATCTCTGAACAAGCGAAAACCGTAATCCGCGGGATAGCAACCCAGGAAGTGTCTCAGGATATGAGTGCGCAGTCAGATCTGGACTCGATGTACTTCAGTGGAAAGGCACTGGCCAAGTTTGCTATTTTGATCGTGGCCATAAACGACGTTGTGAAAGATACGGGGTTGGCCCAGTCAGCCCTGCCCCGACTGAAGGAAGCGTTTGCCAGATTTGCGGACAACAAGCAGAAGTTTCCTCTTTTGTACGAAAGTAGGTTTTGATTTGCCATACCATGCCGCCTTCTGCTAACAGCTCTACAGGCGCGTGGGGAGGTGTTGTATCCTCAGCAACATATGTAACAGGCAATGATGGCGCCGACTTTGGCAACACATATTACAACGACCACCACTTCCATTATGGCTACCACATCCTAGCAGCCGCTGCAATCGCGCACCTGGATCCTACATGGATGCAAGCCAACAAGGCTTACGTCAATGCCTTGGTGCGCGATTTTGCCAACCCTAGCACCAAAGACACGTACTTCCCACTTTGGCGCTCTATGGACTGGTACCACGGGCATAGCTGGGCACACGGTCTGTATGCCTCGTATGATGGAAAGGTGAGCGCCCTGTCTGGGCCTGCAATGCCATGACTAATGATTCAAAAGAACCAAGAATCAAGTTCGGAGGACATGATGGCCGCCTATGCCATCAAGATGTGGGGAGAAGCCTCGGGTGACAATACCATGGCCATGCGCGGCAATCTTCAGCTCGCTGTGATCGCCCGCTCCCTCCAGTCATACTATCTCTACAAGAGCGACAATGTCGTGCAGCCACCCCAGTTTATTGGAAACAAGGTGGCCGGCATCTTGTTCGAGAACAAGGTCGACCACACAACCTTTTTCGGCGCTAATATAGAATACATCCAGGGCATCCACATGATTCCCCTCCTTGCATCGTCGCCTTTCGTTCGTACCCCAGCCTTCGTCAAAGAAGAATGGGACGTGTACTTTAGTAACGGCCGCGTCGATAGCATCGTCGGCGGATGGAGGGGAATCCTGTATGGAAACCTGGCGACGATCGATGGGAAGACTGCGTTCGACTTCTTCAACAGCCCCAACTTTGATCCTGGTTGGATCGATGGAGGCTCAAGCTTGACATGGTACCTGGCCTACGCTGCGGGTAAGTTGATGTCTCTTTCATTTGATGGATGACCGCTAACATGCTACCCAGCGATGGGCGGCATCTAGACTCCCATGACACGTTCAGAATGCAAGTAATGACCTAGGAACGAGACACGATGCTTTGGAGGGCGGCAACATTCGAATTCCTGCTTGCATGAGTAATGACAGAATGAACACGACCAGTATGAAGAGATGTTATGGTAATACTAAACGACGAAAACGATCAAAAATAACGACCGCAGTACGCTTAGATGGTATCTTTTATGAATCGAGAATGGGAGTTTATGCTTTGGTCTTTTGCATTTTGCTCGCACATTTGATAACGCCGTCTACCATATTGTTTGTGATGTTTGTGTGATTCTGCCGGTGCAGTCATCTTCAGCCTTCTTTTGTGCTATCGGTAATAAGTCCATGCTACCATCGCGAGGTGTTTGGTACTATTCGCATTGGGGTACCAATGAGCATATCATTGGGGACCGTAACTCTCGAGAGTCAGGTAATATGTTGATTCCCCGGCAGAACCCATGACATACTGGCTGCACTTGAAGCCTCTTTACTTGATCACTTCATGATTGGCCTTAATTGATGCCTAAGCAATTCCTGCCGACGTTTGAGCGTGTTTGTTGGCCTACTAGTTATAGCTGCCTGGCTAGGCTCCAAGACTCCGCCAAGGTGAGGCGTCAAGAGCGTTGCGACGAGCTGCGGAGACTCAAGAGACAGAGATATATTGAGTTATGCCGGTTTGATGACCATTGGAGGGAGCTCAATCAGACATGCATAGGCAGAGTTGACGGAGGATGAGTTCCGCATTCTTCTCGCACTGGGGACGTTGCGAATTAGATCTTGTTTGATCTTATTTAGCCCTGTTGCGGAGTGCTTGAATTGTCGAACCACAGCAGGACAATACATCACACGTGTTACTTGATATTTCATCTGCGTACGGGATAGAACACCTCGAGGGTGTGCTGTGCCAAGCCTTCAAACCTGCGGCTGCTGCATCTCGAAATCTGATAGTCGTCCCGAACGTCTGGACCAGCTAAGAAGCCGGTTGGTTGGCTACATCTAGCTCGGGGGGTGGCCTTCTCTTTTGCAATTCACACGCCCCTTTGTTCATTCGCGGGGGAGAAGGGAAAAGATGCGAAATTCCGTCAGATGGGAATTTCCAGGGGGGGGCTTTTCTGATGACGCGTCACCCATCTACGTAACACGGGCCCCTGGTTTCCCATTTTCTTTGGGGGCCGAAAAGGCTAAGCTTTTCTCGCCACAATGCTTATTGTAACCGCTTTTGATAATCAGGCTGGCTTGGATTCCGTGACCGTCATCGACTCTGTTTTTGCAAGTTGTCACTCGCATGTAGAGGATTTGGGTGCGGTGCTCTTGAATATGGCGGTTGGTGTGTCGTTGGAAGGCACGAACACCGTGGCGTCCGGTCCATGCGCACCGTTGGTCAGCACTGTACGTGCACAGCGAGCATTGGCATTCAGCATCCGGATTCCGGGGTCCGTCTCTTGTCGACCTCTTGAAACATTTCCCGATTCCACCCAAGAGACACAGAATACGGTTGGGGGTTCCCGCCGGAGTCGTCCTTGCTATTGACTGGGTTGGCCGTTAATGCAGCCTCAAACCTCAGCTGTCAGGCTTTTGACAAGTGCAGCTGAGGGCAAGGTTTTCAAAATCCGTGAGGCTCTGCAGCCTTTCGAGGCGACTTGATTAGATGCATTGACGAACAGCAGAGGCAAC